>NW_024870756.1:0-1200000 GCF_019054845.1 Dipodomys spectabilis
AACAACCTGAAAGCTCAGTGTTCTGAATCTGGGGCTCAAAGATCCAGAATTCCACTTCTTAACTCTAGAACACCAACTGGCAATTAGCAAGATTAAGCAGACCACTAGCAAAGAATCGCAGTCCTGCCTCCAACAGTCTCCAGGAGGACTTAACGAGGCATGCATTTGCACAGCACAAGTAGATTCCTTCATTAAACAGCTAATTAACTCTTTTGAAAAGTGATCATGAACAGTGCAGATAAATTCAACCTAAATTAGAGCATTAACTAATCCAAGCAAGAGATTTCTGCTTAAAAGCAAAAAACACCTCCTCACTTTAGTTCTCTCTTCTTGTCTCCCTGATTCTCCTTTGTCTCTATCTCTGTCTTTGTCTCTCTCTCCCTCTCCTTCTTTTTCTTTTCTCCTCTTCATACAGAGAGAGAGAGAGAGAGAGAGAGAGAGAGATGCAAATTGCCTAAGTGTGGTGCAAAATTTCTTCACTGTGACTAAATAGGTCAGTTACACAGATGACTGAGGTCATAAGGATTCTGGTTCAAGAGCAACTTAGGCAAAAACAAAACAAAACAAAACCTGAAGACCCCTGTCTCCAATGCTGAAAAGTTCAACATAGTGAACAAAGCAGTCATCCTAGAGCCTGGAGCTGTGAATGTAGAGGATCCAATCTCAGAAAATTTCACACACCATAGGAAGGTATAGAGATAACCTAAACACAGCTCAACTCCTGTTTCCAGGACTAGATTCATTTCCAAGTCACGTTCACACTTTCAGATTGTCTTGGGTTTTGTTTTAACTGTTTTTTTTTTTTTTTTAAAGAGAATCTTACTTTGTGACTCAGATTGGCCTCATACTCACGATCCTTCTACTTCAGCAGTGCTGGGATTACAAGTAGGTACCCTGAAGCCCAGCTGACTGTTGATAATCAAAGGTTCAGCACATTAATAGCTCTCTGTCTTTACCTGAAAATCTTCAAGTACTATTTTTTCTGTATGTGCCCTTAAGTTCCTTAGAACACACTGTATTTTCCAAATCAAATACTATACCCATTAATACACTCAGACACAACAGCAACTCTTTCAAGGTGATAGATTTTCTCACACTTGATCCTTTACCCTCCTCCCCACAGCAAAATAGACCATGTCCCAGTAAAGTAAAACAAAATGAGCAGCCTACTTTTTATACCATTTTGGTCCAGATTATAAATATATATGTTTATGCATAGCTATTATTTTTAAATGAAACAAAAATTCACACACGTAAATTGAAAAGTGTAAGATATCCTTGGTCAGACAATAGATCCTACTAATATTTCAGTCTTTTTTCCTAGCATTTTAGGAACAATGCAAATGTATGATCTTTGTAATAAAATAGCACTTCATGGCCTTTGTTTTTACTAAGGAGTAAATGCACAACGTATTCTCATGGTATTACCTTTTGCTCTAGAAGTTACTTTGCGTGCGGGATAATAGTCTATCAAGTATGTATAATTTAGTCTATTTTCTATTATAAAGCATTCCATTAGTTTCTAAATTTTACCTTTGGAGGTCTTACTTTAATGCTTGTTCTCAAAATTAAGTCATTGCTCATGCTCACATTTTTTGGAACAAAATTATTAAATATTGGACTGTTAGAACAAAGAGTATAAACAAATTCTGAAAGACCTAGATAGGTTGGCAAGTTCCCAGTCATATTCAATCAGTAATTTCTTACTACGTGAAAATGTCTGATGGTCTGATCAGTTTCCCAATACCCTTAACCAACTTTCATATTATCTTTTTCTGCCACTTTGTAAAACAAAAAAGGCATAGCAAGTAAAATTAAATTTCTGTTATTACTATGAGGCTGAAACTATTTTCATTTGTTATTTTGTCCCATTGTAGCCCTTCTTAGTGAATTGTTTCTTCATAGTTTCTATCCAGTTTCCTTTAGATTAGCAAATCATCTGTCAGCCAACATAAAAGTTATTCATAAAAAGATTATACACATAAAAGTTATACAGGTGCTTTTCCCAGATGTTAGATTTTTTAAACTTCTCTCTAGTTTTGACATAGAGAATGTTTAATGTGTTTTGCAAACAAATCTTCTTTCCTCTGTTTTATTTTTGGGCAGTTCTAGAGTTTGAAATCAAGGCCGCACTAGGGAAGTGTTCTACCACTTGAACCATGAACTCTGCCGTTTCTCCTTTTTAAGTTATTTTTCTGGTAGAATTTTGCTTTTGTCTGGGCCAGATTTGAACTATGATCCTCCTGCTCATGGCTCTTATATAGCTGAGACCACAGGTACTTACCAGTACACCCAATTTGTTCGTTGAGGTGGAATCTTGCTAACGTTTTTCCCTGGCTGGCCTCAAATCATAAGCCAGTAAATCTGCCTCTGGCTTACAAGTGTAAGCTACCACATCTAGTTTCCACCACTGCTTTTTGCTTTTGAAGGGGGCGAGGGGAATGTCCAAGACTGAGACTCAAACTCAGCACCTGACATTTTTGCTCATTGTCTAGTGCTCTACTAACCCGGATCCAATCTCATTTTAAAAATCCTTCTAATAAAGCCGTTCTCCCGCTTCAAGTTACTATTTTTGCAATAATTTGCAATAACTTTGCAACATTTTCTTCTATTACATTTATTGGTTACGTTTTATTTTTGTTATTAGCCTACATAAGTATTCCATTTGAAATTCATTTTGCTATGAGGGGTAAGAAAGAACCCCCTGAACCTTTCTACATAGTTAAGAATGAGCTCTAACTTTTGCTACTCATAGGCTGTACATTCGCCAGTTTCTTATTTATATAGAAGTGTATTAGGGCTGAGATTTTAGCATAAAGTTTAAGAACTTGAATTTTGGAGACAGAAAATCTGATTCTATTCCATCTCTCCATGATCTTGGGTCAGTTAACCTGTCTAAGCTTCAATGGTTTCCATTGCAAATCATTTAGCCCAGAGTCTTGCACATAATAAGGGTCAAATAAGTATTAGCGTTAGCAACTTTTTCAATTAGATCTCAGAATGGCATTCCAAAGTCTGTATCTTCATCTAGTTTGTTGTCACAACACTAATGACCAGTTTAAATTAATTCTCCAAAATGCCTGAACCTTGCAAGATGACCTTCCTCATTGCAACCAGACCATGTAGAACTCAGAAACTTGAGGGAACTCAGATGTACTGCATTTCTCACCAAAGTTCCCAGCCTTCCTTTCACCTCCAACATGTCAAAATGAGCCATCAGATAGAGACAGAAGAGGCAGCGAAACCCACAACCATGGCACATGCCATTGTTCCCTCTACCTGTAAAACCCAAGCTAGGCTCCAGTCTCTTCCCTAATTCATAGAGAATTGCTTTTTTACTCTATTTCCTTAATTGTTTCCTTTTCTTTAAGGAAGGAATGATGTTACACTTAGAAGCTGCTATGCTTCAGATATGCCCTACAAGTTGATGCGACAATATTTGGAGGGGAACCTAATGAGAGGTAACTGAGTCACAAAGGCGGAGCTCTTGTGAAGGGATTAATGTATTATCAGAGGGATGAATAGTTATGAAAGAGCAGGTTGTTACCAATCAAGTCAGCCCTTTTACCTTAATTTATCTACAAGTTTCCTTTCACCTTGCGCCATGCTGTAATTCAGCACAAAGGCCTTCACCAGATGGCACTGCAGTGCCATCAGATGTCTTACCCTCCGAAAAAACAAGCTCCATAAACTTCTCTTCCTTGTCTTGTGGTATTCTGTAGTGCCAATGGAAGGCAGAGTGCTGATAGCTTGGAATTTGGGAGAAAGGAGTAGAAAAAAGTACTCCAGAGTAAGATGCTCAGGGTTTGGGGGGTTTAAACAATTAACTTAGCAAACTGTCCCCAAACCAAATAACTTCTCATTACTGGAAAAAAAAATACCACTATTTGGTTAGAAATCTGAGGCAGACGGGGATCCCTGTTATAAAGTTCCTCAGCTGTTCTGAATCATTACATTCGCTCTCAAATCCCTTTAGCATGGAGGTAGGGGGCACATGGATGTATATTGGAAGGAACTCACTATTTGAAGTCAGACCTAACTTCTAAATGAATCTGATACTTGAAAAACTCTGATATCTGTCTTCCAGCATAGTTTGGTTCAACATTGATTTTAGCACCTACTATACGTCACACATTGAGACTGAAATGAGTAAGTCACTTCCTTGGGTGGGCCAAATTCCAGCTCTCTCCCTCCCACCCCACACATAGGACTGCCATGGCTGTCTATGGTATCACCTTCTCAGTCCCAAGTCCTATTAATTTATACAATAAATTAATTTTTGTGAATAACTGAAAATACCATTCTTATTTCACAGGTGGAGGAACTTACTCTCTCAAATGACCCAGGGACCTTACTATAACTTGTTTATCCTCTAGAGCACCATTCTCTCCTTGATCTCAATCTAGTCCTACAAGAATAAATAGAAAAGAATCACACTCTGGTGATTCTAGGCCTCTCATCAAACTATCCATCTGTACTAATCCAGAAAAAAAGGGGGAAAAAACACAGCAGAGAGCACAGAGCAGCCCACTCTTTGAGTAATAAGCAAGTGCCTTGTGAATGCACATCCTTCTCAGTACCAGTGGCATGAGGATGCTATAATTAGGTGCTTTGACTTTATTACTTCCCTTTCCTGCCCCATCGATTTTATTCATCCACCCTTAGCTTTTATATCTAGTCTTTTGTTTTTTTAGTGTCTCCGTGTCTGTTACTCTATCCATTAATGACCACAAAGAATTCTCTAGAAGCCAAGCCTTCCTAGCCAACTACCCTGGGGGCTAAGTGACTCCTCCATTTTGGCAGATGGTGCACATGCCATACTGGATTTGCTAGTCAGCATGGAGGAGATTGCAAGCCCACTTCCAAATTGTTTACTCCCTATGTGCATATTCTAGTCCTCTTCCTCTGGCTAGAGTTGAGAGAGCCAGGGAATGAGGTCTCTCTGCCTCTGAAGAGGATCTACCTCTGCACATCACCATAATTTGATGCTCCTCTCTGGGATACGGATAAGGAGTTCCTGAGCCAAGAGTTTATTATCGAGCTTAGCATGAGTGTACAGTGAGGAAAGCTGTGTACAAAACCAAATGTTCCAAGTGTTCCTAATTCCATGTGTTTTGAAGTGCCTGAAGCAGGAATTTTATGGAAGAGGGAGAAAGATTCTTCCCTGGTGGTAAATTAAGGATACATCTCTTTAGCTTTGGATCATGATCAGGCCTTTAGCAGTCAACTAATCCCATTCTCCCTTTATTTTGTAATTGTACTCTCACAGACAAGACTGAACCTTTTTTTTTTCTTTTTCACACTATAGTAAGCCTTGTTCAAAACACTGCTCTGTTCTGAGGCTCCCTCTAAAACATGTCTTCGCTTCCAAGGGTAATGAACTCTTTTATAATAAACGCCTTGCTTTAATGCATGCTCTCTTTGGTTTCCAGGAACTGCCTTATAATTACACCACTCAGTATTGCATGTCAGAGGTTTGCTGCGCCTTTAATATTTTATGAAGAAATTCAGATTTTGACAGTAAAAATATTTAACCCAGAGGACCCGCAACCCAGACTATTATTTTGTAAAGTAGCCATCTAGCTGCACACTTGTACACCGCTGGCTTCCCCAGTGTATGCTCAGGCTCTTTGATACTCTCAGAGCAGACCCAACCACATGTTGTCCAGATGGAAACCTGGCTGTATCATTACATTATATTGAAATAACCCAATACCACCTGTTTCTGTTGGGGTTCCTGCCAACATTTTCCCATAAAACATTTATTTTGCTAATATTTTAGTTGGTCACCACAGAAGGACACTTGAAGTTAAAGATTTACCATGTGTTACAGTCACTCAGAGCCAAGAGAGGCAAAATAATAATAATAATAAATAATAAAAGCTCTTTGAAACCAGGCAGCCAGTGCTCAAGAAGAGCAAGTGTCTGTCTATTGTTTCTGAAGTGGATGTTTCACTAATCATGGGCTGCAGGGATTTCAAAACAAGGTTTTCTTGGCAGTCTTCACAGAATGAATTTTCCTGGTGACCCCAGTGCTTGTCTTTGGATCGTAAAAAAATACTTTCAGCTTTGTGAGGAGATCTTCCTGCTCCTTGGCTAATTTTTCCACCTCCGATAATGTTGCATTTGTAAATAAACTATAGGGACATGAAAATAAGTACATGAATCTGATGTCCAGAAACACGTACATACATTACTTTCATCCTATCAAGTATGAGGTAGGCTGAGGGAGGGAGTTAGTGCAACACATTAGGAACTGACCCTGAACATCATGTTCAAAGTCATTAGATGCCCTTGTAAGCTGAAGCAATGCACATTATCTGCAAGACTGAGCATCCAGTTGGAGCTCCTCAGTCAAGAGACACAGTGTAAGTTTTTACAACATCCAGTCTCTTTTTTTCTGTCCTCTGAAGCTACCTGAGAGTCTCATCATAAAACAGGATGATG
This sequence comes from Dipodomys spectabilis, assembly GCF_019054845.1. Classification (NCBI taxonomy): domain Eukaryota; kingdom Metazoa; phylum Chordata; class Mammalia; order Rodentia; family Heteromyidae; genus Dipodomys; species Dipodomys spectabilis. The sequence goes on from NW_024870756.1 coordinate 6,448, forward strand.
CTTTCCAACTACCCTTATTTTCTCTGCTACTTCATATACTGCTGCCGCGGAATCCAGCACTTCCACAGCACTTGGGTCTGAATTTTCTCCTACACTGAACCCCCTGTCTCAACAATGAGCAGCCAAGGACTAAGGAAGACATTGAGATTAATGGAGTTTGGCTACATGTACTTAACCTCTCCCATCATGGCGCCTGGAATCTTTCGGATTTTCCTAGAATCCTGATTCATTGCAAAGTGGTCATTCCTTTCTATCATTATACTTCATGATTCACTTACAAAGGTTAACTGCTTGGCCCTTCTCCCCCACCCTGGTTAATTAGAAAGCCGAGTCTTCTCCCTCTCCTCCTTCTAAATGAAGAGTCAGGAAAAGGGGAATGGAGTGGTATTAGCCTGGAGACTGACTCGTATAATGTGTCCATTTTTCAGCTCAAGGAGCTCTTTAGCACCAAAACGCCCACTTTGCATTGTAAAAATGTAATTTATATTTTAGATATTTGTTTTAAAAGTCAACTTGTAACCCGTAATGGCTGTAGATACAGATTAAGGATCGCAAGGAAAGCAATGTACCTCTCCTGGCGGCTCCAATTCATGCTCGTATATCCTCCCTGAAGACAGATAATCATATAATTAAGCGAGTCGTTGCTCAGCATATATCTGCTGCCCAAAGGACAGTGATACAGTGAATTTGGTGTGTGCTTTGGTTCAATGTATGAAATACTGAATAATCACTTTTTTATGAATGCATTTGACCTTTCCATTGATATTTCCCCCCAACAGATTATAATTATTGTTTAAGGAGGTACTAAAAGTGGCACAGTTGATCCAAAGGTGGCCTAGGTGTAGCTTAACTGCAACATCAAGTATCCTACACACAATATCAACTAATTGCTACCAAAAATAAAATCTCTTTTGGCTCTGTCAATACTAGTCTTGATCATTTTTTTTCCTTTTTCTAAGATATGATTCTAAATTCTCAGATCAACCTAACTTCACAAATACTATTTGTACATTTGCATCTTTCTCCTTAACGAATTTCAGTCTAGATGGCATATGCAAATGTTAAGCTGCTATTCAGCAAAAACTAGGAAATTATAATGAAAATAGTATGCAATTCACATCAGAATGACACTGCCCCATTTGTTAGAAAATTGAAATACTTGGAAAAAATTATATTAAGTGAAGTAAATCCGGTCCAAAGAAACAAGTCCCATGGTTTCCCTTACTTACAATAACGAGTATATGTCTAGGATAAGTCTATGTCATAAACTATGTACATATGATCATATAAGATGATACTAAGCAAAATGAACCCCAATATAGAGACACAAGAGATTTTATCTTGCTGTTGTTTTTAATGTACTTATAATGTACTATATGATTTTTTGTTTCTTTTGTATGTTCTTCCCCCATGGTACAACCCCTGTTTTCACTGTATTCCAGTGCCCTGCATCTTGTATATACATTTTTCTAATTTGGGGAGGGGAAGGGAAATAACAAAATGCTGAAATAAGGATACAATTGACCCATTGTAGCAATGAGATGTACAAGACACTATATTGAAAATGAACTTTATAACTTCATGGTGGGGGGAGGGAAGAGTTGGAGAGGTTGGGAGGGAAGGGATGGTAGGGGAAAAATAAAGAAGGGCTAATAATGCTGAAGAGGAAATGTACTCATCATCTTACTCATGTAACTGTAACCCCTCTGTACAGTATCTTTATAATAAAAATATATATTAAAAAATTCTTTTTTGGGGGGGGGGGGGGGGGTCTGGTCGTGGGACCTGAACTCTGGGCCTGGGCGCTGTCCCTCAGCTCTTCAGCTCAAGGCTAGCACGCTACCACTTGAACCATAGCGCCACTTCTGGCTTTTTTTTCCTGCTTATGTGGTGCTGAGGAATCGAACCCAGGGCCTCAGGCATGCAAGGCAAGCGCTCTACCACTGAGCCACCTTCTCAGCCCCAAAAAATAAAAAAATTCTTAAGTCAAATTTCTATCATGAGCACATAGAAAACAGATACCCAGCTAAACTTGAATGTCAGATATACATGCCCCAGACAACAAATTCTTCACTTGCTATCTGCAATACCAATGTGATTGAATATCCTGTCTTCTATTAGGCATCTTTACTTGTGATTTGCCCTAACAGTCTTTCTTGGTTTTCTTTTTTTTTCTGCAGAGAAAGTATCAGATGTGACCAGAAAGTATGAACAACACATACAGGTTTCTGATGGCCAAACACAAGCAGTGGTGTGAAGTTAATCTCCATCATTCTTTTCATTGTTTATTTTTATTAGTTGCTGATTGGACTGCTTCCCTTTCTGTGATTAAACAACCCTCTTATTCATTGCTTCAATTCCTGGAATCTTTTATCAAGAGCAAGGACAACTCCTCACAGTCTAAACAAGGAAAAATGTGAAACTTATGCTAATATATATATATAATTATATATATATATATATATATATATATATATATATATATATCTGCTTCTAGTTTACCCTGCCAGCTTCCATCAGGACATGAACATTAAGTGGATTTATCAGGAGAAACACTCGAGGCGATGCAGTTGACTCCTGACACTGTCAGTTCAGGTTTTCAGAGATTTATTTGTACCTGCATGTGCTCTGGAAATGGGCCCTAACCTATAATCCAAGCTCAGATTTTGTCCCACAGGAAAGACTCAGACCCCTGGTGAGCAGAGGGCCCAGAGAACACTTCCCCAGACACCTCTCACTATAGGTGCCAGGCCAGAAAAGGACCATGGTACAGGCCTGGCAGACCCTCCACCAAAGGGCCTGCCTTGAACTATTTGAAAGGCAGGCTCATATACCACAGCCTTCTAAAATTGTACTGAACTCAAACACAGGAAAGGAAATCCCCCTGACTCTTCCCTTCATCCCCCTTCCATTCATGCTACCACAGACCAAGTCCAAAATTATAGTCTATCATCAGAGAAAATCAAAACTAAGACCCCATATTAAAGAAGAAAATCAAGAGTGGGCACTGAAATCATGATTCTTTTCTTTATTGAACTATTGCCCTGATGAGAATCGATAGCAATTTCACATGTTTTCATTTCACATTTAAAATGTTTTATATTGGTCTATAAGTTTAGAGTTGAAAGAGCACGTTCACTTACCTCATTTTTATATTGCAGTGATTTATTGTTTAAAAGGAACTTAAGAACACTTTGTTCAATCCTTAAAAGGCATGGGCTGGTTTTCCTAGCCAAGTGGTTCTCAGAGCGTGGTTACCAAACAGCAGCCTCAGCACCACTGAAGACTTGTTAGAAATCAGGTGTTTTAGACTCATCTCTGGATCTGCTGATTCAGAACCCTTCAGGTTAAGCCAGCCATTGTGATCACAAGCTCTCCATGGCTTTCTTGGACATACTACACCTGATCATGTGCAGACCACCTGCCTGGCCTACAAGAGAAACTATCATCTCTCCACCCTTTGGACCATCTACAAAAGATGTCTCTTCTGCCAAAGGTAAGATTGGTGCTTTAGATTTCTGTGCCAGTTTAAGAATAGATAAGACAATAGGAAATTTCCATAACCACTCATAGTTCTTCTTGCCCTATGAGATGCACATACACAGGCCCCCACCCCAGCCTCGGAAGCCTCCAGTCTGAAATGTCTTGAACTCCCTCTCCACAGCCTCTCTTAAAAATGCAGCCTCAAGCACCTCCAGCCTGCACCTTTTTAAGCCTATCTCTCATTTGTAGCCTCACCCTATGCATCTTCTTTCGCCCAACATCTCTATTCGTTTCTGAAAAACCTCTCCCAGCTGCTTTCTTCTCCCTTCACCTTGTGCCCACTTCCCTTCCCGCACAGTGCCATCTTCTGCTCCACAGGTTAGCTAGGTTCCCAGTGTGTGTCTCAGCTGCTTTCTGATGGTTCTCCTTCTCAGATCCACGACAGAATCACAGCCTCAGCTCTCCCTTTCTCCTCTCAGGTATCATCTGTCCAGTCATTTACTTTTGCTACAATCCAAGCCCTTTTCTCTGAGGCCATAGTTCTCTCTTCTTAAAAAATTTCCTAGCCACTAGCTTTCTTCCAAAATATTTTAAGTCAATGAAACAGTTGATTTGAAAGAAGTATCAGATAAATAATTGTTTCGGTGATGGAATAAAAATTTTTAAACTGTGGAGGCAAACACAGAACAAAGGATGATATAAAAGGCCTATGGGGTGGAGCATTTCCAAAAGCAGGAAACTGACAGATCTGAGAAGAGATTTTGAGATAAAGAGGAGCGTGCTACTGAAGACAAAACTGGTCCGGCCATATGGGAAGAGAAGGAAGAAGGTAGAGTAATACACAAAAAAATTTGACTTTGCTTGAGCAAATTATCCTAAGGAATCCAATGTGATTTTTTGTTTCTTTTGTATGTTCTTCCCCCATAGTACAACCTCTGTTTTCACTGTATTTGATTCTGGTGCCCTGCATCTTGTATATACATTTTTCTAATTTGGGGAGGGGAAGGGAAATAACAAAATGCTGAAACATGGATGCAGGATGACCCATTGTAACAATGAGATGTACAATGAGATGTTGAAAACGAACTTTACAACTTGATGGGAGGAGGGCGAAGTTGGGTATGTGGGGAGGGAAGGGGATAGTAGGGGAAAAACAAAGTAGAGGGTAACAATGCTGGATAGGAAATATACTCATTACCTTACTCATGTAACTATAACTCATTTGTACAGTATCTTTACAGTAAATATATATATATATATATATATATATACATTAAAAAAAACACAATGCCTGGATGTGAAAAATTTTGCATTGAATTCCAAGTACTTAAGAAAGTCCTTGAATCCCAAAGAAAATGAGGTCCAGAGTCCCCAGATAAAGAAAGATTATAGATTTCAAAAGTCAAATTTGAATATTAGTCAAAAAGACAGAAAATGCAAAATTTGGACTTCATCTAAACTGTGGAGTGGCCTGTATTTGAAGATGGCCCATTTGGTATACTTTAACACATCCCATAACCAACCTTTAATGTGATTTTGTGAACTCTGTTTTGATTTCAGAAATTCAAGGCCAGTCACATTGGCATGATGCCAGAAAGACCAAGTACAAACATATTTTGAATGTGACATCATAGATAGGGTCCAGGAAATGATTATCACTGGGCAGATAAAAGGAAAACATCTTAAAAGAGAATATAAACTTCTTAACCAAACATGGTGAAAATGTCTGTGCACCAGAGAAAGAAAACTCAGTAATGGGTGTGAGGGCTTTGCATGTGCAAGGGATTAGAGAAAAAGCCACACGTGGTGTGCAAATGGATTGGCTTCATCTACTAAGTGCTATTCTACCAACCCTGAAACAGGATCATCATTTCTGTGTTTGCAGAATAAATTAACAAATATCCATTTGTTGTTATATAACAGCACTCACACACATTATCTCATTAAATCTCCGCTGTTACCTTATGAGGCAGATGCTCATACCCATGAGTAGGTAAGATCCAACAGCTTAAGCAAAGACTGGTTAATCTCTATCACAGAACCCAAAGCTCAAAAGGGGCTGGTGCAAAACCAAACAGAGCAGCCTGACTCCAGAGGCTCATTCACCATTCTGAGTCCAGCAATGGTTCTTTCTCTCAAAGACCAAGATGTCTCGAAGTCTAAATTCCCCTGTTTGATTGTTTTCCGGTCAAATCCACAGACTGTAATTGGATTACACAGTTGGAATCTAAAAAACAGGAAAGGACAAATGGTCAAAGTAATGAGCACTCATGACATTCCTTGGAAAGAAACCCAGTCTTTCAAGGGAGTTCCTACAAGAAAGTTTGAATGCAATTGTTGCTTTTTTTGAGATCTTGGTTGATTTTCTCTAATATCCATTACTCTACTTACTTTCCAGGGACTACTTGTAGGTGCTCTCTCATTAAGAATCAACTTGCACCCCAATCCACTCCGGAGTAAGATCAATGGCTACCCAGGGAATGATATGAAAATGGTGTCATTTCTATGAAATTCCTAAGGGTACTGTTTCGCTCTTAAGAGCGATGAAATCATTTTCTGTTGGCAATTTATTATTTCCACTAGTTACCCAAATACTTGTCTACATGCTGAAAAAATAGACTTATTCAAACAAGTCTCTACATTAGGAAAAAAATATTCTGAAGGCTCAGTAAAACTGAGATTCTTGCAAAAGAACATACATAGAAAGATAAAATAATTAAGGCATATTCTTCTTTTTGCCTTTGATAAGCAAACATTTAAAAAAAAATACATAAAACAGCCTGGCATTGGTGGCTCATGCCTATAATCCTAGCTACTCAGGAGGCTGAGAGCAGAGGATCCAGGGTCAGAGCCTGACTGAACAGAAAAATCTGTGAGACTCTTATCTCTAATTAGTCAGCAAGTGAGCCGGAACTGGAGTCATGACTCAAGCTGTGGATCACCGGCCATGAGCACAAAAGACAAACAAGAGTGAGAAGTCCTAAGTTCAAGTACCAGCACATACACACACACACACACACACACACAAATGTATAAAAATAAAATCCCACATCTCTCCTCAGCAGACATTGGGTTTTACAAACTGGATTAGATGCCCAAGCTCATGGAGCAAGGTTGACTTCACTGTAATATCTCTTGCATGGTCCTTACTCTGAGTTTCCATGCATGCCAAGTAGGTTGAATCACTTATGAAATTTGTGATGCAAGCAGGCCTTTGTTTTTTCTTCGTATTCTTAGCCTCAGCCAATAAAAGTATGGCAATATAAACCTTACTAAACAATAGTTGTTTCCAGAGTTAAAGGATTTCAGTTTGTTACCCAATGATCATCACATTTAGGTGATTTGTTGCTATTAATGATAGTCACATTTATGTGGCTAACTTCCCCCTCTTCATCCAAATAAGAGATATACCATTGGATAGAAAGGGAAAAGAAGTGGGAGAAGCCAAGAATGCACAAGAGGAGGAAGTATTTACTAGATGCTTTCTGACTATAGGAACAAGTGAATGTAGGAGACCATCTATTGCTCCTGATAGTATGAGATTCTTCGTTATGCAACTCTAGCATCAAGCAGATAGACTCACGAGAGAAGTGACTTTTCTTTCTGGAAAACAAGACCAGTTGTACTTTTTGTTCTAGCATTTCTTACTAAACTAAATGTTTCCATTCTGTTCCCAGCCAGCCGTCTTTCAATAGGAAAAACTATAATGGAAATAGGAAAAGAGATCATAGGTAACTTTTTCAAACTTCAGGGAAGTTTGGGGGAAATGAAAACATACGCAAAGGAATAAGTTCTGTGAATAAATACAACCACTCATTCATCCTAGCAGATTCTGAAACTGGACTTGAGCAGATGCCTGGAAGCTGAAGTTTCCATCAAGTCTGAGCATTCAAAAACACATCATCATCTAGGGTGGGGAATTATTTCTTTCACCATTGGGTTAGCCTCGACTATCCTCAGTAGCCAGCCCACAATAGATGCTTAATAATCACTTTTGAACAAATAAGAAATCACCTTATAGAACATATGCTAGACACATTTGATCCTTTTTTGGTAATTGTTAAGTTTCAGATCTGTTGAGGTTATTTAAAAAAAATCTGGTTTGGGTCAGCAAGTTCAGTAAATCGGTCTCATAAAAGAAGTTGGAGGAGAGCCTTTTTCGCTGACCTTTTCTTCACATTTAAAATGTCTCTGAATTTGACAGTAGATATCAAGAGATTTGGAAAAGGTCATTCCTCTTGCCCAAGCAGCTCAGCTTTCAGTTATCTACCCCAAGGAAGTAATAAGAGGTGTGAACAAAGATTTATGCAGGGAGATGTTCATTCCAGAACTATTTAGAATATCCATGGATGCACACGTTCAGCCATAGGGTCAAGTTTCAATTAATCTTGGATCAAAGTACTGTCAGTGTAATGGCATCTCAGTGACAAGTGATGTTTTTAAGTTTTCTAATAGCCTGGAAGACATTTCGTGATAAATGAATAAAGTAAGATATAATTTCTATTGATAAAATATAATCCAAACCACAATACAGAGGAGAGAGAGTTACAGGAAGAAGAAGAGCCACACATAAAGAGAAAAAGCAGAAGATAATAGTCCATGACAGGAGGGTTTTTTCTTTATTCTTTTTTATTTTTTTAATTTTTAAATACTTTTTTTATTGTGAAAATACTGTACAGAGGGGTTACAGTCATATGAGCAAGGTAATGAGTACAGTTCTTATCAGGCCTTGTTGCCTCCTGCTTTGCTTTTCCCCTACCATCCCTTCCCTCCCACCTCCTCAACTACACTCCCTCCTTCCCCCCGCAACCCTCACACCCCCTTATACTTAAATTGTAAAGTTCGTTTTTTTGACATAGCATCTTGTACATCTCATTGTTGCAATGGGTCTACCTGTATCCCTATTTAAACAATTAGTTTTTACCCTTCCCCTCCCCAAATTATACCAACAGTGAAAACAGAGGTTTATTCTTCAGTTCTGAGGTTCTGGGTGATTTTTTTCTTTCTTGTAAGCATATTTCTCAGTATATATTCCCAAGTTACACTTATCATCAACAACTGAATTTTAAGTGTAAAGAGATATTTTTTATAACATTATACTACCTCTCTGTGGAGAATAGGCTCCAGCAACTCAGACCCCTTTTTACATTGATCTTACAGCATGCTTCTCCTGGTAGAGTATGCTGGTGTTTCACTTGATCCCAGATAGCTTTCTTCTTGGCTTTTTTCCTATGTATATTGCCTTTCTCCCTTCACACATTTCAGACACTGTCTCTTAAAGTATTTCATATGTCAATATGCACATTAAGTCTCTTGATGTTACTATTTCCCTTGTTTGTCATCATGCTAAAGGAATCCTAGATTCTTAAGCATGGTAGACTCTTCTAGGTTGCTGGGACTGCCTTATGGGGCATTCCTTTTTGAACAATACCTGTTCTCTTAATATTTACAGTATCGTTTTCTGGTAGACTCACATGTATGTGATCAAAGAAACAACCTCATGTTCCCTAAATGGTCTAAAATAAACACATATTGGATGCCTCTCTTCTTTACCTCTGGGTTTGTCATTGGTTCCACCTGAAAGGAGGCCTCTTGGCCTGGAGGGAGAGAAGGCACAGTCTGGGCTAATAAGCCCCAAGAGTGAGATGAGGAAGAGGAGAAAGGCAGGCTGACCCAGAAACTTCTTTCACTCCAAAACCCATCTGCCACTCACAGAGATGAAACACCCCCATGCACCAACACCATCGAAACCTTGTCCATGAGAATGACAACATCATACATGGAGTATTTATTCTGTGTGACATTGTATATTGCCTGAGCTTTACAACTCTCTGTGGTACTACTATGCTCGATTGCACATATACTTGCATATCACCATTTCAGAAAGGAGGTAACTGAGTATCAGGAAGATTAAGAAACTTTCCCAAGGTTACAAAGCTGGTAATTTATCAGGGGCAAGTTCCATGCCAGCTCAGCCTAAGGCTATTACCAAGTAAATCTTCATGCTCAGTTCAGCCATTGGGTTGAATATCTTAGGACACATTGACAAACGTTGAATACAAATAGCACAGCAGACTCACAAGAAGTTACTTGTAAGTGGTAGCTGAATGGTAATAAAATGGTCATGCCCAGCACCTCCTGAAAACTCTGTGGGGGAAAAAAATTAAGAAGAGATATGGATAGAGGCTTCTGGAAAATAGCATCTTCATTTTTTTATTTGTAGAATCATTTCCCCAACTTCTCAATGTTGAGTAAATGATTTCAGCTGGGAGAACTCAGTATTTTTCTTAACTGATACACATCATATGTACTATATATATATGTGTGTGTATATATATATACATATATATATAACACATATATATTTTAACTGATATAGATCATATGCATGTTATATATAGCTATAGAAATGTATAGCTAACTATAGTTATCTATATATATCATATATGTGATACATATAATATAGATCTTAATTGATATATCAGTTAAGAGACAGAACTTATTAGAGTGAATAAAAAAACAAGGTACAATGTATTAGGCTTACCTATTTAAAAAAAATAAGTTTAGCTGGATCCCAGTAGCTCAAACCTATAATCCTAGCTACCCAAAGGTTGAGCTCTGAGGACCACAATTCAAAGCTAACTCATGCAGAAAAGTCCATGGGACTCTTCTCTTCAATAAATCACCAAAAAACAAATGTGGCACTGCTGGGCAAGCAGGGAGAGCACTAGCCCTAAGACCAGCACATACACACACACACACACACACACACACACACACACACACACACACACACAGAAAGTTTAAATATTAAATACTACGCCTTCTTCTTTTTTTCTTATCATGTCTGTACCTTCTTAAATACAGGTATACATGCACACAGGCCCTTCCCCATTCCATATAAAAAAAAAGTTAGAGTACTAAGAATGAGTTACTTCCTATTTTCAGTTAACTAAATCCTATGCAATTATCAACCAAGACCTTTACACAAGAGGAATGAGATTTTTTATAGTCTCCTAGCTTTTGTAAGCAGCACTCTAATTCTGGAATGAAAATCATTAAAATCTTACTCTTAGATGCACAGCTAGGCTTCAACATATAGCTGAAAATTAGTTTTGTAAAATAATGTCAAAAGTAAACATGCTCAAATGACATAGCTAGCAAGATCAATAGAAAGCCCACGGACTGGGAGAAGATCTTTACTAGCCATACAACGGACAAGGGTCTCATATCTAAAATATACTTGGAACTCAAAAAATTAAACCACCCAACAACAAATCCTCAAAGAAACAACTGCCCAATAAGTAAGTGGGCGAAAGACTTAAAGAGAAGCTTCTCTGAAGAAGAAAGAAGGATGGCCAATAGACACATGAAGAAATGTTCAACATCCCTAGCCATAAAAGAAATGCAAATCAAAACAACATTGAGATATCACCTCATTCCAGTTAGAACAGCAAAAATCAAGAACTCTAACAACAACAGATGCTGGAGGGGATGTGGACAGAAAGGAGCCTTACTTCATTGTTGGTGGGAATGTAAACTTGTTCAACCACTTTGGAAAGCAGTATGGAGGTTCCTCAAAAGACTTCACATAGAACTCCCCTATGACCCAGCAATCCCACTTTTGGGAATTTACCCAAATGTTTACAAAAAAGACCACACTAAAGCTACCAGCACAACTATGTTTATTGCAGCATTATTTACCATAGCTAAGATATGGAACCAACCCAGATGCCCCTCAGTAGATGAATGGATCAAGAAAATGTGGTATATATACACAATGGAATTCTATGCCTCCATCAGAAAGAATGACATTTCCCCATTTGTTAGGAAATGGAAAGGCTTGGAAAAAATTATATTAAGTGAAGTAAGCCAGGCCCAAAGAAACATAGGTCCCATGGTTTCCCTTATTTGCAATATCTAGTATATGTCTGAGTCAAGCAGAAAAGGTCAGATAAGGTGATGTTAGGAAAATGAACCCTCAAATATGTATTTTAATGTTTTTGTTTCTTTCATGCATGTGTTTCTAACGCATTTATAAGATTATTTCTTTGTTGCTTTGTATGTCCCTCCCCCACAGTATAACCCCCGCTTTCACTATATTTGATGTCAGTATAACATGTGGAGGAGACGGGGGCAAACAAGTCTTTTAAGGATTCAGGTGGACCTGTTGCAACAATGAGAAGTACAAAATGTCATGTCAAAACCAGCTTTACAATGTCTGGGGGGGGGGGGGGTATGATTGGGTGGGGGGGGGGAGGCTGGGAAGGGAGGTGAAAGGTAAACAAAGGAGGAGGCTGCAATGCTTGGTAAGAAATGTATGCATTATCGTGCCCATGTAATTGTAACCCCTCTGTACAGTATGTTCTCAAATAAAATTAAATTAAATTAAAAAAAAAAAGTAAACATATTAATGTAAGCCCCACATTATCTTTGATATCTGGCCTCAAGGTCTTGTCAGATTATACTATAAAAATGACAATCTCTATCTTGCTGTATTGTTTTAAAAACAACAAAGTTTTGCTTGTCTGAATGAAACTAAGATTGCTGCCACTTCATGATGCCCAAGTGGAACATATAATCCCCTCTAAAACTATTGCTTTTGATAATTTGTACATTTTTCTGAAAAAGGAATGTATTCAACTTGCCGAACCAAATCATCTACTAATTTAAATAAATGTAAACAATACATACAGAAAATTCCTGAGGGAACATAAAAGCATTTTAAACTCAAACAGCAAATATACCCAGATTAATAACATATCACTCAATTTCCTGTTTATCTATGTAAACCTCAGTCTTTGCAAGAGTGCTGTGGCTACATGAAGGAATTGTAATCGCTCTGTGAGAAATTAATAATTCTGTATAGAGAAAAAGGAGGAAATTATTCATATTTGGTCAACTTATAATTTTTTACTCCATTGTTTTTGGTTTTGTTAATTTAGTGAATTACTTGGCAACATATTTAATATGAAATATTTCACATACTCAGATTTCAGGGTTCTCTTAAGAAATAGACTTACCAGCCAGGTGCCTGTTGCTTACACATATCTTAGCAACTCAGGACATTGAAAACTGATCAGAGTTTGAAGCCAGCCTGGGTAGGAAAGTCCATGAGACTCTTATCTTCATTTAACCACTAAAAAGCAGAAAGTGGAATTATGGCCCAAGCGTTAGAGCATTAACCTTGAGCACAGAAACTCAGGGACAGTTCTCAGGCCCTAAGTTCAAGTCCCAGGACTAGCAAAAATAAAATAAACCAGACTTACTTATTAAACCAAAGATTATAATTCCATATGGATCAATCACCTGGGCTGAACTTTCTATCTTTCCCACACTGAAACCTAGTGCTAGCTGTCAAGCTTTCACTATTGTTCTTGAAGTCGAAGACTACCAAGTGTTTTATACTCTCTGTAAACATCAGTCGTGCATCCATTGACTAGAACGCTTAAGTTTGCAACCTATTTCCTATAGAATAGTGATGGAAAGTCCTTAGCCCTGAAAGCCAAGAGATATCATCCAGCTATAAAGTAGGGTGTATGGGATGAAACAAAGATCATGAGCAGAATAACATAGGAAAACAAGAAAAGTATGACATGACAGCTAAAACAGCAAAAGGACAATGCAGAGGGAAAAAGGAAACAGTCTATAGCTCCAATCATGGCTCCCAGAGGAGCTGAAACCACAAGGTAGGTCAGGAGAAAGTATGCAGCTATGGTGACAGGATGAGCCAATGGCTCAGTATAGACTACATGACGGTAGTCTACACGTCCATGTATAGACTACATGGAAGGCCAATATTGGAGATACTCCTAAACTCCTATGTTATCGTTCCTACATCTCAAAGCATGATAACCAAGCACCATCTCAAGAGGGAGACTATTGTTTAAGACTGAGGTCCTCTGAAGACGTGTGAAGATGGATTAATCATGAGTCAGTCAAGGAGCCTGGAGACGCTCTGCCCCAGAGTCTGTGTGGGGGACTGACGTAAGAAACATGCAATTACGGAGGAGGCTGTTAACAAAAAGAGGAAAGAGAATGTTAGAGGGTGAACACTACTGAAATAGACTGCCTCAGTAAATGAAGATGTGAAAATGAAACACACTGAAATCTGTAAGTAATCAAAGGTAGGGAGGATAAGGAAAGTAAGAGAGCAGAGATCAGTCTTGATTAAACACTGTGCATGCCCATGTAAAACACCATGGGACGTCCCTTGGAATCATTAGCATCCAGTAAAAACAAATGAATAACAAGAGTGTAAAACAGACCTTGTATGGGGTTGGATACTAATGGGAGTGAGGAAGATGAAAGTTGGTGAAATCTCACGGTACAATTAATGTGCATTCAAATAAAGGAAGGATGGAAGAAAAGTAAAATGGATAATGGCGGGGCAGGTATCAGCAAGGAGGGGAGGGCAAACTATGATGGTAAATGGGAGTAAATATGATCAAAATACTGTAGATACGCTTATGGAAGTAGAGCAATGAAACCTCTGAAATTGTTTGGGGAAGGGGGAGGGGTGAAGGAGAATGATAGAAGGGTTGAAGCTGATCAGAGTTCCGCAGGAAATATCACAATGGCGCCTTCCTTGTACAATTAAAATCTTAATAGAAAATGCATACCCAGGTATCGAAAAGAACAAAATCACATGACTAACACAATGCATGCAAAAGCATTTCCTTAATTTTGAATGCTCAATGGTTTAAAGTAAAACTTAGTAAAGTAAGAGAACTTTCTTAACTAATATTAAATATACCTGTTACAGAAATATATAAACATTCATATTTATATAGTTGTTAATATACTAAATACATGCTTAAGAGTGAAATGTTGAAGGTATTTTCTTTGTGATTATGAATATTACAAAAATATCCACTTTGCTCAATTGTATTTTACAGTATACTGGCCGTCCTAGACAGTGCCATCAGAAAACAAAGAGCATAAAAATTGGAGGGTGGGGAATAAAGCTATTGTTCAGATGTATAATCAGAACTTTCAAGAACATCTGGCACAATACTAACATATAGGCAGGGTCCAGTGACTAATGCTTCTTATCCTGCATACTTGGAAGACTGAGCCCTGAAGGATCTCAACTGGAGACCAGCCCAGGCAGAAAAAGTGTAAGAGGATGCAAAGGTATATGCCTGTGATCTTAGGGATGAAAGAAAGCTATATTAGGTGGATCACATCTAGATTCATGCCTGAACAGGAAGTGAGAAACTATGCAAAAAAAACTATTGAAAACAGGGCAAAAATGATTGGTGGAATAGCTCACATACCAGAGCACATGACTAGCAAGTGCCCAGTTTTCTTGCTGTAAACTTATTTTTATTTACCAGGATATATTTATGCATTTCCTTTGTTAAAAGTCTAATGCTGCCACTTCTTCCAATGATAGATTACTTGTTATAGATACAGGATATCTCTACAAAACACTGGAAATCAGACAAAGTAACAATGATGTTCAGACAAGGTGCAGCAAATTGCTTTAGGACTAAGATCTGTGAAGAAAACTAATAAGGGTGAACTCTGAATTTATTCACGATGACTATCTACAGCGTTCTCAGACTGAAGTACAGACAGGGAGTTTCTAAATGGGAGGGAGAATCCAACTAGCTTCCTCTGAGTTGTGGAGACAAAGTTAAGAATGCCACTAGGCACCAGTGGTTCATACCTGTAATCCTTACTATTCAGGTGGCTGAAATCTGAAGATAGTGGGTCAAAGCCAGCCCAGGCAGGAAAGTCTGTGAGATCCTTACCTTCAATTAACCACCAAAATGCCAAAAGTGGAGCTGTAGCTGAAGTAGAGTGCTAGCATTGACCAAAAAAGCTCAGGGACAGTGCCCGGGCCCTGAGTTCAAGACCCAAGACTGAAAAAAAAAATACTAATGTGGAGAATTGGCAGAAGAAGGTAGGATTTCACAAACAGTCCAGGCAACTACAGGGAGGAGAGCCTGTAAGTCTTTGAGGAATAGCTTGTACATAGCTAGAGAGAGGTTGAACATTTTGGACATCAATAAACGGAATGTTTTCCCTAACACATACAGGCTGTATTTAAATTCTAAACCACTATTTTGAGGAGATCCATACATAATACATAGATATGAGGGCCACAATAAAGGTAGAGGTTTAATAGTGACATTGAATGAGCAGTAGAGTAAAGGGCTTATTGGACCTTCACCAACAAACCAAAATGTAAGCTAAAAATGAGGAAAATTGCATGCAAGTAATTTAACATGCTGAACAAATCTAACATGCTTTAAAGATATACAGCAAAATTCAGCACTAATAAGCATAAAATTCACAAATGTCCAGAATCCAATTTAAAATATTATAAGCTTGCCAAAAAGAAGAGAATTATGGCCCATAAATAGCAGAAAATTCAGCCAATGGGAAGTGACTTCAAAATAATGAAATCATAAAAAGGACTTTAAACTGTTATTTAAAATATACTCCATACATTCCAGGATTCAAAGGAAAGCATAACCATGATAAGAAGTGGAAGATACATAAAAAGGACCAAATGAACTTCTGCAGTTATGTCTTATAAAAGACACTTGCACTGGATTAAAATTTGGAACACATAATGAATTTGAAGAAATAGCCATACAACGTATCCTAAACAAACTACAGGTAGAAAAGACCAAAAGCCAAGAATAATAATGAGCAG
This sequence comes from Dipodomys spectabilis, assembly GCF_019054845.1. NCBI lineage: Eukaryota > Metazoa > Chordata > Mammalia > Rodentia > Heteromyidae > Dipodomys > Dipodomys spectabilis. The sequence continues at coordinate 22,601 of NW_024870756.1, forward strand.
ATAGAAACAGATTTTAGTGAGTTGTGAGGGAATATCAATATATGTGATTGGAATCCCAGAAGAAAAACATGAGGTAAAGATTGAAACAGAAAATATCTGTGTATGCACGTGTGTGTGTGTGTGTGTGTGTGTGTGTGTGTGTGTGTGTGTGTGTGTGTGTGTATACATTTGAAGAAATTGTGTTTAGGAAATTTCAAATTGTGAATAAAATAAGATTCTACAAATTCAAGAAGATAAATATGAGGCAGAATGGAGAGGCAATGCCACATTTTCTTCCCTGGCATAAGGATATACTTTCAAAGGATTTGTCAACAGATAGCCAGGTCCAGAAACTGCCAGCTTCTTCCATAGTTTGTAAAGAGACTTTTCACAACCCCTGTAAGCACAGGATGACTGACTCTGGCTACTGTATCAACTTCCCCGGGGTGTCAGAAATGAACGCTCCTTCATCTTTCTGTAAGCTAATCATAGAAAGTCTCAATGTACATGGATGGATCATTGGGCCAATTACCAGACCTAGATGCTGACAGCAAAGGTCAGACAAGACATATAACAAAAAACCCTGCACTGTGTGAACAACCACCAGTGTGTCTGTGCAGGATTAGCAGCCAGACTATAAAAACTTCCTGATACATCTTCAGAGGGCCACTTCAGGAAACCCTATCTATGTACTATGTTGCCAGTGCTTGGGGCACAAACCCCAGATAAACATCATTCAGTTGGTATTGTTTACTTCTTCATGATTACTAGCTCAAATTGGGGGAAGAGGAGGGTTAGACTGAAATGAGTGATAAGAACAAGAAGAAAAGCCATAGAAAACTACAACGAAAATGATAAATCAGTGATTTTAAAAAATCTTATAAGGCCAAAAGAAAAACATATTTAATATGAAGAAACACAGATAAGAATGTCAGCAGAAATCTCAAAAAAATATGCATGCCAGAAGACAATGGAGACACATCTTTGAAAAATAATATAAGAAAAAAACCATCCATCTAAGACTTTTGTACAAGCATACCTATCTTGCAAAACTCAAGACAAAAATGTTTGGAGAAAATACAAAGTTAAATAGCTTTTTATCCACAGACTTGCATTAAAAAGAATGTCAAAGAAATTTCTCAAACAAAAGGAAATGATACTATATGGAAATTAAGATCCATACAAATGGAAAAAGAACAAGGAAGATGACAAACATAAAAGTTTTTTATCTGATTTCTAAGCTTTTCACAGAACTTCTGACTATTTTTTCTAACTGACAATGGCAAAATGGGATTGGGGGTTTTAACATAGGTGGAGATACATCTGAAATACTTTCCTCCTAAAATAAGGAGCAAGGTGAAGGTCTCTGATCTCATCACTCTTATTCAACAATACATTGAAGGAGTGACAGGTGAAGAAGAAATAAATGACAAGCACAATGACTGTCTTCTTACTTAATGGCTTCTTACTAAAGAAGTAACACTGTCTTTAGCAGTTAGCCTGCTTGTTTATGAAGAAAGTCTTAAGGAATATTCAAGCATGATTACAGGATACATAATTGATATACAAAATGTAATTGCATTTATATGCACTAACAAATAATTGGAAATTTAATACATATGAAGATGATTGATGAAAAGTAAAAGATTGATGATAGATAGGTAAGTAGGTAGATAATTCACAATAGCATCCAAGAATATAAATACAGTATTTAGAGATGTGCCAAAAGATGTGCAATCCCCACTTGCTGAAAACTACAAATTGTCAAAAGAAATTTTAAAAGACGTAAATAAATTTAAAATTCTATTTTCATAACTGAAGCACTCAAAAGTATTAATGTGCCGCCTTTCTTCAAACTGACCAAAGGATTTAAGTAAATACAAATCAGAATTAAGCAATCTTTTCATAGAAACTGGAAGCTGATTCAAAAATGTGTATGAAAATACAAAGAACCCAACAGAAAAGTTTTTAACACAAAGTTGAAAATGCTAAAAGGCTTTCAGAGACTGACTGTGAAGCTACAATTAAGTCAGCATACATTTATGTAATAATAAGTATATGCATCAAGGAAATAAAGAGTCCAGAAATAGGCCTAAACAATGATGACATTTTTATTCAATAAGGAAAGGACATTTTTTCAATGAATGTTACCAGAAACATTGTATATTCATTTGTAAAAATAACAAATCTAGGCACATGCTTTTTCTATACCCCCCAAAAAAACTCAGAAAATATTATGGTTCTAAATATAAGAGCTAAAGCTATAAAAATTCCAAATACATAAGAAAAAAATTTATTTTTGACCTTGAGTTAGGCAAAGGTTTTGAAAATATGACACAGAGAATACAAAGCATAAAATTTATGAAAAAATATATGTCTTTACATTAGAAAGTTTTGACCTTACAAAAGCAACAAATGGGAGAAAATATTTGCAAAATATTTGCAAAAATTTTTCTAGTGAAAGACTTTTCTCTTGGGCACATTTAAAAACACAGTTTTGGGCTGGGAAGGTGGCTCAGTGGTAGAGCGCTTGCCTTGCATGCCTGAGGCCCTGGGTTCGATTCCTCAGCAACACATAAGCAAAAAGAAAAAAGCCGGAAGTGGCACTGTGGCTCAAGTGGTAGAGCACTAGCCTTGAGCTGAAGAGCTGAGGGACAGCGCCCAGGCCCAGAGTTCAGGCCCCACGACCGGACCCAAAAAAATAAAAAATAAATAAATAAAAACACAATTTTATAAGAAAATAAATATTTGCAAATGAGTAAAACATTTGACCAAGAAAGAGTAAGTGACTACTAAGCACATGGAAAGATACACAATCTCATTAGATACTAGAGAAATGTAAAGTAATAATAAAATACTAACGTCTGCCCCCTGGATAGGTAGAATTTTTAAAGATGTACAGCATGCTTACCAACCTAGGCAGATGAAGCATGAGGCTGGAAGAGTCACACATTGCTGGTAGAAACACCAAATGAGATTAGCTGTTTTGAAAGATCTTCTTGGCATATCCTCACCACACTATACAGAAAATCTACCCATAGGTATTTATCCAAGAGAAATATAAACATATTTCTACATAACAATTCAGATGGAAATATCCATCGCCATTTTATGTATAATAGTTAAAAAATAGGAAAAATCTAAATGTCCATCCACTGTTGAATAAATAAGCATATTATGTTATTTTCATCCACACATTGGAACACTACTCCTCAATAAAAGGAAAATTAATATTACATGCAACGGGCATGGACAAATTTTCAAAGCTGTTTGCTCAGTGAAAGAACCCAGGAACAAACAATTTGATAACTGCATGGTTCTATTTATATGGAAAAGAAAAGACAAAACTAAAATGATAGAAACAAATCAGTGATTATCTAAGGCTGCAAGTAGGAGATAATTAAAGGCAAAGGGGCATAAGGCCAGTTTGGGAGTGACACAAATGTCTTAAATCTTGAGTATAACTGCATAGTGTTTTTAAAACTTCTGTCAGAACTTACTAAGCTGAACACTTAAAAAGTGAATGTATAGAGCTGGGAAGGTGGCTCAGTGGTAAAGCGCTTGCCTTGCATGCTTGAGGCCCTGGGTTCGATTCCTCAGCACCCATAAGCAAAAAAAAAAAAAGCCAGAAGTGGTGCTGTGGCTCAAGTGGTAGAGCGCTAGCCTTGAGCTGAAGAGCTGAGGGGCAGTGCCCAGGCTCAGAGTTCAGGCCCAACGACCGGACCCAAAATAAAAAACAAAACAAACAAAAAGTGAATGTATAAGTAAATCAGACTTGGAAGTGATTTTTAAGTTTAAGGAAATACATCAAAATCTCAAAAACATTCTTCAATGATATAGAGAAAGCAATCCAAAAATTCAAATGGAATAATAAAAGACCCCGAAGAGCAAAAACAATCCTTAGCAGGAAGAACAGTATTGGAGGAATATCAATAACAAAATTCAAACTGTAATACAAAGTCATAGTGATTTTAAAAAAAAAACAGCTTAGTACTGGTGAAAGAGTAGGTTTGAGGACCAGAGATGAACCCACAGACCTATAGCAAAAACACCAGGTTGAAGATAGCTTCTTCAACAAATGATGCTAGCAGAATTGGCTATACATGTGCAGAAAAGTGAAGCTAGATCCTTATATATTACCTTGCACCCAGAATCAATTCCAAATGGACCAGAGACTTCAATGTAAGACCAGATGCCTTGAAAATATTACAGGAAGGGGTACAGGAAACACTAGGAAGGCATGGATTGAAACTTCCTAAGTAAAGATCCAGAATCACAACAAATCAAAGAAATACTGAATAAATGGTATTGCATAAAATGAGGAGTTTCTGCATGGCAAAGGACATAGCTAGCAAGATAAATAGAAGGCCCACAGAATGGGAGAATATTTTTACTAGCTATGCATCAGACAAGGGCCTCATATATAAAATATATTTAGAGCTCAAAATATTAAACCGCCAAAAAACAAATCCTCAAAGAAACAACCACCCATTAATAAATGGGCTAAAGACTTAAAGAGAGATGTCTCTGAAGAAGTAAGAATGGTCAGTAGACATATGAAGAGATGTTCAACATCTCTGCCCATAAAAGAAATGCAAATCAAAACAACAATGAAGGGGCTGGGAAGGTGGCTCAGTGGTAGAGCGCTTGCCTTGCATGCCTGAGGCCCTGGGTTCGATTCCTCAGCACCACATAAGCAAAAAGAAAAAAGCCAGAAGTGGCACTGTGGCTCAAGTGGTAGAGCACTAGCCTTGAGCTGAAGAGCTGAGGGACAGTGCCCAGGCTCAGAGTTCAGGCCCCATGACCGGAATCCCCCCCCAAACAAAGGAGATATCACCTCACCCCAGTAAGAGTGGTTCATTATCAAAAAATAAATAAATAAACAATAACAGATGCTGGCGAGGATGTGGCCAAAAGGGAACATTACTACAATGTTGGTGGAAATGTAAACTTGTTCAACCACTCTGAAAAGCAGTATGGAGGTTCCTTGAAAGATTAAGCATAGGGCTTCCCTGTAACCCTGCAATTTCACTCCTTGGCATTTTTTTAAATGATCACAAACAAGGTCACACTAAAGCTAACAGCACAAATATGTTCACTGCATTTTTTTTTGTCGGTCACGGGGCTTGAACTCTGGGCCTGGGTGCTGTCCCTGAGCTCTTCAGCTCAAGGTGAATGCTCTACCACGTGAGCCACAGTGCCACTGCTGGTTTTCTCATGGTTAATTGGTGATAAGAGTCTCACAGACTTTCTTGACCAGGCTGTCTTTGAACCCCGATCCTCAGATTTCAGCCTCCTGAGTAGCTAGGATTACAGGCGTGAGCCACCAGCACCCGGCCATCACTGCATCATTGTTTATTATAACCAAGATATAGAGTCAACCTAGTGAACAAATAGAAGAAGAAAATGTGATATATAGATATATAGATGCACACACATGCACACACATTGTAATTCTGTGTTCAAACTTTCAGTTCAAAGCCAGCCTGGGCAGGAAACTCTGTGAGATTCTTATCTCCAATTAACCACCAGAAAACTAGAAGTGATACTGTGGCTCAAGTGGCAGAGTGCTAGCCCTCAGCTGAAGAGCTGAGGGACAGCGCCCAGTCCCAGAGTTCAAGCCCCACAACTGACAAAAAAATAATAATAATAATTAATGAATTAGTAAGGTTAAAAATTAAAGGGATAGTTAGAGATATAAGACCAGTGATCACAAAGTTAAAGCCAGATGCAGCAAGAGTGGAGTGCCTCTAAAATCTTTCAATCCTTATCTTGTTACACTGGCTGTCATTTTTTAATTGAATCATTGGATCTGTTGCCAATTGAGGAAATCTGAAAATACCCAGCAGATAATGCCTGTCTGAAAACACCACCTTTCCCTCTTTGTTAGCCTCGTGTGGAATCTTTTAAGTCAAGTATGCTTTAGTGGAGAAAGAAACTCACTTGCTGGTGAGTCTGCATTTTGATGTCTTATCTTATTAAATTCTCCCAACGACCTGAAGGTAGTCAATACTTTCCAGTTAGAAAACGGAAGCTGTCCTGAAAGAAGAATGTGAATGTAGGGTTTTAGTTTGAAAGGGACCCCATCCAGGGCTGGATATATTCATGTGAATTTTTGTTGTTGTTGTTTTGTTTTGTCTGGGCCTGGGTGCTGTCCCTGCGCTCTTCAGCTGAAGGCAAGCGCTCTACTGCTTGAGCCACAGTGCCACTTCCAGTTTTCTGGTGTTTTATTGGAGATAAGAGTCTCACGGACTTTTCTGCCCTGGCTAGCTTTGAACCGTGCTCCTTAGATCTCAGCCTCCTCAGTAGCTAGGATTACAGGTGTGAGCCACCAGCGCCCGGCTTATTCTTGTGAATTTTTTGCACAACAAATCTCCAAGAAAAATCTCAATAGCTTCTAGAGGAAAAAAAAAAGCCAATGGTCTCCATCGCCATGGCCTCTAACTTTTCCAAGTACTGTTTTCTGCAAACTTACCAAGGAAGTTCTGCCCTGTTTCTATTTCTTTCATCCTGCAAGGAATATCTGGGAGCTTTCTTCCACACCAGATGAATTAAAAGCACACATTGAAAAAATTCACTGGAAGGAATAAAATTTCATGGCCCTTGGGCAACCTGTGGTTCAGCAGTACCAGTAAGTGCCTACCTCTGGCTGTAGGCATTACAGACCAGCCATCACACGTAATTCCCTTCTCACACCATGGCCGTGGCAATACGATCAAATCACAATAACGAAAGGATGGAAACCCAAGTCATCAGATATCTGCCTTTTAGCCTCTTCTATTTGAAACCTCCAATGGCCAATGCGTCTATTCCTACTGATTCTCTATAAGATTACAGATCAGGGAAGATGCATGGAAGGTACCTACATTTCTGATCTTTGAAATGACTCCAGCACTACCAGATATACAGACTTTTCCCGAAGGACACTGGAGGAGATTGTAGTATGTTAAGAGCACAAGGCGCCTCTGCTCATCACCTGGAGGTAGACTATTAAATCTCTGGAAGTCTTCCACATGGTTCGGTAATGGAGATCCATTATGATCTCCCTCCTGTTCCACTGAACACCAGCAAATAGACATATGGCGAGTGAGTTCTAATGGAGCCCCTCACACGCCACAGGCAGTCTCTGTGCAGAGCTCTGTGCCAGAGGGAAACAGGCCTCAAGCAGGCTGGGATGGCAGTTTCTCAGATTGGATTCTACAGCAGCATTTTCCTACCTTCCTCAGGTAGGACGACCAGGCCTAGGGAATTTCTTCTATTTTCTAGTAAAGTATTTGGTCAGGAAATTCCCTCAGCTCTTAGAAGAGTTTATCAGCTGACCTTGAAAGCTTCCTGAACCCCCAAACCAGCGGTCTTCTTGCTTGCAGGCAGAACAGGCCCCAAGGAAATACCAGTTGTCAGTGATATCCAAACAGTCCATCTCAGTTGTTTGGGCGTCGTTCAGCTTTATAGAATGATTACAGTCTTCCTCCTGGTTTGCCTGTCCCCAACCTGTGTCTATAATGCTTCATTATCTTAATGAATGCAACATTATCTTAAGGAAGGTTAAAAAAATTAAGTATTCTAATGAACAAGTCTAGACTAGTGATGATATTAATATTGAGAATGTATATTATCAACAGTTACTCAGAGATTAGCTCTAAGGTTCTTTTACTTCCATTCCAGAAGACAAACCTTTAGAAATAAAACCTATGTTTGTCTTTCCCCTTCCATACTCCCCCCCTCACCCCCAAACACACGCACAAAAACAATGATTATAGAGAGTCCTGCTGATGGCTTTGACTGATCAACTGGAGAAATTTAGATAAATTTGGCTTTTCATTAACTGCAGCTGTTGTTTCTTTCGGGGTTTTAATGCAATTTATCATTTGAATGTGCTGGCTCAGGAGCATTGCTGGAGTTTTTATTTGCCTTCCATCGTTAATCCTAATAGTATGAATCCCATCTCATAGTCAGCCTTAAAAAAAAAATGCCCCTTTTCCTCTCTTTTGGGTTGTTCTTATTGAAAAGTTATACTTTGAGGTCTCTTTCCTTCTCTCCATCCCTTCTTTTGCCTTCATCTACCCATCCCTATCTCTCTCTCTCTCTCTTCTTTCTTTCTCTCCTTTTTTGTTCTCTGCTGGTCACATCCACTATTATCAACAGAATAATACAGCTTCTAATGACCTGAAATTACAAATTCAAAAATCCAGAACCCCTTCTGGCAGTTCTCAGTTTCCCCATCTCCTTCTTCAGTCCATCACCATCCCCGCCCACCCCCTTTCTTTGAACATTAGTGAATTTGGCCACCACATTCAAATGTGTCAAAGGAAGACCTCCTAAACTCAACGAGATTTCCGGCTTCAGTGCACAAAAACAAAGTTGTGTAGTTCCACATGACTTGTCTGTGAATGAGAGCCATGGAATGATAAACGACCTCCGACCAATCTAGGCTTATTTAAATTAAACTATTACTCATTTATACAGAACGATGACTCATGAACATCTGAAAAGGAAAAAAAAATAAAGAAGAAATAGCCTAAGAATTTGTTTGCTGCTAATGTTCTCAGCATAATATGATGCTGGTCTTTATGTGGTTTCTCATTATTCTTACGACTTCACTTACCATCTTAATTATTATATTGTTTCTCTTGGAAAAGGAGGAGGAGACAGGCTGCATTCTCTTTTTTTAACATCGTGATAGATTCCACATCAAGAATAATTAAATGCCGAGGGGCAGTAGCCAACAATTGAGCACTGACATGCTTTAGGAGAACCCACTCAGAAAAGAAGAAAATAGAAACATCTTAGCATCTCTTGTGTCTTCCCTGACTTCATTTATGTAGGCGAGGATCCTGGCACCTCAAACTGAAATGAAAGAAAATATAGAGCCTCCACAAGCTAATAATTATTCTGTGCTTAGAATCAGCTTATTCAGGAGAACAAGACATTTATGTCTTAACACTTGCCAAAAAAAGAGAAGCGGGAGTTTGCTCCTGTACTGTCTGGAAAGTGGAAACAACAAAGAATGTGAATTATTCCAGAGACTTTTGAGCAAGATGGGGCCATTTTCATATGTTCTGATTCTGAGTTTCTCACAAAACAAAGGAGGGCAGAGAAGCAAGAGAGGTGTTGGCTGATTTAGCAAGAATTGACAGACTAGATTCTACTCCCAGTTCTATTGAAGAGGCAACTCCAAACAAAATTGGTAGCACTTGGCTGAGAAAGAACTCTCTGAGATAGAGGGCACTAACAAATGCTTGCTGTAACCTGGAGGTCACATGAAAACCAGGAGGCCCAGGTCAGTAATGTTGAGGACCGTGAGTTTCATGTCTACTTCAAAATGTAGAAGGAAGTCATATAGAGGATGCTTTGCTCATTCCTGTAAATGAGGACAGCTTCTCAACACATACCTATGGCTTTACCCAAGCACAAAAATTGGCCAATTGAGGAGTCACAAAACCTGTGAGACAAATGATGTTGAGGGAATGCGCTATCCCTAACTAGCTTCCAACTTTCTATGAAGAATAGCTTATTATTAATTCATGTGTGCTTAGCACAGGAAGAAATGCAGCTCTCCAGAGAACATGGCAGCCACCCACACGTCATCTCCTTTGTCTTGGTATTTTTTAATTAATATCTTTCCCCACAGTCCTGTCTCTCTCAAATTTAAGGGAGTTTTTTGAGTCTGCATGTCTTAGTTCTTCTCCCTTGAATAGCAAAGGCTTTGCAGTGACCAGTCACTCACAAGCCATACATGAAGTCACAGAAAACCCAAAGCCCTGTCAAGTAAAACAACAAGGGCCAGGCCAGATGCTGTAGTAGCTCCCTAAGGAAGCCAAGCTATGGCGGAGCTGGGTTCTGCTGGAAACTGAGCGGAGCAGAGAATGCAGTCCTTAACTGCAAAGACAACTGCATAATCTTAAATACCTTCTCTTTTCCTCTGAGGAGCTTTGAGTTAAAACTTTTCACCATAAGATGCACCTCTAGAATCCTGGAGCTATGTAACTTCCTTGAAATCCAACACATCTCTAGAATTCCAGGGAATTCAAACAGGGGCACCTACAAAGGAGCTCAGGTTGAAGACTGCAAGATTGTGATAAATAGCTCTGTGATATAATCTCTGAGGTATTTAGGGATCTTTCGCCTCACTCTCTAGTGAAAGCACATCACCAAATCCAGTCCACAAAAACAATCATGGCAGCACATCAGTTCAGTTCTAACAAAGGTCCATTCCAGACCCTTCCATCCCAATCACCCATGTTTATACCTGCCCAATGCTTCCCTATCCCTGAATGAGAGCTTAGGACCAAGAATACAGAACTTCAAACTCAGCTCTCACTATCTAACAAACATTATCATTGAGTGAGCATTGTTGACATCTCCACACCTAGATAAAAATAAAACATGTCAACCATGTTACCTCATAGTTTCATCTGGGCTTTTACCCAAGTTTCTCGCTGAAAAATTCCTACTCAACATTACTATCCATTAGCTCAGGATAAATCAATCAGTAAATAGTTATTTCAGTGGCTGGGAATTGAATCCCAACTAAACAAGTACTTTACCATTTGAGCCATTCCCCCAGCTCTATGAATGCTTTATAGCACAAGTTCAGGTTCACTGTCATGAGTTCAAATACCTGACTTTGAAGCAAAATTTACAAAAGGACTGCCACCCCTCATACTATTTCCATGGATACTCCAATCAACTTGGGAAGGAAAGCCTGTACCCACTTCATTAACTCCTTCATAAACAATCAAGAAATCTTCACACTGCTGTCTACCCTCTCAATTAGAACTGGCTCTAAAACCTAGAGTGAGAGTGGACAGGTCATGCACTCCATAAATACTTATTTTTTTCATTACAAGTATTTGTATTATCTTGAAGTAGCTATACATAGGAATTGCCATTTAACAACACAGTTTGTGCATGCAATATATCTTGATTGATGTCACTCCTTTCCACAGTCTCCAACATAGATCCTACAAAATTAAGATGATGGAAGAGATGGGTAGGGGAGAGATGGGTGAGAATATAAATGCTTATGGAGGCCTCTATGTGTCGGATACTCTGCCAGCACCAAGAATGTCAGTAAACCAGATGGCTTACTCTCATGACATAAGTCTGTACAACATCATTTACATAAGGAAGAAAAGTACCAACTGACCCAGATAGCAAAGGGACAAGTCCAGGTTTGCTGTCTGTCAACTGTTCTTCTTCCCAGTAGATCACACAACTCCCACAGTTAATGAAGGTAAAATGAGAGAGCTTGGCTGCTTGTTTGAACTTCTTCCCCTGTCACTGGGAAAATGGCAGGAGATGGGCTTGAGAACCACTTAAGCCACTCCCTCCCCAGACCAAGGCTGAAGCATTGTCAGTGAGAAGGGACTCTTCCTCACAGATTGCACATGGGCATCCACTGAATGGTCTAACAGGCCTAACGGGCCTTTGGACACACACTTTGGGCACCAATAATACCAAAGGAACAAAACATGTGAAAAAATAAATTTCTCAAACATGATGGCTGTTTTAAAAAGGTGAAAGAAAAAAAAAATCATTGTGCGAGGTGGTACAAACCTATAATCCCAGTACTTGGGATACGGAAGCAAGAGGACTGTACCTGTAAGGCCAGTCAGGGATACGTAGGAAATGCTGTTTGAAAAGAACATAACGAACAAACGCCAAACTTATCATGTGATAGGTCTGTTAAATGCCTTGGTATTTATCACACCATAGAAGTTAGGATGAATGAAAACCAAGCTGGCCTACATTGTCCTGTCAACTTTACACCCAAAATTCACAAACAAAAAGGAGAGAAACTAAAAGAAGAGAGACTTGGGGCAAAGAGACAATGGATCCCAAACATAGTAGCAGGAATGGGCATCTACAGTGTTGTCTCTGGTCAGAGATGATGGGCCACACATCTCTATGTCCAGTAAAAATAGCTAAATTGAGCTATGGGATATTGCATATGTGACTTTCCCAAAGAGTTGTAAATACTATTGATGTTCTTCACATTTGTACAAAATAGTAAGCCATAGTGGAGGGAGAAGGGGCAAACTATGAATAAGACTATTCTGTTATGATAGTTTTAGGTACAACATCAATATGAGTAAACATAGGTCAGAGAGCAACAACTAGTATAGCCTGTTGATGATTTCAGGAAATGTATGTTAGCTGAGGATGGCTGGATGGAAAATGGGGGAAAGAAGGAAAGGAGGGAGGGAGGAAAGGGTGAATTGATGAACAAACAGATGGATGGATGGATGAGTAGATAGCTAGATGGAATCTCTGGTGAACATTTTCCAAACAAGTGATATAAGACCATTGGGAAGCCATCAAAAAGCCACTATCTTCATGATGTCTTATTAGTCTTGATCCACCTTTCACTCACATCTACAAATTTGAGCCATAAGAACCTGCCTCAGCTCCAGGACCTAATCTAGAAGAGTCTTTTAGTTATGATTTTCTCTGTTGTGAGTGCCAGATCTCAATTTGAAATGGCTTAAACCACAAGCAGCAACTTGAGATACTGTACCATCTCAAGAACTACAAGGATTAAAGCAATTGATCTCAGAAATCATTAAGAACAAGATCTACTAGCATGCAGTGCATCAATTGTTTCTCTCTGTTCATCTGTTTCATTTTTCTCAGAGGATTTGTCCCATGTTCATCAGATATTCTTCCTCTTGGTAGCATAAAACATACTGCACTGAGATTTGCGTAATACTGATCCTGGTAACAAGAAAGAATCGAAATTGACTCTCAGGACCAATTTCAGATTTCTGGAAAATGAGTACATTGGCCTAAATGTAGGTCAGCTGCTCCATACTGGGTCATTCAGCTATCAGAAGGAACTGGAATCCTGCTGTGATAGGGAGCTGACTTTTCTTAGCAGCCATGAGGCTGGAGAAGGAAGGAAACATTCTAGAAAATAATGAGTAAATCATGAAAAGCCCTACAAACAGATTGGCAGTACTAACAAAGCTCTTGAGTATCTCTAGGTAAATTTTGACATCTGACTCTCCTTTGTTCTCCCATCCTCTTCAAACCCTCCTCGACCCCAGGTAGAAGCACCTGCCTTCAAGTGACCAAGGCTTGCAAGCCATTCCAGCAGCAATGCAGAGTCCCCTCTCAATGAGACCCTAGACTGATATACATCCCCACCCAAATCAGATTCTTCTTACAATCTGGAGTCTTCATGGTTCAACAAGAATCATGATTGCCTGCCTGCTTGCCCCCTCCATTAGCATTCAAGCCAAGTAGGTGAATAGAAAGTAAAGGCCAACATGCCTGCTGCAGACAGAAATCAGGTGGACACTCACATTTCAAGACCCAGCCTGACAACTCATTGTTCTCAGAGAATGGTCCTCACAGAGCCCATACTTTATGTTCATTAAAATAAGTCAGAGGGCTGGGAAGGTGGCTCAGTGGTAGAGTACTTGCCTTGCATGCATGAGGCCCTGGGTTCGATTCCTCTGCATCACATAAGCAAAAAGAAAAAAAGCTGGAAGTAGCGCTGTGGCTGAAGTGGAAGAGCACTAGCATTGAGCTGAAGAGCTAAGGGACAGCGCCCAGGCCCAGAGTTCAGGCCCCACGACCGGACCCAAAAAAAAAAAGATTTTTTTCCCCACTTCTGATGAACCATTGTTCATCTCTCCTGTCTGAATTCCTGATTGGAACATTATCTCTCCTTCTGACTCCCTCACTTAGGCAGTAAGGCTTGAATTCAGGGCCTCAAATTTCCCAAGAAATCACTCTACCGCCTGAACCACACGCTTCAACTTCCCAAGCAGCTGAGATTAATATGTGTGGACTGCTATGCCCAGTACACTATCAATTTTTTGCCAGTCCTGGGGCTTGAACTCAGGGCCTGGGCACTGTACATGAGCTTTTGCTCAAGGCTAGCACTCTATCACTTGAGCCATAGTGCCACTTTCAGCTTTTTCTGTGTATGTGGTACTAAGGAATCAAACCCAGGGCTTCATGCATGCTAGGCAAGCACTCTACCATTAAGCCACCTTCCTAGCCCCTACTATCATCTTTGATCAGAAGTCAACTTATGCACTAGCTGGCTTGCAGTGCAGTGCCCAACACCTGGAGTTCACATAGCTGTGATCAAGAGACAGGATGACTCCAGCTATGGTCTGAGGACCTACTGCTCCAGAATTATCTCCAGAACTATTATTAGGAATTATCTAATTGCTAAATTAGAAACTATATCTTGTAAAGTCATCAATAGACTCCTTAAGATTTGAATAATGCAGACTGAGAATATACCTTTTCCAGTTTTGGGAACTTTCCTGAGCATGCAAATGTGGACATGGTTAGTAAGTCAGACCCTTGTCAGGTCATTGTAATAGCATTATCTATCACTCTTCTTGGAGATATTGACATCTTCTCGGTAATAGACCATAGAAAAATCACAAAATCTGCCTAAAGAATAGGAAGGATCTGCTGATAGTTGGACAAGAGGTAATTATTTAGCTATCCTGTGTGTTGTCTTGCTTGTTTTAAAAATAGAATTCCCCTTTATCCATTATAGTCTGCCTCAATCAGAGTGATTTATGCTGCCTTCTATTCTATCTTCAGGTAAAAACAGTCTTTCTCAAGCAAGAGTCTCTCCCTTCTGCAGTAACTAAATCCTTTTCTAAACACATCATTGCTAACTCCTCACAGGACATTCTGAGGTCTTCTCTCCAACCTCTTTATTTTATTTTTTAATGTTATTGTAAAGGGGTACAGGGGTAATAGTTACATAAGTCAGACGAGCGCATTTCCTTTTGAACAGTGTCACCTTCTTCCTCTTTCCCTTCCAGTTGTTCTCCTCCAGACCCCCCACATAGTGTCTCCTGGGTTTCACTGCCGAATTGGTTCACCCTTTGTACCACGGTTTATGTCCTTTCACTTCCTCTCCCCAAATCAGATAAACTTATATGCAAGACAAAGGGTACAGAAACCAAAAACAGTGACAGGACAGCATAAAGCAAAGAAAAATGGAAAGAAGAAAAGTAAAGCAAAAGAACGATAGTCAGTATAATTTTATAAACGTCTTCATTTCAATAAGCATCATTTTATATGATCTTATGCACATAGCTATTGAACCCTTCAATCCTCTCCTAAGAAAGTCCTTCTGTGTAAATTAGATTGTAATTAGGTGTAATTATTTGTCTTCTACTATCCCTTGGGTTTATTTGTAGATTTATAGGTACATTCTAGTTATTACAAATGCAGCCAATGTGTCTTTGGGTCCGGCTTACTTTACTTAGTATAATTTTTTTCAAGTCTTTCTGTTTCTTTACAAATGGGGCAATATCATTCTTTCTGAAGGAAGCATAGCATTGTGTGCAGATATATATAATATATATCATATTTTCTCCAAAAATTTATATGGAATAATAGAAGGCCCCAAATAGCAAAAACAATCCTTAGCAGGAAGAGCAATGCTAGAGGCATATCAATAATAAACTTCAAACTCTAATACAAAGCCATAGTAACAAAAACAACTTGGTATTGGCACAAGAATAGGCCTGAGAACCAATAGAATAGAAGTCCCAGAAATGAACCCATAGACCTATAGCACCTAATATTTGATAAGGGAGTCAAAAACACGGGCTAGAAGAAAGTCAGCCCTTCAACAAATAATGTTAGAGAATTAGCTATACACATGCACAAAACTGGAATTAGATCCTTATATATTACCCTGAACCAGAAGCAACTCCAAATGGATCAAAGACATTAATGTAAGACCAGATATTCTGAAAACATTACAGGAAGGGACAGAGAAAACACTAAGGCTCCTTGACACAGGTCTAAACTTCGAAAGTAAAGATCCAGAATCACAAAAATCAAAGAAATACTGAATAGATGGGATTGCATCAAACTGAAGATTTTTTTGCATGGCAAAAGGTATAGTAATGTATTATGTGAAATTTTTTGTTTCTTTTGTATGTTCTTCCCCCATGATATAACCCCTATTTTCACTGTATTTGATTCCAGTGCCCTGCATCTTGTATATACATTTTTCTAATTTGGGGAGAGGAAGGAAAATAACAAAATGATGAAATAAGGATATAGCCTGACCCATTGTAACAATGAGATGTACAAGACACCATGTTGAAAACAAACTTTACAACTTTGGGGGGGCGGGGGAGACAAGTTGGGGAGGTGGGGAGGGAAGAGATGGTAGGGGAAAAACAAAGGGGGGTAACAATGCTCGATAGGAAATGTAACTGTAACCCTTCTGTACAGTATCTTTACAGTAAAATATATATTTTAAAAAAGATATAGTAGCAATATAAATAGAAATCCCACAGAATGGGAGAAGATCTTTATTAGCTATGCATCAGACAAAGGCCTCATATCTAAAATATACTTAGAGCTTCAAGAATTAACCGCCCCCAAAAAAAATCCTCAGAGAAACAACCACCCATTAATAAATGGGCTAAAGCTAGGAGCCAGTGGCTCATGCTTGTAATCCTATCTACTCAGGAGGCAGAGATCTGAGGATTGTGGTTCAAAGCAAGCCCAGGCAGGAAAGTCCTTGGAACTCTTATCTACAATATAATACTAGAAAACCAGAAGTAGGACTGCGGCTCAAGTGGTAGAGTGCTAGCCTTGAGTTGAAGAGCTAAGGGACAGTGCCTAGGCCCAGAGTTCAAGCCCCATGACTGACAAAAAAAAAAAAAACTATTGAGATTCGACCTCACCCATTAGAATGGCCATTATCAAGAAATCTAACAATATGCTGGCAGGGATGTGGCCAAAAGGGAACACTGCTATACTGTTGGTGCAAATGTAAACTTGTTCAACCACCCTGGAAAGCAGTATGGAGGTTCCTCAAAAGATTACACATAAAGCTCCCCTATGACCCAACAATCCCAGTCCTGGGCATTTATCCAATTGACCACCAGGCTACACTAATGCCACCAGCACTACCATGTTCATCACAGCATTGTTTACCATAGCCAAGATATGGAATCAACCCAGATGCCCCTCAGTGGACAAATGGATAAACCTCCTTATATATTTTTTAATTTTATTTTATTGTCAAGGTTATATACAGAGGAATTACAGTTGCATACATAAGGTAATGAGTACCTTTCTTGTCAAACATTATGTTACCCCCCTCCCTCATTTTTCTCCCATTTTCCCTCTCACCAACTCCCTCCCCAATGAAGTTGTGAAATTCATTTCCAACATAGTGTCTTGTGAGTACCTTCCTTATTTTATAGATGTAGAAACTAGTTCCAGAAAAGAAAAAGTGTGGAGATGTCACAGCAGTGTTGGTTTTATTTGATTCCAGAACCCAGAGGTCTTGATTTCCTCTAGAGTGTTCCCTTCAGTAAACAGAGCTGCCACAGGAAAGTACCCCTTCTTGTCAGCCCACTGGGGTGGGACTAAGGTAGAATGAGGGTAAATCAGAGACTCATGCCACTGGTGAGAAGTGGAGACTGATATTTGCCAAATTATGGATGAGTCCTGGAATCTAAGAGTCTGTAGAAGACTCAGTCTCTGGTGATATGGATAACACAAGACCTTCTAGAACCTTTTGAAGGGAATTTAAGGAAACAAGTAAAAAACATGAAGAAAAGTGTCTCTCCCCACTCCCCCGCTGCTCTTGGGTCACTATATTCTGGCTGCAGCTGTAGAGAATTGTTGTTGAATTCCATTCTCCTTGTTGCTCTAAAAGCATTTCAAAGAGGCTTAGAGTGAGTAGGGCATTCTTTGGCAAATTGGAAACTATTTGTGACTAACTATCCATCAACATCTCTCAGCATTCACCATCAGAAGGAGGTGGGGCCAAAGGGGCAGAAGGCCAAACTCAAGTCAGGGTGCTCACATTCTCAGTTGCCCCTGTCTTTCTGGGCAACCTAGAATAATATATGTCCCTTTGTCTCCTTACCAAGGAGATTTTTAGAAGAACAAAGAAAAAGATGCCACTGAAGATGCGGTTTTCCATATACTTGCTTGTCAGGAATTGCAAGCATCTCCAAAATTAAAATAGAAAGTGCTTTTCACAGACCTTCTTCCATAAATACTAATTCTGGCAATGTTGGGCTCACCCAATGTACTTGCCTCCAAGCTGAGAATGTTTGTAAGGAATCGTGGTTATTCAACAATCTTTGGGTTATTCAGTTTTATAAATTCAATAAAAATATGACCACACTCCTTCTTAAGATTTAATAGAGCATGTTCCTTGGGAAAGAGAAGTCATGAGGAAGAGAAGAAGATAATGATGTTTAACAGGAGAAACCGTATTTTCTAATTCTATTAATATGCAGTTCGAATCCAGGCAAGAGTAATGTTTAGGGATGGTAGTTAATTTTGGAAACACTAGAGAGGGAATAATAGGAGCATAGGGTGGGAAAAAGATGAACCACAGTGATTTTCCATGAAAAACGGTAGATTTCCTGCTTCTGGATGTTGGTTACAGAATACTTACTTTGTCATCAGCTTTTTTTCCCAGCCCTAAGGTTTGAATCTAGAGCCTTCATTTGGTTGGCTAACACTCTACCACTTGCACCAAGACTGCCATCCAACTCTTTGCTGGGTGTTTTGGAAACAGTCTATCAGGTTTTTCTGCTTAGGCTGATTTTGAGCCACAATCTTACTGCTCTCAGTCTCCCAAAGAATATAGGATTATAGGTATGAGTACCACCACGCAGCTTTATGGTCAGTTTTTGAACAATGCCATTTTGTTTTGTAAGCTTTTTCATTTGTAAGTGTATTATAATAAAAAGAATTTAAGGCCAAGATGAAGGGACATGACTTCACATTCTAGGCCCTTCACATGTACAAAGGCCCCATTTGATTATAGTTTCTTCAAGGAAGGGCATACAGTAGGCAAGGGGAAGTTATACTCTCTGACTCTACTCCTCTTCTAGGTTATTCAAGAGGAGAGTAACTGATTAGACTCCTTCTACTGCTTATTTGTCCAAGTTAATTTAGTCACATAAAGTGTTTCCCAGATATTTTTAAAGCCAGGAGTGCCCGAGGAGGGACACTTATAAGAACATAGTTGTATATAAAACACACAAGGAGGGTTCTCAAATAAAATTGGTTTGTGGGTAGGCAGCTCCCCCATCCTAGCTCTTGTTTGGACTCTATAGTTACCTGAAAGAATGACCCCTTAAGCACTTCAGAATGCATCTTTAACTCCAGATGTAATGAATAACCAGTAGTTGTTACCTACTAATAACCTAGAAGACAGGAAAACCATCAGGGGTGTGAAATATGGGACAGTAAATAGCCTTCATGTAAGAATGAAGTGGGGCTAGAGGGCATATTTGTGTGTCAGGTGGTGAAGGACTTATCCTGGGATTGAAAGCAACTAGAGAGCACTGGGGACCACCACTTGGTGATGGGCGGCATGCTGACCAGGGACCAGGTCTTGAGCCTATGTTGTTCAAATGAGCATGAGAATATGTCCAGTCAGTTAAAGTGAACATAGTTCCCAAAGGGCTCTGAGGAGTCTTGCTAATGGTGGGAGTGGCTGGCACTAGAAAAGGCATGAGGAGAGAACTTCGGCTCATGCAGACCTTCCAGTAGCTTTCAAATAACATGTAAACAATGCCTCCCCCTATCCCATGAAAGAAAACAAAATAGCTGTGACTTTTCAGTAGCTCACATCACACAGAAGATGATATGAAGCCAGGCTCTGGTGGCTCACGCCTGTAATCCTAGCTACTCAGAAAGCTGAGATCTGAGGATCACAGTTCAAAGCCAGCCTGGGCAGGAAAGCCTGTGAGACTCTTATCTCCAATTAACCATCAGAAAAACCAGAAGTGGTGCTGTGGCTCAAGTGGTAGAGCACTAGCCTTGAGCTGAAGAGCTGAGGGACAGCACCTAGACCTAGAGTTCAAACCCAATGATCAACAACAACAAAGATGATATAACATTATAGGACAAAAATGTCCTTTTCTTTCTGTCCCTACCTCCCACCTTGTTGAGATGAAAGTGAAAGATTTTTCAAGAAGTCCTCTATTTTTCTCCAAATAGAAAAGGGTTGTTTCACTCTAGCCTTGCACTCAGTCCACTGGAGCCTTCTAAACAACAAAAGGCTTCTAAACAACAAAAATCTGCCAGACGCCAGTGGCTCACGCCTGTAATCCTAGCTACTCGGGAGGTTGAGAGCAGAGGATCACATTTTTTTGTTTGTTTGTTTGTTTTTTGTTTTTTTTTTATTGTGAAAATACTGTACAGAAGAGTTACAATTACATGGGTAAGATAATGAGTACATTTCTTATCAAGCATTGTAGCCTCCTCCTTTGTTTCTCCTTCCCATCCTTCCCCCTCCCCCCACCCCCCACCCCAGAGGATCGCATCTTGAAGCCAGCCAGCCTGGGCAGAAAACTCCCTGTGAGACTCTTATCTCCAGTTAACCATTCAAATGCCAGAAGTGGTAGAGTGAGAGCCTTGAGCAAAAAAGGTCAGGAATAGCACCCAGGTCCTGAGTTAAAACCCCACAACTGACAAAAAAAAAAAATCTATTTCTCACAGCTCCAGATTATAAATCAAAGATCAAGGCACCAGTAGATTTGGTGTCTCATGAGGATCTATTTCCCACTTCTCTCTGAGTTCTTCATGGCAAACGAGGTGAGCTAGCTCTCTGGGTCTCTTATAAAGGCACAAATCTCACCCAAAAGGGCTCAAGCCTCACTATTTTATTACCTCTAAATAGGCACAGGTCCTAATACTTCCACACTGTGATTAGGATTTCAAAGTCTGAATTAAGATAGGACCTAAACATTCATAGTTGAATTATAAATGACCTTGCTTAAAGGCCATAGTTAAGTTTCTGCTCCAAGCCTTTATGAAATAGATAGCTCAAGATTGAAAACGCTTGCCTCAGACTGGGCTCAATTTTTATTTGAGTTATTTGTGTAGTTTGCTTTGCTGCTGCTGCTTCTTCTTCTTCTTCTTCTTCTTCTTCTTCTTCTTCCTCTTCTTCTTCCTCTTCTTCTTCCTCTTCTTCTTCTTCTTCCTCTTCTTCCTCTTCTTCCTCTTCTTCCTCTTCTTCCTCTTCCTCTTCCTCTTCCTCTTCCTCTTCCTCTTCTTCTTCTTTTCTTCTTCTTCTTCTTCTTCTTCTTCTTCTCCTTCTTCTCCTTCTTCTTCTTCTTCTTCTTCTTCTTCTTCTTCTTCTTCTTCTTCTTCTTCTTCTTCTTCTTCTTCTTCTTCTTCTTCTTCTTCTTCCTCTTCTTCATCTTTTTAATCAAAGAAGACTGAAGAGGAAATAGTACATGTAGAACATATACACAGTTCTCTGGATCTCAGCTGAGTGATTCTTTATTTATTCATTCATCCAATCCCCCTCCATGTCACCGAACCAGACAGAAACTCCAATCCTCTATACAAGTCAGTACTCCTCTCCAATCCTCTAGCGACTAATACGGAGCAGGTCTAGGTATAGCATTTGGAAATCAATGTGTGCTTGTGAATGTGTATTAACAGTAGGAATGGTAGAATCTGTGAACAGACACTGAGTTGCCAAACTCCCTTAGAACCTCTCATTCTGCCCTGTGGGCACTGAGACTGTAGTAAGGATTGCAGAAGGAAATGCTCTATCAAGAGCATAGAACTTACTAAATCTTTGCCTTAATCTCTTGGTATTTGAAGATCTGCAAAGAGTCACAGCTAGTAAGTATTATACTAGCTTGTCTTTGCTGGAAAGCCAGTTGAGAACCAGAGCTTCCCTCATTGCTCCATTTTACCCCCATAATCTCCTTATATCACCAGGAGAAACCACCTATCAGCACCTAATTGCTCACTGCATCCTGCAGGCATACTGAGAGAACAGACATGGCAAAATGGGTGCTGAACATGGAGTTCCTCCCACCCCCAATGGAACAGCTGATTTCTGGGGAAATCCTTTAGCATTATAAAGAACCAGTCTCCTGACATATTAGTTGAGATTTGTCTTGAGACAATAGTCTCTCCTTCGTAACACTACTCATCTGAAATCCAAAGATGTGTTCTCCCTGTCCTCTGACCACCAAACCCAATGACTCCTTCTAGAAAGCGGTGCTGAATAACTTAACAGTGTTGACTAGTATTACACTTCTCCACCAGAATGAATAATGAATCTGAACAATATCAATGAACTTTTCAGATTCTGTTACACCAAAGTCCATTAGTCTGTCCTGTACTATTTGCTTATCTATTTACTTATTTTGCAGTACTAGAGATTGAATTCATACTTCCTTGAGTCATATCCACAGTCCTTTTGCTTTTCATTAATTTTTTTAGCTAGGTCTCCCTACATTTGCCCAAGCTGGTCCCACACCATGACTATCCTACCTCTGCCTCCCAAGTAGTTAGAATAACATGAGCTAGCTGCGCATGTGCAAACCCCATCTTATGCTTTAAATGAGATTTTTTGTCCATGCATAATTTCATGACATCAGGGATTGCACACTTGGAAAACAGTTCATTGAGTTATGGGCGCTTCAAAATGTATAGTAGAAAACTCCAATATATATTCATGAGAAAGTAAGAGTGGGGAAAAACACATGATATATTAATGTTATTGTGAAAGTAATCATTTTTTTATTTTTCAGAGTCTCAAAGGTCCCTGGACCCCTTGAGAACTGTTGGGTTAACCTCTCCTAGATGAATGGAAATACATTTAGACTATTTCTGCTGCTTCTCCTTCCAGACCTGGCCTACAATCAAATGTTGTGTGAACCCACACATCCCTGCCCCTAACCACACCTTGAAAATGTTTTTAACACAAGTCAATATGTGTTGATGAACATTTGTTTGTCCACAGGCTCTCCAGGAAGAAAGCATGTCTTATTCCACCTAGGTGGAAGTACAGTTAGATGAACTTTGTTCTACAGTAGACTTCCACAGTCCTGCTCTTCTTGCTCTTAAAGCCCATTGCACTCAATGAAGATGGCTAGTGCATGCCAAGTATCATTCTAAGACTTCCTAAATGTTAATTCACATAACCCTTGCAATGATTTATGAGGTAGGTACCACTAGGTTACTAGGGATCTTCCAAGCACCAAATACCAGTAAGTAAGAGAGCTGGATTCAAACTCAGTCACTCTGGCTCTAGAAGCCATGCACTTTGCCATACCTCTGCTCAACTACAGCCTCTCCTAGTAAGTGTTCAGGACTATCTTTCCCACTAGACCCAAGGATAGGGATTATGCTACCCCTGTCAAGTCCTCTAACAAAAGTTCAGTAAATATTTGTGAATTAAGGACCAGTAAAGGTACCATGTTCTGGATGTCCCTACTGTGAGGTATTGTGCTAAGTATTTCATGTATATTATCTCACTTAATCCTGTAACTCTAAGATGACTATCCCAGCTTCAGAAGAAAAGAAACAGAAGTAGAAATTAGCAAATCAAATTTGAATTTTATGGCTAAGTCCAATTCACACCCTTACCCTCTGTGTCAGACACATTCCTCTCTCTGAATCCATCAACCTCCTCCTTTCCTGAAACCCCTGAATCTGCATGCTTTTGTGTCTGCAACAAACTTGCTGTAGTCCCTACTGTCCGAAAGGAAATGTAGAAGGTGACTTTTATTATTATTATTATTATTATTGTCACCATCATCATCATCATTGTTATTATTATTATTATTAAAGTGTTTGGCTTCATACACAGCTACAATAGCACTCATAGCTGGATTTAATGCATCATAAAGCTCCAAATACCATTTCAATTGTCATCACAGGGAATTACAGGAGACAGTCACAAGTGAAAAGAGTACAGTTTGCCAGGCAGCCAGTCTTAATACTTTTAATGTCTTGCAAGAAGAAGAGGAAATCCTAGCGCAATGTTCTCTGGGATGAGGCTAACTAGCACACATTTACTGTAAATCCAATAGACTAGTTTCCCCATCTAGCCTAATTGATCTTGAAACATCACAGGTGGCCTACATGACACAGCACTGGCCCTGCCACTGGATCCCAGCACTGCAGTCTCACAGTGCCCTCTGCAGTCTGCCTGTGGTTTTCACACTGCTTCCCCAGCCAACGTCTCCTGGAAGGACTTGGGACGTCCTAACTAAACCTGTAGTCCTTCAGGTGAAAGCACTATCTACCTTCGCAAAAAATAAATAAAATACCTTTCAATTTACTGCCTGCAAA
Source organism: Dipodomys spectabilis (assembly GCF_019054845.1). Classification (NCBI taxonomy): domain Eukaryota; kingdom Metazoa; phylum Chordata; class Mammalia; order Rodentia; family Heteromyidae; genus Dipodomys; species Dipodomys spectabilis. The sequence goes on from NW_024870756.1 coordinate 46,667, forward strand.
GATGCACCTAGAGTTGTATTTTGTCCCTGCAGAGCTGATGGATTTTGAAAGCACAACTTTGGGGCTCAACTAGAATATTCTTTCCCAATAAAAGAACTATCAGGAAGATAAGACACTTTTTCCCCCAGCTTGGTCTGATTTACTTACCACAACCTCTACCTCCTCAGCCCATTCTCATTCTATAATACAGCATGCAATATGAAGAAGAGAAGATGCTCTCTCTCTCTCTCTCTCTCTCTCTCTATATATATATATATATATATATATATATATATATAACATTGTGTGTGAAGAGAGAGAACAGCCAATGGAAAAAAAAGAATTCTACAGGCTCAACTGATAACTTGAGAAGAAAAATCTTTAACAGATGTATATGCTGAAAGAACACCAAATTCCTGTCCTAAAACTCAAAATAATGCCTTCATGAAGATTTAGGGCTAGAAAGTGGCACTGTGGCTCAAGTGGTAGGGTGCTCGCCTTGAGCTGAAGAGTGCAGGGACAGCGCCCAAGCCCAGAGTTCAAGCCCCACAACTGACAAGTTGTTTACATAAGGATACAGGTGGACCTGTTGCAACAATGAGAAGTACAAGTTGTCATGTCAAAAATGAACTTTACAACTTGGGGGGGGGGGAGGGTTGGGGGGGGCGGGCGAATGGGAAGGGATGGGAAGGGTAAACAAAGGAGGAGGCTACAATGCTTGATAAGAAATGTACTCACTATCTTGCCCATCTAATTGTAACCCTTCTGTACAGTATTTTCACAATAAAAAAAAAAGGAAAAAAAAATTTTTAAGATTTAGGGCTACATATACATATATATCATACACATGTGTTTTTCTAGGATATCTTTTTCCAGAATTAATACATATACGTGTACATATAAAGGATTGCTAATTATATATATGTTTTATGTGTGCATATAGGTAAGTATATGACTATGTGTTTATATAGAATTCTATAGAATTTTCCCAGTTGATTGGAAAAGACTTGACATTGTATTTTGATATCCTGTGCTCCAAAAAAGATAGCATAAATACCTTTGTCAAACTTACCACCTGCCTGAAATCTAGCACACACACACTGTCACATGAATGTGTGCTCACACTACACACACACACACACACACACACACAACTTGAAAATGCACACCCAATACACATCCCTCTCATTGGGAGCATTTTCTGGAAAACCAGCTTAAGATCATAGACAATCAATCAATTCTACAACACTGCATAGCAAACTCTTGGGTCTTTTCTGGGTATTAATCCCAAAGTTCAAGTTCAAGTTTTTGGACTTCAAATTCTGTAAGAGAAATAGATGAGAATCTGACAAGGTGAAGTCTTCATCTGAGGAGAGAATAACAAAAAGAAAATTTCTGAGTTTGGAACTTTTAGAGATGAGGTCAAAGAGGGACTCTAAGTACAAGATATTCTAAACTTGGCACTCTTACTCGCAGCTCAATCCCAGGCTCTTCAAGAGCTTGAAGGTTATTCAATCTCTATTCAAAACAATCTCTCTGATCTTCAACCTTCCACTGCTCAGCGCAGGGATCCTCAGTATAATTGCCCTGTATCTCCCATGAGCCACAGGTCTATTTGTGCAGCCCTTCCTGTCCTACACATCATAGTCAAAACTGCTCTTTTGTAAAAACATGGGAGCCCACTCCAACTAGAGATGTTCCATCCTGGGACAGCCTTTATTCACCTTTTGCGACATACTTAGAAAGGCTGAATGGCTTTGGGATGTCATTACAGGCACTTCCTTAGCTCCCTAAAGACACTGCATGTTGCTTATGGCTGGGCATTGTGTTCGCGTGCTAGCCGCTTGGCTCCCTATCTCACAGTGGTAAGGCAAGCTGTCTTATGACTACATCAGATCGAGGTCTGCGGAACAGCCATAGATCTGCTCTAAGTAGTGATCAACATGTCCAGCCCAATTCCAGGCATTTTTCTGGGCAGTTGGTACACTTTAATTAAATGAATGAACAAAACACTGGCAGGAAAAAAAAAAAAAGGAGAGTGTCTGAGGTCACATATGCTAGGAAATATGTCAATCCACTGATAAATTCTAGCCAGTCGGCAAACAGGAAAAGATAGAGAGGCCCATTTAAATGATTTGATAGCTTTGCCCATTGCTCCTCATTGTACAATAAGAGTCATAAAAGGGTAGTCCAATTTAAACACACACAAACGCACACACAGACACACAGTATCACTCCACTGGCAGGGATAGATCTGTCTAGAGTTTTCCAAACGCCAGCACTTCACCACATTGTCAGAATCTCCAGTGCTCTAAAAGGAGAGACTTTAGACATTGGGAAATAGGTCATTTCTTCAGAGCAAATTAGATTTTTTGGTATGATAACCCGACACAGCATGAGAGAGGGCATGATTTACAATGCACCTCAATCACCAAAGCTTGTGTCTATCAATATGAAAGGCCTCCCTTGATTACAGGAAGGACACACTCTTCTCAGTCTCCATGGTGTCCTTTTCACAACCTGATTTTAGATAGATACATAGATATGTAGATAGCCAGACAGATAAATACAGTCAAGAAAGAAAGATGTAAGATAAGCTCCTAGGGTCCAGACAGATTTTCCAGATATTCCGTGGAAAGTTTGGACTCTAGGTGCAAAAATGTTCATTTAGACCACTGCTTCAGGATTCACCCTCCATCTTTGGAGGGGAAAAACATGACTATAAATGAGCAGGTGTGAGGTCTTTTAAGGTTTCTTGCATTTCTCTTTTAGCTTTGTCAAAGAAAACCAAAAAGCTCCTGGTGACCCCCTGGAAATTTTACTCTCTGCCTCAGAGTTAGCCACATTTCTTTAGCAAGAGTCATGGAACAACTATCAGATGCATTTTGCCCTTTGGGTCAATCAATGTATATGGGCACCCAAAGCCTTTAAAGTCATCATGGCAGATCATCCAAACTGTCTAGCACTCTGAGCAGCTGTGAGAAAGCTACTTTTTATGGTGTCAATAATTTAGAGGAGAAAAGTGTTTTTCTCAAAAATTCCACTGCCTCAGAATCATAAATGGAATTATACCATGTTTCAACCTGACAGCACCACATGCCAGCTGGAGAGAACAGCGAAAACTTTTGTCAATGTCCAGATTTGTTATTTTATTATTAAGCTATGAGGATTTGCACATCACTGAGGGACTTCTATTCCCCATTCCATTTGTTGTAGACAGCATTAGTAACTAAGTTAGCATATACTTCAGAAAATATGGGAAAGGAGAGTGGGAAGGAGAGAAAAGAAGAAGAATTTGGGGGTGAAGGCATCTTTCCAAATTCAAAGCCAAAAATATATAACCTAACCTGAGAGACTTAACTAAGAATTGGAAAATTATAAGGAAACCAGGAAACATTGTATTCCCATCTTGATTTTGCTCTTCTCTGCGGATCTGTTTCTTGTTCTCCCTCCCTTCTTTATTCTCTCTCTGTCTCTCTCTGTCTCTGTCTCTCTGTCTCTCTCTCTCTTTCTCCCTCTCTCTCTCCTCCCCACCCCAAACAACACATACTCAATCTGCCTTAAGAGTCCTTGCAATATAATAACACATATCAGAGAGAAGATAGTCATATGATCAATTATGACTATAAGTCTTACAGGTTGTGTCAGTCTGATTGTTGGACTGGGCAGACTTCTCAAAAGATCAAGTTATCAAGTTATTGGAGGGTAAAGAAATGATATATAAATTACGGATTAGTCTAAAACTAAATACATCTTCCACTTGCCTGGAGCATAGCAATAAATACAGAGATACAGAAATATGCATCGCAATGTATCACAGATTGTAACATTCTACTCTGAAGTGATGAAAATAAGTTGCCTTTGGTGTATGCATCTCAACTCTCTAGGGGTATCACATCTCAGAACCAGCCCAGCCTTATGAAGAGATAAAATGTTTGTGTGTTCATTGTAGTGAGAGCCCACGCAGGTGGAAGGATTATTCTAGACAATGAAAATGGCCAGAGAAAACACAGCATCAAGAGGCAGTGTTTACAGTCTGACAAGTACTTTAAAAATCTTCCTGAGTACTACATACTATAAGTCAAAAAGCCATGCATATTCATGACCTGTAGATTTATCCCAATTAATATCACCCAAGAAGAATTTGTGGCCTGAAAAAATTCATTGTAATGTTATTTATGACAGTGAGGAATCATAAATGGTCCACATTCCCAAGACTCAGAGGCTGATAGCTACTTGGACTGTAAGAAAACCATAATTATAAAGATTAGGTGGCAATTCGGAGGAAATACATATGAAAAATACCAAGCTTCCCCAAAACAAAATTATTTAAATACTGTAATAAGCCTATATTAAAGTGTGTTTCTATGGAGCCATACAAATAAAGACTCTCTTATAACCAAACATACTTGTATGGTAGGGTCTCTATTTTAGAGACTTTGTAGGATGCTATAATAAAAACTGTTGTTTGGGTTTGTTTGTTGTTGTTGTTGTTTAATTTACAAGCAGTGGGCCTGCTGCTTGATCATCTTCAGCTTCTAGCCTTCCTCTAGAATTGGCTTCTGCTCAGAAGTAGATCTTCCAGTAACAGACTGAAATTCCTGCTTCTCAGGAAAGCCCTAAACTCCTGGGTCAGCCAGTGTCTTCCTTTACATCCACTGTGCCTGAAAACAACCTGTACCACTCAGAAACCAAAATGGATTCCTGGAAGCTCAAAACCAATCCAAAAAAGAGAGAGAGCCAGACACCCTCCAGCAGCAGATAGTTTAGTCTTACCGTTTTTATTTATTTTTTCTACCCACTTTATTTTTTCTACCCACCAGGAAAAGTTAGTTGATCAGCTAGGAGGATGACGAGTATGTCTCTGCTTTAGAAAATGCCTGTTGGACAGTAAGCATTGACACAGGCTAAATATCACCTCTTTTGTCCCAACCTGCCAGAGGAAGCTCTAGCAGGGTACTTTCTATCAGTGTAATTAACACAAAGGACCCCCTTCTGTCCTAAAAACACGGGGCCTCATGGTAAGATGAACTAGACATTATTTTCTTCCCAGCACAAAAACTCCTTTTCCCTCACCCCACCCCCAACCCAGTTATGGGTTTCATTAAGGCCCACGGGTGCCTCGGACTTATTTATTTAGGAAACACTGTTATTGTCTTAATGTAAACAGAACTCAAGATCAGTTGACAGTTGGAATGGTCCAGCAGAAAGGTTTTCAAAGGCGGCTCCGTGGAAAGGGGTCTCTCCATTCAGCCCCTGGTTCCTGTATCATACTGCCAGCTCTGTTCACAAAATAAACAAATGTTTGTTTTACAACATGGCAAAGGAGGCTCCCATTCAACGCGGGCCAGATATGAAAACAAACTTGCACATATAAGGGCTTTTGATACACATGACTTACTTGGATGACAAGGGGCTCGCTGGGGAGTGCTTAAAGCTTATTAATATTGCACAAAAGACTTTTGTTTATCATTTCTCCCGACTGCCTGGGAATCACAAGACTCAAGCCGCCACCCGGCTGGTGTCCTAGCCTTGCAGCAACCTTAACGTGTGGAGATTGCGAAAGCACTGCTGGGCTGGAGCCAAAACCTCACTCCATAGACCCAGGAAAGAAGGCCTAACTGCGGGTCTGCACCCTTGGAGTTGAAGAGAGAAGGGACAAGAGCTCCTCCTGCAGGTGAGAAAAATAGATGCCTCGAGCCTTCCTGTTTGGAAGGAGTAACTTCCTTCTAGAAGACCTCGAGCCCCTCTGACCTGTTGAATGGGACATTTCCTTTCCTGTCCAAATTAGTCTGAGTTTCCAGTATCATTTGGGTACTTCTTCTTTTGACTAGCCTCACTCCAAGAGTGTCCTGTGAAACATTAGCACTCTGAAAGCACCTGCTCAAAGTGTGGAGGAAAGTGTGCACATCCGATTTGAGGGTGGTCTCCTAGACTTGCCCTATCCAGTGCAGAGACCACCAGCCACGTGTGTCTTCGGACGCTTACAAGGTACTGTATTACGTGGAGAGATGCTCGGAAATAGTAACGGTTGATTGTTCACATTGGCCACATGTTAAAATGATCATTTCTTGGAATATATTGGTTTAAATGAAACCAATTAAAGTTGATTTTACCACTTGGCCATGCTCTTACTGTGGCTACTAGAAAATATAATTGCAAATACATCACACATTTTGTATCACATTTCTATTGAATAGTGCTGTTCTAAACAGTACAGTATACAAAAACTTGGGGCATATAAAAATAATTTTTAAAATGTGTATGAGTGATTTGTGCCAAGTGAGCAGATTTTTTACACACACATTTTATTTATGCACCTGAATCTCTTGAAAATAACAGGAAAGCATTTCCTTTTTGTACATATCTTACTGTCTGCTTCTCTGTTTATGTTGTTGATTTCAGTGTTCAGTTATTTTATATCTTCAGTGCAATAAAATACCTCAGGTCTCCTGTTTTTAAAAAAAAAAAGAAAGAAAAAAAAAAAAAGAGGTTTAAAACTACTGCAAGCCTCTCTGCGATTTTCAGTTTGTTTTATATAAAATCTAAGCAAAATGGGAGTCCATTCTTCAGTTTACATTCAGGCCACCACAAATATTAAGAAAAAGTTTCAAAAGTAAGCACATATTTTCTTTCTACAAACGCCTTCCTACTCCTGGCCATACCCTTTGTGTATTTAACTACAAATTGTTTTAAGAGAAAGAAATTCCTTCTACCAGAACAGTCTTGCAAAATTGCTTTCAGGTCACTAGACAGCAGATATTTGCTTGTTCCCTCCCGTACCTGACAATCTCGCCCACCTAATCAGTCCCTCTTGTAAGCTATTTTTGAAATATGTGAGATAATAAGATTGTGTGTGAAAAATGTAGCCCTAAATATATTAGATACATAGGATTTAGATAAATGACTGAAAACTCCCTAGAAGTGAGTTAGTTAAGCACTGGTTTGCTCAGCCCTGGAAGAAAATGAACAAATCAGAACAAATCTTATATTTTTCTCTTCCTCCTCTTTACTTTCCTCCTCTTCTTCCTTCTCTTCTTTCTTTTTTTTTTTCATTACTGATATACCTTTTTGTCAGATAAGGAAATGAAAAAACATTAAACACCTTCTATTTGTTTGGTTTTATGAAAGGCATTTCATCTATTCTTTTCTTTACAGTGCTCCATAATTTTATAGTTGAGCTAATTTTCCAAAAGTCCTGGCATTTATGTGGTTGTATCTGAAATATCCATGTAAGCTGCCTTTATTTCTGGTTTAGGAAGACAAATTAATCAGGAAAGGAATAAAAGAGAAACATTATATAAATCACTGTTTATGAATGAAATGTCTGCCCTGTGCTCCTAATCCTTATATCTTCGTTTCCTCCCTAAACCTCTTCACTGATATAAAAATGTGATATAAAAAAATGAGGCAGTGGGGGACATTTTAAAGGAAATGACACACAATCATGGCTAGCAATGCTTTCCTAATTTCTGAATTAGATATAAATGGCACTAGAAGCTGCCTTTGATAAACATGTTCATATTTGGCCCAGAAACACTCAATCCACTCATAAGAGAAGGACCAGAAGAAAATCTTCCCTGTTTATTTTGATCACAAAAATGTGTGAAGCCTTCACTAAAAGATGAGCTACTTCTGTGAAGATGTATGAGTTTAAGAACTGTGAAAATCTTCCAAAAAATCTTTTCATGAAATTTAACCACAAGATTTTGTAAAAAAAAAAAACCACCAGGCACTTGTGGCCAGCTGAGAATTGCAGTTCAAAGACAGCCAGACAAGAAAGTCCATGAGACTCTTAGCAACAATTAACCACCAAAAACCTGGAAGTGGAGCTATGTGTCAAGTGAGCAAAAAAGCTGTGATAGAGCCTAAGTATTGAGTTCAAGCCCTAGTACCAGCACACCACACACACACACACACACACACACACACACACACACACACACACACGATTTTTGTCAAAAATGGGCACAGCACTATGCACTATGAAGTCTGCAGATGAATGGTCAAGAAAATGCTCCTATACTACAGACATATAGTGAAGCACCCATGTCCTCTGAGACTCTTTCAGTATAGGGTATTAGCCAAAGGTAGATGAGATTAACAAAGCAATCTAACAATCTGCTAGTGTTAAGTCAAACAAGCCAAGGTTTCAGTTACAAGTTAGAACAAACATGGACTCCTCTTGAACAATTACATAGAGAAAACTTCAGTGTGATGCCCAAGAAGACCTTTGTCACTTTCCCCACAGACAGAAAGGATGACTCTGGGGAAGAGGCTATAATCCTACCAAATGAACTGTGGGTCTGGGCCACAGTGTTTGGAGGACACTGGGATGGGACAGGATATCCACGGAAGATATTTTCTGGCAGGATTTTCCACCCGACCTTCTTATTCTTGCATGGTTGCCAGCACCTTATAATCCCAGCATTGTATTCACAAGCAGTTCCTCTGCTCATTAGCAGAAGCTGAATCCAACTTTGCTCTTGCAGGGGCTTGTGAATCAGCATGGACCAACAGTGTTTCCAGGCACTAGCTAACGGCAAGAAAACAAGGACACTACTCATTGAGGGGAAGGCATCTGTTAGACATTTCATTTGCCTGCTAGTAGCCGGGTCTGGAAATAGCAGTGCTAAGTACATCTGCTTGTTCCTCGTGTGAGCAGAATCCAAAGGGAGGCCTCCCAGAACTACATGGCAGTACCATAGTATGGGGCGTCCTCTCTCTGTATACCTCCTCACCATTCTTCTCAAGGCCACCGCACAGTTGGAGATGGCAGATGGCAGGGCGCTCCCCATAGTCACAGCTACATCCAAACATGGAACAGGAAAAGGGAGAGCACAAAGGAGTACATGTCAACCATTGCTCCCTTGTCAAAAGAGCTTTTCTGGAAATCCCATTCAATCCATCATGTAATTTGCTAACTTACAGTTAACTACAAGGTGAGCTACACTGTCACTCAAATAAGATCCCATTTCTGCTGTAAAAGAACAAGGGGAAGAATGAAATGAATATCAAGTTAGCAGCTACCTGACCATCAAGTTGCTCTGGACACAAGCAAAGACCTCCCTAAAGGAGAGTAATAGCCAGTTTGGAATATTTATAACTGGGCTTTATAAGCAAATAACAACAATAAGAAGTATTATAACCACTGAATCACAGTACAGGCTCATGTCTTCTGCCTTCTAGTAGATGCAAGGATTCTTGACTTATTTGCCAGTTATGTTTGCTGTCCTTAACTTTCCTCAATATAATGGACCTTGTTCCTGGGTCTCAGGACTTCAATATCTATGACAGTCAACACTGTATCTGTGAACTTGCTAAAGTAATTAAACCCCATCACTGAGTTGAGATTCTGCTGCATCACACGGTGAACATCCTGGGATTAAAGGGGAAGGGAATAGTTCATTTCAACAAACCCAGAAAGTGGGCAACTGAAACATCGAACGAGATCATTCAAACCCAGATTTTCACAATTAGCTGGATATTTAGAAGGAAAGTACCTATCTGATTAGAGTGCCAGAGAATTAGATGTACATATGATAATGGTATGAATGACAATAAAGACGACAAATGGGATCACAAAACTCCTGATTGCTAGAAAGAAGTTGAAGATGATAATGGTGCTGCTGCTGCTGTACCGTTGATGATGATGATGATGATATGGTGGTGGTGGTGGGTGGTGGTGGTGGTGGTGGTAGTGATGAGTGGCATGATAAACTATTTTCCTTCTTTCAGGGTACAAAGATGCATCCCCACGATTTCTGTTGACCCTTTCACTTTCTACTATTCTTCATAATTTAATCTATTATCTAGTTTATGTCCCAAGAACTCAGAAAGAGGGACAGTTACCATTTTTATCGTCTTAAAATTGATGGGATAGAGGCTCATAAAGAACAAATAACCTAGTCAAATTGTCACAGTTGGTAAAGAGACAGTAATCTAGCATTAGTATTCCACCCAAATCTCTGCAATGGGACCTTCCATTTTATTTTTTTACTAAGAACATTTATGAGCTTGAGACTGCTTTACCTCATTGGATCCAGATATTATTTCTTGAATATGGTAAGGTTTTTATAGGCAAAGGTCATGTCTTATTCATCACTACATGCAACTGTGTCTAGAATAGACTAAATACTCAACAGATGTTTGTTAAAGATGGTGCTGTACATACCAGGATACAAGTTCAGCAGCATCCATCATTAGCATAAGAAAGTGAGAGTGATCTTATCATCTCTTCTAAGACCACAAGGACACTGTTCTGCCTTTAGTTTCTGGATCTTGAATGAAGGAGATTATGAACAATTGATCTCCTTGTGTTGGAGTTGCTTTATCTGTAACACAAGGAGATAGACCTTGGTGTCATCTTTTATGACCAAAACACCTTGATGCTAACTCTCACTCAAGAGTCTCATAGAACATCTGTTCTTCCTTCTCTTCATAAGCTGCAAGTAGCACCCCCACCCCACCCCCCACAAAAAAAAAAAGAAAGAAAAAAGAAAAAAAGCCGATTCTCTCAATCACTAACAATAGAGACAACTATACCCCAGGAATAGTTCTACAAAAGACATGCTCCAGTGGTAGGCATCAGTGGCTCATGCCTGTAATCCTAGCCACTCAGGAAGCTGAGATCTGTGGATCACAGTTCAAAGCCAACCCTGGTCAGGAAAGTGTGTGAGACTCTTATCTCCAATAAACTACCCAAAAAGCCAGAATTGGAGCTGCCACTCAAGTGGTAGCACTCTACTACAAACTCAGAGACAATGCCAAGGCCTGAGTTCAAGCTCCAGGACCAGGACAACAACAACAAAAACCCCACCAAAGTCATGCCCCAGAGGACTCCCTCTCAGGTTCCTATTTCCCCTAAACGCTCTGTTCCTTCATCTCTGCCATCACTCAAAACTGAAGCAAATGTTTTCCAAGGTAGAATCTTCCAAATCAAGCCCTCTGTCAATCCTGGGCCCAGATCTGTGGAAAGGAATTCTTGTGAACCCCAGTCTTAGAAATTCTCTACAACTGAGGGATAATCAAAACTCAAGAACTCCCATGACCCTGTGTTAAAAATATCTTTAAGAGATCCTGGCCTCCGATTCCTAATCCCAATTCTCAAGTCATCCTGTGGAATCATCTATCATTTAAAATGTGAGAATCTCTTCCATGCCTTCACCGCCAACCTCATCCAACAAAAAGCCTCACATAGCATTCCACCCTTCGGGTCATGTTTTGGCTGAAGGCCCATGGGAATCCCCTTTTAAGGAAAAGGGAAAAAAGAAAAGAAAAAAAGCATGAGAGCAATCAGTCCCATGAGTTTAACCACCCTTCCTTCCCCGTGAAGTGAATCACCAGAACCCATCATTTCCTGTTTCTCTCGAGCAGCTAGGTGGTTGTGTGCAGTTGAAGATGATGACAGGGACACCCATGACAATGAGGATGACAGGAACAGTAACAGTGAGTATTTTTCACATTTCCAGCAACATCCGGAGTGTGATAGATGGCTTTTCTCATTTAATTGAAACAAATATTTCTATTCCTAGTATCAGCTTCAATTCGGAGAGCTTAAAAGCCATTACTCTGGAGCAGAAAAACATGATTCAAACCCAGATATGTATCCTTCTCGATCTTCTATACACTAAACAACCCTGCTGCTCAGACACAGGAAGTAGCATTGAAGTAGGAGGCTTGTCCAGAGCCAGGAGAAGATACAAGAAAGAGCCTTAGCCATGAGAGCAACAGAGAGAGAATCATATCAGAAGCTACTGGAAAGCAGAAGATAGAATAATATCACATTTAGATTATTGTTCCAAATGGGGCTATGTTATAATGGTCTCCAACCAATGAACTCAAGTGATTCCTCTCACCTCAGCCTCTCAAATCATTGGGACTGTAGATGCACACCATTATACTCAGTTTAGATGATTATTCAGTGAAGTTGAGCCCTAAAATAACTGTTAGATTGGATAACTCCTCTCTCTAAAAAAATGTATAAGTAAATTTAAGGATGCTGTGCACTTGGGAACTTGCCATTACTTGGGAATACCAAACTAGTTAACAGTAACAGCTCAATGTATAGATTTCCTTTCTTTCTTTTACCACTTGTGGACCTCATGGGGTAAGGGCCAGATGGTAAATTTTAGGGGATTCTAGTCTATTTTGAATGTTTATTTACAAGGCTACATTCATGCCATCCACCAAACACCATCTGCTGGCCTATTTCTTCCATGAAACTAGAGCATTTTGTTCCATAGCAAATAAAAGTGTGACCAGAATTCTATCAGCATGCTGTGTTTGGGAGAGCACCAACACTTTTCAAAACTAGCTTTAATCCTTCTCCAAGTCCAATGCAAAGAAGGCTCCCCTAAGAACAGTAACCTAGTCAACACATTCATTCATTCATTCGCAAACTCACTTTGAAAGAAAGCTGGCCCGTGTGGGCCAGCCAAATGTGGAAAGTTCATTTTACAATGTGAACTGTTTTCACCCTGGGCCAAGAGACAAGTATAGGCACCATATGACCTGGGTCTGATTTAGTAGTATCCTGGGACTGAGAAACATGAGGGTATTTCAGCAAGGAGCCCCCCCACCTCCCATACCCCCCTCCCCCCCATCTACTAAAGCTTCCAAAGAATGTCTTTCATGTTTGCAGCCTTCCCTTCCCAGTGCTCCTGGTGCCTGTCCTTGAATTCTCGGCTCATTGCCCCTGAATCAAGGGAAGTCAAGTTGAATCTTTCAAAATGGGAGTCTGCAGTAAGTAAGAACATCAGCTTCAGAACAGGAAAATCTACCCCCATCTACTTTAAAACAAAACAAAATAAAAAACGTTTAATCCTGTGTTGCTGTGTATGTCCCTCCCCCACGGTATAACCCCTGTTTTCACTGTATTTGATGTCGGTATAATTTGGGGAGGGAAAGGGAAAAAATAAAATGTTTAAATAGGGATACAGGTGGACCCATTGTAACAATGAGATGCACAAGACAAACATACTTTACAATTTAGGTGAAAGGGGTGGTGGAGGGGAGTGTAGTTATGGAGGTGGGAAGGAAGGGATGGTAGGGAAAAAACAAAGGAGGAGGCAACAATGCTTGATAAGAAATGTACTCATTACCTTGCTCATGTAACTGTAACCCCTCTGTACAGTATTTTCACCATAAAAAACTTATTTAAAAAAAAAAAGTAATGGAAGCAGCTGAAACAAGCAGACTCAATAGACAGTGTGTAGAAAATGACCTGTGTAACTGGTAGCCAAGGATAGGAGGAGCAAACTAGGGGAAAGCAAAGGAAGGAGTGACATTGTCCTAAAAGAAATGTACTCATTGCCTGACTTATGAGAAGGTAACCACTCTGAACATCTTAATAATAACAATAGCTGTGGTATAGAGGGAAGATCCTTGATTGTAGAATGGGCAGGGGCAGTGGGTTGGGGAGGGGAGGAGTTAGTTGCAGCCCTGCCACTGACAAGTTTGTAGGGAATTGGATATATTGTTTAATCTGTCTGACCCCCAGGTTGCTTGTGTATAAAACGAAGAGATGGTACTATGGGAAATGCCTCAGTAGGACCAGAGCCCGGAGATGCATGGCTACAAGTTGAGAAGCACACTCTCCCGTGTATGTGTGGTAGCTACAGAGACCACATCACCTCTACGGAGGTTCTAGTTCTTTGGGAATATCATATGGAAATGCTCAGAAAAAAAAACGGTGAATTTTATATTAGAGCGGGCCATGTTGCCTACCTGCCAGTTTTGTGGGCTATTGCAATAGTATGAGTTTGAGAAAGGAAGATAGAACAGAACCAAGTCTGGAGTCATTGCAGGCTTAGATTCTGTCTATGACCTTGGCCTATTCTTCACTAAACTTTTGCTACATCTGTAAAATGGAATAGTGACTACCTGCAAAAGTAGAACCACTGAGGTTCACAAAAGAAAAGAAAAGAAACGAAAAGTTACATTTTCTAGAGATTTTTCAAAGTGGTTGACATCACTTTTGTAGTGTGGAATAGGCTGTGGTTGGATTATTTGCTACAGAAATCAGAAAATGCTACAAATCTGGGCATTTCTCTATCCCGTACTCCACCAGAGCTAGTTATTAATCATTACCAGTACACTACTGCCCACCTCTCAGTTTTGTCCCAAGGATTGTATGAAATGATATATGCACAGTGTCTAACACACAAAAGGAAATGAGAGCTATTATTATTGCCATCACTTCCCTAGCCTCCCCTCTGCCTCTTCCTCTTCTCACCACTTCACTATTCTTTTCTTAACCTAGCACCTCTTTTTGCCAGCAAGCCAGAAAGGGCATCCCTTCAGAAGATCTTCTCCCCAGCTCCTCCAATTTGCTTGTGGCTTCTCATTCAGGAGGTTATGAATTGAATCCCTGCTATGGACAACAGGAATTGAAGATGTAAATATGATTGGACAAAACACAGCTGTGAGTTTGAGATGCTCACGGACCCTTTGGCAGATAAGACATGACAGAGTCTGGGAAGGGCACGTTGACTAACAAGAGTAGAAATCCACAGAGAAGTGAAGCCATTTCCCTCATTACAAACCCTCCCTGCCACCCGAGATCCCAAGGTCTTTGATGAAAGAAGCCACCTGGGTAACTTCAGTTGCAAAGCACACCTTCTCTCAGATGACATAATTATCAGGACTATGGGGCACACCATTTGTTTTCCTCTCCCTGCCCTGATGACATTGCCCTAGACTAGCAGCCCACTTTCCCACTGGCTACAATGGTTGTATAGATGCCGACTGGAAACTAGAAATGTGTAACATCAAGCCTGGCCACACGCCAAATTTCTACAGGGCATTAGTAACAAACTGGTGAAGCTCATTAAAAAAAAAGAGAGAGAGAAACCTATAACCATTAAAAGTCCATTAAGCAGCCTGTCATTTTGTAGAGCTAAATAGCCCACAGTAATCAAAAGCATATGAACCCCAGCTGGGATACCCAGTGAATTGTTTCGATTTAGGGGAGAATTCATCAAGAAAGATTGTTCTTGGGATTGGGTTGATTTTTCTCCTTCAGTTCCTGGCCCCACATTCCATTATAATTAAAGTGATTGATGCACCTCCCAGACGGAGGTGAGCAGTGACCACCAGAGCCAAAACATCTGCTCCTTCTAAGCAAACAGCTAATACAGAACTTTAGTCCAAAGGCACGTAACCTGAGGTTACCCCTCCATTGTCAATTAAGTATGGCACAGTCAGCTGGGTTACAGCTGGGTTATCTGTGAGATTTCTCTTTTCAACCCTACAAGGGCTTTTATCCATATCCAGAATACCATCCAGAAACAAAGAACTAAGGTTAAGGCCAAAAAGCAATGTTTCCCTAAAATGAGAAGTCAAAGAACCATCTATCAATGAATGAGATGGCCATGGATAGACACTTGTTAATTTCAGAAACACAGATTCAGTCTTTCAAGATTACCATAGCCCCTTCCCTTCTCTTGACCACCTCCTCTGCTCTGTGTTGTGGACCCCCACCACCCTGTTGCTTGTTAGCAGCTCCGAAGGAGTAAGATCATGTACCCAAGCTGGCACTTTACAATGCCATATCAGCAATTCTGGATCTGCTGCCACAAGATCCACAAGAAAGATGAGGAATCTAACAATTCAATCTAGGCCTAGGAGGTAGCTATAGAAATTCTCCATGCTAATCTGCTCTACCGTGACACTAGATAAAGAAGCAAAGTGTTACTATGGAATGAAAGAACTAAGATGTTTTGATTCAATATAAAGACTTCTGAGAGCAATTACCTGTCCCCTGTAGATATTTTTATCATTATTTTTTTAAAACTTTCCCCAAAAGAAAAGTTTGATTTAGCAGAAGGAGAAAGCAGAGAAAGGGAACAGGAGGAGGAGTAGAAAAAGAGAAGGAGGAAGAAGTAATAGAAGGCAGAGGAGGAGGAAAAGGAGGAGGAGGAAAAGAAGGAGGAGGAGGAGGAAGAGGAGGAGGAGGAGGAGGAGGAGAAGGAAAAGAAGAGGAGGAAGAGGAAGAAGAAAAGAGGAGGAAGAGGAGAAGGAAAAGAAGAGGAGGAGGAGGAGAAGGAAAAGAAGAGGAGGAGAGGAGGAGAAGGAGGGGGAGAAGGAGGAAAGGAGGAGGAAGAGGAAGTATAATCAACTCTACCCTCCCTATAATCCCCTACCCTCCCATCCAAATTCCTTTACTGATTTGATATACCACTCCTCTGTATTAATTCTTTAGGGCCCCTGAACTGGTGCTTTTATGCCCACATTTTCCTCTCATCCCTGGCCGTATATCTCTGAAAGTCATCCTTCTCTCTGTATCATCGTAGAACCCTTGCAATTCAAAGTCCCTGACTAAATACTGATGGAGTGATCTTTCAGTGTTGCCAGGCTCAGCATTCCAGTGCCTCAGAAACTGTTGTACTAAATTCACCAAGCAGTTAATGAGCTTCAGTGCTAGCCACACAGACACATTTGCCTTGGGAAGGAAAACAAATCAATGTCCCCTTTGCGCGCTGAATTTGTTTATGCAATCACTGCAGATGATGCACTTCTATGGGGTGGGTGCATGATCACAAATGCTCCTGCACCTGGCAGAAGCCCTCTGGCTGCTTCTCAGCAGCCCCACTGAACTCTACCCATCCTCCTCAGCCTAACTGTGCTCCACTGCCACAGAGAGCTCCCGGCCCAGCCCAAGAATCTCTCCTTAGGATCTTTAGACTTTTAGTCAAGTTTAAGTTGGTTTTGGATTTAGTGAAGTTAAAACTCCTTGAGTACATACACCAAGGTCTCTACTCCAACTGGGTAACATCTCTGGAGGTGCTACTGTGGCTCATCCCACTTTTTACTTCTCCTAAAACAAGGACACAGTAAATGGCGTGAATATATCAGCTAGAGAATGGTGGACAAGGAGGGACTGAGGTGAATGGGGTGAGAATGAGCCTCATATGCCTTCAAAGTCTCTCAGCCCAGGCCAATGGGGAAACAGCCCATCACTCCATCCCAGAGAGCACCTAAAACTTAGGAACCTGAGGAGATGTGGTCTCTCACTGGACGGGGGAGTTTCTGACCTTGATGTGCTTTCCTCCCTGGATGTCCAATAGTGAATGAAAAATAAACATGTAAAAGGCCATAAATCCTGTTGCAAAAATAAAGGTCCCTTTTGAATGTCCAATAGCTAATAGCTTAAGTCGAATTCCAGACCCTTACAAAACAGTTGTCAGACTTTTTCTACTTCATGGCTGCCTTGACCCTCTCCCCTGGCAGAGCCAGGAGAGTTGCTGGGTTTTCTCTTTCTCCATGAGCTTCTTTTTGTACATATATGGCAGGACTAGGGTTTAAACTCAGAATCTCATGATTGCTAAGAAGCCTCTCTATCATTTGAGCTATGCTCCTAGCCCTCTTTGCTTTAGTTATTATTCAGATGGGATTTCATGTTCATTTGTGGGGCCATCTTTGAGTCTCAATCCTATCTACGACTTCTCTGTAGCTAGAATTACAGGTACGTATCACCAACAGCTTGTTGGTTGGGATAAGGCCTAGCTAAATTTTTGCCTGGGCTCCTTGGGTCTCTGATCCTCCTAATGTTGCTTTCTGAGTAGTTTTAATTACAGGTTTTGATGAACCATAATAAGTTTTTATGATTGTATTAATGGCACAATGGCACTTCCAAATCATTTTGAAAACTGTTCTGAGATGGAGGACTGAGTTCTTCCTCCCCAGATATTTTCTCCCAAATATAGCTATCTGTATCTGCAAAGTAATTTTTTTTTATCACAACAACCCATTTTGTGGTGGCTGCCACATTCATGACTTGGGGCACTCAAGAAGACCTTTTCTTTCTTTCTTTTTTTTAAAAAACTAAGTTTTTTATTGTGAAAATACCATACAGAGGGGTTACAATTACATGGGCAAGGTAATGAGTATATTTCTTATCAAGCATTGTTGCCTCCTCTTTTGTTTTTCCCCTACCATTCCTTCACTCCCACCTCCACAACTACATTCCCCCCTACTCCTTAAATTGTAAAGTTTGTTTTTCAACATAGTGTCTTATACATCTCATTGTTGCAATGGGTCAACCTGTATCCCTATTTAAACAATTTGTATTTTCCCTTCCCCTCCCCAAATTATACCAACATCAAATACAGCAAAAACAGGGGTTATACCGTGGGGGAGGGACATACAAAGCAACAAAAAAAATCACCTCATAAATACGTTAGAAACAATAGCAAGAGAGAAAAAACCACTGTGTCTTTGGGATATATATATATATATATATATATAGTAGTTATTGCAAATAAGGGAAACCATGGGACCTATGTTTCTTTGGGCCTGGCTTACTTCACTTAATATAATTTTTTCTAAGTCTTTCCATTTCCTAACAAATGGGGCAATGTAATTCTTTCTCATGGAGGCATAGAATTCATATATATATATATATATATATATATATATATATATATATACATATATATATATATATATCACATTTTCTTGATCCATTCATCTACTGAGGGGCATCTGGGTTGGTTCCACATCTTAACTATGGTAAATAATGCTGCAATAAACATAGTTGTGCTGGTAGCTTTAGTATAGCCTTGTTTGTGATCATTTGGGTAAATGCCCAAAAGTGGGATTGCTGGGTCATAGGGGAGCTCTATGTGGAGTCTTTTGAGGACCCTCCATACTACTTTCCAAAGTGGTTGAACAAGTTTACACTTCCACCAACAATGCAGTAGGGTTCCCTTTTGGCCACATCCCTCCAGCATCTGTTATTATTACAGTTCTTGGAATCTTAATGTTGTTCTGTTTGCATTTCTTTTATGGCTGCTTCATGTGTCTATTGGCCATTCTTATTTCCTTCAGGAAGACCTTTTCTAAAAGAGCTACTCTGTCTTATTTCTCGCTAATCAGAATTTGCACATATCCAAAGTTCTCACTCTCATGTGGCTTTCTCTCTGCAAGAGAGCTGGCTGCATAAGACCGTGAGGAAAATACTGTAACAAAAGTTACAAGAAGACCTTCATCCTTCTTTCAGCTCTGTTCCTGATCATCTGAGTGATGGTAGCTCTCAGAAACTCTATTGTGACCTGTAAAATGAAGGACTTATACTACGTCATCTAAGTTCCCAGGAAGGGCTTACACAAGATGGCTTCTACCATTTTCACCACTCACTGTCACTCTCCATTCAAATTAACATATTGTGCCTCCTCCTTTGTCACTCGCATCCGGTACCTACATGCTGGAGCCTTTCACTGGCATTTCCTCTACAGTTACTCTACCCTTCAGTCTATCCCTCTCACTTATAGTCCCACTGACTCTCCACATGCTCAGATCTCTCCTAGTCTTTTTTTTTCCTAGATGACTAGTTCATCAATTTATTTTTTAATCATTTTTATTGTAAAGGTGATGTACAGAGAGGTTACAGTTACATAAGTAATGAGTACATTTCCTTTTGAATAGTGTTACCCTCCCCCATTTTCTCTCACTCTCCCTGACTTCCCTCTCCAAGCTGTAAAGTTCACCTCCAATATAGTGTCTAGAGAGTATCACTGTTGCATTGGTTCACGCTTTGTCCCCCTATTTCTGTGATTCTCCTTCCATTCTGCAAATGAGATAAGCGTATGTATAAGACAAAGGGTATAGAAATAAAA
This sequence comes from Dipodomys spectabilis, assembly GCF_019054845.1. Taxonomy (NCBI): domain Eukaryota; kingdom Metazoa; phylum Chordata; class Mammalia; order Rodentia; family Heteromyidae; genus Dipodomys; species Dipodomys spectabilis. The sequence goes on from NW_024870756.1 coordinate 66,265, forward strand.
AACAATGACAACAGGAAATAAACCAAAGGCCAGGGGCAGGGGACTGGGGGAGAAAGAAAAAAGATAACAACATATTACAAAAACCTAACAGCATATTACAAAAACCTCTCGGTTCGATTTCTAATCTTAACAATAAGATAAATGACATTATTTTACTACATTACCCTATTCTTCTCTTCAGCATTTTACAGCAACTTCCCCACTGAATATTCTCTACTGTCTCAGGCTGGTTCCTTGGCACCCACTCACTCTTTACCTCATTGCAGCCTGGCCCTTTGCTTCTCACTACTTCTCTCTCCTAAGAGGTACTGATAATTATCTTATCATCAGATCCTATCATATCCCCAGACAGGAACCTTGTGGTGAAGATAGACTATTCAGGAAGCACCTCTTCTCCTGCTAGGGAGCACTGAGGTATAAATTACACCTCAGTGCTCCTTACCTGGCAAGAATGCTGACTATCACAGGGTAATGATGCAGAGAACACATCAGGAAGATACATTCCCGGCACATTTCTCTCTTTCTTCTCTCTCTCCCTCCCTTCCTCCCCCTGCCCCTCCACCTGCCAGCAAAGTCACACCAGTTGCTTGAAGGCCATGCTCACTAAAAGATTTACAAGGGTAGAGGTTGGAGTCAAAACCACCTTGATGCTGGACAAGGGACACCTTGTAGTAGGAGAGCAGCACTACCCATTACCATAACCATTTATCCTTTTTTGCAGTTTTATTTATTTATTTATTTATTTTTATTGTCAGAATACATACAGAGGAGTTACAATTACATGGGCAAGATAACAAGTACATTTTTTTTTTTTTTTTTTTTGCCAGTCATGGACCTGAACTCTGGGCCTGGGCACTGTCCCTCAGCTCTTCAGCTCAAAGTGATCGCTCTACTGCTTGAGCCACAGCGCCACTTCTGGCTTTTTCTGTTTATGTGGTGCTGAGGAATCGAACCCAGGGCCTCATGCATGCAAGGCAAGCACTCTACCACTGAGCCACCTTCTCAGCCCACAAGTACATTTCTTATCAAGCATTGTTGCCTCCTCTTTGTTTCCCCTTCCCATCCCTTCCCATCCCCCCACCTGATCCTCTCCCCCCTCCCAAAGTTGTAAAGTTTGTTTTTCAACATAACAACTTGTACATCTCATTGTTGCAATGGGCCCACCTGTATCCCTAGTTAAACGATTTTTCATCATTGCTAAACACACTGCTTCGGAAACATTTCCACATGGGCTTGTGAATGGAGAACATCTTTGCCTTACTGTTCTTCTGCTGACTTCTTTTCACCCTGCCTTGTCCCCGTCTCCTTCACAGCCTCCCCATCTCTCCTTCATTTTTGTCATGTGCACATCTTTGCTGCTTGAATGACTACATCGAAAATCAGTCAGTCCCAAGTGGCAACTGTCACAGAGCTACTGCTTGGATGTCCATCCAGCACTCCAAAATCAATAGGCAAAAAGTGGTTTTACGATTTTTCTATGATGTCTCCCTTCTTTCTGACATCCAGGCATGTTCTACTGAGCTACAATACAAGGAGATAACTTGAAAAGACTCCAGTCTTTTATTTGTTATCATGCCCAACAAGATCTCAATTCCTTCTCATCTTTTATTTCTTTTACCACCACCTTTGTCCAGCCTTTTGATGAGTCTTTCTCTTAATTTATTTTTATTGTAAAAGTGATATGCAATTACATAAGTCAGGTAATGAGTACGTTTCTTTTTGAACAGTGTCACCTCTTTACTCATTTTCTCACAGTTTTCCCCTTCTGACCCCCCTTTCCCACAAATTGTATACTTCAATTTCAACATAGCGTCCAGTGAATATTACTGCTGAATTGGTTCACACTTTGTCCCACTTTTTCTGTGCTTCCTCTTACGCTCCCCAAACAGATAAACTTACATACAATACCAAAAAAAAAAGCACAGAAGTCAACAGCATCAAAAAATAAAGGGGGAAGGGGAAGACAAACAGTATGATTAATAAAAACCTCTTGTTTTGATTTCTTGGAGTTCATTATGATAAATATCATCTTTTTTTAGTTGTACAAATCCTACCTTTTATTTTAATCTATCAATTTATCTTATTGATATTTGTGAATAATAAAACTTTATTATAATTGACGGGACCCAGGGAGTAAATTTTCCTTTTTTCTTTTTTTAATTTTTAAAAATTATTTATTTTATTATCTATGTAATATACAGAGGGGTTATAGTTACATAAGTAAGGTAATAAATACATTTCTTTTTTAACATTTATTATTATTATTATCTTTAAGTAGTTGTACAAAGAAGTTCCTATTCTATTTTGAGTATCACAAAAAAGGGAGATGGCTGTTTCCTCTAGCTTGGAGTTGTTGTGATGAGGCTAGGTTGTTAGGAAATGAAAAGACTTGGAAAAAATTATATTAAGTGAAGTAAGCCAGGCCCAAAGAAACATAGCTCCCATGGTTTCCCTTATTAACAGTAACTACTATATGTCTAGGACAAGCAGAAAAGGTCAAAAGCTATGTACATATGACCAGATAAGATGAAGTTAATCGAAATGAAACCCAAGATAGGGACACAAGTGTTGTTTTTTTTTCTTTCTTGTTATTGTTTCTAACGTATTTATAAGGTACCATGTGGTTTTTTGTTGCTTTGTAAGTTCCTCCCCCTCGGTATAACCCCTGTTTTCACTGTATTTGATATCAGTATAATTTGGGAGGAGAAGGGAAAAAAACAAAATATTTAAGTAGGGATACAGGTTGACCCATTGTAACAATGAGATGTACAAGACACTATGTTGAAAAACAAACTTGGGCGCTGGTGGCTCAGGCCTGTAATCCTAGCAACTCAAGAGGCTGAGATTTGAGCATCGCAGTTCAAAGCCAACCCAGGCAGGAAAGTCTGTGAGACTCTTATCTCCAATAAACCACTAGAAAACCAGAAGTGGCGCTCAAGCTCAAGTGGTAGAGTGCTCGCCTTGAGCTGAAGAGCTGAGGGACAGCGCCCAGGCCCAGAGTTCAAGCCCCATGACCGACAAAAAAAAAAAAACACTTTACAATTTAGGCGGGGTTGAGGGGAGAGGGGTGGTGTTATTGTGGAGGTGGAAGGAAAGGGATGGTAGGGGAAAAACAAAGGAGGAGGCAACAATGTCTGATGAAATGTACTCATTACTTTGCTCATGTAACTGTAACCCCTCTGTACAGTATTTTCACAATAAAAAACATCAAAAAAAGTTCCCATTCTACAAAACAGTATATGAATACAAGGTAAACATCAAGATAAACATCATCTTATATGATCATATGCGCATAGCTATTGAGCCTTTGTGATTCTCTCTTAAGAATATCCTCCTTTGGTCTCACTGTGTGAATGCTTAGAGTCCTGTCTAATTTATCATGTCCAAGTGTATTTTTTGTCTTACTTGTATTTTTGTTTACTAGTAGATTTATAGGCACATTCTAATTACTACAAATGAGGGAAAACATGAAACCTATGTTTCTTTGGGTCTGGCTTACTTCACTTAATATAATTTTTATAAATCTTTCAGTTTCCTTATGGATAGTATAATATCATTCTTTCACTGTGTATATATACCACATTTTCTTGATCCATTTGTCCTCTGAGGGGCATCCAGGTTGATTCCATTTATATCCTGGGTATGGTTAAAAAAAATACTGCAATAAACATGATTGTGCTGGTAGTTTTAGGGTGGCCTCATTTGTGGTCAATTGGATAAATGCCCAGGAGTGGAATTGCTGGGTCATAGGGAAGCTCTGTGTTTAGTCTTTTAAGGAACCTCCATACTGCTTTCCAGAGTGGTTGAACAAGTTTACATTTGCACCAACAGTGTAGTAATGTCACATCCCTGCCAGTATCTATTATGGCTAGTTTTCTTGATAATGGTCCTTCTAACTGGGGTGAGGTGGAATCTCAATGTTGTTTTGATTTACATGTCTTTTTTGGCCAGAGATGTTGAGCAGCTCTTCTTGTGTCTATTGACCATTTTTACTTCTTCTTCTGCGAAATATCTTTAAGTCTTTAGTCTATTAATGAATTAAGTTTTTGTTTCTTTGAGAAGTTGTTTTGTGGGGCTTTAATTTTTTTGAGCTCTAAGTATATTTTAGATCTGAGGCCTTTGTCTGATGTATACCTAGTAAAGATCTTCTCTCATTCTGTGGGCTTTCTATTTACCTTACTAGCAATGTCCTTTGCCACGCAGAAATTTGAGTGGATTTCCACAGCAAGTTCTAAATAGTTTTCCCTTCCTCCTCTACTGCCAGCCCTCCTATACTTTTAACATCCAAATGTAACTCTGAACTGACATTTCCTGCCAGAGCTCCTCTTCAACCTTCATTGGCCTTATTCTGCCTACAGACAATGTAATAGCATTCACCTACTCTGATTTTCATTTCCAGGCTTCTTGTAGTCGCATAGAACTAGGACCATGAAATGCATTCCCATCTTTGATCTGAGAATTCTAGAGAAAATTGCACTCTTGGACCAAGGTACTAGAAACCAAGTAGGTTTTCCATGCCCTGCTTTCTTTGCTATCGGCACCTTAGAAACCAGTATTGAGATGGAAAGATACAAGATGGAAGGAAGTGACTGGATCACTGAGTTACCCCGTGAACAATGACCTGCTCTCATCCTGGAGAGTAGCATCTCTCATTGGATACTTTGAATGTGTTAGACGTTGGTTTTGAAATAAGTTTTATGATACATAAATGTATCTTGACTTGTCCTGACCAAAGTGTATATTTTTATTACCCTCTAGATAAAGTACAGATTGCTCTGTTTGGCATCCAAATTTGTTTAGAACTGATGTACTTTCCTACAATTTTTATATTCTTCTGTCCTTTATTTCCTTAAAAATATCTTTGTCCAGGGGCTGGGAAGATGGCTCAGTGGTAGAGCGCTTGCCTTGCATGCCTGAGGCTCTGGGTTCGATTCCTCAGCACCACATAAGAAAAAAAAAAAGCCGGAAGTGGCTGAGGGACAGCGCCCAGGCCCCGGGACAGCGCCCAGGCCCCGGGACAGCGCCCAGGCCCCCCACGATGGACCAAAAAAAAAAAAAAAAAAAAAATCTTTGTCCAATCATATGCCAGTCATTATCTCATTGTGCTTATTCTCTTTTTATTAGTAAGTTTTTTTATTGTGAAAATACTGTACAGAGGGGTTACAATTACATGAGCAAGGTAATGAGTACATTTCTTATCAAGCATTGTTGCCTCCTCCTTTGTTTCCTCTTACCATCCCTGCCCTCCCATCTCCCTCCCCTCTCCCGCCAAAGTTGTAAAGTTTGTTTTCCAACATAGATCTCATTGTTGCAATGGGTCCACCTGTATCCCTATTTAAACAATTTGGTTTTTTTCCTTCCCCTCTCCAAATTATACCAACATCAAATACAGTGAAAACAGGAGTTATACCGTGGGGGAGAGACATACAAAGCAACAACAAAAAAATCATCTTATAAATATGTTAGAAACAATAGCAAGAAAGAAAAACCATTTGAGTTCTTATCTTGGGGTTCATTTTGCCTAACATCAATTTATCTGCCTGTTTCTGCTTGTCCATTGTGCTTATTCTTAATAGTTGTTTGCTCTCACCACCCACAGTCCTCCATGCCCCATACATGCCGATGGCTCCACTCCCGCACTCAACTTATCCAATATCTATGTGCTCTTTGAGGTCTACAGAAAAGGTTGACAATGACTCACAGACAAAACCCACCTGTTTTTGTAAACAAAAACAACATTACAACACAACCACACTAGAGTTAAGTAGATGCAAATGAGACCATCTGGTCCACAGAACCTAAAAATCTTTACTGTCTGACCCTTGATAGAATTTTCTAACCATCTTGTAAATATCATGTCTCCTCCATACTCTGTCAGACTTTTCATCACTGTGAAAAAATACATACAACCTAAGGAAGAAAGGATTTATTTTAGCTCAATGTTGCAGAGGTTTCCATCCATAGTCCTAGGCTCTGTCGATATGGGGCTCAAAATGAGGCATAACATCATGGTAATGAGACATGTGGCAGAGGGGAACAGAAAGCGTAGAAAGATAAGAGGAGCTCAGAATGGATACAACTTTCAAATGCAAGCCCTAAAAACAGGACTTCTTCCAGCTTGATCACTTCCCTAAAGTTTTCACAACCTACCAAAATAGCACCAATAGTTAGAGACATGAGCTTGTTAAAGACATTGCATATTCAAATCACAACAAAAGTGATTCTGTGTTTGTCAGCCTCCTCAGAGTGCCTATCTGTGCCTCTCCAGAATGCCAGGCTCCCTGTATCTCCCACTTCTTCTTCCCAACTCCACTGGAAAAGCACCAAAAATGGTAGGACACATTTTTTTTTACTTTCCTTTGGATTCTTGGTGTCCAGCACAACACTCCAGAAAAATAAGTGTCCCGTTGATATTAGCTGAAGTCCTGAGACCTCATATATACTAATGCAATGAGAATACACATGGAAAACTCTATGCATTACAATGCTTGAATGAAAACAGGACTTTTTCAGTTTAAAGTGAGCACACCCTCTTGGTTAAATTAAAGTTGATATTCACATGATTATTGCTGACCACTAAGCAATGAGAAGTTTCCATAAAGTATATATTCACTTTTAGCTTGCATATTTTGTTTTTCAATATGCTTTGAATAATGGATAGATGGCCTTTAAAGGAAATACATTAAAATGTTGGGCTCAAGTCACAGTTTTACAGAGTGCTTCTCTTATTTCAAATGTTGTGGTAAACTAAAAATAACCATAAATGGTACCTTATAACTCATTAATACAATTAAACTTCATGACATCTGAGAAAACCTTCAGTGTGCTTTTAAATGTCCTTTAACAGGTTGTTCCCATCTTCCCTATAAGCTATGTTGTTAAGTTTTTAAATTCTGTGCTTAGAAAGTACACAGAACCTTATAAATGTTCTGTTTCATGAATCACTTCAATGTGTGAGAACCGAGCCCACTCCTACCATTCTTTCCTCCCCAACCAGCAGTGTCAATTGCCAGGCAAAGTGCCTTCAATTTGTGCTCAGGTTTTGGTCAATCTAGGCAAGGCTAACTGACCAACCTGCTCTGAAGAACACCTCGGAGGGAAAAATGGTTTTCATAACTAAGCTACTTTTTTCATGTCAGTTAACTTGTTAGAAACTTGGGCTAAAATGTATTGGGTCCTGAGACAAATGTCCCTTATTTAAAAGTCCTTCCGGTCATGGCCTGTCATTTTCCCATTAAAAGTTTCACAAAGAAATCAGTACTCAATGGAATGGTTTGGCCACTTTCTTCCCACAGGCCTCCAAGCTGTGCAAAGGCAAGATTGGAGCTCATGTTTACTCACCAGTGTGGACATTAACTAGACACTGTTACAAAGACCAGCACAGAAAGTAAGAGGATGCATTGAGAAACTAGTATAGCAGTGTGACATTGCCAGGACTGCACTGCTTTGTATTTTACAAATTATTAATTTGCAATGGATTAGAAGGGTTTTATGTTGTCCTTTATCACAAACTGCTTTATCATAAATATTTCCATGGCACTGGAAAGAAGAGTATGTAATCCAGGACCCTTTACACACAGGATAGTGAATATGTTCCTAGTTAGCACAATTTGGATGAGTTGCTGACTGCCCTTCTGTGTATAAGGAATTCATGTAATGAAACAGAGACTAAAGGCCCCAGATCTACTCTCTACCCTGTCACCCAGTTTCATTCCCCCAATGGAACGTTAAAAGAGGAAAGTACATTTCCATGGCTAAAAATTTGCAAAAATCAAAACGAAAACAAAGGGGGGAAAAATAACAAGAAGGGAGCCTGTGAGAAGGGTTTCTCAGGAAGGTCTATCTCCATTATATTTGCATTACAGCCATGCATTAGACTAAGAGTGAGCCAGGCACACACTTTTCAAATCGAAATGTCTGTTCATTTCTAGCACAGAGAAGATATTCTTTTTTTTTTGGGGGGGGGGTCCGGTTGTAGGGCCTGAACTCTGGGCCTGGGTGCTGTCCCTCAGCTCTTCAGCTCAAGGCTAGCACTCTACCACTTGAGCCACAGCGCCACTTCCGGCTTTTTTCTTTTTGCTTATGTGGTGCTGAGGAATCGAACCCAGGGCCTCAGGCATGCAGGGCAAGCGCTCTACCACTGAGCCACCTTCCCAGCCCCCACCCCCAAAAAATATAAAAATATAAATGCTAGTTCAAACCTGTGATATTTTCACCTTATTTGCATTTCTTCTCTAGAGTAGATCATTTCAGGTTTCAAGAGTGGATTTTTCTCTACAACATTTTACCTAATTTATTCCAGGACCACCCTATTCCAAGATACCATAATCTCTCAAGGCAAGGGGAGAAATGGAGTCAATAAGAAATAATCCTGGGAAAGAGGAACCATTAAGCAAAAGGTATCCAACTGATTAATAAAAGCTGCCTATCACAAGATAAATGAAAGCACAGCCAGGAATTTGCATTAGCTCTCACTCAACCCGAGCAGGATAGAGATAGAAGGAATTGTTTAGACCAGAAAGTACAAGTTTAGCACCTGTTAATGACTCATTTGTTGGCTCACAAGCTGTTAACACTCAAACAAACTGGTCGTTAAATGTGGTCATTACTTATTTCAATGCAAAATTTACTAGAGCTCCCATTTGAAGATTTAATGGAAGGGCAACCCTTTGCCCTGCCTGCACACCTGGTATACCCCAAGGAGGCTGGGTCAGGCTTCTAGCTGCTGTGTCTCGATTTAAAATAAAACTAAGTAGTAGTAGTAATAATAATAATAATAATGGCCATTCTGTCACATCAATTACCTATTTCCCTCAGCAATCAGAATGTTAGATGAGTCCTGATTCACAGCTTGATACCTAATAAGGACCACTTGAGTCTTCATTACTTTGTAGGACCATTATGGTTAAATGGGTCTGATATGCCTTCTTTACAAGCCTGCTACAGGACTCATTATTATTAGATAGAGTTCTGATTAAGCTCAAAGCAGGGTTTGAGGTTTTTTTTTTTTCTTTTTATTCAGCCTTGTGCAGATCATAAAAATAAAAGGATGGAGGGCTGAGGATTCACACAGGGCAAATGGAAGTTAGTGGTGAGCAATGAAGAGGGTTTTTTGGATGGGGTTATTTGTTTTAGGACAACCTATCTAAAACGTGGTCACCAAGAACCTTTAAAGCTAGAAATGTTTAGAGAAAGAATCTTCCCCAATACAACACTTAAATCTACCCTGATTGGTGAATTATGAAGAATTATGTTTCTATTGGGAAAATTAAATCTCAAGAGCCTTGGTTTATCTCACTTAACAAGATGTGGTAGATTTTTTTTTCACCCTGAGGGGAAAATTGGCCAGAAGACCAATACATACCATGAGACAGCCATAGAAATTATAGATGTGAAAAAACTGGCCTCTCTTCCTCATATGCTTACATCATTATGGGACTGACTATACCAGGCCATTATAAAAGAATGAAAATCAAAATTGAGATTCCACCTCACCCCAGTTAGAATGGCCATTATCAAGAAAACTAACCATAACAGATGCTGGCAGGGATGTGGCCAAAAGGGAACATTACTACACTGTTGGTGCAAATGTAAACTTGTTCAACCACTCTGGAAAGCAATATGGTGGTTCCTCAAAAGACTAAGCACAGAGCTTCCCTATGACCCAGCAATTCCATTCGTGGGCATTTATCTAATTGACCACAAATGAAGCCACCCTAAAACTACCAGCACAATCATGTTCATTGCAGTATAATTTTTACCATACTCAGGATATGGAATCAACCCAGATGCCCCTCAGAGGACAAATGGATCAAGAAAATGTGGTATACATATATACACAATGAAGTGGAAAGACTTGGAAAATTTATATTAAGTGAAGTAAGCCAGACCCAAAGGAACATAGATTTCATGGTTTCCCTCATTTGTAGTAAGTAGAATGTGCCTATAAAAAAAAAGTTAAATACACTAAATGGTAAAAGACAAAAATTACACTTCAACATGATAAATTATACAGGACTCAGACCAAATGAGGTTATTCTTAGGAGAGGATCACAAAGGCTCAATAGCTGTGTGCATATGATCATATGAAATGTTGTTTATCAAAATGAACCTCAAGAAACAGAAACAATTAGTTTTATGTTATTTTACTTCCTGTTTGTTTTCTCCTTTGTTGCTCCTAAATTTCTAGGGAGCTATTACTCTAGGATATCTTTACTAGAGAGTAAAGATTGCAATATTCAACCCTCTGAAGTTTTTCTAATACTGTGATTGGTTTTGAAGAGAATTTTGCTGCTGCTGCTGCTGCTGCTGCTGCTGCTGTTGTTGTTGATGATAATGATGATGACTACTATGATGATGACTCAATTATCTAGGGGCAAGGAGCCTAGTATTCTACAACATGTCTATGTCTATGTGGCTCTCAAAAGTAAGGAGAAAATGGAGAGATAATTGGTTAGTCAATTGCTGAAAAGAGTTACTTTCTCATGGCTCAGCAAAGACTTTATTCATGTTTCAGCTAGGTCCTAAGTACCCACCACGAACAGGACTATGCTGGACCCCTACCCTTGAGAAGCCAAATCAAGTAGTGGGATGAGAATCAAGTCTAGAGATGGAACAGACATGTACAGAGAGTTATCTGCCAGGCACTGCACCCTATACAGTATCTTGTTTAATTCTAGCAGCCAAGCTAGGTGGATGAGGACACTAGCTGCTGATGAGGACACTAAGGTTATCAAAGCTTAATTTGACCCAGATGGGCCACTGGCCATAAGGCATGTTCACATCCAAGTGAATCTCCAAGCATTTGTCATTTGTACTAGAGGTCCGTATCTAATAACCACCTCATAGCTGGAACAAAATAAGAGTGAAAGATAGACAACTGGGTTGTCTATCCCTCTGGCACTTCCTTGCTTTGAAACCTTGGGCAAATGAATCTCTCTCTTTTTTTTAAGATTGCAACTGTTTTACAACTATAGTAACTACCACTCACAGATAATCAAAAAACTTCTTCAATGTGGGATATAACAGAAGCAATAAGAAGGAAGAGGGAGGAAGAGGAAAGACAGAGGTCCTTATTATAAAATGTCACAGAAGTTAAAACAAAAGGAGAGAGGCAGAGGAGATTCACGATCCTTGTTTCTTTCTAGAGTTTAATTTATCCCTTAACTATGAGTCCTTACCTAATCCTCCTTTCCTGAAGATGTTTCCACAAGGAGAGTTGTGTCTAACGTCCAGTGATATCTCTCCATCCAAGTGTCTCCTACATTCTTACAAGGAAAGGCAAGAGAACGTCTAGGAATACAACATGTAAGCACTTAGGGTTTTATGGGGCTGAGCTTACCAGCATATTATTTAAGTTCTCTCCCACCAGGTTCTGAGTCTTTTCAGGGCTTTTTTTGTGACCAATATTTACATAGTTCCTTGCCATGAATGAGTTAAGGGGCGTGTGTGTGTGTGTGTGTGTGTGTGTGTGTGTGTGTGTGTGTGTGTGTGTGTAAGGATGGGAGATGGGAAAGGGAAGAAGGAAGGAAGGAAGGAAGGAAGACAAATGGGTGACTGGATGCATGAGAATGAGCATATGGGTAGACAATAGAATGAGTAAATTCAAGGACGAATTTTTCTAGCAATGATATATGCGAGCATCTTCATGAAGAAAATGAGAATCAAGCTAAGCCAGCAAAGAAAAACCATGTGATAGCTTCATGACTTAATATTTACATAATAATTTCATTATTCTTCTTCTTGTTTCCATAAATGACTTACAGATCATAAGTCTTTTGGAAATAATATCATTCATAAGGTATAACTGATCTGCTAGGTGCCTAATACCAAAACATTTTAAAAATTAATAATCTTACCTATTCAGGAGAGAGAGAAATCTTCAAATCTGAGAACTGAAGATCATGTTTTAAAGCCAGCACTGGTAGGAAAAGTGGTGAGACATGTATCTCCAATTAACCACCAAAAAGTGGAGGTGTGGCTAAAAAGGCAGAGTGCCAGCCTTGAGTGAAAAAGCTAACAGACTTACTTCACTTAATATAATTTTTTTCCAAGTCTTTCCATTTCCTAACAAATGGGGCAATGTCATTCTTTCTGATGGAGGCATAGAATTCCATTCTGTATATATACCACATTTTCTTGATCCATTCATCTACTGAGGGGCATCTGGGTTGGTTCCATATCTTAGCTATAGTAAATAATGCTGCAATAAACATAGTTGTGCTGGTAGCTTTAGCGTGGTCTTGTTTGTAAACATTTGGGTAAATGCCCAAAAGTGGGATTGCTGAGTCATAGGGGAGCTCTATGTGGAATCTTTTGAGGAACCTCCATACTACTTTCCAAAGTGGTTGAACAAGTTTACACTCCCACCAACAATGCAGTAAAGTTCCCTTCTGTCCACATCCCCTCCAGCATCTGTGGTTATTAGAGTTCTTGATTATAGCCATTCTAACTGGGGTGAGGTGGTATCTCAATGTTGTTTTGATTTGCTCTCCCTTATTTGTAATAACTAGTATATGTCTGAGTCAAGCAGAAAAGGTCAGATAAGTTGATGTTAGGTGAACCCCAAGATAAGTATTCAAATGTTTTTCTTTCATGCGATTGTTTCTAACGTATTTATAAGATGATTTCTTTGTTGCTTTGTATGTCCCTCCCCCATGGTATAACCCCTGCTTTCACTGTATTTGATGTTGGTATAATTTGTGGAGGGAAAAAACAAAACGTTTAAATAGGGATACAGGTGGACCCATTGCAACAATGAGATGTACAAGTTATGTCAAAAAACGTACTTTACAACTTTGGTCTGGGGGTGGCGAGGGGGGGGGAGGAAGAAGGGGAGATGGGAAGGGATGGGAGGGGGAAACAAAGGAGGAGGCAACAATGCTTGATAAGAAATGTACTCATTATCTTGCCCATGTAATTGTAACCCCTCTGTATGGTATTTTCACAATAACAAAAAAAAAAAGCTAACAGACAACTTCCAAGCTCTGGAGTTCAAGCCCCAGTACTCTCAGAGAAAAAGAAAAGGTTAATAGTTTACTTCCTTCTCATTGGAACAGAATTCGATGTGACATATATTTATGCCTTCAGATAAAATGATTTAAAAATCATTTTATTTTTGTATATATTTTATTGTAAAAATACTGTACAGAGAGGTTACAGTTTCATGATAAGGTCATGAGTACATTTCCTATTGTGCATTGTTACTTCTCCTTTGTTTTTCCCCATTTTAAAGCAAACAATAGAGTTGGTATTTTTATTGCTCTTGGATTGCCTAAGTCTTAGAGATCAGTTATGATGGCTGATGTTAAGCTAGTAAAACTTTTCAAAGAATATTTTCATTTGCTCCAGGATGTGCAAATTTAGAAGGAAAAAAAGAGAGAAAGAGCACCTGATAGGAATCCAAGCAAGGATCTGAGTAGGAGAAAGGCCAAATTGTAAATCAAAGGCCAGTAGGCAGAGGACACATAAAAGAGCTGGAAAAATTCAAATATTCAGGAACTAAGGGGGGAAACTCAGAGTTCAGAAAAAGTGAAGCATATTTCATTAATAATCATTTCAAAAGGCAGTAGAGGGGGGCTGGGAAGGTGGCTCAGTGGTAGAGCGCTTGCCTTGCATGCCTGAGACCCTGGGTTCGATTCCTCAGCACCATATAAGCAAAAAGAAAAAAGCCGGAAGTGGCGCTGTGGCTCAAATGGTAGAGTGCTAGCCTTGAGCTGAAGAGCTGAGGGACAGAGCCCAGGCCCAGAGTTCAGGCCCCACGACCGGACCCAAAAACAAAAACAAAAACAAAAAAGGCAGTAGAGGGCAGGCAACTTTCCAAGGGAAAGAAGAGGACGGAGTGAAAATAAAGTGCATACACCAACAATGGTGACTAAAACCTGTAATCCTAGCTACAGTACTCAGAAAACCTAAGGATCACAATGTAAAATCAGTTTGGGGGAAAAAAAAGACCATGAGACTTTTGTCTCCAACTAACTAGCAAAAAAGTTGGAAATGGAGCTGTGACTTATGACAGAGTTCCACCTTTGAGCAAAATAGCTAAGGGACAGAGTCTGAGTCTAAGCTCCTGTACCAGCACTAGTTAGTTAGTTAATTAATTAATTAAAAAGCAAATAGCTGTACATTCGTCTCTCAAACCCCATAAGTTACCATAGCCACTGGATCTTGCTCTTGCCTATAAGAAAGTCTATGAAAGGCACAAGTGAAAAGCTGATCAGTCTTCAGAGGAGGGAGCTGCACCCAGGGATCTTTTTAAAGGTAAGCATTTCACCTGCATCACAGACATCAGTAACACTCTGGGCTACCTTGTATGTAGACATTCGATGGCAGCCTACATTAAGTGATTTTTGAGGTTCTGGGCCCTGTACTCTAAAGAAATAATTTCCCAACCTGGCAGCTGCGATTCTAAAATTAGAGAATAATTTGCTTCACCCATTTTCTTTATGCATTTCCTTGATATCAATTAAAATGAAAATCTATCTACCAATCATCCACTTTGGTTTGTATTACACCACGTTTTCCAATGTTACTTTGTGAATAACATAGGGAAAGATAATTTGAATTCAAGGATACCCAGAGAAGAGCCCAACAGGTCAAATGATTTATGACACCAAAAGCTCCCAGGATCCTTTGCAGTTCTTCCTGGCCACTATGCAATGCTTAGATTTCTTCTAAAACATGACAACCCTCTGCAGGTTTTGCTGTCCGCTCCCACAACTTGTGCCAATTTGTCCCTACCAAAAAAGATAAACAGTCCCCCAAACATCTTTATATTGGATACTTAGTGACTAAAGTTTCTGTGAGCACATCTTTCAAAAATAACCATGTATCAAAAATGACAAATTATTGATTAGAATTAAAACTGAGTAATGAGTGATTGGTACCTTGAGAGCCATAATCCTCCCTCTCCTTCTGTATATGCATCTAAATCTCCCCAAAGAAAGAAAAATGGCAAGCATTTATAAAATAATATATTTCCACTGAATTAATTCCACTATTAAAATGACTAGCTAAAGAATAAACAATTCAGTCCCTTAGATGCTTTATGAACACCTACCCAGACACAAAAGGCATGGCTGGCTGGGAATTCTAAGTTGCCTTTATTTGTAGGGTGATTAAGCTATCTGTGCCTGGACTCAATTTTTCTTTCCATACCCAGATGGACACTGCCTAAATTTCCATCCTCAACGAGGGTTCTGTTCTATTCCCAAGATCTTTCCGATTTCGCTGTTCCCATTCCTCAAAGTTTCACATTTAGCCTCCTGTCATTATCCTTGCCCTATGTGGTTCCTGCAGCATTTGCCACCAAGTACTCTTAAACTTTACCCTCACCATTCCCTATTTCGTGAGTGCCTCACTGTCCTGCTGAAGGATGCCCTGTCCTTTTGTCTCACCCCTCACCAGATGATGTTCATCCTTTGTAATTAATTAACACACTCAGCTGGTGACATCTTTGTCACAGGATAGCTGGCTTTAATGAACCCTGTGGAGTCTTTGCCTTGTTAGCATCAAGAAATAAAGAATGGCAGCCCTGTTGTCACCCATTAGGAGAGAGGGGAAGACTTTAATACTTATCTCTACAAGGCACGACTCATAATCAAATCACATCAAACAGGATTCCTAAATTAGTGTTTCTTACTCCTTGAGGACATATAAGGTAAACATTCATAAAATTTATATTAAGAGATACAAAAATACATATCTTTTTATTTGGAAACTGTTATTTCTGTATTCCACAAAGAACAATAAATGTGGGCTAAATCCTTGAAAAATAAACAATAAAAACAATAATAAACGTCAATGTGTTATCAAGAAGGCTGATTAGCCTTTGGTAATCAGATGCTAGATATAAAACCTGGTTCAAATAGGCAGGGTCAATCAAACCCATCTTAAATTTCTGAAATATTAACACTTAGGTTCACTCATTGGGTCAGGAATCAAGAGAAACTACAAATCAAATGAAAGAAACCAATTTTACACAGTACCAGGACTTAAAAACAAACAGCAACAACAAAAATCACCCATCTCTACACAGCCAACAAGATAAATTTGGTGGGGAGACTCTATAATAGAAGAACAAAATTCCAAATGCCTCTTGAGGAGAGGAAATAAAATCACTCCTCTTCAATTTTCCATATCTCTATGAATTTTTTCCAAATATCATTTGCCATTATATCTATGAGATTAATTCCTGTTGTTATATGTATACTGTTCATTTTTAGTTGATGTGTACTATTATAACTGAGTGGCTATGCTACTATCTATTGTCCAGTCTATTGTTGGTATACATTTTCTTTCTTTCTTTTTCTTTTTCTTTTTTTTTGGTCAGATGTGGGGCCTGAACTCTGGGCCTGGGCGCTGTCCCTTGGCTCTTCAGCTCAAGGCTAGCACTCTACCACTTGAGCCACAACACCACTTCCGGCTTTTTTCTTTTTGCTTATGTGGTGCTGAAGAATTGAACCCAAGGCCTCATGCATGCAAGGCAAGTGCTCTACCACTGAGCCACCTTCCCAGCCCAGTAGACATTTTCTTACTTGAATAAAATTACCTCATCTCTATCTGTTGGAGTCTATGCATTTCCATTTCTGTGAACCACACACCAAGGACTGGAGATACACTATCACCTGAGTGCTCAGATGTTCTCCTGCATAGGCAGACTCTACTTTTAAGAACCTAACAATCCCATCGCTCCTTTGAATAATTATCCTACAGTATTCCTCCCATCCTAGCTTGAAGCACCTTCACTTTCCCTTATATAGATTCCTCTTCCCTGAAGATTCTAACCTTCATATCCTCTTTCCTACCTGCACTGTGCCTTACAGTGAGTTCATTCATTCTTACACAGTTAAAGGTCTTGTTTTTGTTTAGCCACATGCCAACTTCATCTAAAAGGACTAGTTAGGTTCTCCCTACTTATAGTTTAATAGTTCCACCTGGAAGTTCTTTAAGCGACTGAAATATGTTGGACCAAACCCACCTTCCTTTCCCCTTCATCATTATTTTTCCCTCAGCCTCTCTGCTTTGCTGCCCTTCTCTTGGTCATGTGGCCATGGAGTTCCTTGTCAGCCTAGCCCCTCCAAGGAACTGAAATACTATTAGCGGCTTAGTATGGATGGACTTCTACTGGGAAGCAGTTCTAACCCTGGGTTTCTGTATCACCATATTTGAAATGGCTACCCATTTGAGAAATATTAACCAAATTGTTATTCTGATGTTTCCTATCTCTAACATCAGAAAACACAGTTCTTATTGGTTCAGGACCTAACCAAATTTGTCTTCAAATTTCACTTTGAATAATAGCATTTCTCTTTTTAGAAAAGTAGAAAGGCAGATCATAGAGCATTCAAGAGCATGGCTTTGATCAAGGAAATATAGGGTTTAAGTCCTTTGTAGCTACCTCCAAGCTGTCTGACTTCAGATAATTTGCTTCCCTTGCTAAACCTCAGTATCCTCATCTGCAAAATAAGGATGATCATTTCTGCCTTACCAGTTTTTGTGAAAAATTAAACACAAACAGGAGACTTTGCCTGACTTAGTGAACAACAGTTTGACACGTCTATACTCATTAGTGTGGTTGGTGCACCTTCTGTTGCCAATTCTCTAAGTAGAAAAAAAACTAGATAAATTGTAACTCTTCAGTGTCCCAGAGAGGTTGCCACTGGACAAGCAGCAATTTCAAAGTTCTAATTTCTTTTACTTTGCTCTCTGAATAGCTCAGAAGGGATGGGTAGCGTGTGAAAAATGTTCTCCAGCTGGTCAATTTGAGGTATTTCATTTTACGAATCTGTCTGGAAACTGCCAGCTCATTTTGTTGATCAATGGCCATTCCAGTGTTGGAGTTTAAGTTATTACCACCCTAAACTAAAGCTGAATGAGATTCTTAGGAACAAGTAGGGCCAAAAGGCACCCAGGCTCCTTCAAACACATGGCCATGCCACAGCCAGGTTTCAATCTGTCCTATATGAAATTTGCATTTGTACATTCATCATACAATTTTCTCCACCAGCTTATGGCTAGGTGCCTCAGATGGTACTTCCTGTAAGCCGTTTTGTTTTGTTTTTATTTATTTTTTATTGTGAAAATACTGTACAGAGGGGTTACAATTACATGGGCAAGATAATGAGTACATTTCTTATTAAGCATTGTAGCCTCCTCTTTTGTTTACCCTTCCCATCTCTTCCCATCCTCCCCCGCCCCCCCCCACCCAATCCTCCCCGCCCGCTCCCAACAAAGTTGTAAAGTTCGTTTTCGACATAACGACTTGTACTTCTCATTGTTGCAACAGGTCCACCTGTATCCTTATTTAAACGACTTGTTTGTCCCCTTCCCCTCCACAAATTATACCAACATCAAATACAGTGAAAGCAGGGGTTAATCTGTGGGGGAGGGACATACAAAGCAACAAAGAAATAATCTTATAAATGCGTTAGAAACAATCACATGAAAGAAAAAAAAATTTGAATACATATCTTAGGGTTCATTTCCCTAACATCACCTTATCTGACCTTTTCTGCTTGACTCAGACATATACTAGATATTGCAAATAAGGGAAACCATGGGACCTATGTTTCTTTGGGCTTGGCTTACTTCATTTAATATAATTTTTTCCAAGCCTTTCCATTTCCTAACAAATGGGGCAATGTCATTCTTTCTGATGGAGGCATAGAATTCCATTGTGTATATATACCACATTTTCTTGATCCATTCATCTACTGAGGGGCATCTGGGTTGGTTCCATATCTTAGCTATAGTAAATAATGCTGCAATAAACATAGTTGTGCTGGTAGCTTTAGCGTGGTCTTGTTTGTAAACATTTGGGTAAATGCCCAAAAGTGGGATTGCTGAGTCATAGGGGAGCTCTATGTGGAATCTTTTGAGGAACCTCCATACTACTTTCCAAAGTGGTTGAACAAGTTTACACTCCCACCAACAATGCAGTAAGGTTCCCTTCTGTTCACATCCCCTCCAGCATCTGTTGTTATTAGAATTCTTGATTTTTGCCATTCTAACTGGGGTGAGGTGGTATCTCAATGTTGTTTTGATTTTCATTTCTTTTATGGCTAGGGAGGCTGAGCATTTCTTCATGTGTTTATTGGCCATCCTTCTTTCCTCTTCAGAGAAGTTTCTCTTTAAGTCTTTAGCCCACTTATTTATTGGGCAGTTGTTTCTTTGAGGATTTGTTGTTGGGAGATTTAATTTTTTGAGTTCCAAGTATATTTTAGATATGAGACCCTTGTCCGTTGTATGGCTAGTGAAGATCTTCTCCCAATCTGTGGGCTTTCTATTGATCTCTACAAGCCGTTTTGTAAATGAATTTGCAGCCATCCTCTCTCACTTTCAAAGTACCTTTCCTGGCTTTTCAACTATAAGCAGGTCTAAGCAGACCCTATGGTGATCAATGCAGATCAAAAAGGTCAAGCAAGCATATATCAAGTACCTTCTACTGTAAAGGATCCAGGATTTCACCACACAAAAAACAAAGAATACAACAAGTTCTAAGGTCTTAGAAACTTCAGGCAATTAACTATTAAAGTTAGAGTGTCTCAAATAGTTGCATCCAGAAATTAATAATAAAAAGGAGCCAGGGCACTGTTACTCATGACTATAATCCTAGCAACTCAGGAGATGGAATTCAAGGGGTTGGTAGGCAAACAAAGCAGAAAGTACATGAGTCCCCATCTTGACCAGTACAAAGCTAGATGCAGTGGTGTGTGACTGCCAACCTGGTTATGTAGGAAGCATAAATAGGAGGCTCTCTGTCTAGGCCCACTTGAACAAAAATAGGAGACCCTATTTAAAATCCAACAAAAGAAAAAGTGGCTGAAGGTGTGGCTCACGCACCTGAAGCATAAGGCTCTGAGTTCAAACACCAGAAGACAAAAAAGGAGAAAAAGGAAGAGGAGGAGGAAGACGAGGAGAAAATAACAGAAAGAAAAGGTCATTTCTGTGTTCATAGTCCCAGGACTAATGAAGCCCAACCTGTACCCCACCCCATCCATCTAAGATAATCCAGAACAGTACTCCCATGAAGTAGATATCTCCTAAAGGCTGATGAATAAATGCTAACACATATTCTTAACCTGTTCTCATTTCTATTACCCCTTGCAGAAAATCTCTCTGAAATCAGAAGTTTACATGCCAATTACAAACAAAGGTGACCTGGCATGGTAGAATGGTCCTGGGATTGCAATGCGGTAGGATCACAGATGAGGGTGACATTCCCAGCTTTATCCCTCCTATAAATCCTGGCCTGAATACTTGACCTCTCTGATCCCCAGTGCCCTTGTCTAAAAAATCAGAAGTAAGCCCATCTCTTTTGCAAGATTCTGTCAGGTTTATAGCATAAGTAAAGCTATGTTAATGCTACATAAAATATATCCATTATGATGACTGTTAAACAAATATAGTCCAACTCTTCCCCCTTCTCCACTCTCTTCCATGATGGATGGAGGTCCAAGCATATCATACAAGTTGCTAAAAATGAGAATTCTCCTTGCCTCTCTCTTGACTTCCCTTCTGAAAAATAAGAAATAAAATAACAGGCTCTGGGAAGGTAGGAGAGCTGGGCACTGATGGCTCACAGCTGTGGTCTTAGCTAATTGGGAGGATCACAGTTTTAAGGCATCCCAGACAAAGTAGTCTGCAACACTCCATCTCAATAGAAACAAGGTTGGCATGGTGCTTCATGTCTACCATCCCATCTAACCTAGGAAAATGTAAGAGAAGGATTACAACCCAGTCATGCCCTGGGGCAGGAACAAGATCATATCTCAAAAACAACCAGTATAGCCCGGCATCGGTGGCTCACACCTGTAATCCTAGCTACTCAAGAGGCTGAGATCTGAAGATCACGGTTCAAAGCCAGCCTGAGCAGGAAAGTCTGTGAGACTCTTATCTCCAATAAACCACTCAAAAAACGGAAGTGGCGCTGTGGCTCAAGCCATAGAGCACTGGCCTTGAGCTGAAGAGCACAGGGACGCACCCAAGCCCAGAGTTCAAGCCCCACAACCGACCAAAAACATAAACAAATACAAAAAAACAGCCAGTACCAAGAAAGGAAGGGAGGAAGGGAAGAAGGGAGGAAGGGAAGGAGAAAGGGAGGGAGGGTGGAAGAGAGGGAGGAAGGGAGGAAAAAAGGGGGAGCTGGAGATGTGGATTAGTAGTAGCTTGCTATTCTCAAGTGCAAAGCCCTGAGATAAAATTCCAACCCCTCAAAAAAAGAGTTGGAGGAGGAGGAAGAGAAAGAAAAGGAGAATGAGGAAGAACAGGGAGAAGAAGAGAAAAGGAAAATGGAGGAGGAACAAAAGGAAGGGGAAGGAAAAGGAGAGAAAGAAGAGGAGGAGAGGAGGAGGGAAGAGAAAGACAAGGAGGAAGAAGAGGAAAAGGAGGAAGAGGACAGAGGAGGAGGAGGAAGAGGAGGAGAGGGAGGAGGAGGAAGAGGAGGAGGAGGAGGAACTGAGAAACCTAAATCTTCCTTTGGCCTCCATAAATCCACATCTGTGGGAAACCTCCCTGCCAAGTTTATAGCTCAGCCTTGAGTTTGCAGCTAGCCTCTGACTAGGAGTACTCATACTGCCTCTTTGAAAGTGGATCTTTGTAGAACAGAAATAAACTTCAAGGAATTCTATTTCTTCATTGATGATTGAAACCAAGACTGATTTCACACACACACACACACACACACACACACACAAAACAATAGACTCCATAGATTCTATCATCAAGAGTATAAGAGGAAACAAAGTTCGTGCACGCCTTTAGGTCAAGTCATCTTCCTAATTCGTTGGTACATCATTATGACTTTCTCAGTTCCAACAAATTTCCTGAAGGCTGAAGCAAAGCAATAGGAAAAGTAAACCTCCTATACCACAAGTCACACAGACGCTACCGAAGAAGCATGGAGGCCAACACATAAAACCAGCATTTCCTTGTTATGTGTGCATTTAATCAGCCCTCTGGGTTGCTGTCTCAGAGCCAGGCAAACACCAGGTCTGATGAGAGACAAAGTCCCACTTTCTGGAAATGGAACTTGGACCAAGTTCTGGGAGGCCTAGGGAAAGCCAGGCAAATGCAGCGTGGCCAAGGTTCTGATGAACCATAAAGGAGAGGAAACGGCACTTTCCTCTGATTCATGCGAAAGCTATTTAGTCTCCCTCCTTCTGGCCATTAGCAGTCTGAAAATCTGGTTACAACTGGCCTCCAGAGCCACCCTGCTCCCATGGCATAGCCAGCAGTCCCGTGCCGACCCAACGTGAAAACCAGATCAAAAGGAGAGCTGAGGCAGTGGCACTCTCCTAACTGTTGACAGATGGAGAAGGGGAGACACATAAATGCTCTCTCTTGTGTCAGCACTATAAAAACGTCGGGCTGACCCATGAAAGATGGAGATGGAAGATCCAGCAGCCATTAGGAGCCGGGCCTCACTTGGAGCCATAACTCATTCTTGTAGTATTATGAAAATGGTTTTATTGCAGTGGATTACTTTTTCCCCCCCTCTGCAAAAATTACTGCGTATCAGCATCACAGAAATCAAGCTAGAAACATCCCACCTTTTTCTCTCTTCTAACATAATCCCTCCCTCTGGTCAGGAACTTGATAAAATGGAACATTTCATTATGGTTTGCATAGTTCTTTTGAAATGGACACTGTCATCTCCAGCAAGCTGGTGTTAAGGTAAGTTGATTGTGTCTAGTGTTTGCTCAGACACATCTGAATGCTGAGAACATGCTCAGCATCCAGACCCCTTGCTGGACCAGATTAGGGAGATGCAAGGGGAAGGAAATCACTCAAAGGCAGTATTTGCCAAATTCTTTTAAAGTAGTTTGAATACAGGTATTTCATGAGCTATTAACTGCCTGCCCCATTCCTTAAGAAGGGCAAACAAAACCAGGTGTATTGAGAATTCATATACTCACAAATAGCTTAGCCTACTAAGGCGTCTTTGTTTGCTAAAGCCCATGCGTGATTCTCATCAGTAGGTATGTGCTATAGAAATTATTGTCTCTCACAGTGAAAGCTTCCAAAAACCTTCTACTTATTCAAACACAGGAACTTGTTATGGGTTAACACATGCAACTTCATGGAGAATGAAATCTTCATAGATACTCAGAATCACAGATCCCACCCAAAACTTACCCAGTCTGAAGTTGATTCTTCAACTTCTTGGTGGCAAGATTCTGCATTTCTACCTCCCAATCACCTGTGAACATGATGTAACAAAGTCTGAGACACACTGGCTTATATACCACAGAAGCAATACATACTGACTTACCTGGCTGTCCAGGCTACTTGACGAATCACTCATTCTCTTCTCTGTGTAAGTCATTCTATTACACACTACCAGAGACACAACAAGCAGTAAGATACAGCCTCTACCTTCTGAGGCAATTTGGTATTTTGGAAGGCTACAAGAAATTATTGCAACCACTATAGAAATAAATATGGAGATTCCTAAATAAAAAGAACTGAATGTAGAATTACACTGTGACCTTCTATTCCACTCTTGGAAATATGCCTGAACACCTGAAGGAATGTAAATCAGCATGCAACAGAGACTCCCGTTCACCAATGTTTACTGCAGCACTAATCACAACAGTCAAGTTATGGAATCAGCCTAGATGTCCTTCAACTGATAAATGGACGTAAGAAGTTATTATATGTATGCATTTATATTACACATGCATTATAAGTACACAAAATGGAGCATTATTACAATAATATATACACAATGGCATATTACTCAGCCTTAAAAAATAATTGTATTGTTTGCAGGAAAATGGATGGAATTACCTATTACTATGTGAGGCAAAATAAGCCAGATTCAAAAAGACAGACACCACATGTTTTCTCTCATGTGTATAACTTAGACTTAACGAAAAAAAAGCAAGGACATGAACATAAGTAGGGGGCCCTTTGGAGGGGAACTGGTAGGGATAAGAAGAGGCAGAAAGAAAACAAGGAGGATATGATTGATGAACATGATATGCATGGATGAAAAGGTCATAATGAAAGTCACTTAAAACTTGTATGAAAGGTTGTGTGAAGGGGATGGGAAAGGGAGGATAGGAAGGAATGACAGAGATCATAAAGGTGATCAGTGCGCACACAGGTATGTGCAAAAATATCACAAGAAAACCTCTCTTGTTGTACTATTAATATGCACTACTAAAGATGTGGGATTGGGAGAGAGTGTTTATTGTCTACAATGTATTAAGTAGTCTCCCAAAGGGTCCTTGGGACCTAAAGTGTTCATGTGGTAAACATCAGATTCTTAGACGCCATCTACCACACTATATGGAATGGTCCCCTTTAAGACAAACAAATCTTCTGTCTGGGACCTTTTGGAGACCTCTCATAACCTTGCCTGCTTGAACCCAGCAGGTGTGCTCTAACCTCACTCAATTCTACCACATCCAATCTTACCCAGGACCTTTCTAAGCCATCCAGCCTTCTGCAAGCTCCTCTAAAACATCTGCGGTCCACAAATACTGGTAGTTAGCAAAAGAGACATTCCTCTAACATAGCACTGGTACCTTTATGCTTTGCAGCAGAGACATTTACTACTCACCATCTCTATGGCCCCCACATTGCTCAGCTTAGTTACAATTAGGAATGGCACAGTGACTAGCTTGTGCTGATAAGTTATAAACCAGTAAGTTGTAAAATGTCACTTCTTGGGAAAAACTATTTAAGAACTAAGATGAAATGTTTACCCATGTTTCAGTGAACAAAAGTAAAGATACATGCTCCTGGTGGCATATAAAGCAGGTGTAAGCAACCTAGAACCCTTGAGGAAAAGAATTCCTAGAAAACCCAAAGTCCCTAGTAGAAGGTGCATGAGGATGAAATAAACCCTTATGCATTAAGCTACTGAGAGTTTGGGGTTCTTTGTTAATGCAGCATAACCATACCCAGCCTATCTGCATTTGAACATTGTTGAACTATCTTTTTTTTTCTTTTTGTTTTTTTCTTTTTCTGCATATGAGTTTCACATCAGGCATCCAAATTTATTGTTGGCTAATGCAAGGCGAGAAATGATTAAAAATGCCAAGGATTTTCACTTATGTAGTGTCAGATAAATAAGCCCATTTCATTTTTCTTATGACTTTTTTATACAATGTATTACAGCATTTTGATTTTTCGTTTACCTCAACATTGGAAGGTTCATTGCCTGTTGGAAATGGTAAATAAATAGCCCTCAGTGTAGTCAGTGGTTCTATGTGAAGTAGCTGAAGAATCATTTGAATAGGTCAGTCACCCATATATGAGGGGATAATTACCTAGCTGGTGTGACTTCTTCAGGCTGCCTGTTTTGGTAACAAAAATGTCCTGGTTAACGTTCCCCTTATCAATTGCATAGAAATTTAGATTTCTCTTTTCCTGGCAACAGCTCACCATGGTTTTCTCCCATAGCAAGCTGAACAACCATTTAGTGCTTCAAAAATATGTACAAACTCATGTTGTGACTTTAAATGACATGTAAATCATATTTAAACCGTCTGCTCCCGAATCATATTGCCTGCCTGCCAAGTTCCTTTTTGAAGGAATTAGTTTTTCAGTTTTCCTTTTTAACTAGCTTTTAAAATGAAAAAAAGAAAAAAGGGGGGAAAAAAACATTCATTCCCACAAGAGATACTCTAATGCAATAGCTGGGTATTAGCAATCTGGTTTAAAGCGCCAAGAATGTAGGGTAATTCTGATTTAGGATTTAAATTCTGACCTTCATTTAGTCTGTTGTATGTGGTTATGGGAGAAGCCCATATTGCTTAGTATTTCAGAACGCCTACTGTTATGAAGTTCTCTCAGATAATGGACCATTTCAGCTATACTAGCTGGCCAGAATGTCTACAAAGAGAATGGGAAAGTTCCACTTAATCCATAGGTGACAGTTCTGGAATCAGGCTTTGGAGAAATGTCATTGTTTCTATTTGCTTTCTCACTTTATAAACCAAAATCCTGCTGTTAAAAAAAAAAAAAATGAAGTCACCGGGCACTGTTGGCCCATGCCTGTAATCCTTAGACGGCTGAGATCTGAGGACCATGGTTCAAAAACAGCCCAGGAAGGAAAGTCCATGAGACTCTTATCTCCAATTAACCACCAGAAAACTGTAAATGGAGCTGTGTCTCAAAGTGGTAGAGAGCCAGCCTTAAGCAAAAGAACTTAGTGCCCAGACTCTGAATTCAAGTCTCACAACCGATAAAACACACACACACACACACACACACACACACACACACACACATGAAGAAATGAAGTAGAAGTAGAATAATATAAAAAACACACATAACTAATAATAGAACATATGAGTAAAACCCAATACTCTAAATATAGAAATAGAAGACAGAGAAGAAACAGAAGAACAAGGAAAACCAAGCAAAGGAAAAAGGAGAAAGGAAAGGATAAAGAAAAGAAAAATTTAGGGAGAAACTGAAGAAATCTGCTGCCTAGCTGTGTGCCAGTGGCTCACACCTGTAATCCTAGCTACAAGAAGCTGAGATCTAAGAATCACTGTTCAGAGCCAGCCTGGGCAGGAAAGTCCTTGAAACTCTGATCTCCAATAAGCTATTCAAAAAAAGGCCAGAAGTGGCACTGTGGTTCAAGAGATGGAGCACTAGCCTTGAGCAGAACAAGCTTACGGAAAGTGGAAAGTGCCCAGACCCTGAGTTCAAGCCCCAGGACCACCAAAAAAAAAAAAATCGGCTGCCATGTCATCAGGAATTCAGAAATTGTGCTGTGATTCTGCTTTGGATATGCTTTACTCCTGTAGTCTAGCAGAGTGCTGACAATGCAGCTGACCCTTGACAGATAAAAATCAGAAACCAAATCAATAATCTCCATTCCATGTGTGGTCCACAAACTAGTTTAGTTGAGGCTCTAGGAACTTTTGGACTGAATTCTACACATAGTGGTAACAAAAAGAAGGCCAGCGGCCAGTAAATGGAGATAAACATTTCCCCACGGTCCTTTGCTTCTCTGAAGAATTTCATGATGAAAGGGAGAAGAAGAAAAGAACTCCTTTCCTGGTCTTCAGTCGTCTGTATATAAGACTTCCACTGGAAGTACACAAAACTGAACATATGCAAATAAATGCATTGTATATCTCTAACCAGTGGCAAAGAGGAGTAGGACTTGTCATCTCCACTGTTATTTAATTGTGACTTCAACTAATGAATGTGGCCTATTGTCCTCTAAAATCTAGTAAAAATGGATGGGCTGCATAGATACCCAAAAGCTAATTCATGCATTGTTGCCTCTGGTAAGTGTCCTTTCTAGTCTACAGTTCACACGTGGGGCTCACTCCCTCTCCTGAGACAGTTACATACACAGCACACAGAGCCTCGCTAGCGGGTGAAGTCCAGGTAGGACAATTTTCTAAAGATTTCAGGAAGAGGTCAATAACAAGCACAAATAGCTTAATAAATGCAACATACATTATCAGTCTTAGGTTTCAAAATCCTTCACGCTCTCTAATTGCTTCTTTTCTGTTCCTACTCCCCTTTATTTTAACTCCTAAAACAACAACACATGATCCCAGCCCCTAATCATTCTGATTTTTTTCTGCCTTCTCCTTCTAGAAACTTCACTATACAGGTTCTTACAAGTTGATCTTGCTGAAAAGCACTAATTCCTTACTTGGACCCATAAATTAACTAAAAGCAGGCGAAATGCTTGGCATGTTTGCCTCTGTTTTATATGTTTCTTTGCTTTAAGCCGTAGTCACTTTGCAGCCACCTTGGGTGCCATTAAGGACAAGGCTGATCAATAACGTATTTTTGATAAAGCACCAATCTATCCCTAAAGAACAATCAAACTTCCTCAGGATAGACCACCAGCAGGCAAAGACAACTTGTTTGTCCTGAACAGCAATGACAGTGGTAACCTTTCAGAACCCCTCCCAAAATAGGAACTGAAAGAATGATCAACTGTGCCAGGCTTTGAATAGTATTATTTAATCCTTTGTAATCCCACTCTCCCCTTGCCCCTAATTCTTTGTCTATGTAAGGTTATACAGGAAAGCTGTCTATTCAGAAAAGATGGCTAAAGATGAACTGAAGTGCTGTTTTCCTGTGCCTTCCCATGCATGCCAAATAATAAAGCCTTCTCTTGCCCTTCATCCTATCTCTTTACTTTATAGATGATCTATAAAGGTGAGTGGACCTGCCTGACTTATGGAATCCCAGAAGTTTCAGCCTAGAATACAAAAAAAAAAAAAGAAAACCTCTCATTATATCACTGCATAACTTCACAAAACAAAGCTAGTCCTTTCCTAAAATGATAAATTTTGCTGCTAATTATTAATATTTTTTGCAATCCATATCCTATAGAAAACATTGGATAGGCCTCCTTGACCAAAACTATCCCCTAAAGTCTTGGGCTCATTAACTACTATCCTTTCTAAGAAATTGGCTTTATTAATCAAATGTTCATCTAAATGCAAGGGTTTTTATATTTAAAACTCTAGCCATAATTCTATCCATATCTAATGTTTATTAGATATGTATAATGTATAGATATATAGATATGTATAGTTATATATATATATATTATTAGATATGTATATTAATGAACTTGCCTGCCAGAAAGCTCTAAGCAAGCAAGAAAATAGGGTGTGCTTGAAAGTTCATGAAAGTCAATTAATTCATAAAGGAAAGAGAAAAGGAGGAAGGTGAAGAGGAGGAAAAAGGAGGAGGAAGAAGAGGAAATTAGGACAAGGAAGAGTAAAAGAGGAGAAAGAAGAAGAGCAGAGAGGGAAAGAAGAGAAGAGGGGGAAGAAGAAAAGAGGAGAAATAGGAAAGAGAGAAAGAAGGGGAAAAAAGAAGAGAGAGGAGATAGTGGTGAAATAGGAAGAAGAGAGGAGGAGGGCAGGAGGAAAAGCAAAGGAAGAGGGAAGGAGATAGAGAAGGAGGAGGAGCAAATGGAACCACCAACACCACCAAAGAGAAAGTACAAGGCACCCTAGATCAGTTTGCCCCTTCCACAATCTGCAAAAACCTTGTCTTGAATAGTCCCCACTGAATCCAACAGGAAGTCCTTTGCGCAGCCTTAGCATCTCTCCTTGCCCCTGCTCTTCCTGCAAAGCTGGTAGATCTAACAGACCCAAGGCAGTTTAGAGGAGCTCAGGGCTCCTTCAAAGCCCTGGGGATCTTCCTTCTGTCTGTCTGAAGACTCAGGCAGACAAACAATTGCTCTGAGAGAGGGAAACAATTAGGGAGAAAGTCCCCCTCCCTTTTGGCCCAAGGCTGCCCTGATAGCATGATTAGCATAATTACAATATGTTCATCCAGCTCCAAGATGAAAACTGGTAATGGGGGGAGTGTTAGCACACACTCGAGCCAGCCGCACAACAGTCAGTCTCTATAATTAGCTGAACCATTCCTCTTTTAGAGTTTTCCTGGGGTATTCTCAGGAAGCACCAGCTTCTAGGAAGCACCTTCAAGACCAAAGGCAGCAGCAACTTAAGCACCAGAATACTAAGTTCCTGCCTAAAAGCAGGGAACTGAGTGCCCTCCTTCTAGAGGAATGAAAATATTTCATTTGCCATCACCTAGATCTTTTCTATTGGGCATTAAGGAAACATCTCTTTACCCTTTGACAAACCTTTCTTAACTGGCCTTCAGGAAATCCCAAATGTTCTAGGCCCCCAATTTCTTTATCACTAAGGAAGAAAAAGATGTCCCATGCCCATGACCAATGGACTACACAGGGCTACTAAAATAAATAATCAGGTAATGAGAGAGAGAGAGAGAGAGATTTTCATCAAGTTCCTCCCCACTACCTTCATTCACACCCTTCCACCATATTTACCCTATTAGTACAGTCATAATAGACCTGTGCAGTTCTCTACAGCTTGTTTTGCAACTTTTCCCCATCACAGCATGCATAGACAATGATATTGCAACAGCTCCCTGGGTAAATTGTTGCTAATGGCAACTCAGGTCCCATTGTATCACCTTCAAGGGATCAATAACACCACATATACCTACATGGTCATGCCATACTGTCTGTCATGTTGGGACGCTCTGAACTATGTCACTAGTTTGTTGTGACTATTGTGTGATTGCCTAGCTGTTTTGTTTTTGCCTTTTTATAGTCACTGTTCTATTCTGAAACTTATAGTGGTTTAAAACAATTGCTCCAAGCCTTGGCTATATATTAGAATCATCAGAAAAACCTTCAGTAAACACCAATGACTAGGTATCATCCCAAGTCATTCTAATTTAATTGGTTTGTTGTGAAGCCAGACATTAGATGAGATTAATATATGGGCATGGCTCTGAAACGTTGCTCTGAAGAAGCACTTCTCAAATTTTGAACATGTTACCATACCACCTTCGGATCTTGTTAAAATGAAGCTCATTGGCTGACCTGAGAGCTGAGCCTGAGATCTTACATTTCTATTCTCTCTCAAGAGATGCTCATACAGCAACTTCTAGTAAAACAATTCTAAAAATAAAAAAGACTCATATTTGACCATGTCTCCCATTTGCCAGGAAGTCCTTCTTGGACAGAATGCCAGCCCAGGCCCCGAGGTTCTGGATACAGCAAGTCTAGTGAGGCGCTAAATAAGTTGCATTTCTCATATTTTCAAGTGATACTGTTGTCCAAGGACTTTTTTAAGCTGCTTATCTAAATTATTAGTATGGAAGGTTCTCACACTTAAAACTAAATGGATACTACCTAGAATACTAGAGGAATTCTCATGATGCACGCAGTGGTAAGTCCAGAATAAAGCTTTCCCCAATGAAGGAACATAAGCTACCTTTGGAAATGTTCCAACCTGACAGCATCTAACAACAGCCCAAAAAGACATGAATGGAGCCTTCCAATGAGGAGGTTTCTTATCTCCTTTGTGCAGAATTCTCCATCTGTCCGGAGAAGAGTAGCTTCTCCAAGGGAAGGTCCAAAGGAACTCTGAGCTCTAAGTTTCTATTCATACACACTGGTCTCTGTGGCAGTTGCATTCAAGGCTCTCAAGAAAATTAAACATCCCATCCCTGAAAGCTAAAGAAGTTCAAACCCTCTTCTATGAATCACTATATCATCGATCAAAACCCCATAGGCTCTACAGCTCTTGATATCCCCATGAGATTTGACATGAAAAAAAAAGGGAACAGAGGAAGGTTAAAAGAAGGGAGCCTAGAAAACAATGAACCCCAAAAGCCTTGGAAATGGTGTTCAGTGGCTCCTAAGTTTGCCAACCCTCATTTAATGGGCTGCTGCTAATTGACCATAATGACTATACCCTAGCCAGTTTTCATCATTTGATCTGGACAGTTCCCAGGTAACATGCTCCAACTGGGAGGCTTTGATTGTTATCAAGCCAGAGAGAGGGAGGCCTGCACGGGGTTGGCAGCAGGCCATGATCCATGTGAGAGATTTCCAACCCCATGATATCCCAAAAGAAAAGCCTGTTATCCTGAAGCCAGAAAGCAAGGATAGATCAGGAAGCATCAGAGCTTCATCACATGATAATTGTTCTATAGGATTGCCTGCCCAGCCGCAGAGCAAGCTCACCAAGATTGGCACTGTTCTGTGTTCATTGGCAACTTTGACATGCATCATGGCACCCCTTGACAGCAGGAATTCAGTTGTGTGAATGACTACAGAGTAATTAACCAGGGTCAAGGTAGGGCCTGGTTTCTCAGAAGCTGGTCTTAGGATCCATATCACATTCCAGACCCTCAGGAACTGGTACAGTTGACTTGCTCCTCTTGATCATGGCTCTCATAGTTGCCTTCTATCATAACCTTGAGTCTATAATCATAAAGAAAAAGATCCCAATAACCAACAGAAAAAGGACTGAGACTTGGTCTCCTGTGTATACATAGGACTTCAGCCAGAGGATACTTATTCCAACATTGGCACCAGTACCTAACTAGTTTTTAATACATGGGCAAATCATTTAACCATAATGGACCTCAATGTTTCTTCTATCTGTGAAATGGTAACAACTATTACCTACTAGTGATATGGCATGAATTAAAGAAAGATTTGTATAAGGCACCTGAAACACAGTAAAGACCTTATAGTATTGTCACAATTACTGTGATTATAACTTTCTGATGTTCATTACTCTTCAGTAATGAACAAGACTGAGGGGTGACCAAGCTAGAAAAATGACACTGTGGGAAATCCCAGGCCATTGACTGATATGGACAAGCTAAGGGAGGATACACTTCATAGATGAGGATGATGACATTGTCAAATGGCAGCAAGGTCAAATGTGAGGGCATGGAGCTTATGTTAGAAGCTTATTGAAAATGATACAGCAAAGATGTTACAAGTTGCAATCACAAAGGAAAGAATGATATACCATTCTTCTTGGTTTTTATGCCTGACTCATAGCTGCAGTCAGAGACCCTTCCCGATAAAATAGAGAAATCTAGAAGCCTGGGTGCATGTGGTGTGTACACATGCATGTATGTGTGCAGCTGAACAAAAAGCATAGGTACCAGTCTCCGAATCTGTCCTGGATCTTAACCACAAGGTTAAGAAACCAGTCTCAGAAACTGCAGGGCTCCAATGGAAGCAGATTATTGATGGCTTCATTTACAATGGGCAAGCTTCAGACTCTAAGTTGGCACGTGAAGTAACTAAGAGGAAGTTAGCTTTCTCTGATGCTACAGAGTAGGGAAAACTAGGACATGCTTTTGCTTTTCCTGGGAAGTGAGAGTCATGGAGTAATAAATACTAAGACTTTTCTTTTCCTTCAAAACTTGTTTCAAGTGAAAATTTGTTCAAATGGCACTAGAGTTCCCCTAAATGGCCATAAATCCATGACTTGGCTGAAATCTAGCCTCCCTTTTCCTGCCCAGGCTTAGCAGCCTGGCTGCCAGCCTTGATGGTTCTTTTGGCTACCATGGTGAGCCGGAAGAACAGCTGAGTGGTATTGCCTTATGGTATTGCCTTCTCCCTGTTGCTCTCTGTGTATCCAGCCTCTTGCTTTAGCAACATGGGCAATTGGTTGGCCACGAAGTTAGAATAAAGATTTAGAAATAGCATTTTATTTATGAAACTATTCTTTCCAATAGGATTTAAGAAATATCCTTTCCAACAACCTAAGGGCATGCCTCCTCAGCTGACTCCTCCAACAAGAGGGCCTCAGTTGCTTTGCTTTGAGTAAGAAAGGAACTGTGGTATGAATGTCATGCTAAGTCCTTGGCTTTAACTCTACAGCTTCAGAGTAAGGTAAAATTTAACTATGCCTGATGGGGAGGCTTTTTGAAACAATGGGATTGACTTTCAAGTTCCAGAAGAACATTTCCCCCAAATCTCTCATCACAGTTCTTTCCGCAGTTCCCAATAAGTCAACCATATAGAATCAAACGGGCACAAATAGCTAATAAAGATGTGAAAAAAATGCTTAACCTCTCTCAAATATAGTAAATGTGGATTAAAACAATGACAAAAGATTTTCATCTCCAAGATCAAAAACAGAAAATGCACAACATTTATAAGGGGAAAAATCATAGTCAAACTATTATAGTTGGATATAAATTAGTACATTTTTGAAGAATAATTTAGTAATGCCTATGAAAAATTGACACATTTAATTTTTGACTCAGTCATTCTTTATTTGGGGATTTGTCTCATCAATTAGTACTTTTTTAGTCACTATTTCACATATATGTAGGAAGGAAAGATCATGGGAACATGCCATAATACAATAGACTACATAACCTGAAGTCTTTCGTTTAGTAAATTATAATTTTTTAGGATGCTACATAAATGAAAATAAGAACAAGACAGTTCTAAGTATAGGGAAATTGAAAATGTCAAAGAATACATCTTCATGTGAAAAATCCAAATTAAAGAACAGTTTGTACAATCTAGCCTCATTTGTTCATCAAATTAAATGTTCATACATATATGCATGTGGATATGTTTATAAAGAGAGCAAAAAATGTTGATATATGAATACACAAGAAAGGCTCTAGGAAATGGGGCAGAAAATGCCAGAAGGAGGACTTTTGCTTTAATCTCTTCTACACAGCTTTAACCATGTTCTTTTTTTTTTTTTTTTTACTATAAATGTAATATCTTTCCACTTAAATTCAGTGAATATCCTACAAAAAAAATAAAAAATGAGGGGCTGAGAATGTGGCTCAGTGGTAGAGCACTTGCCTTGCATGCATGAGGCCCTGGGTTCAATTCCTCATCACCACATAAGCAGGGGGGAAAAGCTGGAAGTGGCTCTGTGGCTGAAGTGGTAGAGCGCTAGCCTTGAGGTAAAGAGCTGAGGGACAGCGCCCAGGCCCAGAGTTCAGGCCCACAACCGGACCCAAAATAAAATAAAATAAAATAAAAAATAAAAATAAAAAAAATAAAAGAAGAGGTAGGGTGAGAGGGATGAGTGAGAATGTTGAAAGAGTGACAATGGTCAACTCCTTTGTACAGCTACTTTAAAGATAAAAGAAATATTTTTAAAATATTAAAAATTTTAAAAAATCATTCTTATTAAAAACATAGCTCAGTAGGTGCTCCAGTGGCGCAATTGGTTAGCGCGCGGTACTTATATAAAAACATAGCTCATAGGTGTCTTAAGTTCAGCTCAATATCAGTAATAGCAAATTGATAACAGAGATTTACAATTTTGTGATTTTTTTTTCATCTTTGATACCAGTTTTACTATGTGGGTCAAGCTGGCTTCATAATCTTCCTGCCCCCGCCTTCCACATGTTGGGGATTATAGGTATGACTCTCCAAATCCTATGCCAAATTTTTGCAATTCTTGAAAATACAAAAGGAACTCAGATGCTGTCTGAGTCTATTTCAGCTAATATGCCAAAACACCTTAGACCGCAGCATACATTTGTTACACACAATTCTGGAAGCTGAGAAGTACCAGCAGATTTGGGTCTGGCAAGGATCTGATGCCGACTGAAAGTAAACTTCTATGTGGTAAACGTCTATTTTTCACATGGTAAAAAATCTAAACAAGATTCCTTAAGCCTCTTCTAGAATTCTACTATAGATAATCGCCTGTAGTAAACTTACTATGGTCCTTTCTTCTTACTTTATGATGGCATTAAAGAAATATGCATGTAGAAAAAGAAAAACCATACTTTGGATTGTGGTTTTTTTTAATCTTTTCTAGAGCTCTTGATAATAGTATGATACTTTCTTGTGATGCTGGACACCAATAGTAAATTGTAGGTGTCAAATCAGGAGAAGAAACAACTAAAACTCCTGTGTTGCTAAGCTAGGATGTTGGTAAGTTAGGTACATTTTTTTTTACTTGCACAATGTTCAGGGCACAGTGGGTATGTCTAGATTTATTGTAAGTGGCATCAATGACCATTCAGGAGGGCAGAGCCTTAATAGGCTGCTCACCTCAAAGACTGTCCTTGATTCCATTGTATTCAGGATTAGGTTTCAACACATGAATCTGGGGAAGATGAACATTTAGATGATAGAAACTGCCATTTATTTTAATCCTTTACTTTGCATTTTAAAAACCTCAGATCACATAGAAAATTCAAGGCAAGTCTGGCACTAGAAGAACAAAATTCTCTATTTTGATTTTGTGTCTTGAATGGTACCTATACCCTCAAAATCTACCAGTGTAGACAATGGGATGGTATAATTGAGCTCCTCATAGAGGGCTCTTCTACCAGCTCAAGCCAGCTGCCTCTCTTCTGCATCTTCTCCAATCACAGTAGTTGTACTTTCTTTTTCCTTTTGTTATTATAGTGTTGGGATTAAATCAGGGAATCACTCATACTGGCAACTACTCCACCACTCCTAGCCCACAGAAATAGTTTCTTTAAGAACTGTATTTCTGGGGCTGGGAAGGTGGCTCAGTGGTAGAGCGCTTGCCTTGCATGCCTGAGGCCCTGGGTTCGATTCCCCAGCACCACATAAGCAAAAAAAAAAAAAAAAAAACAGCCAGAAGTGGCGCTGTGGCTCAAGTGGTAGAGCGCTAGCCTTGAGCTGAAGAGCTGAGGGACAGCGCCCAGGCCCAGAGTTCAGGCCCCACGACTGGACCCAAAAAATAAAAAAGAACTGTATTTCTTTTTCCAGCATATTCCAGGCCACTTGACACCTACTTGCCTGTTGTGTTTACTACTTCATGAATTCTCTACTTTGCGAATTAAAATTACATAGGAAGATTAAAAAGTCACTCAGACACAATTATACTCAGGCAGGTTTGTGGGTGGAAGAGACAGGCTTGGGAATTTTTAAATTCACTCAGATATGGCAGTGTTCAATCAACATTGGAGCACTTTTCTCCAGATTCTTTTTTGGCCTTACTCTTACTGGTCCTTAAAGACTTCTCTGGGAATTTTGCCCTGATGTGACCTTAACCCCCTCTATCTTGTATATACCTCTAGAATTGTTTTTTCCCTATAAAATTGAGAATAATTTTTATGAGTCTCATAAGAGTCTAGAAGGACAATAATAGTATCTTAATCTTCTTTGAAGTGCTGAAGTTTATCACAGGATGTGACTCATAGTTGATATCCAATAAACACTTGTGGAACTTTCCCTCTTGTTGGACATGAAACCAATTCACCTTCACATGAACTTTCATATCAGAACTACTCCTTTCCAAATCCACTGAGCCCTGCAAAGTTGTAATCTTCACCATCTCTGCCTGAACTATAACCACAACCTTCTTCCTAGGCCTCCTTCTTCCATTCTCTCTCCTCTTCACTCTATTCTTCTACCACCTTCCTAAACCCTGGCACAGGTCATATCGCTTCTGCTAAAACTTACACAAAAACAAAACTAGCTCCACCCTGAGGATTCCAACCTCATGAAAACTATGTTTCTTTTCACCAATTTATCCAAACCATGGTAACCAGGAAGTAGATGACTGCATGTCTTTTCAAACTCATCCTATTGCACTGCAAAATCAAAATCTGCTTTGGAATAACCTTATTAACTAGAAAATTGTAATTTGTTTTTCATCATTGGTTCCAGTCCAGATTCTATAAAAGCAGGTGTTACATAAAATCAAGGAGGCTGCAAATATTTGTTTCTTTGTTTTCGCCTGTAGAACCGCAAACATATTGTGTATGGTAGAACATCAGCTGCTCTGCAGATGATGATTTTATTGCTCTCTAGAACATTCACCAGATTTGACTATATCTATGCAATCTTCTTTCTGCATCTCTTCCTGGACTGACTGCTTGTGCTTGACCCTCTCAAACTCTTCTGAAGTAGTTTATGACTCTGCTATTTGCATAATTCATGAGCTTTTTCAAAAATCTTTAACATGGGCTCTGTACTAGATTTGAATTTTAAACCCTTTTTAAAATACTTTGCTGGGTTAGGGATGTAGCTCAGTAGCATCCATGAGACCCTGAGTTTGATCCCTATCAAAATGCCAGAAAAAAAATGAAATAAAATTAAATTTTATGCAAAAAAAATGATCCACCCTATACATTGGCCAGTGAAGCTTCATGACTTGAAATCTTTGCTCTAGTCTAAACTTCCCATCTTGCCTCAGTGTCTTTCAAAATCTCAATCTTCCAGGCTCTTCTCTCAGGTTCTTCCTCAGGCCCTCCTCATCTCCCAGCCTAACATATTCTTTTTTTATGTTTTTTATTGTAACAATAGTGTACAGAGGGCTTACAGTTACATGAGTAAGGTAATGAGTACATTTCCTATTGAGCATTGTTACCTCCTCCTTTGTTCCCTCCCCACCTCCCCAACGGCCCCCCCTCAAGTTTTAAAGTTCGTTTTCTACATAGTGTCTTGTACATCTTATTGTTACAATGGGCCATCCTGTATCCTTGTTTCAGCATGTTGTTATTTCCCTTCCCTTCCTCAAATTTAAAAAATGTACATACAAGATACAGGGCACCGACATCAAATAGAGTGAAAACAGGGGTTTATACAGTGGGGAAAGAACATACAAGAGAAACAAAAAAAATCATATCGTACATTTTAGATACATTAAAAAAGAATAGCAAGAAAGAAAAAACAAGTTGTGTCCCTATCTTGGGATTCACTTCACTTAACATCATCTTATATGGTCATATGTACATAGCTTTTGACCTTTTCTGCTTGTCTTCGACTTCTACTAGTTATTGCAAATAAGTGAAACCATGGGACCTATGTTTCTTTGGGCCTGGCTTACTCCACTTAATATAATTTTTTCTAAGTCTTTCCATTTCCTAATAAATGGGGCAATGTCATTCTTTCTGATGGAGTCATAGAATTCCATTATTGAGATACATACATACATATATATATATATATATATATCTCACATTTTCTTGATCCATTCGTCAGCTGAGGGGCGTCGTAAATAATGCTGTGATAACAACAGCTGCTGGAGGGGATGTAGACAGAAGGGAACCCTGCTGCATTGTTGGTGGGAATGTAAACTTGTTCAACCACTTTGGAAAGCAATATGGAGGTTCCTCAAAAGACTCCACATAGAGCTCCCCTTTGACCCAGCAATCCCACTTTTGGGCATTTACCCGAACGATCACAAAGAAGACCATACTAAAGCTACCAGCACAACTATGTTTATCACAGCATTATTTAGGATAGCTAAGATATGGAATCAACCCAGATGCCCCTAAGCCTAACATATTCTATACTTCTATGTTCTCACTGTTTTGGTGTGCCTCTAATCCTACCAGGAGAGTTTCTGCTCTGCCTTCTCCCAACTCAATTACATGTCTTCCTCCTCTTACCGAAGCATCTAGCCCAATGCCTAACCAGTAAATGTTCACTGACTATTTGTTTAATTGGGAATAATCAGTCTTAAGCAACCCACTATTTCAACACTTGGCTTCAGCCAAACTCTCAGTAACCTAATAGATGGTGGTTGGGGTATTTCCAGACTTTTTTTTTTTTGAAAAACCACAGAAGATGATTGAAATTGAACAGGCATTTATTGAGCACCTTCTAGGTGCCAAAAGCCCAAGATGAATAAGGCATGGAATTAGGGTATCCTCTCAGGAGTTACTGAACTGGCTTTCCAAGCCTTCTGTGCTCTGTTTAAAAGAAACATTAAATCCTAAATGACTTACTGAGAGCCGCACAGGCTAAGTTTATGAAGTGTTTTCCTTGGCCTGTGGTGTCTTCCTGAGGTGGAGACACAGATGGCCACAGGGTTCTCAGCCAGCTGTGACACCTCCCCTTCCTCCCCCCCCCCCACGTCTGACCCCAGCCACCCTGGGATGGTTTGGCTCACTATTTGGAAGGTAGCAGATGTCCAGTGGGGGCCGCATATGGACCCTGGGGAAAAGACATGGGCTAAAAAGTTGACCCTCACCCAGGGGGTTCTTTCTGTGGGATTTGTCAGTAGCCATGTATCCCCAGAGTTCTCTTACACCACAATCCCACAAACCCAATTCCAAGTCTGCCTCAACTGTGCTGAAAGGTACATCTCTTAAGTAGACACATGGTCCAACTGCATCAAAGGGATGAGCTGGAGACCACCCAATGTCCCACCAGCATTGCAAAACAGCTCTCTATTTGCTGCTTTGGGCTTCAAAGGGATATTATGTTTTAATGAGCTGCTGTATAATTAATCAGCCTTTGCTCCTCTCAGCTGAAATTACTGACGGAAATAAGCAAACACCCAAAATTTGCTATTTCCTTTTCTGAGTGCCAACAGTGAGGAAATGTTCCCGTGTAAATCAAGACTGGGTGTGGATGGGTTCTGGGCTCCAGCAAGTCTGCTCTCTAGTCTCATAACTTAGACTCAGTGAAGAGATCTTGGCTCTTCCAGGGGATGTCAGAGGTTATAAACTTTGCCCTGCCCCATCCGCATCCACCTACCACGCAGAGTACATAGCTCTTGGTACAGTTGGCCTAGACAAGCTGAAGCCATTTAATCCTTCCACATTCTCAGCCACACCACACTGGTGCCAGAGGAAGCCAGTGGCTCTCAATCTCATCCTTGCCTATTGTGTGTTGCCTTTGGCAAATCATTCACCTGCCTGGGCCTCCCTTTCTTCACCTGTGATCATTAAAACAGTAACAATTATAATAATCTCTGTATTCAATGTCAAGTATAGTGTTAAATTGCACAGTTAGTGCTCTGGAGTTAAGCATCCTGGGCTATAACTTGGCTCTATCATTTACTGTAGCAT
Organism: Dipodomys spectabilis; assembly: GCF_019054845.1. NCBI lineage: Eukaryota > Metazoa > Chordata > Mammalia > Rodentia > Heteromyidae > Dipodomys > Dipodomys spectabilis. The sequence continues at coordinate 106,327 of NW_024870756.1, forward strand.
AAGAAAATATCTTAAAGTTGGTGAGCCTCAGATTCCTGCTTGGTAAAATGGAGTTGATGGTAGTAGTATCTAAGTTAAAGGGTTATTGTCAGTGATGAATGAAATGATACAAGCCAAGTACCTTGTAGCAAGTACTCTTTAATATTAATTCTTGTTCATATTTGATCATTATTGCCTTTTTGTTACATGCGTCCACCCGTGTGTTGATAAAGATATGATCATCTTTAAGCCTAACAATAACATTACGACATATTTCTTTTCATGTCTCCATTTTTATAGATGAGAAAATGAGATTTAGAGAGGTGAAATAATTTGGTCAAGCTAATAGTAACTAGAAATAGTAAGTCTAGGATATTAAAAAAATAAATTATTAGGAAAAAACTTCCATAAGGATTTGAGATGACTCTTTTAAAAGTCCTTACCTGGTACAACAAATTCTCAATAAATCAAATAAGAATTGCTGGAAATGTAACATGGATGCTAATTTTAATTTATCTGTCCAGACTCAGCCTGAGGAAGGGCCTTCTCTTCTCCATAAAGAGGAAGAGCCCCACGTTTAATAAAAGGAGATGGTAGTGGCCAAATGTGGGCCAAGATCTCCTTCTGAGGCTGTTGCAGAACCTTTATTTATCTATCTATCTATTTATTTATTTAGGGCCTGGGCACTACCCTGAGCCTCTTCATGCTGGAGGATAGTGCTCTACCACTCAAGTGCCACTTCTGGCTTTTTCTGGATAGTTTATGGGATATAAGAGGCTCATGGACTTTTCTGCCTGGGCTGGCTTTGAACCATGATCTTCAGCTCTCAGCCTCTTGAGTAGAGAGGATTACAGGGGTGAGCCGCCAGTGCCTAGCCCTGATTGACTCTTATCCTTGGAATTTCTGAGGCCCCCTTTCCTTTTAATACCAGATACATGCAAATCCTTCCACATCATATAACAGGGAAAATCCAGATACATGTGTGTGCGTACACACAGGCATGACACACAGCCTTCCCCAGCATACCTCTGGAGAAGGCTATTGTAAGATCTGGCTCCCTATTCTTAAGCTGTGCTAGCCTCTGCCTTTCTCACCCCCTACCCTCCCCAAGGCAACCATGGTATACCTTGCTCTTTGCCTTTCCCCAGAGTGTAACCATAGATTCTCCTTTGGTTCCTAGACAATATTCATCTATAGCCATTGTATTTAACCTTCATTGAAGATTTAAGAATTAATACAAACCCAACAGAGTATACAAGTTAACACTATCTTTGGCCATTGGCCCAGGTCACACAGAATTTCTCACAACTGTAAACAAGGACAGATTTGATTTGCTGTCATTCTTCCTGGATCCCTTCCCTCTGTGTGTGTATCAAAGAGGTTGTTTTACTCTCATCCTTCTTCTCTGAGTTTTGTATCCCTTTACTCATCTTCCCAAAACTCAGAATACTTATCACTGTACTATGGAAATCAAGCTAGCTCTCTCTTGATTTGAAATCCCTCCTGCCTTCAAAGGTGTTTCCCAAAGCAGGGCCTATAGAACTGTACCAGTCCATAAACTGTGGCTCCCGGTGCATGACGAGATAAATACAGGTGTTAAAGTTTTATAGCAGCTTGACAGTAATTTTATGTCTGCTGAATCTAATAATAAAATAAAAATGGGGCTTGTACTTTGTATGTCTTTTTTATTTCATGTTTTTAATAATATATTTTATTGTATTTTACAAAAGTATCAGGTGAGGAAAGATTGGAATATTAAAACTGGTTCTTCACCATGGATCGTTTGAGAGGCGCTGATCTGGGCCAGCCCAAGAGGCCTGTCTTATAAATCCAAATACCCTTTCATTGTATATTCCCAAATAAAAGAGCAATTTTTCCACCCTGAGGAATTCTGCTACTCTCCTGAGGCAAATAGATTAACAGAAAATAATTGTTTCTTCCCCACCAGCCACAAAAAAAGAAAAATCAAAGCATGACTTTTCAGGCATTGTAGCTTATGGGGCAGGGAGAGGCTGTAATGATAACAGAAACATCCATCTATGCCATCCTTTTGAGTTTATAAATCACATCACATTCATATGGGCCATTTCATACAATCTCCATGACGTCTCAACCAAGCAGCTTTAAGGTGCACCCTACTTTATGGACGAGAAAACCAACGTCTAATATAAGTGTTACCCAAGCTGACTACCTCAAATAACAGAGTAGGACTCAAAACCAGTGTCGTGATTCCAGATTCCTCACCTTACACCATGTTACAGCATAATAAAACTATTGAAGTCATTTCGGTAAGAATGTACAGGACTTGAATATACAGATACCCAAATTCTATTTTGGTATGAGCTGAAACTAGCCTCCAGATCCATACCTGGTAAGTAACAGTAGCTGTTACTCTCATGTGACTACTCCTAGGGCTATAAATACACATCCCTTTTGGCCTTTGCTATCTTCTGATTCTACTTCACAGCCTTACCTGACTACCTTCCATTTTCATGATGCAGAAGAAAACAAGGCAAAAATTGCCAAGGACCAATTTTAAGGACGAAAAGCAGAACTCCAAAGAGAGTACAGCTTCCCAATGGTATCCCTGCCTTGAACCCTGTCATGCAATATGAGTTCTTTTTTATAAGGCAAGCATTCTGGATTGACATTAAATGCCTTCATGCGACATAGCCACATGTCCAAAATTATGACCAAAACAAGTGTGAAGCAAGAGTTGAAAAAAACAATTACAGTTTTAATCTGATTAAACTGTTGCCTAAAAGGAAAACCAGAGGGATTTTTTAGAAGCCTGTTTCTGTAATTCTGATTTCCTTCATTTTTATAGCATATAAATAATTAAAATTATGTCCACAATACATTTGGCTTCAGTCAGCAGGCATAACAAAGAATATTACATTTAGTAATTTACATACACCGGAAACATAATACATTAGATTATCCAGAAAGCGAAGAGTACCAAGCAACATGACCAGATCTCTTATGTAATGTCTGTGAGGACCAATTGCAGGCACATAAAGAGAGCTTGGATTTTCCTAGGAACCATTTTCTTGCAAATGAAACATTTAATTATGAAGCAGAGTCCATAAATAGATGGTTAACACTGGGATGGGAGGGATAGATGCAGCTATATTGCTAGATTAGCAGGGGAATAGCCTACAAGAAATTCATCAATGCCATAGATAATTAATTACAGCTCACCTTCTCCACACATAGCCATGCCTTTATCAGCCGGCGTTTGGGGAAACAGCAGATGGCCAACCAAATACAGAATGCAATTTTCTGTCAACTCATTACTTACAGAATCACAGATTAGGTATGAGACCCCTGGAAGGTCACCTAGGCCATTCCCCTGTGACCAGAACAATCTGCACCAGAACCATCCCAGTCACATGAGTCTCTGTCTTCCCTTTATTCGCAAGTCACCCCCAGGAAAAGGAATTTCACCGTCTGCCAAAGCTTGCTTTCCAGGGACTTTGAACTCTTCCTTTGGGAAATAAACCTTCAAGACTAAACTCTTCTGAAATTTTTCCTCATCAGTATTTAGACCTTTGTCCTCCTGAGAATGCCCCGTGTTTCTGACTCGCACATGGTCTGCGAGGTTCTGGGGGGCCTTGTGCCATGGGTATTCTCTGTGTCCTTTATTCTGTCCTCGCTGGAGACCAGTAAGGTAATGCAAGCCTTCTTGTTCCCATGGTGTTTTTATAAAAGGATTTAAAAAGGCCACTAAAAATGTTTCAAGTGCCTTCATGGCTATTTTAAGGCAGTAGGGGTGTGTGTGTGTGTGTGTGTGTGTGTGTGTGTGTGTGTGTGTGTGTGTGTGTGTGTGTGTGTGTGTGTGTGTGTGTGTGTGTTCATGGTGAAAGTATTTGAAGTTCCTGACTTTATTTGTATCCAAGATTGCCTAGTTGCTTATACCACGGTTGTAGTATAGGGAAAAGTTCCCTTATTCTCTTAAAAGGCTCTGCTCTTTCTTGCCTAGCTGGGGGAACATAAACTTGTAAAATAATAGTGTTTTAGTCCTGTCCCATAGAAAAGGTTCCCATGGAAACTTAGTCTTTCCAGAATTGGATTCTTGGCTAGGTGTGATGGCTCCCTCTATTATAATCCCAGCTTCTTAGAAAGAAGAGATCAAGAGGATCACAGCTGAAAACAAAGCCCATTGGAAAAATTGTCAAGATCCCCATCTCAGTCCTAAAGCCAGGGCTGGTGATTCATACCACCCTAATCCCAGCTATACAAGAAACCATGAGTAGGAGAATCATGAAGTAGAGTTGTGGTTCAAGTGGTAGAGTACCAGCCTTGAGTGAAAAAAACTAAGACACTGCCCACGTCTTGAGTTTAAGCCTTAGTACTGGCACAATAGAATAAAAGAAAAGAAAACAAGAAAAGAAGAGAATTGTGGTCTGTGGTGGGCCTAGGGCAAAAGCATCATTCTGATCCTATCAGAAAAATAAGGCAAAAAGGGTCTGTGGGCATGAGTCAAGTGGTAGAGCACCTACTGAGCACTGAGTTTAAACCTTGGCATTGCCAAAAGGAAATTAAATTACATTCCCTATCAAAAGTCATTCCCAACCAGCTGCCAATGGCTCACACCTGTAATCCTAGCTACTCAGGAGGCTGACATCTGAGGATCGGCTGAGATCTGAGGATCAGGGTTTGAAGCCAGCCCAAGCTTCAAACACAGCTCCAGAAGTGGAGCTGTGGCTTGCAGGGGTAGAGTTCTAGCCTTGGGCAAAAGGGCTCAGGGACAGCACCTGAATACAAGCCCTCAGGGACAGCACCTGAATACAAGCCCTATGTCCAACATAAAAAGTAAAAGGAAAACAAAAGTCATTCCTTTTCAAATGAAGCTATATAGTTAGATGATTTAGGGTTCTCTTGGATTTGACCTTGCCTCTGGTCCCTAAGATGCCAGCTTGATACATGAAGTGATTATTTTACCCTCTTATCATGAAGGGAGAAGCTTCTCTAAAGAACATCTAATCCATATTTTCTGGAACAGTTCTGCTCCTTAGAACCAGAAAAGTCAAAATGATTACTCTGGTTTGGAAAGATGTCCACCAAGATCTTGTTGCTTTGAAAGGTTTTGCCTTTAGTCTATTGAGTCATTGAGAAGCGATGAACCCTTAAGACATAAGGCCTTGTGGAAAGAAGTTTAGCCCATTTGGGGAGAGTTGCCCTTGAAGGGGATATTGGGTGCCAGTTTCTTTATTTCTTTCCTGCCTAGCCGTAATAAGGTTAACATTCTTCCTGACCCACGTGTTCCTGCCACAATGCATTGTCCTGTCACAGGCCCAAAGCAGCAGGGCCAAGCAACCATGAGTTAAAACCTTTAAAACTGTGAGCTTAAATCAATCTCTTCCTTGTCAGATTGGTCTCAGGTATTTGTGGGTGGTGGGGTGGCTGAAAGGGAATTGTCATTTGAGATGACTGTGCCAGCACTCATCATTGGAGTGAGTGGTCCCTGACCCTTGGCTTCCATTTGCAAGACCCTGCCCACTGCAGCCTCTTCACCAGAGCCCACCAGGGCCTCTGGTAAAGTAATAGGTCTTCACCAGGTAGATGGGCTCTCCTGGGTTCCTTCTAAACCAGTCAGACATTGCTAGCCAGAAGCATGGTCTCTGACTCTTAATCTATTATTCTATTACCTAGCCTCCTTTTCTCCACACCTCCTCAGCTGTTGATGTCATGATGGAGAATATCTACCTCTCCCTCCCTTTCTCTCTCTCTCTCTCTCTCTCTCTCTCTCTCTCTCTCAACAGACACTCACATACACACAACTAAAAAAAAAAACCATCATCCAGTGTACATCTTGTTCCTCATGTTTATCAAACAGGGTACAGAAAACTAAGAGTGAAAGAAAAAATGTTCTGAAGTCTGCTTTCCCCTGTGCTTGTCCCCTTTTTTCCCACATATTTTCACTCCTTAGAGTATGTCTTTCACTCTAATATGCTGTCTTCCTAGCCTGCCAGTATAGCAGAAGCCATGATGAAAATACTGCAATCATCTAAATTCTACATGTACAGTGGCCTTTCAACTGTAAGTTCAGCTGCAACAAAGGACCATTTAGGGTGAAAGCAAGTGATTGGTCACTTCAGAATGTATTCTTACCATATACAGTTTTCTCCTACTCAATTCCCTCAATCACTCAATCATAGTCACACCCTTGCGCGCACGCATGCACACACACACACACACACACACACACACACACACACACACACACACATTCCTTGTTACTTCTAATAAGAGAATAAAAGGCTACACCAAGATTCAGATCAACAGATTGTCCTGATTTATTGACACACCAAGGAGCAGGAATGAATCCATAAGTCTTTTTTCTAGAAAATCTATCATCCTGAGACAGTCAATTAAAAATGGAGATGATTGGTTTGTTTCATAATCATTCATTTTGAATCTTGAGAACTTACAATATTCCACTATAGGTCACAATATTTGTCAAATGCCTGTACATAATGATACCATTAATCGGTAAAATACATGAATTTTTTATAACTAGATTTCAAATTAATATATGCAAATTCCATCATATTACCAATGATGTATATAAACTCCCAATTAAACTGTACACACGCTGGCTATATCCCAGTCATGTCCCCAATTGGGCAGGTAGTAAGCCCTTAAATTATGAAATGAATTGTAAACCTCAGGGCATGCTGTAAAAAGGCACCAACATCAGTGACCAATCTTGCCTCTTCCCATAGTTCCTAGCAATATGAGAACAAACCTCTACATTATAGGGTGTTTTGTGAGGAATTTTTTTCTCTAGCTACTTATTTGCCAGCTCACTCCTCATCATTATGTGTGGGATATACAGCATTGTGGAGAGATTTATGGGACAGATTTTAATCTCAGCTGCAGGGCATGCATCAGTGCTTATCTCTAAATGGAGGTGTGTTTTATGTGGTCATTGTTTCAAGTGATCACAGGACTTGGCCAGCCTAATGACTGCATATCTGAAACTCAGGAGAGAGTACAAACTTGGGGGAGTAGAGAAGGAGCTAACTATAGCAGAAAGAAACTGAGAGAAAGGGATCTGTTACAGACTACTACACCATGGCCCATAAACCCAATTAATCTCAAACACAGTTGGTAGAAAGGAGGAATTCATACTTGAGATGGGAAAAATCTTGTTGACATGGCAGATCCCCAGAACCTTGGCGTTTCACTAGATGTGAGCTCACCTAAATCACACAAACACAGAACCCAGATTCTTTCCTGGAAACCTGACCCCTCCCCTTCTTCCTCTGCATTCCAGGTGAAGAGAAGATTTTCATGCTCAGAACTGAAGGGATCTATAAGATATGGTTTAAAGTTGCCAAGGAATGTCTCAGTGACCTCCGCTTGCCCTCTGAGGCCCAGCCAAGCTGGCTTTCTCATCAGGGCCTGGGGAAGAGCATCTCAAGGTTCCACCGCAGCAGCTCTTGTTACAGGGTATGGAAGGACCTCCATTAATGTCCCTCCAGGGCTTCTGACACTTGATCCTAGGTCAGGTCATTGTCTTCCACTGATCTAAGGGGCTGGAATATGTCTTTCAGATTGGAAAAATATGTTTCGAACTTGACACATTCGCTTGTTTTCCTCCAGAGAAGACCCATGTTAATCTACCAATGTGGCCCTTGATTATGCTCATTCCTTCACATATTCATCCACCAGTTATGAAAGACCTATTCTACTTGATAGGGAGGATAAAGCTAAAGATCAGAACTCTCTAAGGCTATCTATTTTTACCACCAAACTATCTTCAAAGGGTAGAAATATGATATAAGGAGACAACTGCCCAAACATAGCTTTAAAAAAAAAAAAAACTAAGCCAGGGTCACTCTACTCCCTACCTACCTGGGTTTGGAGCATGACTAAATAGAAAAATCAATGCAGCCATCCCAGACCACTGCCCTTGCAGACCTGTGGCCATAAATCAAGAAACAGGTCATCACAGGCTGAAGGATGATCAAGGAAGACAAGGAGGAGGTATTAAAGCCAGGTGGCTGACTCTAGTCCTGCTTATTTCTATTTCCAATCTTCCTTGTTCTGTGGGCATAGTGAGTGTAATGAGTTAAAATACTGCATAATGTCCTAAAATGCATGTCTACCGGAGTGTCAGCTTATTTGGAAATAACAGTCTTTCCAGATGTGATTAAGCATCTCAGGATGAAATCATCTTGGAATCTAAATCCAATAGGAAAAGAGAGGAGAGCACAGAAAAGCACTCAGAAGAAGTACAGGTGGAGACACAGATTGGAGTGGTGTATGTTTAAAGTCAAGAATACCAAGGATATCTAGAAATCACTATAAGTTAGGAGAAAGGCAAGGGATGCATCAACTTTCCAGATTCTAGAGGAATCAACCTTGCTAACACCTTGCGTTCAGACTTCTGGATTCCAGAACTCTGAGAGAATACATGTCTATTGCTCTAAACCATGCATTTTGTAGTAATTTGTTTGCACTGTCATAGGAAACCAATATGTCACTAATTCTTCTTGCCATAAGACCCCCTGTCCTATCATTGTCTTCCTCTGAACAGTTCCTTCAAAACATCTCATTTGGAGACTACTGGTAGAAGTAGGTAGGGGGCAGCAGACAGACAACATCCCAATTTCCTTACTTGGTGATGTAAAGAAGCCACGTGATTCTACTCAGCATTGACACCAGAGAAACCGGCAAACACTACAAATCAGAATTTTCTTTCCCAGAGAGCTAATTACTACACTACCTATGTTCAACAGTTTTCCCAGCTCTCTCCATTGCTCCATCCTGTCCCTGCCATTGGAGGAGGGTATCACGAAAATGGCTCACATTACTCAAAACAAAGCTCCTTACTAAGCTTCATTCTACCTTAGCTTCATTTTCCCTTTGAGCTTTGACCATTATCGTAGTATTGTATATGAAGTCCACACCCTCCCTTGGGCATTTGATTATTTATAACTTCAGAAAGGTTCTTTTGCACAGTTATTTGCCAGACTTTCATCTACAGCAGGCAGTATTTGATAGAAATATGGAAAATGGCCTGAACCTTAAATGACAAACAGATGAGGAGGTCCGATGAAAATCACACATGTTTGAAGACCATGTGTTTCCACGTGAAATATATACGGGATTTTTAATTGATGTTGACTTTAGCTCATGGTCACATTTCTTGCTATCTTAATTAGTGGGTTTCAAGAAACAGTAAAGAAAGGAATGTGATCAAGGTGAACCTTAGAGAAAGTCTTGCTGGAAGGGGCCTTTCTTTACCCTCGTACCCACCCCAACCCAGCTCTCAATTACCTTGTTGAAAAGAAAGCATTCTCTTATCCACCAGTCCCTCTGAACACAGTGCCATATGTACATCTTATCTGTCTTATGTAGATCCTATATGGGTATGGTGGCTGTTATATTTTAGCTTATCATTAATACTATTCTCCAAAAATTCCCGGGATTTTCACCATTGGAGCACATGGTAGGATTGTATTTCCTAATCTATTGATTGGGTAGGCCTATGGCACTATTCCTGGATAATCAGTTAGGAGAGAATGTGACACTAATGTGGGGGCCAAAACACTTAATTTCCAGTTTAATACCTTTTGGAACTTTCTTGCCCTCTAGAAGAATGACCCAGGGCAATATAGTTGCTATCCACCCCATCAGCATGAGTCTGGAGGCCTACTCAGTGCCCCCATCTCAAAAATTAAAAAAATACTGATATAATCATGTAAGCACAAATATCCTATTTGGTGAGGGCCCTGAGATATGAAGATGTGAAGGTTATTTGTGCCTGAAACACACGACTCCAGTTGTAACACTCACCAATCACTACACCTGTAAGAACACCGGGGTTCAAAGAGTATCAGGACAGCACCAATCTGAGCTCAGAAAACAGTCCTGGGATTACAGACCCAATCATCTTTAAAAGTCATAGGTGGTAAGGCCTGAAATGAACCTCACAAATTATCCAGGTCACTTTTATTTACCCCTGAGGAATCTGAGGCCCAGAGCAGAGAGGGGCTTGCTGTCAATTGTCTAGCTACATAGTGATGTATCCTACCACTTCCACTGAGGAAGTTGATCTGATGACAGTCTCTCTGGGTCTCAGGATCTTCATTATATAATCCCACTTTGTGGTTTTGTGTTTGAGAGGACAGGATTTGGAGGCAGACCAACTGAGCTTGGCCAAGCTCTGAGACATACCAGCTGTGGGCCTCCAGCAAGTTCCTTAAAGATCTGTGAGCCTCTTGCCCAACATCTGTTGAGTGGGGAGGGTAGTAAGGCTGTTGTGATGACATGTAAGTGAAGTCTATTCAAAGCACTCAGCACAGCGACGACCACATAGGATGGCCCAACAAACATACACTGTTACTACGTTCTTTGGGATCCTTCCGTGTGCCACTCCTGAGGAGGACAACTTGCTAAGAATGTCACTTTCATCTACTCAAAATATAGATATTCTTCCGCTTATGCAGGGGACTGTGCCCCTACTAAACCCCATTGCAAGTTGAAAATATCACAAATTGGACATGCATTTAATACATCTAACCTACCAACACTCCAGCTTAGTAACACAGAATACTATAAATATGGTGTTCCAAATATATATTGGCCATACTAGATTTTAACTCAGGGCCTTGTACTTGGTAGGTAAATGCTATGCTAACTGAGACATGCCTCCACTCCTTTCTGCTCTGGTTATTTTCAAGATAGGGTCTTGCTTTTCGCCCAGGCCAGCCAAAACCACAATTCAGCTATGCCCAATTATTGGTTGAGATGGAGTTCCATGAACTTTTTGCCCTTAACTTAAAGAATCTCTTAACTTAAAGAACCTCTCATCTTGTTAGGATTACAGATGTCACCCAGTGGCTTCCTAGTATAATTTCTTATGAATGTGTATCGATGTGTGCCATTGTTAAAGCAAAATATCATGTCCATCCATCACTATTAATGGGACAGACAGTATTCCCAAAAGAAAGGGAACTTTCCTTTTTGTGGAAACTAAAAAATGCTAAGCTGATTCTGTGTATTGTTGTATTATTTGGATAACTCCAAAGCTGTGACTCATTGGAGATAATTGGTTGTTTTACTCAAATTATTCAGACAATTGGCTGTGTTTTCTTTTTGCTTTAGATGTAAAGCCCAGAGCAATAGCAACTGACTTTTTACACTCCTTCCCCAGAGACCCAAAGTCCTATTTAGCATAAAAAAAAAAAGGAAGACATCCTCAGAGAGCTAGAAAGGCCTAGAAAAGAATGAAATCCTATCCCTGAATCCTATTTGATCCTAAAATGCCAACTCAAGGAAGGTTAGTTGGATAAAAGGACCTTGCTATGTGTCCTCTTTGAATATCAACACAGAGAAAGCCCAAATTCAATATACATTTGCAAGAATTTTTTTTAATTTAGTTTCTCTTCCCAGTGAGAAATTATTACTTCAGTGAGATGATAGGCATCTCTAGAATATGTTCAGCTAAAGAAAAGTGCCAATACTGGGCTCAAGCCACAGGAGTCCATTCACAATCATTGACAAATACAAACCCACCCTTCTCAGAGAGCCATGTTCTAGACATAGTTTCTGAGAAAAAGTCTGTAGATGCCTGAGACATGAAGAAGGAAGGAAAAAAAAAAAGGAGAGAGGAGAGATGGAGGGAAGGAGAGAAAAGAAAACACATACAAAGGACTAGGCTGGGCCTGTTGAAGTAGATGATTTTTACCCAGATCTCAGTTTCCTCTGCCTCCAACTTTATTGGCAAGCCCAAAGGTTTCCCTGGGCGGAGACTTGAGTACAGGATCTAGTTAACTAACATCAGCTGGTTGGCACTGTTTGCTTTTTATTAATCCAAAAGCAGAAGCAACCGTTGAGCTATAGCATACAAAGATGATAGTAAGGCAGGCCCAAGAAAGACAATGAACCTTATGTCCAGAAAGACCTGTCTATCATTCTCCCTTTCCTGACTTCTACCCATGGCTTCCTGTTTCATTGGCATAGGGCTCAAGATATTATTCCTGGAGGCAACTGGATTTCAAGGCCAGATAGTGTTTATTGACCTCAAGTAGTAGATGGGTAAAGCTAAGTAATAGAACAGAAAGCAGAGGCTATCCTCATCCACACTGATATATTGCAGATTCGATGCTATCTTTTACTTTCCTCCAAGAGGGCAGCATTTGTCCATGTCAGGTAGATCTTGGCTGTGCTCATTCATGTACGTGTGTTCAGCTAGGGGAACCCCAGAGGTTGGGATGGATAATATAGGCCTCAGTTGGGAGGACTTGGTTCTTACCCATGGTTCTTTCATTTCTCTAGCAAGCTAGCTCAAGCACACTATCTGCTGAATTACAGAGAGGTCCAAAGGAAAGAGGGGAAATACACAAGTGCTTTTTCAAGCTTCTTTGTACCTAAAACAAGCTCCTATTCCATTAGTCAATGCAAGTAATGTGGACAAGCCCAGACTCAAAATGGAAAGAATCTACAAAGTTACTGGGGAAAAGACACAGAGACAAGGAGATCATTAATCAGGATTACTAATGAAATCAATCTATTATAAATCAACCTACTTTCATGTTTTAGAAGATTCTCTCAACTCTCTTGTGATTTGGGGCTGCCCATTCACCTTTAAGAGTAGAACAATGGTGGAGGGGATATGGCTCAGTGGTGGAGCAGTTGCCTAATACAATGGAGGAAGAGAGGAAGGAAGAGAGTGAGGAGGGAAAGTGTGTGTGGGGGGTGGGGGGGGGGGGGATGATGGGAAGATTAATTAGAAGCTCTGTGAGGGAGGACCAGGCTTATGGACCTGGACCACTAGAGGTCACTGATTAAAAAAGAACTTCCCATTTCATTAGAAGTCAATGTAGGGGTCTTTTCTTAAGACTGTTTAGTTTTTCTGAGAAAGCATTCTGTCCTCCTTCTTGGGGTAGAATATAGCTCCTCATAATCCTGAGCACAATTTAGAAAGAGGTATAGGGGATAGCATAGTTCAATGTGTAGATATTCTGAGAAAACTCTACTTTTCAGTCCCAAGCTTTACCTCTACTCTCTACTAAGCCCAGAAGCCCCAAGTCTAGGGCCTTTGAAATTACTTTGGGGAACACTTTATTCTTCTGGACCTCTTGTGGGTAGATAAAAGAGAGGAAGGTGTGAGAGAGCGGGAGGCAAGGTTTCTGCCTGGCTGTGCTGGATTGATGAGGGAGGCCTGGGGTGCTCTATGGTCCAACTGCATTGTGCTTAGAATTTCACCTACCCTCCTCACAATGCCTAGTGGAACCTTCCAGCTTGAGACCCCCCTGAGCTTCTCTCTATAGTCCTCTCTACCTGCCAACACTGAAGTTCTTACTTGACTGTAGTTACATCTGGGGAATTGCAATGAGGACTTGAGGAGAGAAGATACACATAACTCATGATTCTATTTTAATACAACTTGATTCTAGAATACATGTCTATTTATTTCTATGCTAAATATACATTGAACTTTAAAAGAAAGGGAGACATGAGAGGAAGACAAGTTTTGACATTTCTGCTTAAGGGCAGAATGCCACTGGATGGGGACAATTCAATTGGAAACTACATCCTGAGTCACTGCCAGCCCACAGTCTGTCCATGTCTATTTGTGCAGGGAACAGGGTTGCATTTTCCATCATTATTCACATCATGGCTCACACTGAAAATGGTACTTGCCTGGTGTGCTCATTACTCATAGCAATGTAATCTAAAGGCCATGGCTCACTCTGCCCAGGGCCTTTCCTAGACACCACAGGATCTAGGGGCCCAACAGGGAAGCACACTTAGAATTTGCATATGACACACCAAGTGGAAGTTCTTATTCCTTTTTATTTCTAATCCATTTCAGACTAAGATATGGTCCTATGGAGAGTGACTCATATAAAACTCACATCATCTGCTTCTTTCCACCCACAAGTTCAATAACAATCAAAGAGGCCTACACCCTAGTCAGTGACACAGCCCACTAATCATACACTTGGATGTAGCAGCCATGTCAAGTAGATTTAAATGCCTCAAAACACTTCCCAGTTCCTATATTTACCTTGTCATGCACCAGTAATAAGGAGTTCACACATAGGCGCCAAGGGGTAGCCCACACTTAATCTTCTAATCCTGCTTCCTGCCCAAGGAACGTTAAGGACCTCAAACTTCGCTTTAGATCTAGAATAGTTATAGTCTCTTCCCTTGTTGCTTTTATTTTTAAATCCATTTTACTCCTGTCTACTTTGTGGGTTCAATAGCCATACCCACAGTCTTGAGACAATCTTTTGCTTAGAGAATTCTTTCAAGTTCTTTATTTTGCAGACAAAGATGCTGAGAGTCATGGGTGAACTGACTTTCCCAAACTCTCACGGTTAGTCTGTACCAAATCTCTGCATTCAGCTTGGTGTCTCTTGCCCAAGATTGCAATATGATCTGAAAACAGAAATGTGTATTCTTGTGATGGAATGTTTCCTAAATTTCTGACATGACTTTGTAAAACACTAATTGTCCTAACTTCCAACCATCATCTGAAATAAGAACCTAGCTGCCAACTTTATACTTGGCATATCCAAGACTATGGACTGACTCTCTGTCTCTGTCTCTGTCTCTGTCGCTGTCTCTGTCTCTCTCTCTCTCTCTCTCTGTCTCTCTGTCTCTCTGTCTCTCTGTCTCTCTGTCTCTCTGTCTCTCTGTCTCTCTCTCTCTCTCTCTCTCTCTCTCTCTCTCTCTCTCTCTCTCTCTCTCTCTTTTCTCTCTCTCTCTCCAGGAATGTTTGAAATGGTTGTCACAGAGTCAGGAACATGAGGCCAGCAATCCCTTGGCACAGTGTCCATGAGCCATTGACAACAAGTTCAAAGTCCTGTTGATTCATGCTGCCAAATCCCACCTGATTACTAGAGCTCTAAACAAGCTAGGGCACATGTGTTGAGGACCACAGCCCTGAAGCCACATCACCAAAGAAAACTTCAGACTTCAGGCTTAATTTTCAGGGAAAATTCAAACTGTTAAATATTTGAAATGTTGTCATATAGCAAGATGGATCAAACACATTGCGTTTCACACTAGGAGATGTCATCTAAATGTGTAGACAAGTTTTCTAGTAACTACAGCTGTCTAATGATGGAATGATTTTTTTTTTTTAAGTAGCAATTCTCCTGTCACCAAAAGTATACAAGCAGAGGACACTTAAAAAGTCATTATATGGCCGGGCGCTGGTGGCTCACGCCTGTAATCCTAGCTACTCAGGAGGCTGAGATCTGAGGATCGCAGTTCAAAGCCAGCCCCGGCAGGAGAGACCATGAGACTCCTATCTCCAATAAACCACCAGAAAACCGGAAGTGGCACTGTAGCTCAAGTGGTAGAGCGCTCACCTTGAGCTGAAGAGCTGAGGGACAGCGCCCAGGCCCAGAGTTCAAGCCCCACGGCCGACAAAAAAAAAAAAAAAGTCATTATATGGCCAGGTGCTGGTTGCTCATGTCTGTAACCCTAGCTACTCAAGAGTCTGAGATCTGAGGATTGTGGTTTGTGAAGCCAGCCAGGGCAGGAAAGTCCATGAGACTCTTACCTCCAATTAACTACAGAAAACCAGAAGTGGTACTGTGGCTCAAGTGATAGAGCACTAGCCTTGAGCCAAAGAGCTCAGGGACAGTGCCCAGGCCCAGAGTTCAAGCCCCAGGACCAGCAAAAAAGTAAAAAGAAAAAAAGTAATCATTATATGTTATATTACCAATAAAATACAGGCTGCCTAGTTATAGTTGAGTTTCTAATAAACCAACAATACTTTTCAGAATAACTATGTCCCAAATGTTACATAGCATTTATTTGAAGAGTATTTGTTATTTATCTAAAATTTGAATTTAACCACATCTCTTTTACTTTTAGTATCTAATTCTACCCACCCTACTATAGGAAGAACAGTCTACACTATGATTTTACCACTCTTCAGAAGATTATAAAAGGTATGCTGAGACAGCCAGGCTGTTGTTGGTCTAAATGAAAAACATAATTTTTCTAAAGAAAAACTGCCCTCCCGAGTCTCTTAGAGCTAATACAAACTACCCAGCTGTTCCAGCCAGCGCTGTCATTATGAAGCTCAATAAAATGGATCCTCTCCAGCTCTGGGGGATTGAGAGCTACAGGGCATTCTCACGAAACAAGGAGAACTTGTCGGTTTTGTTTAGTAAACATAATGTTTGACACCAGGTACTCCCCTCCTTTGTTTATAGTTGGCTACACTCTGAGCCAAGGGCAAGGCCTGTGGCTCTGCGGTCAGGGATCTTGTTAGAAAGCAAGCAAAGACCTTAGGTGTTCTTGAAAAAAGAAGACAGAGGAGCCGATTAGAAAAGAACCCCATGTAAAATATCCTTGATTCTCTCTACCACCTACAGCCCTGTCTGTGACACCACATAAGGAGAAGAGACCCCAACATCTGGGCTCTCTCAAGAGCCCCATCCCTGAGCCCACAGTGTCCCTAATTCAAAACTCAAGTCTATTTTTTGGCCTACAAGTCTTCTCTCAGCTGGTCCACCACATTGCCAGGTGAAAGAGCCCTGAACCGAAACAGAAAGTACTGAGATGTAATTCTGAATGTCCTGCCTTTCGTCGGTGTCAGCCAGATGCTTGTCTCTCACCAGCTCAGCGCGGAGGGAGGCAGACCGTCCCCACACAGCCAGATTGTTAATGTTGTAAAGCTTCCAAAGGCTCATAGTCTTAAAAAAGGAAACAGAAACTAAAGCAGGCCTTGAAATGCCAAGCCTGTTTCCCTTGGCTCTCCCCACACCTAGAGTCCTTGTTCAAAGCCGGCCTGCTGCACCTGAGTGTCATCCTTCAAAGGACTGATGATAGAAGCTGTGCATCACATCTGCTGCCAGCATAAGCTGACAGCACCCAGCTGCTTGGCCTACTGACTGGGTGAGCATTCCAACTCTGACCCGCTCAAAAATGTCCCAAAGAACAAAGAGGGTGGTAGGGGAGGAAGCATCCAACTTTAAGAAGGGGTTAAAAGAGGGGAGTGGGAACAGATCCAGCCCATACTACAAATAGCCAAGCCCGCTCTTCATATAGACAGAATGGGAAATGGGAAGCTGGCTTATTAGTATGTGATCCTGAGTTCTTATCAGCCTACCTTGAAAGAAATCAATGTTGAACAGCCAGAGTCTAAACCCATTGACCTCATGGCTCAGATCAAGTTGAAGAGCAGAGCAGGATGTGCTTGTAAATTAACAAAGCCAAAAATAAACTCGATTCATTGCCTTCTATCTAGTAAAGCAGACAACTTGGTTCAGCTACACAGAGAGAATCTGCGTAGCTGGCCCACAGAAAGCATCTATTTATCAACTGCTCCACAGAGGCAAGAGTTGAAATTCCAACTTTGTTTATATTAACCACCTGGAAATGGAAAATGAATCCAAAGTGTTTTCTAGGGAACCTGTCCTGTGTAAGACGGATGAGCTTCAAGCACAAGAACACGCCATTCGGGTCGCAGAGAAGAGCCCAGTAACGCCTACCCTTTAAGGCTATGGTAGTGCTCAGAGGTTTTATGCAGCCAAACTCCTATAGGTGATGTATCAGAAAATGTCTGTATCTCATAGAAAGATCCAGGACTCCTACTCCCTGTCTGCTTCTCAAGTGGTAATGAGGTTGGACAAAAAGTTCCTCATTCTCATCTTTCTGCATCATCATGCTACCCACCCCTCTCCTTCACCTCCAAACTAGTCCCTACCCCACCAAAAACACAGCCCCACAGATCTCACTCTTTACTTTTTCCCTCCCAAACCAAATCAGCCAATGCGAAGAAATGATCCTGTCATTGCAGAATGGGAACAAGTATCCTCTAGCCTCTACTTATCACCATTGATGTCAAAATTAAAATAAGTTATTCATAAAAGAGAATCAAGAAAGGATAGAACGAAAAGAGAAGAAAGAGTAAAAGGGAAGGGGCAGGAGAATGGGAATGTGGAAAGGAAATGTGGAAAAATGTGAAAGTGGGGAGCATGAAGAAGCTGACTCAAGCAAAATTAGAGAATTATATCATCCAATTCATCTTTCCTGAGGATCAAAGCAATCACTTTTAAAAGGCTGAGACACTCAGCCCTTGAAAAGGTGAGGGTTATTGTGAGCTGGTTTATTAGACTGCACTAGGAGAGAAAGATACGTGCAAAGCCTTTCCCATCCAGTAGGTCCTAGGGCCATAGGTCATACCTGAGTGTGGCTATGAGTTCAAACACACTCATATATACATGCATACATTCACACACCCTTTCCAACCCCTATGACAGCCCAAATTTAATAGTGTGAACCAATCATTTACGATGTTCATGAAGACTGTGGGTCAGAAATCTAGAGTAGAATGCCAACAATTTGTCTCTGCTTCATGATGACTGAGCTCTCAACTTGAAGAGCCAAAGACTGAGCTTGAAGCATGTAGAGCCTCTGTATTTGTATCTCTTGCATCCATATCTCTTGCAACTGATGTTGGCTGAAGCTACAAAAATCTATGCATCATTCCTCTTCACAGTCTGAGCTTCCTCCTCTCATGGTGGCTGGGTTCCCAGGAGGAACAGAAAAGCAGTCAGAAGCCCTATTACCTAATAGCCTAACTCAGAACCCACACAGCCTATCTTTTCACCTTCACACCAAGGAGCACCCAGTTTCAAAGAGAAGTAATATTGGCTTTTCTTCTGATGGGAAACAGCAGGTGAGATTAGAAATATGGTAGGAGCTATCTTTGGAAAATAGAATCTGCCTCATACTTACAGTATTTTCCCCAAACAGCATATTAATAGATTGCTAGCATATGCTTTATACTCTTGTGAACATTTTCAGGCACTTATATCAAATGTTCACAAAACATTCATGTACAAAAGAGGGTAGTTAATGCTATTCTTATTTTTCATATAAGAAAATGAATGCCATAAAAATAAAGATTGAGCCCAGATTTTCTCCAAGACTCATACTTGACAGGTCTGGCTTTGTATGAACCATTTTACCCATTTGTGGCCCCAGCAGTGCCAGCAACAGCCTGAAGGCTCTGCTCTATAGTTATGTGCATACATAGATCATGCATAAAATAAATTTTGGAGACTTCCTAACCCTATCTTAAGCAATTGCTATCCCTTTTTCCATAGTGTTCCCTGCAACCAAAATAGAATAATGTTAACCCCAAATCTGATATCCTTTCTAGTCACTAACCTTTCATTATCCATTTCTTCAAGGTCATCCCCAATTAGGAAGTCTTTTCTGACTGCCCTAGAGTTAACCTGACCCTTCTGTGGACTCTCACAATTCTTAACTATTATTCTACATCATTCTTACAACTTTCTGTGACAACCTGCATTTATACTATTCTTCTTCCACCATTGGGAGGTTTCATAATTTCAGGTATTTTTCTGTATGCCACTGTGTCACTAATGTTCAAAGTGTTAGATAATCAAAGAATATCTGTGAACAGTTTAGGAGTTGCTTAAAAAGTTAAACCCAGAATAATCATATGATCCATCAATTCTACTCTCAGATATATGCCTACATAATTGTCAACAAGATCCCAAAGAGAACATTAGGTTTTCATGCCAATGTCCATAGCAGTATTATTTATAATTACTAAAAGGTGGAAACTATCCAAATACCCATGGACAGATGAGTTGATAAACAAAACATATATTTACACAATAAAAAACTATTTGGCTTTTTAAAAAGAAGAAAATTTGTGTCATTTGCTATATCATAGATGAGCCTTATAGGCATGATAATAAGTCAAACATAAAGGGACAAATACTATATAATTCTACTAAAATGAGTTGCCTAAAATAGGCAGATTCATACAGTAAGTACTACACACACTACCAAGGGCTAGAGGAAGGGAGAATAAGTACAGTTTCCACTTAAGAAAATAAAACCATTCTAAAGATAGATAATGGTGGCAGTAGTATGATAATGTCATATATATATATATATGTATATATACACACACACTTTACACTTATCTGAACTGAATATCTAGAAATGGTTAAAATATTGTAAGCTTTATGTTGCATATATATTAGCATATTAAAATTATTATTTGATTATTCATGTCAGGCCATCTGGTTTTATAGAAATGCCCCTTGGATGAAGAATAGGTTACTTGAACTAGCTTTATTCACCATTATGTTAAATGGGCAACTTCATTTCTCCACATTTTAGTTTCCTCATCCAGATGGACAGAGAGAGAGAGAGAGAGAGTAAAAACTGGTAATGAGAGCATCTGAGGAGGGTAATAAGAGACAAGTTACCCCCAGATAAGCTATTCCTTCCTGTTAGAGAGTTCCCCTGAGATTATAAATAGGAAGCCCAAGCTTTCTTTCAATAGCAGGGATATTTCCATACCTTGCCATATATATTCTATAGGACCAAGGCCTAGAGCTCAACAGAATTTGGTAAGTCCAGAGCATAAACTTGAGCAACAACGTAACAAATGCATATTTAGAGTTGTTCAAAGATAGAGCAGACTGCTTTAAGACAATATTAAAAATCCCTTTTTAGTCATATACCAAAGCTCATCTAACAAGAAGACAGGCAGAGTTGGTCTCAGTGATTCACAGCCCAGAGGCCCTGCCTCACCTGGGAGTTGGATGCTATGCCCACTCACAATCCTCATGCCAGACTTTCTGGATTGGAAAATCCCAGACGACAGTTGCTATGATGAGCACATCAGGTGATCTTCAGACACACTAATATTTGATAACCTTGAATTAGCCCTCAAATTTCTTTCCAACCTGAGGAATCTCCCCCTTCAAAACCAGGACCTAGAGCCCTTGAAAGAGGAGGTAAGAGTAATAACATTGTAAATAACATCTTGGGCACTTCTTCAACAGAAAATCCCAAAATCCACCAATGTGCTTTCAGGTACTCAGTATCTTTAGTAAATCTTTATGCTTGTACCACTGTCAGGGGCATCAAAGTGAAGAGGACTCAAGAAATATCACAAACCAAACCTTCGAAAATTGGCGTACCTTTATAAATGTTTCCATTTTCCCAGGAGCTCAATTCCAATATATCAACAGGCTAGGGACTCCAAGAAATGCTTTCTTAGTTCACATCAAAGCAATTTTAACCTGTTCAGTCACAATGAGAAGGACCTATGACCGGTTTTTATCCAGTTCCAGGAGAAAACCAACTCCTGAGGATGTGTAAGCCTAATACTGAGATCTTAGAGTCCAGTAAATGTAAAAGCCTATCTATGTATAGTTGCCCACTCTAAATACCAAAAAAAGAAAAAAAAAAGGGAAGGCAAATGGATTTGTACCATCCCTTCCCGTCTCCCCACCCCCACCCCAATTGTATTCTGCACACACACTGGCACATTAGCATCGGCTGATTTGGAAGGAATATTGGAAATGAAGTGATAGCAGAGTAAATGTCAATGCATTCAGTGTGACACCGTGAGCACCAGATCTTAAACAGCTTCATCATTGTGGCATTTACTGTATCCTGAAATAATATTAATCCCACTGTTGTCCTTCTTGATGGAATCATCCATGAATATGGTTTATGGGCCTGGCCAAAGTGATAATAGGTTAAAAGAACAGCCTATCCAGTGTTCCACTAAATTAAGGTCGCTTCATGGAATTTAATGAAACAAGTGCTGCATGGGGTTTTCAAAGGACGTTCTTGTAATTCATGTCTATTTAGGGCTCCTGATAACCAGAAACCTAATTTCTTAGAGTAAAATAGCTTTTTATAAAGCCTGGTCATAGAGAAAAATAGAAAAGAAAAAACTTTAAAGGGCAACGATCACACCTCAACTGTAATATTTTGTTATTTCAAATCCAAAGTTTGAGCAAAAAGACAAAAAAGTTAGGGAACGGTGAGACAGTTTGAATGAGACAAAATATGAAAATTAATCAGATCCATATGTAATACTGCAGATCTTGTCCTACCCACACCCTGTAGCCACTTGCTGGCCCAGGAAATAAAAAGGTTTTGTGACAGGGAAAGCCACAGCATTCTAGAAATGATGAGAAATGAAACAACAATTCAGATTCTGAGAATGGAAGAGGAAAGACAATATCAGATGCTCCTG
Organism: Dipodomys spectabilis; assembly: GCF_019054845.1. Taxonomy (NCBI): domain Eukaryota; kingdom Metazoa; phylum Chordata; class Mammalia; order Rodentia; family Heteromyidae; genus Dipodomys; species Dipodomys spectabilis. The sequence goes on from NW_024870756.1 coordinate 128,336, forward strand.
TCATCTATTTTCATCTTGCTTGCCAGGAGTAAACAGAAACCAAAGGCTTAAATCTTCTCAAAGAGAGTCATAACTCCAGATTCAGGACCCTGAAAGTATAGGAACTTTCCATTGTTGCTACTGAAGAAAGAGCCAGCAGAGATCTGGACTTGGCTTCCAATTTAGATAGCTAGGACATGTCTTCTGTGTTTGTTTGTTTTTTGTTTTCTGTTTTTGTTTGTAGGTCATGGGGCCTGAACTCTGGGCCTGGGCACTGTCCCTCAGCTCTTCAGCTCAAGGCTAGCACTCTACCACTTGAGCCACACAGTTCCACTTCCAATTTTTTCTTCTTATGTGGTGTTGAGGAATCGAACTCAGGGCCTCATGTACGCAAGGCAAGCACCCTACCACTGAGCCACCTTCCCAACCCCCATCTTCTGTGTTTTAAGGTAGAAACAAATCCCCTTGAGGCATTCATTGAGTTATTTCTAGTCTGCTTTATTGTTCTTCCCTATCACCAGTGACTTAATATTTCTTTGTTAGGGTGGAAGTCACAAACTCAGAAACCAACAGGGCCTAGACAGATAACTTATTTAACAGGTGAAAAGGAGCCAAGTGCAACAGACAAAAACCTCGTCAGAAGTGTGCTCAACAGTAGAAAAAGAGTCAGGAGTGAGCGTGTGATCACTGGATCTGTGCAGGAATACAGACTTAATGTTACTATACTTTCGGTGTTTCAGAGGATTCCAGGAAATTTTACCTAAAATAATCCAGTTTTTAATTGACTCATTTTTAAATGTTTAAAAATATAACAAGATATCATGTGTGGGGGCTGTGGCCCTAACTCCACTCACAAATCAAGAGTTTGCCAACATTGCCAAAGCAGCAGCCAGCTGCTGCCACAGAGGCTTTCCAACACTGGGATGGAAAAGAGAAAGTGGTGATACATACAAATGCAAAATGTGTCTACCACAACGCACACCCCACATTAAGTCAGGAGAGGTCATTTCTACGCCTACCCAGTGGTCTTTCCCCATTTGGGTCTATTGGCAGTCAGTTTCCAGTTGGTTTTGCTTTTTAGACAAATCTTTGCCAAGAAGCTGAGGCTGGGTTTAATTTTCTGACTTCAGGGAATGTGGGGACAATCTGTAGCCACCCAACAGCTTCTGGGCGGGTGACGTTCACTATGGGTTCCCTGAGAGGGGCCCTACTTTTCTCCTGAAGACCTAAAATCTAGTCTGATGTCACCTTTGTACTAAAATGTGTAGGGATTCTCTCTTTCTCCCTTTTACTTTCTCTCTCTCTCTCATTTCTATTGTATCTATCAAGGCAAGGCAAGTATAAACACCCAGAAAGCTGGCTGTCTAGAAGGGTACAGTTTACTTGGATCCAGAAGCCACATATGCAATATATCAGCACAAGTTTCCAGGGAAACATCCCGAACCCCCAATCATAACATGGCAGGATGACCCACTTCTAAAAATGCAAAAAGCTGTAGCATGCCCACAGATAAATGCCCAGATGCATGCTGGGCAAGAATCCCCATGTAGAGGGCTATACCCATGTAAACAATAAACCCCAACAGTGTGTGAGGAGGAAGAAGGTGACAGAAGTCACAACAGCCATGCAAGTTCTCATGAGCTAAAAAGGAGAGCCAGCTATCTAGATTTTTCAGGACAAAACACAGTATGAAAGCGCAAACCCTTCGTAATGCAGTATATCCTGTCCCTGACACAAAGCATCTCCACCACTTCTCTCCCTCCATTTGCTTCTCTTGTGACTCTAGCAAATTTAGCATGTACTGAGTGACACCTCTTCTTAATCTACTATTTAAATCTTTTTGTGGCCAGGCACTGGTAGCTCACACCTGTAATCATAACTACCTGGGAGGTTGAGATCTAAAGATCATGATTCATTGTTAGCCTTGGCAGGAAAGTGAATGGATCACTTATCTGCAGTTAACCACCAAAATTCCAGAAGTGGAGCTGTGGCTCTAATGGTAGAGTGCTCGCCTTCAGCAAAAAGGAAAAAAAAAAGCTCTGGACAGCACCCAGGCCTTGAGTTCAAGCTCAGGACCAGCATTAAAGGGGAAAAAAGCTTCTTGTGAAAAAGTAAGATATATTTCTATTATCTTTTTGTATTCACAGAGCTAACACTAAGTTTTGGGCATCAGTAGAGCACAATCAACATTGATGGAAGGAAGGGAAGAAGTACTTAGCCACCAACATATAAAAGTCTAAGTCAGCCAGAGAGAGGAATTCCTTCTACACATCAAGGGCATAGTCAGAAGCAAAAAAAAAAAATTGATATACTACCAATCATTTAATAGAAGCTTTATGAAACATGATTTTCAGATAATATCCTAAATTACTAGTCCCAGTAATCTGGAGTAAAAGAGATGATTTTTACAAAGTCTTATGAATCGGCCTTAATACATTCTCAAACTACTCAGGCCCAATAATATCAACAACAAATAAGTGCTAAGATAGGACATACAGTTCCTGAAATATATTTTAAAAATTAACGCTTGACAAACATGTATGTGTATTTGTCTTCCAATAATGCCTCTTTTTTTGGTCAACCTATAAGCAAGTCTGTAATGATGTGAACTTTGCCTCCACAAAATCCTAACAATTGAGTTTTATTTGTCAAATATGAAGGACCCATCTCAATAAGAATTAGTAGGATCCCTAAAGAATGTTGCAAGTCAGTTGGTATCTGCCTTTTCTTCTGCTACCACCCTAGCTGAGGGTCTGCTTCTTTCTTCCTGTGGGGCTTCTCAGTATCTCTCTCCTTATTCTGTACTTTCTCATCTTTGCTCCAATCAAACTGGAATATTCACAGGTCTCTAGATAGGCTTTTCTGTCTCTGGGTAAAGACTCTCCCCAGTCTATCATTTCTGCATACAATACTTTCTCCTTTCATATTTCTAATAATCCTTCCATTCTAGACCCATCATTCCAATGTGAAAATTACACCGTCTGGGAGGCCATTCCTGAGTATTCCAAAATCTTCCAAAAAGTATATCTCCCCACACATGCCACTATCATTATTTCTTTGTTCATGACACATATGTCCTTAGATCTGAATGAGATAGCAATTTGAACTATCTAATTTCCTTATGATTTCTGGCACCTAACACTGTGGCTGTATAGAAAGCTGATCAAGAAGTACTTACAGACCTACACTGAATTCCATTATTGTATCCTATTGGCTATACACAGAGAGATCTAGAAAGGGAGATCTTAGATTACATCTTCAAGTTTCTCTTCTACCCAAGGCAGGAAAATCAAGACTGATCCCATAAAGCTCACAGCCTCATTCCCTCCCTCATGAACAGGGGAAGCCTCAGCGACAGGGTAAGCCCAAAAGTAGAACACAAAGACCCTTCAAAAAGACACGTGGGCTTCCCAAGAGAATCTCAGAGACCTCGTATCCGAACCCCAGAAAAAAATGTCCTCTCATCATGTGGTATGGAGGTCATTATTTTTGCCATATCTTACCTTCTTTCTTACCGCTTTTCCCCATGACAGTTCAGATACAACCATTGTCTCCCTTCCTCTGTTAAAGAAAAATATCACTGGGCAGAAAGAGTGGTGTAAGTGATAGGATACCTGCCCAGCAAGTGCAAAGCCCTGAGTTCAAACCCTAGGACCACCAAAACATAAAGCAAAGAAAAATTAATTCAGGATACATAAAAATAATACTGGAGACTTCTTAAAGACCTATCAGAATCCTTGCTGAAGGAAGACAATCACTCGAAGGAAGGTGAAAGATGAGTAATTTTGGTCTGAGATTGAGAGTGATGAGATATCTAAGTGGGAGATTTAGATAAATCAGCAGAATTCATACTAAAACTGAGAGACACAAAGATAGTCACAGAGGCCAAGGCCTACTTAGGAAGACTATTCAGAGAAGAGTCTTAAAATTTGATCCAGAAGAAATTTGTTGTCAGCCTCAGGATGGCAACAGGTTCAAAGACAGAGCTGGTCAAAGCAAGTCAATTCTCCCATGCTAAAATCAGCAAGAAAAAAGCTCCCCTCCATCTACTGGAGTTGCCAAACTGGGTGTGTAGGTAGGGGGAAAATATGAAAAGGGTCACTTTTGTATCATGTAGGGAAGGTCTGGGCAAGGAGGCAATCCAGCAGTTAAAAGGCAGAGAAAGAATCAACAAGTCCTCAGATCTTCCTAGAACCCTCAGTCTTCTCAGCTATGTGACCTTAAAGATTTTTGTTCTTTTGCTTTTGTTTAAACGGTTCATTTCTGTCACTCTCAATCAAAGAGTTCTGGCTGAATCCTGGGAAGCACTGTAAGTAGGATGTGGGCTCCCGTTCCCTGCTGACTGACCACATGACCAGGGTCAGCTCTGAGACCTTCTCACCTGATTATGAAAAGCCATTGAAATAGGTGGGTTCCTGAAGTCTCTAGAAGCCCCAATGTTCTCTAAGGCCTTCTCTCCTCTTGACATTCTAGAGTGGCAATCTCTTAAGAAAATACATAATATTTCCAGACACTGGTAGCTCATGTCTATAATCCTAGCTACTCAGGAGGCTGGGATCTGAGGATCATGGACTAGTCTGGTCAGGAAAGTCTGTGATACTCTTATCTCCAATTAAGGAGAAGAAAACCAGAAGTGTAGCTGTGATACAAAGTGGTAGAGCACTAGCCTTGAGCAAAAAAGCTCAGGGACAGCACTTAGGCCCTGAGTTCAAGCTTCATGATTGACCAAAAAAAGAAAGAAAGAAAGAAAAGAAAGGAAAGAAAATGTATATTGTTACGATGATCTACCACATTTTGAGTACAACCAATGTTCCCACCATTTCTTCTGTCTTTGGCTGTAGCTTTGCTCTTGACAAAGCCAAATCGTGGTAAAATTCTAATCCTCAAGTCACTGGAGGACTCTGGGATCCCCAGACAAAGCTGGAAGAAAATTGGTTAAAACAACTTTGGTTCCAGCCAATCAAATAGCACTGGCTCCCATTGCCTAGTTCTTTGCATCTAGATATTAATAAATAAACACAAAACTGTACTGTTTGGAAAACCATCCTGACCGATACTTCTTCTAGGCTTGACATTGTTAACCATTTTGTAGGGGAAAATAAAGGAGAAGAGTTCATGCTCTCCAATCACTTACAGTTAACTGGGAATACAAGACACAGGATACATAGAAAACAGTGTACTGCCACCTGCCATCAGGGCAAGGAGTGGTTTTCGTTGCACAGAGGTGTCCTCTTTCCTTCCCCTGAATTTGGGAGCAAGGTGGAAGATGACCTCTCTAGAGATGAAGCTAAGACAAACAGCCATCTGCAGAAAGTAATCCATTTTGTTCTGTCTCACTTGGCCATATGCTTGCCTTTAAACCATAACTTCCCTCTAGACACACACACACACACACACACACACACACACACACTTTTTTCTGCCTCTGTCTTCTTCTTCCCCCTTGTCTTCTCATTTCTTCTCCTTTATGAGCCTCTCTCCACCCTTTCCTTTCCGCTGTGTTTTTCTATAGAAATAGACTTCTAATGCGACACCCTGGGGTCCCACAGAAAGTGTGTATTAAGGGGGGTTGGAGGCATAAGGTTTGAGTTCTTTAAATAACACTTAATGAACAATAAACACAATCCAGCCCAGCCAAACTGGTACTTAGCTACTAAGAACCCCATCAATGGCCCATCTGTCATATTGTTAAGACCTTTAGAAGTTGTTTAACAAAATGTTAAATGAGATGACATTCAGCAGGCAGCAAAATGCTTGACTGCCTAATGCAACCCAAAAGAGCTGGCCTGGTGGCAATGTTTGATATAATGCTTTGTATTCCCTTCCCAAGAACCCGGGAGCAGGAGGTCTCCCTGCCTGTCACTTCCTATCTTGGTAAAGGGAGCCTAGGGTGGGAAGGACATAATCACCATTGGCAAGGAGGCCCAACCAACTGATGAAGTTCTTTTCTAAGGAAGCAGGACTGAGCAGCCAGTGACACCTGGAAATAAAGCCAGTAGAAAGAAAAAAATAGTAATTCTAGACTTGAATTCTCTCCCCTTCCTTGTTTCCAAGAGACCCTGTCTTTCTCTCTACCTCTCTTCCTTTCTCTCTCTCTCTCTCTCTCTCTCCCCCTCTCTTCCTCTCCCTCTCTCTCTCTCTCTCCCTCTCTCTCTCTCTCTCTCTCTCTCTCTCTCTCTCTCTCTCTCTCTCTCTCTCTCTCTCTCTCTCTCGGCCTTGAGGGGAGAAGGCAAAGGTGGTAATGAGAGCTGACTTTTTCTGAGAGCTGAAATATGAAGCCAATTACTAAGGGGAAGATTTCCAGCAAATTGGCTCCTGATAGCTCACATTTATCTGCTTCAGATTTGCATAGTGGAGGAGGAAAGGCTCTGCTTTGGTCCAGGTAACAAAGGAAGAATCCATGTTGCAGAAGGTGAACAACTTTATTCCACTTACCTTCACCCCTGAGTCCAGAGTTCAATAATTAAAGGCAATAAAGGCACAGGTCACAGGAAGAACAGTGTTAAGGAGAAAAGAGGAAAATGTGGGGTTTTTAAATCCCCTTTGGCTGATGGTCTGAAGACTGACAAAGCTGCTGGGTTATACAAAGAAGGAAAACTCCACAACCATTAGCAATGATAAAATTCTTCCCTGGACAATATGCAGAGGGAGGGAAACATAATTTTTCTCTCTATCCTTCCAATATAGGGTGGCAATACTGCTTCATTTGGGATCTACCTCAGTAACAAAACACAGGTTAACAAGAGAAAACCAAACAAAAAAAGTTTCATAATAAGGACACCTCAGGTATATAAGATAAGATACACACCCAGGGTAAATTAAGTAAATCTCTAAGAGGTAGCTTTGAGTTCAGACTTCAATGTGCTCATGGATATATTGGGATGGCACATTTTGGTCCCCTGTATCAGCTTCCTAATGCTTTCTATTTTCTGGCTTTTCAGCTCAGAATTCTCTGATCTTTCTCTTTTGTTCAAGTACTTACTTCAAAGGAGGGAACTAAACACTTGGAAAATATGAACAGCCCTCAGAACTCTAAAGGAAATAGAAATTGTATTCACATCTTGCTGGTTAATATATATATATATATATATATATATATATATATATATATATATATATAATCTAACTCTTCACTGAAATGAATTACTAACCTATAAAGTCATCTCACACACTTCAGTCATAAAAAGACAACCAAATAACTCAACTGAAAATGAGTAGAGGATTTGAGGAGACATTTCTTCAGAGAAATGCTCAATAAGAACACAAAATAAGGTAGTGATGCTCAAGGTCCTGAGCTTTTGGGAAAATGTGAATCAAAGCCACAATGAAATGCCATTGACAGGCACTAGGGTGGTTTTAATTTTAAAGTAATGCAAATAAAACAAGTGGCAGTGAAGTTGTAGATAAATTAGAATCTGCAGACACTCATGATACAACTGCTTTTAAGTCATTTTCTTAAGGTGTTAAAAATAGAATTATCATATGACTCCACAGCTCCATTGCCAGGTATATTACTAAAAGAAACGACAAGATAAATGAAAAACCAAAGCTTGGACCCAAGCAACTCATAGAAGCATTCCTTGTCATAGTCTCAGAGTGGAAGTAGCTCAAAGACTCATGACTTGATGAAAAACTAATAAAATGTGAGAAGTCTATACTAAGGCATCTTACTCAGCCCTGAAAAGGAACTAAGTACAAGTACAAATACATGTGATACCCTGGATGCCATTGAAAACATGCCAAGTGAAAGAAACCAGTCACAAAAGACTTTCATGTACTGAATGGTTCTCTATGTATGAAATGTCCAGGATAGACTAAAAATACAGAAAATAGACCTGCACTTGCAGGGAAGAGGAGAGATTGTAGGAGTGACTGATAGTAAGACCAGATTTTTCCAGGTGTTCTAAATGTTCTAAAAGTGATTACAGCAATAATTGTATGGCTCTGTGACTATACTAAAAACCAATGAGTTGTGCATCCAAAGCAACTGGGTTACATAACATGTGAATGATGTCACAATAAAGCCATTAAAAGGAAAAAATAAAATAAAATAAATACAAAAAAATGCTCAGTTACTCAGGAGCTAGAGATCAGAAGGATCCTGGTTTGAGGCCAACCAAGGCAAAAAGTTGGTGAGACTTTATCTCAACAATTTGCTAAAGTGGCTCACATCTGTAACCCCAGCTACACAGGAGGCACAGTTTGGAGGCATAGACTGGTCAGCCTAGTCCAAGGCTGACCAAGACCAAAGCATAAGACCCTATCTGAAAACTAACCTAAAGTGATAAGGCGTGGCTGAAGTGGTAAAAGCTCTGGCCTAGCAGCACAAGACCCTGAGTTCTAGTACTGCCAAAACAAGTTTGTTGTGTGTGTGTGTTTTTTTAATTAATCATCCCTTGGTTTATTTGCTAGAGCAATTATAACAAAGTGCCACCAACTGGGTTGTGTGAGCAACAGTAATCTGCCATCTCACAATTTAGGAGTTACAAGTGTGTACATCAAGGCATAGTTAGAGAACTGAGAAAAAACTGATCCATGTCCTTTACCTACCTCTGGCTTGTTGACAATTTTGGGCATTCCTCATCTTCACATGGTATTTCCCTAACTCCAAAGATTCCTTATTCTATAAAGGTATCTGTCATATTTGACTAGGGTTCCCCTGATGACCTCTATTCTAAAGAAAGCTCATTCTGAGATACTGAGGGTTGATACTGTAACCTATCAACCTAAGGAGAACAAAATTCCACTAGAAGAATCCATTCCAAAGAATTTGAAGGTGGCCAGTACATTGCATTTTATTGGGAGATCTTGATCCTAGCATTTTCCTTCCCTGGGTCTCTGTTAGCCTGTATGCCATTTGACACAGTCTCAGAATGTGTACTATGATCTCTAAGCAAAGCAAGAAAGGATATTGACAGTTGCACATCTTAAATGCTTTAATGTGTCACTTCCATTCAGTGGCCAATGTAAATGGCATGGTTGGAGAAGTGCCACCTGCACTAAGGCCAGAATGACTGAATCACAGATGTCTGCCACACACGGGACCTGATGGCTCAGGAGGTCTCTCTGACAAGAAATGGCTTTTCCTCTAGCCACTTTACTTCAATTACCCACTTAATTTTTATAAACTATGACTAGAATAGTAATTAACTTATCTCCCAGCTCTGTTAGTCACCAGAAACTTCACTTCTCATGTAGCTATGATGGGTTTTTGAAGGGCCAGCATTATGACATGCCTTGGGGACAGGAAGGTAAACATTTTTTTCATCAGTAACCCATGAGAGTCACTTAGACCACAGCCTCCCAACTGTGAATGAGTTATGTGTCTGCCAATACTTCTAAGCTCTCAGTACAGGCCCTACCTGCTAACAACCCACTGATTCCAACCACCAGTCATCTTCAGTCATTTACCTAATGCAGGATAGCAGCAATGCTTTCTCTGTGTTCCACAAAATGAAAATGTTAGGAAATAGTGATCTAGATCAAGGATCAGCTACCTAGCATCCATAAACCAAACACATCTACTACCTATTTTGTAGGTTTACAAACTAAGGATGGTGGGCGGAGGAGGGGGTTGGGGGGAGGGGGGAAGGTGATTTATAAAAGCATTCTTCAATGGACATAAAAAAAACAGCTCATGAAATGCAAACACACAAAAATTGTTAAAAAATGCAAATTTCAGTGTCTGTAATTAAAGCTGTACAGAAATACAGCCACACTTGTTCATGTAATTGTTGTCTGTATCACGGTAGCACAGTGAAGTCACTGCAACGAAGACTATATGGCCCCCAAATTTTAAAATCTACTCATCTAATTCCTTACAAAGGAAATTTGCAAACGCCTCTTTGCTTCTCAAGGAAAGCTATAATTTTTTTTTACCATTCATCAAGCAATGTTGATTCAGTGCTGATTCTTGTCATATTGATGTGGGTTAGTTTAAGATTTAACTTTTCTGGCCAGGCAAAGTGGCTTACATCTGTATTTCCTGCTACTTGAGAGGCTGAGAACAGGAGAATGACAGTTTGAAGCAATCCTGGACAAAAACTTCCCAAGATTCCATCTCAACAAAGAAACTAGTTATAGTGGTACATGACTGTGATCCCAATTATGTGGATTCAGGTTGGCCTGGGAAAAGCATGTGAGACCCTATCTAAAAAAGAACTTAAAAACAAAAGGGCTGGAGACATAGCTCAAGGGGAGAGCTTGGTAAGTACAAGTCCTTAAGCTCCAACCTCAATCAATCACCTTCCCCAGGAAAATTAAAATTCTACTTTTCTACTTTGGGAAGGATGAATTTTTCTTCTTCTGTCTCTACTTAGTTGGCATGTTGGGGGAGGACCTTCAAATTAACTGACAACAGAAAAGTAAACTAAAGCAAAATTTACTCATACTTGAGTAGGAATTATTCATTTCCTGACTACCCCGGGTAAAAGTTTGTATCAATTTACCAGAAAAAGAAGATGGTTAGGGTACTGTGGGAAAGGTGAAAGGTCCTACTGGTTTGTTCATTTGCTGGTTTTGTGATACTGGGGATTGAATTGAGGGCCTCATGTTTGCAAGGCAGGTACTCTGCCACCTGAACCATGTCTCCAGCCTCTCTTTGCATTGATTATTTTCTATGTAGGGTCTTGCTTTATGCCTGGGACAGCTTGAGCTGTGATCCTCCTATTTGTGCTGCCTTGTGTCACTGGGATGATAGCCATGTGCTTCTCCTGTAGGTAGGCTAACAGGTTCATGTAACAGAACCCAATTCAGTGACATGAAGACTCAAGAACTTTGATGCCCAGGCTGGCCTACTTCCCAAAGACCTAGGATCATAAGTTTGAGCCACCACAATTTTTCTTTTTTTTTTCTCTTTAAATGCTACTAGAATGGGTAATCTGTCTTCTTCCTGAACTTTAGAGGAAATTCCTTTGGTGGGTAGAACGTAACAATTGTATTTTCAACCAATTCTGCCTTAGTTGGCAAGGGAAGTTCAGAAAATTTTCAAATATTTTTCCCCTCAAAATAATCTTTAAACTGTGAGCTCTTCCACACCAATCTCCCATGCGATACTGGTGTCCATGGACCACAGTTTGAGGTGCAAAGGTCTATAGATCCATTTCAGCATCATCTCCAACTCCTTAACACTGCTCCTTGCCAGGAGCAGAAGTGAATATACTATCAAAGATCCTGACAGGCCATTGTCTCTAAAGAACAGCAGGTCAGGATAAAAACGGTCTCATAAAAGGTGGCTCTACTATATCAGTTCATTCCAGTTATTTGCAAAGCAGTAATTCTCCATGCTATCAGCAAATACCCAACAATTCAGAACTGTCCATCAAACAAGCAATATCAGTACCCAAACTGCCACAAGACAGAGCACAGGCCCTCTGTTACATCCCTGACCTCAAGACTCCCCACCAAATCCTACCCACACTCCATTGCTACCCTCCCACAGGGCTGAGCTCCACAGACCGTGCCCTGTTTCATTTGGTCGTGGGCATAATATCTTGTGGATCTCTTTTCGAAAATGGGCTAGGACTCAACCCTTTATTGATTTCCTTCTAGTACCTGAATTCTGGTCTTATACCTGCCACTCCCCATGCCAGTCAGGCAGCAACAGGAAACAGAGTCAGATGGGAGGCATTCAATAATGTTGCTAGCTCTTTCTCCCATAATTCTGAGATTTACAGTGTTAATTTAAAACCTTGAGACATCTGTGACACCACACTACCTTGGCCAATTTTTCCTCAAGGAGCTGTACGGGTTTTGTAAAGAATTCACTGGTAGATCAATATTAGCTGTAAAGAAAAAGTTGCCCCCTGAAGCCAAAACAACCTAATTGCTAAACCATGCTACAATAATTCTGTGTGATGGGGGGAAAAATGCTTACAGGTAAGCGCCAGTGCTAGAAAGAAGGTTAGGAAGTTTATTCAAGATCCTCCAACTGTCATGTGGGTAGGACATAGAACCCCTGGAGTTTGTTTCTAAATTAATGTCAGAAATATGCCTTTCCTAGTATAAATAACAATTACAGGTACAGACTTGGGGAAGAAGGGCTCTTACAGAAATAATGGAAAGAATGCTGTTCCCTGAGTTTCTAAGAAGAGTTGTCTAAGATGTCATACTTTGTGGGTTAAAAAAATGTTCTATATCTGTATCATCCAATATAGTAGTTGCTAGCCACTGAGTACTTAAAATGTGACCAGAGAGACAGAGAAACTGAAGTTTTCATTATAATTGTTTTATTCAAATGGTGTCATGTGACTTCTAATCAGGTGGGCAGTACAAATCTGAATCATGTTCCAAGGATGTGACCTTACATCATTAAATCTCCCTGTATGTTCACTTATATTTTGGGGAATTTCAAGTGGGTGCTATGATTTGGGATATGAATTGGATGTGTCTCCCAAAGCTTCATGAGCTATATAGTCTTGGTCCTCAAGGTGTGATGTGGAGAAATATACAACCTATATGAGGTTGGACCTAATGGAAGATAATTAATTCCAGGAGACTCTACCCTCTCAGAAGGAATAAGCTATTCTCACAGAGCAGATTCATTTCTGTGGGAATGGGTGGTCATATGGGGTGCTGGTACCACCCCTAAATCCACACATGTTGCCTGTCATTTTTACACATATTCCCACCATTGTGATGACATCTCTCAAGAGATCCTCACCAAAGCTGAGCAGATCCCCTGACACCTCTAGAACTGTTAACCAGCAATAAAACTTTTCTGAAAAGTCAGCAGCCTCATGTATTTTCTCAAAACAACAAAAACTAAGACAGACAGTGAGCATAGAAAGTATTGAGGCTTTCTTGAAGTTGTTCACTCTACCACATAAGAATAAAAACAAGCAAGGGAAAAGGAAAAGAACACGAAAACAGCACCAATTTGGGAGGGTAAAAGGAGGGCACAGAAATGATGACACAAAGGGCGAACACATGCAGCAGTGATCCTATGGACCGAACACTGTTGAAAATGAAGTACACAACTTGTGGGTGAGGACAAGAGGGAAAACCTGGGAGACAGTGAGGGAAGAGGGTGACATTACTCAAAAAGAAATGTACGCATTGCCTGACTTATGTAACTGTAACCCCTCTGTACATCACCCTTACAATCGCTAAGTATTTTTTTAAAAAATAATAATAAATGCAGCAGTTTATTTCTAGTCAGGAAGGTGTTCGGGCCTCTAACCCTCTCATTTTCTCCCAATCTTCCTCTTACATACCCTATGTCAATGAGCCAGCACAGAAGGGGGCCTCTCCTGTAGCATAGATGTATAATTCACGTACATACAGAGCACTCCTAGCCAGTCTCTAGCACCACTCCTTTTCTACTATCACAAGAAAAAAATAATAATCCCCAAATCTCTTATTTCACTTAAGTGATAATCAGTGCTTTCTAATCTGAACCATGAGCTCTGTTCTACCATAAAGGTTATTAGAGCTGCACACTGACCAGAAATCTGTGGTGGAGAATCACTGGGGCAGGGAGGGGGGGGTGCACAGTGGGGGCTGACAGTGCTAGGACACCCATGTGACCCAGCTCCCCAGGACAGAAGAGGCCCCATTCTGAAAACTGTAGTTAATTTCAGAGCAGCAGGCCACTGCCTCTTACAAGGTTTGAAGAGACCTGGAAGATCAATTACAGGAATGATTAGCATGCAAATGGTACCAGCAGGCTACAGACAGGAACCCTCTCTGTAAGGACTGCAGAGGCCAGCCCAGTTAGGAGCAAATCACTCAGCAATAAACAGAAGAAAAGTCATTAGCCTTTTTATCAATGGAAAACACATTTCCCCCATTATTTTCAAGTATGTTGGCTGAAGAGGTAGCTAATGTTATTCTGAAATACTTTAATCAAAGGCTAAGGATTGGAGACTCAAAATTTAACAATCAAGATGAAGGAGGGAATGTTATTTAGCCCAAAAGACAGCCAGTCTCCAATTTCCATTTCCTCTCCCTGTTTTTTCCTCTCTCCATGTTTTTTTTTTGGTTTTTGTTTTGTTTTGTTTTTACACGTCTTGCATCCTCATATGACTCAACACTGTGATTCTCAAACGTCAGGCTGTGGGCAGCTATGGTGCCAGTTTATAGTAAATGTTCACTAGTCCTGGGCACAATATTTAAAATGTGCCATCAGTTTTTCACCAGGCTAAATCAATTCAAGTTAAAGAAATTGCAGCTGTGTTGTTCCTATTTTCTTACTGTTAAAAAGTGCTTTCTTTTATGAAATAATTGTAATCATAAAATAGAGGGTTTTTGTAGTTTTATATGACTGTCTTGTATGTCCTTATTGATAAAAACAAAAGTTAATGAGTGCCAAAATGTGCCTTCCCAAAATATAAAGGATCATAGAGCTGAAGATAATTAAGAAGCAGATGCAGACAAGATGGCTGCCCTTTATTTGTCTAAAACAAGAACTTAGAGTTACAAAAACACAAAGTGTTCTGCCTGCTTCACCCTCTCCCTTTCCCTCTCCCTCTCCTTCTCCCACTCCCCTTCCCTTTTTCTCTTCCTCTCCTCCCCTTCTCTGTCCACTGGCTCTCCCTCCTCCCTCCCTCCTTTCTGGCTATCAAGTGTTCCCCACCATATTAATGCTGCTTTACTACAGACCAGAACCTAGGAACCCTAGACTGAACCTCTGAAACCATGAGACAAAGTATATCTTTTCTGTTCTAAGTTGATCTTCTCAATTATTCTATCACAGTGTTCAGAAGCTGACTGGCACACCAAAGTTGCTAATGCATTGAGCTAAGAAAAGAAGAAGGAACAATTATATTGAGCTTTCTGTTTACCTATCCATTCCTGAAATCTACTATTTCCCTCTGGATGAGGGTCTTCAAATGACAGTGGCACTCAAATAACGTCCATGGTTCCCAAAAGGAACAAGGCAAATCCTAATTTTGCCAATCAGAAGCAGTATCACCTAGAACAAGGGCTGGTAACCAGAACTGTGAAGAAAATACGACCAGTATACTCTGCATACCTTCAAAAGGCAGAAGGAGGGCTGTGTGTGCAAGGGGAGGGTGTGAGCATGAATATGGATGGACCAGGGTGCTAGGAAGCTGTAGCCAAGTGGCAAAGGCCAGGAGAGCTGCTTGGATGATGATCTGCTTTGTCATAAAGTCAGTGAGTTGGAACCTGAATTCAAGGGTGGTTTGATAGCAGAGCTCTTAATAACAAGGGCTATCTTTGCTACAAAAATATAAGGGCAAGACCATTTTTTAATGGATGTTTCAGATAAGAGATCAGATCAGAAGACTTTGGGCCACCTGAATAATTGGATTTTACTCCATTAAGGCCTATGTGGTACCCACTTTGGAAGATTAACTGAAAGTACTTTTTGGTGTTTCCTTTTCTCAGTATTATAAATGTGGGTGTCACAAGGAGCCTCAAAGACCACATGATCCAACTCTTTTATTTGGCACTATGACACAAAGTCCCTTAAAGATGAAATGACTATACAAGGTCCAAGTGATAAGCCAGAAAATTCTACAGTTTAACAGTCTAAGTGAAGTGAATTAAGGTATTGTTTGGCATCTACCAGGCTTTCAATGGTGATTGTTAAAAAGTATTTATCACTTTATCATTTCAACATCTAAAATAAACTCAGGCTCAAATGTATACAGTCAGACAATGGATTCAAATAATTCTGTGGACATGGAAAGAAAAAAATCAGCAATCAATTTAATAGATGAAAATGTCAACTTATAGGCAACAGGACATTATTAAATTGTCTCATTACATTATGACCACTCATTTTAAATCTTCTCAATTTAAAAAACTGTTAAGAAATATAATTTTTTTAAAGAATAAATAAGTTTAGACTGAGAATTTGAACTTTGATAGTATGTGCTTAGGTAAAATTGTATGCCCATAATAAAATACACTTTTCTTTGTCAAAATAATAAAACAAGCCAGGTGCTGGTGACTCAAGCCCGTAATCCTAGGTCTTCAGGAGGCTTAGATCTGAGGACTGAAGCCAGATGGGGCAGGAAAGTCTATGAGACTCTTATCTCCAATTAAACACCAAAAAAGCCAGAAGTAAAGCCGTGGCTCAAGTGGTAGAGCACTAGCTTTGAGCAAAAGAAGCTCAGGGCCAGTGTGCAGGCCCTGGGTTCAAGCTCCATGACCAACACAAAAAAATAAAAACTTAAAAATTTTTTCAAAAAATTTTATCTACTGAAACATATCATATGTTATATCTGACTAAGACTTGACTTGAATCAAATTACTAAGCACATATTACTTATAGCTTGGATAATTTCTTACTCTTTTTCTCCTCCTTGAGAATTCAGATCCTGAAATTCATCATGGGCAGTGACAAGGAAGATGAGCCACTAGTTATTTCTGCAAACCTTTGACTCCTCATGGATCTCTCCTGTGTTAGCTAATTTCTCACAAGATCAATGGTCTTTAACATGACTAATAGAACTTAACAGTCACACAGAGTGCTGCCTCATTCTAGTAATTTATACTCCATCTTCAAAGAAGGTGGATTCCAGCTGAAAACTGGACTGGAACAATACATTCCAAGATGAAAATTAGCAAGTAAAAGTGAAGAATAAAACTCTAAGATCTAAGAGTTCTAACGTCCCCAAGTATATAGGTTTTCTTTGTAGACTTAGACAATTAAAATGTCGAAGTTATCTTGAATTAAACAATGAATTCATAAAATAAGGAGGTAATTTAAACATCAAAATTAGACCCTCAAAAGCCATGTTAACTCACTTTTCAAATGTTCATCATATCCAACTCTCAATTACAAATGCTCACCTTTTACCATATAAAAGGTAACATTGGCCAGTAAAGATGTTGGACTACCTCACAAAGATACGGATGGCAGGAGGAGAGGCTGGCGAGACACAGGCAGGAGCCTCCCAACACCTGCATCAGCAGTAGATCCAGGAAGAGATTCACACAATCAAGTATGTCTTGATTTAAAATCTGTTACACAGGAATTTAATTGCTAGACGCAGAGAAGACACATTTTGGGAGGCCGAGTAAGGAGTCTTCATTAGAAAGCTGGTGACTGCAAGCAGACACATGTGCCCCCAAAACCTACAGCCTTGAATGCACTTAAAACTGTTAGGAAACTGAATTGTACTAAGTGAAGTAAGCCAGGCCCAAAGAAACACAGGCCCCATGGTTTCCCTTATTTGCAGTAACTAGTACATGTGTAGGACAAGCAGAAAAGGTCAAAAGCTATGTACATGTGACCATATAAGATGATGTTACGTGAAATGAACCCCAAGATAGGGACACAAATATTTTTTCTTGCTTGCTATTGTTTTTAATGTATTTATAATGTACCATGTGATTTTTTTTTGTTTCTTTGTATGTTCCTCCCCCACAGTATAACCCCTGTTTTCACTATATTTGATGTCAGGAACCTGCATCTTATATATACACTTCTCTAATTCGGGGAGGGGAGGGAAAAAAACAAAATGCTTAAATAGAGATACAGGTTATCCCATTGTAACAATGAGATGTACAAGACACTATGTTGAAAATGAACTTTACAACTTTGGGGCGGGGGAGGTGGGGTAGTTGTGGAGGTGGGAGGGAAGGGATGGTAGGGAAAAACAAAAGAAACAATGATCGATAGGAAATGTACTCATTACCTTGCTCATGTTACTGTAACCCGTCTGTACAGTATTTTTACAATTAAAAAAAAGTACCAAAAAAAAAAAAAAAACTGTTAGGAAACTGAGCCACGAGAGTAGTAGAAAAGAAAGAGCAGGAAAATGGCAGCTGTGGTGCTAAGGCCCAAATAGGGTCATGTTTAGGGACAGGGTCACAGGGAGCTCAAAGAGTCTCCCAAGTTCACTATATAGGTCCAAGTCCTGCCCCTGCTTCTAGGAATTCAGGTATCTATCACCTGTGGGTGAGGTTGGGGTGGGATTTTTACCTCTAGGAGTTTTGGGGAAAATCCCCATCATCCACCAAGATGCCAAGATGGTACAAACTAGACCCAGTATCTGTATTTCAAATCCAGAATATCACATTAAAAGTAGGAAGCAAGTGGGTTAGTTATGAAGTTTACCAAGAGCTTGCAGAAATACTTCTGGGTTTAAAAAAAAATAAGGAGAATTGAGAATTGTCCAAATCAGGAACACATTCTGTTCCTTTCTTTACAGATTTAATGAGCAAAAGGTGCTTGATGGATTTTTATTGGATTCAGGTGGCTTTATATTTTGTCACTTCACAATGCTTTTCACTGAGTTAATCCATTGGTGTCCATCATGAGCTTCAAGAGACATAGGTAGCAAATAAAATAACTGAAATCATCACTAAAGCTTCTATTGAGCAATATAGTCTAAAGAATGGCTTTTGGAAATTCCAACTTATGCAATATTTCTGATTTCAAAGGCAAGAGATCAAGTCTCACAAAGTAATAATAATAATATTTTAGCTGGTACAGCACACAGCTAAGACTAGAGCCCAGCTCCTAGGATATCTGCATCTGTGGTTCATCACTTTTTGTTCGTCTCCTTGCTGAAGCCAGCCTTCTTCAGACATTGATAGACTCAGAAAAATAACAGCTGAGGGGCTGGGAAGGTGGCTCAGTGGTAGAGCGCTTGCCTTGCATGCCTGAGGCCCTGGGTTCAATTCCTCAGCACCACATAAGCAAAAAGAAAAAAGCTGGAAGTGGCGCTGTGGCTCAAGTGGTAGAGCGCTAGCCTTGAGCTGAAGAGCTGAGGGATCAGCGCCCAGGCCCAGAGTTCAGGCCCCACAACCAGACCCAAAACAACAACAACAACAAAAAAAAAAAAACAGCTGAATTTTTCTTCCTAATAACAGCCAAACAAATCCCAAGGCACTCCTAGTAAACCTTTCCAACCATGAATCCTGTCTGCTCCTGGCCCTTCCCTCCAAGCAAGTTCAGTGAATGACTACAACTTCAATTATAACAGAGATATTCTTTCAATTCCAGAAAAGCTACAGAGAAACCCTTTGGTGATTAATAGCTGATTAACTTCTGTCAAACATCTGTGAGCTCCAGTAATTTGACAAAATGATATGTGATGACCAGTTGAGCTCAGAAAACACAACACCTGAGAAATGTTTCCTTTGATGGCACTCACTAGCCGTAACCCAGGACTAAGCTCAGAGCTCAGCTGTTTAAAAAAGAAAGTATGAGGAGGCCGGGGAAGGGAAAGGAAGGGAAGGGAAGGGGAGGGGAGGGGAGGGGAGGGGAGGGGAGGGGAGGGGAGGGAAGGGAAGGGCAGGGCAGGGAAGGGAAGGGAAGGGAAGGGAAGGAGGGAAAGGGAAGAGGAGGGAGGAGAGAACAGAAGAGGAGTCAGCCCACTGGCTCCAATCAGTGGCTCCTTATTGCTCAGATTCAAACTCCCTGTCTTGGTATCTAGAATCTTCTGCCATCTGTCTTTGCCTTTCTGTCTAGTGTAATTCTCCCACACAAAATCCTCTCTTATTTTCTTGACCTACACTAGACCATATACTGTCCCATTGTGTCCCTTCCTGTTCTGCTCTCACAAAGAATGGCTGCCCCCCTTCATCGCTCTCCATTCCTATTTAACAAAAACTCAAGCAAATCTCTATATGGAACATAGACAATAAGCACAATTGTAGAAGCTGGCCTTCCCTTCAGAACATGTTTATACTTCATCTAGTCTATACTTTCCACAGAATACCTATCAAGATTCACCTTGAAATACAATTTAAATGTGCACATGTCTTCTTTTCTAGATTTCATTGTAAACTTTTTGAGACCAAAGTCATTTTCTTTAACATTTCTTACTTGGCACTACGGGAGGCATTAGATGAATACTGGAAATCTTCTAGTTCTTAGCATCCTTAGGTAAAGTCTCAGCATGAGCTTGGCACATGGCCTGGCCTCTTCTCACCCCTCTGTCTCAGTGCCCCCCCCATCTTGTTACATACCTGTGTCCTCATACGAAATGATCGAGATCTCCTCAGAGGAACACACTTCTCATTTAGTACCTCTGGCAGAAAAGTCATCCATTTATCTACTTAACAAGCTCAAGACTTAGTACCCATATACAAGTCTATTCCTAGACTGGTCCTCCTGCCTATGTATCCACATAGCCAGGACTTTGTTTTGGTTACATGTGACACTTCTTACCTATGTCTCTATATCTTCACAATGGAAATCCCTTGTAAGTTTCTTGAAGAGAGAGATTACATCTCATTGGTTGTGGTATCTACTCTAAAATAGAACACAGTGCCTATGCATAATCTAAATTGTGAGCCAGCTTCCACATTGGATCCTGATGATCTTGGCCCCCTAGTGCCCAGGTCCTTGTGTGACCTACCCATTAAGTGTGAGCTGGTCTTCATGTGTGACTCTGAGAGAGAATCAAACAGTGCTCTTGGGTCACTTGCTTTGAAGAAAGCCAAAGCTATGCCATGAGCAACCCTAAAAGAGGCTACACAGTGAGAAACTGGTGCATACATCCAACATTCGCAGACAGGAATCTAGAAGAGAATCACCCACCCTTAGTCAAGCCTACATTACAACTATGTGGGAGATTCTGAGCCAGAACACCCAGCTAGGCTGCTCCCACATCCTCAACCAACAGGATTGTTTTAAGTTGCTAAGTACAGGAATTTGTTGTTCAATACTAGATGAGTTATATATAAATATACACATAAACATGTATACATTTAGTATCTACAAATGAGATTTGGCTGCAAAAAGGCTTTTGGAATCAGTTAGCAGGCCAAAGCTGTAGGGTAAGGAGAAGAATGCTATAAAAAGCTTCGACAAAGGTTACTGTTGAAGAAAGTGGAGGAACTCTTTTTGGAAGATGGAGGGAAGTGAAACCGTGTTAGGTAGTGGCAGAAAATTTAGCAACACTGTCACCTACAGTAAAGAAGCCACATAGTAGGTGATGTAGAACATCATTAACACAATGCTAAGGCTAAGGCCACTTTCAGCTAGAATGCTGAAGGTACCACGTACATCGTTTTGTAATAAAGAAAAAGAAGCTTAAAAAACAAACAACAACAAAAAGAACAATCTGGGTGCTTGTGGCTCATGCCTTTAATCTTGGCTATTCAGGAGACTGAGGTCTGAGAATCACAATTAGAAACCAGGCTTGGCAGAAAAGTCTGTAAGACTCTTATCTCCAGTTAACCACCAAAAAGCCAGAAGTAGAAATGTGGCTCAAGTAGTAGAGCACCAGCCTTGAGCAAAAAAGCCAATCAAGAACATATGGCTCTAAATTCAAGTCCCAGTAGGAGCGTGTGCGTGTGTGCGTGAGCACACACACACACACACACACACACTTCTTCCTAAATTCCCCTCTGATTTGCTTTAATGTTAAATAACAATAAAAAAATAAATAAAAGATGAAGCAAAGGCACACTGAACATATAAATGTGTGAGAACTTGACCCGCAGTGGAATGGGTATCTGGGGCAGTGGAAGAAAGGGAGGACACTCTATCACACTCTTCTATTTTTAATATGTTTCAAGCTTTCATGATAAAAAGTTAAACACAGCTCTATCCACACACCTTAGCTAGGAAAGTCTATGAAATTTCTCTTTGGCTTCTCCTCTCCATTTTGTCAGAGTCTCACCCATCAACATCTCCCTAAAAACTTGAACTTTCTCCTCCCTGAGCTATGTGGTATTTCTTCCCACATTTCTGACTGGCCTGTCCAGCTAATCACTGAACCCAGCGAAACAAAGAACTCCCCAAGTAACAGGACCTACCTTCCCTCAAAGGCAGTTTCAGTAACCACCTTTTGTTACTTGAGCATACTTTAGGGGCTTAATCCCCAGCCAAAGTGGTTTATCAAAGTAATTCTACCAAACGCCTCTAGTGCTTTCCTTCAGAAGAATACTGGTGAATAAAATTTTCTCCATCTTGTTACACTTATTATTCTGAATTCCTTTGCACTTTGTTCAAAAGAAGCCAGTCATTGAAACTTGATTTTGAGAACGCAAGCTGGTATTCAACCACCTCTGAAAAGAGTGGTTAATTCTATTTGAGTTTCTCTCCATAGCCCCATTCAAAACAGGTTGTGTGTATCTAAGAATAAATGGAGTCACCACACAAGAGGTTTATTATCAGAGCTAAGCTTCTGAGAAGCAACTCCCACTACTTAATGCTGAAAGGAAGGGAGAAAGAGAAAAAGGAAGACAGGCTGTAATGAATGGGAGGGAGGAGACTGAGGAAGGAGGGAAGGGATAAAAAGGACAAGGGACAGGGTGGCCGACTTTTGAAAAGCCACTGGTACTGTTCACATCCTGCACCTTGCCTTGCTGTACCAGCTCAAAAGAAGAAAAAAATTATCCATGTAAATCAGATTTGGCTTTGATTTTCGCTTCTTTCCAAAGCCTACACACAAACAAAACTGTGTTTCAGTTTCTACTATATTTTGAGGAAAATCGTAATATTTTCACTGACTTTCTTTTGCTTGTAGTCTCTCAACCTTTCTCTCTCTCTTAGTTAAAAAAAATGAAGATAATTCCAAGGATTTCAGAGATTTGAATGCTGACCAATGCCTCTAACTTTCCTGTACGGAAATATTCATTTGATGTTTAAACCAGCCTGCGACTATTTTTGTTGGGTTTTGTGAAATTCCCTGATTTTCTTGTTGCTGCACCTGCTGAGTTTAAAAAAAAAAAAAAAAAAAGACACACAGCCTAGAGACTGTTCCCCAGAAGGGGACCAGGGCCAGATTATGTCAACAATTCTTCTGCCCTGAAAGAAGGTCTGAAGGTCTCTGTGTTGTCAAATGACAATTGTGACTCCTTGCATTTAAGAGTCACGCACAGATGACTCCATCTGAAGCCCTCTGGGTAATAGTAGCCTTTTGAGGTTATGATATCTCTAGATGGAATTCAATAAGAGAAACTCACTTTCAGTTGAGCTCTTGGAGCAGAGCCAGGTGAACCTAACAATACAATATGCTCCCAAAGAAAATTGGACTTATCCTTTTTTCTTCGCTCTTTTTTTAAAACTTCTAACCTTTTCTCTTCCTTCTTCCAATCCCTCCTTTTATTGGGGGAACTGCAGAGCTTTGAAAATTAAAATCCAGCATTTAAACAG
The DNA here is from genome assembly GCF_019054845.1 of Dipodomys spectabilis. NCBI lineage: Eukaryota > Metazoa > Chordata > Mammalia > Rodentia > Heteromyidae > Dipodomys > Dipodomys spectabilis. The sequence continues at coordinate 151,347 of NW_024870756.1, forward strand.
AAGCCCTTTATAATAAGAAAAGACAAGCTCCATGTGCAGCCTTGAGAACTCACTCTCTCCCAGGCTGAACTCTCCCACTTCTTCCTGCAAAATAGAAACCAGAGATCATCACAACCAGCAGTTTTCCATTGCTCCTTCAAACAAAGTCTTTGGGAGGGTTTTTTCCTCATCTACTTTTTTTTCCCTCTTAAATGGAAAGGAAGCAAAATGTACAAAGCCTGCCCAAACATCATGGCCTAACTTGACTTTGTTCCTCTGCTTGGTTTATTTCTCCTTTTGCCAAGATTTCCCCCTGAATAATTACTATTTCTTGGCCTGAAAAAGGTCGTAATTCTCTTTGTCTTTTGCATTTGATCATCCAAGTGGATTAATGTGGGTGTTAAATGGGTGGAAGAAGTCGTTTTCTTTGTCAAATTCTCTTAATCATCCTTCTGACTTCACATTCTTATTCTCCCTACCCACACATATCCCTCCCACTGCTACCAAAGTGTGTGTGTCTGTGTGTGTGTGTGCATGTGTGCATGCGTGCATGTGTGCATGTGTGTGACATTATTTCCTTCTTGGAAAGTATTCCAAGTATTCATTTGAGACCCTGGAGTAATGTGTTTAAAGAGAAAAGCAAGAAAATGCATAGCTTTGTACCAATCAACTATTACTGAGTGAACAGGGAAAGTGTGTGTTTAATTCTCTTTTGGCCCATCTAGAACTGCAATTTAAACTTTGCCTCTGAAAAAAATAATCCTCTGATTCTAAAATTACTAGCTCAAGAAACTGGTGTTAGATTTGTTTGATTTTTCTCTCAGGTAAAGAAGATAGCAATTAAATAATAATATTTAAACCCAATGTCAGAAAAGATAAACCACCCCAAGCCAAAAGCTTGCAATCTCTTGGTGAAGGACAAAGCAATATCTTCTAAACTCAAGTACAGAACTCTCCCAGTACAGACTACTCAACCCATAATCCTCTCATTCCCCACTCTACCTCCCTTACCTGGATTCTTAGGGAATTATTCTACTGTTAAATCAACACGAAGATGGATCCTTAAAAATCTTAGCCTGGTGCTGGTACTCATACCTGTAAACCTAGATACTCAGGAGGCTGAAATCTGAGGATCAGAGTTTGTTATCAGCCTACACAGGAAAGTCCATGAGACTCTTATCTCCAGTGAACTACCAAAAACTCTGTATATGGAGCAGTGGCTCAAGTGGAAGAGCATTAGCCTTAAGCAAAAAGAAGCTCAGGGACAGTACCCAAGACCTGAGTTCAAATCTCAGGACTGGCATAAATAAAAAGCAATCATGGCCAGACACTGGTGGCTCATGCATGTAATCCTAGTTATTCACGAAGCTGAGATCCTGTAAAGTATAAAACCTGGAAGCAAGCAGCCTAGCAAAGAAATTCAAAGCTATTGATCAGTTAAAACAGTTAAAGGAACTGAGAATGTGGTTGTTGTCTAGAAGTTGAACTCCTTGAAAAGAAGTGTATCTAAAGCTCCATCTGCCATTTATCTCTTTATTACCCAAATAGTTCTTTTTAGTTCTTAAAATCATCAAGATTTTACCACTATTTCCCAAAGGTTTCTAACCTACTAATAATGATAAAGTACTTGGGAGAGAAAATATCTCCCTTACAGTCAATAAAAGCCTTTCCACACCAAGCTTGTCTATGAAGCTTTGATTACTATAACATTCAGACACCAGTGGGGAGTCACAGTACATGAATATAAAAGTTCATGCTCACTATTACTTATGTCAGCCACTTATCACCAAGATGATGGAGGAGTTGTCTAGTCAAATGTGAAAAATAAGCCGATCATGGTGGGACCTGTGATCCCATCCCACTTGGGAGGCTGAGACAGAGGATCATGTTCAAGGCCAGCCTGACTTACATACACAAATTCTTTTTTTTTAATTGTGAAAATACTGTACAGAGGGGTTACAATTACATGGGCAAGATAATGAGTACATTTCTTATCAAGCATTGTTGCCTCCTCCTTTGTTTCCCCTTCCCATCCCTTCCCATCCTCCCCCCGCTTCCCCCCCCCCCCCAATCCTCTCTCTACCCCCCACCCCCCCACCCCGGCACCAAAGTTCTAAAGTTCATTTTTCGACATAACGACTTGTACATCTCATTGTTGCAATGGGTCCACAAATTCTGTCTCAAAAAAAAAAAAAAAAAAGGAAATATATGAAGCTGGGCATGCTAATCTGAGGACCATGATTCAAAGTTAACTCAGGCAGAAAAGTCCATGAACTCTTATTTCCAATTAACCAGCACAAACAGCTAGAAGTATGCCTTGAGTGGTAAAACACCAAGACCTGAATGAAAAAGACAAGGAAGAGCATGAGGCTGTAAGTTCAATTCCCTGTGCTGGCACACACACACACACACACACACACACACACACACACACACACATACACACACACACACACACACATACACACACACATACACACACACACACACATACACACACACACATACACACACACATACACACACACATACACACACACACACATACACACACATACACACACACATACACACACACACACACATACACACACACATACACACACACACACACACACACACAAAGATGAAAAGTAGGTTTTGCCTTAAATACTAATTCTGATTGATCATTAATGACTATCTGAAAAAAAAACTATACTAAAAATGGCTGCTGGAGGTACATTCAAAACCAAATCCATCAGAATTTAAAAACAAAACAAAACATGCTGAAATTGTTGATTTGCATCTCCATGGGCAGATAGATAGATGGGCCTGTCAACATGGAGGTTTGCCTATATGCTATTTTTTAAGTAAGTGATTCCAAAAATTAAGACAAAAGACCTTACAACAACCTTTCTAATTCTGCCAAGTAGAAAAAAAAAACCTGCACATTTTCAGAACAAATGTTTCTACCTCTTAGAATGTCATGTCACTATTAGAATGTCACTATTAGCCATTTAGTGAGTCTCTTCGGTAAGCAGGGCCTTATATTGTGATTATTATTTGCATTCTTCCATTCAGTCTTTATAAAAACACTGCTAGGTAGGCAGTAGCCCCATTTTGCAGCTGACAAAATACAAGTTCAGAAAGGTTAAATAACTTGCCCAAGGTCTCACAGGCAATAAGCAGAGGCGCCAAGACTTGAATAGAGGTCTGTGACAGAGTCCAAAGCCAAGGATCCTGCTGTAAATCCTTCCACTCTTTTTGAGTTAGAAGACAGGAAGGAGGAGTCGAGGAGCGGGAATCTTTACCAGTTTGCCGCCAAGCCTTATAGCAAAGTCTTCAAACTGCCCATCATTCTTTTTGGCTCTTGACAGCTCTGGCTAATTGTCTGCCATTAGGCAGTTGAAATTTTTAATTACAGTTATATTCAGCTGAGCTAAAATTTCAACTAATTATAATTAAAACCGAGGGCTAAAAGCAAGGTTCAAAGGTCAGACAGCAGGTTTTTTTAGGGTATATGGATGTCTTTTTTTTAATGTTACATATGTATTGCATGCACATAGTTGAAAACTTAAACACCATAAAATGTACAAGCCCCTACCCATACATGCCTGCTTCCTAAAGATGCACAGTTTACTTCATTTTATCTCTCCTGGTAGTTATTTCCAATCTCTACATGATATACATACAGCTCTACTTCTTAATTTATTTTTTTCCACCATAATCTACTGACTTCCATTATGATGGGTATAAATTTAACTCACCTACACTACCTCTGCATTACCTTTCCTCTCCCCTTTCCACACTTCCTTAGTTACATGCCTAATTTCAGCTTTCTTCTCTCTTAGTTCAATGTCTGCAACTTTAAATACCATATTAAAGCTTCCTTGTTCCTTGTTCCATCAACCATTCATAACCACTTCCTCATTCCTTACTTTCATTCTCCAACCTGTCAACTAAACACGTAACATTTACATTATCAAGATAATGTTTAAATTTCATTTGTAACCATAGACAAGGCATCCATGATATATAAACATAAATTCTAAAAGATAAAACCAGAAAATAAGGTGTCTTCTCTAGACCACATGGACTCTCCTTCACATTCTGCCAGTTGATCAAAATCATGTCATAAGTGACTGTGCTTTGAATTCGGATTATACTTCTCTGGTACAGTTTTGTTGTTACTTTCCTGGAGTTTCGGAGTTTGCTTATTTACCTCATTATATATAATAGCCTCACCATTTTAAGTCTCAATATACTATTTAATCTACAATATCGCCTGTTCCCAGACTACCAAGAGCTCACTTATCCAACCCATCTTCCCTCTCCAATCTCAGCTAATCTCTTCCTATGCCTGAAACGGAGCTGCCATCTTGGAATTTTCTTCTACTTTTCTTCATCCTGGACCAGAAACACCCATACTATATATATATATATACTAGTTCTTTCCCAAAGGAGAGTATTTTCAACTTCTTTAGAGAAGATTCAGCGTAAGCACACGAGCTGTTGTGGATAGCACAGAATATCAGTCAGAGGGAACAGTCAGCAGATCCATGGGTCTTCATTTCACTCTGCTTTCAGTCTCACTTCCTACCCCTACCCACGGATTTGCCTGCCTAAGGTAGAAGCTCCCTGCTCTTCTGTTGGGCAATGAGTATTCTTTTGCTAAACCTCAAATGCTCATTTCAACTCTGACATTTTCTTTGCTTCCTTATATTTGTGAATTGTGTCTCCATATGTTTTCAGCCTTCCAGATATTTCTAAATAGCAATGTTACCCAAATACAAAGGTTTTTCTTGTTATAAGATTACTTCATTTCTTACTATAATTTAATGCAGAGAAAGAGAGGGACAAACTGCTTGGACCATCTTGAACTTGAAATTCATCCAGTGATTTTCACACATCGTTTCTTTCACACATTGTTTCAGCCTGTGGACTGCAAACCTGGCAGGAGAAAAGGGCAGAGGGGATACCAAAATAAAGCTAATAAATTGCTAAAACATTTCTACCTCTACTAGAGTTCATTACTTTCATTTGTTATGCTTCTACATATTTCACTCAGTTAGGCCTTTCTACAAGGACCAAAGCAAATCAAGTGCTAAATTAAGTGGTCCAGAGAAGAGCTCTCAAGTGTGAACTGGAAGAAAGTAAAGAGCAGTTTGGAGAGACAGGAGTTGTCATAAGTGTGGAGGCTGCAAAGGTATTTTGGAGCCAGAGCCTTCAGATTCTTTAAGCTGTGTGAACAAGTCTGGGCTTTATTCTGAACAGGAAGGAACAACTAGCTAGTTTAGACAAGGACGCAAAAGAACTAGATGAGTGTTCTCAATAGGTCATCCTGACCAAAATGCATACAGGTGATTGTCAACAAGTGGGGAGAAACTGTTCACTTTTCCTCTTGATTGTTCCTTACCACTGCTCTGTGGAGCCACAATGATTGTCTTTCTTAATCCATAGATGCCGAGACTAAAGTTCAAACTAACATGACTGGCTTGAAGTAACATCAGTGGTAATGCCAAAGCAAAATCAAGTTAGAATCCACCTTTCGAATACCTGCAAAGGAACAATGGTGAACTAGGGATGTTTGGTCAAGACTGACCAGTCAGTGTCACATCCAACATAGAGGACCCTGCTGTCCCTCCAGACCCATTCCTCCACACTCCATGGCACTCCAGCCTCCAATTCCTATACTCCTATGGCCTGTGGATCTCAGCTGGCACACACAAATCAGAGCTCAAATGAATAGAATACAGAAGGAAGGCAATAATGATCATTCCTGATTTACTATGTACCTTTCCTTCTCCTCCAAAATCCCATTATAAAGACTTGACTGAGATTAGTGTCCTCCAAAATTTGTGTGATTTGGAACTTCAGACTATGGCCTTAATTGTATATAAGATCTTTGCAGACATAATTAGTAAAGATGATATCAATCTGGATTGGAGTGGATCCTTAATCCGGTGAGTAATATTCCTATAAGGCCATGTGAACACAGACACACAGGAGTGAAAGCATGTGACTATAGTGGCAGAGAGTTGAGTGGTCCAGTTACAACCCTAAGAATGTCAAGAGGTTCTGGAAGCCACCAGAACGCAGAAAGAAGCAAGGAAGGGCTCCACTGCAAGTTCGAGGGAAGCACAGTTTTAACTCAGGGCTTTAGCTTTGCCTGGCAGGCACTTTTCCAATTAAGCCATGACCCTAGCCTTTTTGTTTCCTTTAGTTATTTTCAGATAAAGTCTTTGATTCTTGTTAAGGCCCACTTCCAACTAGGATACATATACCTATAGCCTTTTGCATTGCTAGGACCACCACAAAACAGCATTCCAAACTGATTGAAATGAGGTCTCCGCCAGGTGCCGGTGGCTAACATCTATAATTCCAGCTACTTAGGAGGCTGAGATCTGAGGATCACAGTTCAAAGCTAGCCCAGGCAGGAAAGTCTGTGAGACTCTTATCTCCAATAACCCATTCACAAAACCAGAAGTGGCGCACTGTGGCTCAAGTGGTAGCACACTAGCCTTGAGCTGAAGAGCTGAGGGACAGTGCCCAGGCCCAGAGTTCAGGCCCCATGACCAATAACAACAACAAAAAAAAGAAGAAGAAGAAGAAAAAGAAATGAGGTCTCCCAATTTTTTTTGTCCTAATGTGTCTTGAACCTAGATCCTCTCAATCTCCCATAGCTGAAGCTATAGGCATGAGCAACCAGATCCAGTGTTCTGCCAGAACTTTGATTTTAAACTTACAGTTTCCAGACTATAAAAAATGAATTTCTGTTGTTTTAAGTCATGAAGTTTGTGGTGATTTGTTACACAAGCCCTAGGAAACTAATATAAATGCTAAATTGAAAACAAAGCCCAAACCAAAAAAAAGAAAAGAAAAGAAGAAATTAATTGCATTTAAAACAATGATTTCCCCTAAATGTTACACAACATAGGAAAGATCTAATAGAAGACAGTCAAAACTGACTCCTGGCTTTGGTGTCGTTGCAGAGGTTTTCTTGGGTGCTAATTTTGTAGAATAAGGATGATGCCAGCTGAAGATATGGGCTAAGAGAGAGAGGGTACTTTACTGAGTCAACCTATGAAAATTCACCCTTCCACATGTATTGATGGGTGGTTTGCCCTCACTATTCACACCCATCCCCCAGCATTGTTTTATTCTTACAACATCCCTCTCAATTACTATCTGTTAGCCACTGTTAGATCACAGTCTAACCCTGTTAGATGAGGATATTAGCCATGGACTGTTGTGGAAAGCTTTTCCACAGGCTATCTCCCCTCCAACATATTTTGCCTATCTTTCTCAGCAAAGCCAAGTGTGCAGCCAACTTTAAGGAAAGGCTTTCCTCATCAAAGCAATACTCCATTTCCTGAGCTCTGGCTAAGCCAAGAAGTAAATAACCTTTGGACAAAGCAAAACTCTTCTGTGTTCTGGCTTTTTGCCCATGTTAAGCTGAAAGAGCAGAAATCAAAGGTGATTCATACTTGGCCTTGGTACAGAGATGTCAGGCATATACTCACGTACACAACATATGCACTAATGGCCTTGGCCATGTGACCCCCTCCCATTGGTTTCCTAAGAAGAGGGGGAGGAGTGGAAGGAAAGAAAGAACAAGACTATTCGAAGTGAGCCACAAAGTGGATAGATTTTCCAGGTGAAGGCCTCAGGACCACACAGCCCTTTCATATCTGAAAAAAATAGGCCATCGAGGTATCCATCATCAATGATCTAAAGCAAAGCAAAGTTTAAATATATACATATTTGGGTCCTAAAGGACCAGAAAACTGACTGGACTGAGAACCAGGACACAGGGTCCTGCCAATCAATCAGTGGTCACAGGCCTCAAACAAGTCACTTCCTAAGTTAACAAAAGATGAAATCATCCAGGAGGGACCTCACAACCTATTCCCACTGGGGAAACCCTCCCACCTCCTCTCCTGATCCCCTAGACTCCTCACTGCCTTATACAACTCCTGCTGACTAATGTCTCTAAGCTCTGCCTTTATACAGCTATTCCCTTGTTCTGGAAATGCCTTCCAATCCTGAGTATTCGAATCCAACCCTCCAAAGGATTCTATAAAGCCTTCCCTGGTCCATTCAGCATGGAATAAACTCACTTTTAAACTATTGCACCTGACCTATAATGACATTTGTTTCATTGTGTCTCATACTTTTACCTCTCCAAGTGTATTTATGTGTAAATAAAATATACACAAATACTCAACTGTGAGTCTCTGGAGGGCTCATTCCATATCTGGTTCATCTCTGAAACCCCTATCATCCTTAGCACATACTTGGAAAAGTATGTAAGTTGACCAATAGCTTGTTTGTTACTGCTTTTATCATTAGGGTTCTTATTTTGTTTCTATTTGGGACAAGTTATTGGGAAATGAGCAAATATGGTCATGTGAATGATTCCATGTCATGTGACAAATAAAATTTTACAGGTACACTTTAAGAGGCACTCTAATAGGCACTCATGAATGTGTGTTTATGAGAAAGGTAACTGGGAGGAAATCTCATCCTTGACTTTTTTGGTAGAACTTCCTTGTGGGAGCATAAGTGGCTTGCATGACTACTGCCACCAAAAGGCACTAAGATATTTCTTCCTGAACAGGTGTGCCATGGCTGGTTAGAGGCTCAGGACTCTGTAAATGCTTCTCAGAAAGGTATTTGTAGATTGCTTTGGAAGCTGCTGGTGCTGAAGAGGTGGAAATGTTTGTTCTGAAGCAGTTTAATGCAAAAAGGAAAAAAAATGTTCTTCCGTCCAGGGCATCTCTCATCCATGCAGACTTGACCTGTGGCTGGGAGGATTAGGACATTTCTTTAAGAATAATGGCTCTGTTTGCCTTTGGAGTCATGACCTGTTTCTCCTAATTAAGACAAACATTGTACTTCAGTGAAACACGAAGAAGTGAGAAAAGCAGGAAGGTTTTGAAAAATGAAGCACTTTGTAAATTACCTGAGCCTATTTGCTTTGTTTCCCAGGTGTTACCAGCCTCTTCTGCTTGAAGCCTGACACGGCAAACATCATCTATTTGTCCTCCAGTGACAGACTGAAATTATTTTTAAGGCCATCACTATGATTAAAAGCTCAGGAAACATCCATAAATTACCAGATAGAGCCATCTATTTGCAAATACCATAAATAATCATAAAAATTATATATTACCATGAATAAATATCATGGTATTTCCCTCTCCAGCAATCACACAAAGCCAGGTAGGAGCTGACCCCTCAACCCTTTGGTGAACAAAACCTTCCACCTCTGCTAAAGGTGCCTGGTTGTTCTCCATGGACTGCCTGGGAAACAAAATCGACTCTGTGTACACAATCCTACCCCAAAGCATGTGCTTTCAATGTTAGCAATCAAATGCCATTAATCACCCTCTGGGGCCTAATATTGATTTGCATGTGGCGATTGTGTAAGAACTCAGTTCTAGCATCAGACAGTAGAATTGGGTGGCCTTCTGGCTTCACCATTCACTGACCAGATCACAGAAGGAGAGTTATTACCATTCTCTCAGCCTTGGTTTCCCTGTGTATAAATAGGAATAAATAAATTATTCCACGGAATTAAAGTATAGAGTAAATGAGAGTGTGCATATAAATCACGTAGCACTGTACTTGGCATAGAAAGACCAATTAAAAAGTCTCACTGCTATTATTCTTCAATGCATTTCTTGCTTGAAATGGACTTTGGTCTATTTTTCTGTGCCTTATGTGGTCCCTAAAATAAGTGAGACTAGAGAAGGGTATGTATGCACACAGACACACACACACACACACACACACACAGACACACACACACACACACACACACAGACACACACACACACAGACACACACACACACACACACACACACACACAGACACACACAGACACACACACACACACACACACATACACACACACACACACGAGTTCTTGGTAACACCTGACTATGAGCTCCTTTGAAATCATCACATTACAGAACAAAGCCTGCATTCCCCTGTGTTAGTCAGCTTTCTATTACCATAAAAAAAATATACTACCTAGGTTACTTAACTTACAGAATCAAAAGGTATGTCTTGGCTCACGGTTAGAGTTTTTGGTTGGCCCTGTGCTTTCTGTGTAGCCGGTGGCAACTCATTATGGCAGAGCACTGCAGGTAAAACTGCTCACCTAATGGGCAGAACATAAAAGAGGAGAAGAGGAAGGGACTGGAGTCTTACTATTCCTTTTAAGGGCATACCTCCAATGGCTGGAAGATCTCCCACTAGACTCTACCCCTTAAAGGTGCTGCCATCTCCCAATATCAATATGGGCTGGAGATCAAGCCTTTAGCACATACGCATTTGAGGGACACTTATCTAAACCTTAGTGTCCCTCCAAAGCTGAGCCTGAGACAAAGCTTGCATGTTGCTTGTTAAATTGGGATTATGATCTCAGGAGGCAAAAGACAAGAATGGTGAATTTCAAGAATGGTGAGAAGAAATAGTCAATTTAAACATAGATGCATTAATGGAGCTGCCTCCATGGAGTGATGGGCTCTTTGGAACAATACAAGACACTGCTCTTATCCATGAGGGAAGGAGAGAAAGCACAGCTCTATCTGTTCATGTTGCCCACTAGGCAAGAATCTTTACCTCCTGTAAATGTTTGGTTTGCTTGTGCATATGAGCCAAGCTATTCCTCAGGAACCCTATGCCATGGCAATGGAGAAAATACAAAACAGGATGCACAACATCCCCAGGCCTGAGGTCACAGCCATGAAACTGATGGAAACCTGTGCCTAACTGATCACAACAGTGACTGGAAAAAGAGAGAAAGCTGTACGGATGTTAAGTCCTCATCAAGAGCTAAGCAGAATGTGCTCAAGGTAGACATCCAAGTGATGGATATTTTTCTTGTGAAACAGCCATCTTCCTACCTTACCTAATGGTACATGCCATTAGAGAATTGGAACTTGTTTATTTCTTGATTCAGTAGACCTCCAGAAGGCTGTGCTTCCAAAGTCAGTATCCAACTTCACTCAGTTTATTCTTTTCCATCATTTGATTTCAAATTCAGAGAATCTCAAAGTGGATCATTCTAAGAACCTCCATCAGAAATCTGAATGACTCCACAATGATCTAGTTAATAGTAGGACACTTCCAGGGAAAGAAACTATAGCTCTTCTGAAGGCAGATCTTACTGGCTGCAATATTCTATTGGAAAAATAGTATGACCTTGGCTAAATGAGGCAGTTAGAACTCACTTTCATCAATACTCATCTACCAAATAGTTCAGGTTTCTTATGACACAGCATAAAAGGGCTAGCATAGTTCTATGACAAATTTGAAAATGTAAGTTGTTATCTGTTGCAAGTAAATACCAACCAATTTTGATCTGAATGCATTTGAAAAGAATGCATTATCGAGATAAAAGACCCCATATAAGGTATCAGCATTGTGTTGTGCTGCTCCAGAAAAAAAAAAAAAACTACAGTAGCAGTGGTTTGCTTCTGGGCTGAATTCAAAATTACTATCATTCTCCAGATTTATCTGTTTTAAAATCACTGTCGAAATGGGAATATGACAGAGATCATCCTGCATCTTTCAATATTAAAAAGTAGCATCAATTTCTGCCATTCCTCAAACAATCCCACCCAGGATGTGGTATACTTTCAGCTACTATATTCACCAGCTATGAATTTGACTTTCCACTCCACTTTCTTTATTTGTGGTGTACTTGTTACTACTTCAGCCCATTGGTTGGGCTGTACTTTCACTGCATACTTCAATCCAATGAGACAGAACTCTCACACATACAGCAAGATGCATAAATTTACTACATGTACAGATAGGCAGCACGGGATAATAGAAGTCTAGGAGTCATCAAGGTTCAGGAAATCTGAGGATTGATAGGGGTCTCCTCTGCAAATGCTGCACCTCCAAGGCAGCTGAGGAAAGCAGCCCACCCTGGGTTTTATACATTGGGGATCAGGAATCACTGAAATAAGTTATTGAAGGGTATTCATTCTCTGGAAGGGACTGGAACAGAGCCCAAGCAACTCTGGCCACTCCCTCTCATCTTAAGGTGTTGTATTCCACCCCAGTCTACAATTATTCCTGATAACTATAAGCTAAAGGGGGAAAGAACAGGGTGGGTCTTTGCACCATTATAGTAGCCCTTACCCTAGGAGTCAAGGATCCCAAGTGGAGGTCATAACAACCACCAAATAAATATATCTTTTCCAATAATACAGTCAAGGAGATTGGAATGAATATCATCTGGATCTCAATGGACCCGTGTGAGATGGACTTTGGCCAGAGCTATATTTATTACATCACCTTCACATGATTTATATACAGAAGATGCAGATGTTGACACTTAAGAATTTCTAGGATATCAATCTAAACTTGGGATGAACATCCAAAACTCCTTGAAATGGTCATGCATTCCTCTTGGCCCATGGTACAGTTATTTGTGCAAACGGAGGTAGGTCATGATGGAGATGGACTGGGCACACAGTTTCACTGTGTTTACTTGCAGTGGGTGTGGCTTCTGTCTTCGTCCTTGCTTCTTCAGGCAATGGATCTGGGTCAAAAGTCTTCCTTGAATTAGGAAACTGAGCAAAAATTGTGACTTTTTTAATGGATGGTTGTTCTAGTCACCAGCACCCCCAATGATCCATCCTTGATTTATTTAATTTATACTATTTTCATAATAGCTCCATGCTCTCTTTTCTATTGCTGCAATTCATATCTGAGATAAATTAACTTATAAAAACAAAGGCTTGCCTTGGATGGCAGTTTTGGAGTTTCAGACCATGATCAGTTGGCCCCTTTGGCAAAGCAACACATATGGACAGGAGTTAATGGTAGGGCAAAGCTGGTCATCTCAAGGTGAGGAAGAGAAAGAGGAAGTAGCAGGGCCCTATATGCCCTTTTAGGCTATGTTTCCAGTGACCAGAAAACCACCCACTAGGCCTCCTTAAAGTTTCCATCACTTCCCAACAGCACCAAACTATGGGCTAATCCTTTAAAATGCTCATTTGGGGCACATTCCAGATCCAAGCTATGTCTGTGCCTGTCTATAGCTTCCCATCTATTTTCCCCTGAGGGATGCTATGTTATTAACTATCTCCATTACTCTCTATAGGTCATGTCTGCCAGACATTATAACAATTATGTCTACTTTTCTCTGTAACTAAGCCCTGCTACCTGGACTCTATTTTTTTTTTCAGTCTTATCATCCCCATTGATATGTTGAGTACAGTTTGGTAATGTCATTTCCTACCAGCAGCCCGGACCTGCCATTGAATTAGGAACTAGAAAGATAGCCTAACAATGAGATTTATGGTAAGTGCTTTGGGTCAATGCAAAGGTATTATCTCAGTTTCCTGCAGGGCTAGAGAATGAGATTGCCATGTGAGTAGTCAATCAAATCTATGGGATAAGCTACAGATAAAGATTCTGGACTTGGGTGGACTTGGGTGACCTTACCTGGTTGCCAGTAAGCTAACTTTCATCTGAATCCTTTCACTGTCATACAATGAAACCATGAGCACAGCTGCTTTCAGTGACTTCTGTGCATCCTTCCAATGACTTTTTGAAGCTGCAGTGATCATGGAAACTGCTTACTCCACAACTGGTGTCAGAAGTAGAATTTTACATATGTTTACTGTGATTAGTCTATTGAATGTGATATATGCCCTTACCTGGAAGATCTATGGTTTTGAGTGAAGTTTTCTTCTCACAAGCAGACCCAGCTGAGGGGTGGCAGCTAGGTTTGCTGTTGGTGATATTCACAAATGGGAAATGATATCTTCCACTCATAAAGAAGGGTAGAGGAAGTCCTACCCAGCATCCACCACAAGGACACAAGTTTCATCACTAGAATTAAGATTAATTTAACACTTCTGTTGTGAAAAGAAAGAAAATTCCTATAACTACTAAAGAGGGAAAGTGTCTGATGGGATGTGGAACTGGTATTATTCTTTCATTTGGGGGGAATAATAGAAAATCAGAGCTTGATTCAAGAAAGAATGTCAGTATGTGTCTACCCATGATTTTTCCAAATGCACTAGGGGCTCTATCTATAGAGTCGATCATTCAATGACAATTACTAAACGTACTGACCAAAAGCATCATTACAGTCAGCATCTATGACATATTCCTGAATCTCCTCTCAGTAAGTATCCACACAGTGATTTCGATTTTCCTCAAGTCACAACCAAAGCCCATAGTATTCTTACGTAGCATTTTGTAAATGAAGTGGATGGTGAGCATCATCTTGAACAGGGCCACAAGAATAATCTGAAGCCAAGGATAGGTCTTGAGATCGCCTTAATTTTGTAAAAAGAGACAATTTTGGCAATACATACCAATCATCTGTGACAAATAATGACCCTCCCCCAACACATACCCAATGGCAAGCTAATTTGGGTTGTTCCTACATTTCGTATGTATTAATTGTACAATATATGGAGGTCATTGTGATGTGTTTGTTGTTTGTTTGTTATTGAAGTACTCAGGATTGAATGCAGGACCTCCAAGTTTGGGGACAAGCTCTTTACCCAGGTCACTGGACAAAGTATAGAGCAGCCATTGAAGCTCTAGAAGTGTTTTCAAAGGCCATCAAGTTTTCAATGGCCTTGCCTACCTTCCTACTTCAGCCTCACTTCAAAATAGACTTCCTGGACATTTTAATGAACATCATTGGAGGAGGAGTTTCCATAATTCCCCTTAGTACTCTCTTTCCATTCTTTATGCCTGAAATTTAAGTGAGATATTAAGTATCCGCGGTACTGCCAATGAAAGCAGATATGGGTTATTCTGTTATAGTCTGATTTTTAATTGTTCAATAGATATGGAATTTCTTTTACTCTTTACCTTACCCAATACTTGTCAACAATCACACGAATATTCTACTAACCCTAGGAAAGTAAATGCCCCATTAAATCAAATAATCTAACATGGCTAGGGGAAAAAATGGTGAATTTCTACTCAGTAACTACAAAGAGATAGGTCCATGCCAAAATCCCATTCCTCTTCCAGCAAGGGCTCTTGTATAGAAGGATCTTCCCTGAGAACAAATCCAATCATACATTTTGAATTAAGTATTAAGTATTAACTCCACATTGAAGTTCAGTGCCTCTTTTTATTAAAAAGTTATTTTTATCTCTTAATTAAATGGTTAATATCTCTTCCATCTTGATCATGATAGACAAATGTATAAATATAAGATTTGAGATTTTATGTCATCTTAAGTTGTATAATTTTATAGTATTAAGAGGTATCCCAGTTATCTTTATAATTATTGTAAACCAAAACAGATTGTACTAATGGGATCTGAACTTGGATTTTGGAAGATAAAAATCTGGAGAGATTAGAATTCATAAGCTCAGAACAAGAGCATCTATGTCTCAGATCTATAAACAAATACCCATAGTAAATGAGCAATGAGAAGGTGAGAAATGCAACCAGCTTTTGTGGACCCCAGCACTGCAGAGCAAAGGCCCATGTGAAAGAGGTAGCTGTTACTCAGAATCATGGGACTCTTACTTGCCTCTTACCGGGAGATAAGGCCCAGTGTTCTCAAATCTCTCACTTTACCCAGAGAAGTTGAAAATTCACGTCTCATATTTAATTTAATTATTGTTAAGACTCAAACTTTTGTAAGTCAAACAGAATCTTTTTGAATGCCAGAGTTACTGCACTAACCACCAATGTGCAACTTCTCTATTAGAAATAAGTGAGGGTCAGAATCTAGCTACTCAGGAGATTAAGATATGAGGATCATAGCCAACCTGGGCAGAAAAGTCCATGATACACTTATCTCCAATTAACCCAGCAAAAAGATAGAAGTGGAAGTGTGGTTCAAATGGTAGAGCACAAGCCTTAAGCAAAAACACCAAGTGAGAGCTTGAGGCCTTGAGTTCAAACCCCAGTTCCAGGAAGAAGAAAAAGGAGGAGGAGGAGAGAGGAGAGCAGGAAGAGGAAGAGGGTGGGGGAAGAGGGAGGAAAAGGAGGAGGGAGGGAAGGGGGAGGAGGAGGAGGAGAGAAGGAGGAGGAGGAAAGGAAGGAAGGTAGGAAGAAAAAGAGAGAGAGAGAGAGAAAGAGAGAAAGAAAGAGAGAGAGAGAAAGAGAAAGGAAGGAAGGAAGGAAAAAAAGAAGGAAAGAAAGAAAGAAAGAAAGAAAGAAAGAAAGAAAGAAAGAAAGAAAGAAAGAAAGAAAGAAAGAAAGAAAGAAAAAAAGAAAGAAAGAAAGGATTTTTGCAAGCCAGATAAGTTAACCAACAGATCCCTCCCAACTCTACAAAATACTGCTTCAGAACAAGTCACCTCAAATTTAGTTGACAGTCAACAGCAATTTTACTATGCTTAGAAGCTGGGAACTAGAAGTCTGGAAGGAAACCCACAGAATGAAGTGGCGCTGTAGTTCAAGTGGTAGAGCGCTCGCCTTGAGCTGAAGAGCTGAGGGACAGCGCCCAGGCCCAGAGTTCAAGCCCCACGACCGACAAAAAAAAAAAAAAAAGGAAACCCACAGAATGGTCTCCCTGTGTGCCATGGAATATGGAGCTTCAGGTGGGAAGAGTTACATGTCTGTGGGCAATGGGATCCTAGAGTCAAGGCACAGCACGGGCTTTCTCCATTGTATGTCTAACACTTAAACTAGATTTACAAAATTTGTTTAGCTAGAGTGCCTGCATGCATGCAGCCACTCCATGTGGCTTGAGCAAAGCCTAGCTTGCGGCAACACTCAAGCTTCTTATCTGATGGGCTGGAGTTCCAAGAACAAAGGATTTAGTAAGCTAGACAGAACGGAAGGCCTATTGTGACCCACCTTCAAAAGTCACATACCATAAAGTTTCTCATATCAATTGATCATAGAAGCCACTAGCCTGCCTTCATTAGAAGGTCAAGAATACAGACCACACCTCTCAGTGTGGAACAACTTAAAGAATTTGCAGCTAGACACTATGTTGAAAACAAACTTTACAACTGGGGTGGGGGAGGAGGAGGTGGGGAGGTGGGCCTGGAAGGGATGGTAGAGGAAAAACAAAGGAGAGGGTAACAATGCTCAATAGGAAATGTACTCATTACCTTACTCATGTAACTGTAACCCCTCTGTACAGTAGCTTTACAACAATATATATATATATATTACTAAAAATGGAATAATTTATATTTGAGGTCCAGAAATTGTGTGTGTGTGTTTGTGTGCATGCGTGCCAGTCCTGGGGCTTGAACTCAGGACCTGAGCACTATCCCTGAGCTTTTATTTTCCCACTCTCTCTCTCAAGCCTAACACTCTACCTCCATTTCCAGCTTCTTTTTCGTGTGTGTGTGTGTGTGTGTGTGTGTGTGTGTGTGTGTGTGTGTGTGTATGTGTGTGTGTGTGAGATGGGTTTTCCTGGCCAGGCTGGTTTCAAATCAGGATTTTCAGATCTCAGCCTCCTGAGTAACTAGGATTACAGGCATGAGCCACATCACCTGGCCCTTCTCCCCCTTCCCCCCCCCCCCCCCCCCGCCACCAGAAATTTCTTTTTTTTTTAATTTATTTTTTATTGTGAAAATACTGTACAGAGGGGTTACAATTACATGGGCAAGATAATGAGCACATTTCTTATCAAGCATTGTAGCCTCCTCCTTAGTTTCCCCTTCCCATCCCTTCCCATTCTCCCCCTGCCCCCCTACCCAATCCTCCCCGCCCCCCCCCCCCCACCAAAGCTGTAAAGTTCGTTTTCAACCTAACGACTTGTACATCTCATTGTTGCAATGGGTCCACCTGTATCCCTATTTAAACGACTTCTAGCTCTTCTTTTCTTCAGGGCTATATTGAAAAAATTACTGATCCTCAATTTCCTCAACTGATCAAAAATGATGTATATGATGCCCACAGGGGTACAATGCAAATCCTCAGTGAGTGTTAGTGGTTATTTTCTTCTTTCCACATGGTGGGGGAAGATAATAAAGACTATCTTAACTGGAGCCTCCTTAGAGCATTATAGAATGTATTCCAGTGTTGAGGACTGCTCTAGTAGTCATTTTACTTACTGACAACACCTTCTGAGTGCCTCAATTTATACAAAGAAAATCATGACCCTACTAGAGGATAACAGGAATTCTCCATCTCATGGAAGTTGCTAACACTGACTTGTTCAAAAGATTAAGCAAAGGAAATATCTTTGAAAACAGCTGCCTATTCTTGAATCTCAAGAAATGGGCCTGTTGGTATAAAAAGAAGAAAAAGAAAGGAAGCAAAAAATGCTGAGTTGGGGAGTAAGGAAAGTCTATAGTGCTTATCTGCCCAAGGTTGCAGGATCCTCTTAGTATCTGCATGTGTTATAAATAATATAATCACCTCTGTGCAACTGGATGGTGCTAATGGAGCCAGTGAAGCCTGCAGTATATAATATTTATTTGAAAGAGAAAATTATTTCACTTACATTTTATTTCTGGTACAGCAAAGCATTCGAGGAGCACACGATGAGCCTTTCAATTACATGTTTAATTCATTCAGATGATTTGTGCACAGTGAGGAGATCTCAATCTCTGGGATTCTTAGTAAGAGTGCTGTTAGGTTAATATAGCTCTCAAAGGCCTCTTGGGTTTGGTTCTAGTTAACACTGTTTCATAGACTGGGCCAGAGAGGCCTATGGAGCTCACCAATCTCCTCCACACAAAGTAAAACTTCTCTGTGTCATGTCAGTCCTCACAAATGGCTTCTTCCACTTAATAAAAAAAAAAATTTTAGTCTTGCAAGGTTTTATCAGCATGGGAATAGGCATGAATGGAATGAAATACTTTATGCATTTAAACTTAATGTATAACCAAAAAAGTATGCAATAAGCAATATGTGCTGGTGGAACAGATGGTTATCCATTTGGAGAAAGGGTACAAAACTAGATTCTTATACTATGTGCAAAAATAAACCCCATTTGGATTAAATATTTAAATATTAGCTGCATATAGTGGCTCACATCTATAATTTTAGCTATTTTGGAAGTAGAAATAGGAGGATCACAGGTTTTTATTTTATTGTGAAAATACTGTACAGAGGGGTTACAATTACATGGGCAAGATAATGAGTACATTTCTTATCAAGCATTGTAGCCTCCTCCTTTGTTTCCCCTTCCCATCCCTTCCCATCGCCCCCCCCCCGCTCCCCCCACCCAATTCTCCCCGCTCCCCCCCACACCTGCACCAAAGTTGTAAAGTTCATTTTCGACATAACGACTTGTACATCTCATTGTTGCAATGGGTCCACCTGTATCCTTATTTAAACTATTTGTTTTTCCCCTTCCCCTCCACAAATTATACCAACATCAAATACAGTGAAAGCAGGGGTTATACTGTGGGGAGGGACATACAAAGCAACAAAGAAATAATCTTATAAATGTGTTAGAAACAATAGCAAGAAAGAAAAACCATTTGAGTCCTTATCTTGGGGTTCATTTCCCTAACATCACCTTATCTGACCTTTTCTGCTTGACTCAGACGTATACTTGATATTGTAAATAAGGGAAACCATGGGACCTATGTTTCTTTGGGCCTGACTTACTTCACTTCATATAATTTTTTCCAAGTCTTTCCATTTCCTAACAAATGGGGCAATGTCATTCTTTCTGGTGGAGGTATAAAATTCCATTGTGTATATATACCACATTTTCTTGGGAGGATTACAGTTTTAAACCAATCTGAACCAAAAAAAAAAAAATAGTTGTAAAACCTATCTTGAAGAGCAAGCTAGACATGGTGAATCAAGTTTATAACCCTAGTTATTGACAGATAGAAGGATCAACATCTGAGGCTAACCTTAGCAGAAGCATGAGAATCTCTGTGGGGGAAAAAAAGTTAAAAGCAAAAAGTGCGATATGTATGATTTAAATAGAAAACCATTTGCCTAGCAATCATGAGGCTCTGACCTCAAACCTCAGTACCACCCCCCAAAAAATAAATCTAAGTATTAAGAATGTATCAGAAGAAAGTTTAAAGTAATAACTTTATGATTTTGAAGAAATTTTTCTCAGCAAAACACAAAATGTATAAATCATGTTTTTTAAGTTACTATTTTTACAACTGATCAATTTTAAATCTCTCTAAGGCTAACAACACCACAAACAAACTTTAAAAAAAAAATAACAGAAAGGAAAGTGATCAAGGGGGGTGAGACATATTGGTACATATTATAAACATGTGTGGAAATGTAACAATAAAATCGCCCTCTGAATAGTGAGTGAAACCTAAAAAAAATCATGCTGAAAGAAAAAAGAAAAGCAACAAACCAAGACATAATACTTGTAGCATAATAAAGTTATTACCCACTTATACACAGTGCCTAAAAATTAGTGAGACTGTTTTTTTCAAGGAAAGTAGATAAAGATAATTAGCAGAAGAAATGCAAGTGGCAAATTACATAAGCAAAGATATGTAGCCTCACTAGAACTGGGGAAATGAATTAAAGCCATATACAGCATGATTTTAATCTCTCAGATGAGCAAATATTTTAAAGGTGAGTAGTATCTACTTTTTTCTGAATTCGTGTACATTCTGAGGGAAGGTAATTTAGCACAGGATTTTTGGAGGCCACTTAGTGGGATATATGGACCTGAGAATCAATTCTACAAAATACTCATCTAGATGGTCCAAATCAGGCCTTATGATCTAGAGTATTCACAGATCTTTGTGAAGCTCTAGATTAGATGCAGCCTAAGTCCATGGCTAGGAGACTGGTATAGCAAGTGTTCAGCAACACATTTACCAAGACTGTTGAAGTAGACACAAGCACCATATAGAAAGATTCTAAAACAAGTTTCTTTTCTGATTGAGTGGTTTTGGTTTCTTTTATTTTGATTTTGGTTTTATTGTTGTTATTGTTGTTGCTGTTGTTTTCAGTATTAGGGATTGAACATAGGACCTGGTACTTGTAAGGCAAGTGATCTATCACGTTATATTCTCCATCCTTTTTATCTGTACTTTGTTTTTGACATTAGGTATCACTACCTTCTCTCAGAAAGGTCTAAAACTCACAATCCTGTTGCCTCTGCTTCCCTACTAGCTGGAACTATAGGCATGTACCGCCACATCCCACCTTTAAGATGTATTGGTAAGAAAAAAATCCAAAACACAGAATAACAAATAAAATCTCACCTATCTATCTATGTATCTACCTATCTATCTGTATATATGTTGTAAGTCTATAGATAAATATACAGAGAAAGATTTAATAACACAAATCAGAGTCAAATGACTGATCATTTTGTGACATTTTTATTTTTTCATAGCTTTACAAGAATCAAATCACATATTGTATTTTGTATTTATTCTATTCACATATTATAATTCACACTTAAGGAGTTAAGTACAAATATCTCCCAATTTCCATGTTTTATTACTAGCTTTGTTTGTTTGTTTTGTTTTGTTTTGTTGAGTTTTGTGGGGGGAGAAGGGAAGGGTTGTCAGCCACGGGCTTGAACTCAGCGCCTGGGCGCTGTCCGGGAGCTCTTTTTTGCTCGAGGCTGGTACTCTACCACTTTGAGTCACAGCATCACTTCTGATTTTCTGGCGGATAATTGGAGATAAGAGTCTCACTGACTTTCTTGCCTGGAAGGCTTTGAACCATGATCCTCAGATCGCAGCCTCCTAAGTAGCTAGGATGACAGGCGTGAGCCACCTGTGCCCTTGTTGCTAGCTTTGAAAAGAAGCACTAAGGAGCCCTCTCCTTCGAGCTCAGTTACTCAGATTAGGCCAGCCAAAAGCACACAACATTGTGAAAAAAATCTTGTAACACTCCGTGGATGAAAAGCTTACTCCAAGACAGGCACTAGTAGCTCACGCCTGCAATCCTAGCTACTCAGGAGGCTGAGATCTGAGGATCACAGTTCAAAGCCAGCCTAGGCAGGAAAGTCCATGAGACTCTTATCTTCAATAAACCACTAGAAAACCAGAAGTGGCACTGTGGCTCAAGTGGTAGAGCACTCGTCTTGAGCTGAAGAGCTGAGGGACAGCGCCCAGGCCCAGTATTCAAGCCCCATGACCGATCAAAAGAAAAAGAAAAGAAAAGCTTACTCCATCTTTATCTGGTTTTTCTAGTGGTTATGGTTTCTATCCTCATTGCTTCCCCATTATCCTCTATGCTAAAGGCTCTGTTGTCATCCTGTAGGACTGCTACTGGGACTTATGCTGGCTGAGTGGAAGAAAGGTAGGTCACTGGGGGCATGCTGTCAAAGTGGATATTGGGACGACAGGCCTCTCCCCTCTCTTTTTGCTCCCTGGCTACTATAAGGTGAGTAGACTCCCGCAGTGATGCACTGTGCCAATGCAGGCCCAAAGCCACATGACCCAGTGCCAATGTACAGAAACCTCTGAAAGTGTGAGCCAGAATAAACCTTTCCTCCTCTTAAGTAGATTATCTCAGCTATTTTGTCTCAGTGATAGAAAACAAACACAAGACTTTATTTTTCACTGCCACAAAGTTTGTGTCCAACCTTTTGATACATATCCCTGGCAGTGCCCTTAAGTTCTCATAGAGAACAGTAATAAGTAACATGAACCGTGAAAGGTGTCAGATCTGATACCTATGGATTCTGGTCCCCTTCACCCCAGGTGCTTTCAATATCTTTGAAATCTGAACTAAGGTCTTATTTTCCATATGCTTCAGAGCATCCTTTCTGGTCCTAGTGTTAAATCTCACATGCTCCCTCATTTCTCCTAAAGGTCTGCCAGGAGAAGTGACAATGCTCTGCTCCCTTCATCAGCATAGATGACTGCGGTTTGTCTTTCCCTCTCTGTGAGCCAGGGGCTGATGAGCATTAATGGCTCACTGGTCTGCTGTCAGAGTTTACAAGGGAAATCATTTTCATTTCCCTCACAGTGCTGCCCATTGGCAGATACATCTCTGATGGATAGTTTATATCCAGAGCCTCTTTATGGAAATCTACAGTGGCTCTGGGGCCAGCAGTCACAATGACCCACAAAGATGAGCCAGATGTCCCCTCTTGGGAGCAAACTGTCTCTGTTTGATCTGCCCTTGTCAATAAAACAACTCTTGTCACACAACCAAATGTCCTTGGTCCTGTTTTGCTTTGATCTCATATTTATTTAATTTCTCCACCTGATTTACCATGCATGAATTATAGCACACATATGAAAAAATCATGTGTGTGATATGTACAACTTTAAAAATAATAGTATGAAAATTACCATATACTCACTCGCCCCCCACCCCATACACATATACTAACCCAACAAGAGCACTGACCTAACTCCCAGTGTTAACTGCAATCTGGATTTTTTTTTCTATCATTGGTAATGTTCTTGTTTTCTTTACATTTTTGAAAATACTTAAGATTCATTAACATTTTTTGGGGGGGGGTCCAGTCATGGGGCCTGAACTCTGGGCCTGGGCGCTGTCCCTCAGCTCTTCAGCTCAAGGCTAGCGCTCTACCACTTGAGCCACAGCACCACTTCCGGCTTTTTTCTTTTTTTGCTTATGTGGTGGTGAGGAATCAAACCCAGGGCCTCATGCATGCAAGGCAAGCCCTCTACCACTGAGCCACCTTCCAAGCCCCTCATTAACATTTTTTAAAGGGGAGTTTATAGGGACTAGGCATTGCTTAGCTAGACGCCGGTGTAACATGCCTTTCATTCAAGTGACACTGAAAGGTCACAGTTTAGGGGTGTATGAGACATGCATCTCAAAAGAAAAAGTTAGGCATGGTGGTGCACACCTGTCATCCCAGCTACGGTAGGAAGCATAAATAGGAAGATCACGATCCATGCCAGCCCAAGCAAACCGCAAAAACCCTATCTCAAAAAGAATCTGAGGTACACCTTAAGCAGGAGAGCACTTGCCTAGCAAGTTGGAAGTTCTGAAATCAAACCGCGAATACTGCTT
The DNA here is from genome assembly GCF_019054845.1 of Dipodomys spectabilis. NCBI lineage: Eukaryota > Metazoa > Chordata > Mammalia > Rodentia > Heteromyidae > Dipodomys > Dipodomys spectabilis. Next base: position 175,177 of record NW_024870756.1, read on the forward strand.
TCAGTAAAAAAGAATATTGAATAGTGCTTAAAGGGCTTACCAGTGATAGTAAAATTATAATACTCAAAATTAGCATATTCAACAATTTTGTCTATTATCACTTCCTATGATCCAATGCAGAAGATCTCTGCTCATTCAACCATCCACGTCATCCATTTCCTAACACCTCCTGTGGGGCCATCTCTATCATGCTAGATGCTGTGAAGCCCTACAATTGGAGGGTTTTCTTACATCTTATTTTTAACTGTTAATCTTGAATAATTTTAGATCCACAAATAGTTTTAAAAATAGTACAGAGAGATTCTGTATACCCCACTTCTCCCAACTTCTCTCAAACCAGGAAATCCACATCGGCACCCTGTAATTAAATAGACAACAGACCTTCCTTGAATTCCATGCTTTTCTGCATGACTTTTTTTTTTTTTTTTTTTTGCTTTTGCCACATATGTACTCATGTGACATTTTATCCCAAGCGAAAACCTGTGTAACCACCACCTTGATCCAGAGGGCTCAGTGCTGTCAGCAGGAAGGAATTCCCTACAACTACTGCTTCCTAGTCACGCCCTTGCTCCACTCCCCACCTAATCCCTGCCAACCACAAAGCAGGCCTCCAACTGGTTTCTTCACTTTGACAATGTTGTGTAAATAGAGTCACAGGATAGGTGACCCTTGGAGATAAACTCTGCAGGTTTACACCCATGAGAAATTGCCTTCACATCCTGACCTTGGGAAGCATTTCTTTACTAGGCTTTCACTGAGGACAATTAATTCCATCTTCAGGTCACGGAGAGTGTTTTTCATTCCTAAGGAAATCTGAGAACTTAATAAAACCATGTGAATTCACCAAGCTATTGGAAAGTGTCCATGAAGAATTGTACAGCATAGAGGAGGAGCAGGTGATAATCTCTTTACATCAGAGTCTGTCTCGGACCCTCCTTCCCCAGGAGCTCAGAGGTGAATTCTGTACTTATGCCAAGAACAGACACTTGCTCCCGACTCCAGAAGTTAATGCACATGGAAGAAGCTTTGTCTATAAACATCAGAAGTGAGTTCCAAACACTTTCATCAACCCACCACACACCCACAACCAACCAAAATTTAAAGAGAGAGACAGAGAGAGAGAGAGAGAGAGAGAGAAATTGTTTGCAAATTGCAAAGCAGGCTGGCAAAATAGGCCAAAAACTCTTTTCGATCAGATATTCTGGCAGGAACAGAGCTCCTCACAACTTTGCCAAGTTTCCAGGCTGTTCCTTTGTAAGCTCATTTTTTTTTTTTTTTTTTGAAGATTTGTCACAAAGCAAGAACTGGAAGGAGAAACATGTTTTATTCTGAGATACAATGCAGGCCTTTGTCCAACAAATAGATGTGATCATATCATTTATCGAGAGGCTCTGCTGTTCTCCAGAGTGGCTGTGGTGGCTTTGGAAGTTGTTTTTTTTTTACCTTCAATGTGGTTGAGAGCACTGAAAGAATGCCACTAAAAGCCTCTTTTCAGACACTTCGGGGGCATTCTCTTGTTTGAATTTCCTTCCCCTTTCCCACCCAGTTCCTGGCACCAAACCCTGCTCTACACGTCCGCTCTGGCTGGCAGGAGGAATGAAGTCAGTGGGCACCAGTGCCAAGCACCTCTCAGCTGGGGCTCACCCAGGCCTTGCTGACCTGCTCTCCATGGAGGAGAAACAGCTTAGCTGCTCTCAGAAGTCGGCATTTGCACTCCTGTCAATGGCTCTGTGAATAGTTGCTGCAGAAATCCTCCCAGTTTCACTCTACTTGGACCAAACACTGTAATGTACTGCCTTTGCCTTCGTTCTATATTAGAAATTCTGATTCTGAGATTGCTTCCTGGAAAAAAAAATTCCAATGAAGAATGATCTCTATAAACCAATGAGAACAAAAAATTTCTTCATAGAATGAGCAGCGGATCATCACCTCCTCCCCGCCTCCACCCCCCCCCCACACACACACACATTTGATTAGAGAACTTAACTTATGTGAGCTACACTTTTCCCTACACACAAAACTGTGTGGAAAATGTAAAGATATTTCTGGTATTCCCCAGATGCAAGGATAGGCCATGAGTTGTTATACACCACAACTTTGAATCCACTCCACTGTATGATTTAGAGTACTAGTTCTCGGCTGGGACCATTTTATGTCTCCCAAACCCTCGGCTATTTCGCAATATCTAGACACATACGTGTCTGCTTATCTGAACTGGGAGGGTTTGTGGGTACAAGTCAGGGATGTTGTAATGTATGCTGCCATGCTCAGGACAGTGTCTCTCAACAAAGACCTTGCTGGTCCTCAATGTGCAAAGAGATCAGGCTAAGAAACTCCAGTTGAAGAAAAGCACAGGGCTTTTGGAACATGGTATCCTGGACTTGAATATTGCCTTCATTTTCAATCTAACCTAACCCTTCCGTACCTTCTCTTCTGCATTGTGATCAGGCCCATGAGGCTCAAGATTTTCTCATTCTAGACCCAATTCCCCTTCTTCTCTTGCCATCTAACCTTGTCGCGGTACTCTTAGAGATCTCTCTCCAAGATCAGCCAAGACTCACCTCTGTCCTCTTCTAGAAAGTTCTTATGCCTCTCTTTTATATTGAGAGCCATCTATCCTGAAGCAAAACAGTTTCTCTGTAACTGCCTTGCCAGTGATAAACTTCATCTCCATATTGTTATCTCAATAGCTGGGAGTAATTTCATCCTTGGTGCAACTCCCACACAGGTACTGCTCTGCCCCTGGCCAAGATACACATTCCCTTGGGGAGTGCACCTCTAGCCCTTCTACCCTTTCACTCCTCATTGCTCTCATCTGTAGATATCCTCTTGGCTCACAATATTCTTATTCACCCATTTCCTTCTGTCTTTCCTAGTGGCTTCCATACCCATGTGGAATTTACACCTGACATTCTGTGTTTTCATCCACTGGCACAGTCAACACATTTTCGGACTCCAGAAAACATTTTTTTTATTTGTTTGTTTGGGGTTTTTTTTGGGTCCGGTCATGGGGCCTGATCTCTGGGCCTGGGCGCTGTCCCTCAGCTCTTCAGCTCAAGGCTAGCGCTCTACCACTTGAGCCACAGCACCACTCCCGGCTTTTTTCTTTTTGCTTATGTGGTGCTGAGGAATCGAACCCAGGGCCTCAGGCATGCAAGACAAGCGCTCTACCACTGAGCCACCTTCCCAGCCCCATTTTTTTTAATTATCAAAAAAAGTTGGTTTTTTTTTAATTGTCAGAGAGGGGAAGGGATGAAGGATAATGAAAGAGGTGACATGGATCAAGATGCACTTACTTATAAATTGATTTGTTTAATGGTAACTCCTTTATACACCTACTTAAAGATAATAAAAAATATAATTTTTGAACAAAAAAGTCTCCTAAGTGAGTAGCACCCTCTGAAGTTTTGTGTTGTACAGTCTGGGCAGTGTCTCAGAGACTTCACCATTTTTCTGGAGCTAAGCCACCACCTCCCTTAATAATAGACTAAACTCTGCATCATTCCCTTCTTAATTCAAACACCTCAATCCTTTCAAGTCAATTGCTCAAGTATCCCCATAGTAATAGTTATTCCTAATGGAAGATAAAGAACTCCTTACTACTTGGTCACTTGCCTCTGCTCTCATTTCTTTTCTTAACTGGAGTTCATAATATCACTTTACAATTACTCCCAGAACATATCCACAGTCTCTTACTGCCTTCATCCCATTCTACCTAGGGCAAAGAACCAGCCTTAAAGGAACCTAAATATATAGCCATCCCCAGCCACCCTGAACACAGTATTTCCAGAAGAAAATCACAACCAGGGAAGGTAAAAATCATATCAACCATGACATTTGCCTCTCTCTCATCATGCACATCCTTAAAATCAGATTCCTGAGTCTTCCTTCTCAGTTCTGTCTAGAGTTTGCCTCTGCTCTCTAACTCAAAGCCTCCTCTCAGAACCACTAGTGCCCATACAAACTTCAGAAAAAGCATAGGGGGTAAACATGAATATCAGCCAGGTGCCAGTGGCTCACACCTGTAATCCTAGCTACTCAGGGAGTTGAGATCTGAGGATCATGGTTGGAAGCCAGCTGAGGCAGAAAAAGCCTGTGAAACACTTATCTCCCATTAACCACCAGGAAACCAAAAGTGGAGCAGTAGCTCAAGCGGTAGAGCACTAGCCTTGAGCAGGAGAGCAGAAAAAATTCAGGGACAAAGCCCAGGGGCCCTCCTGAGCTCAAGCCCCACAACCACCAAAACAAACAAACAAAAAAAAAAACCATGAATATCATGTAATTTCTTATGGCCTAAACCTCTTCAATCATGTGCCCTTGTTATGAGAATGAGTCTAGGAACTCCTATCATAGCCTGCGCACCATTCCATGACCTGACTGGCTCTGGAAGAACTCAGATCTCATGTGCTCCTCTTTCTGAAACTTTGGCTTTCTTTCTGTTCCACAGTTTTCATTCTCATTTTATCCCTGAGAGTCCCCATATATACTATTTCTTCCGCTGCGATATCCCTTCATTCAGTTTACCCCAGCTCATCCTCAGCTCTTGGCACCAGGATCTTGTCCTTAGAGCTGGTTTGCCTAACTTCCTTTTCCCTGACATCCTACATGCAGTTATGTTACACTGATCTATGATCTCTTGATATACCAGTTATCGTTTAGAAACATTTATCACAACATCTGGGGAATGGCTTAAGTGGTAAGACTTGTCTAGCAAGTACAAGGCCCTGAGTTCAAATTCTAATACTACCAAATCCATCATCACAAATATAATTAATTGTGTTATTGTTTATAACCTGTTTGTCCAGTAAGCTCCATTAAGGAGAGAAAACAAGTGTTTTGCTCCCTGTTGTATCCCCAATGCCTTGACAAGTGTAAGTACTCTAGAAACACTTGATGAAGACAAGAATATAAATCACTACAGGAACAAGAAATAAGCTTGGTCTTGGAAGACAAGCAGGAATCAGATGAGAAAACAGGAAGAAGTGTGTTTTAGCACCATACAGTGTGAAAGTGAGTGAATTCTTACTGACAGTGAGTGAATTCTATTGCACGTACTTTCTGTTGCTGTGGACTTGAAATTTCTGTGTATATACAGAAACATGCAACGTGTTTCAGAAACATGCAGTTCCCATGTGTAGATACACCATTATTTTGTCCAGAATGGGTTCGTAATTAAATGTGGCCAACAACAATAACAGTAGAGTCAGTGGAAGAGTAACTTTCTGTATTCTTGGATAGAAGTATCTGTGACATCTCTGCTCAATTTCATGGCTAAGTACTCACCAAAGGATGCTACAAACCACTCCCTCTGGAAGAAAGATGTCCCTTTTAGCTACCCATACATAATCCTACAAAGGGGGTGGGGAGAACTACCCTCATGGAAATTCTTAAAATATATGTCAAGCAAACAAGACATGGTTGTTTTTTTGTTGTTGTTGTTTGTTTTTTGGTTTTTTTTTGGTTGTGGGGCCTGAACTCTGGGCCTGGGCGCTGTCCCTCAGCTCTTCAGCTCAAGGCTAGCGCTCTACCACTTGAGCCACAGGACCACTTCTGGCTTTTATTCTTTTTTGCTTATGTGGTGCTGAGGAATCGAACCCAGGGTCTCATGCATGCAAGGCAAGCGCTCTACCACTGAGCCACCTTCCCAGCCCCAAGATATGGTTTTATATACATAGTTACACCGTTGCTCCTTCCACACAAAAAGTTGAAAGGCACTGAACTGCACCTAAAGAAACAGAAACCAAAGTCTCCTTGTGGACCTCAGGGTTTTCAGGAGCATTTATAATGTCTTGCAATTCAGATTCTAGCAAATCCTTAGATCATATCTATCTGCATCCAGAACTTGGTCATTTATTTTTATTTTTATTTTTTGCCAGCTCTATGGCTTGAACTCAGGACCTGGGCATTGTCCTTGAGCTTCTTTTGTTCAAGGTTAGCACAATACCACTTGAGCCACAGCAACACTTCTGGTTTTGTCTGTTTATGAGGTACTGAGGAACCTAACCCAGGGCTTCATGCATGCCAAGCAAGCACTCTACCACTAAGCCACCTTCCCAGCCCAGGAACTCAGTAATTTTTGTTGTGAGGATTATCCTATGCACTGTAGAATATCCAGCAGCAGCATACCCCGTAGATATTCCCCTTCCCTCTCCACACAGCTGTGACAACCAAGTGTCTTTAGACATTGTCAAATGGCCACTCTGTCTACAGCCTCCAGAGAGAGATGGAGAGGATAGAAATAAAAAGACATCTAAAAGAACAGGAGCCCAAGAATAAGTTCACATATTTACAGTCAACTGATTTTTAACAAAGGACACAGAATGAGGAAAGGATACACAGTGGGGAAAGGAAAGTCTCACTGGTAAGCAGTTTGGGGAAAACAGGATATTTACATGCCAAAGAATAAACTTCTTACCTTATACCATATACAAAAATCAGCTCAAAATGGATTAAGGATTAACATGTAAGACCTCAAACAACGAGACTACTAGAAGATAAGGTGAAACTCTGTGAATGGGTCTGGACCTTGATTTTTTTTGGGGGGGGGGGGGTCTGGTAGTGGGGCCTGAACTCAGCCTGGGCACTGTCCCTCAGCTCTTCAGCTCAAGGCTAGCGCTCTACCACTTGAGCCACAGTGCCACTTCTGACTTTTTTCTTTTTGCTTATGTGGTGCTGAGGAATCGAACCCAGGGCCTCAGTTATGCAAGGCAAGCACTCTACCACTGAGCCACCTTCCCAGCCCATGGACCTTGATTTCTTTTTTGAATCTGACACCAAAAAAATCACAGACACCAAAAGCAAAACACGGGCAAATGGAATTATATCAAACTACAAAGCACTGTAAAGCAAAAGAAACAGAGTGAAGACATAATCTACAATATGGGTTATGGTTCACACGAAGAGGAGTGACTATTCAAAATATAAGTAATGCAGCAAGAAAATGAGTAACTTAAAAATAAGCAAAAGACCTGAGCAGACAATTCTCAAAAGAAGACATACAAGTAGTCAACAGGTATATGAAAGCATCAGAAAGATGCAAATTAAATCTACACTATTATCTCACAGTTATTAGAATGGCTATTACAAAAAATGCTCACAGATAAGTGTTGGCAAGTTTATATAGAAAAAAAATACCCAAGCACACTATTGGCTGGAGTAACTATTAGGGTAGCCAACAGCAAAATAAGTATGGAGATTTCTCAAAAATTAAAAAACAGGATTGGGAAGGTGGCTCAGTGGTAAAATGCTTGCCTTGCCTTGCATGTATGAGGCCCTGAGTTTGATTCCTTAGCACCATATAAGCAGAAAAAGCCAAAAGTGGCACTGTGGCTCAAGTGGTAGAGCGCTAGCCTTGAGCTGAAGAGCTCAGGGACAGTGCCCAGGCCCAGAGTTCAGGACTTATGACCAACAAAAAAAAAAATTAAAAAACACCTGCAGGATGTGACTTCAATTATAGTGATTTCCTATCATGTTTAAAGCTATGGGATAACGCTCCAAAACCTCAAAACCAATTAAAAATCAAACTAACCAATGAAAATGGCATTGTCTGTTTTAAAAAAAATCACTACCATATGATTCATTGATCCCACTGGTGAATACATACAACGGAAATGAAATCAGTTGTCAAAGAGATATCTGTATTCATATGTTCACCACAGCATTATTTACAATAGCCAAGATACAAAATCAACTAAGAGTCCATCCGTAGCTAAGTAGATTTTTTTAAATGTAGCACATATATACAATGGAACACTACTCAGCCCTTAAATATAAAGAAATTGTGTTATTTGTAGCAGCATGGATGAGCCTGGGAAAAAAATTATGTAACATGAAATAGGTCGGGCACAGGACAAATACTGCATGATCTCACTTATATGTAGAACGTTAAAAAGTTGAATCAATGAAAGCAGAAGATGGAAAGAGTGGAGAATGAGAATTGGGACGATATTAGTCAACAGATACATAATTTCCATTAGATGGAAGAAATAAGTCCAAGAGATGGAGACTGGTTGTACAACACAGTGAACTATAGTTTCAGTGATGTATATTTAGGAAAATTACTGAGAATAGATTTTAAGTGTTCACACAACAAGTATGTGAGACACTATGTGTATTAATTAGCTCAATTTATATATACCATATTGAATACATATTTCAAACATCATGTTATATATATTCTATTATGTATAATAAAATAATATATAATATAAATATATAAAACAAATATATTTCAACTCTATTTGTATATTGAAAGAAAGGAGAATGAAAGATTTCCCACTTGCACCAGCACCAGCTATTTTTGTCTTCCAACCATTCATTAATCCCAAGATCTATAAGTGAATGAACCTTTAAACAATCGTAACTCCAACCTTCAAGCTGCGCCTCTGATATCTGTGCTCACTGAGCCCTTCCTAAATGGCACATCTACAAGTAAAATTAATGCTGCTATTTGAAGCCACTGGGATTTGGGTGACATGTTATGCAGCATTATAACAATCTCTATAATGAGTAGAGATTGATCACTGGCAAGGACCTATAGAATTTACACGGATAGGAAAAAATTTACTCATTTCAAATACATCCCAGAGCCAAAGGAGGACTGGTCAAGGTTCCTCAAATTACACCATCTTACTTTACTGATTCTCTATCTGAGCTTTAGCAGAAAGTAGTGTTCCTTGAGTGACAAGAACCATCTAGAAAATCTTTGGGTTAATATAATATTGACCCATACTGAGGCTTTACATTTTACTTTTCCCATATACACTTTTGTATATTTATGCTCATTATTGTCCACCAGCTCTTTCAATGGCATTAATAATGAAATATGAATTTTTGATAGACAGAACAGGAATACTTGCCCTTTCTTCTCCTTCCCAATTGAACTGCAAAGATGATCTATTAGAGTCTCCCAAGAAATTAGACTCATTTTTTCTCAAAACTATGAGTAACCAAGAAAGTGGAGGTGTGGCTCAAATGGTAGTACACTAGCTTTGAGTGAAAAAGCTAAAAAAGAACACAAATCCCTGAGTTCAAGCCCCAGTCACAGCCAGTATCAGAAAAGATAGGTAGGTAGGTAGGTAGGTAGATAGATAGATAGATAGATAGATAGATAGATAGATAGATAGATAGATAGATAGATAGATAGATAGATAGATAGATAGATAGATAGATAGATAGATAGATAGATAGATGGATGGATGGATGGATGGATAGATAGATAGATAGATAGATAGATAGATAGATAGATAGATAGATAGATAGATAGATAGATAGATAGATAGATAGATAGATAGATAGATAGAGATAGATAGATAGACAGATAGGCAAACAGATGGACAGCCAAATGCAGAGATGCAACAGGACCACCTTTAGGTTCTAGTAGGAAGGAAATTACGTTATATACTAGACATTGGACTCCACTCATCTATACTTAATGGAGACAATGGTCCACTAGGTTCCTTAGTCCTCTGACTCCATTCTATTTTCTTGCTTAAAATTCAAACATCTGTGGCATCTACCAACAATTCACCAAGAATGATTCTAAGATAAAATACAAACTGATGTCAGATATTCAATTCATAGAAAAAATCCAGGAAAACAAGAGCATTGCATTTTGTTTCATTTTATTTCAATCTTTGTGTAATTATACAACAAAAGTTGCCGCTCAGCAAAGTAGCATTTGAATACAATGCATCTTGATCAATGTTACCCCCTTCATCATTCTCCCCCATCCCTCCCAACCCCATGTATTCCCTCAATTTTCTTAATTTTGTAAAATATGCTTTCAATTTTATGTCTGCATTCCCCCCTTTCCTCTCTTTATTGCTCTACCACCCTCCTTCCCTTGCTCCCTCACTTTTGAGTAGCCTATCCCTGGTGTTTATTTTGTTAGACTGCAAGTTAGCCTTTCTAAGGTATTATATTGTTTGAGTTCTTCCCTGAATCCACAATATTTTGTTTAACACAGTTGTGTACATTTGGATACCACCCTAACGTGCATATTTATATATTTATAGATTAATTCTAGTCTCTCTGTTTTCACTTAACACTGCTTACAGAATGGGAGATCTTTGCCAGCTATACATCAGACAGAGACCTAATATCTAAACTATACAGAGAGCTTAATAAACTAAACCTTCACAGAATCAACAACCCAATTTATAAATGGGCAAAATAACTAAATAGAGACTTCTCAGATGTAAAAAGGGACAGCAGACATATGAAGAAATACTCAACATCTCTGACCATAAAGGAAATGCAAATCAAAAAACACTGGGACTTCTTCATGTGTCTATTGTCCATAAAGAAATACAAATCAAAACAACATTGAGATTTCACCTCACCCCAGTTAGAAAGGCTATAATCAAGAAATCTAATAACAACAGATGCTGGAAGGAATGTGGCCAAAAGGGAACACTACTGCATTGTTGGTGAGAGTGTAAACTTGTACAACCACTTTGGAAAGCAGTATGGAGGTTCCTCAAAAGACTCCACATAGAGCTCCCCTATGACCCAGCAATCCCACTTTTAGGCATTTACCCAAACAATCACAAACAAGACCACACTAAAGCTACCAGCACAACTATGTTTATCACAGCATTATTTACCATAGCTAAGATATGGATGCAACCCAGATGCCCCTCAGTAGATGAATGGATCAAGAAAATGTGATATATATATATATATATATATATATATATATATATATATATATATATATATACATGGAATTCTATGCCTCCATCAGAAAGAATGACACTTCCCCATTTGTTAAGAAATGGAAAGACTTGGAAAAAATTATATTAAGTGAAGCAAGCCAGACTCAAAGAAACATAGGTCCCATGGTTTCCCTTATCTGCAATAACTAATATATGTCTAGGACAAGCAGAAGAGGTCAAAAGCTATGTACATATGACCATATAACCTGATGCTAAATGAAAAAATCCCAAGATAGGGACACAGAAGATTTTATCTTTGTTGCTGTTCTTTTTATGTTCTTATAATATACTATGTGATTTTTTTTGTTTCTTTCTATGTTCTCCCCCATAGTACTATCCCTATTGTCACTGTATTTGATTCCGGTGTCCTGCATCTTGTATATGCATTTTGCTAATTTGGGGAGGGAAAGGGAAATAACAAAATACTGAAATAAGGATTCAGGATGATCCATTGTAATAATGAGATGTACAAGACAGTATGTTGAAAACTAACTTTACAACTTTGCAGGGAGGGAGGGAGGGAGGAATTGGGGAGGTGGGGAGGGAAGTGATAGTAGGGGAAAAACAAAGGAAGAAGTAACAATGCTTGATAAGAAATGGACTCATTACCTTGCTCGTGTAACTGTAACCCTTCTGTACAGTATCTTTACAATAAAAATATATATTTTAAAAAAACACTGGGATTCCACCTCAATGGCCATCATCAAGAATACAAACTAAAACATATGCTGTCATTGATATGGACAAAAAAGAACCCTAATATATTGTTTGTGAGAATGTAAACCACTCTGGAAAGCAATATGGAGGTTCCTCAAAATAAAAAATAAAACATTCCCATATCCAACAATTCCACTCTTGGGCATTTATCCGAAAGATTACCAACTAGCATACAGTAAGGCCATCAGCACAGCCATGCTTATTGTAACACTATTCACCATAGCCAATGTATGGAATCATCCCAGATGCCTCGCAATGAATGAATGGCTCAAGAAAAAGTGGTGTATATACACAACAGAACATTGCGTTTTAATTGCGGGTGCTCCATAATCATGATGAATTTCATACTCTGGCTGACACATTTTCAAATGTTAATGTCCACTTCTGGAATCAACTGTGTTCTAATGATTGAAATAATGGCTTCAAAGGTGAGCACTCAGCTTATTATGGCTTCCAACCTTGGCACTGTGTGTGGAGAGGTGTTAGGTTATGCACTCCACAGAGAGATAATTGTGATTGTATAATGAAAGAAAAGGGCTTTTCAGAAAAGGATTGTGAAGAGGGCCTAAGTGCTCAGAAAAAGAGGTTCCTTTTCATAGTAGAACAATCATTAATCAAGTGCTTCACAGTTTATAATATCCCGTTTTCTCAAAATTGTACAATTCATACTCACCAGGGTCCCAATTTGTGGACACTTTTTCTTTCTTTCAGCAAAAGAAGGGAGATTCAAAGGGATCCTTTTCTCCTGACAGCACAACTTTCTTTCAACCTAATGCTAAGTCCAAAAAGAATAGAATTTGAAAGTAGAAATGTCAGCGAGGGGCCACTGGCTCACGTCTGTAATCCTAACCACTCAAGAGTCTAAGATCTGAAGATCGTGGTTTGAAGCCAGTTTAGCCAGACAAATCTAAGATACTTTTTCTTATCTCCAATTAATCAGCAAAAAGGAAGGATTGGAGGCATGGTTCAAGTGGTAGATGTCAGCCTGGCATAAAAGCCCTGAGTTCAAAGACCTGGTACCAGCATAATTACACACACACACACACACACACACACACACACACACACACACAGAGGTGAGTTTCAAGAATTTTCAACTCCAAAAAGGAAAAGGAAACCAGCTAATTTCCTAGTAACCAAAAGCATACTGGCCAATTGGAAGAATTTTGCAAACTAACACAGTTGTCACCAACAGATTAGCCTCTCATGTAATTTCTTTCTTAATTAATGGCTAATATTTTCCCACCCTATCTATTTTAACCTTCAATTCCTACCTAAGCCTATTCTAAGCTACTTCTTAGGAAAATGCATCAACCCATACAGGTCCCTGTAAAGAAAGTTTATAAATGATGGAAACTTGTTCCACACAGTTCTGGGGGCTAGGAAGTCAAGAGGAAGACTCTGAAGGATTGGATATTAGGTGAGGATGCCGTGCCTTCTTGATGGACAGTAACTTGTCCCAATGTACTCACGTGGTGGGAGGGGCAAGGAATCTCTTCTTGGGTCCCTCCTGTAGAGACACTAATCCCATTCATGAAGGCTCCGTTCTCATGACCTAATCAATTCCCAAAACCCCTACCCTCTAATTCCATCACCTGCAGGGGTATGATTTCCACACATTAATTTGGAGGAAGGGATATTACAACTCAATCCATAGCAATATGTAAAATACTTCACCATAGAAATGCCCTCAGTAGAGTCAGTCAAAATTTTAATGATGAATCCAATGCAATCTTTCCTGACATTAATTCATGAGAATCATAAGTAGAAAAAATACAGTTGAGTACCACACTAAGAAGAGTGAGAGTTAACTAGACACCCTACTCTCAAATCTTGTTTGGTGCCTAGGCAAAGGCAGACCCCTAGAAAGCCCTATGTGTTTGTTTTCTGTGCCATGTAACAGATATCCACCAATTTTGTAGCTTTGAACAACTTCATTTTATTTTCCTCACAGTTACCATGTTTCTAGAGTCTGAGCATCAGTACCTGAATCTCTGCCCATGTACTCACCAGACTGGAGCTCAAGGGCCTCTCTACAAATTTCCAATAGCAGAATTCAGATGTTCAAGCTGAAGATCAGGAGCCCCAATTCCTATTCCTGCCACGACATCCTCTAACAACAGCAGTTTGCTGTTTTCAAGGCTCTGTTAATCAACTCAGGCTGCCACAACCATATACCTTAGATTCATGGATTCAGTAAAATTTCCATAGTTCTGAAAATGGGAAGTTCAAGATAAAACTGGAAGTTCAGCATGACAGGCTTCAAGTGATGACTGTCCCTTTTGGTTACAGGTAGTCTCTATAAGGCTATATGTTTGCATGAACCCTTCATTGCGCAAGCATGGAGAGAGGGCGGGCGAAAAGATCGGAAGGCTGGGAGGAAGTGGGGTAAAATAAGGAAGGAGAAAAAAGGGGAATGAAAGGGTCTTTACTCTCAAGTGTCTCTTCTTAAAAAAAGCACACACTTAGAGATGAACCTGATGAATATGTTCAACCTGATCATATTATATGAATACATGTTACTATCACAATGACACTCCTTTGTACAATTAATTAATGCTAACAAAGAATTTTTCGGGCACTATTGGGGTTTGATCTCAGGGCTTTATGTTTGGCTTGTTTAACTGAGCTCTCCCATTTGACCCAGCCCTCCAGCCCTGCTATTTTTCTCTTTTTTTATTTTAATAAGTTTTTTATTGTGAAAATACTGTACAGAGGGCTTACAGTTGCATGAGCAAGGTCATGAGTACATTTCTTTTTTTTATTGTGAAAATACCATACAGAGGGGTTACAATTACATGGGCAAGGTAATGAATACATCTTATCAAACATTGTTGCCTCCTCCTTTGTTTTCCCTTCCTATCCCTTCCCATCTCCCACTTTTTTTTTTTTTGAAGATGGAATACAGCGGACTTCTCAAACCATGATTTCCAGATATTAGCCTCACGAGTAGCTAGGATTATAAGCATGAGCCACAAGCATTCAGCTCTAAAAAAATATTGTGCCAATCCTGGGGCTTGAACTCAGAGCTTGGACACTGTCCCTGAGCATTTGTGCTCAAGGCTAGTGCTCTATCATTCAAGCCACAGCTCTCTTTTTGGTGGTTAACTAGAGATAAGAGTCTCATGGACTTTCTAGCCCAGGCTGGCTGAACCATGATCCTCAGATCTCAGCCTCTTGAGTAGCTAAGATTACAGGTGTGACCTACCAGTTCCCAGCAAAAAAGAAAAAGGAATAAAAAAAATAAAAGAAACAAATTTTATCACTTTATCAAATTTTATCATCCTTATGACCTATCATGATCCCACTTAACTCTCATTACCTTCCAAAATCTCACCCCTAAATACTGTCACATTGAGGCATAGAGTTTCAGGGGAATTATGAGAAAGAATGTGATCTACTCTCAAAAAAAAACCCACATAGATTGTGTACATTGAACAACTGAGCGATCACCTGCAGGTAGAAGAAAATGTATCGATCCCAGGACCATACTAGCCAGTGAATAAATAGTAGAGTCCAGAACCAGGGCCAGTTAGTACAGGCTCTCACCAAGATGATGCATTTTCTCCTTGGGTTAGTAAACTCATCTTGCAGACTGCAGCTCACTGCTCAATTTTCCATTTTAATTCCTGTTTCACAAACTTCCCCTGAAATTCTAATGACAGCATCTTCCAAGTAGTCACTTAGAGATCATCTAACCCAAATTTTCCTCCAGCCTAGATAGCTATCTCTTCAGCAATATTGCTTCCACCTGGTCCCCTAACCTCTCTCTATATATTAAGTCCACTAACATGAGGCTCACTACCAGAGTTGTGGGCAACTCCAATCGGAGCCGCCCTCATTGTACATTCTCTGCTCCCTTCTGGTTGGGTGCTTGGTTTTCTGGAGGAATGAGTGTAAGTCTTTTCAAAGGCCAAAGATGATTATGTTTCTTCTTTTCTGGAGTCTATGTCAGTGTCGTTGACATAGGGTTATCCTTTCTCCTCCAGCAGGCAGGACTGCTGCACATTGCAAGGTATTTAGCATCCCTGGGCCATTGAGTGTGTGTGTGTGTGTGTGTGTGTGTGTGTGTGTGTGTGTAGCCCACACATATTCTCCTTGATTTCATCTACTCATGGCAAAAACAAAGACTCCCCCCAACACCTCCCAAAAGCCTTAGGGTAGAAAAAGATACTGTCCTTAATTGTAAACCATTGTGAGTCTAGACCAGAACCCCATCCCCACCCCCAGGCCAGTGTTTTCAATTGTTTAGTATATTGAACATAGTATATTAAGAGAATGCTTTATCAGTTTGTTCACTTCTCAGAGCAGCCCATGATACCAGCTTGGCAACAAGAATTTGAAACTAAACAGAAGAAAATTTTCTACCATAGTTAGGCATCTGCCATTTTGCATACCTCTTGTACATCTCCAGACTTGAAAGCCACCCTCCAGCCCTCCTGTGGTAACTGGGAAGCATGTGTTGTCAATTATGCAATTTTGCTGAATTAGAATCCAAATTACATTGTTTCCCATCCAAACAGCCATCTCTCAATTAGTCTGCCAACTGAAGTGCCTTGTGGTTCTTTAAAGAAAAAAAATCTTTCACCTTTGGCCATTGTTTTCTTAGCTATTAACAAAAGATGGTAGGATCGTTTGATTTTGATTAAAATTGCTTAAGTCAGCATGATTGTGGACAGGAAAAAAATCTAAATTACCCTAGAAATTGCTTTGAAATCAAAGCACTACACTGGCAAGAGATTATGATTTCACTAAACGCTAGACCACCACATGGGACCTCCAAACTGGTGCGTTCATTTCCAGAATTTTCTTGACACACACGATACTGTGGTATTTCTAGCAGCCAAGGGCAATATGTAGAATGATGATGAAAGTCTGGACTTCTAGCTTTGAATCTTGGGTCTGTCATTACCAATTGTTAAGACCAAGGACAAGGCTAGGCTGTCAGTGACTCTGTTTTCTCCTCTGAGACTCTGAAGGAATTATATACGCGTAAGGTTGCTGCAGGGACCAAGACTAAGCATTGTAGCAGGTACTGTCAGCACACCACTAAACACACCAGCTTGAAGACAGTCCAGAAGGGAATGAGAAATAAATTGGGAGTGGACTTAGGCCATGGGTGGGTCTGAAGGTCTCAGTTCTTCATTCCCTCCCTCCCGACCCTCCCTTTTCACATCCCATTTCCAGGGCTTCAGAGAAATACTAGAAATTGTTTATAACACACACACACACACACACACACACACACACACACACACACACACACACACACACAGGGTCATCATGGTTTCCTAGAGAAGATTTATATATTTTTTCTCAAACTCCAAAATAAAATTTATTTTCTAAAGAACTTCTTAAAGCCTTTAAAAATCTAATAAGCACTGGAAAGTTCCTATTATATAATAATCCAGCCCATTGCATTTCCTCCCCCAAGCCCTCTGCCATGATTTGGTCATGGAACCCATTACCCAGCAGCCTCTCCTAGAAACAGTAGAATTTGATTTAGTGTGCTCTCTCTTTCTCTCTACCACAGCAGTTCTCAAAATGTGATTCACGGATCAACTTTCAAGAATCCACAAAGCCAATATTATTTTCTGAATCCTAGTAAGACTTTTTTTTTTTTTTTGGTCACGGGGCCTGAACTCTGGGCTTGGGCACTGTCCCTCAGCTCTTCAGTTCAAAGCTAACGCTCTACCACTTGAGCCACAGCACCACTTCTGGCTTTTTCTGCTTATGTGGTGCTGAGGAATTGAACCCAGGAACTCATACCTGCAAGGCAAGCACTCTACCATTGAGCCACCTTGCCAGCCCATTATTTGTCTTCTTTACTGTGTTGACAGTCACACTGATGATACAAAAGCAATGAGAGGTAATGGCATTGGGGCCTTGATCTGGATCAGGAAGAAGCACCCAATTGTTCTAGTGACCATTTCACTACCACACATGTGCAAGGTAAAGAAATGCCAGCTTCAGCCTGGTGCTAAAAGCTCACACCTGTAATCCCACCACTCAGAAGGATGAGATCAGAAGATCGAGGTTTGAAGTGGAAAGTCCACGAGATCCTTATCTCCAATTAATCACCAAACAGCACACAGGTCCTGAGTTTAAGCCCCAGAATTCACACACACACACACACACACACACACACACACACACACACACACACACACACACACACACACACACACACACACACACACACACCCAAAGTGCCAGTTTTGTAAGTCTTGATCAAGCAGTAAAACCATTTCTTTATGATGCCATCTAGGAGCATGAGTTTGTTCCTTCTCCACTAGGTAACACATTAAGAGGCATAAAAGTATTTAAGTAGAGAAGTAAATTTCGTAAAGCATCAAGTTGATTGAATGCAAGAATACACCCTCTCCAGAGAGGGTCCCTGGGAACCAAGAGTTTAAAGGAGTCATCTGGGAGGGAAGTTCCCATATCTCCTCCCCTGGGTGATGTTCTTTTGGCAGGCTTTGTGCTGATGGTTTTAATGGTTTGTGAATGGGCCTTCCAGCCTGGCTCTTTTTGTTAGTGCAAGGAAACGCTCCCACCCGCCACTCTCAGATCTAATCTCGGCGCCTCCCACTTCAGGCCCCAACGGCCCCATTTTCTTTTCTCTCCCCCGAGAGGTTGAACTTAACCCTGCTAATAATAAATCTTGTCTCTCCTCTGACTTTTTCGTCGGCGTGGTCTTTTGGGCACCTTCTTTACTTTCAGTCCTATCTCAAGGTACAGATACAGAAGTGGGGTCCAATCGGTCATGACTGATCATGTACCAGACATTATCTCACTGCTGACATAGGATTTTGAGTGAGAACCCAGGGCCTTGGAAATGGCGCTGTGGCTCAAATGGTAGAGCTCTCGCCTTGAGCTGAAGAGCTCGAGGACAGCCCCCAGGCGCAGAGTTCAAGCTCCATGACCAACCTCCCCACCTCCCAAAAAAAAGGCTGGGAATATGGCTTAGTGGTAGAGTGCTTGCCTAGAATGCATGAAGCCCTGGGTTGGATTCCTCAGTACCACAAAAACAGAAAAAGCCAGAAGTGGCACTGTGGCTCAAGTGGTAGAGGGCTAGCCTTGAGCAAAACAGCTCAGGGACAGTGCCCAGGCCCAGAGTTCAAACCCCAAGACTGGCAAAAAAAAAAAAAAAAAAAGAACCCAGGGCAATTCAGGGAAAAAAAGTTCCATATGGACCTATTTTTTTTCTGTTGTATGTTATGACTGCCATTTCTTTTTTTTTTTTTAATTTTATTTTATTTTATTTGTGAACATACTGTACAGAGGGGTTACAATTACATGGGCAGGATAATGCGTACATTTCTTACCAAGCATTGCAGCCTCCTCCTTTGGTTTACCCTTCACATCCCTTCCCAGCCTCCCCCCTCCCCCCCCAATATGACTGCCATTTCTTATCCTTATCTACAGAACTGTCCCCCTTTACTTTTCTTCAGCTCTGTCATGGAACCGGAGAGAAGCATCAAAATGTTCTAGTGTTCTTATGATTCTTTGCCAAGGAAAGAAAAGCCAGTGTACATAGAATAGCCTGAATGAAGCAGTAAAAATATTAATTCTTTCAATGATGGCCATTGGGTGTACATATTATTGATACACTAAGTGACTAAATGAGAAGTACACATAGAGCACTTCCAACTGCCGACTGAAACGCGGCCTTGGTCTCTGGTATGGGTTGTTTGCCTTAGGAATTGAACTAGCCTCTGTTATATGGCTGACAAACTACAGGGATTCAGACTTGGCTATTTGTCAGATGTGAAAAATGAATGAAAGGGGCCTATTTCTACAAGGAAAACAACTGACAGTATTGGATCCCAGCTATAAAATTTGAGCTTTCCAGCAAAAGAAAAAAAGGACTTTGGAGGAAAAAAAAAAAAGCTTGTGTGTACCACCATGAGTTTGACAGCTTAACGACTCTTAATGAGCTCAATAGCAATGTTAACAAATGTGATATTTTAATATGATACAAAATGAAATATGTCAACATTTGGAAGATATGTATAGTTCAGTGAGCTAATATTTTCAAAATAATTAATGCATGATATTACTAAATCTTACATGGGCATGAGATCATTCAAAGAACAAGTTAGATCCATGAATATAATACTACAGAATATAAAATTTTCATTGCGATGGTTTTAGATTTTTGCATTCAGCCTCCTAGAAATTACCACTTGTCAAGATTTGTTGTAGTGTCAAAGACAAATGCCTATATATATTTGAAAAAAAAAACTTTTAAAGTTCCCCTCTCCTTTCCAATTATATACTTGTATGAAGCTGCATTTTCTTCATTTATTTCAGCCAAAGTAACAAAGAGCAACAGATTTCATGAAGAAGCAGATATAAAAATCCAGCTGTTTTATTAAGCCAGACATCAGACATGTTCAAAAATACAATACCATGCCTCTCTGAATATCACTATTTTTTGTTTTGTTTGGGCAGTATAGATTTTTTTAACTAAAAACAACAAATAATAAACCTAGAAAGTAACCCATTATTGTTGAGTGGTTTTATATATAACTGATATTTTTAATTAAAATTAATATTTAAGCATTTTTTCAACTTATTTTTATATTAAGAATTGGAAAAACAGCCAGGTAACAGTGATTCGTACTTATAATACTGACTACTCAAGAGACAGAAATCAAAAGAATCACAGATCAATCTGGAAGACTAGGAAAAGTCACAAGATTCCCTCTCAACAGAAAAAGTTGAGTGCAGTGGAAAATACTTATCATCACCTTAGTGAAAATCCGAAGAGTAAAGCAAGACACTATATCAAAAATCGGCAGAGCAAAATGGGACTGAAAGTGTGAAGTATGGCTTCAGTGCTAGAGCATCAGCCTTGCATCCACAAAACTGTGAGTTCAAACTCTGAGAAAAAAAATCAGCAAACATTTCTGCAAAAGAAAGACACATATTTTGGACATTTGGATGCCATATAAACTACACAACTCTGTCATTATGCCATGAAAGTAGCCATTAACAGTATGGAAATAAATGAAACATGGCTGTGTTCCAATAATGCTTTATTTATAAAAAAAAATAATGGTCAGGGTCAGGTGCCAGTGGCTCATACCTGTCACACTAGATACTCAGAAGACTAAGATCTGAGGATCATGGCAAGAAAGTGAATTCTTACCTTCAATTAACCACAAAAAGCCAGATGTGGAGCTGTGGTTCACACCTGTGTAGAAAAAAAACAAAACAACTAACAGTGCCCCAGGATTGGAGTTCAAGCCCCAGTAGCAGAGAATAAATTAATTGAATTGAATAAATAAATAAATAGTTGGACAGGTTATTCCATGGGCCATAGTTTGCTGATTTCCTAGTTTATATCCATTGATAAATATCAATATATAGATAAATAGTTATATCACCTTAAAAGCTCTTTGAAATCCTTATAACTTGTATACATTAAAGAGTCTATAAATTTTTTTAAAAATGGGCTAGGTGCTAGTGACTCACTCCTATAATCCTAGCTACTCAGGAGCCTGAGATCAGAGGCTCACAGTTTGAAGCCAGCCCAGACAGGAAAGTCCATGAGACTCTTGTCTCCAATCACAGAAAGAGCCAGAAGTGGCACTATGACTCAAGAGGTAGAGCTCTAACCTTGAGCAAAAGGAGTCCAGAGACAGTGTCCAAGCTCAAAGTTCAAGCCCCAGGACAGACGAAAAAGCTGGCAACTCTTTTACCAGAAGTATGAACACTTCTCATCTTTAAAACTATTTCAAGCCCCCTATAACTAATATAAGCCAATTTTAAAAGATTCCAAAGGAATTCAGGCACCAAGAAAGTCCAGACAAAGGATATGAAAGTGAAAGCTGTTTTTCCAGGGACATCAGCTTTTTTTGGCTTCCTGAAGATATCATAGGAAATTATTGACCGGTGGGTGAGGTCTGAAAAACCCTGTGTTCCATACATTAGTATGGTCACCTTTGGAATTCATTTCAGCTAGGTAAAAAAGCCTGCATTCTGGCTGCTGTTGCTGCCACCACTTCCACAAGCCCATCCAAATGAGTAAATAAATAAAATAAACAAAACGTCCCCCTTTTCTAAGACAAAAGTTAGAAGCCAAAGCATTTCTATTGGGTAACAGAGAGGGAGACAGTTTCTCTATCTCCAACAGGAAGATCACTTCTCCACCCAACTCAAAGGAAAGCGTTCTCCTGTGGTTGGCCCAATGGCAGAAACATCCTACTTGGAGGTGAGGTTAAAATAGTTTAGATCCTCACACAATTAGAGCATTTCAAATGTAGATAGCACATAGATTACACACTGCTCAAGGCACACCAGTAATAGAAGGCTCATTAGTCTTGGAAAAGACTTGGCTCAGAGCCCTGGACCTTTATTATATGTTTTAATTCAGGAACTGAGTCACACCTGCAAATCCTACGACAAATGATGCTTTATTAACTTTGGAGAGCGCCAGCTCATTTCCTGGGTTCCAAGCCAGCTTGACATAATAGAATCCTTTCAACAACCCCGCTTCAAAAAAGTTAGTCAAATGTCCAAAATATTTAAGCACTGCTTAATTTGTGAAAAAGTTCTGTGTCAATCAGGTATAATGGGATAAAAACCTGTCATTAGAGACCCCAAGGCAAGCTCACCAAGGCAGCCACTGCCTTCTGGCCTGCTGGACTTTTCTTGACCATTTTTTTTCCTTCTAGCAATGCTTCACATGACAGGCTGAGTTTTCTGTGTGCCAATCTTCTATTTTTATTTCACTCTCTTGATGATTTTATTGGATCAACACATCAAGCTGTGAGGTTTTGCAAACAGGAAATGTCAATGCAAACATAGATATATCCCGAAGAGCAGCACCCCCTCTCTGCCAATAGCAGCCATCCCCTACACACACACACACACACACACACACACACACACACACACACACACACACACACACACACACACACCTTTCCTCAGCTGCAAATGCCTTCCAGTGGGGCTCTTCCTTCAGAAGTCTGCCTCACTCAGGGGCTGTACACAGGGGCTCCCAGAAGGCAAAGAAATACCAGTCCACCCTTTAAAATATAGGTAAAGGGCATCCATCTGTTCAGAGTGAATAAGAATAGTGTTGAGATAAGAGAGAATAATTGGGGGCTTCCAACTCTGGGTCCCTTTTTATGGAGAGTCTATTTTGCTCTTTTCTGTTAGCTTTTAAATAAACTTGCTCTGTCTGTTTGAGAGAAAGAAAGAGAATGAGAACTGCCCACTAGAACAGAGTATTCAGAACATAGAATTTTCCCAACATGGCAGATGGAGGGTAGAACTAGCCACTGCTGTTCTCAATGCAGCAAATGAGACAGTCACTTTGAAAAGTGGAAATGACATCTCCTGAGTAGGAATACAACTCAGAGCCAGGCACTGATGGCTCACACGTATAATCTTAGCTACCCTGGAAGCTGAGATCTGAGGATTGTGGTTCAAAGCCAACCCTCTCAGAAAAGTTCAAAGTCTCTTTATTGCCAATTAATCAGGGGAAAGCCAGAAGTGGAGGTGTGGCTCAAGTGGTAGAATACCAGTTGAAGGGAAAAAAGCTCAGGGCAGCACCCAAGCCCTGAGTTTAAGCCCTAGTGCGCGCGCGCGCGCACGTGCACACACACACACACACACACACACACACACACACACACTATAACTCAGATAAGTATAGAAAATGTGCCCAGTATATGAAAAGAGAATGGCAAGCATTTGAGGCCTGGGCTGTGAGAGAGGTGGGAGTTATAAGCCATCAACTAGAGGTTAATCAATTCCTTGTCCCCAACATATTCCCAGGTTCTGAACAATCTTATCTCTAACACCTGGTGTGGAAACAGATTTGGTCAAACACTTGGCTAGTTCCCACCCTTATGTTATCCTAGGAAATAATTTGATTTTCTTTTTAGTAAAGAATGTCTCGCCGCTTGTGAGCACCCGGGGCTGAGTTTCTCACTGAACAGAACTTCTGGAAGCCCACAGGTGGAAACATCAAATGCTACTTAACCCTTTGCACCCTGGCGGTGACCCCTGGGGGAAGTCCTGCTGTTCACTGGGCCCCAGTAGGGATGCAGGTTCATTCAGCCCCTCCCAGGTCAATACCATTTCCATGAAGGACACCAGGCCACACAAAAATCAGCTGCTATTGGCACTGATATATTCCTTCTCTTCCAAGAGAGAACCCTCAGCCTTGAGGGCAAATGAATAAGGCCCTCTGCTGGACATACACAGTTTGGATTGTTCCATCCAGGAGCAACCCAGGAATTTATGAATCCCCTCTTAGTGAAGAATTCCATTCACTCCACACACTAAGAAATTCAGAGGTAATTTATCTAAATTATTTCAAGACACTTACTGTTGCCACCTTTTCTCAAAAAATACCCCACCAGTACATTCTTATTTCCAAAAACAAAAAAGAATCTCTACTAATAAATACCCTTTCTTCTTATTTAATTGGTGGAGGTAGCTTCCATGTCAGTTCCTGGGTAACTTCAATTCTGAGTAGCTCCCAGGAATATTTTTTTTTTCTTTCAGTTGGAGAATCAAAAATTTCCCAATACACTAAACACACTTGTAATGTAAGTCCCACATGTGGGAGATCTAACTCATGGTTCTAAACCGGGGGAACTTTTCCCTTGGGGATATCTAGCAGTGTCTGGGCTTATTATTGACTATCAAACACAGGGTTGAAGAGCCTCTTGACCTCTAGTGGGTGAACACATGCAATGCTTCTAAGTAATGTGCACAACAGACCAGCAACAGACAACTCCAGAGCAAGTAAATCCTTATCCACTAAATAGCTGGTGAAATTTTTCTGCCGCAGAATCATCTAATTCTTAATTTGGAGTTGGGCAGTTTACCTGATACCAGGAGCTGCATGGAATCCTTTCCTTTTCCTTTTTCTTTTCCTTTCCATCTGGTATTTTTTAAGGTTATGTTTTCTTCTTGACACCAATGTAATAACTTCTTTTTTTAACTTTATTTTATTGTAAAGATGTTGTACAGAGGTGGTTACAGTTACATGAGTAAGGTAATAAGTACATTTCTTATCGAATGTTGTTACCCCCTCCTTTGTTTTTCTCTTACCATCCCTTTCCTCCCCTTCTTCCTCCACTCTCCCCCCACCCCCAAGAAGTTGTAAAGTTCATTTCTAACATAGTGAAGTTGGAAATTGCTTTAGTTCTCAATAGGGTGAAGCTGAAGAGCTCTTGGTAAATGATGCCGAGAAAACAAATGGTAACCCCTACTTCTAAAGACTCCATTCCTAACGGCAGATCAGAGTCTCATGCTAAACATTCATCCTAAGAGTATCAGGCAAGCTTCTATAACTGCACTGATTCTTCACATTTACCTGAAAAAAAAAGAATTTAAGAATGATACCAACTTTGGGTGTTAGGTATCTTAGGCAGGGTCCTCCCAAAGCAAGAATAAGCATAATTGGTTCCTGAACTCTGCTAAGAAGAGGAACTCTGCTAAGCTCAGAGGAGGCATGGACACATGGGATGACAGCAAGTAAGGAAACCATTAGAGGGCGTGTCATCAAGCAAATTACCCCATGGAAAATTACGACTGAATCCCACTAAAGAAGCAAGAGAAAATATAAAATATAATCTTAGCTTATACCACAAGTAGCAAGGAAGCTGAGGTGTTTGCACCCTAATATTGTCAGCTTATTGGTTGACATTGATACTAATGCCTTTGCAATTCCAGCTGTCCCAGAAAATAGAATGACCCTCAACAAAGCTCCTAGACCAAGAATAAGAAAAAATGACTCAACTCATTAGTAATTCAATGTTGGGCTTCTATGCTTAGAGATGACAAGTTGTAAGTGGCTAGGACTGGGCATTACCAATGATCTGTTACAGTGGGATTTGGAGGTGCATTCTCTTTCCAAATTATATTTCTCATCATTGAATGTTTACAATAAGAAGTTATTACAGGCTGGGAAGTTGACTCAGTGGTAGAGCTCTTGCCTTGCATGCCTGAGGCCCTGGGTTCGATTCCTCAGCACCACATAAGCAAAAAGAAAAAAGCCGGAAGTGGTGCTGTGGCTCAAGTGGTAGAGTGCTAGCCTTGAAATGAAGAGCTGAGGGACAGCACCCAGGCCCAGAGTTCAGGCCCCATGACTGGACCCCCCCCCCCCAAAAAAAGAAGTTATTACACACAGGATGACCCATTGCAACAATGATAGTCACAAGACACTACATTAGAAATGAACTTTACAACTTCTGAGAGGGAGGAATGGGGGAAGAAGGGGAGGAAAAGAAGGTAAGAGAAAAACAAAGGAGGGGTAACAACATTCGATAAGAAATGTCCTCATTACCTTACTCATGTAACTGTAACCACCTCTGTACAACCACCTCTTTACAATAAAATAAAGTTTAAAAAAAAGAAGTTATTACATTGGTGTCAAGAAGAAAACATTCATATCTTTTAAAAAAATACCAGATGGAAAGGCGAAAGGAAAAGGAAAAGGAAAGGATTCCATGCAGCTCCTGCTATCAGGTAAATTGCCCAAGTCCAAATTAAGAATTAGATGATTCTGTGGAAGAAAATTTTCACCAGCTACTTAGTGGATAAGGATTTATATGCAGTGTATACAAAAAGTTCAAAAAATTACACATGAACAAATTGAACAAGAAATGTAAGAGAGAAATGTAAATGGCTAACAGATACCTGAAGAAATATCCAACATCCTTAGCCATAAAGGAAATGCAAATCAAAACTGCACTGAGTTCATTATCATCAAGAAAACAAATAACAACAAATCTGGTAAGAATGTGGAAGGAAAAAGAACCCTCATCCACTGCTGGTAGGATGTACACTAGGGCCACCATTATGGAAATCAGTATGGAGATTTCTCAAAAAAAAAAAAAAAGCTAACATGGAACCTGTTTGGTTTTTTGTTTGTTTGTTTTTTGTTGGTCATGGAGCTTGAACTCTGGGCTTGGGCACTGTCACTGCACTCTTCAGCTCAAGGTGAGTGCTCTACTGCTTGAGCCACAGCACCACTTCCAATTCTCTAGTGGTTTGTTGGAGATAAGAGTCTCACAGACTTTTCCATGATCCTCAGATCTCAGCCTCCTGAGTAGCTAGGATTATAGGCGTGAGCCATCGGTGCCTGGCAAACCTGTTTTATGACCCTGCCATAGCACTCTTGAGCATATATTCAAAGGACTGTAAACCAGTATATAAAAAAATCTATCTGCCTAGCCATGTTTATTGCAGCTCTGTTTACAATAGCCAAACTGTGGATGAATGGATAAAGAAAATATGGTTTATGTATTCCATGGAATATTGCATGTCTATAAAGAAAAATGAAATTACTCATTTGCAGTAGAATAGATAGAACTAAAGATCATCATGTTGAGTCAGCTTGGTGCCTCCAATGATTACAAATGAATGGCTAACCAAAGCCAATCGTTACCAGAAAAATCAGTAATGAATTAAGTCATTTTTTCTTATTTTTGCCCAATGCTCAGAATGCCTGGTTCATGAATATGCCAACTATCTATTTTCCCATGGCATTCAAGTCCCTCTTCATGGTTTATTTAGAGTGCCAGAAAGCAAAGTAATCAGATGGAGGTGTCAACCTTCTATCTGCAGAAATACATTTCCCAATATGAACTGGTCTATGTAGATAATGGTTGGTACGTGTAAAGAAATGTATATTACTCTTACAAAATCAACATTTGATTCCAATCACAACTACTAACGTAAGAAGAGCTGATTTAAGTCCTTCTTCTAGTCAGAAATGCAACATTGGTCTAGGAATCATTGTAATATCTTTCTTACCAAGGTTCTAAATTATTCTAAACTTAATGAAGAGAAATTGAGCAAAATACAAGGTGTGCTTTTAGGTAAATTTAAAGAAAAGTTTTAGATTTTTAAAGTACTTCAGAAAAATAATAATCATGTATTGTTAGATATATTTTGTTATTTGCTACTGGCTCTGACTTTTTTTTCTTGAAAGAGGTCTTCTCACTATGTTGTCCAAGCTAGTCTTAAATTCATAATCCTCTTAACTGGGATTGTAAGCATGAACTACCATGCCCAGCTCTATTGATTGTATTTGGGACTTGTAATCATTCTTTGTGGCTTGATGAATTTAATCAGTTTTGGAAAATTGGTGTCTCTTGAAATTTTGCTCCCATCCCAGTCTCTATCTCCTAAGTAATGGAACTACAATTATTCATAATGTAGCAGGGTTTTTGTTTGTTTGTTGTGTTTTGTTGTGGATTTGTATGTCGGTCCTAGGGCCTGGATGCTGTCCCTGAGCTTTTTCACGCAAGACTAGTGCTCTACCACTTGAGCCATAGCTCCTCTTCTAGATTTTGGGTAGCTAATTGGAGATGAGCATCTCATGAACATTCCTGACCAGGATGGCTTTGAATTGTGATCTTCATCTCTCAGCCCACTGAGTAGATAGGATTACAGCTGTAAGCCACGCCATCCTATTGTTTCTCCATGAACTTTGCATTTAATCCCTCAGAGGTCTCTTCAGCTGTGTCAATCTGCAGTTAAACTCAACCAAGAACTTCCTCTCTCTCAGTCATGACATTTGTTCAGATTGACTGTCTTGTCTGTTTCATAT
This sequence comes from Dipodomys spectabilis, assembly GCF_019054845.1. Taxonomy (NCBI): domain Eukaryota; kingdom Metazoa; phylum Chordata; class Mammalia; order Rodentia; family Heteromyidae; genus Dipodomys; species Dipodomys spectabilis. The sequence continues at coordinate 203,203 of NW_024870756.1, forward strand.
GTTTCTCTACCTGCCAGAATTATTCTTGTGTTTTAGCTGTCTTCATCAAGGCATATTTACTGAAAGTTCTGTGTCTGATATTGCCAAGATACCCATCATGCTGCAGTGGTTATCTTTCACCCACATCTTTTCTTCTGGATCATTTTTTATTGTATCTTTTATATCACATTTGTGACATTCCTTGTGGAAATGATGTGAGGCCACCGATGATCATAGCATGTTCCTGAAGGAGCGATCTGTATTTCTTTTACCTGGTATGTGGAATCATCTGCAAGGACCAACTTCTCATTTGCCTTCTGTCCTCCATACAGCAGGACTCTAGTGGTGAAAGGAGGTTCTAGATCCCACTCCCAAACTTAATGGTCCCTGGAAACCAATCCCTGTTGCCCTAGCTTCATGTGGCATCTCTCTCTAAGAATAGTACTGGCATTGGCCTATAATTCCAGCACATGGGAGGCTGAAGGAGGAGGATTGTGGGTTAAGGCCAGCTATGTCTCAAATAAGTAATAACAACAAAAATATTTTATGACAAGCTGAGCATGAATGGCTCACTCCTGTAATCCTAACTACCTAGGAGGCTGAGATTTGAGGATCATGGTTCGAAGCCAGCCTGGGGGCAGGAATGGGCATGAGACACTTATCCCCAATTAACCACTAGAAAATTGAAAGTGGCACTGTGGCTCAAAGTGGAAGAGGGCTAGCTGTGAGTGGAAAAAAAAAAAAAAAGCTCAGAAACAGTGCCTAGGCCCTGTGTTCAAGCCCCACAACCAATGGGGGAAACAATTCTATGACAACTTGGCTTCTCAGCCAGCATCTCCAGAGAAAGAGGTAGAGCAGCCCCAACCCCAGGAGAACCTGTTTTAGTCTTATCCTGTGTCTCAGTTCTGATCCTGGGATTCTTGGTTACCTTGTTAGCTTTCTGGGATCTTTGGCAGAGTTGGTTGGTTGGTTGCTTTGAGGCTAAACTTTTTAAATTGAATTCAGTAAGAAGGTCAAAGTCTATCATTATTAAGGGCAGAAGACATTTCAATATAATTGCTTCCATTTTTTCCACTACTTAAATAAGAGGGTCTAGCTGAGCAAAAAGTTTTCTAATTCTTCCCAAATGGCTCCTCTACCATAGTTACTTGGGCTAAAGGAATCAGATACTTATTTGACAAAATTAACTTTCTTTTAGATATTATTAACTTAAACAAATGGCCATAACAAAATACTAATATGCAGCTTTTGTTTTCTTCAAAATACTGTGTTCCAAACTTTGCTAAATGCATATCCTAAAAGAAGATTGTTCACTGAAGTTATAGCTTTAATTCATTAAAGAAATTTCAAAACTTGCTGCAAATGTTTAAAACTTTTTTTTATAGGGCTGGGAAGGTGGCTCAGTGCTAGAGTGCTTGCCTTGCATGCATGAAGCCCTGGGTTCAATTCCTGAGCATCACATAAGCAGAAAAAGCCAGAAGTGGCACTGTGGCTCAAGTGGTAGAGCACTAGCCTTGAGCTGAAGAGCTAAGGAACAGTGCCCAGGCCCAGAGTTCCGGCCCAACAACTGGCAAAAAAAAAAAAAAAAACCTTTTTATAACATGACACAATATATTACTCTAAGGACTATCTAAGTAAAATTCAACATTCCCATCCAATGACAGAATTTACAAATTTTATTGTGCCCACATCTTAATCATTTAAGGAAATTAAAATAAATATGTATTTTATGACCAAAAAAACCTTTGATTTCTAAAACCTCTTCGAATTAGCATTTTGGAATGAGAAATTGCTGTTTTAAATTCATTCACCATGTAACAAACATTTGTTTGAGTCCCAACTTGGACTTACGTCACACATAACTCTGTGGCTAGATTCCTTTTTAAAATAGAGCAGTCACTTGCTCATTTACTTTGTTGATTTACGTGCCATGTTAAATCATTATTGTCTGTAACATAATCAGTGAAAAGAATATTTCCCAGTTCTCTGTGCAATGTGTCTTTCTGAGACAGCTTGAAATTTAATCCAACGTCTGCATTATCTTTCCCATAAAGGGGGACAAATGCAATGGATAATAATGATACCAACATTCTTTTCTACTCACCCAGCCGAAACTGTGACATGTATGTGGAATATTTCTAAAGTAAGCCTACAACTACTTAAAACTTTTTGTCTCTACTGTAGGATTGATCTTACTATGCATAAGGCTCTTAAATGAGCAGATGAGGCTCATAGAATCCTCAATGTCTTTCCAGAAGTGAAGAAATGAAATTGAGTGTAAGTAAAGGAAAATTGTGAATGTGTACATGTGTGTTACACACACACATGTATAAGTGCATGCACTGCCAGTACTGAGGCTTGAACTCAGTAGCTTTCCCTTTAAGCTGGTGCTCTACTACTTAACCTACACCTTCACTGGCTTTTTAAATTTTTTTTGTTAATTGGAGATAAGGATCTCACAGATTTGTCCACTGGGGCTAGCTTTGAACCATGATCCTCATGTCTCACTCTCTTGAGTAGCTAAGATTACAGTTATGACCCTCCAGCACTCACTGCCCACGAAAAAAAAGAATCAATCTTACTGCTGCCTCTTGACAAACATTTTTAGTTTGAGATATCATAAAGTGCTCCAATTCTTTGAAGACTAGCATTACTTTGAAGAGGCTGAGCCATAGCTCAAGTAGTAAAATACCCAACTAACAAAGACAAGACCCAGAACAGAAAAAGAGAAACAGATTCTTTTCTTGGAACAAGATCTCCAAACTCCATTTTTCTCAAAGAATACTCTAAAAATATAATATAATCAGTTATCAAGAAGGATTTTTCTCCATAGCTCCTGAACATTCAAAAATCTGTTCACAAATTCTGACTGAACAAGCTTTCCCTAGTATATGGTTTGATGTTATTCTATTCCTTCATCACTATAAATAGAAAAATAATTGCATAGAAATCTTTGGAAATATTTCTGTGACTAAAAGAAACAGGAAAAAGAGAACTTTACAATGTGATTTTGGCAATAATAAAACATGAACTTAACCCCTACACAAGAGGAGTGTGTTTGGAGCTCACTTGCTAGAATTGCGTGTCAAATTTTAATCACGGTATTTTTGCCCCTCTTTCCATCACCCATAAAAATCCAAACCGCTTTCACTTTATTTTACTGTACACAAAAGCAAACAAGAAAATCTTCTATGTGCTTTTGCTGCCTCCCAGTGGTTCCTATCAGAAAGTGCAATGCAGGCAAATTTTAAAAAAAAAAAAAAAAGCAGACAAAACAGTAAGAGTATCTGCATGATAAAACACATGTCCATTGGAGCTCACATCTATTCTTGTGCCTGTACCAAGCTGTCCACGCTGTTTTTGTTACTATGGCTTTGTAATAGAGTTTGAAGTATTGGTATTCCTCCAGCACTGTTCTTCCTGTTAAGAATTGTTTTTGCTATTTGGAGTCTTTTATTATTCCCTATGAATTTTTTAATTGCTTCTTCTATATCATCAAAGAATGTTGTTTGGATTTTGATGGGCACTGCATTGAATTTGTAGATAGCTTTGAGTAGTATTGCCATTTTCATGTTGTTAATCCTCCCAATACAGGAGCATGGGAGGTTTTTCCACTTCCTTAAATCTGCTTTAATTTTCTTTTTCAGGTTTTAAAGTTCTCATCATAGTGGTTCTTCACATCTTTGGGGATGGGAAAGGAAATCACAGAAATGGAAGGACAAAGGGTGAACCAATTCAGCAGTGATACTCACCCAACACCATGTTGGAAATGAAGTTTATGTAGGTGGGGGGAGATCTGGAGAAAATGAGGAAAGGATACTGTTCAAAAATAAATGTACTCGGAAGTGGAGCTGTGACTCAAGCGGTAGAATGCTCACCTTGAGCTGAAGAGCCCAGGGACAGTGCCCAGGCCCAGAGTTCAAGCCCCACGACTGACCAAAAAAATAGAGAGAGAGATGTACTCATTACCTGACCTATGTAAATATTTAACTCCTCTGTATATTACCTTTACATTAAAATTTAAATTTTAAAAAGGAAAAAAGAAAAAGACATTTCCACCATTAAGAAAGCTCAATGCAAAAAAAAAATTAAGAAAGAGAGAGAGAGAAAGGGAAGGAAGGAAGGAAGGAAGGAAGGAAGGAAGGAAGGAAGGAAGGAAGGAAGGAAGGAAGGAAGGAGGGAAGGAAGGAAGGAAGGAAGGAAGGAAGGAGAAAGAAGAGACAGAAGAAAGAAGAAAGAGAGGGAGAGAATATGAGTGGGCACCAGAGGCCAGTGGCTCACACCTGTAATCCTAGCTACCCAGGAGGCTGAGATCTGAAGGTCACAGTTCAAAGCCAACTGGGGCAGGATAGTCTGTGAGACTCTTATCTCCAATAAACTACTCAGAAAAAGCTCAAGTGGTAGAACACTAGCCTTGAACACAAGAAGGCTCAGGGACAGTACCCAGGCCCCAAGTTCAAGCCCCAGGACTGGCAAAAAAGAAAAAGAAATAGAGAAAGATGTAGGAAGGAAGGAAGGAAGGAAGGGAGGGAGGGAGGGAGGAAGGGAGGAAGGGAGGAAAGGAGGAAGGGAAGAAGGGAGGAAGGGAAAAAGAAAGCCCAAATTGCTTAAAGCAATAAATTTAAAATGTTTTCATTTAAAATGTCTTTTCTTGTTGTATAAAGACCGAAGGAAAATTTCCCCTAGATTGTGGGTTCAAACAGGAGTAGGAACCCCCAAATTTCTACTTCCTAGTCTGAGGCTAGTTGGGTTTCAACAGATAGCAAGTACTTGATAAACACTGTATCCCACAACTACAGTTTTATTAACTGTTTCATCAGAAGGCTCATGATGACAAGTAGGAGGAAGCACACGGCAAGGCTATTTTCTGTGAATATGAATGGAAAACAGGCAGGAGGAAAATTGTTTCCATGTCCATTATCTCCTGGTGGAGGGACCTCTATCTTCCTTCTTGTAAACAGCCCATTTGCCATGCCCAAGGAAAGAGAATCAGAACTACTTTGAGCAATTACTCTGAGGGATATAGCCAGGTGTGACATACCAGGTTAGTATAGTATATAGCATTTAGTATATCCCTAGCCAGGCCTCGTGGCATATGCCTTTTATTCGATTGTAAAGTCACAGCTAGTATAGAAGTATGGACTACATCGTGAGTTTGAGGCCAGCTGGAGATACATAGCAAGACCCTATTCTTTGAATAGGTTTAAGATAGTCTGAGCTGGAGGACCAACTATCAGACAGAATGAAAATGTCAATTCCAGATGATTTTCTTGTTGACAAGAGTACTACATCTGAAATGTCATATGGCTCCAAATTAAGGCTGAAAGTTGTTGTGCAAGTTAACACTGACAACACACACACACACACACACACAACTGGAGTCAGCAAATGTTTCCAAATTCAGAGCAAGTGTCTCCAATCAGAGAAGCATATCCCTGACTAATACAAGTCTTCTCCTTCAAAAACTTCTATGTACAGTTTTATGTTCAGAAAGTTTAGGATGAAGAAAAGAGTGAGCAGGGCTGGGAAGGTGGCTTAGTGGTAGAGTGCTTGCCTAGCATGCATGAAGCCCTGGGTTCCATTCCTCAGTACCACATAAACAGAAAAGGCTAGAAGTGGTGTGGCTCAAGTGGTAGGGTGCTAGCCTTAAGCAAAAGAGGCTCAGGGACAGTGCCCAGGCCCTGAGTTCAAGCCTCATAATTGGCAAAAAAAAAAAAAAGAGTAATGTGGAGGTTATAGAATGCACTTGCACCCTAGTCTCATCAAGAAAGTATTCTTAGACAAGATCTAACTGCACCTAACTTACTCTACCCATGAGCAAGAAACAATAGGCTGGTAGTTTGGGTCACAGCTGAATCTAGCTGCCACAAACGCATATGCCTTCACACATTGGTTCATGACTGACAAGCCAGGAAGCTCTCCGATAATGAAAAGATATGGAGGAAACTTCAGTGAATTATCTCCTTCTGGGAAAGGCAAAAGTACAGCCAGTGAAAAGATCAGAGCTGAGCACCACGGTTCAAACCTGTAATCTCAAATAATCAGGAGGTAGCAATCAGAAGGACTGCAGTTCAAGGCCAGGCCAGGTAAATAGTTAGCAAGATTCTATCTCAAAACCAAGCCCAATATGGTAGCACAATTACTTGGAGGCAGAGGTCAGAGGATCATAGTTGGAGGCCAATTCTGATCAAAACTGTAAGATTCTATATGAAAGAAAATAACCTAAGTAAAAAGGGATGGGGACATGACTCAAGAGGTAGAGCATTTGCCTAGCAAGTTCAAGGCCCTGAACTCAAACCCAGTATCACAAATATATGTGTGTGTGTGTGTGTGTATATATACATTTATATATATATAAATATTATATATATGTGTGTATACACTTATATATATATATATATATATATAAATCAGCAGCTGCCAGTGGGTACTGAGGAAAGAAGCATTACAGACAATGCAGAAGATATTTTGAACTGTGAAACTACTCTATTTGATAACTACAATGCAGGTCACTGTGTTTACCAATGGAGTTTAGCAATTTATAATTACATAAAAGGAAAACACATGTAATTTTAAAAAACAAAACTCCATCATAAAATGGTTATTTGTCATATTTCCAGACTGTGCATACTGGTATATGCCTGTAATTCCAGTTCCTTGGGAGCAGACGCAGGAGGATCATGGCCAGTCTTAGGCCAGCCTGGGAAAAGTAATAGCCGTTGCTTAGCTTGCTCAAAGACCCTGGGTCCAACCTCCGATACTGAGAGGGAAATGTTTCCATACATTGCGAAGCAGTCCATAATGTAGCATTTCCAATTCCTTAAACCCTTTATTTTTCCATTGCTGTTAGGACAAATTCTAAGAAGATTTTACATTTCACTTTGTCTCTGACATCTATAACTTCCCATGGTGAATGATATAACAGATTATAAATCTTTCACATTTATAAACAAGTTGGGCTGTGGTGAGCAACACATTACAAGTACATTTCCATAAACTAACTTTCCCTTATAAAAAAAATTAGCTAGAATAAAATCCAGAAGCTATACAAAATTGATGGGTCAATAATGCTTTAAGGAGACTTGTGGTCTGAAGTTGTAAAGTCAATAGCTGTGTTATTATTTTTTATTCTTCTATCAAATTTAGGAGGAGTTGAAGAGTAGCCTAAGTTAAATTCGAGTTTTTCAGGCTGGGAGGCTAGTCCAAGACACCCAGTGATAGCAACATATATTCCAGTTGGGAAGGTAGTGACCAGAAATCACAGATGATTTAGAAGCATGAACAGAGGTGAAGTGAGAGCATAGAGCTTTACAATTTAAAAAATAAAAAAACACATATAGAGAGAAATGCAGAAAAAGTCATACTGACCAGCAACAGAATGTGTTCAAAGATTCAGTATGACCACTATATAACTCTCAGTATATACAAATTAGGCTTTGAAATATAGACAATAAATCTCTTCAGTGATGGGATGGTAGCAAGAATGTCATGCATGAATACAAGCATTATTGACCCATCAGTTTTGCATGGCTTCTGGCTTTTCCACCATATGAAAATGCTCTCCTGCTATCAATGGTAGCTGTGGTTTTACATGCTCAAGGTCCACTTCATTTGCATTTTTTTTGTAAATGCTGAAAGCTGAAACAAAAGCTGCAAACAAAAACATTTAGAGAAAATAAATAGATAAATAAACAATTAGATAAATAATACTGGGCTCAGATTATTAAGAGTAAGAGCTCACCTCTATTTTTCTTTTTTTTTTAATTGGTCATGGAGCTTGAAATCTGGAGCTGAGCACTGTCCCTGAGTTTTATCAGCTCAAGGCGAATGCTCTACCACTTGAGCCACAGCGTCACTTCCAAAAGCTCACCTCTAAATTCTCTCTTCTAAAATTTAAAGAAACAAAATGTAATAGCACATTATACAGACTAAGAAAACCAAAACGACACCAAGATTCCATCTCCCCCTAGACAGAATGGCAATTATCAAGAAAACTACAAAAGCTAGCAAGGATTCCGGAAAAGAAAAGGAACCTTCATACACTGTTTGGTATGAGTGTAAATTAGTACAACCTCAATGGAAGCCAGTATGTAGGTTTCTCAAAAAGAAAAGGAAAGAAAACTACCTTATAACCTTGCCACACCACTGTTGAGCATATACTCAAAAGAATGTAAATCAATATACAGAAGAAATGCCCACATTAATTGTAGCTCTGTTCACAGTAACCAAGGTGTGGTATCAGCCAAGGTACCCAGCAACTGATGAATGGATAAAGAAGCCACATACATACCACAGGATATTTCTCAGCCATATTGTAATTTGCAGGAAAATGAATGGAACTGGAGATCATAGTGAGCATAAGTCAACCTCCAAAAGCCAAATATCACATTTTCACCTATCTGTCTGTGAAATAATAATGATGGTGATTATAATAGGACATGATTGTAAAAGGGAGAGTAATTGGTGGGGTAAGGGAGAAGGGAAAGAACACTGAAGATAGAAGTTTGTTTCCAAGACCTGTATAAAGAGGGCATAATGAAAACCTACCAGACATCATTTGAAAAGAGGGAAGGAAGAAGTAGGATATGGAAGTATAATAGAGTGAACTTGCTCAAAGTACATTGCACAATCCATGGAATTAGAATAATGTAACCCCCTTGTACTATTAATGTTTATTACAGTAAAACAATTTTTGAAAAAATTTACAGGAAAGAAAAGGGATATTTTAAAACATCACTGTCCAGATGAATCCCATATGGAACTTTTAAAGTTGGTATGTGTTCATCCAAGAGTACAAATTACCCACAATTTGTGTAAGATGTTTTAGGTATTTATTTTCATTATTTGAACCAACTGCTGTATTAAATTAGGGAAAAACCACATGATACAAGATAATAGGCTGGTGAAAACTTCCTCTCGGTAGAAACCTGATAGTTTTCTTTCCTTCAAGAAAATGAGTTTCTTCCAGCCAAGATAACAAAGTTTAAAAGATAACATAGTCAATCATAATTGACAATATCTATTAGAAAGGCCTAAATATTTCAGTTTCAATAAAAGTACTGAGCCATCAATGTAAGTGTTCAGACTCTTGTTATCTCAAATTCTAAGTCCTGAGATCTTTTCTCAAATTCAAACATATTCCCAAATAATTCTACATAAGTTTCAGATTTTTTCAGAGCTGTTATCTTCATCAAGCATCAGTTTCTTTTGCATACGTTCAGACCCAAGTTATTCATGTTTTTCATAGATTCCCCTCAGCTGGTAGCCTGTTGCACAGGGCTGTTCAAGGACAAGCCACATAGTAGGTGGTTTACATAACAAAAAATGTCCTGTGTCCCACAGCATAGGCAGAGCTGGATCCTTCTGAGGGTGATCTTTCCCAAGCTCCCACATAGCAACCTATGCTTTGCTGGCAATCTCTCCAGCTTCTCAACATACACGAGCATCAACTCACACTCTGCCTACATTTTCACATAGTTTTCTCCCTATGGGCATGTCCAAATTTCTCCCTTTACAGTAGCACATTTCCTACTGAATTAAGACTCATCCTAAAGGACTTCATCTTCACTAATTACATCTGCAATTGACCTCATGTCTAAATAAGATGACATGACGAGGTACTGAGGTTTAGGGCTTTATGTATATGAATTTGAGAGGCACACAAATTCAACCCACAGCAGCTCTTTTTCAGATAAAGTCTGGGGTCTAGGGATGTAGCTCAGTAATGCAACAAGAAGAGGGGAAGGTTTATGTCTCCCAACCACCACCACCAACTTTGATTTACTGTTGAGATATTTTGGGCCTAAAACAGAACCTGGCATACAGCAGCTCAGTGTTTTGTTTACTGAAGAAATAAATGAACATAAGAATGAATCTACTTCATAAAGAAAAATCCAAGGATGCTGAGGGGTTAGCTAGACTAAATCATTAGCTAAGTGATATCTTCTCCTATAGCATTTGGCAGGAAATAACACTGTGTTCTGACAAAATTACAAACTACAATATAAGCTGTGAACTTCTAAAAGCTACTAACAAATCGTCAAAATCACAAATGTTGAAAGTCACAAATGTCAAAAACCAGTATCTAAAATATGTGTATGTGTATATATATTACACATATAGTGTAATAATGGTTTCTTTTCCAAGAGAAGAATAGAAATCAGAAATAAGGTAGCAAATGACTTCACTTTAAATCAAGAAATAGGTTGAGAGATGAAAGGTCACCAAATGAAACCACCCCAGCCAGGTGTACCACTTGGGTTCTTACAGACAAGTTCCTGCTAGAACACAAAGTCAAGGCTGGTTCCTGGGCACAATATTTTTTAACTTTAATTACCAGTAAAGGTCCAAGCTGAACTGTACTCCGTAACAAATTATGCATAACAAGCTTCTATTCTTTGTGCCATAACACTTTTTTCAATGTTATCATCTCAGTAGATAGTATCTAGATATATAAGGAAGTGAAAGTATTCTTTTCTATTTCTCCTAATCACCTCATTCAAATCATATGAATATATATGAGTTCCAGGGCACTCGGCTTTAAAATATTGTATGACTATAAACTTTAAATCCAAGCCCCGGATGGTCTACACTCATCTCAGCAGCAGCATCTTGAAATGTTGAATTATCATCTTCAATTTCCTTTAGTCATTTATTGTAGCTGCCAGACTGAAATGGTGCACCTTAAAGGCAACACTACACTGAAAAGCAAATAATAAAAAAGTCTCTTAAATGTTTCATTTATAAAAGCTTATTTTTCCTCCATCAACTCTTGTATACTATCTGGAATATATCACTTTGTGAAATTGTCATGATGCATGCAGTGATTCTGCCATGATACATGTGTTAACCTTCAAGGTTTATTTGGGAAAGGAGGCAAGGAAAATATACTATCATCTTTTTACCATTTAAGAACCAGAGCTAGTTGAGTTTCAGTCTTGTGGGGAAGAGAATGGAGTTAAAAATTAAGCCTCAGTTTGCCACATGCTGTTACCATAGCTGCCCCCTTTCTGGAGAGCTTTGCTTTTGGGGCTATATTTTTAAAAATTATGCCATAGCTTGGATTGTAGCTCACTGGGAGAGCATTGGCCTAGCATGTCTGAGGCCCAGCAAGTGTGTACTCACATGCATGCAGGCACATGCACATGTACTCACACAAGCCATAAAATAAGCACTTTGTTGCCCATGTAATTGTAACTCCTCTGTACAGTATTCTCACAATAAAAAAAAAAAAAAGCACTTTAGAGCCAGATGCCAGCAGCTCACACTTGTAATCATAGCTACCCAGGAGGCAAGAGGCTTAATTCTTTTTTATATATATTAATGTTTTTTTATTGTGAAAATATCGTACAGAGGGGTTACATGAGCAAGGTAATGAGTGATTTCTTATCAAGCATTGTTGTCTCCTCGTTTGTTTCCCCTTACCATCCCTGCCCTCCCATACCCCCCCCCCCCCCCAGAGGCTTAATTCTGATGACCAAGGTTCAAAGCCAGCCTTGACAGACAAATCCCAGGGACTCTTATTTCTAATCAACCAGTAAAAAGCATGGCTCAAGTGGTAGAGTGCCAGCTTTGAACAAAAATGCCAAGCAAAGGCTTTGAAGCCCTGAGTTCAAGCCCCAGTATGGCATTGGAAAGAAGAAAGGGTAAAGGAGAAGAGGAGGGGAAGGGAAGGGAGCAGTAGGGAGGGGATGTGAGGAGAGGACAGAGGAGGAGAGGGGAAGAGAGGAGGGGAGAGGGGAGGAGAGGAGAGGGAGGAGAGGGGAGGGGAGGGGAGGAGAGGGGAAGAGAGGGGAGGAGAGGGAAAAGGAAATTTTTCAAAAAGTCTATGAATGCTCACTTTCAACAGAAAAATAAAAAACAAATATGAGACCAAAGTGTTTTTCTTTAAAGCCCTGCTAATAGCGGTTTTACACTATTTTGTAGTCCTATATAATTTCCTTCATCCATAATTTTTAGTAACTATGAAATGCTTATAAAATCAACAATACATAGTTTATACTTCTAAAATGGAAATTTTAGAACAAAATACAAAAAAATAGATAGGGTGCTGCCAATATGACTCAGTAAGAGAGCCAGGGAATTTATCTGAACAAGTTCCTAACTTGCTCTGAAAAAAGGGAATTAACCCATCAGTGCTTTTTTTCCCTTTTAAATACCAAACTCAGGTATTAAATGGGCAATATCACTATTCAAATCTTCTTGTTAATGGTACTTTGTAAAGTCAGATTTTGGTAATTTATCTTATAAAATAGTTTAACTAAAAACGGATTCCCAAAGAATCTTTCTCTCCAATGACTTATTTAGGAAATAAGTGTCTATGTTCATTATTGCCCATTTTTAACATTTTATGTATAGTTATTTTAAAGCCTTATTTAGAAATAAGTACCAGTCCTTTTTCATAGCCAAGTACAAGATTTTTTAGATCTGCAAGGTTTCTTAAAAACCCATCAGCATGAGAGTGAGATCCAAGGATCAAAGTTCGAAGCCAGCCTGGTCAGAAAAGTTGTGATATTCTTCTCACCAAGTAACCACCAAAAAAGCTAGAAGTGGAACTGTGGCTCAAGTGGTAGAATGCTAGTCTTGAGCACAAAAGTTCAGGCCCTGAGTTCAAGCCCTAGGGCCAACACACACACACATCAACTTGACATGCCTTCCTAATTCCAGAAATGTACACCATAATTCTATCTCCAACATTTCTTGGAACATTTTCTACTTGGCTAAAATCATTCTTAGTCTGCAACTATAAACAAGAAATTTTTACCTAAAATAATTGAGAGATGATCTAATTATTTAGCATCTGATTAATAATCTATCATTCTAACATTATAAACATCTATAGCTGCAACTTCTCTAATTTGCCAATTTCCAAAGAGATTAATAAAAGATGTAATTCACATCTAAATTTAGCACAGACTGTCAAACACAATTTGAAACAAATTATGTTAACAATAACCACACTGTAATCAAATAAATCAACCCATCAGCCTTTACAGTTCTGACTAAGGTTAGTGGGCATGATGTTATACATTTTCCAGTAACTCTGAAACACTAAATGGAAATTAAGAACTTTTTTCATAAAACTTTATAAAAAATAAAGGTTTTCATCTTTAAAATCTAGCATCTAGTACACAATAAGCAAACAACAAATAAACCAATGCATTAATACCAACCAGTTCCTGTTATGTCCTAAGAAGCACTTCAAATGGCAGTTAATACACTCAAACTACTTTTTATTTCTAAAATAAACTGATTTAGTTTTTTATAACTTTCCAATTTAATAGAATGAAAACTAATGATCTTCTGAGATTATATATTTCTCATTCAAGCTTTTCATCAAATTTAAAACTATAGAAATGTAAGGTAAAACTTTCTTTGTAATAATCACAAAACATTTTTCTTATGAAGTTACTTTTATCTTGTGTGTGTGTGTGTGCTGGTACTAGGACTTGGACTCAGGGCTTGGGTGCTGACCCTTAGCTTTGTTGCTCAAATTTAGCACTCTACCACTTGAGCCAAAGCTCTACTTCTGGCTTTTTACTGATTAACTAGAGACAAGTCCCATGGACCTTTCCTGCCCAGGCTGGCTTCAAACCATGATCCTCAGATCTCAGCCTCCTGAGTAGCTAGGATTGTAGGTATAAGGCACAGTACTCACTCAGCTAGTTATTTTTTAAAATATTAAAAATCTGAGGGGCAAGTAGGAAACAGGATGGCAGTGTGGCTCAAGTATTACAAGTGCCTGCCAAACAAGTACAAAGCCCTGAATTCAAACCCTAGTACCAAAACAAAAAAGGAGAAAAAGGAGAGAAACAACTAAATGTTCATAAATGTTTTTCCACTTCAAAAACCGACATCAGAGCCAAATGTGAATTTCTCAATCTATCAGTAACTTCTTTTCCATGTTATCACAGAAAAGTTCAACAGGCTTTACAAAATCCATTACATTTTAAGACCGATTCCAATATCTACTAACGTAAATCAAGAAATCAATTTATTCAAGGCTACTTATGGGGAATTAATCACACAGAAAATTTTAACAACTCTTTTTCAAAAATTAAAATACCTTACTGTACTTGGCATAACTATAAATAATGATGTGGACTCGAACTGGAAGCATTAAGCACATATAATTAAAATTCATGGACTTACACATTAGAAAAAAAAAGGTTCAACATGTGGAATTCTCTGTAACAAGTATTTCAGAAAAAAATCAAAATATAAATACGATGTAACCTCCTTTCAATTTCTCCACTGCTTAAGTGGTATTATTACTTTAGAGAAAGTTCTCCCAAAACACATGTAAGTCTTTTTATAGCCTTAAAAATATGTAATAAAAAAAAGCTATAAAAGTGAGGCCAAACAAGTGAACAAATGCAGCAGTGGTACTCACTGGACACTGTGTTGAAAACAAACTTTACAACTGTGGGTGAGGACAGGAGGGAAAAATTGGGAGAGAGCAAGGGAAGGGGTAACACGGTACAAAAAGTAATGTACTCATTACCTGACTTATGTAACTTTAACCTCTCTCTATATCACCTTTGTAATAATAAAAATAAAATAAAATTAAGAAAACTTGAGGCCAACTGAACTGAAGAAAAAAATTCATTAATTTTTCTCTCCACTCAATATGACTTCTAAGCTCTATCTTCCTAATTTGAAGGATATATTTATTCAAGAAAAACAGAAGTCAGTTACATGACACCTACAATCTCTATTATGCAGTACTGGATCAAAACATGAAACCCTGGACGAGAGGGGGGAAAAGGAGTGACATTGTTCAGAAAGAAATGCACACTGTACCTGACTTATGTAAATGTAACATCTCTGCACATCACAGTTATAATAACAATTAAAAAATTTAAAAACAAACATACAACCTTCTGAAGCTAATGAAAATATTTTATTTTAAATTGGACTTCAAAGCAACATGCCAAGAACTAAAGCACAACCTTAAAGCTTCAATTTCATACTCTGAATATGAAGAAAGCAATTCCTAAAATTATGAAGGCGTGATGAGTTAAATACACAGAAAAAAAGGGCACATTTAGGTCACTTTATTCTTTCTTCAAATCACATAATAGTAAGAGACATTCTTATATCTTCTACGTACAAAGAGCATATTTCATTTAAAATACAAATGTTTACAATGAACATTTAACTTAAGTTTCAGTTACTGATAGTATAGTAAGTCCAAGATTTACGTAGATAAGGAAACAAGTGTCTCACTGAAAGAAGTGGTAAGCTATGTCTCACAATGTTAAAACTTCATGATATCCTACAGGAAAATCAATAAAGACAACAATCTTTCTCAGGGAAAAATGAATTCAGCATTATAAAGTATAAATTCAAAGTATAAATTTACATGAATTATAAAAGGAACACATTTAAACCACATTATCATTTCTCTTGTGAAAACACTAAAACTGATGTACTTTTTGAATATACATACAATAAAAACAAAAATTAATTTTTGCTTTTTCCTTTATTAGCAACTTTCGATACTTTTTTAGATTTTGGTTCCCAGAGGGCATTTTTTACAAATCTTGAAGCTGCACCTCTGTCAAGCTTGGCAGACTTTTTCTTGTCTGATATTTCTTTGACTCGGTTCATGTATACTCGGATTCTTTCCTTAGAGATAAAAATAGAAAGGTAATGGATTTACTGAGCTGTTCACCTTTACTGAGTTTTATTATACCATACCACAGTGAAATTCAACAGCTATATATTTATTGTCCATTAAGTGCACAGGTCTGTAATGAACAGGATAAACATGCGCTGTGCTTTTCTGGAGTTCAGTCTTAAGGGAAAGACAGAGACAGACATCACAGTAAAACATCACTACAAAGATAAACACTGAATTGTTTAATTGTGGTTATACTTTTATTAAAATTACCATTAGCCTAAAGCTACATGTTAACTATTTTATATCTAAAGTCTGATGTCTCATATACTTTGCAACCTACAAATTTTGGTTTTTTTGTCAATTCTGAACAGAAAACACCTAAAGCCATATTTAGTTAGCTAGTCTTTTATGTTACCATCTACAGGATCTTTTATTCAATTTAATAATTTTGATTGATAAGGGCATGAAATTTTCTAATAAAATATACAGTTTTAATCAGACTTTACAAGGTGAGAAACATAATACGGTGCTAGACCACTTTGAATTTTCTAAGACCATTAATCAGCATAAATGGCTATCTCATACTTCAAATGAAGAAATAAAGTTGATGAGAGCCATAAAATAGCAGAGTAAATGATTGATCACTGCTTAAAAGCAAGTTTCATTTAAATAATCAAAACAGTTGCATAAACAGACACAGAAAAATGAGGAACCTTTAATTCTTTTAATTATACAAAGCCAGCAACTCTGCTTAAAACCCTACACTAACTACAGATCAGAGTGCAAAAGCTGTAGTACACACACACACACACACACACACACAACATACATTCACGCACACACATACACACATGCAGTGTACCTGTTCATTCATTCCTCTGCACAGGAACATCATCCTCAAATATCTTCCCAGTTACTTCCTCTTCTAATATTCTCATCAGCTAACCTTGTCAGTGAGGCCCAGACCATTTAAAATTTCAGTCCTATCCACATATCAATCTCCCATACCCTGGCTCTTCTTTTTCTTTTTTTCCCATAAGGTAATTATAATACATTATATATATGCATATATATTTACTGCTTATTTTATTGTGTTTATCGTCTTTCTCCATTCCATCTAATGTGGTATCATCCACTTCATCTCTGTTCACCAAGAAATTGTCTCATTTGGAAATAATGCCTGGCTTATAACAGGCACTTGGATATTGTTATAAACAAAGTGACTTTTTCATGTCTTTCCTCATTAGTGATGTATATAACAAATAAGTTTCTTATAGTACACTAATTATGTGATCAGTTACTAATGTCTGCCACAGGTCAGAAAAGGGGAATAGATTTTAGAATGCTTTTTATTTGCTATCCCTTCTTGGGAATATTAATGTACTCCTCTATAAAGTGGCTTATCAGAGAAAAGACAAATGATCTTATCCTTTTACAAAGACAGTATTGAGTAATATAATTTAGTGTCGAAGGAGAATAAAGAATTTTATAAATGTAAGATCCATATTAGAAAGCTAAAAGCAACTGATACAACCTAAGGGGTTAAAGCCAGTATTATTGATCAAGCTGAATTCTGCATATCATCTTGCTTTCTGATTTTGCTTTAAAAATATTTAAAGCAAATGTTTAAAATAAATTATTTTCTTCTCAAGAACTTTAAAAGAAGAAAATATCTTAGTCTATACATTTAAAAGAATGAAACAACAGATCTTGTTTAGTCATTATTGTCGGTGCTGATTTTTGTTGTGTGTTTTTCCTTCTTGTCTTTTAAGGGGTGGCAATTGGCGGGCAGAGATATGGAGAGAGGAAGAGTGAACAAGTGCAGTCATGGCATTCAATATATACTATGTAAAAAATGAACTATTCAACTTGTGGGCAGGGACAGGAGGGAGAAACTGGGGAAAAGCAAAGGAAGGTATGACATTACTCATTACCTGACTTATGGAATTATAACCTCTCTGTACAACTCCCTAATAACAAATTACATTTTTAAAAAATAATCAATGCTTTACTGTTTTAAGCAACATACATATCAACTATGTAAGACTTGGCAATAACATAGTGTCAAGTGTATATTATATCTACTTTGTATTTTATAAACACAAAGAATAAATTTATTAATATTTGTATTCATAACGCCAAGTTAAGAAGGGAACCATAAGTTTGATTTCTAATTTGTCCCTTCATATTGAATGATTTGATTTAATATTTGAAGTCAGCAAAAAACCCTAAGATATCAGACTTTATATACTGTACTTATACATCTAAATGGAATACAAAGACAAACCTGGAAGATTTACTACAGGTTGTAAATATGTCTAATGCAGAATTACTGGACAGTACACATTCAGCTGGTGCCAAAAAAGCTTTTAGCTTTGTTGCTGAACTGGATTCTTTACTGCTGAGAAAATGAATTAATGGGGGAATTGAAAAGGTGGGGGAGAAACTTTCCCGTCTTTGCTAGTAAATCAAGTAGAATATACTTTTAAAAATTGTGTAAAAGTTAAAGAAAAAATATGTAGCCTTGGAGATGAGCAGGATTTTAAGAATTTATAGGAAAAAATAATATAAAAGTTATAAATAATTACTAGAATTGTAACATTTTCCCATCCAGAGATTTAAACACCAATTCTCTGAGAAAGGTAAGAGAAAGAAAATGCAAAAACATGATCAGATCTGGCTCATCATCATAATTTCAAATCTAACTTTTTTCTCAGTAACTAGATGATAATAGAATATGACTGAAACTTGAAGAACACTATAACGAAAACATATATAAAAATAAATTAACTGAAATCTCACCAATTCTTGTTTCACTGGATGTTCTTTAGGATTAACTCCTTGGGTTGCCAAATAAACTGTAAGAGAAAGATTTCATGGGATAAGATGGGATATATATATAAATAGGAGTGTTTCTATCTTAAAAAAATTACTTATAAAAAAGAAAGTTGCATAGTTAAGGAAATTTTAAATTAACCAATTTCTATGTAATATTAAATTTAGTATTCTAAAATAAAAGTATCCAACTATTAAAACTGCCATTACGTATAAATGCATATTAGTTGCTAGAATGGAAAAAACAAATCAACTTTAACACGATACATAATTTTCTAGTTATCTCCAAAGTAATATACGTACCCCAAAACATTGAATTTAATGTGTACGCAGAAACTAAATCCACTTTTGCTTGTTCGAGTGGGTCCAACTAATGAAAAAAAAAAAATGTGAACACAAACTTGGAACATTAAGCACAAATATATTTCAGAATTTTTTTCTTCCTATAATGAAATAACTAAATGATGTGGAAATAATTTCCAGTTGTCTTAAACAATGATTTTTGCTAACACATTTTCATTTCAGGGTATCACCTTTAGTTAAACAAAGAATGTATACAATCCAAAAAAATTCTTCTGAATTATCTTAATTGAAGGAGTTATGATCTGGGCTTTATGTCAAAAGTAATTTTTCAATATAAACATGTACATGATGCATTTATGTACAAGTAGTGGGCTAAATGCTTAGACAATACCAAAGACAGAAGAAACATAATGAGATTTGTTTTAGACTGTCAAAATCAATTCAGTTTTTATCCTATAGAGTTTCCAGAAACCCTGATAAAATCCTTGTAATATTTAAAAGGTCAAAAATAAAATCTGTCAAGAATGTTCTTTGTTTTTCAAAAACCAAGTCAAAATTAAAAGGCAATTAGAAAGTATTTTCTAAAGGCTAAAGTTTTGTTTTTATCTTTTCCCCAAATAGTTATAAAATTGGAAAAGGGAAAAAGCCTCTATTACAAACCACTGTTTCTTCCACATTTCATAAAACAACTTTATTTTATGAAATTCATTTTTAGGAATTACATTTTTTTCCTTCTTTTTTTTTCCTTCTTGGTGCTAATACAGGGGCTTCAACTTTTTACTCAAAGTTATTGCTCTACCAGTCAAGGCATAGTTCCACTCTGGCTTTTCTTCATAGGGTAAGAGTGGGAGGTAACTGTAAACTCTCACAGACTTTCCTACCCCAGTGGGCTTCAAAGGGCAATCCTCAGATTTCAGCCTCCTGAGTAGCTAGAATTACAGGCATAAGCCACTAGTACATAGCCTAAGAATCACATCTTAACATACCTTCTGTAACAACTCATTTCTAGAAACAGACATCATGGTTTTCAACATCTCATCTACAGCACCAATGGAGTTTTCAAATGTTGATAAATACTCATGAATTTCTACTGGATAGTCTTCATTAATTTCTTCACCTGCCATTATGATCAACTGCAAAATACATAAATATATAGATAAATAAATTCTTAAAACTTGGAGTTCTTTAGTTTAAAACAAAAGGCAAAATTTGGACAGAGCATGTGTCATACCTCCGTAATCCCAACCATCCATGAGGTGAAGAACCATATACTCTGAGTCCAGTCAAGGAAAAAGTTCTAAAGACCTCAGTCTCAAATTAGATGTGATGGTTATACATCTATAATTCAAGCTACATGGGAGGTTTAGGTAGAAGACTGCTATACAGGGATAACAATAGGAAAAAGCTAAAACTAAAATAAAAATAACTAAAGCAAAAGAGGGCTAAGGGCATGGCTCAAGCAGCAGAACACACATCTCACAAGTGCTAGGCCTTGAGTTAAAGAGGGAGAGAGAGGGGGGAGGGAGGGGGCGGAGGGAGAGGGAGGAAGGGAGACAGAGAGGAAGTAAGGGAGGGAGGAAGGGAGGAAGGGAGGGAGGAAGGGAGGAAGGAAGGAAGGAAGGAAGGAAGGGAGGAAGGAAGGAAGGAAGGAAGGAAGGAAGCAAGGAAGCAAGGAAGCAAGGAAGGAAGCAAGGAAGGGAGGAAGCAAGGAAGGAAGTAAGGAAGGGAGGAAGGAGAGGGAGGAAGGAGAGGGAGGAAGGAAGGAAAGGAGGGAGGGAAAGAGGGAAGGAAGGAAAGAGGGAGGGAAAGAGGGAAAGAAAGAAAGAAAAAGAAAAAGGAGAAAAGAGAAAGGAGAAGGGAGATGAGGAGTAATGGAAAGGGTGGAGGAAGGAAAGGGTAGAGGAAAAGGGAAGAGGGGAGAAGGTAGAGGAGGGGGAGATGAGAGGAGGGGAGGGGAAGGAAGAAGGGGAAGAGGGGAGGGGAGAAGAGAGGAGGGGAAGGGAAAGAAAAGTAATTTACTTCAAAAGCACTAAAAGAGGGGCTGGGAAGGTGGCTCAGTGGTAGAGTGCTTGCCTTGCATGCCGGAGGCCCTGGGTTCGATTCCTCAGCACCACATAAGAAAAAAGAAAAAAGCCGGAAGTGGTGCTGTGGCTCAAGTGGTAGAGCTCTAGCCTTGAGCTGAAGAGCTGAGGGACAGCACCCAGGCCCAGAGTTCAGGCCCCACGGCCAGACCCAAAAAAAAAAAAAAAAGGCACTAAAAGATAGCCAAGCACTATGGCTCATGCCTATAATCCTACTCAGGAGGCTGAAAGAATCATAGCTCAAAGCCAACCAGGCAGGAAAAGCCAGAGGTGAAGCTGTGCTTCAAATGCTAGAATGCTAGCCTTGAATTAAAAAGCTAAAGGACAATGCTTAGGCATGGAGTTCAAACTCCAGGAATGGCACATAAAAAAGAAAAGAAAAAACCACTTCCAGAAGAATTAAAATGTGAAGATAATTCAACAAATCTTAAAATACAATTCTAAAGTAATTACATCCTAACTTCCCATTCTTGAAGGAATCCACCTAAATATATTAATGCTACACATATCAAACCTTCAATACTTATAAAACACTGGAAACATGATAACAAATCTGATATCAAAAATGTATATTGTAAAAACTTCCTATTGAAGTTAATAACCAAAAAAAACCCAAAGTTTAATAAATACATGCCATAATGCCTGCTGAAAAAAAAATATCAAGTGCTTTTCACATTCAGGTGTTGATCTAACTGAATGCTATATTAAATTTAAAAATGAGATAATTAGGTATCGTAGGTATGGAGATCTTGATCATTTATTACAATTATTTTAAAGCTATATATGTTTGCATTTACAAACTTTAAGCTTCTTTAAAATTTTAATAAGAGATTCAGTCTGTAAATCATATAAAGCCTACAAGCAGAAAAAAGAAAAACTAGAAACAATAACTTTATGGTTTTCATTTACAGTAGAGCACATACCCTCACACAAAGCCTCTTCTTAAGTTCACACTTACACCTAATATTTATGTGAACAAAAGCAAAATCCATATGTATTAACTAAAATGTCTAAAACCAAATTTCAGATGTAATTTGAATTTAGATTAGAATAATTTTCCATTAGCTGAAATACCTCCTTCATTACATGGCTAAAGAGAATGGCAATAACATGGTATATCAGTAGCAATTGGCAGAGCAGAATGGAAGCAATGACTTAGGCTTGCTATTTTGCCTAATCACTGTCAGTGAATCTCTTTGGGCTTCAAATTCTTAATCCATAAAATCAGATACATGGACTAATGATCTGTAAAGTCCCTTATAGTTCTAAATGCTATGTATGTCTTTTAGGGTTTAGAAATACTTTGAATATTTAGTCATGAAGTATCATCCAGTGTATTCCACTGAGACATCTGGGATCATTTAAGGAAAAAAAAAAAAAGTTAAGTCCATCTGACTATCACGACCTGAGATGTAAAACTACTATCTACTACTATCTACCTACTGTTCAACCAGTAATTAAAAACAGGACAGAAAACCACACAAGAAAAGAACTGTGACTATTGAAAATATGTATTTGCTTCTTATACCTCACCTAATCACTCCAAAATGACATGGGGAAAAAATGTTAGAAACCAAGGACACATTCCCATTAGCAGATCTGAGAAATTCTTTTTCTTTTTCTTTTTCTTTTTTTTTGTTGTTTGGGTTTTTTGTTTTTTTGTTTGTTTGCCAGTCCTGGGGCTTGAACTCAGGGCCTGGGCACTGTCCCTGAGCTTCTTTTGCTCAAAGCTAGTACCACTACCACTTGAGTCACAGTGCCACTTCCAGCTTTTTCTGTTTATATGTTACTGAGGAATCAAACCCAGGGCTTCATGCATGCTAGACAAGCACTCTACCACTAAGCCACCTTCCCAGCCCAAGAAATTCTGTAAGAGCAGGTAAGACTAAACTGATTTAAAAAAAAAAAAAAGAGCACACACACATACACATACTTACACACACACAAATGTATCTAGACCATTAATCATAAGAAAACAAATACAAAGCAGACAAAAGACCAAAAGACCTATACTCCAAAAGGCTCCAGGGCTCTACTATAATAGTATATAAGTCATTTCTTCTAGACCTCTAAGAAACTATCAGTTATGATCAGACATAACAATACATGTCTGTAATCCCAACTAGTTGGAAGGTGGAAGGGAGAGAATAACCACAAGTTCAAGGGTAGCCCAGACAAAGCAAGATGCTACCACAAAAACAAAAGAAATTGACACATAATTCAAGTGGTACAGCACTTGCCTAGCAAACACAAGGCCCTAGATTCAATCCTAAGTACTGCAAAAATAAATAAGCAAATACATACATACATACTTCCTATGACATTTAATTGTTTAAAAATGTTAGTGCCAGTGACAGATGTCTGTAATCATTGCTGCTCACAAGGTTGAAATACAGATGACTGCAATTCAAGGCCCAGGCAGAAAAGTCCATAAGACTTAACTCCAAAGGGGTAGAACACCAGTCAAGCAAGCACAAGGCCCTGAGTTCCAATCCCAATCCCAGTGCTAGCCAAACACACACACACAGAGCAAGGGGGGGGCGGGGAGGGACAGGGACAGGGACAGGGAGAGGGAGAGGAAGAGGGGGAAGGAGAAGGGGGAGGGGAGGGGGAGAGGGGGAGGGGGAAAAGGGGAGGGGGAGGGAGGGAAAGGGAGAGAACAATCAGGGAAAGAGAGAGAACAATCTAGAGAGAAAAAGTGGTGAGGAGAGAAAATAAAGCAGTAAAACAAGTTAAAATAACAATAACATCACCTACTAGGTTAGCAATAATTTTATTTTATTTTGCCAGTCCTGGGGCTTGAACTCAATGCCAAGGCCTGGGCATTGTCCCTGAGCTTCTTTTTCTTCAAGGCTAGCACTCTACTGCTTAAGCCACAGTGCCACTTCTGGCTTTTTTGTTTATGTAGTACTGAGGAATCGAATCCAGGGCTTCATGCAAGCTAGGCAAGCACTCTACCACTAAGCCACATTCCCAGCCCCTAATTTTATTTTTTAATTATTTTATTTTTTTGTTTATGTGGTACCAAGGAACCAAACCCCGGGCCTCATGTAAGCCACATTCCCAGCTGCAATGATTTTAAAGATTAGGAATGTTCAATGTTATCAAGACTATACACTACAGGTAGACTATAAATTGGTGGGCTGGGAATGTGGCTCAGTGGTAGAGTGCTTGCCTAGCATATATGAAGCCCGGGGTTCGAATCCTCAGTACCACATAAGCAGAAAAAGCCAGAAGTGATGCTATGGTTCAAGAAGTAAAGTGCTAGACTTAGGCTGAAGAGCTCAGCACAGCACCCACGCCCAGAGTTCAAGCCCCTCAACTGATAGGAAAAAAAAAAAAAAAAATATATATATATATATATATATATACATATACATATATATTGGCATAGAGTTTTTAATGTACATACCTTTGACTCAGGAAATTATTTTGAGGAGCCTAGTCTACAAAAATCTTTGTTCAGGGCTGGGAAGGTGGCTCAGTAGTAGAGTGCTTGCCACGCATGCGTGAGGCCCTGGGTTTTATTCCTCAGCACAACATAAACAGAAAAGGTCAGAAATACCACTATGTCTCAAGTGGTGGAGTACTAGCCTTGAGCTGAAGAGCTGAGGGACAGTGCCCAGGCCCAGAGGTCATCCCCCACGACCAACCAAAAAAAAAAAAAAAAAAAACTTTGTACATATGAATATAAATGCATTAAAATGGACTGCTCAAATTGTTCTCTGAATCCCCACACACATTCTCAATTCATTTTTCCTCTTACTAGCTCATTATCCAAAGCTAAAAACATTTTAATTCTTCATCTAAGACATAAAAGACAGAAAGGGCTTTGCCTCCTTCTGTGATGGTTTTTGGGTCTTTGTTTGGGTTATTGGCAGTACTAAGGTTTGAACTTAAGACTTTTTGCTTAGTAAGTAGACACTCTATCCTGCTTTTTGGCTTTTTTTTTTTAATCTCCAGGCCTTTTGGCTTTATTTTTCATGTAGGATCTTGTTTTTTCTTGCCTAGTACACTGCAACCCTCCTAATTTAGTCCTCCCTGTGTAGCTGGTGCACATTAACATGATCAGCTTTTTTTGAGATGGAGTCCTGGAGAACCTTTTGTGGAGGCTAGCTTCAAACCATGATCCTCCCAATCTCTGCCTCCTTAATAGCTACCACTATAAGCATGAGCAACCACGGACTTAAGATCCAAACCACCTGGATCGTAAATCTCCCTCAAAGGCCCAAAGGCAGTACAACCTTTAAGAAATAAAGCCAGTGGGAGGAAGTTAGCTCAGTAGGAACATGCTCTTGAAAGGAACTTCCGCTCCTCTTCTGTTGGCTGGTTTCTCAGCCACCATGAGATAGGCAGCTGTGCTCCACCATACACTTTCCACCATGAGTTCTGCCTAACTACCGACCCAAAAGCAACCAGGCCAATCAACCATGGAATAAAGTGTGAGTCAAAATAAATTTGCCCTCCTCCAAAAATGACTATAGTAGGGATGTGTCACAGCAAGTGAAAGCTGACTAACATATTCTCCAGCCTAAAGCCCCATTTCCTATCTTTTCAGTAAAAGCTCCTGGAGGGAGGGGGGAATACTAACAATCTCTAATTCCCCTCATATCTACAAACAGGTCCCATCTTTTTCATTCAAAACTGCCACACTGTTAAATTCAATGACCAAGTCCCAGTTCTCTACAGCATTGACTCCTTCCTTTTGATACCTAGGACATCACATTTTCTTAGTTACTCTTCTGTCTCACTGGTCTTTTTCTCATCCTTCTCCTATGCTCAGCCTCTTAATTTTAAAGGGTCTAAAAGTTAGCTGCCCACAGCTACCTTTTCTCCTTTATGTTACACCTAGATGAATCCATGGCTTTAATGTACATTACAACCTGATGACTTCCAGGTTTACTTCTCTATCCTTGACCTCATTGAACTCTACCATTTACATTTCCAACTGCTTCCTCCATATCTGTCTGAATATCTAATAAAATCTCAAATATAACCTGCCTAGGGCTGGGAAGGTAGCTCAGTGGTAGAGTGCTAGCCTTGCATGCATGAAGCCCTGGGTTCGATTCCTCAGCACCACATAAACAGAAAAAGCCAGAAGTGGCACGGTGCCTCAAGTGATAGAGTGCTAGCCTTGAGATGAAGAGCTGAGGGCCCAGAGTTCAGACCCCCACAACCAACTAAATAAATAAATAAATAACCTGCCCAAAGCCAAATTCCTAATTTTCCATACTGTAGACTTCTCCATTTCATTTCATGGCTGATTTCCAATTACTCAGGCCCAATTTTCTAACTGTTTAGATGCAATTTCACTGCACTCCTTGGCTGTTTTATCTTTATATATTAACCCTTTCCTACTACCTTTTCTGATACCATACAGCTCCAAAACACCATCATATCTTACTCAACCTCCAATCTGATAGTCTCTCATCAAACAAGCAGAATGACCATTCAAAGATGCAAATCAGATCAAACAATATCTCTGTTGGGAAACTTTCAAGGGCTTGCCACCACCCTTAAGAGTAAAACACAAGATCCTCACAGTGGCCTGAAACAGCCCAACACAATATTCCCTAACTTCATGTCACTCCCGTAAGTTCATCTACAGCCCCCACCTCCACCCCCGCCCCAGCTTTCCTCTTGCTTATCTCACTCACGCCACGGCAGCCTCGCTGCTCTTTCCTCAGCCATCAGGAACTGTGCCTACCTTAGGGCCTTCGTGTTTCTCCTCCTTTCCCTAGAATGTTCTCTTCGTTTCTTCTTTCCTAACCAATGAGATTAAGGAGCTCATTATGTCACTTTCGCCAGATCTCAGCTCAGTTGTCACCTCCTAGAGAACATTGCCTGCCCACGCTATTTTAAATGCAAATTTTTCCTCTCCCTGTCCCCACCTTACCACCACTCAATAGCATCTGATAAAATTGTGTTATTTTGTTCGCTTATTACCTAAGAAAGTTAACTACATAAAAGCAGGAATTTGTGGGGTTTTGGTTCACAAACATTGGCAGTCAATAAATATTTTTTAATGCTTAGAAACAATCTAAATATTCATGCATAGGAAAGTGCTAAATGAATTACAATACCCACATCTTTGGAACTATTGTATGCATATATGTAGAAAAGTATCTGGAAGGAGGCAGTTAAAAAATTCTCAAATTGTTTATGCTTTTACAGAAACTGTGTCGAGGTTGTAGGAACTAAATTGCTAAATTTATTCTGGAGGAAGCATTGACGATTTGAAATAAGGTTACATTTATTTTTTAAACATATTGTTTGTACGTATGTATGCATGATTTAAAGTATTGGAATTCCACAATTGAACTGCATGATTTTATGCCTGCTGCTCATTGGATGCTCATGAAAATGAAACGACTGTTTTGTTTCTCTGCTAGGAAAAGGCAAGGATTAGGAAACAAAACATACTCTTTGTCATTTAAATTTTATTTCAAAGGCATGTATTAAATTTGTAATAAAAAATTAACAATCATTAAGTTCAAATAGATGCATATTTTCATAAAGTGTATGACATTCAACTGAATGAATTTTTTCATACTGAAAGTATTTTTTCAAATCACAAAAGGTTTTTATTTAAATGTGAATGTTTTCATCCAATTTCCTTATTAAAAAAGTATTTTCAGCTGGGTGTCAGTGGCTCACACCAGTAATCCTAGCTACTTAGGAGGTAGAGATTTCAGGATCGCAGTTCAAAGCCAGCTCAGGTAGGAAAGTCCACAAGATTCTTACTTCCAATAAACTACTCAGAAAAAGCGAGGAGTGGTACTGTGGCTCAAGTGGTAAAGCACTAGCTTTGAGTAAAAAGAAGTGCAGGAAAAGTGCCTAGGCCCAGAGTTCAAGCCCAGGACCAGCAAAAAAAAAGACAAAAGTAAGAACAACAACAAAAAAAAAGTATTTCCCTCTCCAGAGCAAGATAGGAATTTTTTTTGCAACTATTCCCCATCCCACGTTCTAATATACAAGGAATTATTTATTGTTAAAATGGAACAGGACATGTATCTTGTATATACATTTTTCTAATTTGGGGAGGGAAAGGGAACTAACAAAATGCTTAAAATAGGATACAGGTTGACACACTGTAACAATGAGATGTACAAGATACTATGTTGAAAACGAACTTTACAACTTCTGTGAGGAGGGGGGGTTGGGGAGGTGGGGAGGGAAGGGATGGCAGAGGAAAAACAGAGGAGGTAACAACGCTCGATAGAAATGTACTCATTACCTTACTCATGTAACTGTAACCCTCTGTACAGTATTTTTACAATAAAAAATATATATTAAAAAAATGGAACGGGGCAAATACTGACAGCAAGGCAGGATGAATATTTGCCCTCCTTGAACTTTAACTAAATCACTTGCTTTGCTCCTAGATTAAAAATAATAATAATAAAGGCAATACAGACTCAAAGATAAAGACTTTTCCATTATCAAAGACTCCTCCCAATCCAAATTACTTCCACTAACATTTTATATAGGCAGTCCCTGAATATTTGTCTCTTCTAAAACAAAAGTGCAGAAACTTCTTCCATTCCCTTTGCTCCTATGCCCTTAGGACCAAGCAATGACACTATGGAATCAGCAGCAACAGCAAATACTTCAATAAGTAATATGTACCACTCACACATCTAACTCGCCTATTAATAATAACTCCAATAAACTATCAAAAAAGCCGGAAGTGAGGCTGTGGCTCAAGTATCAGGGCCTAGATTTGAGCAAAACAAGCTCAAGGATGGCGTCCAAACCGTGAGTTCACGCCCCACAACTGCGCACACGCGCGTATATACACGTATATACGCACACACTCACACGCGCATGTGCAACTTTGCCTAAAGCTATACTTTTCAAAGACAAGAAAGAGAAGACTGTTCCAACTCTTCTCTTTATTCTCCTCCCAGGTTCTAAAAGTCCTCCTCATCCTCCACCTCCTCTTCTTTATGCATCAACTGCAGAAATGGATAGAGGCAGAGCATGCGCACACACACTCACACACAAAACTTGCATCTCTTCATCCCTCAGTAAGGTCCGGCTGAGTCTAAGGTACAAGGAGTAGGGACATAGCAAGTGTTTCTACAAGAAATTGTCACTGCCCTGTCCCTCTTCTCACTGACTGTAGAGGTCCAATTTCCTAAACTAGAAAAGGAAGAGTGTAAAGCATCCCATAGGGAACTGAAGTCATCGGCTACCCCCTCATCCTCTACTACATGCTGTCAGTCTACTCAGAAATTTATTATCACTCCTAATTCCTCCCAAGGGTCCCAAATCCAATCAGTCCTGGCAACTGGGCCTCCCTAATCTCCTCACCCAATCTTAGCTCCATTATAATGGACTGTATTTTCAAAAGCCTTTGAAAGTCTCCTTTTGCCCAATGTTTCACCACTCTTAACCGTAGGACATTACAAAATATAATCGTGCTGTATAAATAGCTTAGGCGTAATACTCCTGTGCTTAAAATCCTGCAATGGTTCCCCATCGCCACGAGGAAGATAAACGCCAAATGTGATTAAGGAGATTTAGGAGACAGAGCAACCAAAGCAAAATCACCTACCACAGTACGAGGACCTTAATTACATTTATCTCCTCTCCAAAGTAAAAAAAAAAAAGTATCTAGGGTGGTGGTGAACAATAAACGAAAACAGGAAGGCTGTTTTCTGGTGAAAAGCCGAGTCACACTAAACATTCCAGGACCTTAAAGAAAAACCGCGGATTCCAACGGAACGTTCCGATGAACCCACTCCCTCGAAACCGCTCTGACAGAACCACCAGCTCCCCGCACACTCCGCGCGGGCCTCTGTCTAAGCAAGCTAGGGAGCAAAGAAGAAAGGACGGGGCGGGGCGGGCCAGGCCACGCCAGGAACGCAGGCCGCCGGCCACCCCGACACAGCGGTAACGCAGCATCCCACACGCCTCCTCCTGGTCTGGACTGAAGGGAAACCTCAGGAAAGGAAAGCACCGACTTGGGTGGGAACGCAAGCAATCCAGCTTTGAACGCTACCTCAGAGCCTCGGACCGCTGCCTTCCGGAAGCGGGCGGACGCGCGCTGATGACGCGAGCACACCGTCGTCGAAGACGTACGCCGTCTTGGTCTCGGCGCGCCCGTCGCTCGCTGATAACCTCACGCCTCTAGCCCCGCCCCTCCGCGGCGGTTCAGTCTCCGGGGAAAGGCGTGTGCTGGCTTCGCTCTGCCCCGCGAAGTGCGGGGAGCTTGGGAGCCCTCTAGGTGGATCTTACACATCCATCCCAAACACATATTGCGCGTTTCTTTTTGTTTTTTTATTTGTTCTGTCGGTAGTGGGGCTTGAACTCTGGGCGCTGTCCCTCAGCTCTTCAGCTCAAGGCTAGCGCTCTACCATTTGAGCCACAGCGCCACTTCTGGCTTTTTCTGTTTATGTGATGCTGAGGAATCGAACCCAGGGCCTCAGGCATGCAAGGCAAGCGCTCTACCACTGAGGCACCTTCCCAGCCCTACTTTCTATTTTTAAATTGCAGTTTCAATGTAAGTAAAATTGCATTTCACTTAATACAATCACCTAAGTGCCAGTGGCTTAGACCTGTAATCCTAGCTATTCAGGAGGCTGTGATCTGAGGGTGGCCGTTGGAAGCCAACCTGAGCAGGGAAGTCCCATGAGACTCTTGTCTCCAATAAACCACTCAGAAAAAGTGGTGCTGTGGCTCAAATTGTAGCAGGCTAGCCTTGAGCACAAAAAGGCTCAGGGACAGCACCCGGATCCTGAGTTCAAAGCCCCACAACTGACCAAAAAATAAAAATTGTACATGTTGT
This sequence comes from Dipodomys spectabilis, assembly GCF_019054845.1. Lineage (NCBI taxonomy): Eukaryota > Metazoa > Chordata > Mammalia > Rodentia > Heteromyidae > Dipodomys > Dipodomys spectabilis. Next base: position 233,819 of record NW_024870756.1, read on the forward strand.
GTAAATCTCATTGTTTAACCTTTGTAACTTTTTATTGCCATAACATAAAAGTTATGCATGAAGTAGCAATTCATTTACTGAATCCCTACCAAAACACTTCAAAAAAAAAATCACATAATACCTAAAATTTCTTAAAAACCACGTCACATACAAATTATTCTTGCTAAAATATGTCTCACCTGAATTGGATCCACAGGAAATAGCAGAGGATTATAAAAGATATATTTTTGATGGTACTAGAATTCAAAATCAGGGCCTCACACTTGCTACCTCAATGCTTTTTGCCTTAGTTATTTTTCCTGTGGGCTCTTGGGTTTTTCCCAGACTTGGTCCATGATCCTCTTTGCCTTCCATCTAGCTAGCTATAGCAGGTCCATACCATCAGGCCTGGCTTACATGACAGCTAAAGGCAGTGTGTGATTTGGATGGAATCCCAAATTAGTAAAAATCTATAAATATTGTTGGAGTAACTGGTGAACGTTGAACATAGATTATATGTTGAATAACTATCACATGAATATTTTTAAAGTAATCTACAATTATTCCCAAGTAATTGTAATAATAATACGTGGAGATATGAAATACATCCTGTTGTTTGGCTCATAATCTGAGAATCTTGTATGAGAGAAACTATTGTAGTATTCTATTTGTCTATAAACTTGAAATACCAAAAAGAAAGCATGAGGAATTGGGAGTTCACAGGAGTGAAAGGCTTTTGATGATATGCGATTGATTACCTAGCTAGCGTTCATACCTGACTCTGGTCTTGTTTATGGCCTTGAAGACTTGGGGCAAAACTTTTTTTTTTTTTCATGGGGCTTCAACTCTGGGCGTAGGTACTGTCCCTCAGCTCTTCAGCTCACTTGGGCCACAGCACCACTTCCAGTTTTCTGGTGGTTTATTGGAGATAAGAGTCTCACAGACTTTACTCCCCAGTCTGGCTTTGAACCGTGATCCTCAGATCTCAGTCTCCTCAGTAGCTAAAATTACAAGTGTGAGCCACAAGCGCCTGCCTTGGGATGAAACTTTTACTGTAGTTAGAATCTATGTATTCAAAATATGACTTTCCCACTGCCACCACTAATATCCTCCTGCAGTTTTGATTAAAAAAAGAAAACCACACTAACATTAAGAATCCTAAGCAGCCAAGCACTGGTGGCTTGTACCTGTATTTCTACTTTCTCAGGAGACTGAGATCTGAGAATTGCAGTTCAAAGCCAGCTGAGGCAGAAAAGTCCATGAGACTCTCCAATTAACAACCAGAAAACCAGAAGTAGTGCTGTGGCTCAAAATGGTAGAGCATTAGTCTTGAGCAAAGGGAGCTCAGGAACAGTGCCCAGGCCCTGAGTTCAAGCCCCATGACCAGCAGAAAAAAAAAAAAACTAATGACAACTTTCATCTAAATATAACATGAATTCAAAGATAAGTCTAAACTGGTCTATGTGACCCAGTTGGAAGCTTTTTCTCATTAATTAATTTTATTTCTTAATTGCTGAGACTAAAGTGGCTGAATCATCTCTACCCTGAATTCTCTGATTGGACATTAAGAGTAAATAAACAAGTGAAAGCTGTTTAGTCCTTGCCTAACTTCCAGCCTTGAAAGAGAGGGACAGCGTAGAACCAGCTTCTCTCAGGAAGGCAGGAATTGAGGGATAGAAATTGCATGAGGGTCATGACTTGCTTGTTCAGAAAATAATCAGCTATCCACTCCACCTCATTTGTTTTCTCCAGAGTTCCAAAAAATGATAGTTTAGCAGCAAACAAGTTCAAAGGAGATAACTAATATTCTATAACATCCTATGGAAGAATGCTTAATGGTAAGATTTGTCTATTTTAAACCCTAAAGGTTAGGAGAAACAATGGATACAGTTGCCATTTCTGTTGCTTGTGTAAATTATTCCCATAAATGAGCCTGTTCGTTTTTGTACTTTTTTTGTGGCATAGAACTCTTTTAAGGTAGATTTCCAGCTCAGAAATCATTCTAAAAACTCTACAGTTACATTTCTTCCCTCACCTTTATTGCAGTGTACTTTATTGTCCCAAATGACTAACATCAAATATTGAATAAAGACAGCATTTGAAAATCTACCTAAAATCAGTTATTTCAAAGAGTAATTGTATGCATCAAAAATCAGTGTTTATAGACATAATACAATTACCCATCATTTATTACTGAGAATGACCACTTCCTATGAATTGCATGAAGTTCTATACTATGATTCCAAGTCTGCCATTCTCACATCAAGATTATCTTGAGTTTTCTGGACAGAAGCTCTAGAGCACAAAAATAGAAAGAACTTAGATTCAGAGAATGAGAGATTATATCTCTTCAACTGAGCAGTCTGTGAGTGGGTGTGAGTAAGTACAATTATCCTAAATCTGTAAAAAAATCAAGAGTCCGGACCTACTAATTATGAGGAAAATGAGAAACTATTGTTTCTTTTCAGGAGAATTATTTTAAAGAAAAATGAGAAAAGGAATGTGGGAGGCTACTGAAAACTGTAAGTATAGTAAGAATGTCATGTGTTTTGACACAATTAGCTGATCTTTAGCTACTGCATGTTGCTAGGAGCTCACAGATGACGTTTTTATTCTAACCTCACCAGGTTGGAAATATTCAGGAAGTCCTTGATATAGTGGAATATAATTTTGAGTTATTAATTATTGCAAACAAATGTCCTGTGCTATATTGATATGTAATGTTGCTAAGATACAATAGCTAAACTAATTTTCAAAACCACTTAGTTGGTAAGTGTGCCTGGCTGACTAACTAGCATTCTTTCATACTGGGTTTCTGTTCTCTAAACAGCACAGGTGTTTTATAACCTGATAACATATAAACTTAAGGGTTTTATGAATGAACCGAGTCCCAAAAGAAATCTAGTAGCAGTGAAAACGGAGAAATCAAATGTTATAGTTAATTAAGTTGTAAGTCTTAGCAAGCAAGCAGAATTTCTGGATAAATTTAACAATGTAATTTATAATTCCAGGTTGATTTAGATAAAAGACACGGTTTACATATACCAGGAAAAAAAATCTTCTGATAATTCTAGACAGTACAAAAATTGTTTACTGCTTATGGTGATTTTACAACCAAATGGTCATGTTCAGAGTTAGTCTTTAATTCTTTCGAGAAAGTTGTATGTTTCTTGTGCAGATTTTCACACCACAGATTAACCTTTTCTCAACTCCCACCAGTATGGCTTTTATACTGTTTATGTTTATAAGACATTAAAAGGCTAGAATTTAGGATTGCTTGTCTCAGTAATATTTCCCTAAATTTTATTCTGTAACTAGGTGATTTTGTGAATTTGAGGATTTGAAAATATTTTCTTACATATTCCTTATTAGGCTAAGTCCTAATGAATTTTCATCACTGTTCGTAATATAAGAAACTAAATATTTCAAACAAATAGATAGTTCAGCAAAAGTTTTCATTTCTCTCTAACTGCCTTGTGTGTGTGGGGGGGGGGTGTACCTGTCCTGGGGTCTGAATTCTGTCCCTGAGCTTTTTTTGCTCAAGGCTAGGTCTCTACCATTTGAGCCACAGCTTTTTGCTGGTTAATTGAAGAAAAGAGTCTCACAAACTTTCTTGCCCAGGCTTGTTTTGAACCTTGATCCTCAGATCTCAGCCTCCCACTGGCAACTGGCTTCTTACTGCCTTTACCACATCATGCATAACTTTGGTTATTTAAATTGCCATGGCCAATGGCTAACAATGGAATATGATATAAGAATCTTTAAAAATCTGGATTTGCTGTGTGGTGCACTGCCTTCTCCATGAGAAAGATAGGCAGGGCTAGCCTATTGTCCCAGACTGAGGATGAGAATGAGAGGAATACTGAAAGGAGCCATGTTCCCGGTCTAGATCTGTGAGTGATTCAAGTCACCATCAGGGATGTGAGGGCAATCTGGCTGCAACATCTGTCACCCCATTGATCACCAGGGTTGATTTGGCTGATATGGCTGGCTGGGCGGGTGTCTCCTTCTTCCCTCACTGCTCCATGTGTGTCCCTCTTGAACCTGCACGCTGGGTCAAAGAGGATGACCATCCCTGATAGAGGAGGACTGGTCTTCGGTCAAGGGTATCTGAGTAGCTGCGCTTCCCTACTAGAACCTCCAAACAAGCTCTCAAGGTCCAAGTCACCATCAGCAGGTGACCTACTTAGCTGAACACGTCAGGCTCCTAAGAAGTGAATGTATGGATGTTACTTGACTTAGGGGGTTATGTCCAGAGAAAACTAATATAAAGTCAAAAAGCTGTAAGCCAAACCCCTATAAGTAGACCATCTAAATATTATTGCATTAGTCTGCTCAGAGTGCTATAACAGAATACCATAGATTGGAAGGCTTTAAACAACAGAACATTCCCCTCTTAGTTGCAGAGATTAGAAGCCCAAGTTTTCTCCTTTCAGAAGATTAAAGATGCTGCCCAGAAGAGTTTCTAGCTAAATTATTTCTCAATCCTCTAGAAGAAGCTCCACTCCCTGCTCCCAAAAGAACCAATTCCTTTCTAGATTGATTGAATCATTATCATATTGTTAACTTTACAAGATGTTAATTAAGGAATAAGAGACTAATTGGGTGTATTTTCTGAGGTCATTATGACATGTTTCTAGCTTGCCCAGACAATGAGCTGGGAGGATGACAGGAAGTACTTGCCTCTCTAGGTGTTAATGGATCCATAAAACAGGCCTCAAAAGGAGAAGTTCTTCTTGTTCTAGTCATGAGTGTTTAATGATTTGTTTTGTTTGGGGATTTTCCCCTGAGCAGGCTTGGTGAGGCCAAAGGAATTGGAAAATCTTTTTCCAAACTTGTTCCCTCATTCCTCTTGCTCATCCTACCAAGTTAAAGAATATATGGAAACCTTTGGCTGTAGTATGTGGGCTTGACCCCAATACCTCCAAGCAGGGATAGTTTTAAAGGCACACGCCACTGCCCTTTGAAGGCTCTGTAGCCATTTTACTGACAGGGCAGACCTGTCCTGTGGACTAATTGGAGGTAAGAGTAGCATCCACTTCCTTGCCTTGGCTGGCTTCAAACTAAAATCCTCAGGTATCAGCCTCTTGAGTAGCAAAAGAAAACAAACAAACAAAAAATAATCTAGATCATACTGTAATCCCAGCTAATAGGGAGATGGAAGTAGGAGAATCATGATTAAAGGCCTACAAGGCAAAAACATGAGACCTTATTTGAAATAAAATAGTAAAAGCAAGAGTAGAGGCATAGCTCAAATGGTAGAACCCCTCAAGAGGCTCTGAGTTCAGGTCTTGGTACAAAAAAATAAAAATTAAATAACCTTTTAATATTCCATCGTGCAAGAATGATGACATGATACAGAACTTTTACATTTTTGTTCTGTGCCACACAGTTACTCCAAGCAGAGAGTGTGCTCATTAAAAATAAATGATTCAGTGATGGAGGTGTGGCTCAGGTACAGTGCTTGCCAAGGATGCATGAGGTCCTGTGTTCAATCCCTAGTGCTAGGAAAAAATTATTTGTGAACTCCAAGAAATGGAAACAAGAGGTTTTTTTTGTTTTCTTTTGCTTTTGTCTTGTTTGCCTATATGTCTTTGGGAGGATAAGGGGAGGCACAGAAATGGAGGGACAAAGGGTGAATAAATGCAGCAGTGATACTCACTGGACACTGTGTGGAACATGAACTATACAACTTGCGGGTGGGAAAAACCATGAGAGAGTGAGGGACAGGGTGACATTGTTCAAAAGGAAATGTACTCTTGTCCTGACTTACGTAATCATAACCCCTTCTGTTTTTAGCATTTTCAAATAAAAATTCAAAAAATGGTTTGTGAGAGGCATAGGCAGGAAGGAAGACTACACATTTGGGTCTAGGCTGGGTTCCATACTAAGGTCCTGTCTCAAAAATCAAAAACAACATCTGTAAGAATTCAGAGGTGTTTTAGTCCCTTAATGGCATGCAGGATTCTCAGTTCTAAGTCCATCACCCTAATAAATTTACCACTTGTGGATGCTGAGACATGAGGTCCCCTGGTGAAGATTCTTCTCTCCTTACCAAAGGAGATGGCATTTGTGTGAAACCCAGAGTAATTGAATAACTAACTACACAGATTGTGTCTACACCCAGAAGGACCAATCCAAGTACCCCCGGGATACGGTGTCCTCTCAGAGTAGGTGATCCTGTGATCCTGTGATCTGTCATAGATACATAACTACTTCTTCACAAAACTTTCAACCAGGGCTGGGAAGTGGCTCAGTGGTAGAGCGCTTGCCTTGCATGCCTGAGGCCCTGGGTTCAATTCCTCAGCACCACATAAGCAAAAAGAAAAAAGCCAGAAGTGGCGCTTTGGCTCAAGTGATAGAGCGCTAGCCTTGAGCCGAAGAGCTGAGGGACAGCGCCCAGGCCCAGAGTTCAGGCCCCATGACCGGACCCCCCCCCCAAAAAAAAAAAAACAAAAAACTTTCAACATACATACTATAAGATTTTACAAAAGAGGTATATAGCATGTGTTGTGTTTAGGGGATCCACAACATTTATCTCAAATTCTCCATTGCATCTTTCTGAAGACCTGATTGAAGTTCTCTAGGGGATATAGTTTGTTTTCTTGGGTGGGAGTGAGAGAAGGGGAGGAGGAGGGGAAAGGAGGGAGAGGAGGTAACCCACAGCCTAATATTCACATATAAAGTATGTTTCAAGAGACCTTTTAAACTTTTGAGCATTTTCATCACCATTAGAAAAGTGAAAAGGAAAACATAGCCACAGATAGTTAACAAAGTCTATGGTATATCCTTTGTCCAGTGCATAATATTTAAGATGCAGGGCTTCTCTACCAGGGCACGACCCTTTCCTCTCAGTGTTCTACACTGCCCTCTTCTGGTGGACTTGGATTTTTGGCCACAAAGTAATGGTGGCCTTGTACAGGTAGCTCAGAAAGTCCTAATTTTTGTTTAAGCAATAAATAGGCTTATATGAACTTTCACTCACCTCTATACCAAAAAATAGAAGATGAAAGAATGTTTGGATATGTCTAGCTTTATTAATTTAAATTAAATTAGAATTATTCTTAATCTACCCATCTACTACTTAGTCCCCTAAATTCCTATTTCTTTGCTTTTTATTTCCTTTCCAGATACAGATACACAAAATGTCTCATCAAACTATCAGTGACTTAAGTGGCTTAGAAGAAGTCTAAGTTTGTTGTTTCTTTGTTTTTAACAACGTAGAAGAAAAATTACTAAATCCAATCATTCAACCCTATAATTCAACCCACCATGTCACCCCTCTGTGATTAAAGCATTTTTTTAACATAACAGATAGGAAGTTGAGATTTGCACTGAGATCAAGATAGCATAGATCAAAAGAAATTGCACATATGTCAGTTAGATTAAATGACAGGGTATGGGAAGTGGAGTGTCCTATATCCAGTTACTTTACACACAAGCACCCTTGCTAAATGCAAGTACTACAACAGGCTAGCCACCCGGGGGCAGAAGCCAGGGAAACTAATGGAAGGCCATCTAGATGGCTTAAATCAGAATTTTTAAAAATCAGAGTAAGTATTCTGATAGGAATCCATGATCACACTTCTTCTGATTAGTAATACTACTGAGTTGTTGTTGTTTTGTCTTGTCCTTCCCAGGCTATCCTTGAAATTTTAACCTGGCATTTCTAAAAGAGCCAGCATTATAAATTCTCCATAACACGTGTCCAAAACTTAGTAATTTCATATGAACATAGTATTTCCCCAAACCATTAGAAAAAATATTTACACACACACACACACACACACACACACACACACACACACCAATTCTATGTATAGCATTGTGGGGGAAAACGGGAAAAGTAACATAAAATATTCTCAGCATCACTGGATCCTAGAAAAGAATGCTAAATCAGTTTTTAAAACTGACTTGGAATTAGAAAGAGACAAGATGGGAGGGCATAGTGGTTTCCTTGCTCAATAAAATGGAAAAGTCATACCATGATTATTTTTTCTGGAAGGGTAAAGTTGCAGTAGAAGAGTGTTGCTAAAGACCAGAGTTAATGCTGCACATTACCTGGGGGTGTAACTCACACCTTTCATAAGGAAGATGATCTTGGATAAAAGGCCCAGCTGTAAGTCACAGTGATTAAAACCCTACATCAGGGAACTTCTGTGCAGATTTCAAGAGGGTTGCTTTTAATGTAGTCACTAAAATCTAAAATTCTAGAGCTAGACTTTCTAATGTATCCTCAGCAGACTTGACTCCCTCTAGTGTAGTAATAATAAAGTCAAATCACATTTCAACTAAAATGGTTCTAGACCCTTGATGATTCAATGGATGGAACTGGAACAAGATGGCTTAGGCATCTGTTTTGGCTACAGAATTTGAAGGTGGCATGTAAAACTTCAGTAATCCATGTAAGTAATATTTGGACATCTCTTATTGTGTTCCTATTTTTGTTGAATCATGTCTTCATTGAAACTTTTATAGTACTGGGGACTGAACTATGCCTCATGTTTGTAAGACAAGTCCTCTACCATTTGAGCCATGCCTCCAGTATTTTTTGTATGTTGATTATTTTCAAGGTAGGGTTTTGCTTTATTTCTGATCTAGATTGGACTGACATATACAGCTGTTCTTACTATTGCCGGTAGGGATAAGAGGCACCTGGTACACACAGCCATTGAGTGAGATGGAGTCTTTCAAACGTTTGTGTCCATGCTGGCCTCAAACCACAGTTCTATGATCTCTTCCTTCCAAGTAGTGATGATAGGCTTGAGCCGCTGCAACCTCTTGAAAGTGTTTGATAAATCCTTCATTGTGGATTGTTTTTGCATCAACTTTGAGGTTTTCACTATTATTTATACTGATTAGTGAGTGTTGTATTTAACTTATACCTGATTCAGAAATATTTTCCTTGCATCTAACCCAAACTTTCTTGGTCTCAGCTCTACTGGCATTTGGGGCCAGATAGTTCTTTGTGATGGTTGTAGGGGCTGATTTGTAGATTGTAGGATGTTTAACATCTATCTACTAGATGCCATGAGTATATCCAGAGTTTATGGTTACCATAGTGGCCTGGACATTGCCAAACCATTCCTGGATGAGAGCCACTGGCCCAGCCAACATCTCTCATCTACCCAACTACCCACATTTCTCATCATGATGTTCTCAACAGAGATGGGAAGCAGCTTTTTATCATCTTTTAAATAACAGCTCCATGAGATTCTTTGCTTTGTAGAGTGTTTTCTTGGTCATCTGATTAGAGTAATGGCAATCACATTAACATGTCTAGACTTGCTAAGATCAAACCCCTGGCCTCTGTAAGGTTTATTCCTGCCTAATATCTGCTGTCACAATAGACTGCTTGGCTATTTATAGCAGTAGCCTTCACAATTCAGAGATGCCTTATAACTATTACCCCCTTCTCAAACTGTAAACACGAAGTTTTCATTGCATTAGTTACCCTCTAACTTCATTTTCTCAAATGAACTTTATCTCAAAACTTATCAGTATCCTCTATATTTTCTTCCATCTCAGAAGTTAAGGCTCTTATAGGTTCTATTAAATAATTCAGCTGTTCAACTTCCTCTGTGATCTTAATTTTTTAAATCCTAGAATCTGGGAAAACCATTTTGCCTATAATGAATAGGAAAAATATTTAGCAGTTTCTTTCTTAAAGTCCATTAAAAAAAGTTCAGAGAAGCCAGGTGCCGGTGGCCCATGCCTGTAATCCTAGCTACTAAGGAAGCTGAGATCTGAGGGTTGTAGTTCAAGGCCAGCCTGGGCAGGAAAGTCCATGAGACTCTTATCTCCAGTAAACCACCAGAAAACCAGAAGTGGCGCTGTGGCTAAAGTGGTAGAGCACTAGCCTTGAGCTGAAAAGCTGAGGGACAGCACCCAGGCACAGAGTTCAAGCCTCATGACTGGAAAAAAAAAAAAAAGTTCAGAGAAGACAAAGATTAATTCCATCTGGAGACTAAGAAAAATCATTACAAAGGCAATTGACACAGAAGATTAGAATGGGTAGAATTTTCTAGACAGTGGGGAGAAAAAGACTTTTGCTTAACCATGAGAATATCTTCAGCACAAGGGCATAGAGACATGGAGTCTTGAGAAGAGGACAGAATCATGGTATTATTGAGTGAGTGACAAAAAACAAACTGGGAAAGCAAAGTAGGATAGAATTGGATGTAACTGTCACAATCCTTGCAGGTTGACCTGAGTGGTGGTCTCTTTACTTGCTTAAACTGCCTGAAATTTTGCTAAGAATTGACCTAAGGCATCAACATTTTTGTTCCTTCACTTTGGTCAGATATTTAATTCATTTTTTAAGAGTTCCTTCCCAGGATTCAAGACTGACCTAAGCAAAACAGTGGAACAGACAAAGTTTGCCCTAGTCCTTCCTTTGGTTGAATCTACTTTTCCCTTCTTAAACCTGCTTCCATCTGAAATCCTCTGGCTGTACCTCAACCAATACAAGGTTGTTGCCACAAGCTTGAGGCTCTGGGTCATGCTCCTAACTACATACCCTGCCATTCTCCTTCCTGCTCCAATTCATCCCTGCCTAGGACTGAAGGTGGACTAAACAGAAATAAACAATCTCCACTGTGATTCCAGGTGGCAGTTCTTCTCAGTAACCTATTCTGCAATAGAAACCATGGAGACCAGAAGCAGCAAAGACTATTTTCCTACCTCCCTTTCTTTCTCTTTTCCAACCTCTTCCCTAGCCCCATCCTGCTCTTGCCACCTTTTGAACAAGATCCCTAATACTGACAAGAGACTTCTCATAGACCATAAGAATCGCAAAAGCAGAACTTCTCTAGAAAGATCGAGGCTGGCAGCAGCCTTCCTGCTTCTTCTCTGGCAATACAAATAGCTTTGAGCTGGGAAGGAAATCTACCTTTCCCTCTGGTCTCACATACTGGAAGACACAGGAATAGGATCCACACGGCTCCATCATGCACCCAACAGAAAATAAGATGAGTGGAGTTCTTTCTGGGTTTGTTTAAGCTGCTAAGGTTCTAGGAACTCAAGCCTTGTGGGCAGCTCAAAGAATCTTAGAACAGAGACCTAGGGAGTTGGCATCGCCAGAGCAGTTGTCTCAGTGGCTGGGATGTCCTGGTGGCTGTGACCCCCACACTGTATGACCAACTTCTTCAGCCATATACTCTGGTAAGACACAAGGACACATTAAAATGAGCAGTTATATTTGAGACAGATTTGTTCCTTCAGGAGCAATAGATTTTTTTTTCCCACACATGCTTTTCTCTTCACAGCAAGATAAGTGCATGGGAAGCCAGTGACTCTGTGGGTCATATTGAATTCACTCAGTTCATCTCAAGGCTTCAAACATGAAGCATTGCAAATCTTCATATACACACTTGAGGAAGAAAGGAAGGAAAAAAGAAGCAGAGCCAGGCCAGAGAAAAAGCCCATGAAAAGACAGCATGAGATAAAGCAACACAATTTCAAATCTTAATCTCCAGAAATGGTGCCTCAAAAACTACATTTGCCACATATTTTTTAGCAGGATCCTTCAAAACTCCATGTCCAATAACTTTATACTCTTCTTATTTATCTGCAATAGCTTTCAAGGGCTGGTAATTCCCTTCTCAGTGGCAGAAAAGTTCCCAGTAGATTATATTAAGTGAAGTAAGCCAGGCCCAAAGAAACATAGGTCCCATGGTTTCCCTTATTTGCAATAACTAGTACATGTGTAGGACAAGCAGAAAAGGTCAAAAGCTATGACCAATAAGATGATGTTAAACGAAATGAACCACAAGATAGAGACACAAATATCTTTTTCTTTCTTGCTATTGTTTCTAATGTATTTATAATGTACCATGTGGATTTTTGTTGTTGTTGTTGTTTCTTTGTATGTTCCTCCCCTATGGTATAACCCGTTTTCACTCTATTTGGTGTTGGTACCCTGCATCTTGTATATACACTTCTCTAATTTAGGGAGGGGAAGGGAAAAAGCAAAATGCTTAAATAGGAATACAGGTTGACCCATTGTAACAATAAGATGTACAAGACACTATGTTGAAAACAAACTTTACAACTTCAGTGGTGGGGGGGTGGGAGTGGGGAGAGTAGTTGTGGAGGTGGGAGGGAAGGGATGGTAGGGGAAAAACAAAGGAGGAGGCAACAATACCCCATAGGAAATGTACTCATTACCTTGCTCGTGTAACTGTAACTTCTCTGTACAGTATTTTTACAATAAAAAATATACAAAAAAAAGTTCCCAGTAGAGGTTTGTACACTTGCCTAACTGGCCACATTGCTCTTTGAGGAATGCTGGTGAAGAGCAGGATTTGTTCTCCCTTTCAGAACTAAATCATGCTACTGTTGGGCACCTGACCTAGAAACAAACCAGAGCCTCTCATTGGGCCAGAAAATCCACAGAATAACCACTTAACCTGAAAGGTCTTGCATATTCTCAGGAAAACACTTACCAGGAAGAATGCCCCTGCAATTCTCTCCTTTAAAAACTGACAAGCCAAACTCTGGTGGCTCATGCCTGTTATCCTAGTTACTCAAGAGTCTGAAATGTGAGGATCACAGTTCAAAGCCAGCCTGGGCAGGAAAGTTTGTGAGTCTCTTATCTCCAATTAACTAGCAAAAAGCCAGATATGGAACTATGGCTCAAGTGGTATATAAAGTGCTAATCTTGTGCAAAAAAAGAAAGAAGGAAAGGAAGGAAGGAAGGAAGGAAGGAAGGAAGGAAAACTTAAGTGACAACACCCAGGCCCTGAGTTTAAGCCCCAGAGCTAACACACACACACACACACACACACACACACACACACACACACACACACACACACACACACATTACAGTCCTAATACCATCTGAATCCCACATGCCCTTTCCCCAAATAGCTTCCTTCCCAAGACATACATATCTCATACCAGAGAAGCCCGACATTCCGGTTGACAGTTGACTCCTGGGTGAGCACAGAGATAGGTGCCAGGAAAAGACAACCACGGAGCCCTTAGTATAACGAGAGTGTCACCTGCCATAGGCATATGACCCAGGCCTTACCGAGGCAGGCAGAACAACCAGGACAAGAGCTCACATAGTGTCAGCCAGGGCCACATAGGTGATTCCAAGGAGTGAAAGGGACTGTGTGTGAGGCAAAGGAAAACTGAGGGTTAAGAACAAAAAGGGAGGGGCTGGGAGGGTGGCTCAGGGGCAGAGCGCTTGCCTTGCATGCATGAGGACCTGGGTTCCATTCCTCAGCACCACATAAGCACAAAAAGCTGGAAGTGGCGCTATGGCTCAAGTGATAGAGTAGTAGGTAGCCTTGAGCTGAAGAGCTGAGGGACAGTGCCCAGGCCCAGAGTTCAAGCTCCATAACCAGCAAAAAAAAAAAAAAAGAAAAAGGGAAAACACATCATCTACTAGGCTATTTTATTTTTAATGAAGAAAGTTTGCTTTTGGAAAAAAAAAAAAAAAAGTAAAGAATAAGCCGGGACCTGGTGGCTCACGCCTATAATCCTAGCTACTCAGGAAGTTGAGATCTGAGGAACATGGTTCAAAGCCAGCCCAGTCAGAAAAGTCCATGAGACTGATCTCCAATAAACCACTAGAAAACTGGAAGTGGCACTATGGCTTAAGCAGTAGAGCGTTCGCCTTGAGCTGAAGAGTGCAGGGACAGCAACTAAGCCCAGAGTTCAAGCCCCACAACTGGCAAAAAAATTAAATTTAATTTAAAAAAATAAAGAATATAAGCTACACGAAACTAGCCTCTCTTGGCAAGATGACATACACTTTCTTGTATTGGGCATGAGATCTATTATTCCCCCTTTTCCTAGGTTGTCAAGAGGCTTAGAACTATATTTCTTCCCTTTTGTGTTTGTTGTTGTTCTTGCTTCGAAGCTACTAGGAGTGGGACTCCGTGTCCCTTGCTTGCTAGGCAGGTAGTCATTCTACCATTTGAGCCATGCCTTTAGCACTTTTTGCTCTTTAATACTTCCTCCAAAAAAATGCTTCCTCGACTAGTCCCTCTGAAAGTTCCGATCACCTCCCAGTAACTCCATCAAATTATGGATCTATCAGTGGAAGAACTCATTGATTAAGTCAGTTTTCATCATACAATTTTTGATTATTATTTTACTAGTACTGCTATTTTGAACTGTACTTGCAGCTTGCTAAGCAGGTGCTCTATCACTTGAGTCATGCCTCCAGTCTGGCTTTTTGTGTGTGCATCTTGGTCTGGGGCTTGTACTCAGGGCCTGGGGTCTATCCCTGGGGGAGTTTTGCTCAAGGCTAATGCTCTACCACTTCTGCCACAGTTTTACTCCCAGTTTTTTTTGTGGCTAATTGAAGATAAGCGTCTCATGAACTTTTCTGCCAGCGTTGTCTTCAAAACATGATCCTCAGATCTCCTGAGTAATCAGTTACTTGATTCACTGGCACCCAGTTCAGCATGGCTTTTTGCTGATTATTTTGGAGATAGTTTTTCTGACTGGTTTGACTTTAAACCAGTCTATCTTCTACATCTCAGCCTCCTGGATAGAAAAGATTATAAGCATAAGCCATCAGCACCCAGTTTTCTCTGGTTATTTTTGAGATAGAATCTTGCTTTTTTGCACAGGTCAGGCTAGATTAAAGTTTTCCTATTAATGCTTCCTTCATAGGTGGGATGACAGTTGTGTGCCACCATACCCAGCCTTTTCTGTTGAGATGGAATCTCCTGAGCCAATCTGAGTCCTTCTGGTCACAACCTCTTTATGAAGCCAGGATTATAAGAGTGAGCCACCATGCCGAGTCTTTGGATGTGTGTGTATGTGTCAGTGTGTGTGGGTGTGTGTGAGTGTGTGGGGGGGTGCGTGTGCATGCGCGCGCAGGCTCCTGTACTGAACTAAGAACTTTACATTCAAGTCTGACACTCTACCACTCTACCACTTGAGCCATAGTTCTACTTCCAGCTTTTTGGTGGTCAATTGGCAGTAAGAGTCTCATGGATTTTCCTGCCTGGGCTGGCTTCCAACTGTGATCTTCAGATCTTCTGAGTAGACCAGCCAGAGCCACCGGTGCATGGACAGTCTTTGGATTTATTTTATAAACACAGCTGTTTCTCTGTCCTACACTTTTCCTTTCTCAATAAACACACACACACACACACACACACACACACACACACACACACACACACGTTTTATTTTTTATTAAGGTGTGATTTGGCTAACTGTGTTAGTTTCATGTCACTGTGACAAATGCTTGAGGAAAAAAAACTGACAAGAAGGAAATATTTAGTTTGGCCATGTTTGGCCTACTCTATGGCTTTGGGACTGAGACAAGGCTCAAACACCGTGACTGTGGGAACACGTGACAGAGGCTATTTGCTTTATCGCGGCTAAAGTGCAGAGAGAGACAGAAAGAGGCCTGCAACAAGATATAGTTCTCAAGAACTATTTCCTCAATCTAGTTTCTCCACTAGGCCTCACCTCCAAAAGTTTCTATCATTTCTCAATAATTCCATCACATTATGGATCAATCAGTGGAATAATTCATTGATTAACTCATCTTCCTCATCATCCAATCACCTATGTATCCACGAGCTGTGGATGAATCCTTCAACACATAAACCTTTCTAGGTGGAAACACCTCATACCTAAACCATAACAGTAATGTAACACTGACTAAATAATCTGACATTTCAAGGTCAAGTTTCTTCATGGGTTTTTTTTTGGCTTTGATTTTCTCATTTGTGTGTTGGCTTTTGTTTATTTGGGATTTTTCTTGCTGTTGTCTTTTGAGACAAAGTCTCAATGTATATCCCAGAATGGCCTCCTTCTCCTGTCTCAGCCTGCTGAATGTTGGGATTATAGTTGTGAGTCACTGTATCTGACCCCTTTTGTATAATTTTCTTGTTTTGCATATTTTCACATAGAACTCTCTTTCAAGTGTTCAAACTCGATGAGAAGCACTAATAGATAATTTTAAAATCTGGCTATACCAGTGAACTCCAATGCTATACTAATTTTAAAAAGCATCATGTTATCCTCATTTTAAGTATTTCCCATTGGAATATTTTCTTTTCTGTTTTATTTTTTAAATCACTATTGTCTCTGCACGCAAGCTGAGATTGTGAGTAGAGATGATATACTTTAGGAAGGGGTGATAAATTCAAAAGTAATCTTTACCAAAGCTAATTTCTGCATAAATTAGGCCAAATGTGTTTCTCAACCCTGTAAATCAAGTGTAATAGCTATAAATAAAACATGAACTCAGGTTTCCTCATTTATAGCTCCAAATCTATCATGCTTCAACATAAATGGGGCAAAAGTGTTTTTGTTTATTGAATTCTTTCAGAGCTATGGGGCTTACCATCTCAAAGTTGGGAATACATATTACAGACTCAAATGGATTTCTTCTCTGCAGCCAGAAACCTAATAATAAGAAGCCCACTAGAAAAAATCCCTCTGCATCCCTATTCATGCTTATGTAAAGCATCCCAACTCTCCTCTTGGAACCAGAAAATCCATGGAGAAATTGCTATGAGAATGGGATGGGGGAGGAGAGAACAACTCTGGGGTTAGGAGGGTTCTTCTGGCATTTGAAGTGCACAGCCAGCTGTTGCCATCCTGTCATTCTAGAGTATAATTAGTTCTTGCAATATCTATGAGGTAGGGCTGGTAGATATCAGGAGGATATTCAAGATGTGGGATCTGTGTTGCAAACCATCCCTATTCCCCAGTCCAGGTGTGTGAAGGCTGATTCCGTTCTCCTTGTCTGGGAAATCACATCCCTCTTCACAGTCTCACCAAGGGTAGGCAGCCCACAGCCAAAGAGAACACAAAAAATACAGGCTCCTTAACTCAATTCTGTCTTGAAAGTTAGAGTCCAGAATTACACTGCCCAGGCACTGTGGCTCAAGTGGTAGAGTGCTCGCCTTGAGCTGAAGAGCGCAGGGACAGTGCCCAAGCCCAGAGTTCAAGTCCCACAACCGACCAAAAAAAAAAAACAAAACCAGAATTACACTGCCCATATGGTAGTCATTATTCATAAGTTGCCATTTAAATTTAACTATAAGCTGGGCACTGGGGGTCTCACGCCTATAATCCTAGTTACTCAGGAGGTTGAGATCTAAGGATCCCAGTTTAAAGCCAGCCAGCACAGGAAAGTCCGTGTGAGACTCTTTTCTCCAGTTAACCACCAGAAAACCAGAAGTAGAGCTGTAGCTCAAAGTGGTACAGCACGAGCCTTGTGTAAAACAAAAAACAAAAAAACAAAAAAAAAACTCAAGGACTGTGCCCAGGCCCTAAGTTCAAGCCCCATGACCAACAACAACAAATAAGTATAAGTGTAAGTATACTGAAATCAAAAATCTAGTGCCTGAGACAAGCAAGGTCTTGCACTTCTATAGTCCAGAGTCTAAGGCAGGAGCATCTCTTGAGCTGAGAGGTTCAAGAATAACCTGGGTAACACAGGAAACACCATTTCAAAAACTTTCAGTCCCTCAGTCACTCTAGCCATAGTTCAAGTGCTCCGTGACCATAGGTAGTTGGCAGCAGCTCTAGTGAGCAGAATTAATTATATAGAACAGTTCCGCCATGGCAGGAAGCTCCATCCAACAGCACTGCTTTAGGATTGACCAGCTATGGACAAACCAAGGCTAAGCTTGAATTAAACCAGCATCCTTGCTCGCTCTTTCCCCTTCCTGGTCCCACATCCCTGCCTCTCATTAGACTTTTTATTTTCTTTTCTAGAGAATATTCCCTAAATAAACAGTATGTACTCAAATCTTTGTCTCAGGCTCTATTTCTAGGGACTCCAATCTTTCACCTCACATTTAGATTCAATCTAAGATGCTGACTACATTGTGTTTAGCTCATGATAAACCTAAGCATTTATATACAGACACCTTGGATTCTAATGTAGAATATGTAGAGAAGATTGATTCTATTGGTTCTGTTTCTCTAGGGAATCCTGAGTAAGAGATAGTTAATGCAAAATCCCTTAGCACAGTAGTATTTGCAAGTGCTCAGGAAGTGTTCATTAGTTGTTTTATCATCATTATCTCTGTTGTCATTGTGATGACTGAATTACCACATCAGGTCCAACTTACCCACTTGTTTACAACATAGCCAAGATGTGCAGAAGGTCTAAATATCTGCCAATAGGAGACCATTTGTTAGAGTTTCCATCACAAATACCACAGACCGTATGGCTTCATAGACCTTTATTGTCTCATGGCACTAGAAGCTCAAAGTCCAAAAATCAAAGTATTGAGTGAGACTGTTACCAGGGGAGTTGCTGGTGCCTGTCTCCAGTCTCCCAAGAGGGAGCCTCAGACATTCCTTGGCTGTACACACAGCACCCCAGTCCTCCATCTTCACACGTCTTCCTTCTCCCTGATTTCATATTATGCTCCCAAGTGCATGTCCTTCTCTCTGTCCACATTCCCTCTTTGTATAAAAACACTAGTCCTATTGAATTAGGGCTCAGCCTAATGGCCTAATTTTAACTTTTTTCCCTCTGTAATAATTATATTTGCAAATATGTCACAATATGTTCAGTGGGTTAGAACTTCAATATATCTTTTTATGTGGGCGCAAATAAGTCATTACATGATCCAATGACAGAAGCCAGGCGAGACAAAAGCCCGAGGAATGGTCGAAGGCCGAAAGCCCCCACATGAGACAGTACACAACTGGTTGTATTTACTAGGAGCTGGAGAGAGTAAAAGCAGCTACATATGAGCCTTTTCTTCCATTCCTGTTTCCAGTCAAGGAAATCAATCACAGTTTCAGAGAACACAAGGAAGCAATCCAACACATGTTGCAAAACACATTGTTCTGGAGCCTGACACGGCCTCTCAGCCTGCACTGTATCAGAGTTTTAAAAAGGAAGTGGGAAAGAATTGACTTGGTACTTATTTTTCTTCTGTCTCAAGGAGGCAATGAAAACAGACACTTTCAGCTCAAGACTCCTGCTGCTAGGAATCGTGCAGAGTTATCAGCAGCCCCTGGGCAGCAATGTGTTCACTGCTCCTCTGGAAGCCCAGCCTCAGAGAGGGCATTTTCACAATCCATTCAGACTCCATCAACATCCCAGTCCTCCTTCGAGAGAGGTCATGGTTTTACCTCATCGAAGTTAAGCATCCTGACTGGAGCCCTAAGGACAGAGCACAGCCACTTTGCTGAATTTTGTGGAGGATCAAAGGGAATCATCCAAACATTCTAGGCCCCAAAGCAAGGAAGATTCTGCCCTTTCGTGCCTAGGATCACTTCTAATGTCTCTATGTGTGCTTTTAAGTGTACTAGATAGTAGCATGGTTATATTTGTGAGGCTGCTTATAAGAGAGTGGAGGGGAAAAGATAAGGATGAAAGGGAATGAGGGGCACCGGGGAGTGTATTACACCCTGACAGGTAATAATCAACAACCTCAAGTACCCACAGTGACCACAGTGGGAAAATCCAAAAGTAAAAGTAACCATAGCAACAATTTCTCCATACCTTTTTTGTTTTATTGTCCAGTCCTGGGCCTTGTTTTCAGGGCCTGTATGCTGTCCCTAAGCTAGCCTTTGTGTGTAAGGCTAGTGCTCTACCACTTGAGCTACAGCTGAACTCCTGGCTTTTTTTTTTTTTTTATCATTTATTGGAGATACAAGTCTTACAGACTTTCCTGTCTTGGCTGGCTTTGAACGTGATCTTCAGATATTTGAGTCTGCTGAGTAGCTAAGATTATAGGCATGAGCTACCAGCACTTGACATATGTTTGATAATATTTTTTTTGGGGGGGGGGGGTCGGTGGTGGGGCCTGAACTCTGGGCCTGGGCACTGTCCCTCAGCTCTTCAGCTCAAGGCTAGTGCTCTGCCACTAGAGCGCCACTTCCAGTTTTCTGGTGATTTATTGGAGATAAGAGTCTCACGGGCTTTCCTGCCCACGCTGGCTTTGAACCACGATCCTCAGATCTCAGCCTCCTGAGTAGTTAGGATTATAGCCGTGAGCCACTGACGCCCAGCTTGCTAATTTTTCAAATTTATGATCTTTCACTTGATTTTATCCAATCTGCAGTCCTCTTGTAAAAAAAGCCTAAATTAATTACATCTTCCAAAGGGATTTATGCATTTATTCTTGAAGGCACATGAGCTACCATGTGC
Organism: Dipodomys spectabilis; assembly: GCF_019054845.1. NCBI lineage: Eukaryota > Metazoa > Chordata > Mammalia > Rodentia > Heteromyidae > Dipodomys > Dipodomys spectabilis. The sequence goes on from NW_024870756.1 coordinate 253,905, forward strand.
CTGAAGATAGCTTCAGTCTCCTTAATGAGAGCCCAGAACCTACAGCAGGCTGAGTTTACCTTCCAGTCCCTGCATTTGTAGTGGACAGGCTACACATTTGTTCTCCAAGCTCTGTAGTTCATTTACTTTGCTTGGTTCTAGCTGTAGCTCACTATGCAGGTTTATATTTTTATTTTTTTAGTCATCATTGGAAAGTTTCCTTTGTTTCTTTTCAGAGCTCAGTGAGTGGAAACACATGTTATAATCTGGATTTGATGCCATTCTAATGGAGTATTACTTCCAAGTATATTCCTCACTTTTGGCCAGGCACAGAACTAAATCCCTTTCCACCCCAATGTTGCTATTAGACGTTCTAAAGACCCTTACATATGATTGGCCCATCTAACACTTTGGTGCAAACTTGGTTAGAGATAGAACTCTCCTAAAAACCAGAATGCTACCACTTTCTCTGACCACAGATTCACTTCAATTATTTGGACCAGGGATTTGGTTCATAGTCATTAGCTATGAATTTTTTTTCAGGCTTCCTTGGAGCTCTTTCAAAGGTAATGGGCTCATTCTTCTATCTGCAAAAATTTGGATGCAAAAACCAGAGGTATGTATAGTAAAATTCTAATAATGGGATCATAGTATATATACTATTTTGCAACGTTTTCAATAATCCATCATACTGCCTTTCAAAAATCTACAGTGACTTGTTCTTCTTTCATGGCAAAATAGTGTTTTGTGGTAGCATAGTTTATTGAAAACAATTTGGTAGACAGGTTGTTTCTGATTTTTATACTATAAACAATGATGTGCTTTAATAAACATACATATATTTGAATCAGGGCCATGTTCTTGGTAGGCAAGTGCTCTACCACTTGAATCATGCTCCTGGCCTTATTTTCTTTCAGTTTATTTTTCAAATAGAATCTCCCCTGCCCAAGTCTATTTTCAGACTGCAATCCTTCTAGCTAGCCATCCCATGTAACTGGGATTAAAAGATACACACTATCGTAGCTGATTGCTTTTGTTCAGATGAGGTTTTGTTAACTTTTTTTCCCAGACTGACTTTGAAATGAGAGCCTCTCAGCCTCTGCCTCTTAATAAATGGAGTTATAGACATGGACCACTGAACATTTAACATTTTGATGGAAGTTTCCATCTTGTCTCTCCTCAAAGAGTTACAATGTGCAGACAGAGACTTATTTTTGGGGGGGCGGGGGGGTCCAGTCATGGGGCCTGAACTCTGGGCCTGGGAACTGTCCCTCAGCTCTTCAGCTCACGGCAAGCGCTCTACCACTTGAGCCACAGTGCCACTTCCAGCTTTTTTCTTTTTGCTTATATGGTGCTGAGGAATCGAATCCAGGGCCTCACGCATGCAAGGCAAGCGCTCTACCGCTGAGCCACCTTCCCAGCCCCCAGACAGAGACTTCTAATGACCACATACCATCCATTCTCCCAAGTTGGTTGGTAGGAGAATCCTTATATTGTTTCAGACTGATGCTATACCTCGCCGGTGATATTTCATGCCCTTGTTTTGAACTAAGTATGGACACTTCACTGAACTGTGAGTAGAAATGTGGGGGGACACCCTGAAATACTACTGTGTGGAAGGCATGCAGCTCTCTGCCCTTTTCCTGCACACCTCTTCCACCCTGCTGAGTGACTCAGTGGCCAGTGTTCCAGCAGCTACCTTGACCTAAGAAGGGAACTTGCAGAAGTAGAGAAGGCATGAAGAGGCTGAATTGTGGAGAGCTACCCCATAATGACAGGCCATGCACATCATTGTCTCTATTACATGAGCTGATAGCACTGCTGTTTCTAGGACTTTGCTTCATGCAGCTGAATGCAGCTCCTAAGTGACACAGTGCTCCCCTCAACCACTTAGTTATAACCGATTCTTGCTGAGTGCTTGCTGTGAGCCCATTGCCCATGCCCATTCCAAATAAGTCTTAGAATAGTTCAGCCAGACATGTGACCTTGTACTGAAAATCCCCATCCTTTCCCAAATGGTGATCTTAGTCCACAGGATTAATAGAAAAAAACCTTACATTTCCATCATTGGCTCAGATAACCTAAGAGAATCAATCTATACCCATAGACAATGGATGCACACACACACACACACACACACACACACACACACACACACACACACACACACATATACACCAGCACAAAACACACCAACTGGCTTTAGCATGCACAAAACTATCCTGTACTTGCAGAAGTCCTTCTTTCAGTGTCCAGAGTTTTCCATAATGAAACCTCATCCTTCTTAGAAAAAAGGCCCAACATGATGAAAAAATGTAGCTGTTCTGCACAATAAAAAATGCAGACTTGTTAATTTGAAATTACCATGAAATCAAGGCATTTTCTGTTAGTTTATCAACATAGATCTTTTCAGCTAGACAATTTTATTACAATGATGAATATCAACTGCACAATTCAGGGACTACTCTTCTAAGTTATGTTCTGCTTAGCCCCCAAATCCACATTTGCTAATGAACAAGTGTAAGATTGTAGCCTTCCATAGATTCATGAGCCTCGTTCAGCAAATGTACCACTCTTGCTCCTGATGAGAACTAGACAGGCATGACCACCCGCCTTGTTCCCTCCCAGGATCCTTCCAGCTTCCCTCCTCCATTCCTTCCCAGTACCATTCCAGCTGGTGTTGCAATGGCCCATCCTTCTTCCTCAGGACCTTTTCCCACTTCACACCAGAACCCCCACCCTGCTGGTGACAGGGCTGAGTCCCAAACCAGGTTTCATGGCTGACCCTGGTGCTCTAGTGGTAGAGCAAAAGCATAAAGTCCTGAGTTCAGTATCACACACACACACACCACACCACACGAAACCCCAATCTCTAAACAAAAATTCACATTCCTGGATAAAGACAGCAAATAAAATTCATTTTAAACCTACATGAGATCTTTCAGGAGTTTTCAAGGGTGAACCAAGTGCAGCCAACACTCAGTCAAGTCAGTCAAACCCAGGCCATCTCAATGATGAGAAACGGATCACTGACACTGAGGTTCTGCAGTCTGATATAAGGAAGGATTGCTGGTGATGCAGTGATACTAGAGACACGTCATAGACCTGCTCTATCCTAGCAGCAGTTCACTTAACTGCTGTAAATTTTGAAGCAATTTGTATTTATTCTGGATGGAAGTGTGTGCTGGCCCCTCTAGCTCTTAGTAGGCACTCAGGACTGGGGTATCTCACACCATATGACTTAAGGAAAGGGAGAGAGCTCCACTTCCCCTCCACATTTTTTTTCTTTTAGTGATACTGAGGTTTGAACTAGGGCCTCTTGCTTGCTAGACAGGTACTCTACCACTTAAGCCATAATCCTGTTTGCTTTCATTGTTTCAGAGATAGGGTCTTGTGTTTTTGCCTAGTCAGGACTGGTTTGTGATCCTCCTGTTTATATCTCTGGAACAGTTGGGATAACTGTATTTGATGTTGGTATAATTTGTGGAGGGGAAGGGAAAAAACAAATCGTTTAACTAGGGATACAGGTGGAACCATTACAACAATAAGATGTGCAAGTCGTTATGTCGAAAAACAAACTTTACAACTTTGGTGGCGGGGGGAGGAGGATTGGGTAGGGGGATCAGGGGGAGAATGGGAAGGGATGGGAAGGAGAAACAAAGGAGGAGGCTACAATGCTTGATAAGAAATGTACTCATTATCTTGCCCATATAATTGTAACCCCTCTGTACAGTATTTTCACAATAATTAAAAAAAAAAAAAAACAAGAGCACTCTACTACATCTGGCTTTTAAAGATGGAAGTCTCATGACTTTTTTGCCCTAGCTGGCCTTGAACCACAAACCTCCAATCTCCACCTCCTGAGTAGCTGGGATTACTGGTGTGAACTACCACGCCCAGCTCCTCTATGTCCTTATATTGGAAGCACCTGCTTTGGGTCCATGAATGATCGATGAGCAGCATTTTTGCTGTAGGACACCTCTCTTGGTTTTCAAGCCTGCTGCAGTTAATGGGAAGATAGCATTGTGCATGTAGAAGCACGTGACAAGCCACTAGAGGGCAGACAACATGGTTCCTCCCATTTTAAAACCTCCAAAGCATGGACAGGCGTTTGCCCTCCTCATTCACCCCTACCCTTTCCCAACTCACACACTGATGGACCTGGCATGACAGCCTCCCCAGAGGTCAGAGGGCAATACCACTAGCATGAAGCCCAGTGGTTTTGTCCATTGTGGGCTGAGAAGGCCTTGTGTATGGCTTCTGCTTGGAACCCACTTCACTGGGTTTCTACACCTTTCTGTCTTGAGATCTTTCTCTCCAGGGACCAGCACCAAAGTCCCCTGGCTTGCTTTTCACAAGGCCTTGTAAATAACAGCTCAGCCCCAGGGACCAGCCTTGCTCAGGGCTCCCTCTCCCCAGCGCATGGAGGCAGCCAGGCAAGAGCTGCACTAATTACTCCTCTCTTTCCTATGTTGTGTATAACAAGAGTTGTGAGGGGAGAGACCCCCAGGCCCTCATGGTTACTAATGAGAGTGTCTGTAGGCTGAGGCACGGCAGTTGTTGCTGGGTTGACTTTTGCAATTCCTTTATCCTTTAATAATAAGTGCTTCAGTATCCAACACCAAATTACTCAGCACCCATCTAAGTGCTGGCATTGCACCTAGGGGCATGTTCCCCCACCCTTAAGAAGGCTGCTGTCTTTCTTTCTACAACCTCTTCATGGGTCTACGCATCTCCTTTCTGTTGACTTTTTCCCCCTGGACACTTGCTCTAATATTCTGTCCACTGAGAGAATGTTCTCCTCTTCACAATGGCCCTCTGGATTTGAAGGAGGCTCTGGCCCTCTTCAGGGGGGCTATGCCTGGCTCATTCCATTTAATTGGCAGTGTCTAATGCCTCTCTGATGGGTTGCAGGTACAGGCCTGTCCAAGGACCTAGGGCTCATGAAGCGCACACCTGGGACTGAGCCTTCTAAAAGCATGCTGGGTGGGCTGCCCCACCTTCTTTCCCCACATTCTCATGATGGTTGTTATGTTCTCAGTGTTTCCTATGATGTGTAGAAAGTTTGAACACATAATTGGGGTTGAATTATGAACATACTCTTTCTCCCTGTCCATTACAATTGGTTCTGGAGTGGGTCAGTCACTCAGCCAAACCAATGGTCCTTAGTCATAAGCCTCCACTAGAAATGTTGGAGTCAGGTGCTCCTTGCCCATGGAGTTATACACAAGCCAGCTATCCTTGTCACCATATGGAGCATCTTCCAGGGGACCAGGGTCAAGATTACTGGCAACCGAGTTTGAGCTTTGTGCCTTTGGCCTAGCCATGCCAGAAGGTATTCATCCCTACAATTCCCAGTGATACACCACCCATTTATGTCTTAACCCAATGCAAGTTAAGTGCCGACGTTTACCTCAAAAAGGTGTTACTAACACAACCACAGCCTACTGACTGTGATCAGTCTCTTTCTTCCTTATTGGCCGCACACCTTCTTGTCATCAACATCTCTCCAGGCAACTCTGCTGGCCAGCTCAGGCATCCCTCAAGCTCTTTAATGTCAAGGCCTCCTCCCCTTCTGTCAAGCCTTCCTTCCTACCTTCCCTATCCTGCCCTTCTTCTTGACTCTTTCACAAATTGAAAGAGTCCATTTAACATGAGCAACGAGAGCCGGGTGCTGGTGGCTCATGCCTGAATCCTAGCTACTCAGGAGGCTGAGATCTGAGGATCACGGTTCAAAGCCAGCCCAGACAAGAAAGTCCATGAGACTCTGATCTCCAATAAACCATCAGAAAACTGAAAGTGGCTCTGTGGCTCAAGTGGTAGAGCACTAGTCTTGAGCTGAAGAGCTGAGGGACAGGGCCCAGCCCCAGAGTTCAAGCCCCATAACCACCAACAACAAAAAGAGTAACAAGCTTGGTGCTCTTGTTTCTGTATGGCAATCTGCCTCTTTAACCAAATCTAAAGTTCTTCAGCATCAGAATTATACCTCACAATTCCACAAAGGCTGAAGCATCAAGGGAAAGAAATGAGTGTGTGTTGGGCTCATTCTGGGTACCAGAGACAGTTCTAAGGCCACTGAATGTACTACTTCACTAACTCCTCATAAACTGACAAGGTAAATGTGATTAGTACTCCTGTTTTACAGATGAAAGAAGCAAAGCTCAAAACATAAGGAACTTCTTTAAAGTCCACCAGCAAGGAAGGAATGGACTTAGGATTATAACTCAGGCTCCAGCACCCAGCAGCCTAATTACTACACTCTACAGTCTCTTCATAAATACCTTCTGATCAAATTCCAACTGATTTGACATATGGGCCAGGCATTGGTGAATCAGTTATAAACTTAACTACTCAGGAATGGAGTTTAGGAGGACTGTAGTGTGAGGCAAGCCCTGGAAAAAGGTTCTCAAAATTCCATCTCAATGGGCCCCTGTTACCAACAGTCTCCTTCCTCTTTTTCACAGCTCCCGTGGATGCCTTGTCCTGGCCAGATCCCTTCTCAAAGTCAGCACCCATGGTAATAATGAAACAGGTCCACAGCACCTTTGCTGAAAAGCATGGATACCTTACTTGGACCCAAAAATTAACTAAAAGCAGGAGAAAAGTTTTGCATCCTTGCTTCCAATTTACCTTTGCCTACGCTGTAAGCCATTCTCTTTTTTTTTTTTCTTTCCTTTTTTTTTTTTTTTTGTTCTTTGGGTCCAGTCTTGGGGCCTGAACTCTGGGCCTGGGCGCTGTCCCTCAGCTCTTCAGCTCGCGCTCTACCACTTGAGCCACAGCACCACTTCTGACTTTTTTTCTTATGTGGTGCTGAGGAATCGAACCCAGGGCCTCAAGCATGCAAGGCAAGCACTCTACCACTGAGCCACCTTCCCAGCCCCAAGCCATTCTCTCTACAGTCACTTTGTACTCGCCTTGGGTTCCAGAAAGGACAGCCTGACTGCTAACATCTTTATGACAAGGTACCAACACTACCCTAGGTAACAGCAGAGAAGCAGAACAGAACAGACTGCCCTCTCCCTGAAGTGAGGACAATTACCTGTAACAATGAGGTTCCTCCCCTCAAGTAAGGATAGCAGTGGCAACTTGTATGTAACTCACCAGAGAACAGGGAGTGAGAAAATGGTCATCCAAACCCTACCATACCCTTCCTGAGACAATGAGCTGCCACCTCTGACCAGCAGAACATGCCCGTGACTGGGACTAGTTCATAATAAATACCTTTTGCACCCTCCTCTAATTCTTTGTCTTTTTAAACCAAAAACTCATGTCTATTCCCAGAAGATGGCTGCAGATGAGCTTTAGGGCTGTCTGTGGCTGTCTTTGCCTTGTTACCTCCTTGCTCTGTCCTTCGTCATGTCTCTACTCAAGGAAGAGCAGGTAGATGGCATGGGGAAGCCCAGAAGTTGGGGCTGCAGTCTGAAACTCTGGTTCTAGTAACAGTTAGGGTGGGACTCACATCTCCAAGCCAAAATAATGCAATAGATGAAAAATGCATGTGTAGAGTGCACCTGTCCAGAAAAATTAGTTTGGATTCTAGAGCTGGGCAAGCCATATTTCCACTCCTGAAACTCCTCCTCAATGGCTACGGGAGTTAGGGCATGTTTCTTGACCATTTGAATCTTATTTCTTCACTGGAAATTTCAATCCCAGTAGTACAACCCTCTAAGTTTTATGTGGAGAAACAACATAGTTCCTAGCACATAGTATGTGCTCAAATAAGTCCCAGGAGCTACTAATACTGTTATCAGTGTTATCTGTAGTTATTAGTTTTTTGTCACTACCTAACACAGGTTATTTATGAAGTAGAGACAATTTTATTTTGGCTCACAGTTTCAGGAAGTCAAGAGAATAAGTTGAATCATGCTATTGGTTTGGGACTCTGGTAATTATGGTGCATCATGGTGGAGACACATGGCAAACCCAGCCGGGAAGCAGAGTGAGAGGGCAGGGAAGAGACCCAGATCCTATGATCAGTTTCAAGGACAAGTCTCTACCAGTACCCAGTTATGGCCTACTTCATCACCCACTAGTGACTCCCTGGGGACCAAGCCTTTAATCCATAGGCCTTGGTGAATACTCACACAAACTATATCATCTTTGTGGAAAATGACCCTGATTAAGTATCTCTAGAAGCATGCTTTGTATCTATCTGAGTTTTTATTCTTCTACGGAACCTTGAGCTCTAGTCACTTGAATAGCAAGAAAGAAAATGAGATGCCTGGCTTTAGTTGAGTCTAAGTTAGTTTTTTGGGAGAAGACCTAGAAAGCCCATCAGAGGCTCTAAGTGGGTTGGTAGACTGACTACCAAGGCTGCCTCACCGAGACTTTTGGCTCTGTCTTCTTTTTTCTTCTTCCTTTTTTTTGCCAATCCTGGGGCTTGAACTCAGGGCCTGGGCTCTGTCCCTAAGCCTCTCTGTGCTCAAGGCTAGAGCCTAGCCTCTTGAGCCACAGCACTGCTTCTAGCGTTTTCTGCTTATGTGGTACTGAGGAATTGAACCCAGGGCTTCATGCATGCTAGGCAAGCGCTCTACAACTAAGCCACATTCCCAGCCCATGTTTCTATCTTTTTAGAGCTCTTTTGCTAGTAGTGATCAATCAGGAGTTCTGGTCAGCTGCAGAATTTCCTCTAGTGTACTGTTCCTGAGCCAGAGCTCAGTGAAGTGTGGCCAGGCCAGGGGTTGATTGGTCTCCAACCCTACTGACTGCAAGCACTGACTCTCTCTGTGTGTGAGTGTTATCTTCCACCAGATAAGGATGTGCTCAGCCAGATCAAACACTTCTTTATCTGTAGGGTGGTGAGAGCCAGCCGCTGCTCCAGTTCCTCCCTGGCTCTTATTTGCTTACCCTTATCATCCCTGAATGGTAGTATTGTTTGCACACCTGTTTTCTCAGTTTCTAGCTGGCTAAACTGAGAGGTGCCCTGGCCTCTGGGAGGGAATGGAGGTTATGCAGGCCCTCAGGAAAGGGCTGAAGAGCAGGGAGTTCAGGAGACTTAGGGCCTGGGTCTGTCTCCATATGAAAGAGTTGAGCACTATCCAGTTCTTGACAGCTGACTGGCTATGAGATACTGAGATAGAATAAAGAAAGAAAATGTGAAGGGGATAGAAGGAGCAGGAAGTGTGTACTCACACTTCCTGACTTCAGTCTCCTGTGGGAGGGAGATTCAGGCTGCTTGTGTAAGCTGTGAGGTCCTAACACTAACATGAGACAGGAAGGGCTCCTACTCACCAACTTGTGAGTGAAGAAATGGCTTTTTAAAATGATGACTATAACCCACGCAAATCTGGAGCAAGAAGGATGGTGGAGAGAAATCCTAGAGTTGGTTCAGGAAGGAAAGTGATGATGTAAAAAATATTTGCTCTGAGAATGTTTCATGAAGATCAGAACTCTCAGAACAAATGGGTGGTAGGAGGTGATAATATCTAATATTTACTTCACAAAATAAATCTTTATTTTAGAAAAGATCATCAGGTCTTTTCCCTGGGAAAAGATTTTCATAGTGCTAAAAATAAGGTAGGATCTATAATAAAGCAATGACAGAACTTTTACACAACCCAGTGTGTAAAAGCAAGCAAGGATTTTTATACACTTTTATTAAGATAATTTAGTCCTCAAGGTTCAATTGAGATGCATGCCTTCTGCGATAATCACACAAACCGTGTTGACTCTTCCGGTTATACTTGAAAGGCAAAATTCATTTTCTTTTAGGCAAAAGTCCTGTGGTGCCCACACCACCCACAAGGGGGCAGTGAAGCCCTAGATCTTGGGTTACAACAAAGACCTGGGATTTAGAATGTATAGCCATTGGACAGAAGGCAAACCCTGCCACCCTCCCATCCCAGCTTCCCCCACTAGGGCAGAACGATGAGCTAGCTGAAGGTAGGTAGAGAGGCATATCTGAGGGCGCTGGCCTGGCTGAATTCCAGGTCTCCTGAACCCTTAGTCTCTCTCTCTCTCTCTCACACACACACACACAACACACACACATTATGACCTGTTTAAATACAAAATGCATACATTTTAAGTCACCAGGTATGATTTTAGGCCAATGTACACTGAATCATAAATAGACCTATTGCTTTGGGTTTCTTTTGTGAGACTACGGAACACAGACATGCATGGGTAAAGTGACCATGTTTTGCATGGGTTGTTAGACTGTGTCAGCTTGGAACAAATATTTAGGATTTAAAATCATGATGAAAAGTAAATCTTTAAAAGAAAATAAATTTAAAAGATTTGAGCTTTTCAGGGGGGTTTCCCCTTCATTTTTTGTATTGGTCTGGACTTCCAGATAATAGATAATAAAGGTGATTTTCCCCTTTTTTTTTTTCAGTGGTAGGGCTTGAACATGGGGCCTGAGTGAGCCCTGTCCCTGAGCGCTTTTGCTCAAGGCTAGCACTCTACCACTTTAAGCCACAATGCTACTTCTGGTTTTCTGATGATTAAGTGGAGATAAAAGTCTTACAGACTTTCCTGCCCAGGTTCTGGTTTTGAACCCTGGTCCTCAGATCTCAGCCTCCTAAGTAGCTACAGGTAGGACCTGCCAGCACCTGACTAAAGCTGATTTTTCTAAGAGAAGGAAGTACAAGAAAATCCCTGTGCCATTTGGATTGGCTGATGGAGTGTCCACGGTGTTCAGGCCCAGATCTGACCTACAAAGGCATGAATGGATCATACCCTCAATTTTGTACCATGGGAGAAGTCAGCCAGGAAGACCTTACACTTGGCTGTTTGCCGTACTAAGGGCAACAGTCTGTCTCCCAGTCTTCTGTCCACTTCCTGGTTTTCCTCAGTACCTGAGCCTATCATTGTGGGAATAATGTGACTTTCTTAGTCTCACTGTGTTAGATATGACCACATGACCAAATCATGACCAGTATGAAAGCAAAAGGCATGGTCTTTAAAGGATCAGGGTGTCCTTTCTCTTGCTTTTTTCCTTTATTCGTGGCTACAAGTTGGTTGTGATGACTGGAGCGGGAACGGCCAGATGGGATGGAGAGTTTTAAAGAAATGAAAATAGCAAACAAGATTAAAAGAAAAAAAAACCCACCAAGTTTTTGGTTGTTGTGGACCCACCAGGACTGCCTACTTAGGTTTCTGGCAAAAGAAATAAAATAAAATGGCAATGCTTCTTGATCAATGTTACCCTTTTCACCATTCATCATTTTGGTTTTCAATTACTTACAGCTGGTGCTAATTACATGCAATAGAGAGAGACATCTTGGGGGAAAAGCCAGAAGGTAGACATCTTCTCATCTATTTTATCATTATTTCTTCATTGTCATCACCCATCAACACATACAGAATGTTGTTTAAAGGCAGTGCACAGGGTTCTAATTTTAACGTGGATTTTGGACAGGGCTGGACTGGGCCATCATAAACAAAGCTCCATTGTTAAAGAATCTTTTATGAAAATCACACAGCTACCACAGTATAAATGCAGGTAAGTTGGGTCATGGCCACTGCTCTTTCTAGATTCCCCTCCCTCCCCTCCGAACAAACAAGTTTATCCCAAATCTCTCCTTATAATTCAAACATTATAAAGCCCATAATTGCCAGGTGCTATTGGCTCACGCCTGTAATCCTAGCTACTCAGGAAGCTGAGATCTGAGGATTGCGGTTCAAAGCCAGCCTGGGCAGGAAAAGTCCCCATGAGACTCTTATCTTCAATTAACCACCAGAAAACCAGAAGTGGCGCTGTGCTCAGGTGGTAGAGTGCTCACCTTAAGCTAAAGAGCTCAGGGACAGCGCCCAGGCCCAGAATTCAAGCCCCACCACCAAATAAAGTCAAAAACTTTAGTTTGCCTCATTGGAGCCTAATGTTCAATGAATGGCTGCATTGGTGGCTCAGCACCTGCTTCCTCTGGAATGTTGTGAATAATGGCCTGTTTAGTTCTAAGATTAAGGACAAAGCAGGTCAACAGACCCTTGCACAGTGACAGATTCCCAGTCTAGATAAAAGGCTTCAGGCTGACATTCACCCATCTTAGACTAGAGAAGACAGGAGTATATCCACTAATCATTGGGGGACAGGGGGTGCTTTGGGTAGACAACCTTGTCCTAACAGACCGAGTCTCCATCTGGCTGTGCAGGTGGCAGGTGTGAAAAGGTGTGAGCTCAGCATGGCCCCAAGGCCTCCAGGCTCTCAGGAGACAGCCTTAGATTCTGCCTCCCTGGGCCTCTCCTTGAAGGCAAAGCTGTGCAGATGCAGTCCTGGCGGTACTGAGGGGAGGAAAGCTGCACAACACAATGAAAGTGGCTACTACCTTCCAGGAATAGCTTTCTAGGTGAAAAGAACCAGTACGTCTGTTTGAAATTTATGAACGCCTGGATGAATTATCTCTATTGCCAACTTCTGTCTCTAGTATTTGCCACCATGTCGTTATGTGTCCTGCACGCATGCCTGGACTAGATTCAAACTTCAATCCTCCCCTACTCAGCCTCCCAACTAGCTAGAATTACAGGCATGAGCTACCAGCACCTGGATCATACAATCATCAAAAATTATAATAAAGGCCAGGCAGGGGATGTAACTCAGTAATAGCAATTTTGTGCAAGGCTGTGAGTTCAATCCCCAACACACACAAAAAAGTACTGTTTTCAATGAACATAAAACAAACACTAAGAAGAAAGCAGTGCATCCATTTCACTGGTGGCATTTTTCTTTCTCAATGATGTAAGAGAACTCTACAATTTGTGATATCTTACATTTAATGAGACACATGTATTTACTGTAATTGATTTAAACCGAGCTAATTAGGCCACAAAATACAAATGTTCTCAGGTGTTCACTGGTTTCCTGTTTGTTTTTTCTCTATACTGGGGATAAAACCTACAGAATAAGGTTTCATAGAGTTCAATTTCCTGTTTACTTTCAAAACTATGCCCATAGCACTGTACTATAAGACATTTGGGGAACTATAAACTAATTTTCCGAACTTAATTGCCTGTTACACAAACTTTACATATGACACGTTACTCTGAGTGTTGGGGTACCTCTGAGCTCTAGAGTGGAGGTGGGCAGCAGGCTTCACCCGAGTGTGACCAAGTCAGTACCCCCCAAAGACCAAGCAAAACATGTGAGGAACAGGAAAGAGCCAGAGAACCAAGAGGAACTTATTAAGCACTGACAGAGCAAAAGAGTGACGGTGTGAACTTTATTATCATTGCTAAAAGAACCAGAGCTTCCACAGACTTCAAAAACATGTTTATTTATAAAATATACTTAAAAGGCTTGACCAAAAAAATAAGGCTTCAACCTCCTCAGTCTCCAATATTTCATCCTCATTCATCACAATTAACAATCAAGTCTTACTAACTCAGCTCCTGCGTTCTATGTACAAAAGAGTCTGTAATTACAGTATTTCATTTTATGACTCATACTGCTGAAAACAGTTATGTTTTGGTACTTGGTAAAATAATGTTCTGTACAGAAAGTTACTGGAATTCCTCAAAATGTATTGAGAAGGTTAATTCACAGTAGTGATTTTCTAAGGCAAACTATTTTAAATGAATGAAGTGACTCATCTCACAACATTGTAAACACTATAATGTAATACAAGTTTAAAGAGAAAATACGAAACTTTATAGAGATGGAGAAAACATTTATCTTTAAATATTAACAATTAACTTTGGTTTTCAGTTTTAATTTCATTTTTAAAATTTAATTCCAGAACTTTGTGTGTGTGTGTGTGTGCGCGCACATTCATGCACACATGCAAGCACACATCACCCTGGTGCTTGAACTCAGGGCCTGGGCGCTGTCCCTGAAATTTTTCACTCAAGGCTAGTGCTCTGCCACTTGAGCCATCGCGCCACTTTCAGCTTTTTGCCGGTTAGAGATGAGAGTCTCACAGACTTTCTGGCCCAGGCTGGCTTCAAACTCAATCCTCATTGTAGCTCAGTTTCCTGTAATCCTCAGCTAGGATTACAGACATGAACCATTGGCACCTGGCAACATTTATTTTTAATTAATGATTATTTTTTAAGATGGGGTCTCTAAATGTTGTCCAGGTTGACTCAGAATTCATGGACTCGGGTAATCCTTCTGCCTCAGCTTCCTAAGTAGCAGAGACTACAGATGTGCACCACCACACTGGCTTCTGACTATGTATTAGAAATAGATGAGGGAGAAATAGAACTGATCCAGAGATATGTGGTCCCAAGTGCAGCAGCAAGTAAGTGTCTAGTCAGGTCACTGGCTGCACCTGGAGAGAGGCTAGAGGTTGGTGCCTGTGGCCTTCATCCATCAGCCAAATCTGATTGTTTGAGGGTCAGAGTACCCCAGGACACATCTGCAGTTCTTCAGTGTCTCTCTAGGAATCTCCAAGTCCATAGTCTTCAGGTCAGATTGTCTGGAGCTTTGTAACAATCAGTACTCTCACCATCTGGTCAAATGAACTACAGATGCAGAGCCCCCTTTTGTCTGGACTCCAGTCCATACTGGAAATGGGCTGGGTGGACAGTGTCACATTCTGCAGAAGGCTGACAGAACCCATGACTCCCATCTCCATGCCCTCGGAATCTTTCTTGGAGCGCTGCATGGGGTATTCACTGAAAGCCAGATCACAGAGGGAAGGGGAGAGAAGGCTTAGCATTTGCCATTTTATTTTTATCCATAAACTTCACTGACACTGGTTTTCTTTCTCACTTGATTTACAGAGCAGTTACTTCAAGAATCTTCACAATGTTGAGCTGTACATGAGTAGAGACGCTACTCACCTTGTCCCTATTCCCCAAACATCGTATAACAGGTTTATTCCTTTTACCAATATTACAGTTCCATTTATTTAAAGTGAAACAACTTTAAATTTTCTCCACTAATCAACTATCAGGACACTGCAAAAAGATGTTCATCCGTTTCATAAAACCCTGTGTAAATACAGATATATGCATTTATATGTATGTATACATATATACACACATGTGTATATAAGACATGTAGATCATCTACACTTCTATATAAATACAATCCTGAGATATCCATACTAAAAAAGAGGGAGAATTCAATGAGGACATATTTTTCTAAAGGAAAAAAAAACAAATATAACTGTTGTAGCATAAAGGCAAGACTTACTGGGTAGTATGAACTAGGACTGTGACAATTCAATGAATGTGTGTGTGTGTGTACATGCGCGTGCATGAGTGCACTTTGTAGCACTTACGACAGAGATGGCCCTATGCCTAACTGCAAGCTAAACTTGTCCAATTGAAGTTCCTGAATTTAAGCCCTGATACCAGCAAAAAAACAAAAAAACTAAAACTCCTTGATTATGGATGCATGTGCACATGTATATGTGTGGATGAGTGGTGTTTAGAGGAAAATTTATTTTTCCCCTCCAAACAGATAGAGACAGATACAAAATGCACCTCCAAGTGTGTGTGTTATGTGTATATATATATATATATATATATGTATATATATATATTATATATACATATATTTTATACATACACATACACATAACACACACATACAAAGAAAGCATAATGAAACCCATGAAATTGTGTTTGAAAAGAGGGGAGTTAAGGGAATGTAATATATATAGAAGCCATAAACATGTTCAGAATACACTGTACACATGTATGGGATGTTCACACTGAAACCCCCAAGTACTGTTAATAAAAACTTAGTGGTCCTAGTTGGTACCAGTGACTCACACCTGTAATCTTAGCTATTCAGGAGCTGAGATCTGAGGATAATGGTTTGAAGACAACTCAGGCAGGAATGTCCATGAGACTCTTATCTCCCAAAACGTACTCAGAAAAAGCTGAAAGTGGCACTGTGGCTCAAGTAGAGTGCTATCCTTGAACCAAAGAAACTCAGGGACAGTACCCAGGCCCTTAGTTCAAGTCCCAGGATTGGCACAAAAACAAAACAAAGAAAAACCCCATATTGGAGCAACAACAACAACAAAAAAAAAATCAGTCTCTTTCCAATGGCTTTATCCTTTAGCAGAAATATCTACACATCTCTTATAAACAAAGCAAAACAAAGTCTTAGTGTCTCTCTACTGCTTTCCCCAGGCTCTGTGATCACTTTTCTGTAACCTCACAGAAAGTACATGCTGCCACATGGCCACCCAATTCCCAGGCCAAGGAATACTTCGTAGCTCTTATGAGAAAGTATAGGCTCGAGGTGGCCCTGCTAACCTTGTCCCGCTGAAGGTTCAAACTCTGATACAAACACACACAAAAAAAACCCAAAAACTAAACCAAACAAATTCAGTTATGGAGGTGTATGTGTGTGTATACTCATACATACATGTATGTACTTACGTGGTGTTTCGAGAAAGATTTTATTTTTTTCTTACTTTGCTAGTAAGAAATTCAGAAACATCACTCACTCCCAATTTGTATTAGATGTTTAAACAGTGACTAGTAACATCTCTCACAGTACCTCATTGGACCTAGGTACACAGTAGGCAAACAATAGTTCTTGGATATTGTTATGGTTTGAATAAGGAATGTACCCTGATGACTATAATGTGTTAACACTTAGATCTAACTAGTGGTGCTGTTTTGGGGAGCGTCTAGAAAGTTTAGCAGGTGGGCCTAGTGAGAAGAATTAGACTGGGGCGAGGTTTTGAAGGTTTGTGTCCAGGTCTCTTCCCCTTTCTGCCGTGAGAAAACACGACTTCTCTGCCACGGGCTCCCATCACCATGTTTGACCAAGGCATGAGGTCAAGTGACCATGGATTCAAGTCTTTGAAACCATGAGCCAAATGAATCCTGCCTTAAATTCCACAGGTGTTTTGTCACAGCTATGCAAAAGTAACTAACACAAAAACCAATCAGTAGTCTTGGGCTGTTTTTGGTTCTATTGCAATGATATCTTATGAATTTAGGCAACTGAATTAGCAGGATCTAAAATAAAAAATTCCAGTCTTTTTTCTACCTTCCAGAGGTAGGCAAAAGACTCAGGCCAAATATTTCACTTTATTTTTCAAATATTGGCACTAGGCACTGGTGGCTCAACACCTATAATTCTAACTACTTAGGAGGCTGAGATCAGAGAATCTTGGTTTGAAACCAGCCTGGGCAGGGAAACAAAATTATCTTCTTATCTCCAATTAATCAGCAAAAAAGTATAAATGGAGGTGTGGCTTAAGCGGTAGAACACCAGCCACGAGTGAAGAGGTTGAGTAAGAGACCCTGAATTCAGGCTCTGCATTAAAAAAAAAAGTGTGCAAAAATTAAGAAAAAGTTCCTAAGCTCTTTTGATATATGGAAGATACTACAATGACAACTATATTTAATGTGCCAAAAGAAAACTAACATGTTAATTAAAAAGTGCATTAAAAAAGATGCTTAGAAAACAACAGTTATGTAACATCATGAAAGTTTCAATCATACCCAAATGAACCAATAAGTCAATGGAGGAAAAAAGACAAAAAAGTTCAATCTAATCCTACTTTACACCCACAAGTACTTAAAAAGAAGCAGAGCACACTGGAGGGGACTTACTACTTCCAGAGGTGAAGGCTGCCAGCGCCCCCAGCTGTCAGAAAGAGCTCTCGGTTCTGGGGCAGGTGCCGGACCTGCCAGAGGGTAGATTTATGAGCCTAGACAGGACAAGAGACACATTGTGATTTACATGTGAAAGAGAAGAGAAACCTGAAGAGAAACCTCACAAACAAAGCGTTTTACTCTGTAACTCCAGTGGTTGGGAAAGGAATGAAGGTTTTTTTCTAACACATCTCTTCTTGAGGCCCACAGAAACTTATGAGAGCCCATCAGAAATTAGGAAAAGCATTATTTTCTTCATCGCTCTATGAACAAAATTCTACTGGATTAAAAAGTTTATAATACCATATAAATTATGAGACTAGATTTTACATATTAAACATCTCTAGTTCATTCTAAGGAGAAAAGCACCCAAATACAAATTTATATTAACACTTCTCCCTTAGTGAAAGAAAAGTATAGACTGATTTTCTTCTTAACACTAGTTTTTATAGTAGTCTTGGGTTCCCTGGAAAACTGAGTGGCAAATATAAAATTCTCCTTTATACATTAGTTTTCAGTCTATTGCAGTTGACTTGTCCAGTCTTCAAAATAAGGACCATAGATTTATAATGTTCATAGTCACATAAGTGTGTATATATATATATATTTATATATTTATATTACTACTGTGTATTAAGCACAGTAACTGATGCTTCAAATAATTTCACTTAATATAGAAAACTAGAACACAAAATAATACACAGAAATGACATAATTGATGTATATTACTACATTTTGGCTTTTTGTGCTTTTTTTTTTTTTTTTGGTTGGTCGTGGGGCTTGAACTCTGGGTTTGGGCGCTGTCCCTCAGCTCTTCAGCTCAAGGCGAGTGCTCTACCACTTGAGCTACAGCACCACTTCCAGAGGCTCAGGGACTTTCCTGCCTGGGCTGGCTTTGAACTGTGATCCTCAGATCTCAGCCTCCTGAGTAGCTAGGACTATAGGCGTGAGCCACCAGCACCCAGCTTAATACATTTTGAAAAGTGTATCAACTGCTTATTCACATGAACATTATATATTTGTTAGAAAATACCAGGATAGGTTTCTGTTAATCAAATTCTTAGTACCAGCTAGGTTTCTTATGACTGTCCCTATACTACAAAATAAGATTCCTAGCCAACTAAGATCTTTATTATAAGCAAGAAGTTTCCAGTTGGTTAACTTTGGGAATTACTGTTATCATAAAAAAACTTGTGAAGTAAAGACAAGCATTCAAGTATGACAATATACTATCTGTGTTTTCACCATTCAAAGTGCTGTTTAGTAGTTGAAACTTAAAACTACTTAATGTCATTTAATAAAGTGACCAAAATGTGTTGTGCTCTTTAAAAAAAAAAACTTATGAAGATCTCACAAGAATATAATAAAAAATAGTTCCTTTCACATGAAGACCTGGAGGAAACCTGGTGATTGACTGAATTTATTAGCCTGAAACAAGCAATCATTCCTCGCCATGGAAGCCATCTTCTTCATACCTTTTCTGAAACAGAGGCAAAACCTTTGGTTGGATGCTGGGTTCGCATATCAAAGACATGGAATTTTCCTTCCAGAGATGTAGCCACTAACTTATTCATACTTATGTCTTTCCGGTCAAACTCCAAGCTACATACCTGAAAGCAGAGAATATTTATTACTGATAATCTCTCCATTACTAAAGAGGGCCATTTAAACGTGGTAAAATGGCTTTTAAACAGTCATTTTTTTCAATCAAAACACTATTATTACTATGATCAACCAAACCATTGTGGGCTTGCATGTTCAGTGAACATATCTCAGAAGCCAGCATGTAACTTCACATCATTTAGCTGTCAAGGCCGCCCCCAGAAAACAGGAGGGAATCACATTCTGCAGTATAGGTGTGCACTCCGGAACCAAAAACCCAAAGAGAGTTGGAGAAACTCTCAGATGGAGAAGTTGTTATAACTTCAGGCAAAAAAGAAGCCTCTCCTTTGTTTTTCTTGATATCACACTGTATAACCTACAAGATTCACAGACAGGCACAGGTCCACTGACTCCTTTGACATTGAACAAACCATAGAGGAGTATATGTCTACTTTCTAAAGAAAGCAAGCAGGGTTTTCATTGGATTCCCAAGGAGGTAAGGCTCCAAGGGTCAATGAAAGGTGATACATGCCTGTAATTTCAGCTGCTTGAGAGGCAGACAGGAAGATTACAGTTTGAGCAAGCCCAGTCAAAAGTTAATGAAATTCTATCTCAAAAACAAGCCAGGCATGGTGGCACATGCCTGTCATCCCAGCTACTAGGGAGACAGAAATAGAAGGATCACAGTTCAAAAGGCAACAGGAGTAGAGTAAGCCTCAACTGGAAATGGTAGAGCACCTGCCTAGCAAGAATGAAGTCCTAAGTTCAACTCCTAGTACTAGAAAACAAAACAAAGCAAGGCAAAACATCAGTAAAAGGTTGACTGAAATAAGTTAAAAGAGGTGCCCCCAGAACTTAGTAGTGGTTCAAGGGGGACAAAAACATATTCAGAGTAAATGAATTGCATCAGACAACACATTACCCCATTTTTTATGTTTGTCTCCCACCGCAGTGACATATTTCTGAGATCAAACAGTTTGATATCTCCATTATCATAGCCAGCGCAAACAACACGCTCCTCTTGATTATAAGCATTGCCTGCAAGTCAAGATACAATATTTCAGGTTTTTACCAATTTGAAGGCTGCTAAAAAATGTTATAAAACTATATCTGACTTAGAAAAACCACATTGAGGCCAGATGCTGTTGGCTCATATCTGTAATCCTAGCTACTCAGAAAACTAAGATCTGAGGGTTGCAATTCAAAGCCAGCCCAAACAGGAAAGAAAGTCTGAGAGATTTATCTCCAATTAATCACTAAAATGCCTGAAGTAGAGCAAAATAAAACTAAAAACTAAAAAACCAGCTAACAGATAGCTAAGGCCCTGAGTTCAAGCCCCAGAACCAGCACAAAACAAAACAAAACCTCATGGTAGGTAGAATTCCCTTTTATCAATCCTGACAAGATGCCAAGATAATTAAATTGGCATTTAATTTTTTAAAACCAAGTTAATTACTTGAAATTCAATACAGAGGGTAACTTGAAAGTGTTCATAGGATTTGAAGTTGAAAGACAATGCTTTCTCTATACAAAGACTACAAAGGCTACAGATCACCTACTGTTCAACTATCACCTCTATGTTTCTATTTCTTTTCTTTTACTGTTTCAATTCAAACAGAAACTAAGCCTACTTATTTGGCAAAAAAAAAAAAAAAAGTTCTGGTATTCTTCTGTTTTTACAAGGAAAGCTTCAATGAGGTGGAGCATGTTGTGACTAGTGTTAGTGTGGATGCTCACATCCGAAGTTTATATTCTGTAATTAAATCCATCAGGCTTAGATCCAGGATCATCTTTGTTAAGGACCTCATGCTCAGGAAAGTGTGTGAAGGGAGGGAGAAGCTGGTCACTGTGCTGGCTAATCTAGGTATCTTATCACACACAATGCCTGCCTTTTCCTCTCAGCCTCCAACTAGATGATGGTACAGCAGCATCTTAACTTTGTGATGGTCTAAACTGTCTCTGTCAACTTCCTTTAAAGGCATCCCACCTTTCGTGAGCTTTTCATTTATTTTGGTGTGTGTGTGTGTGTGTGTGTGTGTGTGTGTGTGTGTGTATACGTGTGTGTGCGCGTGCGCATGCACGCACGCCTGCCAGTAATGGGTCTTGAACTAAGGGTCTGAGCTCTGTCCTTGAGCTTTTTCCACTCAAGGCTGGTATTCTACCACTTGAGCCCCACCTCCATTTCTGGCTTTTTGATGTTTTGTTTTGTTTTCTGGTTAACTAGATAAAAGTCTCACAGACTTCTCTGCCCTGGCTGGCTTCAAACCAAGATACTCAGATCTCAGCCTCCTGAGCAGCTAGGATTACAGACATGAGACAATGGCACCCAGCTAGCTCTGGATTAACAACACTTTTCACCTCACGATGATTGTCAAAAATTCAGCTGCCATGGACAGAAATCCCAAAGTGTGACAAGTTCTACTTATTCTGCTATAATGTAACCTTGCTCATTTCATGTAACTACTCTTCCCTGGGATATTGCCAAGAGTGCAACCTCATAGCTCCTGACTACTCATTTCTCCTCTCCACACTTCACCAGTAAAGTTCTTAAAGGTGCAGGATCAAATCCCTCATGTAAATGCCTTCAGAAGTTTACCTCCAGACCATTCAAAGACTCCTGGCCATGGTCCAGGGCCATCTCTAAGGTTACTCCTACCACTATTCCTTTCTAGATGTTTTGGGGCAGTTTCAAGTTACTCCCTTATATTTGATATTTCCCTTCAACACCTGAGGTGGAAATCCAATGTGTCTGAGGCATCGATCCCTCTGGATTCCTTCTGGATCTCTCTACGCCTCATGGAACTTTTGTTGTTGTTGTTGCTAGTCCCAGGGTTTGAACCCAGGGCCTGGGCAGTGACCCTGAGCTTCTTTTGCTCAAGGCTAGCACTCTACCACTTGAGCCACAGCACCACTTCCAGCTTTCTGTGCATGTAGACTGAGGAATCAAACCCAGGACTACATGTATGCAAGGTGAGCACTCTACCACTGAGCCATACTCCCAGCCCATCACGGAACTCTTTATTCCTCATACTGTAATTAATACGGGCCTCTTGCTCTCTTTACTAAACTATATATGGTTATTACCATATCAATTTGTAAAGAATCATTCCAAATACGGATCCTGAAATTTCTGCCCCAAACACATGCAAGTTCATATTATTGATCATAGTATATAAGCACAAAGTAATTCCCATCTGAAAGGAAGAAGTTGGAAATAGAAACACTTTCTCTGATTAAATATCAGTCCTAGGTGGGTCTGGTGATGTACACTTGTAATCCCAGCCACTCAAGAGGTTTAGGTACCACATTCCAAGACAGCCTAGGCAATTATCAAGACCCTGCCTCAAAATCTTAAAAGAAAATAAAAGGTCCTCTTATTTTTCATTTGCATTGATTAGTTATACAAGGGGGAAACTTAAAAAGGATTGGAGGAATGTAGCTCAGTGTAGAGTACTTGCACATGTGCGAGGCCCACAGTACCACTAAGTAAATACAAAACTGTCCAATTTTTGAAAACACATAGTAAACAGTTTACAATGTTAATTCACTTTTCATTCTTATTAACTCAGTAGGATTATACTGAGTAAAAGCAGAACAAAGAGAGAGGTTGACCAAATATGGAACCAGAGGTAGTGGTGCATGTCTATAATGCAGGTATTCAAGAGGCTGAGGCAGAAGGAGTGAAATGTTCAAGGCCAGTTTGGGCTACATATTAACACCTTGTCTCCAAAGACTAAATATGGCCCATTTCCATTACCAGCAAAATTATTTTTTGTACTCAAACAATTTTAAGGGCTGGGAAAGTGGCTCAGTGGTAGAGTGCTTGTGTCGCATGCATGAGGCCCTGGGTTCGATTCCTCAGCACCACATAAACAGAAAAAGCCGAAGTGGCGCCCAGGCTCAGAGTTCAAGCCCCAGAACACACACACACACACACACACACACACACACACACACACACACACACACGGAAAAGAAAAGAAACAATGGTAGCTGGGCACCAGGGGCTCACGCCTGTAATCCTAGCTACTCAGGAGGCTGAGATCTGAGGATCACAGTTCAAACCCAGCCCGAGCAGGAAAGTCTGAGACTCTTATCTCCAATAAACTACCAGAAAACTGGAAGTGGTGCTATGGCTCAAGTGGTAGAGCTCTCACCTTGACCTTGAGGGCAGCGCCCAGGCCCAGAGTTCAAGCCCCATGACTGACCAAAAAAAAAAAAAAAAAAGAATGGGGTGTGTGTGAATGGGGGGGGGAGTAATCTTCAAATACTTTGATTTTTTTCATCTGAACTCCAAATACCCGCATTCCCCAAGAGTTTACCAAATGCCACAGTCCAACAGTCTCTCTTGTTTTCTCCTTGTACAGGTTCCATATTAGCAACAGGGTCATCTTTTTGCCGTGGGTCCCACACCTTCACAGTTCCTGCCAGGAATAAAAGTGACCAATCACAAGGCTTTCTGTACACATGGCAATATTACAGATGTTAAGGCGTTTGAAAATACTCACATTTACCTGACTTCTAATTGGTTAATTTTATTTGATATCAGAGATACAAGCCCATATGTTACTATTTAACATGATTTTGTAACAAATACACAGAAAAGCCAACAACTGTTCCTAAGTTTTCCACACGTTATGACTCACAGGGCAAACACAAGTTTGTGTAGTCAGACCATGCCTTGTTTTCTTTGTTTGACGTAAAATTAATGTATTATTTACTTAGAATACCAGCATTGTTTTGATTTTTGTTTTTCCCTTATATAACCCTTAGCATTTTTCTTATACAGAAGAAAAGCTCTAATTTTTACATCTGCAGTTTTTTACATGGGGTTTTTAGGAATACTATTTTCATACAATTAAGTTTAATTTCCCTTAGACAGCCATAAGGAGGGAAATGTTAAACAAAATTAACAAATATTTCTTCTCAATTTAATTTCAACCCCCTCCTGTTAAGTCTTATTACAAGACTTTACTAAGTATTGGCACTGACTACAAGAAATGCATATGTATGTCATTATATGGCTAAAAGGTAATTATAAGTATCTGAGAGAGAATAGAAAAAGAAAAATGTTAAAGGCAGTAATAAACTTGGAAAAGGGAGAGATATCTCACTATATTTATCTCCAAGGATAAAGATGCTCATTATAAGGGCTCCTATAAGGAGAAAAACATTTCTCAAAAACATGAGATTATTATCTAACCCTACACCATTTACACAAATTGGTAGATTTGTGGTAACTTTCTAACAGTTAAATTAGCAAAGAACATTAAAAGACAACTCATAAAACAAAATGAATTAGTAAGTAAATACAGAAAGACACTAACACAAGTTGGAATGGAATACTATTTTTTAGGGGGGGGGTCCAGTTTTGGGGCCTGAACTCTGGGCCTGGGCGCTGTCCCTTAGCTCTTCAGCTCAAGGCTAGCACTCGACCACTTGAGCCCCAGCGCCACTTCCGGCTTTTTTTTTTGTCCTGCTTATGTGGTGCTGAGGAATCAAACCCAGGGCCCCATGCATGCAAGGCAAGCGTCTACCACTGAGCCACCTTCCCAGCCCCTGGAGTACTATTTTTAATTTATAAAATTAGAGTGAAAAAGTGGAGCTATGACTCAAGCAAAACAAGTAAGGGCCAGCACTCAGGCCCTGAGTTCAAGCCCAGAACCTACAATCAATCTATCAATAAACAAATAAATAAAATCAGACAGAAAAAAAAAACCAATGTCATTAGAATAAGCTAGAAACCCATGTCGTCCACATTATAACCGTATTTCATAAACTTTGGGAATAAAATTTAGAAATCACAAAATATGTTTATTCTTAGAGTCTATTATAAAAAAAAAAAAAAAAACACTTTTATTCTTTTGTATGTGCTTGTTCTAGTGCTTGAACTCAGGGCCTAAGCACTGTCCCTGAGGTTTTCTTTCTCAAGGCTAGCACTCTACCACTTAAGCCACAACTGCTCTTCTGGCTTTTTGGTAGTTTATTGGAGATAAGTCTCACAGTTTCCTGCCCAGGCTGAGTTCCAACTGAAGTCTTCAAATCTCAGCCTAAAAATGTTTATTCTTCTCATGCTAATAATCATTAATTATTTTCAGTTACTCTCCTAACAATAAAAACCAAAAATCCTAATAGCATATTGAATGTTAATTAATAGACGCACAGTTAAGAACCCTATGGTAGAGTCATACAACAGCAAAACAGTCATTGAAATAATAATTATGGGAACATTAACATTTGCATTGACAAATCTTACATGAACTAAGTAAGATATCTAATTTTATTCACGTTAGAATATATAAATTATAGATAAAACTTGAAAGAGGAAGAAAACCTAATGGTTTAATATGGTAGACGAAGGCTATTTTACCTTGTATGTTCTATACTGCTCTGAGTAAAAACAATTGATTGCTAAAACACAGCTGCTCTTGAGTAACTATTGGAAAGTTCTAACTCTTTTTTACCAATCTCCATTCCTTCATGAATCAACAAACACTGACTCCAAGACAGATATTCGGAACAGCTTTCTTTGGATCTGCTCCTTATAGACCACCCCAAGATAAAAGCTAGGAGACGTTAGAGCTTTCAATAGTGCTCAGTGGATGGATTACAGAACTGGCTGTCAATGACAAGTTTCACAAGTACTAATTCTGCCTTTATTAAAAAATAAAATGGAACGCTGCCACCCACATTATGTCGTCAGCTGCCTCAAAAACCTGCAAAGACATTTTAAATCTTTCAAGGTTTAAAGGAAACTATCATTGTCAGTCATTGAACTTACACAACATGAAAATAGTAAGTGCTACTGCCTCAGTGTTAAAATACCTGAAGTCTGCAATATGGGGGAACACACAATCAAACTTGCCCATTAAAACGTAGACACACGCTTGCTGGGAGTTGGAGGGTCAGGTGGACTGAAGAGGGTTTCCATGAGGATGTACTGCTGCATAGACTTTCATTTGAGAGGTTTTTCAGAAACAGACTCGCTGACTCACCATCTCGACTACCAGTCACAATTTCAGGTGCTCCTTCCCCAATTCCAAGTCCACCAACACCATCTATCGTGTTTACAATTTCTTTGTGAGCCTTTACAGAATACACTGGCATCTCCGGAGCTTCCAAATTCCTAAACAGAAAACACAGTCTACTTATACCACATGCCCAAACAGCTTAATCCAGAACTAAACTTTAAGACTATGCAGGGAGGTCTAGATGGTTCATGCCTTCCGGTAATCCTGTCTACTTTGAAGTCTGAGAACCAAAGGACTGAAGTTCAAGGCCAGTGCTGACAGCCAAATCCAAGAGTCCCCTCTCAGTAAGAAGAAGCTGATTATGTTAGAGTGTGCCTATGATCCCAGCTCTGACAGAAACTGTAGAATAGGCAGTGTGGTCCAGGCATGTAAGCAAGATACTATCTCAAAAATAACTAGTGCAAATAGGGCTGAAAATGTGGCCTAACAGTTTAGTGCCTACTTAGCAAATGTGAGACATTGAGGTCAAACCTTGTTACACAAAAAATTATACACATATAAATTCAATATGTAAATATTTGTTTACATAAAACATTACATTGCTTTACTGTGTATAAGTTTCAGTTTTTGATAAATATATACTTAAAATTTTGCTTACAAATGAGTTTTACGATGAAGATACTTTATATGTTTACTTCTGAATTTTCCTCTCTACATGTTCTTCCAAGCCCCCAGTGAGAATTGTTATTATTCAACTTGGAATTTGAATTCCTGTGCCTACTTAGCGTTCTTTAAAGTTGGTCTATCTAGGTGGACTTATTAATAAATGCAGATTCAGCTGGTGCTGAATTATAGGCTCACACCTATAATCCTAGCTAATCAGGAGGCTGAGATCTGAGGATCGAGGTTCTAAGCCAGCTCAGGCAGGACAGTCCACGAGACTCTTCTCTCTAATAAACTGCTCAGAAAAAGCCAGAAGTGGTACTGTGGCTCAAGTGGTAGAGCACTAGCTTTGAGCATAAAGAGCTCAGGGACAGCGCCCAGTCCCTAAATTTAAGCCCCAGCATCAGCAAAACCAGCAAAAAAAAATTAAAAGCTCAAGTACAGCGCTCAGGTCTTGAGTCAAGCCCCAGGACCAGCTCATAAATTAATTAATAATTGTAGATTTGTGGGCTCCTCCTCAGATACTATAAATCACAATCTCTGGGTGGGCCCCCTATGCTGACCACTGGTACACTGCAGTCTAATTTTCACAGTTTTAAATGTAGAGTAAATTCGAAGTGATTCAGAATGTTTCCAAAGCAGGCCTTGGAAGTCTGATGTTTAGACCCTTTTGAAGGATAAAATATGACTTTATTTTTTATACATTTTTTCTTCATAATGTATTATTCTCACCTAGTGACAATTTTTTATTTTCTTTTTTATTTTTATTTATTTTTTTATTTTATTATTTTGGTCCAGTTGTGGGGCCTGAACTCTGGGCCTGGGCGCTGTCCCTCAGCTCTTCAGCTCAAGGCGAGTGCTCTAACACTTGAACCACAGCACCACTTCTGGCCTTGTTTTTTTCTGCTTATGCGGTGCTGAGGAATCAAACCCAGGGCCTCATGCATGCAAGGCAAGCGCTCTACCACTGAGCCACCTTCCCAGCCCTATTTTCTTTTTTAAAAATAAGTACCTAGTGACAATATTTTTACTTATCTCCTCATGTTGGTCATAATGAGCAACCCAGCCAGTGCTGCTAAAGGCCATCTAACTCAAGATCAGTTCAGATAAAGACATGGAGGAAAGTGCTGTATTGCTGGGCTGGGTGGCTGGGTATTGAATGGCTGGACCAAACCAGCTCCTTTTACTGTCTCCTTGCCTTCTTCTACTGTCTTCCTTTTTTCCACCCTTACTTTTCTATGGAATAATCCAGTTTTCAAATAGCTTTTCTTCCAGGACTGTGACTATTAGTAAAATATAATCTCAACTTATTATTAAGGCAAAATTTACTGATAAAATATCACTAACCAAAACCTTGAGCTAGGGAAGCACAAGTGGCTCTTCCCTTTAATCCCAGCTACTCAAAAGGCAGAAATCTAAGGATCATGGTTTTAAGCCAGCCCCTACAGAAAAGTCAGCGAGACTCTTATCTCTAATTAACCAGCAAAAAGCCAGACATGAAGCTGTAGCTCCAGTGTTAGACATTAGACTTATGAGAAAAAGCTCAGAGACATAACCCAAGGCTTGAGTTCAAGCCCTAATACTGGCACACATTAATTTTAAAACAAAGCAAAACAGCGCTGGGAAGGTGGCTCAGTGGTAGAGCGCTTGCCTTGCATGCCTGAGGCCCTGGGTTCGATTCCTCAGCACCACATAAGCAAAAAGAAAAAAGCCGGAAGTGGCGCTGTGGCTCAAGTGGTAGAGCACTAGCCTTGAGCTGAAGAGCTGAGGGACAGCGCCCAGGCCCAGAGTTCAGGACCCACTACCGGACCAAAAAAAAAAAAAACAAAGCAAAACAAAAAACCTGAGCTAACTCAAACTAGGTTAGAGATTGTTTATCTCTGTACCATCCTTAGGAAAGAATAAAGAGATTAAATAGGTTTGGTACTGGAAGCTCACACCTATATCCTAGCTACTCAACTAGATTTGAGGATTGAGGCCCAAAGCCTGCTAGAGCAGACAAATCTGAGAGACTTTTTTTTTTTTCTAGTCCTGGGGCTTGAATTCTGGGCTTGGGTGCTCTCCCTGCGCTCTTCAGCGCAAGGCGAGTGCTCTACCACTTGAGCCACAGCGCCACTTCTGGTTTTCTGGTGATTTATTGGAGATAAGAGTCTCATGGACTTTCCTGTCCGGGCTGGCTTTGAACTGTGATCCTCAGATCTCAGTCTCCTTAGTAGCTAGGATTACAGGCGTGAGCCACCGGCACCCAGCTCTCTGAGCTTCTTTTACTCAAGGCTAGTGCTGTACCACTTGAACCATAGCACCACTTTTAGCTTTTTTTGAATAGTTTTATTCAAGGTAAGAGTCTGATGGACTTTCCTGCCCAGGCTGATTTCAAACTGCAATCCTCAGCCTCCTGGATAGCAAGGATTACAGGCAAGAGCTACTGACATCCACTTCTAAGAGACTTTTATCTCCAAGCAACCAACAAAAAGCCACAACTGAAGTGTGCCTCAAGTGGTAGAATGCCAGCATGACTGAAAAAGTAGAGTGCGAAACCCAGTACTAACTACCCCCCTGCAAAAGAGATGAAACAGGACTGTGATGACACTTGGAGAAATATTTTACTATTTATACATTTTTGCAGTATTGAGAATTGAATCCAAGACCTCAGACATGCTAAGGATCTAAGCACTCTGCTAAGGATCTACAGCCACTTGGTAATATCTACAAAGAAGATTGTCAAAAGTTATATTTATTACATAGTTTTATGTTGAGTGTAATTTAAAGAAATTTAAGAAAAAGAAATACCACACTGGTCTTTCTCCCAATTTCTATGAAAGTATATGAACTAGCATGTGAGTTGTGATAAATACTAATTTAATTATTAAGCAGCTAAAGCAAAGGGAATATAAACTTACTTCATCCAGTTTTATATTATGATTCTAAGACATGACAGTAATTTAATTATAAAGTAGCACATTCTAAGTGAGAATCCAGGAAGGCATATTAGAAAACATGACATGGGGAATATAGTTTCTTTCTAAACATTAGTGTATATATTAAATGGTTGTATTACTTTCTTGAGAGGTAATTAAAACAAACTTTCAATTCAGCCAATTCTATAAAGAAATAACTTTAAGACAGACATGAAAATTAAAGGCACTCGGCACAACTGTGACTTTGATCATTCCAAATAATTTTGTTCTTGATTTGTTCAACAGATGTGTTTCTAAAACATTATGCCTAGAGGTTAAACCATTTAAAAAGCAAACTTTTTGGGCATTCTGTAATGTCAAATCTCTTGCCAAAATGTAAATAAACACAGTATCAAAATTTCTATGTCATACAAGAGGTTTTGTATATTGTATCTTTTGTGTGAGGGGGTTGAGTATGGGGGAGTGCACAAGAGAAAGAGAGAGCCCAATTATTAGAGCTTGAACTCAGGACCTCCTGTTTTCACTTTGTATTGTCTGTTCAACTTGGCTCTTAATCACTTGACCCACATCTCCACTTCCAGTTTTTTGCTGGTTAATTGGAGATAAAGAGTCTCGTGGAATTTTCTGCCCAGGCTGGTTTTGAACCATGATCCTCATATCTCAGCCTCCTGAGTAGCTGGGATAATAGGTGTGAGCAGCCAGTATATGGCCCTGTATATTGTATTTTTAACAGTAGAGAGCAGAAGTTTATTTGCAGATCTAGGGCCTTAAATACTAGCATCAAAAAGTATGTGAGGAAATAAATACTGACAATATAATTTGAAATATCCAGGAAAATACTATTATAAAGTGGATTTTAAAAGATGAAATCCAGCCGGGTACTGGTGACTCACTCTTATAATCCTAGCTACTCAAGAGGCTGAAATCTGAGGATTGTGGTTCAAAGCCAGCCTGGGCAGGAAGCTCTGTGAGACTCTTATCTCCAATAAAGCATCAGAAAAGCGGCACTGTGGCTCAAGTGGTAGAGTGCCAGCCTTGAGCTAGCACCCAGGCCCAGAGTTCAAGCCCTACGACAGACCCAAAAAAAAAAAAAAAAAAGATGAAATCTAGAAATATATATTAAAATACAGTCTCCATACTTTTATAGTTAATATTGAATGAGGAAAAAATTTTAATTAGAATTCTCTCAAAGGAAGAATAATAAAACTATCAAAAAAAAAGTGCTTGTCTTATCTGTCAGAACACTGATTAGACAATCTTACCATATATGAAGGTTTCCAGCAAAATCTCCAGTAGCTAAATATCTCTGCTGCAAAGATGTTGCACCAAATGTTCCACATTTAATGGCTTTGGCCTTTTCAATCTTGATAGAGGGGGGAAAAAAAGAGTACACATTAGTTAAGCAGTTATTTATAAGCCACAATATTTATGACTCTGCTATGGGATTTGAAAAATTACATAATATAAAAAGCAATTAAAATATTTCCTGATTTCAAAAAATGTCATACTCTTTCCTTAGTTGTCTTCCTCAAATTTAAAAGTATTTAACTGTGGCTGGGTGCCAGCGTGGCTCATGCTGGTAGTCCTAACTTTTTAACAGGTTGAAATCTGAGGGTTATACCTGGGCAGGAAAGTCCATGAGACAATCATCTCCAATTAACCACCAAAAAGCCACTAGCCTACCCTTGAGCAAAAAAGCTCAGGGACAGTACCTAGGCCCTGAGTTCAAGCCCCAGGACTGGAATGCACACACACGTGCACACACACGCATACACACACACACACAAACCTATATAACTGTCAAAAGTAGTTTTGTTTTCTCATCTCTCTGGAGAGATATTCAAATGGGAACAACTACCATCTCTAATCATTTGCAAGTATGAAAGATTCACCATTTTTTTTTTCAGGTCATGGTGCCTGAACTCTGGGCCTGGGCGCAGTCCCTCAGCTCTTCAGCTCAAGGCTAGTACTCTACCACTTGAGCCACAGCACCACTTCCAGCTTTTTCTGCTTATGTAGTGCTGAGGAATTGAACCCAGGACCTCACGCATTCAAGGCAAGCACTCTACCAATGAGCCACCTTCCCAGCCCCCACACACACACCTTTTTTTGTTGGTCCTGGGACTTGAACTCTGGGCCTTGGCGCTGTCCCTCAGCTCTTCAGTTCAAGGCAAGCGCTCTACCACTTGAGCCACAGTGCCACTTCTGGTTTTCTAGTGGTTTATTGGAGATAAGAGTCTCATGGACTTTGGCTTGAAATGTGATCCTCAGATCTCAGCCCCCTGAGTAGCTAGGACTACAGGAGTGAGCCACCAGCACCCAGCAAAAGTTTCTGCATTTAATGTGTTATTCTTTAAGATCCTCAATAGAAATGTGAACATAATGAAGACATCATTCTTTTCAGATGGCAAAGGCACAAAAACACTCCTCTGTCTCCTAGTTTCCCTGCAGAGTCCTATAACCAGAAGATGTTTATGTCACCCTTGCTCTGGGCCCTTGCCAATTCATAGCAATTTGCACACCTGTGTGTACTAAGACATCGCTAATAGTATTAACCAATCTGAAGTTTCTTTCATTTAAAAGTATACAGCACTGAGTGCTGTGTCTAATCACATTAGTAAGACAATCTCATGCTAATACGCTGTTGAAGGTATGAGGCTCACAGAAATCAGGTGCAGAATACTCATCATAAGGGGCCGAGAAAATGATATAATCAAATACCCTCCTGTCACAGGATACTGAAGTCTACTGCTCCACAGATTTTCCCACGCAGCATTCAATGTTTAGTGAAATGTTAGGGAAACACCATTATTCTGAACATCTAAACTACTAAAGGCTCCAATATCTGAAATGCTTTGAATGCAGATAGGGTGGCACAGGTAGGAAATTCAATGCCTGAATTCACATCATGTGATTCAACAGTCAAAAGGCAAACTCACTAAAATATTGCATGCAATTGTCTTCAGGTCTAGGTATATATTGAAACTTTGTGTTTAGACTTCAGACATTTCCAATATGTCTCATAATATATATGCCAATATTCCAAAATCTGAAATCTAAATTCCTGGACCCAAGCAGCTCAGATAAGGGACAGTGACTCTGTACATACTGTCACTGAACTAGATAAAGGGAAATAAAAAATAAATAAGGCAGACACTGGTGGCTCACACCTGCAATCCTATCTACTCAGAAGGCTGAGAACAAAGGATTGATCCAATGTGAAACCAGCTCAGGGAAGAAAAATCCATGGAGACTCTTATCTCCAATTAACCACCAAAAAGCCAGAAACTGAGCTATGGCTCAAGTGGTAAAGAACTAGCCTTGAGCAGAAAAGCTCAGAGATAGCACCCAGGCCCTGAGTTTAAGTCCCAGAACTGACATTAAAAAAAAAAAAATGAAAGAATGAATGAATGTAAACTTATCACCTCATCATTTGCAGGAAGTGAGAACACATTTTGTTCATAAGGGCTGAGTTCTGTTGGCAAATAAACTTCTAAAAGCAGGCATGTTTTCTCTTTCTTCACACATTTGTGGAAATTATAAAAGTAACTTGAATTAAGAGAGGACACTACTTACATTACTTTTTTATAGGGCACAAAACGGCTCCTTCTCTAACCCTGTTAAACATTTTGTATAGAAAAGAAACTATGCATAGAATTCAGTGGTAACTTAAACTCTTTCTTGCTAGAAAACTGATTAGTTGGTTAAAAAATTTATAGTTCACACAAAAAAAGCATCTAAAGGATAATTTTTGTTGATCTGATACAAAAATGATCATTGATGATAGTTTACTTGATCTAGCCTTTGGCATTCTTTGCTACAACAGTACATTCAAAAGATTAAACAAGCCCATAATCAATCATTTCTGCTGAGCTATTTTTGTTCTGTCTGTGGGTGGGTCTAGTACAGCTTGTCAGTATTTCCTCCTCCACATCCTGGCACTACTTAATTAACATTAAAAGGTTTAGTCAACCCAATGCTAACAGGCAGCGAATGCAGGGACTTAAAAAAAATAGGTTTTTACTAATTTTTATAGTATAAACATCCACAACCATAATTGAATTTTTCAGGGCAATTCCTGTTCATTTGGTACCTGGTGCCAATTAAGGAAAATTTGTGGTTTATAAGTTGATGCAAGGCTTGAAGGGAAAGAGACACTTGGCTAGAGAACTTTGTGTGGTGTAACCAACTGTTCAACTATACCAGGAGACCCTACCCTGAATTTTCTATCTATCCTGTTAGCAAGGAGATAAAGTCACTATCAACACTGATTTGCTTCTTTCACATGTTATCTTAAGATGCTCGAACTATGAAAATGGACTAAGCAATTCAAGGGCAGCGATGGGAGGGAGGGAATGAGAGGAATAGAGGGAACAGCTACCACTAAGCAAAAGGAAAGAAATGTATATATCACCGATGTGGAAGAAATAGTTGTACTGTCAAAGCTCATAGAATTCACAAACTTTATATACTACAATAATGACCTTTGCCTAATGAAGGTTAGAATGTATTTGTGACTTGAACTATCACTATCTCACAATACTGTGAAATTTGTGAAATTTATGTCACTTAATTACAATAAAAATTATTTTTGAAAAAAAGATGCATGGGCTTTGGAGCATGTTTAGGGGGTGGTTCTAGCATGATACATCAAATATTTGGCTAGGAGCCAGTAGCGCATATCTGTAATCCAGCCAGGACAAAAAAATCTCCAAGATTCTTATCTCCATTAACCAGCAAAAAGCTGGATGTAGAAAAGGAGGACATGGAGTCTCAAGGAGAACACCAGCCTTGAGTGAAAAAACAAAAACAACAAGGACAAAACTTAAAAAGTTAGAGGCCCTGAGTTCAAGCCCCAGTATTGGCGCGCATGTGCACACACACATGCACACATATACACAAGTATGTTCCCTAATATTTTATTTGGTCCAATCGTTCTCAACTCAGCATGCACTAGAATTATATGGCAGGAGTTCAAAGACAATACTGATGTCTATGCATCTAGGTCTTACTAGTTAGATACAAGAGTATCACTGAATCTGAATTTCTAGGACTAAAGACTAAGGCAGGAATACACATACACACACACACACACATATTTATATATATATGGGGGAGGGGGAGGAGAGGAGGAGAGAGGAGAAACGGGGAGGAGAGTGCCAGTACAGGGCTTGAACTTGGGGCCTGAGTGCTGTCCCTGAGCTTTTTTACTCCAAGTTAGCACTTTATCACTTGAGGCATAGCTCCACTTCCAGCTCTTTGGTGGTTTACTGGGAGTTAAGAGTCTCACAAATTTAAGACTCTACTGCCTAGGCTGGCTTCAAACTGCGATTCTCGATTCTCGTATCTCAGCCTCAGCAGGAAATTTTAAAACACGCACACACACTAATGACATCAACAAAACACAATCAAATGATTATAAAGCACACTAAGAGATGAGAACCACCAAATATTTAATCTATATTCTTTTTCATTCATTTTCATTCCAGCCAAATACACTCAGTTTTTAAATGTGTTTTTTTTATTTGTTTTACTGTATTTTTAGACAGCAGGCTTTTCAGAGAGATACATCTTTCATTTACTTCTGGTCCTTTTGAAGCACAATACTTTGAAAGTGCAAGTTCTCAGAAATTCATGATAAAACAAAAAAGACAACAAAAAGGAACTAGGCAAAAATGTAAAAGTGGTTATTCCTGAGTTTGAAATTAAGGCTGATACCCTCTGACACCTCAATTTACACTTTCTAAGTTGTTCTCTTATGAACAATACTTTTGAAAAACAATTATTAATTTGCCAGAATCCTCTAGAAAGTCCATCTGAAGTATTCATGAAGTATATACAAATCATAATTCTTTTCTTAAAGTTCTTAAGTCTACAAGATGCTCTATGGTTAAGCCTTGATTAGGATTTGTTCCTAATACTTAGATCTTACAATTATTATTATTTTTTGTTGTTGGTCATGGGGCCTGAACCCTGGGCCTGTGCACTGTCCCTCAGCTCTTCAGCTCAAGGCTAGCACTCTACCACTTGAGCCACAGCGCCACTTCCAGCTTTTTCTACTTATGTGGTGCTGAGGAATCGAACCCAGGGCCTCATGCATGCAAGGCAAGCGCTCTACCATTGAGCCACCTTCCCAGCCCTGGATCTTAACAATTCTTTCTCCTGTCCACATGTTTCCAATGTATTCCCTCATCCCAAGTTAACTAATGATTGTTAAGTCAATATTTACATTTCGCAGGTTATTTCATGTTTATAGACACACACTGACTCATTCTTTCAGTAAATATTTATTGAGTGGTTGCTCCTTACAAACCATTACTGAAGAAAGATACTGCCTTTACTCTCCCAGAGTTTTCAACCGAATTAAGAGATAACTGGGGCAGAACGTGTATTTCCAGCACAGAGAAGAAGTACTTAAGAAATGCACCATAAAGGAAAATTACTTTGTGTGGGGATCAAGATCAGATACCCCGAACTGGTGACTGGGACAGCCTACCTAACTTTAGGAACTATGTAATACAACAATGCCACACACACCCCTGTTCTGAAACTCTATGAGTGCTTGGATGGTAGAGAAAACGGCTCATCAGGAAAACGGGCACTCGAGGATGACGCCTCCCGTACCTTTTCATCCAAACTGCATCCATCCTTTACCCACCATTTTAACCCCTATCCCTCTCCACGCTGGTTTGCTCCAGTGTTCCACCGTTAGGAGTCCTCGGCCTCCTCTGCATCTGTAGCATCGATAGTATACGCCTACCAACAGCCTCTCCACAAACCATCGCAAACGGCCTCAAAGGTCCTGGAACTGAGACACGAAATCGCGCTGCTGGGGGAGGCAGGGCGTGGAGGTGCCAAGCCCGCCAGGGAGAAGTCAGAAAGCGCCATCTCTCAGCGTGCACTCCGCTTCTCCGGTCCCGGGCATTTCGAGCTACACCTTTGGGGGGACGCTGGGCGAAGGGCGAAGGCTGCGGCAGAGGGACGCGGACCCCCGGGTGTGCACGCACTCCCGGGCCCGGCCCCGGCCCGGCACCCACCTCTCGGAGCAGCTTCAGGTCCCCGTGCTGGATCTCGTACAGCTGGATGACGCCGGTGCCCCGGGCGAAGTTGCCCATGGTCACAAACTTGGCGCTGCAGGGCACCCACTTACAGTCAAACACCGTGTAGTTGAGGCCCTTCTGGATGTGGGCGATGACCTGAGGCTTCTCGAAGGCCGACATAGCCGAGTTCACGTCCAGTAAACCGCCACAGTCACACTTCCACGACACAAGAACCTAGGAACCGGACGCCAAACAAGAACGGCGGTTTGTCCGTCCCGCTTGCCGTACTGCACTCCGGGCCCTTCTGCTCCTCCCCGCCCCTGGCCCCGCCCCCGAACCCGCCCCGCACATCTTAGTTCTTTCTAACAATGCCGGATGCATCCTGCGTTCGGACCAGATGTTTTTCCGCTAAAGAAGCAAATATGTTTAGTGATTCCATACGATGACTTTCTCGCGTCTGCACATTAGAGGTCGCCAAGGCGATGGCTGTGAGAATCAGGCCTTTTGGGCGACGCCAAGAATAAGGCATATTGTTGGACAGGCCAGGGCAGGCACTATTTTGGAAGAACTGTCGGAAGGGGGCGGAGCCCTGAGGCTGATTGGTGGAGGCAGGTTCCTGCGCGGTGCGCTTGCGCAGAGCGGACGCGCACGTGTTCTTACTCTGGTGTTGGCCGGCCGTGGAGATGGCGGAGATGGAGACTCAGAACGCCGGTGCCCAGGACGGCTTTACCCAGGTCACCCGCAAGGGTGGCCGGCGGGCGAAGAAGCGACGGGCTGAGCAGCTGTCCTCCGCGGGCGAGGACGGAGGCGCCGGGCGCATGGACACAGAAGAGAGCCGGCCAGCCAAGAGGCCTGTCTTCCCTCCCCTGGCCGGGGACGGATTCCTGGTACTGGCGGCGGGGACCCGGGGCCCGGAGTAAATGAAGCAGGGCCGGGCCGGGCCGGGATGGTGGTCTCCCGGCATGATGGAGCCGGGCGGGCGTTGGGGGGTCTCCGGCTTGAGTTCTCAGGGAAAGTGGCTCTGGGAAGGGGAAGTGTTTTCTGTGGGGGGCTGTCATTTTACCACTCCAGACATCTCTGGAGGTGTTGTTTGTTTATTGCAGAGCGGGAAAGAAGAAACACGGAAGATTTCAGTCCCAGCTAATAGATACACACCCCTAAAAGAAAACTGGATGAAGATATTTACTCCTATTGTAGAACATTTGGGACTTCAGATACGCTTTAACTTGAAATCAAGAAACGTAGAAATCAGAGTAAGAATGTCAGCCATTTCTGAATATACTATTTTCTCTCCTACAGGGGTAGAAAGGCATGATCGGGTTTTCCTTAATAGAACTTATTCTGTTAAATGGTTTTCTTTGATTTTTTTTTTAATATAGCATGAGTTGGAACTTACCAAATACCTTCACAGTATGCATTCAGCACAAATTTTAAATTAATTCCTAAATGGATCCTGAAATTATATCAAGATGCTAGCGATGTTTGTGCATTTCGATAATGTTCTGTGCTGACTTGAAGAAAAGTAGTTAGACTGGTATACACAGAAGTAGGTAAATTATAAATGTAAGTACTTGGCTGCAGTACAGGTACTACGTATTTTTACAGTATTCTTTTTTGTCAGTCATGGGGCCTGTCTGGGCCTGGGCACTGTCCCTCAGCTCTTCAGCTCAAAGCTGGCACTCTACCACTTGAGCCACAGCACCATTTCCAGCCTTTTCTGCTTATCTGCTGCTGAGGAAGCAAACCCAGGGCCTTATGCATCCAAGGCAAGCACTCTACCACTGAGTCACCAGCCCCTCACGGTATTCTTATGAGGAGAAAATATGTGTTACTTGAGAAAAAATAGAAATTATTTTGTATATATACACTTTCTTTGTTTTTCATTCTGTGGTGTCAGTCAAGTAGTTAGGTATTTAAAATTGATCTTGAACTTCCTTTTCTGGGTGTCAATTTTGTGCCAAATTTTTTTTTTTTTTTTCGGTCGTGGGGCTTGAACTCTGGGCCTGGGCGCTGTCCCTCAGCTCTTCAGCTCAAGGCGAGCACTCTACCACTTGAGCTACAGCGCCACTTCCGGTTTTCTGGTGGTTTATTGGAGATAAGAGTCTCACGGTATCTCCTGCCTGGGCTGGCTTTGAACCGCGATCCTCAGATCTCAGCCTCCTGAGTAGCTAGGATTACAGGCGTGTGAGCCACCAGCGCCTGGCTTGTGCCAAAATTTTTTACTTCAATTTATTGTTCGCCTTTGTGAGGATTCTTAGGTCATCATCAGGATTCCTGTGGGCCTACATCCTACTGGAACACATAAACACTACACTTAAGTAGTTGGCAAAGTTTAAAAAACACAGGATATGACATTAAAACCTCTCTTTGCTTTCAAGTGGCTTTTTGGTGGTACTTCCAATATCAGCCTTCTGAGTAACTAGGATTACCACTGGGATTCATCTCAGTTTGGGTTCTCAGCATCTATTGATTCTGCCATTAATTAAAATCACTTATTAAAATTTGATTACTTGATTACTTTTTTTTTTTAACAGACTTGTAAGGAAACCAAGGATGTTAGTGCTCTGACAAAAGCAGCTGATTTTGTGAAGGCCTTTATTCTTGGGTTTCAAGTGGAGGTAAGTAATTCTGTAATACTGAACGTGAGGACTTAAAAAAAATATTATATGTGGACATTTCAGTGAGTTGACCATTTCAAAGCGCTGAATCTTATATTACCAGTTTCGTGTATTTTTTGTTGTACAATGCTTTCTGTGCACACGTTCTCAGGTGTCTTTAAGTGCAAGTATCTTCACAGAGCTTTTGTATTTTAGGATGCACTTGCCCTCATCAGGCTGGATGATCTCTTTCTAGAGACTTTTGAAATTACAGATGGTGAGCATGCAGTAGTCTTCTGTGAACAACTTCTTTTTGGGTTGCTGACTTTGTATTGTTTTGTGATTTCAGTTTCCTAATACATATTGCTGTGTACACTTTTTTAAAAATGTGTTGTTTGTATGGGAAGTTTAGGTAGTGATTAAACCTTCTGTGGAATGGGTGGCATTGAAGTAGCTTCCATTGGGTGGAATGGAATAGCTTGCTACCTGAGGTCTTGCTTTTCTTCTTTAGTTAAGCCCCTCAAAGGAGACCATCTGTCAAGGGCAATAGGAAGAATCGCTGGCAAAGGAGGAAAAACCAAATTCACCATAGAGAACGTGACACGGACACGGATAGTTTTGGCTGATGTGTAAGTATAGTTGATCTCTAGTTAGTTTTAAAAAAACCTAACAATTGTTTATATATAATACTCCTGCTAACTTATTGGAAGTATGCAGCCAAAATAAAGACCAGCCTTGAAAGAGGATTACATTATCAAGAAAATTTCACTAATTGTAGTTTTGTTTAACTTAGCAATAAAAAAATGTTTATGTTGTATGTGAAGATTAGTAATATATAGGCTTGAGAGGAGGGTAAGGGTGCTAGAAATGAATTTGAGATTGTCCCTCTTTGAAACTGCTCCTGACCATGCTTGCAACAACTCTGCCAGGTTGGGGCCTAGAACTCATATAATGCTATGACGTTGAAAAATGAAACAGGTGACTCAGAGACCAAGGGATCTGCTTGTAACTGAATCCAGAAATGACTTTATTAGAATTGATCCATTTACATGTATACATGTAAATTTGTATATTATTATTTATCTTTCTTTTGCTCAAAACTGAGGGGCACAGTATTTAGATCTAAATTCTTTTTTTCTTTTTG
Source organism: Dipodomys spectabilis (assembly GCF_019054845.1). Taxonomy (NCBI): domain Eukaryota; kingdom Metazoa; phylum Chordata; class Mammalia; order Rodentia; family Heteromyidae; genus Dipodomys; species Dipodomys spectabilis. The sequence goes on from NW_024870756.1 coordinate 294,330, forward strand.
TACCAGTCCTAGGGCTTGAACTCAGGGCCTGAGCCATGTTCCTGAGCTTCTTTTTCTCAATATTGGCTCTCTGCCACTTAGCAACAGTGCCCCTTTTGGCTTTTTCTGAGTAGTTTATTAAAGTAAGAGTCTCATGAACTTTCCTGCCCAGTCTGGCTTTGAACCACGATACTCAATCTCAGCCTCCTGAGTAGCTAGGATTACAAGTGTGAGCTGCCAGCACCCAACTACATCTAATATTTTTATACTTGAAGGATAACTATAATACTATATTGAAGGCTCTCTATCTGAAGCTATATTACCATATTTAAGTTGGAAATTTGGAGTAACATGATTTGCTAATGAAGTTATGGGTAGACATGATGTACTACCTATATTTATAAATTTATAAATCTGTCTTAAAGTTTGCTAATTAAACCAGTTTTTAAAACATTTTGTTTTAGAATAATTCATATACAGTAAAATTTGCCTAAGTATTCAGTTGAATGAGTTGGCTAACCCGAAATACCACTCCATACTCCCTAAAAGTTCCCCATGTCCTTTTTATTTTATTTTTTTGGTGGTCCTGGGGATTGAACTCAGCCTCACAAGTGCTCTGCCATTTAAGCCTGCAATCCTTTTGCTTTTAATTTTTCAAATAAAGTCTGACCCTAGCTTGTCCTGGGCTGGCCTAGAATCCATATCCTTCTACTTCTACTTTCTCCGTGGTTGGAATTACAACTGCATTACCCTGTCTGGCCCACGTGCATCTTCTTTATTTATTTATTGTTTAATGTTGATTTTGGGGGCTTGAACTCAGGACCTGGTCATGGTCCCTGAGTCTTTTTTTTTCCCCTCAAGACTAGTAACTTACCACTTTGAGCCACAGCTCCATTTTCCCATGTGCACCTCCCTAGGCAACCACTGCTCACCATCACTGTGATCTTCCTTTTCTAGAAATTCAGATAGATGGAAATACGCAGTATGTAGGTTTTGCTGTCTGACTTCTTTGGTTAGCATATTGCTTTGAATTTCTCTATTTTATTGGTGTGCTGGTCATTCTTTTTTTCAGCGCAAGTCTGGGGCTTACTCAGGGCCTGAGCACTGTTCCTGAGCTTTTTTGTTAAGGCTAGTGCTCTATATCTTGAACCACAGCTCTACTTCCGGATTTTGGTGGTGGTTTAGGGAATTTGCTGCCCAGGCTACCTTCAAACTGCAATCCTCAGATCTTAGTTTCCTGAGTAGCTGGGATTATAGACATGAGCCACCAGCACCCAGCTCCAGTGATTATTTTTTATTGCCAAGTAGTATTCTATTATATATTGAACTTTTTTTCTTTTTCTTTTTTTTTTTGGCTAGTCCTGGGACTTGAGCTTCTTTTCTTTTTTTTTTTTTTTTTTTTGTCGGTCGTGGGGCTTGAACTCTGAGCCTGAGCGCTGTCCCTCAGCTCTTCAGCTCAAGGCGAGCGCTCTACCACTTGAGCTACAGCGCCACTTCCGGTTTTCTGGTGGTTTATTGGAGATAGGAGTCTCATGGTCTTTCCTGCCCGGGCTGGCTTTGAACCGCGATCCTCAGATCTCAGCCTCCTGAGTAGCTAGGATTACAGGCGTGAGCCACCAGCGCCCGGCATACTTGAGCTTCTTTTAGCTCAAGGCTAGCACTCTACCACTTGAGCAACAATACCACTTCTGGCTTTTTCTATTTATGTGGTACTAAGGAATCGAATCTGGGGCTTGATACATGCTAGGCAAGCACTATACCACTGAGCCATATTCCTAGCCCCGCATATTGAACTTTCTATCTTTAATTACAGTTATTGGATATGTGGGTTGTTTCATTTGGGAGCCATTATGAATCATGTTGCTGAGAAGTTATTTTTTTGTATCATTTGTAGTTTACAAACAATTACAAGAAATTTGATGAAATTAAAGAAGTGTACTATCTAGTTTTTGTTATATATAATCTAATTGGGAATCCACATGTTGAACAATTTATATTAATTATGAAGTGGCCATAAGGTGGGCTACTATGTACTCATAGATAGTGTGATAATCAGTTACTTATAATCTTGCAAAATATAGTACAATGTGAGCAAAATAGAAAAGTAAAATAATTTTCTCAATATATTCAGAATACAAAAGGGTAAATAATGTGCCTTGAGGTTTTTTGTATACAATAGACCTCTGGTATTCACAGATACAGGATTCCAAGGAGGCTGCCATCAAGGAAGAAATGAATGCTCAGGATATAGAGTTCAATATGTAAATTATTCAAATTTACCTGTACAATATGTGCAGTACATATGAGCATCTATAACTTGAAACCACATAGAATCAGTACATTCCTCTTACAAAAAATTACTGTTGTACACAGTAATACTGCTCACCAAAAACTAGATATTTTTTCCTTCTCTTTACTACTGCTGATGCTAGATCCATAACACTATTCAACTTCCACTAACAACATGTCATCTTTGAACAAATCCAAAGTTTTCAATTTAATCACTTCAAGTAAGCACATTAACTTTTCCTTTGCTTTTTGGGGAGGAATATTTCCACCCAATTAAGGGCAGGGAAATAGCAGATCACTTTATTAAGCAAGATTTAAAGTGATGCTAATGCCAGACAGTCTGAGAGTTCTTCCTCAGCTGAGCTATATACTGTATGCACAGAAATTAATTTTTTGTTGTTTTTGAAGTTCCTTTTGGATTTTTTTAAATTGAAGTTGGTCAAATTCATTTAATTACCTGACAAGGCGAGTTTACTGAATTTCTTCCCAGGTATTGCTCCATCACTTTGTCTTTTAGTAGCAAAGCTGTTTCACATTTGTTGTGACTATTTCCTCATCCATCATGCTGCATTTTAGTTTATTTTTAGCAAAGTGAGACACACACAGTTTGAAAGGCCAGTTATGTATGCTGCCTACCTTTATTTCACCCTCACCCTGAAGAGCCAGTTTCCTCTCTCTTAATTTTAAGAAATTATTTATCTTGAGCCAGGGACAGTTGGTGCGTACCTGGGTATCAGCTCCTTGAGTGGCTAAGGCCAGAGGATCAAAAGTTCAAGACAAGCCTAGACAACATAGCATACTCTATCTCAAAAATAAAATAATATTTTCAAGTATCTTATTAACCTACAGCTTTTCAAGTTTTAGATTCAGTGGTGATTTTTTTTTAAGTGTAAAAGATAAAAGATTTAGATTTTTTTTTTTTTTTTTTGGCAGTCCTGGGGCTTGAACTCAGTGGCTGGTGCTTTCTTGCTCAAGGTTAGCACCCATAACTTGAGCCACAGTTCTCTTTCCCGCTTTTTGTTGTTGTTGTAGTTAATTGCAGATAAGAGTCTGACTTTCCTACCAGGGCTGGCTTCAGCGATCCTCAGAACTTAGACTCTTGATTAGCCAGGATTACAAGCATGAGCCACTGGCACCGAGCTGCGTTGAGCTTTTTATCTCCTTTTACTGGTGTTAAAAACACTCAGCTTTCTATCACATCAGCTTATTCCTCCCCAGCACTACCTCACAATAGGAACAAGTAGCTAAACAGGTGAAATTCTGTGATCTCTTTCTTCTGCATCTTTATATTCTCTTGAGGAAATGAATCTGGTGTGGTTAGTTTCCAGTGTGCTAATGAAATAAAGACTTGTGCATTTTCTGTATCTCCTTTTGATATATTTGGATGCATGAGATGTTTTATAAAGCTCTCCTGGAGCATTTGTTCTAAAAAACACCTCTACTATCTTATCCTTGTGCCTGCTTTCCCTATTTTGCCTTTGCCCATTTGCTATTAGAATCCCTTATTCTAAGCCGGGTGCCCGAGGCTAAGGCCTGTAATCTTAGCTACTCAGGAGACTGAGATCTGAGGATTGCAGTTCAAAGCCAGCCCGGGCAGGAAAGTTGTGAAACTCATCTCCAATAAGCCACTAGAAAACCAGAAGTGGCGCTGTAGCTCAAGTGGTAGAGCACTCGCCTTGAGCTGAAGAGCTGAGGGACAGTGCTCAGGCCCAGAGTTCAAGCCCCATGACCAACAAAAAAAAAATCCCTCATCATTCTAGATCTGAGGTTTCCCTCCTGCTGAGTTAGATCCAGTTTTCTTGAGATTGTGGGTCTGCAGAGTCTGTTCCTGCTTATCCATCTGCTTTCTTCCTTCCTGGAACTTAGTATCATCATCATCTCCTTCTTCCTTCTGGGTTTTTATCATAACTATCATTTTGGTGATAAGAGCAAGGAAACAGCAGATCACTAAGCAAGATTTAAATTGATGACAATGCCAGAGAGCCTGAAGTAGTACTTGTATGTTCAATCTATCTGTAGGTATTTGGAGGGAAGGAAGAGTGTGAAGGTATGCCAAGCTGAGAATATGTCTGGCACCATGAGGAGGCCTATGGCTTCATGTACTGTGCTGGAATAAATCAGTGGACAAGAAATAATGGGCCACGTAGTAACATAGGAACTTTGACTTTTTATCTGCGTCAGGGGAGGTCGTTGGGTGATTGTGAGCTGGAGAGGGGAGGCAGGATGTGGGAATGAGAGGCCATCAAGATTGAGTATGTCAGTAGGTTAGAGGTCCTGGAGGAGTTGAAGGACTTGGCTATTGATGGATTAGGTAGCATGAAGTGGAATAACAGTATAGGAGGAAGACTTGGATGTTTGAAATTCAAATTATGGAGGGGTTGCAGCTTTTGGTAGTGACCAAGAGTAGAATGTGAAATTAGACTTGAAAATAGGATGGAAAACAAGATCCAGTGTGTGTATAAAAGATGTCAAAGACCCAAGAGACTAGTGTATTGGAATTGTTATCCCAGGAATACTGAAATTATCAGGCATTGTGATGGGAGTAGTCAACGCCAGTGAGCATGGAGCTGACATCTTTCAGGATGATTTGTGGGAATGGCGGAGCACCCAAGCAAGATGAATAGTAGGCACTGTGGTCTTATGAGAGCAATCGAAAGCTAAATGCTTTTAGAATTGTGAATGGTCTAGGAGTAGCATGAGGAGTCAAGAAGGTCCTTGCTTCACTCCTGTTAGTGATGTGTGTGGTTCGTGGAGAAAACTGATCACGATAAGGTTGGTTTTAGTGAAAACACAGTGATTGGGATTTTAATGGCATTTGAAGAGGTGGAAGATAAAGCCCAACAAATACTGTAGAATGGAAATAGTTGGTAAGATAGTCTCTAAAAAGCAAAATCCTGCCATAAACCTCTGTCATCCCAGCTGCTCGGAGGCAAAGGCAGGAGGCTTGAGGCCAGCTTAGACAAACTAGGAGATGTCACCTCAAAAATACAAATAAAAGAGCTGGGTATATGGTTCAAATGGCAGAGAGGTCCTGGTTCATTCCCCCTCCCACCAGTACTTAAAAGTGCTACCAATCTTACTTGAGTCATTCAGTATAGAAATGATCACAGGGGGCTGGGAAGGTGACTCAGTGTTAACGTGCTTGCCTTGCATGCCTGAGGCCCTGGGTTCGATTCCTCAGCACCACATAAGCAAAAAGAAAAAAGCTGGAAGTGGTGCTGTGGCTCAAGTGGTAGAGCGCTAGCCTTGAGCTGAAGAGCTGAGGGACAGTGCCCAAGCCCAGAGTTCAGGCCCCACGACCGGACCCCCCCCCCCCCCTAAAAAAAAAAAAAAAGAAAGAAATTATCACAGGGATGATCCTTCCAATATTGAAGCAATTTGGTTAATTTTTATCAAGTTGTTGAAACATGCTATAATTTATGTACAATTTTGCTCACATTTCTAGGGTGGCTAGTTATGTAGTCTTAAATGGGTTTCTTGATTTCTGTATCTGCATCTCCCCCCACCTCCTACCTTTGTGCTGGATTGGAGAGCTTCATGTGTATTTCTTTCATTTTAAAAGTGATTTTACAATATTTAGAGTTCTGCAGCCATTATCTCTGCCTTTGTTTCAGAGTCTGATCTAATTTTCTGGAGTTTTTAGATTTCAGGATTTAGTAAGGAAATGTACTTGTGGCTAACTTGACTCACTTCATCACTTTCAGGAAAGTTCACATCCTTGGATCTTTCCAAAACATCAAAATGGCAAGAACTGCCATTTGCAATCTCATCCTGGGTAATAATTTTCATTACATCTGTTTTATTCTCTGTGTGTCTGTATGTCTGTGTCTTTGCCTATCTTATCTGGAAAGAATGGGGAATTGAGGAAACTCAAACTACATTTGCAAAGCAGTGTAGGGTAATGTTAAAGATACCCAGCGGAAGTCCTTGGTAGTTAGCAAATGTGGGCCTAGAGGAAAATTCAGAAATTCTTTGTGTAGATCCTATTTATCCAAGAAAATTAGTTATATTGCTTAAATCACTGCTGCTTTCCCCTGAGAAGTGTACAGAAACTCCAGAACAGCAAGAATAGGAAAGCTTGCTGGGCAGCTGCCTTTTTCACTGAGCCATGTATCTGGGTTATACGACTGCAGCAGCAAACTTGGATTGTCCTCTAGTGCCCAGAGCTGACTTCTTTTTGAAATATTTTGACAATATGTATGTGTGTATATGTATAAATTACTTTTTTCTTTTAACAGGAAATCCTCCATCAAAGGTTTATGGCAATATTCGAGCTGTGGCTAGCAGATCAGCAGACCGATTTTGATTTCATATTAGAGACTTTTTATCTTTGGACTTCAAAGAAAAAGCCCAGTGAAGCTGCGGCTAAAGTGGTAGAGAGTTACCTTTGAGCAAAAAAGCTCAGGGACAGTGCCCAGGCCCTGAGTTCAAGCCCCAGGACCAACAACAAAAGCCCTGACGTTCTGCAAATGTCCATACAAAACCATGTGGAGAATGTTTCAGTCACATTTAAGCTTGGGTCCCTTCCTCCATTCTCAGTCAGAAGCATAAACAGAAAGAGAAGGTTTAGGAGTATTCACATTCAACAGCTTATAGAATAAACATCAAAATCGAATACGATTGTACGTTAAGTATAATTTAACATGTTTCTCACTTTAAATCGCATGTAGATTTGCAGTTTAAAATCCTCCCATTTATAGCAAACTTCTTGTTTAAATCTTTCTTATGAACTTTGAATCTTATAAATTTGTAAACAGTTGTGCCCTGTAAATTGTAATTAAAAGAACTGTCTCAGGAAACTTAGGAAGCATAACCCTAGTTAATTCCAACATTAGGTGATTATATAATCAGGTCATAAGCAGAAGCTTTGGCTATGAACCAACCAGTAAGTACTGATCATTGGGTTTATTTCTTTGTAAAATGGAAGACTTTGTATTGTAATGTTGATAGGAGGAAAGGTTTATTTTTTAAATAAGTATTCATGAAAGTACTCACACATTACAAATTTGGGTATATTTCTCCTCATGACTAGTGCCTGCCTATTTAAATATGTGATTATTTTTAGAATGGAAGAAATCAAGCTTATTAAATGTGGTTTGATACTGTATTCTCTTGTACATCTTAAAAACCCTAATCAAACTTTTAATAATGGGAGTTTCAAGAAAATTCAGAAGAACTAAATGAAAAAAAGTACTTTTTTAATAAGCCTCTACTTCCTCTACATTAGTGACGTGTGTTACTGTCCCAAGCTGTTTTGTACATTGCATGGGATTAGGTATACTTACACACTATAAGGTCCTCCAAAGGATGGCGAGGTAGGCTCCTCCCTTCTTGGCTATGTCTCCGCCCAGTACCTATGGCACCTAGGTCACTGGCAAACCTGGAAGTCACATCATCTGGTGTGGCCACACCTTCCCTCACCTTCTCCCTGTCCTTTCCCTACTTAAACCCAGGTCTGACCTCAGCCCACCCATTTTGGCCATGCCTCTGCACCATGCAGTGGGGGCTAACAGTTTGTTAAAGTAAACTTCTCTTCCTGCCTGAATACTGCAGGTTCTCTTCTATCTGCTACCTAATTAAACCTACCTACTTTACACATACCAACTGCAAATGCAACTGAAAATCACTGAAAATAGCTCTCCAAAGAAGTGACTTCACTTTGGCAACACAACAGTATGGGGAGAGTGTATAATGTTACTGAATTCCTTTACTAATGTTGAAATGTGGAATGTGCTGTGACTTATTCTGGATTCAGTAGCACTGGCCCATTGCCACTCTGCAGAGAAAGATGCATTCAAAATCATGATGGCTATTAGTATATGCTTTTTTGTGACATGAGATCCACAAGATCTCATCTAATTGGGTTTTCAAAGCAGTTGTGCTAAAGTGAACCACTGCTAGGTAAGTAAATGTTTTGGGTTGATTTCTAAGAAACTGAGGCAGACCATAATTTTGAGGAAGGAAGTCTGTCAAGGAGAAATGATGTTTGGTTATTGATTGAATTTACTGTCTTGAAGATGTATTAAAACTATAATTAATTTGCCCTTCTCTGAGGAAGTAATACTTTGAAAGGAAGACAGAAAACAAGGGACTTGACTAATTCCTGGAAGGGAATGAATGGAGAAGGAACAGAGGTAACAAATTGAACTATAGCACACTGGTAGTTCTTAACAATCGGTATTAATCACTTCTTTAAACCCTTGTGGCAAGTCACTAAACTAGTGCCACAATCATGCTTTTGTGTCTGCCTAATCCTCTGGAAACTCAACTCCTGACATATCAGTTTACATATTTATTAATACATTGTCTTGGGAATAGGCCTGCAAGAGGAGTGCTTTCATACATGGCTATGGGAGGAGACAAAATTTCCTCATTATTCCAGGTCTAGCCTCCAACTCATGCTCCCTATGTCGTCATGGGAGGGAACAAAGTGTCAAGTGCAAGGGGAGACCTAATTTTCCTGGTAAGAGTTGTGCAAGTATACAGTGACAACAGACATAAAACACTACAACTTGGAAGATCCTTATATTGTGCAAACACTGATTACTTACTTGATTGAAGAAAATAGTCCTCTGGAGGCTTGAGAGAGCAAGAACTCACCAATCTTACCTGGTTAATGACCAAGGAAGCAAACACCCCAGTACTATTGAGCATCTTTTCTTGTGTTTTGAGCCATTTGTTATTTCTTCGCAATAATGTCAAGTCCCTTTGCCTGTATTTTAATGTTTAATGTTTTGTTGCTGTTGAGTCTTGGTTCTTTATATGTAATCTGAATATCATCGCCTCATCAGAACATGGCAAGTATTTTTTCCCACTTCTGTAGCTACTTCACTTTGGTGTCTTACAGACTGTTAAAAACAGGTAAACCAGAGCTGAGGCTTAAGTGCATTTTTCTTAAGCTTACCCTACCATACTCTAAGGAGCCACAGAGTCCAAGGCATTTGTGTATGGCATTGTGTGTGGCGCAGAACCTCAATATAGATGTTCTGGGTATAAAACATCCCCAAATCCTGTAACTCATTTGGGCAAGGGCTATTATTGGGCATGTGTCAAATCCTTATTACAGTGTTGGAGTTGGAAATGGATTCTACATTTATTCAACTTAAGTGTCAAGAAATAGTGACAGTACTGAAAAGCATAAAACCTACAACCAAAGTCAGGTGTGGTTATGCATGCCTGAAGTCCCAAGTACATGGGAGACTGAAGCAGGTAAATTAAAAGTTCAAGGTCTGCTTGATCTGCACAGTAAGACTCATGTCTCAAAGTATATACAAATGTAAATAAGGTCACAGATAAGTCGAGCTACCTATTCACTTATTAAATACTGAGCAAACAAAAGCTAGGTAATATTGAGAAGAATTGGGAACCATCACTGAAAAAAGATACTTTACTTAGGTGTATCTTTTGTTTATAACTAGGAGAAATAAGACATAAGCCAATATTAGAAAAGGACAAATGCTAGAGAAAACAATGCAGTAAAGGAGACCAAGTGTATTAGTATCTAAAGGCAGCCATGAGAGATCATGTTGAGCCCTGGACATACCTGAACTATGGACTAAAGGCATTAAGTGTGGAAATCGGAATAAAGCCGCCTCAAAACAAACTAGGCACTGGTGGCTCATTGCCCTCTAGCTACTGAGAAGACAAGATCTGGAGGATCATGGTTCATAGCCAGCCCAGGCATACAAGTCCACAACTCCAAAATGAACAATAAAAAAGAAAAACTAGCTGGATGCTGGGTGCCAGTGGTTCAAAGCAGGAAAGTTCCTGACACTCTTAGCTCCAATTAACTATGAAAAGCCAGAAGTGGAGCTATTGCTCAAGTGGTAGAGCACTAGCCCTGAGCACACACAGGCCCAGCGTTCAAGTCCTGGGACTGGTGTGCGTGCGTGCATGTGTGTGTGTGTACGTGCGTGCATACACACACAAAGGAGGCATTATGGAAATGGCAAGTGCTAGCCAGCAAGCAAGAGAAGTTATTTAAGAATAAGGACTGGAGTACAAACCCCAGTCCAGCCAAAAGAAAAATTATAGACCTTTATGACTAAGCACTTTTGGGGCACATAGCCTAAGGAGTCTGTCTTTGTCACAATAGCCAGTTTCAGCTGAACTGGCCAACAAGTGATGAATGGATAAAGATATGGTATGTACATACCATGGGAAATAGCCATAAAGGAAAATGCAGTGGTTTTCAATAAAATGGGTGAAACTGAAGACGGCAGTAAGTTAAACCAAGCTCAAAGCCAAATTGTTGTTTTCCTTCATCTGGAATCTAGACCTAAAAGATACACATAAGATATACATACATTCATATATGTGTGTATTACAATGCTTCATTGTAGGACTTATGTGGGACAAGAGACAGGAAACCGAATGAGGGAGGACATATAACTGGAATGTATGCTGTCCATTTAGCAGGCATTAGGAATCTCATTGAAAGCTGAAAGCATGATAGAAGCAAACAGAACAGTAGGTCAGTCTGCCTACAATATATATGCACATCTGAAACATGGTAAAACCTGTGTACATTCACTGAAGTAATGGAAACATCAATGACAGGAAAGTAAATCAGGCTCTTGGGCAGGTATCAGTAGAAGGTGGGGAGAATTATCAATGAAGCCTTCCTTGAACAATTAATAATGTTAATTTTAAAACTCAGGCACAGCTGCCCACTGGCACATTTGTCATCCTTAGCTACGTGAGAAGAGTGTTCCTCGCTGTACTTCTAGGCCAGCCAGAATAGTTGCACATGCCTGTTACACTAGGTAGGGGAAGCAGCCTGAAGTGAGTGGACTGAAGTCCAGGTGCAAACCTGGGCAGGAAAAAGCCATCTCAAAAGTTGCCAGTCAGGGTTGGAGTGAGGCTCAGTTGGTAGAGCACTAGCCTGTAAGCAAAAGCAGCAAGTACCAAGTTCAAGTCCCTGTCTTGGACCTAAAACAAACAAAAAAGGCACAGCTGGGCACCAGTGCTTCATGTCTGTATATCCTTGCTACTCAGGAAGTTGAGGTATGAAAATCTTGGATCAAAGACAACCAGACAAAAACCGGTAATACGACACTTCTCTAGCCAGCAAAAGCCAGAACTGGAGGCATAGTTCAAGTGTTAAGAGTGCCAGCCCTGAACCAAAAAGCCAAGCAAGAGCTTGAGGCCAAGTTCAAGCACCAGTACTACACACACATACTTTAAATTTTTTTAAGACATTCATTAGCCACTGGGCGCTGGGAAGCAGCAGGGAGGACAGGGTGGTAGTGCAAAGGCCTAAGGTGGAAGCAGGCTAAGACAATTCTAGAGAGAAAGGGTGGTAAGAGATGAGATCAGGGAAATAGTCGTTTGACTGAGTCTTTTGGGAGCTTGTCTTTCTTTTATTAAGGCTTTGTAATGACTACTCTTCCCATTATAAAGCACATAATTTTAACCTGTGGCTTACAATGAAAGAATCAAACATTTTATCAGTTTTGAAAACACAGGAGGATTAGCTACCTTACAGCTGTGAAGTCCAAAGACAACTAAATATATTCAAGGAAGTTTCAAATATTTTATTTTCTTATTCATACAGTATGAAGTTTTCTAAGGATCCCACAACATGACGTATCATGCAGAAGAAAAACTAAACATTCAACATAAACCACCCCCTCCCTCTCCACCCCCACACAAAAAAAAGAAAAAAGGAAAAACCCTCATTCCCCAGTAAGGAAATATTGTTTGCACTATTTTTCTGAAACGCCAGCCAGGATATGCACAAGCAAGAGAAATAGAAAGCATTTGCTAAAATATTTGTAACAAATAATTATATACAAAAAATTCACAAAAGACTAGTTCCCCCTTGAAGCAGAGCACATGGCAGTTGACACTGGAACAGATCAAACCACAGCTGGGATGTAAGCCACGTCCTGATCCAGAGGAAGAAAGTTACATGTAGTGGAGATTCAGTTTGAACATTAACATTTCCAAAGTTTGGCAACATTATCTTTTAAAATTATGCAAATTATGTAAACAAGAGGTACATTTTAAATCGATCTACATGCAAAACTCCATGTCATGCAAGGACACCAAGCACCGGGATTTCTCTCACAGACAGAGCCCATGATGTGCAGCACTCAGCTGAAGGAGCAGCAGTGGCAGGAGAGGGTGCCCCACTCAAGACTCAGTCCCCTGGACTCCACCTGCCCTACTACTCACGGTTCTAAAACCACTTGTTCAGAAAACTATAGAGGGGAAGATTACTGTCATATAACGCTAACCAAAGTGTTTTTCTTCCAGCCAATATAGTACCTTTGCAGAAAAGGGAAGGGTAACAGCAAGTGGTGGAACATGATTTACTACTTTTATATCACACAAATTTATTGCATTATCATCCATTACCAATTATTGGGCAAACAAAAAAATGCATTCTATGCCTTGTATTTAAAAAAAAGTATAAATTTAGATAAAATTTTGCTCTTCTACAATGTAGATTAGCAAGATTTCTCTCATTTAAGTCACAAGTGTATGTGGATGTTTAGACACATACATGCACATTAAATAGCCCAAGTTTTTTATGTAAGCTCCAAGTCTTTTGAGACACAAGGGAAATTCATGGTTCAAACACGAGTTTAATGACAAATTATTTACCTATGTATAATGAAACAAACAATGTCCTAAGTAGTTACATGATTGCTTCAGGTTTCCTTAATTAAGTAATGCAATAAGAGAAATCATGATTGCTTCTGGCCTTTATGCATAAAATCAGGACTGGTAAATTACACTTACTCAGGGACATTTAATAAATGTTAATGGCTCCTAGTTACAGAGTAACAAAACGAAGCAGCCATAGCACTGTGCAGGTACTATAGGAATACAGCCAGCTCTTGGCAGCAGCATTCAACTACACTTTCTTCTCAGGCAGAGATGGATTAAAAGCTGCTCAGCAATGATTTGTAGTCCCTGGAAATATATTCATCAGTATAAATAAAATTACAGACCCCTCTGTCTAAAAAAATGTAATTAAGGTAAATAATAGGACATTAACAAATGCTTTGTCAATCTCTCAAAGGAGAAAGCACAGGAAAATAGCTGGCCTAACACCCTGCTCAAATTGTACAATCTTCTATCTACATATAAAACTGTGTGAAATAAAAGTAAGGATGTTGTATGTTCTGCTTGGCACTTTTGTACTCTATTGTTTTGTTTCTGAATCAAGTATATTAAATTAAAGCCAACCTACTACATATATAGAAAGCTACATATATCTATATATAAATATTTACATATGTATATATAGATACTTTCTTGTTATAAAAGATGAAGAAAAATAAATTAAAAAGCCAACCCCTTCCCTTTCTCCACCACATTGATATGCTCTTTTCTTGTTGCTGTCCCTTCAGACTTTAAAGTGCTACACTGAGTTATTGAGAGAGCAAGAGTTCAATAACACTTAGTTGGCTTCATGAGGCTCATGTTGGAAAATGTGGCTTCACAGAGAAAAATACTTCCATTTAAATACACAGAGAGCATTGCTGGACGTCTTGAGCAGATCTTCAGAGATGGAGAAGAAAGCAAAAGTGTTGGGTGGTACTTTTCAAAGAGTCACACATCTACCACCATCTTTTTGTGGATATCTAGGCCACCTACAACCTGCAACAGAAAGAAACAGATCCAGATCAACAAAGCTTAAGAAATGCCTTTTTAGTAGTATCAAAAGTATAATTTAAGCCCAGCACTGGTGGCTCATGCCTGTAATACGACCTACTCAGGAGCCTGAGATTTGAGAATTGAGGTTCAAAGCCAGCCCAAGAAGAAAAGTCAGTAACACTCTTATCTCCCATTATCTACTCAAAAATCGCAAGTGGAACTGTGGTTCAAAGTGGTAGAGCACTAGCCTTGAAAAAAAGAGCTCAGGAACAACTTCTAGGCCCTGAGTTCAAGCCCCATTACTGCCCCTCCCACCTCCCCACAAAAAGGTATAATTTACAAAGCATACTCTATCCATTTTTAGAAGCTAGATGTTAAAACAAAAATTGGAGTGCCTCAAGTTAGAATTTTCAAAGTCTTTTCTTGGGCAATAGGCATTCTGTGGGGTTTTTTGGTATCAGTCCTAGGGCTTGAACTCAGGGCATGGTCCTTGAGCTCCTTTTTTTTGGATCTGGCTGTGGGGCCTGAACTCTGGGCCTGGGCGCTGTCCCTCAGCTCTTCAGCAAAAGGCTAGCGCTCTACCACTTGAGCCACGGCGCCACTTCCGGCTTTTTTCTTTTTGCTTATGTGGTGCTGAGGAATCGAACCCAGGGCCTCAGGCATGCAAGGCAAGCGCTCTACCACTGAGCCACCTTCCCAGCCCAGGGCTCCTTTTTTCTTAAGGGTAGCTCTCATCACATTTTGGTAGTTAACTGGTGACAAAGCCCTTACATGTTTCTCCGTCACACTGCACTTTGCCACTTCCGTTACAGACCAATTTCCTACCCACAAAGAATGTTGACAAATGTATATTCAGCTTTACACTAATATATTATCTCCTAAAATATAAGCATTTCTGCTGTGGATTTTAATGCCAAAAGAAGAGCTACTAGAATTTATAATTTATAATGATGTTTTGGTTCTTTTTTTTTTCCAGTCTGAAGAGCTAAAGATGCTGCTGTAGAACTTTGAAATACAGTGTAAATGACTTTCATCTTTTTCAAATGAGAAATAGTTATGCTTTATTGATTCTTCCTACTGATACAATGTCTAAAATAGTGCTTGATACAAAATGCTTAAATGAAGATTTACAGAGTTGTACAGCACATAAATAGGCAGACACAGGTCTGGCATTTGCTGCCTCAGTGTTATAGATTAGTTGTAAGTTATATTAAAACCTGTTTTGTGCTGAAGAATGATTACGAAAACTAGAATATCAAATAAATATATTCAGTTCAATTATTTTCATTGATGAGCCATTTACTGTATGAGACTTACATTGCACATTCTTTTATTAAAAATGAATGTCAAATCTAAAGGAAAAAATATTTGAGTACTTTATTGATATAGAACCCTTGATTTTTAACCTTTATACCTTACATTGTACAAGAAAAGTTTTAAATATTTCTGTATATAATTATAACATTGTCACAGGGGCTGGGAAGGTGGCTCAGTGGTAGAGTGCTTGCCTTGCATGCATGAGGCCCTGGGTTTGATTCCTCAGCACCACATAAGCAGAAAAAGCTGGAAGTGGGGCTGAGGCTCAAGTGGTAGAGCACTAGTCTACAGCTGAAGAGCTGAATGAAGTACAGCACCGAGGCCCCAAGTTCAGGTCCCACAACCGACAAAAAGAAAAAAAAAAAAAAAACATTGTCACAAAGATACTACATGTCTTATGTGCCAGAAGCCTTAAAAAATCTTCCTATGAACATGTTGATATGATAATTATTTTCTCATTGGGTATGAAGCGACGAAGGATGTTGATTTATGTGTCCGTTTTGAAGAATTTTAAAAGAGTATTTGAAGTTGCTAAAATCCTGATGTTCATTCAAGTCAAATGATAGTCACTATATACAGATGCTAATATTCTAAATAATAGTATATACTTACGTGAAAGCTTACAAAGATAATAAAATAGTGCCTAATTGATTGGTTTCTAACTGTTCTGGAATCTAGAGCTTGTTGGTATCCTGTGCCCACTTCAAGAATGTTATTGTTCCTTTATTCCAGAAGCTTTATTCAAACAAGCTGACATTGAGTTGTTGGTCTTCCTTAAAACTATTGAAATATTTGCCTCTTTGAAAAATGTGTGAATACTTTTCCTGTTTAATAAAAGCAAGTTATGTTAAAAAAAAAAAAAAAAAAAGACTCTGACTTTCTGACAACTTTTACAGGCTGGCAACCAACCTTAATTCTCAGATCTCAGCCTCTTGAGTAGCAAGATTACAGGATTACAGGCATGAGCCACCAATATCAGGCTCATTTTGTGTTTTAATACAAATGTCAACAACCTTGTCCGGTAAATAGCCACAAGTATTTTGACTTCTGAGACCACATACCCACATCTTTATTCTGGCATCCTTCCAGGAACCAGCCAACACACACACAATCACTCAAAAAACAAAACCCTGGCTTTTTTTGCCCCAGTCCTGGGGCTTGAACACAGGGCCTGAGCGCTATCCCTAAGCATGTTCTAACTCAAGGCTGGTGCTCTACCACTTGAACTACAGCTTTTTCATGTTTAATTTGGAGAGGAGTCTCATGGATTTTTCTGCCAGGGTTGGTTTCAAACCACAATCCTCAAATCTCAGCCTCCTGAGTACCTAGGTTATAGGTCTGAGCCACTGGTGCCCAGTAATCCTGACTCTTACATCACGGATCAGTTTTATCTGTTGTACATTTTGAATCTACGTAGTTAGTTCCCTTCACTCAACACTATGTTTTGACATTAATCCATGTTGTATTCAGAAGTAACTATATTTTTATATTTAAATTTATCCTTTACAATATTTTATTTGAGTTGAGCACCTGTGGCTCATGTCTGTAATCCTAGCTACGCAAGAGGGTTAGACCTGAAAATCACAAATCTGAAGTCAGCTAGGGCACCAAGCCATTGAAACTCTCCAATTAATCACCAAAAAGTCAGAAATAGAGCTATGGCTCAAGTGGTATAGCACTTACCTTGAGCACAAAAGCTAATGGACAGTGCACCCAGGCCCTGAGTTCAAGTATCAGGACTGGCAGCAAATAAATATATATAAACATATAAAGTTTACTTGAAAAATACAGCATAAAAGCTAATTAGCTCTATAAACTGCAATAGAACAAGCAGTTTGCCACAATGTTTCTTTCATGAGCAGACACTGACACTAGAGATGTTAACATGCAAACAGCTTATTTGCACTTAATTCCCAAACATACACTCCTTTAAATCTCTGCCTCATTATTTCCCTGACTATTCTTCCCTTATTCTCATCAACCCCAGTTTCTTAAGAGGTTGCAGGAGAGGTACATAACTGAGGACCAAAGAGGAGTCCTCATGCTGCAATGGCTTCTCAAGAGACTTTAACCAGCCCTCTTGTTTTTAGCTTCACTGTCATCTCCAAGTTATGCCCTTCATTCTTCCAGAGAATTATTGCTAATTTCTGAGCCTTTCAAGACTTTTGCATTATAAACTAGTTGGTTTCTCCAGTTTCCAAGCTGACAGTCTGTAATCTTTTCTCCCCCCCATGCAACCATGCAAATCACAAATGCAGTCACATTGTCTTTTCTGGTACTCATTTTGTCCATTCAGGTTCATAATCCTTTAATTCATTTTATTACAATTTTAGAAAGAAAAATAAATGCATGTTCAATCTATGATCTTCAAAAAAAATTAAGTAGGCATATAGTATATAATCTTTTAAATTTACAAAAAAAAAAAAAAAGGCCAGGCACTGGTGGCTCATGCATGTAATCCTAACTACTCAGAAGGCTGAGTTCTGAGCATAACAATTCAAAACCAGCCTGGGCAGGGAAGTCTGTAAGACTCTTACTTCCAATTAACCACCAGAAAACCAGAAGTGCCAATGTGGCTCAAAGTGGTACAGAACTAGTCTTATGCAAAAAAGCTCAAGACAGCACCAGGCCCTGAGCTTAAGCCCCACAGTGACTGACAAAAATAAACTTTTCCAATCCCTTTCACTACTGTAGCTTAAGGAGACAAAATAAAAAACATGGTAAAGCTAATATTACAGACTTCATCAACGTTTAGAAAAGTGGGTTGCATTTGGTTTTGTTTTCATGGCATTGGGGACCAAACTTAGGGTCTCATACCTGTTACAAAAGTACTCTTTATCACTTGAGCTCTATTAAGATTCTTTTTTTTTTTTTTTTTTTTGGTCAAGGTGATATTAAGATTTTTAAGCTATGTTTTTTAAACATGATTAATAGAAAACCAGCTCTTTTGTACTTACAGCACAGAATTCTTCAAAGGATATTCTTCCATCTCCATCCTTATCTGCATTTATTATGGTTTTGTCTACAATCTGTTGTAACTGTGTATCTTTCAGATTGTTTCCCACCATCATCTTCAACACCTGGAAGAGCTCTCCATTGGAAATATAGCCATCTTTATCCATGTCGTAGATGCGGAAAGCAACTAAAAACATAGGTAGGAAAACAACTATATGTAAGACAATCACATGTGAATCTTTTAATGAAAAAGGAAACAATAGTCAAACATCTAAAATTATGACTATGTGGATGCCTCTTTCTGAAATATAGAAGTTACCCATAGGTTCGGTTTAACATAGTTAATTATTAAGAGTATGAGGGCTGGGAATGTGGCTCAGTGGTAAGAGTGCTTATCGTGCACAAGTCCTGGGCTCAATTCCTCAGTACCACATAAACAGAAAAGGCCAGAAGCAGCACTGTGGCTCAAGTGGTAAGAGTGCTAGTAGCCTTGAGCAAAAGAAGCCCCAGGACTGGCCACAAGAGTATGAACCATGGACTCAAGATTGCCCAAGCCAAAGAGTATACCTAGACCTAGGTTAAGTTATTTAACCTAATGTGGAACCCTATAACATTCTATACTGAGCAAAAAAAAAGTTCCAACAAAAAAAAAAAAAACAAAGTTCCAACCTCTCTTTAGGGCAGTTCTTCCAGGAAAGGAAAGGAAAGGGAAGGGAAAGGGGGAAAGGAAAGGAAAGTGGGAAAGGAAAGGGAAAAGGAAAAGGAAAGGGAAAGGGGAAAGGGGAAAGGAGAAGGGGAAAGGAGAAGGAGAAGAGGAAAGGAGAAGGAGAAGAAGGAGAAGGAGAAGGAGAAGAAGGAGAAGGAGAAGAAGGAGAAGGAGAAGGAGAAGAAGAAGGAGAAGAAGGAGAAGAAGGAGAAGAAGGAGAAGAAGAAGAAGAAGGAGAAGAAGGAGAAGGAGAAGAAGGAGAAGAAGGAGAAGAAGGAGAAGAAGGAGAAGAAGGAGAAGAAGGAGAAGAAGGAGAAGAAGGAGAGGAGAGGAGAGGAGAGATTCCTGGTTAAGTCAAATAGCTAGTTTAGCTAGTTTATATGGCTGTTTTCAGAAGGAAATTCTTAATCTCCCTCTACACAACTAATAATACATTATTCAAATACAGTAGTTGTAAATATCCTGAAGGATTCTAATTACAACATAATAAGAACTCTAACACAGCTGGATTAAATCTTTTAGAATACTTTAAAAGAAGTCTACAATGCAGTGTGGAATGGTAGTCATTTAATAAGATTGGTGTCATTGAAGAAAAATACTTACACCTCAACTTCTGCTCCTTATCTCCTTTGACACTGAACTGAGAGACTCCCTCAATGAATTCTAAATAAGAGTTGAAAATGTTTACAAGTAAGAACTTTCCAATTTTAACACAGAAAAAAACAGTATTTATCACCTTTTATATCCCAAAAGTTATTTCCTATGCAAAACAAAGTATCTCAGACTGAAAACTGAAAAATGCCTAATTTCAAATCATCTGTAATTCCACACACCTGTAATTTCAGCATGCAGGCGGGCCTAAGCAGAAGGATAATAAATTTGAGGACCTAGCAAGACCTTAACTTAACTATAAACAATAAAAACACATACCTATAAATCCTAGCTACTCAGTAGGCTGAGATCTGAGGATCATGGTTTGAAGTGAACCGAGGCAGGAAAGTCAGTGAGACTCTTATCTCCAATTACCACCAGAAAACTAGAAGTGGCACTATGGCTCAAAGTGATAGGAGTGCCCAGGCCATGAGTTCAAGCCCCACAACCAAAAAAGGAGGGGAGGGGAGAAGAATAGAAATAAAAAGAAGCAATTTTAAAAATAAAGCTTTTTTTCTCATTTCAACTGCAAATTCTGAACTCATCAAATGAGTACTGTTAAGCACTGCAGGCCATAACATTCAAAAACACATTCTTGAAATTACTTTTTTCTTTAGACTATTACTAATAAAAGGCTTTAAAAAAAAAAAACTATAGCCAGGTACTGGTGGTTCATGCTTGTAATTCCAGCTATTCCAGATGATCCCGGTTTGAAGCCATCCCAGGCAGAAATGTCTGAAATAACCAGCCAAAAACCTGGCTGTATTATGTACATGGTAGACCGCCAGCTAACAAGTTCAAGCCTCTAAGTTCAAATCTTGTAATGGCAATATTTTTTTAAGTTGAAATTGAAATGTTTTGCTAGAAACAAAAAGAACTTTGGATTTCTTTTCAAAATTCAAAACCAATTAAATACACAGTTGGAAATTTTGTACAAAATAATTATCTTCACTGCTTGGGAAGCACTAAATTGTCTGTAAATCAGAGCATTGTCACTAGTCAGCGCTTTCAGGTCGTACTAAATTATCTGTTTTAGATGCTTTCACCTACAAATCAGTCTTCCAAACTAAAAAAAAGTCTGTTGAGAGTTTTTTAGTGAAATATTTACTCTAAGTCAAAATCAAATATAAATTTAATTATTGTTAGCAAAAAGCACCTTCAATGTCTTTGTGCAATCTAGGCCCAACTAATCTTGTCTTGTTTTCTGATAATACTACTACTACCATCCTTACTACTACAGGTCTTAGTATTAAAAAAACAAAAAGGTTTAAACTACAGCTTCTAATATTATAAGTTGTCCTCAAGAGGGTAATTTTCTAAAAATGAGAAATACTAAATTTCCCTTTTGGGAATAGACTATTGTAAGATACCTTACCCATTTAAGGAGCAAACAGTAAAATATCTTAGTTCATTATACACGCCATTGGTTTTGAGGTTTTTACTGTAACCTTTTACTCTAAGATCACCAAACTATAAAGACTTTTTGTAAAATCTTGTTTTATTTTGTACATAAAGACTACACATAGGTTATCTGTGAATTTTAAAAAATCAAAACTTTACCTTTAAAGTCTACTTCTCCATTCCCATCTGTGTCAAATATATCTATTACTCGCTGTACTAGAGGATTCTGTTGTAACTCAGGCAGAGACATGAACTCTTCCACACTCAAAGAGCCAGAATTGTCCAAATCAAGTTTCTTAAATCGCTTTCCTAGCCTTTTAATTTCATCAGCATCAACTAGAAGGAAACAAAAAATGGTAACAAGATTTTTAGAGGATTATCTGTATGGTTATTAAAAAAAATCCAGCAGTTAATTACTCAATAGTTTAATTTGTACATTGGTTAAAAAGAATTACATATATAATTAGCTAATTTCTTTAAATATAGAAAGCACAAGTATATTTGGTTACCTTTCAGTTTGTTTGCTCCTGCCATAATATAGAAAAGATTGTTTGCCCAGTGCCCAGATATCACAGGACTGAAGATGCTAAGCTGATCATGGAGGTCACAAGAGATATCCAAGGTAAGACAATGCTAAGCTCATCACCAATATCCTACCAAACAAGCTAAATCAGCTTTGCTCTGTACCAAGCAAGCCACCTTTCATTTTCACGTCTGTAAATTGTAATTTATTTCTGATAACTCATGGTTCAAAACTCAATAGTTTCCTTCCCATCTCACTCACCCCATGATATCCAATTCCCCTCTTGGAAAGCAATGTGAGCAGGTTCCTGAATATACTTCCAACTTCAGATCCATTAATACTATTTCCAAGACTGAGCAGTGAAATACAGCTTTTACTTCTCAACCTAACAAAATTCACTGTTCAAAGCTAAAAAAGGGGGAGAGGGGAGGTTGTTTTACTTTGTACTTACAAACTAGCTACAAAAATTCAGTATTGGTCTCTTTTCACATACATTATTGAAAAAAAAGTTTTAAGTCACATCATTTTGATAAAGCATGAGACTAATCCAGACAATTTTGATGGTAGCACAAAATTTTTTAAATATATAACAAAATTAAACTGCCAATTTTTAAGAGAAAATGAACAAGGCAAATGTTACATTGCCAATAATTGTATCTATGCACTATGGTCCACTGTATTAGAGAAGACACTGTAAGCTATTATGACAGCTAAATACATGGCATCCTTACTGCAAAAACTAAAAATTTAAGGTAAAATTACATTAAAATAGTATTACTGCATTTAATTATACCACTAAAGCATTGTAGAACTACAAGTTAATACTTTGGTATGAATCAGGCCACATATAATTGACAAACAGGGAGTATTGTCAACAAAGCATGGAGATTAAAAAGGCTCACAGAGATTTTTCCCAGTATAGATACTATTTGACTTAAAATGTGCAATTAACTCATCACAAATAGAAAATACCCTAAGCTGAAATGTATCCAATACATCTAACCTATAAAGCCTCACTGAAACTTAAAACATGTTCAGCACGCATTAGAGTACAGTTGGACATAACCATGTGACCTAAATATTTTATTGTAAAGTATGAACACTTCAAGTCCTTGTATTTAAAAAGCAAAGTGGTAACAGAGAACACTGCAGAAGAGAGTATTCCCCCAAGCCCAAGGCTGGACTGGGAGCTATGGCTTACTACAATGACTAGCAACGAAAGTTATATAGCTATCATATGCCAGTGAAAGTTTGAAATTCCAATTTCCCTGTTAAATGTGTACATTTTTCAAATTATCACAAGTCACGACTATCTGTACGTTATGAAGGTCAGGGGTAAGTTTCTTCCAACGAAAAACAAAGTCTAAAATATTAAAACATTAAGAAAATAAACAAAAAAATTTCCTTTATAGAAATTAATGACAACTTGGTGGCTTCAATATCTTCAAGGCTTCTTGAGATGAAGTTGCAAAGACTTTCTTACCACCACCTCCAAATACAATTAACAAAGGTGACTGTACACTTGCTCATCATTCATGTTTACAAAATTACTTTCTGCTGAAGCAAATGGCTTCAAGAACCTATACTTCAAATTAAGGGTTTATATTTATAAGTATTTTAATACAAACACCAGATAATTTGTATTTATATCTTTAAGATTATTAGTACTCTTCTAGGAAGTTATAGAAAATGAGTAGTGTATCCTATCACATATCACAGCCAGATGTATGATTTGCAGCACAAGAGAGTTTCAGGAGCACATATTTAATGGAAACTGTCTATTTCAAAAACCAAACATACAAACTCGTATTTTAAATAATCAAAAACTGAAATATATACCTCCTGATCACATAAGCTACAAAAAACATTTTACAATCCCATTAAAGAGAATTCATTGCCAGTAGCTTATATTTGTAATTCTAGCTACTCGGGAGGCTAAGATCTGAGGATTTCGGTTCAAAGGCAGTCTGGACAGGCAAATCCGTGAGACTCATCTCCAATTAACCATCAAAAAGCTAGAAGTGGAGCAGTAACTCAAGTTGTAGAGTGCTAGCCTTCAGCAAGAAAGCTAAGGGACAGTGTCCAAGCCCTGAGTTAAAGCCCCAGTATCAGCATAAAACAAAACAAAATAAAACTCATCAAAATAAATATTCACAGTAAAACACTAGCTAAACACAGCTAACCATTTTGAACACTTTTTCCACATTCACATTTTTCTGAAAAGCTACCTTTTTTCCATGCTTAACTGAGTCTTATTGTGGAAATAAGACTAGAAAAAAAAATGATGACCAAATAATAAAGTGGAAAAGGAAAAACAACATTTCTACAAAGAGCAAATCAAGATTTCTCCACAGTACATCATGTGTGACGAGGGGAAGGGAAAATTTGACACCATTAATATTTGTAAACACTGTTAACACAAACACTTGAACAACTCAGAAAACTATTAAACAAATTCAGGCACCTGAAGGATTTTTTAGTTACCTGGAAAACTAATTGGAAACTAACTGGAAAGACAGCATTTTACAGTTTTGAATCCCCTCACCTTGCATAAAATAGAAAATTTTGGAGGGGCTGGAAAGTGTAGGTGGCTCAGTGATAGAGCAAAGTTCTTAGCATGTGCAAGACTCTGGGCAAATCCCATGATGCACACACATGCACAAACACAACAACTTTTGAGGGAAAGAATATAGAAAGAATCATAAAACATCAAAATCAGTGTATTCAGTTCTATCCATTCTTCTTTCAACTGTCACCATTAGAGTGCTAGCCTTGAGCTAAAGAGCTGAGGGACAGCGCCCAGGCCCAGAGTTCAGGCCCCACGACCGGACCCCAAAAAAAACCCAAAAATCAACTGTCACCATTAACTTGTTTAAAGGGGAAAAAGGGAAATGGAAAGTGTTACTATGTATCTTATAGTTGTATCTATCATTAAGTTTCTGGCTAAAGTCCTAGTTAAGTAACATTTTCTCTTCTTTTGCCAGTCCTGGGGCTTGAACTCAGGGCCTGCACATTATCCCTGAGCTTCTTTTGTTCAAGGCTAACACTCTACCACTAAACCACATTCCCAGCCTTAAGCAACATTTTAAATCTACTTTAAGTATCTTCTTAGGAAATATTACAAAGTAGTTAATTCTTATTTTAGATGAGTAACCAAAACTTGCCAAATGAAAGCCACAACAATTTAACAACAAATGAGTTCTTAAAGAGACCTTCAAACTGGTCATGGTATGTATGCCTGTAATCCCAGAAGCCAAGAGGCAGAAGCAGGATTGTCCCTGTTAAGTATGACTGGAGAAAAGAAGCTCATAATGTTTCCCATTTCTACTATTCCCAATATCTCATTGCAAATACAGCTCATTTGGAACCTTCTGTATCCCACATTTTTTTAATTAGCATTAATTAGTTGTATACAAGGGAGGGGGAGGGTTGCTTGGCATACAGTTTACCTTGATCAGATAACACGGAACTTCTTTAAGCCAGTAAAATGTAGAAGCCATAGCTCTTTGTCAACCACTCATTTATTTCATTTTCCCTTCCTTCCAGATAGTACTATAATGATGAGTAGCACACATACAATTTTCCTATTTATTATCTAGTTAAGACTAGTTGAGAAAGTAGAGGAAGTACTAAGTATCCAAAAGTACTTTAAAAACTGCCTTTTAAAGCCAAAACCTACGAACAGTAACTTTCAAAGACAAACAGTAAAAACAGTTCTTTTAGGTATTGAACAAAGTGATTTATTTTGTCACTTGTCTTTACAGTACCAGTTACTTAAACATTTCTATTTGTCAGCAGTGGACCAGATATGTTGTAGGACTTCTGAAGCACAAGCATTCCTATAAAGCAGACAGATATTGCTAAAGCAGATCAAATTAACCTTGTTAGCACCATTAAATATTTTCATTACATTCAAGGAAGATCTGTACTTGGTACCAGTTAAGTATTAAAGAAGAACTTCCAACTATTGACGCCACTTTTTATCAGGCTATTTTCCAACTGCTAAGGGTACTATTCTTGTAAGAGATGGACAAGGAAAACAAACAACCTCTTGACCTATCTTGTGACTCAGATACTCTTCTTTTGTGACTCAGAGATACTCTTCACATTTTGCCAAGTTGAAGGGCATTTTATTTTCTCACTCTCCTTTGGGAGAAATACCATTTTCAATAGTTCAGAATGCTTACATCTTAAAATTTTAAATCATATTAGAAGTAATCTTATAATTCATATAGACTGTCGTGTTAGTCATTTTATGTCATATCTTAGACAAGAAAAGCTCTAGTGCTTTTAGCTTGAGCTTATAAAATATAGAAAGTTATTAATAAAGTGGCATATTACTTACACAAAACACCTTAAACTCTTACCTAGATTTATGTATTTTCAGATCTAAATATGAAATTCAAACATCTTACTAATTTTAACCCCATAAAATAATTAAGAATCTGCTTTTTGAGAATTTATGTAGCTACAATAAAGCATATTTTAAACTGCATGTTGATACTAAAGCAATATAATGCTAGCAGAGACAGAAGCTTACATATTCATCCTCCTGATAAGAACAAATTACTTATTTCCCTTTACAACATTTATTTCTCTAATTCAGGGGGAAAAAAGAATTTGGAGTGGTGTAGTTCAAACAGCAGGGCCTTTCTAGCAAATGCAAAAGCCCTGAGTTCAAACCCCAGTACTGCTGAAAAAAATTAAAAATAAAAACAACTCAATTTTTCTCCAAAATTATAGTAGAGACCTGAAAAAAGGAAGAGCTACACAGAATGGCAGAAAAAATAAACCTGTCTCAAATTTTAGCTAATTCTGAATAACTGTATGGTAGTAAAGACCAACAGGACTGTCACTCCTTCGGAAAGAATCTTTCAATTGCCATTCATAGATAATTTATTGCTTTAACAGTTTCATGATTTAACAACAAAAACAAAATAAAGCAAGTCTTTTAAGTTTGCTAGCAATATTTTCAAAGTAATTATATTTAATGTAAAATCTTCAATAAAATCCTAGAAAAGAACACTTCAAGTCTTTCACCAGTTTTCACTAACACACACAGTTCCAATTTCTGACACCTCTTAATTCTCTCCCTGTCTTTTACAACTTTAAAACTTCTGATTTTGAAGACATCCTTCAGCTTACACTCGATGTTTTCTCATAATTTTAATTTTAGATATTCAGGGTAAATATACCATAGAAATGATGTTGTGTCCACAGCGCAGTATATCAAAACATTAAGGACATCAATGCATCTTATTACTAGTGATGCTGTCTTTGATCACTTAGTCAAAGTGCTATCTGCAATATTTTTCTCTAAAAATCTACTTTTCATTTTGTAATGAAGAAGTACCCTGGGGGGAGGTGGTACTTTGAGGCAGTGCAATTATTTCTTACTCAGTCCTGACCTAATTTTCAACATTCATCATTGGTTCTTGTCTTCACATTTCATCACTGTATTATTTGCCTAAGAATCATCTCCTCCCGCTTTCCTGCTACACTAAGTACAACAACAATAAAACTAATCCTTTCTCCATTTATTTCTCTAACTACCTCAGTGTGGATTAATGGCTATCTACTTTATTCTATGGGAAAATTCAATATTATCACTATTCATATTTTATCACACTGTTTTAAATTTGGTCTGCAGGTACTACTTCAAGATGGCTCCTGTGTGGGCTTTCAGCAATCCCTTTTGGTTTTGTTGAGCACTTCCTTAATTTCTGACACCACAACTTGTGACAAGATCATCCCACATATTTCTCATTAACAACCTATATACACATATTTTGAAAATGATTCCTCAATCTCTTTCATGACAAGAAATTTACAACTATACTACAGAACAAGAACTATTAACAAATATTACTCAATTCAAGATCTTAAACTATCTTGAAGAGGTATTTTGAAAAAAGGCATTAGAAAGGCAAAAATTACCTATGGAGAAATACATATAAAATAGCTCTGTAAGGAACATCACAAGAAAAGTGTTATCAACTAAGGTAATGTTTCTCCAAACCAGAAATACAAACCACCAGGGGGCGCAATAAAAAAGGCCTTCACAAATCTCCAAAATCCCTCAAATTTTTAGTAATTTTGTTTACAAACCAGTAGTTTAATATTTATATTAAACAGCAGAGTCTTGACTAAGAAATGAACAGAACAAAGAAAGCATATCACCTACATTATTAAAGCCTATATAGTAGATACAAACACAGTTGGCACACTTTTTGGTCTGTATCTTTTCTTACACATAAAAAAGATTACTTAAAATATATTTGTTTCAGAAATACACCATAGTTTTAGAATAAAAGAATTAACAAGTGCTTCATGTACTTCTAGATTATAATTCTTTTTATTTTTTTGGGGGGTGAGCACCAGTCACTCATGCCTGTAAATCCTAGCTATTCAGGGGGCTAACGTCAATTCAAACCCAGACCAGGCTGTAAATAAGGTATGTTACAACATGTAACAAGATCACTTGTTACATGGTCTTTTCTCCACTATACTACAAAAAAGTTCGAAGTGGAGCTGTGGATCAAGTGGTAGAGCACTAGCCTTGGGCATAAACGCTCAGGGGCAGTGCCCAGGCTCAGAATTTAAGTCCCAGGGCTGCAAAAAGAAAAGAATAAAGCAACATGAATGTGAGATTCTAGCCATCCCAGTAAAATATCAAGTTATAGTTGAACATGGTTATGTACTCTTGTAATCTTAGCATTCCTGAGGCAAAGAGATAGGTGGGTTGAGTTTAAGGCCAGCATGAACAACATAGAAAGATCCTGTCTCAAAAAACAAAACTAATTATCAAGTTATAAACAAAATGCTAAAAGTAAGTTTAAGACAATTTTGAGAGCTGATATATTTTTAAATGTGGGTTTATTCTAGTATACCTACCAGTCAATTCCCTAATTATGCCATTACATTATGTAGATAATTCTCCTGGGCTTTATACTGCATCCTACAATCATGCTGAATTCATCTATTCTCCTAATTGGTAATAGGATTTGACATATATGAAACAATGTCATCTGAGAATACAAACAACTTTATTCCTTTGCGATCTCAGTATCATTTTAAATGCTTTAATTGTTTTTATTCTCTTTCAGTAGTTGTACAAAAGGTTTCAATTCAACATGTCAGTCTGGAGTACAATGCGACCTCGATCAATGTCATCCTTCCCATCTTTCTCCTGATCTCTCCCAACACCACCCATCACCTCAATTCAGCTGGTTCCATTTTCACATATGTATATGGGGATTCGCTCACCCTTCCTCCATGATCTCCCTATACCTCAATAACACGTTCCAGGTTCCTAGTTTTCATTTTGTTAAACTGTAGGTGAATTGCACAAAGGGGTTACAACCATTGGAATCCTTCCCTACATGTATCATACTTCAGCTAATGTGTTTGTATATATGTGCATATGATCCTGTATGTTTTCTAGTCCTCTGCTTAAACTATGAAGTAATATCTTGTACTGAGTCACTTTCCCAAGTTATCATGCCAAATTAAACCTACAACCTCATCTTTGAGCATTCTCAGTCCAGCCTAGGCAGCCAATAGACAGAAACAAAGAAAACTGCAATGTCTTAAAGTAACTTCCCTGAGTTCAATCCCCAGAAAGAAAAATTAAAAAACAAAACACAAAAGCCTACTAAGAAAACAACAGAGAATAGCTTAAATCAATCCAATTTTGCTTACTAAAGTTATCCATTAGAAAAGTGTAACAACTTCGTAAGATATACTACAGAATAACCCGACACAATTGCATGTGCTATACAGTCAAAGCTACTCAGAAGTTGAGCTGGGTGACACAGCAAGTCCCTCCTCAAAACACGAAGATTCAAAAAAAATTACAAGAAAGGTTTATTAAACTATGGTTAAAAATATGACAAAGAAGTGGCACGGTGGTTCAAGTGGTAGAGCGCTCGCCTTGAGCTGAAGAACACAGGGAGAGCACCCAATCCCAGAGTTCAAGCCCCACGACCGTCAAAAAAACATATATATATATATATGACAAAGAGGCCAGGAGTATAGCTCAATGGTACTATACAGAAAGGGGGAGGAAGAGGAGAGGGAGAGACAGACACACACAGGAAAGTAACAGTGTTGGGATACACGGATACACACACACGGACACACACACACACACACACACACACACACACACACACACACACACACACACACACACACACACACACACACACACACACACACACACACACACACACACACACACACACACACAGAGGAAAAGCAATAATGCTGCTTCTCATAAGGCTAGTACAGGGATTTAAAAAAGGGCACCAGAGGCTCACACCTACAATCCTACTCAAAAGTCTGAGATCAGAGTATAGATTCAAAGCCAGCCTAAACAGACAAATTCTGAGACTCTTATCTCCAACTAACCAGCAAAGAACCAAAAGCAGAAGCAAAGCTCAAGCAGTATACCAGTGGTAAGCAAAAAAATCCAAGTGAGAACATGCGGCATGCGCTCACATGCGGGCGCCAGCGTGCACACACATACACATACACAAAAGGAGGGCGAAGGTATGCAAAAGGTTTATGTAAAACGGTGCTAGAAACAGTGCCACCCACATTATGTGTTCCTCCTTTTAACGACAAAGATGTTTAGATAACTGTACTAGGTTTTCCTCTAAAGATAGTCTTTAAAATAATGCAGTAGGTTGTCTATATAGTCCAAGTCTGAGCTCTTACTAGCTTATTATGTATTTATTCCGTATCTATTTTATGCCAAGTATTAAATTATACTTAGGCTTCCAAGTCAGTCTCTCTCCTCTCCTCCCCCTCCCTCTATTCACCCCCTCTTTTCTTTTTGTTTGTGCCAGTCCTGGGGCTTGAACTCAGGGGCTTTGGTGCTACCCCAGAGCTCTTTTTGCTTAAGGTTAGAGTTCTACCACTTGAACCACAGCTCTACTTAGTTTATTTTTTAAAGTTCACTGTAGATAAGAATCTCATTGACTTCCCTGCCCCCCACCCCCACTTCAAACCATAATCCTCAAATCTCATACTTCTGACTGAGTAGTTAGGATTACAGGAGTGAATCACTGGCATTTGGCTTCCAATTCTTTTTCTTTTAGGAACAGTTCACAAAGCCACACTACAAAACTGTACTATCGGGCTGGGACGGTAGCTCAGTGGTAGAGCGCTTGCCTTGCATGTATGAGGCCCTGGGTTTAATTCCTCAGCACCACATAAGCAGAAAAAAAAAAAAAAAAGCCAGAAGTGGGCTATGGCTCAAGTGGTAGAGCGCTAGCCTTGAGCTGAAGAGCTGAGGGACAGCGCCCAGGCCCAGAGTTCAGGCTCCACGACAGGACCAAAAAAAAAAAAAAAATGCTGCAATTAGCCGGGCGCTGGTGGCTCACATCTGTAATCCTAGCTACTCAGGAGGCTGAGATCTGAGGATCTCGGTTCAAAGCCAGCCCAAGCAGGAAAGCCCGTGAGACTCATCTCCAATAAACCACTAGAAAACCGGAAGTGGCACTGTGGCTCAAGCGGCAGAGCGCTTGCCTTGAGCTGAAGAGCTGAGGGACAGCACCCAGGCCGAGTTCAAGCCCCACAACCGACAAAAAAAAAAACTGTACTATCAAAACAAATGGTCTATATTAAGATTAATAGCAAATATGAAAGCATCTGACTTGAAAATATTCTACCCTTACAAAATTCTAAATCACAATTAGAATCCTATAAGCAGAAACATGAAAAACAGGTAAAGAATAAACTCCATTTCACTTTTACCTTCCAAATCTCACAAGTATATCTGTGACAGATAAAGTAGCATTAAGAACTCTAACTGAAAAACAAGATGAGATTTTTGCCTATTTTGAAGTTTCTAAATACCAGAGGGCAGTCTCGATGACAATGACCACTCTTGGTAATATAAAATGAAATTCTAATTTTCACACCAACAGACATTCTACTACTGCAGAAGACAAAAGGCAACTAAAGTAACCAAGGGAATGCAGTTATTCAAACAGAAATAAGTTAGTATTTAAAGATATAGGGAGAACAGGTGGGAAAGTAGTAGGGCAAATAGGACTGAATCAATAAAACATAATGTAGAACAATATAACAAAGGGATTAAGAATCACCCTTTTATTTCTATATATTGGACTATAAGAATAATATTGTTCTACTTATCAACTATGTTTTTCTTTTTTAGATTTTACCCCTATTCCAAGAACTAAAACAACAACATTAAAGACATTGGAGCCGGGCATTTGGTGGCTCACACCTATAATCCTGCCTACCCAGGAGGCTAGATCTAAGGATCAGTTTTGAAGCCAGCTTAGGCTGGAAAAATCAATGAGACTCTTATCTCTAATTAACCACCAGAAAAATGAAAGTGGAGCTGTGGCTCAAAGTGGTAGAGCACTAGCCTTAAGCAAAAAGGCTCAGTGACAGTGTCCAAACAGAGTTTAAGCCCCATTAACAGACATTAAAAAAGAAAAGTTGTGGAGGGCTGAGCATGTGGCTTAGTGGTAGAGTGCTTGCCTAGCATGCATGAAGCCCTGGGTTCAATTCCTTAGTACCACATAAACAGAAATAGCCAGAAGTGGTAGAGTGCTAGCCTTGAGCAAAAGAAGTGCAAGGACAGTGTCCAGGCCCTAAGTTCAAGCCCCAGAACTGCTCCCTACCCCCAAATAAGGCTGGAATGGAAAAATGTAACAATCACACATTTCTAAACGGATGTCAAAATGAACATGTCATTGATAAAGCATCCTATTAATAGGCTACTATAAATGGTACAGGTAACAAGAGCACTAACCTAAGACTTTTTTTGTTAACTCTTATTGTAATATTATCACAATTAATTCTTAAAATCCAGTCTTTTCAATATTAAAGTTCCAACAAATATACTTATTTTGGAATAATCACTCCTACCTCTACCCTCAGGATTTAAAAAACTAGCAAAAACCTCATAATTACACTTTTTAAGTGATTCTATTTGTACAGACTTTTTAAAGATAACATATTTAATATTTGTGTGTATCTATTTCTTTCTTGAATATATGAAAATCTGTACTTTCCATCTCAAAAAACATTTGGTAGGGCTTTTTCTAGCCCATAAAGTATAAGCATAAGTCACTTCTAAACCAAGACCAATAATATGGCCTTCAGGTCCTTGCAGGCCTGGATCCCTGAGTTACCAAACAGAAATAAAGCTACTACAAATCCAGTTTGTAATTCTGTTAACATGAAAATCTACAAGATGAAACTACTGAGATTTGGTGGTCTATCCATAGTGAAAACATTTATAATGTTTATTTAAAAATTACTACTTGGCACCAGTAGCTCAAGCCTATAATCCTAGTTATTAGACAGCTAAGATCTGATGACCACAGTTCAAAGCCAGCCTGGTACAGCAAAGTTCATGAGACACTTGTCTCCAATTAACCACCAAAAAGCTGGAAATGGAACTGTGGCTCAAAAGTGATAAAGTGTTAGCCTTGAGCAAGAAACTCAAGAACAGCACCCACACCTTGAATTCAAGCCCTCTGGACAAACACCCAAAAATTAAAATTAAAAAGGAAAATAAAATTAACTTAAGCTTAATTTATTAAAGTTTTAATTTAAATTATTAACCTAATGATTGTTGATCAAATTCATTACTCATTCATCATCATTTAAATGGTTAAGGGTTTAACTATGCTATATAGATAAACATATATAATAAATGTATGCTTATACTATTCAGAGATATTCATTTTAAGTAAAAGAAACTCCTAAAATCAAGAATATTCAACTTACAGTGTGAGCACATTTCCAAAGGATAACTTGCCTCATTTCCCTGTAAGGAAAAAAGAAAAAAATTGGTTACCAGATTGGTTTAAATTTCTTCAAAATATTAAACAAATATTTTATATAACAAAACATAGGGAAATGAGCCACAAACCAGAATGATTTTAGCCTTATAAATTGCACTTATATTTTTTTCACTGGGTGAAAACACATTGTACAACATGAGAAAAAGAGCTTTTGACTCAAACTGCCTTAACATGAGGATCTGCTACTTAGAACTTAAGCAAACATATTTCAAATTATTAGTCTAAACATGTATTTATCAAATCCTCACTGAGACTATCAAACATTGTGTGAGCTCATTTTGAAGAATAGCTCAAAGCCTCTTCTGCCATCTCTTCTTAAGTTTCCTGAGAATGCAAAATAAACTGTTAAAAAGAAAAAACTTGTTACCTGCATTGAAACTGAATTTTCCACATGCTGTGTATTAAACCAAGTCCAATGTAAGTCACTTTATAACTATTTCTTTTCATGAAAAACCCTATCTCAAGCTGGGCACCAGTGGCTCACATCCATAGTCCTAGGTATTCAGGAGGCTGAGGTATGAGGAATGCAGTTCCTAGCCAGGCTGGGTAAGTAAGTCCACTAAACTTATCTCCAATTAACAACCGAAAACAAAGCCAGAAGTGGAACTATAGCTCAAGTGGTACAACGCTAGTCTTGAGCAAAAAAGCTCAGAAACAACACCCAGGACCAAAACACACACTCAAATTTGTAATCACATTAACACATATAAGCTCCATCCAATTGTTTCCTATATTAGGATATTATGTGAAATATCTGAGACAAAATGTTTTTTAGGGAAACTACAGCTCAAGACCAGTATCTGTATTTCACAGTTTTTAAGTACTGAGCCCAAGGAAGTTTTTTTTTAAAAAAAAAAAAAAACAAAGGTAAAGGATCACACCATTTGTTTAACAGTGGAACCAAGTGGATTGGCAGTTCTAAATTTCAGTGAAAATTCCAAGTATAACAGAGAATAATAAACATCTCTAAAATGGTCCCTGGATCTTAAGGTATATTGAAAGTTCAGTGGTAAACTGAGAACCAAGTATTCTATATTGCATTGTCGAATCTGAACCCTGCCTAACAAACTATTAAGCATACAGTAGGATCAACAATGAAATATTTGTTTATATTTGTATATTGTCGTAAGAAGCTAATGAAATCAATCCTAAGGGGGAAAGTTTAGTATAGTATGGCTGGTTTTCTTTTTAAGCATTTCAATCAATAGCTGAGTGTGATGTTGCATGCCTATCATCTCAGCTACTCCAAAGGCTAAGATCAAAACAACAAAAAAGTTTGCAACAGCCCATCTCAACAACAACAAAAATAGCTATCATCTCAGTTACAGTGAGAAAACCAAAGAGGATAATCACAGACCAAGCCAGCCTGGACAAAAAGCAAAACCCTGTCTCAAAAATTACCTGAGCAAAAAAGAACGGGGGGGGGGGGGGGGGGGAATTGGGGGGGGAATGCCTCTCAAGTGGTAGAGTGCCTGCCTAGCAAGCAAATTCCCTGAATTCAAACCCCAGTACAGCCAGGACAGAAAAAATAATTACACATGTCAAAACCAGCTTTACAATGTCGGTGGGGGGGGGGAGGGGGGGGTATGATTGGGTGGGAGGGAGGGGGGAGGCTGGGAAGGGAGGTGAAGGGTAAACAAAGGAGGAGGATGCAATGCTTGGTAAGAAATGTATGCATTATCCTGCCCATGTAATTGTAACTCCTCTGTACAGTATGTTCTCAAATAAAATAAAATAAAATTTAAAAAAAAAAAAAAAAAAAAAAAGAAAAAATAATTACAGATAGGCTAAAACTAAAAGGACAGAAAAAACAGCTTACAAACACTAATCAAAAAAAAAAACCATGATTATATTGAACTATGAAAAGGTCATTATCAAGGAATACTACCAGAAATAAAGAACGATGTTACATAATGTTTAAAAGATGGAGTTCAAAAATATACAAACTACGAATTCCTGCAGAAAAGCAGAACGAATACAGAGCTACGGAGCTCACTTGATGAGGCCAGCATTGTCTTAATAGCAAAATCAGACAATGACATTATAAAAGAGAAAACTATATTTTCATCTCTTTTCATTACCATGCATGTGAAAATCTTTGCACATGAATCCAGGAAATTTTCAAAATTATATAAACGTCATAACAAATTGATAATTACTACAGCAATGCAAGGTGGTTTATTTAACATCCAAAACTAGGATGATTCTCAACAATAGTAAGTAAAAAAGCAGTCATCTCAACACATGCAATAAAAGCATTAGGCTAATTCCAAACTAATTCATAATAGAATACTCATCAAATTAAGGCTTTTCTTCAGTCTCTAAAAGGGTATCTAAAACTTCTTCAAATAAGATGTCTATTCAGAAACAAGGATACCTATACCAGTACAATAACGCAAGAAAAAATAAACAAAGAGTAAGATAAACTGCCTTTATCTGCAGATAATATAATTATATGTGTTCATAAGTTCTAAGCAAAAGGCTGTCAGAATAAATGATTAAGAGAGATGGCAGGATAAAGCATATAGACAAAAATCAGATGTACTCTCACATTCTGGGTAGTACAAAATGAAATTAAGAAAACACTTCCTCCTATAAAATCATCAAAAATACAAAATATTTAGAAATAAAGTCAAACTGTGTGCAGAATGGACATAGCTCAGAAATATTAAACATGATCTTTAAGAGAGAGAGAACAATGCTGCTGGGCATTGGTGGCTCATGTCTATAATCCTAGCTACTCAGGAGGCTGCAATCCCAGGACCACAGTTCAAAGTCAACCTGCGTAGGAAAGTCTCTCAGTCTTTATTCAAATTAACCAGCAAAAAACCAGAAGTGGAGGTATTGCTCAAGTGTTAGAGCACCAGCCATGAATGGGAAAAAAAAACACTAAAAACATCAGAAGATTTTATAGGAATCTAAAATTAACATGAAAATACAAAGGACCTATACTGTTAAATAAAGAAAAATAACAATGGAGACAGACTCTAAGCATCTGACAAAATTATAAAGTTCTGGTCATAGATAACAAATAGACACAAACTAAGGGAGCACAAGATTTTCAAGACAGGTGCCCAAGACATCCAGTGAGGAAACGTTTTTGCAATGAATGGTATCAGAATAAGGGGATTATCTGTATGTGAAAAAGAAAAAAGTTAAAGAGAAAGCCATTTCACAAAAAGTATAGAAACAGCAAATGAGCATGCGAAAACATTTTTAACACTGGACACTAGAGAAAGACAAAACCACAGTGACATACTACTATATATGCAACTAGTATAATACAACTAAAATTTACAAAACTGACATATCAAGCATTACCAAGATGTATTTTTTTAAATGGACATGTGGTGGCAGAATTCTTAAATTGCCTTTCAAAATTCCATTCATGATTACATTCATTTTCTTCCACTTATTAATATACTCATGTTAAGTATCAGTGGAAAAATACTTTATACATAGAAAATTTCCCCAATCAGATGACTTTAGGACACGATCAATCATCCATGTGGACCAGATCTATTTGTAAAGTACTCTAAAATCAGAGTTTTCTCTGACTTGTTTAAGAAGAAGTCAAGATTCAAAGAATGAGCAGAATTTAACACAAGGGAGATGGAGAGGCTGGTTGGTATTGAATGAAGGCAGCTTAAAGAGTTTAGCAAGCAAGGAGCTGACTTCTGCCAAAACCCTAAAACAACTGGGACTGGGACACACACTCTCAGAACTTCCAAAGCAGACCAGTCAGGTAGCACCTAGACTTTAGCCTTGTAATACCCTGAAGAGAACCTAGTTGTGCCATAGTGAACGTCTGATCTATGTAACTATGGAAAAGATGCTGTCTTAAGTAGCTAAGAATGGTTTTAAATCCTAAGTATTTGTTACATAGCAACAGGAAGCTAATATCCAGAAATACAGCATATGTGGCTAAAAGAAAAATATGTCATGGCAAATAGTAAAGATATGGATCAAGTGGATCTTTATACACTGCTAGTAAGAACTAAAATTTTACTCTTACTTTAGAAAACCAACGGGTAGATTTTTCGTTTATCAAATGAATTTTTGATCGAGTTAATGATCAAAACAAATTTACAAAAGTGTTCACAAATATCCACATAAGCTTTATTCTTGTTAGTCCAATCTAGAAACGACCTAAATGGATCAGATCAATGGATAAACAAACTTCGTGGAACAAAAACAATACAAGCACTATTCAGTACTGCATCAGTAAAGACTGCTGATGCCTATAACTTAAATCTAGAAAGCAATATGCTAAGTGAGAAGTGAGACAGCAAAACACATGCTGCATGATTCAATCTATAATGTTAGAAAAGACGTACTATAGTGTTTAAAACTTCAGAGGATGCTGTGGGGGCGGGGGTGAATGCAAACCTTTAGGGTGACAAGACAGACATATTCTACATCCCATCTGTTGTAGTGCTTCCAAAATTATAGATCTAAAGGTGATATTTGTCATGATACATTGTATTCACAAAACGGTATGCTGCATTGTAACATTTTTATAGTAACTATGTAAAGGTAATATATACTATTTTAAAACTACACATACATCAAAACTGTTATTTAAACAGCACACTTAAAACTGGTTAAGGTTATTGTATATACCTCAACAAAACTGATTTTTGAAAGCCAATTACCTCAGTCCCAAGTATAATGGAAGTGCTTAACAAAATTAAGTCTCTAGTTAAACAATCTCATTATTTTAGATAATAACCAAAATAATTTCCTATGAATCTATTCAAAATTCAAAAACTATAGTTTTGTCTTTATAAGGCACATGCGAATTTGAATACAACAAATAACATTTTCCTGATGAAACCCAAAATTTTAAAGCAAATTTGACAGTCACAATTTTTTCATCCCTTCATTACCTTCCCATACCTTAAGCGCCACCTTAGCACTTGTCTTATTAGGTTATGATATGCCTTGTTGGATTTAAGAATATCCTGTATTTGAGGTTTAATTTTAGAACATGGTTTAAAAAAATGGTACCTAGCATTTTAAGTAATTTGTAAAGAAATTAATGCATTAGCAAATTCTTAAAAGTTCAGTTACAACTTTAGATTTTTAACCTTCCATAATGAGCATTTATTCAGCATCTGGCCCCACTACATACATTTTAATTAAGCAAGCAGTATACCAATGTAATATTTTTAGTTCACACAAGAAGAGCCTATAACCAAATAAGGCAATGTTGTCATCTCTTCAAGTCTACTAGATAAAGATAAATGCCTAAATATCCTCACAGCGTATCTTCTGAAAACAGTCTAAACTTTACAGAATATGTCTATGAAATTTATTTTTGTTCTCTCAAATTTCAACACTTTAAGATCAAAGTAACTGTAACATGAAGTAGAGATCCAAAAACTCTTTTCTTCAGTTCTTTGCCAGAATCTTTCTTTAGATAATATTTTCCTAATTACTACTGATTTGATCCTCAAATTAACAATCATAACAGAGTTTAAAAGTTTGGAAACACTAAATTACATGAGTTTGAAAGGATATATTAAGAATCAATCTAAATAGCTTTAAATGCTGAAAGATGGTTTGCCAGCTTCCCAAGAATTAATGTATTATAATGAAATAAATTTCTTCTAGAAATCACTAGCCATCTTAATAAATATTTTGTAACACATATTTCTTTTTCCTAGAAATATAACGCAAGGTGTAATTTGGGGAAGAGGAAGTAAAAAGATCAAGAGAGATGCAGGAGAAAAAGACCAGTGATATTAACAGACCTGTAGGGCAAGTCTTTCTAGAAAATAAAGGGTTCAGAATTAATCAAAGAGTTAATAATTTGTTCATAAGAAATAAAGACTAGCTGAGTGCCAGCAGCTCATGCCTATAATCCTAACTAGTCAGGCTGGATCTAGAGATCAAGGTTCAAAGCCAGCCCAGGCAGGAAAGTCTGTGAGACTCATCTCCAATTAATCACCAAAAAGCCAAAAGTAGAAATGTGGTTCCAATGACAGAGCACTAGCCTTTAGCACAAAAAAGCTCAGGGACAGAGAGGACCCAAGCCCTGAGTTCAAGGCTCAGGACAAGGAAAGAAGGAAAGGAAGGAAGGGAGGGAAGAAGCAAGGGAAGGATGGGAGGGGGAGGGGAGAGGGAAAAAGAGAAAAAGGTGAGAAAGAAAGAACAGAGACGGAGAAAGTACAGAAAGAGAAAAAGGGAGAAAGAAAAAATAGAAAAGCAAGGAGGGAGAGAGAGAGAAAGGAGAGAAAGAAGGAAGGGAGAGAATGAAAAAGGAAAAAAGAGAGGGAGAGGGAGAGGGAGAAAGAGAGGAAGGAAGGGAGGGGGGAAGGAGAGGGAGAGGGAAGGGAGAGACACAAACTAGATGACTTCAAGGTGTACTAGCCAAAATTATTAAACACTAACGAAGATGCCAGATATTAAAATATACACTAAAAAGGTGAGGAGACGAAGGTAGAAAAAATGAAGACAGAGAAATACACTGAATATCAAGAAACTCTTGCAAGAATCCTGTTGGTTCAAGAGACCAAACAAATAAAATATGCCTAACTTCCCCATTCCCCCCCTCCCCCCCCCCCCCCCCCGCCCCTCACCATGGGGCCTGAACTCTGGGCCTGGGCACTGTCCCTCAACTCTTCAGCTCAAGGCTAGTGCTCTACACTTGAGCCACCATGTCTGGCTTTTTCTGCTTATGTGGTGCTGAGGAATTGAACCCAGGGCCTCATGCATGCAAGGCAAGCACTCTACCACTGAGCCACCTTCCCAGACCCATGCATAACATTTTAATATTTTCTTTCATAGGCCTATGCAACATACAGTGAAGTGTTTAAAAAATAAAAGGAAAAAGCAATAGATCTCAGTAGTACAAGTTACTGGCAACATATAACTAACAGGATTTTAGTTACAGCAACAAATTCAGTACTAGTTATTTTGTGGAAAACTTGTAAAAATTAGTTATGGTACTACCACATGGCAGAAATATTAAATAGCATTATTACTATTAACTAGGGACTAGTTTTCCTATAGAAATAAATGCCATATTTGTATTTGTCAAGACTTTGGGAGAAAAACAACACAGAAACTATGGGCTCTGATGACCCATGTAATCCTAGCTACCTTGACCTGAGTGGTCAAGATTTGAAGCTAGCCTGGGAAGAAAAAGTCCATGAGCTTCCATCTCCCATTGTCCAGCAAAAATGCTGGACTGAAGACGTGGCTGAAGTGGTAGAGTGCTAGCGGTGAGCAAAAGAAACATAAGAGAGGATCTGATACCTGATAATCTGTGTGAGAGAGCTCTAAGCACCTGCAAGTCAAACATGACAAAAACTGTCACAGTTACTTATCCTCCAACTCACTAAATCAAACTAGCAGATGCTGAAGACACATAATGTTAATTTTTTTTTTTTGGTCATGGATCTTGAACTCTTGGCCTGTGTGCTATCCCTCAGCTCTTCAGCTCAAGGCAAGCGCCCTACCATTTGAGTCACAGAGCCACTTCCAGCTTTTTCTGAGTAGTTTATTGGAGATGAGTCTCACAGACTTTCCTGCCTGAGCTGGCTTTGAACTGTGATCCCTGAGTAGCTAGGATTACAGGCATGAGCCACCAGCGCCTGACCATGTTACCTCTTAAAAGATTCAATAATGGAGCCTGAAACAATCATAGCTATTGCTCAGTTTCACAGTTAGGATGCGTTTCTATTAAACAACATCCAAACTACTCACTTGTCTTTCTCTACTACTCAGTGTTAAACATGATTTTGTTATTTATCTCATATGCTATACAAAGTATTAAATTCATTTATTAGTTCTATATTTTTCTTGCATATACCTAGAATTTTTCTATGTGAGCCATGTGTCACCTCTGAATAGTTTTTCTTCCCTTTCCAACCTACATATGCATTTTCTATTTTTTCTTGCCCTACTGCAGTGGTTAGAAGGTCCAGTACTATACTGAAAAGGGGCTTGAAGACAAGATGCCTTTGCTTTGTTACAAATCATGTTTTTGGTGTCACATACAAGAAACTATCCATCACCTATGTTTGCACATTAAGTTTTACTAGAAAAAAGCCATGGTTATTTGTCTATTCTTCATAACTGTTCCAGACTACAATGACAAAGTTGAATCACTACAACAAAATATATAACCAGCAAAGTCTAAAGAAGACTTAGTTTCAATCAATCCCTTGGCAATGAAACATTTTCTTCCTAAACCTAAAACATCTGTCAGTACCTCTTACCCCTAATTTAAAATGAAAAGCTTTCCTTTACTTGAAAGGGCTTTAAGGGAGATTATTAGTTCAAAGGAGAAGCAGAATTTGGTTACAGCAAACTAGTCAGAGAAAATATTTTAATCAGGAAGCTGACCACATGAGGGCACATCTATATAATCATGAAGGATAAAGTATAATACCAGAAACCAGATACAGTTTTCAACTCTTACAATCCCATCAGTAATCTGTGACCTTTGTTCAGAGTATCAAGTAAAATATTGATGAGGTTGTTTTTAGTACTATAGAGGCCTAGACTCTAGTGAAGGGAGGAAAACTGGGCTATGTTACAATAACCTAACTGCCAGAGTAAGGAAATGGTCTGTTATGAAAAAGCCAGAGAGAATATAATAACACCTGAGGAAAAAGCCTACTATGAGACTTATACAAAAAGTTTTCTATCCAATATATCAGATACTGAAGAACCTACTTCAGCCAGATATTCATGTCTGATATTGTGTTAGCCCTCTCCTGAAACACAGAAGTTTAAAGTATAAACAGGCTTATGACCTCAATGAAAGTGACTAACTACTAACTCTGCCTCTGGGCTTCTCATTTTGTGATATGTAACATTCTTTAAGCAATTTTGTTACTGATAGCTAAAATATTAAATACTAAAATACTAAATAAATGTTCTACTTTGATAATCAGTACAGAGGCTGCATATAAATAAAAACTGATTATGAAACCAAATCTGTCAAAAATGTTTAAAGCAGGGCGCCAATTGCTCGCTCCTGTAATCCTCCTCAGGAGGCTGAGATCCAAAATCATGGTTCAAGGCCACGCTGGGCAGAAAAGTCCAAGAGCATTTCCAATTAACCAGCAAAAAGCCAATCATGGCTCAAGTGGCAGAGCACTAGCCAAGCAAGTAAGCAAGACAAACAAGTGTGAGGCTTTGAGTTCAAACTTCATTCTGACCAAAAAAAAAAAAAAAAAACAGTTGAATCTTCACATTATAAACAAGCTTGGTGCCAGTGGTTCACATAGGTAATCCTAGCTACTCAAGCCAGCCTCTGCAGGAAAATCTGTGAGACTCTTATCTCCAATCAACAACTAACTAAAAAGCCATGTAGAGCTGTGGCTCACGTAGCAGAGTGCCAGTCATGAGTGAAAACGCTAAGGGACAGCACCCAGGACCATAGTTCAAGCCCAATACTGACACCAAGAAATTAAAATAGAACAGCCAGGGGCTGGGAAGGTGGCTCAGTGCTAGCCTTGCATGCATGAGGCCCTGGGTTTGATTACTCAGCACCACATAAGCAGAAAAAGCCAGAAGTGGTGCTGTAGCTCAAGTGGTAGAGCACTAGCCTTGAGCTGAAGAGCTGAGAGACAGTGCCAGACCCAGAGTTCAGGCCCCACAACCGACAAAAAACAAAACAAACAAAAAACAGTCAGTAAAAATAATTTTATAAAATAACACTTTGCAATTTATCAAGCATCTTAGATAATTACCTAGCCCAATACCACAAAAACACTGAATCAAGCAGGCAGTTTTATATGGCCATTTTATAGTTTGGGGGGGGGGGGGAATCAGGATATACAGGTATTACAATTCTCTACTACAGAATAGCAAATAAAATCCACTGTAAAGCAACATATATATATATATATATATATATATATATATACATGCAGTAAGTCTTTCAGCACTGAAATAATTGCTTGAAGTTATACAACTTCATAGCAAAGTAACTAAAATCAGGAACAAAATATCAACATTGCTATATACTGTTCAAAAGTGAGCAAGAGAGAGAGGGGAAGAGGGAAAATCTATCACCTAAAAAGTTACTGAAGTATTTATAGTTTTTCTGTCCATATGACTAACTTAATCTAAGCTGTAGTTTTCTTTGGGGGTTGTTTTTTTTCTTTCTTTCTTTTTTTTTGTCAGTACTGGGATTTGAACTTAGGGCCACCTCATACTTTCCAGGCAGGCATTCTACCACATGAGCCATGCTTCCAGTTCAATCTATGCTCATGTGAGTCTCCATGGATGTTAACTTTTTCATCTTTGTACCTGACAATATGTTTGTTATATGTAGCATATGAACATTAAATGTTCTGGTTGCTAAATGAAGGCAATCAAAGATTTAGAATTGTAGTCTCTCACTTTATCAGTTGTTCCCAGATGTTCTAGGAAGAATAAACCAGTTCAAACAGAAGTAAACATTCATCAACTTTGAGTTTCCTTTAAATATGAGTTTCCTTTAATTGCTATTTACAAATAAAAGAACACCTTAACATATAACTCTACTAAGATATGCAAAAAGAACTTGGAGCAAAAAAGGACTTTTATGACTTAAAATTAAGAGCACTGTCTTTCCGGCAGTTTTAACACTGTGCCTAACGTACTTGCACTTTCCAAGCACTATCTACAGGACTTAAAAGACCTCCTGAATCATAGATAGTAGGTAACTTAGCTTCATCACACTCTTGTACTGCGTGAGAATAACACACGGGGACTAGATTTACAAAGATGAAAAAATATATCCCTTGTCCTCAAGAAACCAATTGCTTCAGATGAGAAGTAAATAACATACAATAACATGAGATGGATTATGTGAAGATTACTCACATATAGTCATTAACTGGTTGGGAAAGCAGGGAAAGT
This sequence comes from Dipodomys spectabilis, assembly GCF_019054845.1. Lineage (NCBI taxonomy): Eukaryota > Metazoa > Chordata > Mammalia > Rodentia > Heteromyidae > Dipodomys > Dipodomys spectabilis. The sequence continues at coordinate 338,479 of NW_024870756.1, forward strand.
TTTTACAAAATGTCACTGTCAAAGAATTCCAAAGTTTAACAGAAAAAGGAAAACGACACTTCAGACAGAAAGGTACAAAGGTACTAATAAATGAAGGACAAAGCATTTGAAAAACACCTTGGCTTGGTTAAAGCCTAAGAAATGATTAAGTCAGGAGGGCTCTGGCTTCCTGAATGGATTAACAACACTATTGTGGATAAAGGCTCAGAATAAAAGAGTTGTAAAGAAAGCCTAGAACTTGTTAAACGATTATTTAAATGAGCCAGGTGCCAGTGGCTCACACCTGTAATCCTAGCTACTCAGGAGGCTGAGATCTGAGGATCACAGTTCAAAGCCAGCCCATGCAGGAAAGCCCATGAGACTCTTATCTCCAATAAACCACTAGAAAACGGAAAGTGGCACTGTGGCTCACGAGGTAGAGCACTCGCCTTGAGCTGAAGAGCGCAGGGACAGCGCCCAAGCCCAGAGTTCAAGCCCTAGGACCAACCAAAAAAAAAAAAAAAAAGATTATTTAAGTGATCCTTAACAGAATAATAGCAAAAACATATACAGTAAAGGCTATTCTAATGAGGTCTCAGAAATAAGAAACAAGGTACTAAAAGTCATTTTTATGGTGATACAGTTAAAAAAATTAATGTCCTAAGACTTCACAAGATGGAGAAGTAAAAAGCAATCAATTAGGATATCTGGGAGAAATGTCTAAGCAAAGCTTGGAATAAGAATGTCTATCCTAAGCCGGGCGCTGGTGGCTCACGCCTGTAATCCTAGCTACTCAGGAGGCTGAGATCTGAGGATCTCGGTTCAAAGCCAGCTCAGACAAGAAAGACTGTGAGACTCCTATCTCTCCAATAAACCACCAGAAAACTGGAAGTGGCGCTGTAGCACAAGTGGTAGAGCCTTGAGCTGAAGAGCTGAAGAACTGAGGGACAGCACTCAGGCCCAGAGTTCAAGCCCCACGACCGACAAAAAAAAAAGAATGTCTATCCTATGTCTCTCACCAATTTTTTTAAAGCATGTAACTTGATGATTTCATTAGTTCAATGATGATGAGGAAACTCCCTGGGATGATCAGAATGTCTTGAGTCTTCCATCTAACGCAAATGAGATTCTGGATTTTGATTGTTTTTGTTTTTGGGGGTTTTTTTTTGGCTGGTTGTGGGGCTCTTGGTGCCTAGGCTGTCCCTGAGCCTCTTTGTGCTCAAGGCTAGCGCTCTTACCAGCTGAGCCACATCACCACTTCTGGTTTTTGAGTGGTTAATTGGAGGTAAGTATCTCACAGGGTCTTTTCTGCCGGGCTGGCTTTGAATCTCGATCCTCAGATCTCAGCCTCTTGAGTAGCTAAAGATTACAGGTGCCACTGACGCCAGTCTGGATTATGATTTTTAAGTTGATACTAATCAAGTTAAGATCTCAGGAGCTGAAATGTAATGAATGCATTCTGTATGTGAGAAAGACATGAGTTAGGGGGTGGAAGAGAGAATGCTATATAGTCTGAATGCCCCTTCAAAAGTTCATGTGTAAAACTTAACCCCAAAATTCAAATGTGATGACAGCTGGAGGTAGAGCCTTCAGGAGGTAAGAGAGGTAGGTGAGGCCACTAAAGTGGAGCCACCCATTATGGAACTGATGGCTTTACAACACAGAGACCTAAGCTTGTGTACTTCTGCCCTCTCGACTGCTTGATTCTTCCACCATGCTGTCACAGCAAGAAGGTTCTTACATGGCCCTTTGAAATAGGACTTTTCACAGCTGTCACAAATAACCTTTTCGTTATAAAATTACCCAGTGTCAGCTATTCATCACAGCAGCAGAAAACAGACTAAGAGTAATCATAGGCCACTTGTAGCCATTGAATTTACAGCTTTTGTGACAGAAAACATAGGTATGTGTTTTAATTTTAATTAAAATTTTAGACAGGCATATGTAGTTTAATGAGTATTAAATTAGACACCATAAAACTGTAGTGGATTGAAAGTTAAGAACATGAGCTAATAGCAATAAAAAGTCAACAAGTCAAAATGAATAGCTTTGTTCATAAATTTGAGAATTACTGAGTTAAAAACACAAAATTCTGTTAGAAAAAGTTATACTATAAACATACATAAGATCACAATTCTCCCATTATCCACTATCACTTACTTTTCCTAAAATTCTAATCTTTATTAGAGATTGACTTATTTCGCTAGAAGATACCAGCTTATTGAATGCCTAAAACAGGTGGTCACTGTGACACAGCACTCAGGAAGACATGAAAGAAAACGATCCCTGAAAATAAACAGATTAAGAAAAAAAGTGCGAACAGCTGCCAAGGGTAAAAATTTGATTCTTTTTATGCTGCTATGTTTTGTCCTGTTGTAAATGGATCTTAAAATACATACTTAACTCTAACAAATAAAAAGTGAATACTCATAGTATTTACAAAAAAGCAACAGCCAAATCATCAATCAATTTAGTACTGGTTCCAGTAAAACTAGTCAAAGTGACATCTCACCTACAGAGGTCTGAGGATCACAGTCCAAAGCCAGATGAGGCAGGAAAGTCTGAGAGACTCTTAGCTCCAATTAACCACCAAAAAGTCAGAAGTAGAGACATGGCTCAAGTGGTAGTGTTAGCCTTGAGCCAAAAAGCTCAAGGACAGTGCCCAGGCCCAAAGTACAAGCCCCAGGTACATACACAGGGATAAGCAACTGTCAATAATTCAACCCTTTTCCTCCAAAGAGATTTAAAAGACAGTCTCTTCCTCCACTTCCTAGCTTATTCATTTGATCCCAAAATAAATCCTTCCTCAAGCCTAAATTCTCTAGCTTTTATCCTTTATTTAAAGTGTGAAAGGGCAAGCAACACTCAAGTGTCTGGCCACACATTTATTATTTATTAAACACAATAAATCCTGAACTTCCTCACCACCATCACATCAAACTATTATTGCCTAAGTCACCAGAACTCAAAAGACACTTTCAAATTGTTCCTCATTGATTTCAGCAGTATCTATTATTCACCAACTCTCCTTCTTGCTTAAAACTCAATTCAATCTCACATCACTGCTAATTTTCCAACTGTCTTTCTGATTATTTATGCTCAACAACCCTATATGTTCATCAACTTCTACTGGCTTTTTTAAAAGATGTATGTGTATGCACAAGCACACACATGCACACACTCAAGCAGGCATACAAATACATGCACCCAGCTGGGGCATGAACTCAGCGCATGGGTACTGTCCCTTGAGTTTTTGTGATCAAGGCTAGCACTCTACCACTTTGAGCCACAGCATCCTTTTCAGCTTAGTGGTAGCTGGACTTTCCTGCCTTGGCTTTGAACCATGATGCTCAGATCTCAGCCTCCTGAGTATCTAGGATTACACATGTGAGCCACTGGTACCTGGCTTCTACCTGCTTCTTACATGAAGTATTTTATAAAGTTCACCTCTCTGTTTCTCTTATATTCTTTCTATATAAAACTACATTTGGCCAGGTGCTGGTGGCTCACAGCTACTTGAAAATTTAAAGTCAGTCAGGGGGGAAAAAAAGTCTATGACTACAAGAAATCAGCAAATTGCTGAGCTGGAGGTATATAGCTCAGTGGTAGAGTAAGCAAGAAAGCTGTGCAAGAGCACAAGGCTCTGAGTTCAAGCCCTGGTAGACACACACACACAAAGATTACATCCAGTTACATGGCTCCAAACACTTCCTAATATAAATATACCGATGTTATCAAATCTTTCATCTAAGCTCCTATTTCTCTGTTGACCACAAACCTTTACATAACTTTTTTAAGTCAGTAGGTCCAAAAGAGAAGCCTTTCATCATTCCTCCATATCTTCTCCTTTATTTCCTGGGAGAATGTGCATTTCTACCAAAGGCCCAGTGCTGACATTTCTAGTCCAGAATCCACATTTTGAAAATCACTGCTGAAATGTATGTGCCTCTTTCAACCTCCAACCTATGAAGTTCCTTCTGCTATGTTCTAAGGCTATAACATCTTGCAGCAGACATTGTTAATATTTCATAGCACTCTAGCCTATAGAAATTACACATTATCAAATTGGAAATGAAACTGATCATCTGGCCAAACTCAAATTTCTTAAGGACAAATATATGTGAACACAGAGTAGGTGTTCACAAATATTTCCTTGAATGAATAGCATTATCACCATTCAGTTACTAACGCCGTAAACCAAAGCAAGTTTTGCTCTATTTCCCAGCAGTTATCCAGTCTTCTCTTGTGCCTTCAAATATCTGGTCTGTCCTATCCATCTGTGCAGTTACCATATTTTTCCGGGTCCTTATTTCTCATATGAATTATTGTAAGTATTTATTAGCAGATTAGGCAAAATCACCTAACACAAAGCATACTTTACTTTTTTGTCAGTTGTTGGGCTTGAACTCAGGGCCTGGGTGCTCTCCTTGAGCTCTTTTATTCAAAGCTATCGCTTCAGCACTTTTGTTTTTGAGTAATTGGAGATGAGTCTCAAAGGGAATTTTCTGCCAAGGCTGGCTTTGAACCATGATCCTCAGATCTCAGCCTCCAGAGCAGTCAGGATTACAACAAAGCCTGCTTTATAAGTGTTGTATATCTCATGTAATTCACTGAATACCACACTAAAATAAAAAAACAGAAAGGTTGTATGGATGCTCATCATTAACATATGGTTAATGTATGTTAAAGTACAACTTCTACTGAATACTTTTAGCACTTTCACACTCCTGTAAAGCTGAGAAATCCTAAGTAGAGCCATCTTTATGCTCTGTCTGTACTTTATAGTTTTCTGAATGGATTGCACAGCTCATGCCTCTATGTCTTTGAATACTAGGTCCCTATGTGGAGTGTTAAATACTCATCCTTTTAAGACCCAGGCCCCATTTCTTTCAGGAGGCTTTCTGTGATTATGCTTCCCTCTTGTATGCTCTTCCAACATCCCAGGTTAGTTTGTTAATAGCACATACTATGCTGCAATAATTTGTCTTCTTTACTCCACTAAGTTGCTTAGAGATAACAATCAAATCTTGTTTATGTAACTAGTGCTAAACAGATTAATAAACACATTCCTTAATATTCTTTAAACCGTGGCTCTCAAAATGTAGTATACATCACAATCACCTGGGAGACCTATAAAACCTGGACTGCTTAGCTCCTTTCAAGAGTTTTGGATTCAGTTGTTCTAGGGTGGGGCTGACAAGTTTCCAGATGATACTGAAGCTGCCAACCAAAATATATTTTGAAAATCAATAATCAAAATGTACGTTGTCTCTTCCTATGTTCAGGATATACAACATCTTCTAGATACAACTCTCCCCACCTACAATCCTATCAATCCTTTTGGACCCAACACAACGTTCACTCCTTCATAGAAAAATGCAACACATCTTGCCTTTTTTTTTTATACTACTCATCACAACTTACTTCAAAACTACAGCATTAGTCTTATGTTCTCTACTTAAGTGATGACAAAACTTCAATTACTGTAATATCTTCTGAAGAAAGAACACAGTAACAATAGAAATGATATGATGCTGATATAAATGAATCTCCAGTTGCTTGTCGTGACACTGTGCCCAGGGTCTGAGGTGCTCGGTGCTTAATCTTCCTTACCCAACCTTACTTCCTCATACTACCTATCTATGATAGATACCTGATTCTTCTTCCACATTTGTCTGTTCCTTTCATTGCTGATTGACTGCTAGACAGCTTCATCTTGTTTGTATCATGCCATTTTAATTTTCTCATCCACTATGGAATAAAACAAGGGAAGAAACCTGTCTTCTCATGACTGATAGGAATTTTAATTTGCCCAAAGAGAAGTTGCCTGTTTAAAATTACACATATATATTTATATCATAGTAATAACTTCAAGTTGTATCAATACCTATCAGAAAAGAATATTTTAGGGACTCAAATCTTACAAGGCCTTTTATCTTCTCCTTATCTGAATTAATCAGCAATTGCAGTAATCCATACTATAAAATCTGTTGACAAACCCAGGCACAGGTCACACCAGTAACCCTAGCTACTCAGGAGGCTGAGATTTGAGGACTATGGTTCAAAGCCAGCCCAGGCAGGAAAGTCCATGATTCTCCAATAAACTACCAAAAAGTCAGAAGTGTAGTTGTGGCTCACATGGTAGAGTGCTAGCCCTGAGCAAAAGCAGCTCAAGTTCAGTGCCCAAGCCCTGAATTGAAGCCCCACAACACACGCATGAGCAGGCATGCACACACGTGAGTAGGCATGCACACACATGTACATGCACGTACATACAACTGTTGGAAAAATAAATATGTTCATAATAATCAGGAGTTAGAGATTTCTCATACAAGGTAAAAAAAATTTCAGAACTTTAATTAAGAAAATTAATTACTCCAGTATGGTATATTTCAGTAAATATACCACATGGCAAAATTGAGTTATAGGTAAGGTATTGAAACTTATAAACAAATGCTGTATTCAACAAACCAAAATAACACTAAAACTGGTGAATCCATGTGAATTAAGGGGAAGCAATATGAATTATGTCAGTCTTGAAATGTTCCTGGGAAGATTGAAAAGCTTTAACCAAAGGTGAATTAGAAAACCTAAAAGGAACTTGGAAAGAGCTAAAAATAATGAGATGGAAAAAAGCACTATCATACGTAATTTTGAAATATTTTAAAAGATTAGGAAACATTGAGTACTATGAGGATTAAAAAGGGGGGGCTGGGATACAGCACAGTAGTAAAATGCAACTTGAGGAATCTTAGCTAAGGATTGGAACCTCAGTTCAAACAATCCCCAGGTGCAAAACTGTAAATAAAAACATTCACTCCAGGAGCTGGGAAGGTGGCTCAGTGGTAGAGTGCTTGCCTTGCATGCCTGAGGCCCTGGGTTCAATTCCTCAGCACCACATAAGCAAAAAGAAAAAAGCTGGAAGTGGCACTGTGGCTCAAGTGGTAGAGCCCTAGCCTTGAGCTGAAGAGCTGAGGGCCAGTGCCCAAGTCCAGAGTTCAGGCCCCATGACCGGACCCAAAAAAACCAAAAAACAAAAAAAATTCACTCCAATGGACTAAAATCTTGAAAATATTGAATTTCAATTTAAGTAGAATACACATGTAAGAAGTTCTATTAAAGTACTTAAAGTACAATTCCTAACTTCAAAAGACAACACCAACAAAATCCTTGTACGATGAATGGTCTTCCCTAAGTGTTTTCTGTAATAGTAAGGAAAAGTCTAACTTTTGGGACTTTGGAAAGCGAAAGTTGTCTCTGAAATGCTTCCCAAATTAGCAAGGAAAAACTTCCTCTACATGTCAAAATCATGAATCATTTATTCCATCTGCTCCTAATCTGGATCTTAAGCATGCCAATAAGCACACTTAACCTAAATTGTAAATACACACTGACTTATTTGACTATTCACTTTTTCACTAACCATCATCACCAAATTGATTTTCCATTTCTCTTGACTAGTCCACCACTATAGTTAAATTCTGTATGCATAGTCTTCTACGTAGAATACCATATAATTTAAAGGTGCAAGCAATCTAAACATCTTTTAGACTGTTCAAAACTTAAAAAGTAACAACAATCCTATCTCATTCTGACACACATAGAACAGCAGTGTGATTTTTGTCTTTTTCTGCTATGTATACATTTGTTGATTGCAAAGAGGAAGGAAGCTCCAAAGACTAACCAGAGCCAGAGAACCGGTAAGGTAACAGGCTAAAAGGGCGTCGTTGATTTCTTGGCTTCAGTGACAGGCTAGAGACACACCCCTAGCGTCGGTCTGAAACACTACAGCAGAGAATTCTACCTAGGGATTAATGTGAGGGTAAGGAAAGACAAATTTAAATCGCCATGATTCAAAAACAACCACCCCAAGAGAGACACCACGAAGGTAACAAAGAAAGTGAAAAATCCAGGGTAGCAAGCAAACATTCAAAACGCAAGTCTCTCCCTATTCCTCCAAGGCCAAGCCGGCCTACGTTTTGTTTTTGTTTCTGTTGTTGTTGTTGTTTTTTTTAATGGATCTAGCTATACCTGGGTCCTTTCCGGTTCACCAGCGCAGAGAGAAAGAAAAGGAGCAGCTCAAGAAACCCCCTCAGGTTGCGAAGCAGCAGGAAATACATGCTAAACGGGGAGAGGGGAAGTAAAAGGGCCGGATCCCTGTGCCAAGATGCATTGCTAGAGAACGCGGAGTGAGTGGGAGAACGCAGCTCGGGAGCAAAAGTGGGTCTTACATAAAGCGCCATTTGCCACCCGTTATCATTTCCATAGCATTTCGGAAGACTCTCCAACTTGCGAGAGAGTCGGGGAGGGGGGGACAGAAAGACTGGAGGGGGGGGACGCCGCGTGGAGGAGGAGGGTCCAGAGACAAGTCCGGCGGGGCACCGCGGGGACGGTGCCCGGCTGGCGGCCGTCCGGGGGGGGGGGGACCCCGGGGGATCGCGCAGAGGCGGAATCCCGGCGGGCGCGGCGGAGGGGCGCCCCGGAGGTCCGGGGGCGGGAGCAGCCCCCCCCCGGCGCCGCAGCCCCGGGAGGGCCGCGGTCCTGTCAGGCAGCCGGCCCACCGCCCCCGCCCGCCGCCGACGCGCCCCGGAGCCGCCGCCGGCTCACCCGCAGCCCGCCGTCGCGCCGGCCGGGCCCGGGGGTCTCTGGAATTTTCCACCGGGGAAGGGGAGGAGGCGGGAGGCTATCCGGGGGGAGGGGGGGGATCGGGGTCGGCCCCGATCCCGGAGGCCGAGGCGGGGGGGGGGATCGGGGGGGGGGGACAGGGGCCATGCACCCGGGAAGTGGCGGTCTCACCATTTTGCTTGGCGGGTCGGCGGCTCGCGGGCGCGGCGAGGGTCGGCGGTGACGGGCTCCGCGGGACGCGGCTCTGGCGGCGGCCCGGCGACGGCCCTCGGGACGCCCGGGCAGGGGGTGCGGGCTGGGGGAGGGGAGGCGGCGCCGCGGGGCCCGCGCCGGCCGGGGATCGGGGCGCGCGAGGGAGCGGGCAGGGCGGAGGGAACGGAATTGAGGTCGAGATTCGCAGCGCGGAGCGGAGAGGCGGAGAGCCGGGGCCGAGGGGGTCGAGAGGGCCGGGCGACTCGGGGGCTGCAGCCTAGCGCTCGCGCCGGAGCCGTGACGGACTCACTGCGGCGGCTCTCGCTGACCCGCAACCTCAAGGCACGAAACCGGGGGAGGGAGGCAGAGGGAGGGGAGAGCGGAGCGCGGCGCAGCGCGGCGGCGCGCAGGGCGGAGGGCGGGGGCGCGGGCCGGCGGCGGGGGCGGGGCTTCCGCGAGCGCCGCACATCCGGGAACCCGCGCGCCTGCTCCTCGGCGGCCGCGGCGGCGCTCTGGCGAGCTGTGGTTGGGGAGAGCGCGGGGCGCGCGGACCACGTTCGCCCTTCCGCCGCCGCCTGTCCGGGGCGAGCGAAATGGGGGGGGGGAGGGGAGGGCTGGGGAAGGGAGGCCGGGCGGGGGCGCGGACGTCGCTGACGCCGCGTTGCGGAGCTCTTCCTGTCACGTGTCTGGAGGCGGGGAGGGAAGGCGGAGCTGGGAGGAGGAGGAAATGTGAGGGTGCCGGGGCAGGGAGGAAACGCGAGGGGTGCGCCAGCAGCCTGCGAAAGGGGGGAACCTGAGCCCCGGGAGTCGGGAGCGTTGTGGGTGGAGAAAGAGGAACAGATGTGCGGCCTTCAGGTCCCAGCCACCCCCGAGCCTGCGCCCTGTGGAAACGACTAACCCCCCAGGGCTAGCACAGCTTCGGCGTCGGCGTTCCGCCTGGGGTCCGCCCGGGGAGCGGCTGCGGCCCCCGAGCCGGGGCCTCCCCGGCGCGACCCCCCCAAGCTCCCATGGCAGGGTGGCCCGGCGCGGTTGGAAGGGCCGGAAGGCAGGCAGGGCCGTCCGCGTCGGGGCGCGGGGCGCCAGGCTAGCCCGCCCGCCGCCCAGCCTCTCGGTCCCCCGTCTCAGGGCCGCGGTCGTTTGCGAGACCTTCCCCGGGGCCGACCGTCCTGTGGTCCCTTGAGTAGGGCGATTGCCTTCCCGCAGAATCCGCACTCGAAGGAGGCGTGAAGTCCAGGAAAGCGGCCGGGGGAAAGTTAGGTGTGAGACCGAAAGAGAAAGTGGGTAGGAGAGGTGTGCTGGCAGCCTCGCTCGGCCAGAATAATCAGTGCTTTCCTCTAGAAAACGCGCTTGTGTGTGAGAGAAGGAGAAACTCCTGATGGGTAAATCCCCGGTAAGGGCGCGGCGGCGTCGCTCCGGGCAGCCAGCGCTGGCTCGGCACATCCTCGCATTCTCCCCTCCCTTCTCCCTCCCCGGGCCCTCCACGGTTCTGGGTCAGGATGCCTGAGGAACAGTGAGACACAAACCAGCTGTGTCACACACAGGGACTGTACCCACCCCGGAAAGGCCTGCAGTGACTCCGTCTTATCTGGGTTTTTATCTGGTTTTATCATCTGGGTTACTTGGATTTAGATAAAGTATGATTTAGTGTTCTGAAGAACAGTAAGGTAAAAATCCCTAAGCCAAATGTGTGCCATGTTTTTTTTTTTTTCTAGATACGTTGTTAATTTTTTATCAAAGTTAAGACTTACTGTTTCAGTACTGAGTTAAAAATTCCTCTTTCAATGCCACGTCTCAGAGGTAATCACTTATTACCTGTGTCCTTTGGACATTTTCAATAAAAACCAAATTATTTTGACTAAAAAATAGTAGGAGTTTTGAGCTATGTGGAGTAACTCCTAATTTTGTTGTATTTGAAGCAATTAGATTGCAGTCATCCAAAAAATATCTGTTGTGAGCCTATGCCAGAAATTAGAGTTGAGAATTGGGAAAAGTTAGCTAGTCTCTGCCAACATAATGCCAATCTACTTTGCTCCTACTTCGCCGGGAAAGCTCCCAGAGTTCACTACATATATTCTCTTGGCCTTGAGTATATACCATGAAATATGGCCGTGTAGCAAATAGTATTTCTGAAGGTAAAGCTATTTTGAATCCACCGAGACATAAACCCCAAATGTACATTTAGTACCCAAGCTATTCTCCCTAAGGCTGAAAATGAAAGTAAGTCATTCTCCTTTTTACTCTTCATTAAATTCTAGTGTGAAGCTTAAGTATGAGAAAGAACAGGTACAATTGGTCCAATTTAAAAAGCAAACATTTTTAAATAACAGATGAATAAACAAGCAATGGACATGCCTTTGCAGGTGTTTTTCCTAGAAAAGTTAGTAACCAAAAGTAATTATCAGCAAGTAGGCTGTTAGGTATTTTGAAGGGAGAGATTCTTCAAAGAGATTTGTTACCAGAGTGGTAACAGGAATACATGAGGAGTAAAGGAAAGGTGAATATGAAAGACATGAAGAAAAGTGGACTGTGGAGCTACTAGTACATGAGGAGCAAAGAGCAAAAGATGACCAGCCTGAGTTTGGATAATTGAAACAATGATCCATAAACAGAAGTCAGTCAAAAATCTGGTTTTTGATATAGAAGAGAGTTTGGATTTAAAGTTGCAAGGTTTTAAGCTAGAACTGTAATTCCTTGGTAGCATGGGTGTTTGGCGTGAAGCACTGGGTTCAATCTTCAGCCACCCAAAAATACTAAAAATTTCAGGGGCTGGGAAGGTGGCTTGGTGGTAGAGTGCTTGCCTTGCATGTGTGAGCCCTTGGAATTGGTTCCTCAGCATCCATAAACAGAAAAAGCCAGAAGTGGCACTGTGGCTCGAATGGTAGAGAGCTAGCCTTGAGCTGAAGAGCTGAGGGACAGTGTGCAGGTCCAAAGTTCGAGACCCATGACCAACAAAAAAATAAATAAAATCAGTCTTTGAGTTAGTTGATTATCTCAGAAGAAACATCAAAACAGAAGTTGCATGAAAGTGCAGATGGGAAAAGAATTGAAGTGTCAGAATCCACTTTATATAGAGATTGACACTGAAAATGAAGTCTTCACATTTATCCTTATTTCGTAATAAAGGGAATAAAGACCCTACAGATAGTAATAGTGTCCAAGGAAAAAGAAAATTAAAGGAAACATTTACAAAAAGAATTTTTACAGTCATGTTTGGCCAGAAGCAACCCCAACCTTCAATGTCTCTATAGTTATCTTTTAAGTTAGAAATAAACAGGACATTTCTATTATTTCTAGGTCTTTGAGATCACAATGATAACTAAAATTCTGCCTTATTCTTAAAAGGCTGATGACTGTCACTTATATATAGTATTTAGGTTTACAGAATAAGCAAATTGTAATTCCTGTTCTTTAGGTATTTTAGTACACTATTACACCAAAATATTCAATTTTGTTCATAATTATATTTACTGTCAACTAGAAACTAAGTTCGGTTTTTTGTTTTTTTCATACTTAGAAAATGCCAGAAAGAAAACAAGCATTAAAACTACTTGACAAAGAGTAGTGCACAGGAATGGAGGGAGGAAGGGTGAGCAAATGCAGTTATTGCATTGAATATACGTCATGTTTAAAAAAATGAACTATGTAACTTGTGAGTAGGGACAGGAGTGGGAAAATGGAGAACAAAGGAAGGGGTGACATTGTCAAGCATTGTTCTCATAATCTGACTTTTGGATTTGTAACCCTTTATACAACTACTTAATAATAACAGTAAAATTAAGAATACAAAAAGCAAAATAATAAAACCACTTGAAGGTTTCCCCCTTTTTAGCCCAGGTGAGGAATCCCAGGAATACGTACCGTTACCCCATCTAGTGTCATGTTAGAAAATCCCCTTGTGAATGAGTGGGAGCTTAGGTGCTTTCAGAGTAGATTATCTTCTTTCCAAGCATTTTTTTTTTTTTTTGAGCAAGCGTCAAGCAGAAATTAGTGTTATCCTCCGGCTTCTTGGTATAGTTGAAGAAGAGTTCCCTGACACCTGAAAGGGCAGAGCAAGTGGTTGGTCTTTTCTTCCTAAGCAGCAAGTTTGCAGTAAGGATTCTGAATTCCATTCTAGAAACTCATTTCTCCATAGAAACCTTTTCACAAAGAATCTTATAAACAATAGCTATTCTACAAAAGCCTACTTAAATGATTATGTAGCCAAAATTTTATGTTTTTGCTATTGGAAACATGCTACCTTGTTTTGAAGTTGTTTCTCTAAATTAGAAACTCCCTTGTCCTCACATAAAAGTTAATGCCAAGAAAAAGCCTGGTTTGTTGGACTTTGAGAAGATTTCCATTTTACTGGTTTACCAAGAGCATTTACCTTATACCATTTACCTAAACATAGCAGGAAATAACATTTGAATGTAAAGCAGAATTACTATGGCACTAGAGAAGATATACTTGTTAACTCTCTAATATTCTTATATACTTTAAAAAAAATCTGTATTCAAGTCTAGAGGGAGACCCTGATTTAGAGTCACAGGCTCCAGTCCGTTTCTGTGTGAAATTTGGATAAATGTTTAAAATGTCTAAGATGTAGTCACTAATTACTTGTATCTATTTACATTTACTTTATTAGTTAAACTTGGATAGAATTAAAATCCAGTTCTGTTGTCTTGTTAGCTGCATTTCAAGTGCTCAGTAGCTGCATACCACGTAGCGGTCATAATTCCTCACAAGGAGTTTTTTAATACAGTACTCATTTGAGTTCTGTATCTCAACATATTCATCTGCAACCATAATAAAGTGTTATTCATTAAAAAGATAAGTACATTTCAAATATAATATGGTAAGCTCATTGAAACTGTAGTTGGGCCTCCACACCTATGTGTTCCACAGCTGTTTATTTACATCTATTCAAGCCTATGTAAAAATAATTTTAAAAATTGCTTGGTACTAAACATGTACAGTTGTGTGTGTGCACATGCATATGTATGTGTGTGTGTGTGTGTGTGTGTGTGTGTGTGTGTGTGTTACTGGGAATTGAACCCAGTGCCTAATATACACCTGATACACTAAGTGCTGTACCACTCAGCTGCACCACTCAACTATGTATAATTTTTTCTTTCCATTTCCCCCATGCTAACATAGCAACATTGTGCTAGGAATTGTGAGTAATGATTTAAAGTATGAAGAATGATATGCATAAATTATATTCAAATACAAACATGTTCTGAAAGTGACTTTTTTTGGTAACAGGAATTGAATTTAGGGTCCTCACACGCTAGGCAAGTGTGCTACAACTTGAGCTACATTGCCAATCCCTTTGCCTTTAGTTTTTAGTGTTTTTGTTGTTGTTGTTGTTGTTGTTGTTGTTTTCAGATAGTGTCTTCGTACTTTTGTCAGGGCCAACTGAAGCTGAAAAACTGCAATCCTGCTATCTATTCCAAGTAGCTGAAATTATGGGCTTGAGTTACCATGTCCAGCCAAACAATTTAAATATTCTAAGATATTGTCTATGGGAGTTCTTAGAAACAACTCATTGTAAATACTGAGGTACAATACCCTTACCACTTGAAAAAGCATTGTTAACACTCCTTTTAAAAAATAGAAGCTTTGGAAGTGGCGCTGTAGCTCAAGTGGTAGAGCGCTCGCCTTGAGTTGAAGAGCTGAGGGACAACTCCCAGGCCCAGAGTTCAAGCCCCACGACCAACAACAACAACAAAAAAAAAAACTATATAAAAAATAGAAGCTTTGGGCTGGGAAGGTGGCTCAGTGGTAGAGCGCTTGCCTTGCATGCATGAGGCCCTGGGTTCGATTCCTCAGCACTACATAAGCAAAAGAAAAAATAATAAAAAATAGAAGCTGGGCACCCATGGCTCACACCTGTAATCCTAGCTACTCAGGAGTCTGAGATCTGAGCTTTGCAGTTTAAGGCCAGCGGGGGCAGGAAAGTCCTTGAGACTCTTATCTCCAATAAAAACCCACTAGAAAACCGGAAGTGGCGCTGTGGCTTAAGCGGTAGAGTGCTTGCCTGAGCTAAAGAGGGCGGAGACAGTGCCCAAGCTCAGAGTTCAAGCCCCACGACCGACCAAACCCCCCCCCCCAAAAAAAAAAAAAAAAACCAGGAAATATATGTTAAAGAAAATTGGCAGGAAAAAAAAAATATATATATACATATAGTGGCAGATTGAATATGAACATGTTATAAAACATTCTCAACATCAAAAAAACATCGCAACAAACAATAGAAAATGTATTCTCATAAAAGTATTTTAATAACTAAATAGAAAATGTACTTTGTGAACTTGTATTTTGTTTTCAGAGTGATTTTTATTTTATTTATTTACTTTCTCTTCTTGGTACCCTAAGTAAAGAAATTGAAAGTAAAACCCATCTATTATCTGCAGGTAAAGGTGATTATAACATTGTTATTCTGTGCTGATTCTCTGAGGACTTTGAAACAATTTGCTTCAACAAAAGTAACATCAAATGGAGTTCAGCTACAAACCTAATCTTTCTTCTCTCCCATTCCCCCACCAGGTTCTTCCTTGTTTACTATTCTTAATTGAAGCCTAGTATTCTCACTTAGCTTTTCATTAAAGGTTGGCACTCTTCTACTTGATCCACACCTCTACTTTCTTTTTTGTTTTTACTTGTTAGAGATATGAGTCTCTGATTTGTTTGCCCAGGCTAGCTTAGAATTGTGATCCTTACATCTCAGCATCCTAAGTAGCTAGGATTACAGGCATGAACCTCTAGCTCCTAGCTAATTAGAAATACCAGTTACTAATTAAAAAAAATTCACTGGATGCATGAGTAGTATTCATAATAATTAAAACCAATTTTTTCAAGGCAAAATTATTGTAACCCAAATGAAAATATTCACTATTGTATGGTCTATAAAGTCATTTTTACAGTAAACTAAAGAGTAACCAAAAAGGCATATGTTTGAAGAAATACTACTTATAAAAGCAAATACATACACTATAATGCTATACATTGTGAATAGTTAGTAAATGATCCATGCCTGCTCATTCATTATACAGCTAAAAATAATCATGCTTAAAAATGTGTACTTTTTGGAAAATAATTTTTGAATGTATATAAGATACATAAAGCATAATGAACAGAAATAGAACTTATTTCTATATGAATAGCAAATTTCAATGATGTTAAAATCCTCTGTCATAAGTAGTAGCTATTGCAGTGTAGATATCTTAATAGAATAAGATTTATTGTTTTTCTAATTATTTTAATTATGTATTTTTATGTAAGATGGACCACAAGTTTATTTCATTTTTTTCTACAGTAGGTACACAATTCTGCAAATACCAAACACCATCTTTATTCTTATATACATCTGGTTCCATAGAAAAAGTTGGCAAGAATCCTAAAAATTGTATAAATTTTAAAATCATGTATTTTGAGTAAAGAGTAAGTAATTCTTTCAGTTAATTCTTTACATTTTGTGGGTATTTTAAATATGCATTATCAGATCACAATAGACATCAGACAGAGTTCTCCACTCACATGACAACCCTGAAGGAAGAAAGATATCATCAGATAAGCAGATTGTTTTTGGCCCAAAGCAGCAGAATTACAGGACACATTCTACTTTAGAGATAAATCTTGTCGAAGGTCGCTGATTAGTTAGCTTCTTCTATTTTATTTCAAAATTGCTGACCACTTCAGTGCTGAGACATCACTGTCTGAATCATTAATAGCTCCACCTAAGTGAAGTATTTATAGTTAGGACCACTGTTTCTTCCAGGCATGGACACAATCTCTGTATAAGCACAGTCTCCAAGAAAAGAACTTTGCAAATAGCAATGGAAACAGTGAAGGATGAAAGAGTAGGGCAATAGTAGAGCCTCAAAGTAAGAACTGTATCCAAATCCTCCCAGAAACCCCATGTTCCAGCTGTACTCTTCCTGTTCATCGCAGCTTCCCCCACCCCCAGCACTTCCTCTCCCCTTCATTAGTGTCAAGTCCCAAGCTTTGAAATCCTCAGCCTACATTCCCTTGCAACCCACTCTCAGGCTCTGTGTCCCTTTCTTCCTTGCTTCTTTTTATGGGATCCTATAAAGTGCCGAAAATAGCAGTTAGACTGGATCTACCCAAGAGCTGGAGGATGGTTTTATTTGCACAGCAAGTTATGGAAAGTACTTTTAAAGTGATTGCACTGTCTACAACATTGGGTAAACCTTTAGCTATGATTGAACAGAACCTTCTTGTCACCAGTTGAATAAATTGCAAGAGTACTACCCACAGTGATATATTCCAATCTGCTACTCATTACAAAGCTATCTTGATGATATGGGGGAAAAACCTTCCTTGTAGCTCAGAAATCTAAAACTCTAGGGTCCTTTAAAGATGAGTGCATTTCTTACATTTACCTTTTTTAAGTTACATAGCACCATAAAGAATTCTTCTTAATGAAGAGAAATGGAAGGGAATGTAACTTAGAACTTAGGGTTTTGCATTGGCTAGGCAAGTACTCTACTATTTGAGTCATGCCTCCAACTCTTTGTTCTAGCTGTTCTATTTCAGATAGGGTCTTGTGTTTTCACCTGTGGCCCAGCAAAAAAAAAAGAGAAATTTTGAACTTTATTGTTTCAACTATGGCCATACTTTAAGCCATTGCTTGAAGATACCATAAACCATTTTATTATATTTCATAGTTGGAGTTTGTGACTATATCAAAGAATGTTTAAAATGAAAATCTGAGGAGAATTGTGTATTTAGACCTAGACCTTGGACTCCTACTAAGGCCATGGTGTGCCTACTTATGAGTGCTATGCATCTGTGATGAGAGGCACGTACCACCATGCTCACCTTGTTTATTGAGATGAGAATCTCACTTTTTGTCTCAGCTAGCCTCAAACTGCAGTACTATCGATCAACATTTCCCAAGTAGCTAGGGTCACAGGTGTAAACCATCATGCCCAGCCCTGAGAAAAATTAGTTTCATTTCTCAAATTTCCAACTTTCCAGGCTTAGCTGTTACTTTTTTTTTTTTTTTGTCTGTGGTGGGGCTTGAACTTTGGGCCTGGGCACTGTCCCTCAGCTCTTCAGCTGAAGGCAAGCACTCTACCACTTGAGCCACAGCACCACCTCAGTTTTCTGGTGGTTTATTGGAGAGAAGAGTCTCATGGACTTTCCTGCCTAGGCTGGCTTTGAACCGGGATCCTCAGATCCCAGCCTCCTGAGTAGCTAGGATTACAGGCGTGGGTCACTGACACCCAGCTGAGCTGTTACTCTTTTAGTAAAGCCCATGAAGCCCATTACAAGAACTGGAACAAGAAGCAGTTAATAAATGCAAGCAGCTAAAAGAGGAAACAGAAAACATAAAAAAGAAAAAACATTTAAATATGGACAAAACATTTTTAATGGCTTCTTATTCAGATGTCTTATAAAGTGTGTGAAAGAAAAAAAATTTGTGTGTGTGTGTGTGTGTGTGTGTGTGTGCGCGCGCGCACGAATGCGTGATCTCAGGGCCTGGACACTGTCCCTGAGCCTTTGTGCTTAAGAATAGCACTCTACCGCTTAAGCCACAGCTCCACTTCCAGCCTTTTGGTAGCTAATTGGAGATAAGACTCTCATGGGCGGGGCTGGGAAGGTGGCTCAGTGGTAGAGCGCTTGCCTTGCATGCCTGAGGCCCTGGGTTCGATTCCTCAGCACCACATAAGCAAAAAGAAAAAAAAGCCAGGAGTGGCGCTGTGGGTCAAGTGGTAGAGCGCTAGCCTTGAGCTGAAGAGCTGAGGGACAGTGCCCAGGCCCCGAGTTCAGGCCCCACAACTGGGCCACCCCCCCCCCCCCAAAAAAAAAAGACTCTCATGGGCTTTCTTTCCCAGGCTGGCCTTGAATCATGATTCTTAGACCTCAGTCTCCTAAGGAGCTAGGATTGAGCCAATAGTACCTGGCTTTACTTTTCATTATTAATAAAGTGACTTGAATACAGTAAAATCCCTAAGTGATTTTTGAAATGTAGGACTTACTGCTTTCCATTTACTGTTATAAGTTCAAAGAAGTATTTCTCTCTACTATTCTAAAAATTATTCCCTTTTTTTTTTTGTCCGGTCGTGGGGCCTGAACTCTGGGCCTGGGCGCTGTCCTTCACCCCTTCAGCTCAAGGCTAGTGCTCTACCACTTGAGCACAGCGCCACTTCCGGCTTTTTTCTTTATGTGGTGCTGGGAATCGAACCCAGGACCTCAGGCATGCAAGGCAAGTGCTCTACCACTGAGCCACCTTCCGAGCCCCCTAAAAATTATTCTTTTTTTTTTTTGTCGGCCGTGGGGCTTGAACTCTGGGCCTGGGCGCTGTCCCTCAGCTCTTCAGCTCAAGGCAAGCACTCTACCACTTGAGCTACAGCGCCACTTCCAGTTTTCTGGTGGTTTATTGGAGATACAAGTCTCACGGTCTCTCCTGCCCGGGCTGGCTTTGAACCACGATCCTCAGATCTCAGCCTCCTGAGTAGCTAGGATTACAGGCGTGAGCCACCAGCGCCCGGCTAAAAATTATTCTTAACTAGTTATAATTCAGAAAGATGATTTGGGGGCTAGGAGTATAGATTCATAAAAAGCTCTTACCTGGGATGGGTGAGGCCCTGTTTTCAATCTCTGGCATACAAGAGAGGAACTTGAAAACATGAAAGTTGTATCTCTAATTTGATTTAAAATGACCAATTATGGGTGAAATTTGATTTAAAATGACCAATTATTTTTGGGTGAAATTTTCAAAAGATACGCATTGTGCTTGTGGTGCTATGGCTCCTTTAGGGGAAAGAAAGCACCACAGATCTGTTGTTCATAGTCACATAGTTAAGAACACCATAGTGAGAGGATGACAGATGTGTCATTAAGGAAGAGTGATGAATTAATGTGGACATGTAAAATTGAACTCAGTACACTTAGCTTATTTCATTATTCCAAAGTGAATTAAACATGAGCTAATGCACAATGTTTGCTCGAAGGACAGAGGCCTGAGAAATGCTCATGGAGGCTGGGTGAAGATCACTCTTAAGGATCTTTAAGTCTAGGTGAAGGACACATCCATTTGTCAAATCTGTTTTCTCCCCTGCAGTTTTAAAAAGTATGTGTGTGTGTGTGTGTGTGTGTGTGTGTATTAAGATTAGTAGTTGGTTAATCAGACTTAAAAAATGGAAATATGTGTCCTTATGGGAGGATTTCTTGGTGACACAGTCAATATGTTTTTAAATTTGATCATGAGTTTTATTAACATGGAGGTTCATGAGTTAGATCTAAGCCTTTAAGTTTTGTCCTGCGTTTTTTCAATCCCTCCAGGAGAACAAACTTCAGCTTTCCCCCCACTTTATCCCCACCACACACACACACACACACACACACACACACACACACACAAACACACACACACACACACACACACACACACACACACTATTTCCTCTATGCTATAGTCAGAGCAGTTGCAACAAATGTTGGGGGCTCTGAAGACTAGGATATTATGGAAATTTAAATTAGAAATTACTTGTTTAAAATAATATAAATAGAAACATGCCCCTCAAGATCTCAAGTCCTGTCTGGAATGCATTTTTTTTTTTTTCATCTCTGAAACAAAGGACAGAATAGAGGAAGGCTAAACATTACCATCCCAGCTCTCCAGGTCTGTGCTCCTGTTGTGCCTAACAGACCTCATGAAACCTGTCAGGGCAAAACCAGGCGAGTTCCAACTACAGCCCCTGGGAGGAGTTCTGAGGCTCTCTAATTGCTTCCTAAGGCTCTACAACTCACCCTTCAGAACTTCATTTTATTCTGTGGCTTCAGAGTAAGCGTTTGACACTCAATCTAACTCACATGAGTGGATGTCAGAGGAATTGGGCCTTGTTATTCAACATATATGCATTTAAAAGAAAGTATATAAAACAGTCCTGAGGACAAAATATTTTATAAGGCAAATGCCTTATATTTATTATTCTATTACTTATATTTCTATTACTTATATTTCTTGGAATAAGGCAAAGCTTTCAGACAGCATTTAAAGAAGTCTTTTGTAATTTTTATTTCTGGCCTGATATAGCTAATAGAATATTTCCAGGGACATTTATTTGTTTAAGAAGAAAAGGCATTAGTAAATTAACATCTAATAGTGCAAGGGATTTTTAAAAATATAATTTTATTGTTATTAGGGTGTTGTACAGAGGAGTTACCATTTCACAATTCAGTAATGTGTGAATTTCTTCATTAGAAAATGTCACACCTTCTTTCACTTTGTCTCAGTTTCCCCCTGAGATTTGGGTGGGGGGAGGATGAAAGTGATTTGCAATGTTCAGACTGCTGCATAGACATAAATATAATGGGGAAAAGATTGGGAAAATTTAGAAATAAAAATCATTTAGCCAGGCACCAGTGGCTCATGCCTGTAATCTTAGCTACTCAGGAGGTTAATTTAAGAATTGAATTCAAAGCCAGCCTGAACAAGAAAGTCCTTGAGACTCTTTTCTCCAGTTAACCACCAGAAAACTGGAAGTAGCACTGTAGCTCAAAGTGGTTGAGTGTTAGCCTTGAGCAGAGACTAAGCTCATGGACAGTGCCCAGAGCCTGAAGTCAAGCCCCAGGATGGAAAATAAAAAATAAAAATAAAATTTCATGTAATCATTGAAGGTGTGTATGTAAAGGCTTTATTGTCTTTCTTCACTTAAGACCAAATGATTTTCTAAATATTTAAAGCATATTCTAGCTTTATTCTCTATTTTGTCTGCATTGGACTGGTATGTGATGATTATTTTCCTGAAGATTACATCAGTGACAAAAAGTGATAGCAAACAGATACCATAAGCAACTCTTATTATGAACTGTACTCTATGTACACTATGAAAAAATACATCAGATCACAACCTAACAACCCAGAGGGAACCTAACTTCTGGGTAGAATTATATGTGGCTATTTTCCAGGTAATGGATTGGGTTTCATCACCAATATGAAAAGCTTATAGCTTTCTAGCAGTCAAAGTTATAACTGGGGCATGCCAGGGAAGGTAGCGCTAGAATTATCACACAGACTCAATCGTTATTTCACCCACATTCTGCCTACTACTCCCATTCTCCTCCTGAACTACACCCCCATCTGTCTTTGCATGCTGAGCTCTCTTTAAAGCCTGTGAGAGTTTCATGCGTGGGAAATCAGAGGAAAGCAAAGCTACCTTATACAAAAGCATATGGTTAGGAGTCCAAAGTCCAATATTCCATACTTGTATTCTCCCTATGGGAGCTCAGCTAACAGTAAGACCCTCAACTATTGCATTTTGTGTGCTACAACTGCTTAAATTGGTAGCCTCCATCCTATAGTGCCAGGTTTGTTTTCACATTTAGTTCTCTTGGATTTTTTTTAACCTAGTTTGACAGAAAAGAAAAAAAAAGGAACAAAATAGGGAAAGAAGGCAGGGGAGTCGGGAAAGAATAAATCATTATGCAGCTCTCAAACTTCACAGGGAAACAGCAGTACAAACCCACAGATCCAGAACTGTTAAGCAAGGGGGCTGTTTGTTTACAAGTGACAGGTTCAATTATGTAACTAGCTAAGTTAAGGAAATCTAGTGAGAGTCGGGGGTGGGAAAATCTATGCTTTTTGAATTAGGAAACATCATCAACTATGAAATAGGTTCATGAAGATATTCTGTGTGCTTACTTTTTTTTTCTTTCGGTGCTCTTCCTGGGGCTAGAACTTAGGGCCTGGACACTGTCCCTAAGCTTTTGTGCTCAAGGCTAGCTCTCTACCACTTGAGCCACAGCTCCACTTCCAGCCTTTTGGTCTTTAATTGGAGATAAGTCTCAAGGACTTTCCTGCCTGAAATGGCTTTGAAC
Organism: Dipodomys spectabilis; assembly: GCF_019054845.1. NCBI lineage: Eukaryota > Metazoa > Chordata > Mammalia > Rodentia > Heteromyidae > Dipodomys > Dipodomys spectabilis. The sequence continues at coordinate 361,105 of NW_024870756.1, forward strand.
CATGATCTTCAGATCTCAGCCTCCTGAGGAGCTAGGATTACAGGCATGAACCACTTTTGCCTGGCTTTGTTTACTTTTAGTTGCTTCCTGACGTTAGAAACCTAGTTTTATTATACCCAGAAATGGGCAATGTTTCTATCCAGATAATGAACCCTCATTCTTTATTATTTGATGATTCCTTAAAACACAGTTCTCAGTATGAGAGTTATTAAACCATTAGTATGTACATATTAGAAAGTTGGAATTGGGGCTGGGAATGTGGCTTAGTGGTAGGGCGCTTGCCTAGAATGCAAGAAGCCCTGGGTTCCATTCCTCAGTACTACATAAACAGAAAAAGCCAGAAGAGGTGCTGTGGCTCAAATGTTAGAGTGCTAACCTTGAGCAAAAGAAGCCCAGGCCCTGAGTTCAAGCCCCAGGACTGTCAAAAAAGAAAAAAAATAGTTGGAATTGCCTTTTTAAAAATCTGTTGCCTTGGACTTCCTGTTTGATTTACAGGAAAAAAAGATAATACATTTACGATCAGTTCTAATTTTCCTCCATTCTTCACCCACTGGTAGTTTTTTAGTATTTTTTAAGGTATGAGACTGTAGCATGCACATAAAATATTTTTTTTAATTCCATGTGCATAAAGCTTTTTAGATTTGAAACTAAAAACTGTACCTCTAAAGAAAAACAGTTAGAAAATCAAACAATAAGTCTTTATATTGGACTATAGTAAATTTCATACATAGTTAATCTCAACAAAGACATTTAATTTAACTAAGGTGGTTTCAGCCATGTGAGATGGTACATTGCTGTAAGACCAGCTAATCCAAAGGTGGAGGCAGGAGGATCAGGAGTTGGTGCAAAATATTAGTGCAGTACAGGCAAAATTATGAAATTCTTCTTAAAAAGAAACAACCTCCTTCCCCCGAAAAACCCCCAAAGTATAAACAAAATGCTGGGGTGGGGCTCAAGATGTAGAGTCCTTGCTTCAAGCCCTCAATTCAAGCCCCTATGTGTGTGTGTGGTATGTGTGTGGGGGATTATTCTCATTTAAATATTTGTACCTACATTTTAATATGCTCTAAGACATTTTTCCTAAAAATTCTCACTCAAATTTCAGTGCCAAATTATTGGTAAGCATGTGAATCAATCAGTAGCAAATTGAACCAAACCAAGGTTGCCAAGTCAGTAAGTTTATGGGACATTGTTATTTTGCTTACTCATCTAGCTAACTTGTTATTCAATTGGGTCAGTTTGGTATTACAGGTTATTCTCTAGTGGGTGAAATCTTCAGGGAATTGTTGGGGAATTATGTTTTTCAGCAGGCAGACAAAAGCACTGAATTCATCTCCTCAGGGAACCTTCTCAGGGTGTTTTCTACTGAAGGTACAAGAACCTGGGAGTTTCCCAGCTGAGACTTTGTACCCGGAGATTTCTCAGCTCTAGTACTTTGCATAATAGACAACGAGGGTGGGGATTAAATCCATGATAATCTTGCAAGGCATACCAGGAATGACTTTTCCTCTTTGAAAAATCTGTATTTTGGCAAAGAGTAGAGTAGGGTAGTTAGTGTGGTCGGTGTTCTTCCACGCACATTAAGGGTAGGGCTGAAGCTGATTCATTCTCTAAAGACAAAAGTAATGCACTCAACTATAATCAAAAGCCTGTGCTGGAGAAGGATATTTTTAATAAGTTATATAGTCCCAATCCAGCAACACTGTATAGTGATGCTGTGGTTGTGGGTTTGAATCTTGGTGACTGGAAAGCCCAAACAAGCTAAGCCAAGAAACAAAAGAATGGAGGGATATTTATTACTTGCAATAGTCAAGTTGAGCATGAGAGTTGTTTCCAAAGCAATGTCCTTTACTCACGAAAGGAAGCATGTGGATTTTATCTGGAGAGCCTATGTATATTCATAAGTAGTGCAGTTTGAAGCTAGGCACCTTCCTAAGCATGCACAATTGCAGGAAGGAAAGATGGCCAACACATTGTGGGACATGTTAAGCTTTAAGTCATGGAGCATGTGTTCCAAAGGTTAAAATGGTAGACAGATCACCTCTGGGCATTTTGAGATTGTGTCATGAAATTTTGGCTGAAAATAAAGGAAAGGACACTTTGAAGGTGTGTTAATATAGTTTTCCCCAAAGGTGTCTGCTTTGCTTAGTGATCTCCAATTAGTTGGTTATCTTTACCAGCTTACAATATGAAGTAGCTAAGAGTTCTCTATTCACAGACAGTTCAGTCTGTGAATGTTTAACACAGGATACGACTTAAAGTTAAATGACACTGAGTGAGACAGGCATCTCTAAGTTGCTATTCAAATTCTTCAGTCCTAGACTTCAAGGCTATAATATTTCAATAAGAAATAAAGATGTTTTGTGCAAGTATATGGAGGTCAACACGTCTGAATCAATTTTTATACATCTACATGTCTATATATTCAGTGTATGGATTACAGTTATTATTACAAAACAATCATAGTAGGGCTGGAGGAGTGGCTCAAGTAGTAGAAAGCTCACAGCAACTACAAAGCCTTTAATTCAAACACCAGCATGGTCAAAAAAAAAAAAAGAAGAAAATGCATGTGTGTGCACGTGTGTGTGTGTGTGTGTGCGCGCACACACACACACACACACACACACACACACAATGATAACATACAGAGGAGCCTACAAAAACTTTTGATTTGCCATTGTCTTTTTTTAACCTTTTATCTAAAGGCATAAGAAAATATATCATTATCATTGAAATGATCACCACAATAATATTTTATTAATATTACTTTAATTATTTTAAATATTGACCTTTCTAAGCACTCTATTTAATTTAGGACTGAAGGCATGGTTCACATGGTAGAATACCAGTGTGAGATAGAAGAATAAGCAAACTAGCTAAGAGCTCAAGGCTCTGAGTTCAAGCTCTGATATAATCACACACACACACACACACACACACACACACACACACACACGTCTAAATATATAAGATTATTTATACATAAGTAGTGTCCACTGTAACATTATTTTGAGATGTCAGATGGTAGCCATGAATACTTTTCTTATTGGAAGATGAAGATAGAATGGATTTTAGACATTTCAAAAAGGTATACTTCACTTATTTCTGTATTTTACATTTCAATACAAACTTTAAAAGACTCTGCTGATATAATGTGCATAAAATTTATATAAAAATCACTAAAACGGAGTGAACTAAGCCAATTCTTAAAAAAAACATTCTTTTTTCTTTCAGTAAAAATGTACGGGGAGGGAAGGGATGGTAGGGGAAAAACAAAGGAGGAGGCAACAATGCTTGATAAGAAATGTACTCATTACCTTGCTCATGTAACTATAACCCCTCTGTACAGTATTTTCACAATATAAACTTATTAAAAATGTACAGAGGTACTCATTACCTTACTCATGTAATTGTAAACCCTCTGTACAATAATTTTACAATAAAAATATAAAAAATGTATGGAGGGGCTGCTGGGAAGTCAGTGACAAAGCATTTGCCTAGCAAGTGCAACATCCTGGGTTTAATCCCCAGTACAAAAAAAAAAAAACCAGACGAAAAAATGTATGGAAAGCCAGGTAATGGTGGCTTATACCTGTAATCCTAGCTACTCAGGAGGCTGAGATCTGAGGATCACAGTTCAAAGCCAGCTGGGACAGGAAAGTCTGTAAGACTATTATCTCCAATAAACTACTCAGTAAAGGGCTGAAGTGGTGCTGTGATTCAAGTGGTAGAGTACCAGCTTTGTGCAAACTAAGCCCAGGATCAGCACTCAGGCATAGAATTCAAGCCCCAGGACTGGCAAATAAATAAATAAGGCAGTGTCTTTTAAATGTGATTTATGCATTAGCTGTTGATTTGAGGTGTTCTTAAGTCCCTCAAATATAATTGAGGTGTCATTTGAATACCTTGTTTTATGTGAAAATAGAATCTTAAGGAAACTAGTGGTGATGGGATAAATAGGGGCAAAGATGAAGGAGAGGATGGCTCTAATCAAGATTCATTGTTTAGCCAGGTGCCAGTGGCTCACACCTCTAATCCCAGCTACTCCTTTAGGAGGCTCAGAACTGAGGATCGCAATTTGAAACCAACCTGGACAGACAAATCTTGGAGACTCTTATTTCCTATCAACCAGTAAAAAGCTTGAAATGGATATGTGGCTCAAGTATAGATCACCAGCCTAAAGGAAAAAAAGCTCAGGGACAGTGCCCAGGCCCTGAGTTCAAGCCTCCATACTGGTGCACGCACACACACACTCACACACATGCACACACACACATGCACACACACACACAAGATGCATTGTACACATAGAGAGAGCATGAGGAACAAAAGGAGAAAAATTTCTAATGAAACAGGGCAGCTTTTCATATCTTCTTGAAGATGTCTGAGGCACAGGGAAGAGAATGGGATATAGATTTAATTATCTGCTCCATTCCCAGGCTCAGAGTCTTTGCCACTTCTTCTACAAGCTGACAATGTTGCTTTGCAGAATAAGTGCTCAGTACCATTTCCTGCAGGGAGGAGAGATTAACGAAAAAACATCTTGGGGTGGAGTACTAAAATTAAATAATTGTGAAAATAAATGGACTTGTTTCTTTTCAATTGTAGGTAGCTTCAAACACTACCAAAGATGATGGAACCAGCCATTCAAGTGACCTTTAGAAAACGTTATTCTTCTGGCTTTCATCAACTATAAATTAATGTGACTCTATTCATAGCCTAAAGTTGAGGAAATAACCTGCTAATATTCTCACTCTAGGAAAACAATTGTTTCTAGGAAAGCCAAAATGTTCCTGTGCTTCCTACTGTTTGAAATATAAAGATGTGTCACATGCATTGAATTGAAAAAATTCAAAGAATTCTTTTCAAAACTTTAAACAATAATCAAGCGCCATATAAATTCTAAGATATATATTACTTGAGAACTTTAATGAGCACATAGTGCATACTAATTAATTTTACCAACATCCCTGCAATAAAAGCATTTTCACCCTACTTTTCCTTTCAGCAAGCAGGGAGACAAGATTCCATAAGACCAAGTTTCTCACTCTAGGGAAATGTGCAGAAGCTGCTGAGCCACAAAAGGGAACCTGGAATGTTGGAATTTAAGACCAGCCCATTGTCACATGTAACATTTTCTGCTTTTTTATATTGGTATATTTGGAGGGAAGGTGGGTTATGTGTGCTGTGGCCTCCACTCCTAAACAATATTAATTATTCATTTCCAGGTCCTAAGATCACAAGCTACTTGTTTGTAATGTTAATATTTTAATTGTTTTGACCTAGACTTATTTAGTAAACCTCAAAATTTTCCTATTGGTGGTTTATAAAATGAAATTTAGGCCAGGTGCCAGTGAGTGACTCAGGAGGCTGAAATCTGAGGATGCCAGTTTGAAGCCAGCCCAGGCAGGAGAGTCTGTAAAGACTCTCATCGCCAATTAACCACCAAAAACCAGAAGTGGTGCTGTGGCTCAAAGTGGTAGAGCACTAGACTTGAGCTAAAGAGCTCAGGGACAGTGCCCAGGGCTTGAGTTCAAGCCCCATGACTGACAAAACAATAACAACAAAACACACAGCAGAACAAGACTGTGTTGAGAGTATACAATTATCAAAATTTTATTTTCCCCCTGCACTTAGTGCAGAATGGAGTTGTCTGGAATGTGCTGGCGTGTGGCGCCTGCCATTCTAGCTGCTGAGATCTGAGGATCTCGGTTCAAAGCCAGCAAGGGCAGAAAAGTCCTTAAGACCAGCCATTAACCAGCAGAGCCCCGAGCAGACTCATTGAAGTCTCCATCCATCACTACCCTTAGTTGTTTAAGCTTCTAGAGGAAAATGCCTTGTAATTATCAATGGGGGAAATGTAATCATCTTGGGAGCTGCAGGAAGAAAATGTATCCGGAAATATGGCTTACAACAGTTGGAATAAAGTTTCATTCTATTCTAATAAAGATTAGAATGAAGATTAGAGGAGCCAGCTTCCTGGGTAGTGACTCATGCTTGAGACCCCAGCACTCATGAGGCTGAGGCCGGAGGATCACAGTGAGACCCTGGATCAAAAAAAAAAAACAAAAACCCACGGTACACATGAATTGACGTGCTGGATTGAGAACCCCTTTGTGCACCTATTTAAAGAAATTAAAAAGTAAAAGCATTCATTAAAAAAAAAAAAAAAAAAAAAAAATTTTATTTTCCCAAATATCCCATTAACTAGCCAAGAAGAAATACTGGCGACCATTGACTATCATTGCTAGGTAACAAGAAAAATAGAATTCAGCACTATTTTTGTTTTTATTTTTCATGATGAACTGTAATGTTAGTTTGTTTAAACAGCCATATAAGTTCTTTCCTGTCATGATTTTGGAGTTGTGATGTATGCCGCAGCAACTAGAACTGAATTTGGTTTTATGAGCTAGATCTCATCTTTGAGGTACTTCAGTGAGCTTCTGAAAAATGAGCCTTATGAGTGGTTTTCCACTAGAATATTTATAGATTATAGTAAATTCAGGCAGTCATTCTCTAGATAAATTCCCTAGGTATATTGTGACATGCCAACAGCTGAAAGATGAGAATAAACCTAAAGTTTCCAGTTGAAGTAGAGAAAGACACACTCACACACACTTTTTTTTTTAAGAACCACTTAAAAAAAAGATTGGTAGTACATTAAAAAGATCCACACATTTGGCAAACTGTCCTTATGGTTATTTTGGATAGGACACGTTCTTCTGTATTTTTGGGTTAAAGTTAAATAATTCCCGAGATTTTAATTTTAGTTTCTCAAGGAAAAAACACCCAGTTGAACTGCTTTATATTATTTCCTGAGCCAGGAATTGAGTCCAAAACTACTGAAGAGGTAACCACAAATTGACATTTTTGTGTTTTGGAGGTTAAAAAATGAGCAAAGAAGGAAAGGGAGAAGGTGGTTTATGTTTTTAAAAATAATTTCAGGAGAAATGAAAGAATGTTTATCTCTCAAGTATTTCAAGCTGTTTCCTCTTCCTCCTCCTCCTGCTCCTCCTCCTCCTCCTCTTCCTCCTCCTCCTCCTCCTCTTCTTCCTTCTTCTTTCTGGTGGTCCTGGATATCAAACTCAAGCATCTTGGGCATCCGTCCTAAGTCATCACTACCACTGAGCTCCATCCCAAGTCCCTATAAAACCCTTTACATACATACATGACTGTTTAAAAATATGCCAAATGCCATTGCTGCAACTGATAACTATCTTTGCAACAGTACTAATGTCGTAAAAGTACATTTTAAGAGTCTTGGCGGATTAGTGTTGTTATAATTGTTGCATTTTAGAAACTCTAAATCATCAGTTACACAAAATAAAGAATCTAGGGAAAACTTGAGCAAGATTTTTTTCATTTAGCTGTCCCTTTTCCCTTTGGGGCCTATTAAGTACTATACAAACAAAGCTGTCTCTTACCCTGGATGATCTGGCATTGGTACACACCTCTCAGGCAATTGGAGCCAGCCTTCTAGAACTGGCTGTCTCATCTTGAGCAGTTTGTTATTTGTATTTCAGGCCTCTCTCCCTTTTTTTTTCACACCTGTTTTTCATTTCATGATATTCAGAGTATCTGATACTGATGAAATCAAGTGGCAGCCGACTCAAATGTAAGCAGTCTGCACCGAACCTTACTGGTGAGTCTCTGTGCAGGCTTTTCATACTAGAACAGTAGCTGGGTGTGTATCTCACTCACCTGCACAAATTATATGACATTTGAGTAGAAAGTTTGTGCTTTGAAATGTCTTTTCACCTCCCTCTTAGGGTTATAATGATTTACCAGGCTGAGCATTGGATAGAATAAAAGGGAAGAATAAAAGGGGATCCATTTTTAAAAGCCATGTGCTTTAAATAATGTATGCAGAAGCACCAGGAATTGGAATTTCATCATTTTAAGTCTTATGCAGGGACCAACATTTATCCTAACATGGAGGAAAATGGTGCCAAGAAGCAAAAACGTGTTTTCTTTCACCTTATAAATTCATGCTTGGGCAGATCTTTGGAATATAGAATCTTCTGCATGTTCATGTGTAATAACACTGACCACTGTTGATGGGAGATAACCACACACATAGAAAAGAAAACATGTCCTTTAGAACTGAACTTGGACCTTGGGGATGAAAATATCTCCCTCGCTAATGGCTGATGGGAATTATACAGTCTCGAATTTGCTCCCTGAGGACCTGACATCATTGAATTTGGAGAAGCAGAGCCAGGTTCATCCAGGGGTAGCAGAGAAAAAAATGTTTTGAAAAAAAAAAAAGGTGATCATGAATCAGGCTTTTAAATTAAGTCACAGAAGTCCCTGCCTAATTATATCATGAAAACAAGTTTCTAAGAAAGAGAAGACCATGATAGATTTGTTCTTGTTCACTACTCTTAACCAACTATTCTAGATTAGATTTTTTTTTTTTTGGTCCTGGTTTGAACTCTGGGCCTGGACACTGTCCCTCAGCTTCTTTTGCTCAAGGCTAGCACTCTACCACTTGAGCCATAGCACCACATCTGGCTTTTTCTCTTTCTGTGATACTGAGGAATCAGACCCATGGCTTCATGCATGCTAGGCAAGCACTCTACCACTAAGCCACATCGCCAGTCCTAGCTTTTCTTAAAAATTTTAAATTTAACTGGTCCAATAAAATTTGGCTGTTCTACTAAAAAATAATCTTTCAATTTGGAGATCAATTTATATTTAATTTTCAGGGACTCCTGGTAAGGGTAAATGGATAAAAAAATAATTTTTACCCAAAGGTAAACAAACACTAATTTCTTACTAAACTTCTTGATTCCAACTGTGACAAGGGTCTAGTCAGTCACTGAAGCAATGGTACTGAGAAACTGCAGAATGTGGCACAAGATGAGAAGGGCTGAGGGAGACAAAATTAGCCAAAAATGTAATTCTAGAATTCTAAGAAAGGTTTAAGCCTGAATATCAGTATAAAGCACATTGAATTATATTCACTTGTGTGTGTGTGTGTGTGTGTGTGTGAGTGTGTGTGTGAGTGCAGGTACTGGGACTTGAACTCAGGAGCTGGGCACTGCACTTTAGCTTTTTTTACTCAAGCCTGGTGTTCTACCACAGGAGCTACAATTCCACTTCTGGCTTTTTGGTGGTTCATTGGAGATAAGAGTCTCATAGACTTTCCTGCTCAGACTATCTTTGAACCATGATCCTCAGATCTCAGCCTCTTGAGTAGATATGATTACAGGCATGAACTATTGGCATCTTGTTTACATTCATGTTCCAGGCTTGACTTTGTCTCTCCCTTTTCAGAAGGGCAGGGAACTATGCGTTAAGCAGGAGAAAAAGTCAAGGTCCTTGGTAGTCTGTTAAATGGAATACAGAACAAGACTCTAAATGCTCAGAGCATGTAACTAGCCTCAGAACTGAGAATGTTTAGAAAATAGATAAATCTCATCTGGTCACTTCAACCTTTCCAAGTCTTTGCTTTCACATCTGTAAAATTAGAGGAATAACTCAACTTTACATGATTCTCCAGGAAATCATATGAGATAAAAATGCACAGAGTGCTTAGCACAGAGCTTGGCAAATAGCAAGAATTTAAAGAAACAGTGAACTTTTAATGATGAGTAGCAATTATTATCCACTTAATCCCCGATATCCTTTGCATGGAATGTTTTTGACTATTATGAATTTTATTGGTAGCTCCACTAGCTCTCTCTCTGTGTGTGTGTGTGTGTGTGTGTGTGTGTGTGTGTGTGAATTACTACTCTATAAGGAAGTGGTCAAACTCCTCTTGGATTTGATCCAAAGACTGAGTCATCAAACTACCCCCGCTGGAGGCATGGGGTGGAGTGTGGTTGGGGAGGAAGGGGGAAGAATCACATGATCTGATGGTTACCCCCCATGAGCATGCCTTAGCCAAGGTCAGGCACCTCTTGGCATTGTGCTCTCTGGGACTGAAGAGCATGTGAGTGTTTTCATTTTGTCGTTCCTAGTAGGCTAAGTTAACTCCAGGCTTGGGACTTAACTGTGCTTGGCTTTGGAATGAAGGGCTGTTTTAGAGCAAGGGAGCACAGTTGCTAGTACAGTCCATTCAATGGTGTAAGATGATGTAAGTCCTGCTTAAAGGGAGATGTGCTCTCCAATGTAAAATCACTACTGCCACTTTTTTGTGGGTTCAGTGCAAGAAAGAGGCTAAGACATAAGACTTCTGAGGAAAAACAAGACAGTCTAAAAGAACTGAGGGTAAGTGGTTGCAACATGTCTCATCCCGGAATTGAGAAGCTCAGCTGAAAGATGCCTGCCACCACAGAGAAGAGATCCTCTATATTTTTATGTATGTGGTTAATATTTGGTTTGGGAATACTGTGGTGCAGTGAACAGCTTGAGATTAATGTGGATGTATGTAAATCCAAGTTATAAATTAAGCTTGATGCAGAAAAAAATATATATATTCTTCTACCAGCCAATGTTTAATACAAGTTAAATAGAAAATTCTGCATCTCATATCTAAAAGAAAGAAAAGAAAGTCCTAGGGCTGGGCACCGGTGGTTCACGCCTGTAATCCTAGCTACTCAAGAGGCTGAGCTCTGATGATCAGGGTTCAAAGCCAGCCTATGCAGGAAAGTCCGTGAGACTCTTATCTCCAATAAATCACTAGAAAACCAGAAGTGGTGCTGTGGCTAAATGGGCAGAGCGCTCGCTTTGAGCTGAAGAGCTGAGGGACAGAGCCCAAGCCCAGAGTTCAAGCCCCGTGACAGACCAAAATAAATAAATAAATAAATTTAAAAGAAAGTCCTAGGATCCTTGACCCATCAACTCTGATAAACTAATAGTAATAATCAGCAGAGGCTTTTTGTTTTCACTCTGGAAAATAAGGTAGTTGGACTTCCATGCAGGTACCTAAGGTTACATCCTTTTGCAGGTATCCAGGATGAACATAGGTCATCCAATCAGTCCTCCCACTAGTACCACCTAGTGGTAGCCAAGAAGACATGTAAGCATCTTTAAAAAAATTGCTTTAAAATTATAAAAGCAAAAAAAAATCATAAAAGCAATATATTTCTTTGTATGTCCCTCCCCCACGGTATAACCCCTCTTTTCATTGTACTTGATGTCGGTGCCCTGCATCTTGATATTGTATATACACTTCTGTAATTTGGGGAGGGGAAGGGAAAAAATAAAATGCTTAAATAGGGATTCAAGTTGACTCATTGTAACAATGAGATGTACAAGATACTATGTTGGCCGGGCGCTGGTGGCTCTCGCCTGTAATCCTAGCTACTCAGGAGGCTGAGATCTGAGGATCGCGGTTCAAAGCCAGCCCGGGCAGGAGAGACCGTGAGACTCTATCTCCAATAAACCACCAGAAAACTGGAAGTGGCGCTGTAGCTCAAGTGGTAGAGCGCTCGCCTTGAGCTGAAGAGCTGAGGGACAGCGCCCAGGCCCAGAGTTCAAGCCCCATGACCGACCAAAAAAAAAAAAAAAAAGATACTATGTTGAAAAATGAACTTTATAATTTAGACGGGGTGGGGAGGGGGAGAGGAAAGAAGTGTAGTTGTGGAGGTGGGAGGGAAGGGATGGTAGGAGAAAAACAAAGGAGGAGGTAACAATGCTTGATAAGAAATGTACTCATTACCTTGCTCATGTAACTGTAACCCCTCTGTACAGTATTTTTACAATAAAACACATTAAAAAAGCAATATAGCTTTCATATAGCTATGCCTTGTTAAAACAATAAAAATGTTCAATTCTGAGAAAATTATCAAAGGTTCTTCTGTTTTCTCTCCTGATCCTGCTTTTGTTTCTTCCTTAAAAAGAAAGAAACAAAACACTCCCATGTAGTGTATCTCTCTCTCTCTCTCTCTGAATTCAGTTTGTAAAAAACATAAAATCATACTTCATATTATGGAGTGATTTTTTTTGTCACTTAGCAAGTATCATTTACTGTGTCTATTTCTAGGCCCAGTAGAAACCACTACTAATTGGTTCAGACACTAGCATCAGGTCTGCTCAAACATCAGGTCTGCTTTCCAATTTAGATGTGGAAGACTCAACCTTCTCTTGGCTGAGGTTCATGACTTATGAGCCCTGGGCCCCTCCTCCACTGGATTCTTCCTGATCCTAAGCAATGGTTTTTTTTTTTATGTCTATCTTGGGCCAAAGCTAGCAATCTGTGGTTGGTGTCCCGCCTCTCCCTCCTCTCTCCTGTGTTCTCAGTCTAATTCCACCTCTCAGAATTCTCTGCTCCCACTGCTATTGTCCCCATTTAGCCTTCTCACCCATCATTGTTGAAAAAAAAAAATACAAATCCTGGTATCCATTTTCTTGCCTCCAAACCACCACCAGGAAGATTGCTCTATAAAACAAAAATCCCTGTGTCATTTTATACTTTGAAAAATTCCCCTAGTTCTCACTTTCTTCAAGAACTAAGTCTAAAGGGCTTAGCATGTATACAAGGCTCCCATAGTCTGTCCTTAATCCACGACTGTTCCCTCCTCCACAATTCCTTGTGCTGCAACTGTACAGAGTTCCAGCTCCAAGAGCAGATTATGCAGTCTCCTGCAGTACTTTTTCTATGCCTGACATGCTCATTCTCTCTGGCTTTCCTGATTAGATTCCATTCGTTTCTCAAGATGCAGATCAAATATTATCTATGAAACTGCTCTAGCTCCCACAGGCTCGCCTCTGTATTTTCATGCACTTTTTATCTCCTAGTGTAGCACTCACCATACTTCATCATTACGTTTTACGACAAGCATCATCCTCTCTTAAAATTACTTAACGTCCCTTGCTCCCCGGAACACAGGGATCCATGTTGAATAAATAAATGAATGCATACTAAAAAGGACTATAGTAAATAAACACTAGGGCAGTTTTCCCCCAAATGTTAAGATTATAAGAATCTCCTTAGGTGTGTATTAAAATACAGGTAATTTGGATTTGCTGAGAATCCACTGAATTTAAAATAGGTCTACAGAGATAGAGCTCAAAGATCTACATTTTAACAAATATCCCAGAAGAATTCTAATGGCTTCAGAGAAATCTTCCCTTAGACTGCAAAGCAAGTCATTTAGAAGGGAAAAAGGGGAAAGAACATTTGTTCCTCGAGATAATATACACGGAAGAATGTATTTATTCCCTTTAGAGATCCTTTAAGGTGGTTGTTTGCCAAACTCTTGAGAATAAATAGATACCAGTCTAAGTTTGAGAAAACCACAGTGAAGTGAATTTGTGAAGACTAAAAAGAAGCATCGAGCTCTATGTACAAGGGCTGGAATGTTTCTTTTTTGGGGACAATTGTCATCAACTCCCATATGCTTGTTTTGTTAGAATAGTCACTGTTTAGCCAAGCCCAAGCTGTTTTCATTAATATGTTGCATTTGTGTCAAGCTTCTCATTGGATGTTCTCCAAGCATTTGAGCAGCTTTAAGCCTGTCTTCCCTTGTTCCCTGAGGGAGGAACAAGTACAAGTTCACGCCAACTCGTTGGAGAGGCATTGCTCAAGAACAGCTCCTGGGGCACCAGATTCAGGCAGGAGCAAGAGAGGGGGGTAATTCCCAGCCTCCTCCCTCTGCTCTGTCTCATTTTCTCCACCCACCCTGCCAAATGCTCATATTATCTCCAGCAGGTGGCTTCCACCCCTGCCTTCAAGTCTGCTCAGACAGTTTCCTTCCTAAGATAGATAAGCTCCAAAAAGAGTCACAGGTTCTAGCAATGCAGAACTGCAGGGAGCATGCTAGGTAATGCGAAGCCTCAGACAGTTGGTCTAAAGAGGTTTAGCAGAGACTGTGGTAAACACAGATTAGGTTCTGGTACAAAAGGTAGAAACTTTAGGCCACAGATCCCATCATGTGCCAAGTGCAAGTTCTCTCAGAGGTCCAGGGACTCCAGCCCTAGCTGCTTGGAGCTGCTGAATGCACCCTAGCTCCTCCTGTCCTCTGATGTCTTGTTAGTTATGAAGCTTGCATTTTTTCCACAGACTTGGGTTTCCTATCGTTATCTTTAGATCAGATGACATTAACCCAATTGAGTCAACCTAGTATCTAATTTGCATATTTTTTTGTGGTACTGGCGTTTGAACTCAGGGCCTTGCATTTGCTAGGCGATCTCTGTGTCACTTGAGCCATACTCCCCTCCTTTTGCTCCAGTTTTATTTTTGCAGATATATATATATTTTACACTTATTATAGGTGCTGGCTTTGCATCATGATCTTACTACTTCCACTTCCCATGTGGCTGGGATACCAGCCATGGACATCCACACCTGGTATTTTTATGACTGCATATTTGCTGGCTTCTTCCATCTCAATTGTGGTCACATTAGCATCTCTACTTTTCAGCTCTATGATTTCATGAAGATGCCACTTCATGGTTGAAACAAGATACATATATTCAAAGCACATTATCCAATGGAAAAAAGAACTATCTGACCCTACTGCTGAGAAAGTCTCTTCTTGTCTCTCTGGGCATATACACTGATGCTTTGCAGTAATGGTCTAACAGAACATCTCGGTTTATTTTCTTATGGGCCACTTTTCTTTCTATTTGTTTGTTTGGTTCAGAACAAATAGAAAAATGAATTCTCTCTGTGTGTTTGTATGTGTACAGCTCCATGGGTTTTTAACACATGTAACATTCACACAACCACCACAACTATCAGGATATAGAACAGTTCTGTCATTCCAAAAAACTTCCTTATGTTGCCCCATAGAACTAATATAAGCATTATTTGAAGGTCTTAAATTAAAAAAAAAATCTAGGAAAGGTGAGCATTTATAACACAAGAATTCACCAAGACAGTCCATATTTAATTATTATTTTTTATTGTGAAAATACCATAAAAGGGTTTACAATTACATGGGCAAGGTATTGAGTACATTTCTTATCAAGCATTGTTGCCTCCTCTTTTGTTTCCCTTCCCATCCCTTCCCATCTCCTCCCCCAGGCTCCTCCCAAAGTTGTAAAGTTTGTTTTCAACAACGATTTGTACATCTCATTGTTTCAATGGGTCCACCTGTATCCCTATTTAAACGATTTGTTTTTTTCCCTTCCCCTCCACAAATTATACCAGGGATTTGTCAGTCAGGGTTGGGTGACTTTTACAGGGTGAAGACAAATTCCCATGACTCCACAATCTAAATAGGTTCTTGTGTTGTCCTCCATTCTAAGTTTTGTTAAGCTAATACTTCTTATCCAAGTAAACAGGATCATCCTGTGTCACAAAAAGCATCCTTGTCTTTGGTGAGAGCTGACCATTAATGTTACATCCACTATGCCCATTCTAAGATGATTATAAAATTATTAGTCTTCAACCATAAAATTTCTAAAAATAAGTTCTTAGTGTGGTCCTATTTCTAGCTATAATCATCTAAACTTGGGGAAACTAAATAACACACACACACACACACACACACACACAGACACACACACACACAAACATAGAAGCATGAGCCTAAAGAATAAAATGTATAATAATAAATTCAGGCTCTCTTATAAAATTTAGCACCTAGATTCAAACTTCAAAAATGATACTGCATACATTATTCAATTTTTATGTCTATAGCTTTTTCCTAAGTGGGCAGTTTTTGTAGCAAGGTCTGAAAAATGATTTATCTATTACTGTCCATCTAACCTGATTGCCAAAAAAAATTCTGAATATTATAAAAATACAAGGTTACCCTCAGGTTGGAGTTTTGATACCTTACCAGATTGCTGATAATAATATTTTAACAGGAGCAGTTAGTCCTAAGATAATAATTTGTTTTGCCCTGCTAAAATAACTTTTGCTCAATGAATAGTCACCCTTGTAATATAAGAATATTATATGATCAGGAGACCTAGACATTAAAGTGTTGTGTGGACATTTGGGTCTGAATGGAGTATTCTGCATTATGATTTCATTGTAATGACTATTTCAGTGAAACTGATTGGCATTTTGAAAGACTTGTTAGACTGTCTATTGCCTACTGATCTGAACCAAATATGAAGCAGCTTTAATGCACATAAAATTCTTGTTAGAGATATGCTATTATAGAATAGTTTAAACCCTGGTATTGGATATACACTTATCTGACTTAGGGAAGGGAAGGAGAACAACAGAATGGTGAGACAAAGGACAAGGGCGGAACCAATGCAGCAGTGATATTCACAAGACAATATGTTGGAAATGATCTGTACAACTTGGGGATGGGTGGGGGAGGAAAGTAGGAGAAAAATGAGGGAAGGGGTAAGAAGTTGGACAAGAAATGTACTTGTTATCTTATATTTGTAACTGTAACCCCTCTGACATCACCTTGACAATAAAAAAATACTAAAAAAAGAATAAAATGAAAAGACCAAGATATATATGAATATATATATAATTGTAAAAATACTATACAGTGGGGTTACAGTTAGGTAATGAGTACATTACCTTCTCCTTTGTTTATCCGCTACTATCCCTTCCCTCCTCATCTCCCCAATTCCTCCCTCCCCACCTCCCCGAAGTTGTAAAGTTCGTTTTCAACATGGTGTCTTGTATATCTCATTATTACAATGGGTCAACCTGTATCCTTATTTCAGCAGAAAAGACCAAGATTTTAGCTTGGATTTAGCTGAAAATTAGTATATTAAAAAATGTACGTTTTCTGTTGTTGTTACGGTTTTTTGATGGTGGGGAGTCTGTAATCTCAGCACTTGGGAGTTTGAGGCAGGAGAATCTTGAGTTAGAGGCCCAGCCTGGACTGTATAGGGAGTTTCTAGTTAGCCTGGGATACATATACACATATACATAGAGGTTTTTGTTCTAGAAAGTGAGTGGTAAGGGTAAAGGACAAATTAGCTGTTTCTGATTGGGGAAAATTCACAATGCTTTCATGTTTAGTGCATTTGCTGAGCTTTACTGCCTACATAAAAACATTCTTGTCAAAAAAATGTGGATGTGGGCTGGGAAGGTGGCTCAGTGGTAGAGTGCTTGCCTTGCATGCATGAGGCCCTGGGATCGATTCCTCCCCACCACATAAGCAAAAAGTAAAATCTGGAAGTGGCACTGTGGCTCAAGTGGTAGAGTGCTAGCCTTGAGCTGAAGAGCTGAGAGACAGCGCCCAGGCCCAGAGTTCGGGCCACACGACCGGACCCCTCCCCACCCCCCAAAAAATGTGGATGTTTTACTTTAAGCGAAGATGTTGGTTGCCATGAGTGCCACTTATCTCAGAGGGAGGAACCATCAAAGGCCAAGACTTCTAGATGAGGGAAACTGTTGGAATCACTGATTTGGGTTTACATTTTGCCTTTTCCACCCACATTAGCTATCTGACCCTGAGCAGACAGCTCCAATGACATAGCACATATAAGTGTCTACCATACCTGCTCAATTTGCCTTTTCTTCCTCAGTTTAATCTATTCTTCCACCTCCAGATAGAACTCCACATAAACCAGCTCAGTCAGCA
Organism: Dipodomys spectabilis; assembly: GCF_019054845.1. Classification (NCBI taxonomy): domain Eukaryota; kingdom Metazoa; phylum Chordata; class Mammalia; order Rodentia; family Heteromyidae; genus Dipodomys; species Dipodomys spectabilis. The sequence continues at coordinate 378,504 of NW_024870756.1, forward strand.
TTTAACTTTTTGTTTTGTTTTGGTTTTTGAAACTGAGTCTTACCATGTAAGCCATTCTGTCTTCTCACTGTTGACTTTCCTGCCTCTGCCCTCTGAGAGCTGGTATTAGAAGTATATGCTACCATACAAGGCACATCACATGACTTTACATTTTTCCTGGAGGGATGCTTTCTTCAAATGGACTTCAAGCAATTACTTTTCTTCTTTTTGGAGTGATTTCAACTTAGGTACCCCAGCAAGAAAGAAAAGCTGATATTGGAAAAAGGAAAGTGAATTTTCTGGATCCCCTAGATACTGTAGATCAGGAAAGACAAGGATATGCTGTGGTAATGATCAATCCTAAAGTCTTAGTGATGGTTATAAAAGGGTTTTTGTTTTTTTTAAAATGGGGGGCATACTAGTTGCTTGTGGCTTATGCTTGTAATCCTAGCTCCTCAGGAGGCTAGGCTTGAGAATTGCATTTGAAGTCAGCCCAGGGAAGAAAAGTCTGTGAGACTCATATCTCCAATTAGCCTCCAAAACCCCAGAAACGGAGCTGTGGCTCAAGTGGTAGAGCACTCACCTTACACAGAAAAGCTACGAGATAGTGCCCAGGCCTTGAATTCAAGCCTCAGGATCAACACACACACACACACACACACACACACGCACACACACACACACACTCTCTCTCTCTCTCTCTCTCTCACTGGGTAGAGTCTACAGGGACAAAGAAGCCCTGAAAGAAGTTCAGAAGAGTTGTAATTGGGCAATCCATATGATAGATATGGGTGTTGTTTCATCATCTAGGTCTTTAACTTTTCTACATATGTCTATATCTTTCATAGTAACATGTTGGGAGATCTAGCAAAGGTTGGTTAGGGTTCCACCCATATCTTCTCCCTCCAGGACCCAGGATGAGAGATGCTCTGGAGAGTGACTGGTTGCCATGGCAAAGGGAAGGGAGCTGTGTTGTGTATCACATTGGCAGTTGGATATTTTAATGACACTTGCATGTCTCACAACTCCTTGGCTGTATCTATGGGCACATGTTCTACTCCAAGCCATGGAGGTACATTCCTACTATGTGCCCTACAGGGGGAGGGCTAGAAACATCTTGTCAGTGGCACATCGGTTACTTGATGTAAATACATTCTTTCAAAGAACTATGTACCTTTTTTGGCATCATCATTGGAGATACTACTCATATGACAAGTCAAACACTGCTAGTAAGGGAATTAAGAAACATTTTCTTTCTCATCCTGTCTTCTTCAAAAGGAATAAGGGAACGCGCCTGCTAAAAGCTGATATATTCCAACTTCTTGCTGGCTAGCATTCTAGCCAGTCAGCCAGCCTGCCAGCAAGCCAGCTCTTTCTAGAATCTCATCACCTTTTTATGGAGTCAGCTCATTTTCACTGAGTCAGAAAGATGATGTGGAAGCAGTTCAGAGAACTGAAGAAAAGCAAAAGGTAGTTGGAAGAAGACTGGTGACGCTTTTAAGAAATGGGGTATTAAATATTTGAATACAAAGTGTTTCAAAATGATTCTTGACCCAACCTTTTAGAGGAATCAGGAAAGACTTTGTAGCTGGAGTGACATTTAAGCTGGCGCTCAAAGGTATTTGCTAGGTAGGAAATGGTGCAGGGCATTCCAGGCAGAGGGAACAGGTTGTGCTGTGGCAAAAGAAACTATTCAGATTTGGAATACCTGAAGGAGAATAAAATTCTCTGCAGTCAGAAGCTACAGTCTACTAGGACTACATTTACAAAAATAGTATAGGGCCAAAAATGTTTTTTGTTAGCAAGCAGCAACATGGGATTCATTACATGCCAAAGACAACCTCAAATTCATCTGATCTAATGCTCTAATTGGGTTGCCCTGACATTTAAAAAACCATCTTCAAATAATTTACTATCTAGGGTAAAGTGGAACCCTTTATTCCAAGTTTCACTTTACATGTTTCAGTTATCTTCAGTCACTGGCCGTCTAAAAATATTAAATGGAAAACTCCAGAAATAAACCATAGGTTTTAAATTCTACTAACTAGTGAGTAGGTCAGGATTTGAAATATTTCTTGTTTTCTATCATTTAGAAAACACAGAAGATTGAACTCAGGGCTTTGCTCTTGCTAGGCAAGTGTTCTACCATTTAAAAAACGCCCTTAACACTGCTTTGGGAAGCATTTTAATTCCAGAATCTGAACTTCTCATTAATACATTACAGAGATAAGGGACCGTCTTCCTAAGTGAATCAGAGCCATAAGTAATGACACCAGTTTTTATTTTAATTAATTAATCAATTAATTAATTTTTGATTGGTTGTGGGGCTTGAACTCGGCCTGGGCGCTGTCCCTCAATTCTTCAGTTCAAGGGTTAGTGCTCTACTACTTGAGCCACAGCATCACTTCCAGTTTTCTGGTGGTTAATTGGAGATAAGAATCTCACAGACTTTTATTTTTATCTGCAGAAACTCCTGTGGTTGTAAGACAAGATGATTTACCCATCACCTGTGGCTGTCCTTAGTTTATATTTTAATATACTTCATATGCATTTTACATCTTTTCTTTCTGTGAGATGAATTTGTTTTCTACAAATTTATACTTCTACAAATTGCTTTCTTTCGACTAATTGTTCTGCTTTCAATTTTCAAACAGCAAAAAATGAGACCACCCCACAAGTAGGAGTTCTGAGGCCTGGAGACAAGATCAAGCCTTTTGTGAATGGACTTTTTGACATCTATGGACAGGCCTTTTTATTTATTTTTGGCATGTTTTCTGTGCTCAACTGTGAACCAGATGGTTTAGATGGTTGGACAAATGACTTCTCCGTTAGCAAGGTGTCATAAAATACATATTCAAGGCATTTCTACGCTTCCACCTGTTTCAAAATGTTTTAGTCACCATTCTAATCAGAAAGGTGGCCTACTTCCTCAAGCTTCTGGGTAGCCATCTGATGCTTGAAAGTAGAGGGACGTGGCTACAACTCCTATAAAAATAGCCCTTCCAGATGGCTGAGGGGCAAAGTTACAACTCAGCAGCTTGATATAGCTGAGCACTTACATTTTGGAGTAGGAGGAGAGCTTAGAGAAAAGTAGCCAGAGAGACTGGGCTCAAGTCCAATAATAAGTAGAGGACAGTATATGCCAGGAGCGATCACTTAACGTGGCAGATTAGCTGTTAATATTTTCTATTACTTCATCTCTAACACCTCCCCAACTCCAGAGATTCATCCTTGCCTGTAGTCCAGCAGGAACACACACACACACACACACACACACACACACACACACACTTTATCTATTTTTTAAATTAAGGGGCACAACCATGTATCTTTAAAGGATTTTAGAAATTTCCTTCAATGGCAGCAAGCTGAGGCAGGCTCCTCTGGGCACCACTGGGACTTAAACACCCAGGCTTCTCTTCTGATCCAGAATGCATCTTTTCTTTTCTATTTTTTTTCCTGGTTCAAAATGAGGACTTGAACTTGGTACCTGGTACTTTTGCTCATTGGCTGGTGCTTTACCAACTGAGCCGTACCACTACCCAGCCCCCACCCAGGATTCATCTTCCTGCTCTTCTGCTGGAGGACATGAGAAGTTATACCAGGCCATATTTTCCCCAGCCCTGTCCTGAGTCATTTTAACCTTGAAATGAAACCTCTCATTAAAAAAAAAAAAAAAGAAACAAAACAATAAAAACCCAAGCATAGAATATTGCAAAAGTCATGATATTGTTACCACCCTTCAAAACAAACAGTAACACGCTCAGATGACTCACTAGCTTGAAACCTATGAAAATATTTATTAATCAAACACATAGATCCAAATGAGTAGTTCTCTTGTTTTTCTATCTTTTAATTGCCCTCTGTGTCTTCTATTGGATATTTTATAAGGAAACTTGAGCCTCTATATAGTAAAATCACTGTTTTAAATATCTCAGTTTCTGTTCAAGCGATGTTGGCTTTAAAAATGTGGTAATTGGGACTGGGCTAGTGCTTATGGTTGCAATTATAATAGACAGGATTATTTTGGAACCAGCTAATTGAGAAACATGCCGTTCTAACACCATTTCTCAGCCCAGATCATGCTATTACTGCTCCCTGGTGGTAGCACAGCATGACTGCAGGCAAGCCATAGAGGTCAGGAAGGGTTTTTGAGTATCAGTCTTCCAAGTTTTTATTCTTAAAAAAAGTAAATATTTTAAAGTACTTTAAAAATGGTCTTTAGGTAATTGTACAAGGAGGTTTCAAGTAATGCATCAGTTTATGAGCACAATGTATCTTGATCAATGTCATGCCTTCCATCATTTTCCCCAGCCAAGTTGTTTTTCATTAAAAAAAAAAAATACAAAAACCCTACTCTTTAAAATAATCCCAGTAGCCTTGCATATTATTATATGGCAAAAATATAGACAGTCACCCATAAGTGGCTTCTAAATTCCCATACATCTTTGTGAATATCACCATATTATTGGGAAGTAGAATGTTTCCTTTAAAAGGAAATTTCTTCCTTGCATGTGGAACTTAAAAGCACACAGACTTTATGCCAGGTCATTGTGACTCCCTGGGAACAGGCAGGGTGTCTCAATGCCAGTGTACTGTTGCTCTCCTGCTGCTGACCTGCACAGCTGACTAGCAAAGAAGCTGTTACCACAGGAGGAGGAATGGAGTGAGGATGGGGATGAGCACATTTCCATTGTCCTCCACATGGGCCTATGCTACCCTGTTCGAGCTGGCTTGAGCCTCCCTAATAAACCAGAGTGTGAATTCCACTCCGGGTACATCCCTTCACCATGCAGCAGAGACACCTTGGAGCAGAGGTCCACCTGCTATACAGCTCTTGCCAGAACTGAGATATAAGTCAGTGCTACAGTATTTGCCTAGCTAGCATGGGTGGGACCCTGAGTTTGATCCCCAATACCACCAAAAACAAATAAAAAAAACAATGAAATCATTGTCAGGCATGATTTTTCAATACCTTTATTAAGAAATATCAAAAGTTAATTACTGTTCCATACACAGTTTTACAAAGTTCAAGTGACAGGGAAAGTGGAGGATGCCACGTTTGAACACATTTGCCAAATGGGAGAGAGACCCTAAATCTCCTGCCAATCTGTGGTCCACAGCCATCCCTTCCTCTCCCCTCATCCCATTTCCATGAGACCAGAGCGCATTCGCTTGAGCTACTTCAAAGAGTATCAACACATTCAAAAATATTTCTCTACACATTCATCCTCTTACTGTCATTACCCTGAAAAGGCTGAGCTGTTGAGAGGAAGGTTGAGAGCCCTGCTCACGTCCGCTGGTGTTACATTTTCACAAAGCCTGCTTCCGGATCTGGCAAACATTGCAGGTTACAACTGATCATTTCACACATGGGGGGGGGGGGACTCAAGCACAGGTTTTATTTCTTAATTTAACAATGAACAAAAAATAAAGGGTGAGTTACTCATCTCTGGAAACAAAACACCACAGTCATTCCAGGGAAGCCTCCAGTAGAGGACAAGGCTTCTGATTGTATGGCCCTCCAGTTACAGCAATCAACAGCATAACTGAGCAAAGACACCAGCACAGAACACTGGAAGAAGTATTTTCGGGGCAGGACATCATCATCTTTTACGTCAAGGGTACTGCATCATGGGAGTTACACTTTCACAATAACTGGGGCTAGTAGGTCATTGGAATCAGGTAGGAAAGAGCCATGGTGTTGGTGTGCCTTGGTTAAGGCTTGTGCTGGTTTATCTAAAAGTAGCTTTCTGGAGAGACTGTCCAGCAACATCAGAAAGAACTGTCTTCAGAGGAAGGACTCCTTGTTCACCCACATGAGACTGCGTGTTTCATTGGGCTTGCATTCATACTCGATGACAGAGAAGGGGCTTCCCCACTGGCAGTGGTCCCGCTTGTGGTAATTGTAGAACTTGACTTGCCACACTGTCTCGAAGGTCCCAATGTCTGTGAACTGGGAGAAGAGAAATATGTCCAAGACAAACCTCATTCTGGGGGCCAGGGGTGAGAGTGAAAGTCAGTGACAGAGCGAGATCTCCCAGCATAACCAGCCAAATTACTATCTTTCTCTTCTCTCTCTCCCTCCTTCCCTACTCATTTCTTCCTTTTCATTCTTCCTTTTTTTTTAGTGTGCCAGTTCTGGGGATTTAACTCAGGATCTGAGCACTCTTTTAGGTTTTTCACTGAAGGCTGGTACTCTACCTCTTAAGCACAGCTCCACTTCTATCTTTTTGCTAGTAAACTGGAGATATGAATATTACAGACTTTTTTTTTTGCCTAGGTTGGCTTTGAACTTCAACCCTCAGATTTCAGCATCTTAAGTAGCTAGGATTACAGGTGTGAGCCACCAGCTCCTGGCCTTTCTATTTTTACTGGTGATACTAGGGTTTGAACTCAGGGCTTGGCTCTTGCCAGGAAGGTACTCTACCACTTAAGTTATGCCTCCAGCCCATTTGGTTTGGGTGTTTTTCAGAGAATGTTTTGCATTCTGCCTGGGTTGTTCTGGTTGTAATCTTCTGTGTGTGCTTTCTGGAATGACAAGCACATACTATTGCTACTGTTTGTTGAGATTGAAACTCATGAATTTTATTTGGTCTGGGCTGGCTTTGAACCACAAACTTTCCAATCCTGGTCTCCTGAGTATCTAGGATTATAGGCATGAGCCATGGCACCTTGCTTCAAGTCTGGCTTCAGCTGAAAAGCTGAGGCTTTCCATTTCTTTTTTTTTTTTTTTTTTTTGGGTCCAGTCGTGGGGACTGAACTCTGGGCCTGGGTGCTGTCCCTCAGCTCTTCAGCTCAAGGCTAGCACTCTACCACTTGAGCCACAGCGCCACTTCTGGCTTTTTTCTTTTTGCTTATGTGGTGCTGAGGAATCGAACCCAGGGCCTCAGGCATGCAAGGCAAGCACTCTACCACTGAGCCACCTTCCCAGCCCGGCTTTCCATTTCTTAAGGAAATAAAGTAATAAGGCAATAAAGGAACTATTCCTTTATGCCAGGTGCTCTATACCCAGTATTTCCTACCATATTGCTTTTAAGATAAATAGCCCCCAAGTTTATCTTACTTTCCAAGTTTAAATTTCTGAAAACTTCTCTTAGAATCTCAGAATCTTAGACTTTGCTTTAAAGTGACCCTTGCTACAGAGGGGGAACTGGGAAGAATGTTTACTGGTAGTTTTTTAGTTCCTACTTCAGAAGACAGGGGCACAAGATAACATTTGTACAACATCTGCAAGCACAAAACAAGATTGTCTCACATTTATTCTCAGTTCCAGGGAAAGATACTTAGCCTTGAGCTGACACCACAAATATTTTATTAGGTATTGGATTATTAAAGACCTACTCTATTAAGTATTTTTAAGTCAGGAGTCTATGTCACAGGCTTACATAATATATTATTCAACAATATATGAGTCAACTATGCATTTTGCACATTTAAAATGTGTACAAGGCATGATTCTTGCTCTTAAGAAGTTTGTAGTATAGGTGAGTGTTATGGCATATGCCTGTAATCCTAGCCACCCAGGAGGCAGAGAAAGGAGAGAAAGATAGTGAGATGATATCTCAAAAACAAAATAAAAATGCTAGATCTCTCTCTCCCTCCCTCTCTCTGTATAGCAGAGAGTATACTGCGACAATAACCAAAGAAGTTTGCATTTTTCTTCTACAAGATAGGCCTAGCAAATCACTACATGAAACTCTGAACCATGAGGATATATTTCCCTTGAAGCTGAGAAGAGGGCACAGAATACCCTAGGGGCCACTGGGCAGGTTCTCAAGTGTCTTGTGGGATTGCCTGACCCTGCTACCACCTTCTGGAGCTATTTAGGGGATCTGGCATTAAAGAGCATGATGCCAGTCGTTATTTTCTCCTCTGACCCTCCTATTTCAAGGGACAGGACAGGGACTGACTTGGCAGGATTCTTAGACATCTCCAGAGCCAGGAGATGTGGAAAGAAGAAGGGCAGTAGCAACAGGAGCCTTACACTTTGCAGCTGATACAGGAGGACAGCGATCAGGTGCTTCCCAGAAAGCATTCCAAGATGTTTTGAAAATTATATCCTGCAACATTGCTTCATCCTGTTAACTTGGTTCCAAAATAAGATCTGGGCTTTCCTTGGGGAAACACATTTGCCTTGAAATACATTTGCCATGAAACAGTGGATGATAAACCAAGAGTCAATATAACTCTCATGTATGAGAATGAAGTACCTCTCTCTGTCTCTGTCTCTGTTTGTCTCTCTATATGTAAATATATATATATATATACATATATATATATACACATACACACATATACTTTTATATATTATATATAAAGTATATATGTACATACACACATATACTTTTATATATTAACGTTTCCATATGCCTGTATATATTCATAATGATCTATTAGAATCAACTCAAAGATCTAATAATTCATCTGAGAGGCAACTTTTGTATATTTATAAAATAGCATTTTATTCATTACCACTAAAATAATAGGGTGAGTCTTGAAGACATGCCGAACAAAAGGATCTAGACCCCTAAAGAAGAGATACATGATTCCAGTTGTATAAAACTATATAATAGAATATAATCTATGCTGACAGAAAACATCCATGTTATCTGTGGTCTAAAATGGAAGACAGTGATGCAAAGGTGTAGGTGTATGTGCAAGAAAGAGAGAGGAGCTTTTGGGGAGTAATAGAAATATTCTAGTTATTGGCCGAAGTGGCAGTTACATGGATGCAGATATGTGTTGTTCAAAACTCACTGCCCTGTATGCTTGAAATATATTTGTTATTTATAATTATACCACATAGTTTATTAAGAAAGATAGAAGGGCCAGGCACTGGTGGTTCATACCTGTATTCCTAGCTACTCAGGAGGATGAGATCTGAGGATTGCAATTTGAAGCCAGCCTAGGCAGGAAAGCCTGTGAGACTCATTTCCAATGAACCACCAGAAAACCAGGATTACTGACATGGCTCAAAGTGGTAGGATACTAGTGCAGAAACTTTGGGACAGTGCCTAGATCCTGAGTTCAAGCCTCATGACCCACTAAAAGAAATACAGAAGGGTGCAGTGGCTCATCCTGTAATCTGAGCTACTCAGAAGGCAGACTGCAGGATAATAGTGGTTCAAGGTCAGCCCAGGCAAAAAGTTTTGTGTTTTACCTTAAGCATAAGTAAGAGAATTTTGGCCCATGCTAGCCTGTTCCTAAGCAAAAAGAGCTGGAGCCAGGGTGCAAGTGGTAGAGTACCTACCTAACAAGTATAAGGCTTGTTCAAAACCCTAGTATCATCAAAAAAGGAAAATGAAAAAACAAAGTACAAATACTTCTTCTCTCTCTCTCTTTCTCTTCTTCCTTCCTTCCTTCCTTTCTCTCCTTCCTTCCTTCCTTCCTTTCCTTCTTTCCTTTCTTTCCTTCCTTCCTTTCCTTCTTTCCTTCCTTCCTTTCCTTCTTTCCTTCTTTCTTCCTTCCTTTCTTTCTTTCCTTTTCTTTCTTTCGCTTTCTTTTTTTTTTTTGTCGGTCGTGGGGCTTGAACTCTGGGCCTGGGCGTTGTCCCTCAGCTCTTCAGCTTAAGGCGAGCACTCTACCACTTGAGCTGAGCTACAGCACCACTTCCGGTTTTCTGGTGGTTTATTGGAGATAGGAGTCTTACGGTCTCTCCTGCCTGGGCTGGCTTTGAACCATGATCCTCAGATCTCAGGCTCCTGAGTAGCTAGGATTACAGGCGTGAGCCACCAGCGCCCGGCTCGCTTTCTTTTGTTGTCAGTCGTGGGGTCTGAACCCTGGGCCTGGGCGCTGTCCCTCAGCTCTTCAGCACAAGGCTAGCACTCTACCACTTGAGCCACAGCACCACTTCTGGCTTTTTCTGTTTATGTGGTACTAAGGAATCAAACTCAGGGCTTCATGCATACTAGGCAAGCATTCTACCACTAAGCCATAGTCTCAGCCCTGTACAGCCTTTTAAAATACTAATTTATATCAGAATAAAGTTGTGAGCATGCTCTGATCCAGCAATTCCACTTCCTACAATGTATCCTAAGAATATCAGAAAGTTTAGTGAGAAACTGAACACACTGAGGTATCTTTAAGGCACAAATCATGGCATAGCCATATATTATAGAGTACCTTACAGCAATTTTCAGTGTAAAATATTTAAAATTGTCTCTATTATTTTATATTGCCACATAAACTAAGCACAGTACTATCAAGAACATGTAGTATGGTACCAGAGATGTAGCTCAGTGTGAGAGTAACTTGCCTAGCATGTACAAATCCCTGGGTTCAATTCCTGGCACTGCCACCACTGAAAACTAAAAAAATAAAACAAAGAAAAAATATAATGTCATTCCAGTTTACATGACAATTGTTAACGTTGGAAGCTGATGTAATATATTTTTATGCACTTATTTATATATTCAAATTATTATTTTCAAATAGTTGTAAGAGATAGTTTTGATTTAACCTATCGATTTCTGTACACAATGCATCTTGATCACAGTCACCATTTCCGTCATTCTTTCTCCTATCTATCCCATCACTATCCATCTCCTGGTTTCCTACTTCCATTTTCAAATGTTTAACATTCAAACATTTTCAAGTACTGAGAGTATTTCAATGTTTTTACACTGTATTTGCCACCATTCCTCTCTCCATTTGTCTGCCACCCCGAGACCTCACTCCCCTCTCAGAGAAGACTTGTTTCTGCTTCTTGATCTTCTTCTTGTGAAACTGTTATTTTTCAAAGGAAGTTAAACTATGGCAATCCATTCCTGTGCTTGCCACAAATTCATCAATTTGATTGCATATGTATGTGTTTTCATAGATGCTTATGCTTTAAATCAGACTTGTACATATGACAGAAGCTTGTGCTCTTTGTCTCTCTGAGTCTGACTAGTATATTCAATTTTATTTATTTATTATGTGCTGGTTCTGGGACATGAACTCAGGGCCTGGGTGTTGTCCCTGAACTTTTGGTGATTAACTGTAGATAAGAATCTCATAGACTTTTTTGTCTGGGCTGGCTTTGAACTGTGATCCTCAGATCTTAGACTCCTGAGTCACTAGGATTACAAGTGTGAGCCACAGCATCTATAGCCTGGTTTATACTTCATGGTGAAAGGTTAAAACTATTCCCTCTAAAACCAGGAACCAGACAAGGATGCCCACTCTCTTCATTCCTTTTCAACATCGTACTGGAATTCCTAGCAAGAGCAATAAGGCAAGAGAAAAACATAAAAGGGATCCAAATAGGAGAAAAAATAAATCTATCTGGGTGCTGGTGGCTCACACCTGTAATCCTAGCTACTCAGGGGGCTGAGATCTGAGGATTGAGGTTCAAAGCCAGCTCAGACAGGAAAGTCTGTGAGACTCATATCTCCAATAAACCACCAGAAAAACGGAAGTGGTGCTGTGGCTCAAGTGGTAGAGTGCTAGCCTTGAGCTGAGGGACAGCGCCTAGGCCCAGAGTTCAAGCCCCATGACTGGGGGGGAGGGGTGGAGGAAAGCTATCCCTCTTTGCACATAATCCTGTATTTAAAGAACCCTACAGATTCTTCACCCAAGGTACTTGAGTCGATTCAAAACTTTGCCAAGGTAGCAGGGTATAAAATCAACCCGCAAAAACCAGTAGCTTTTCTGTATGTCAACAATGAGAAGATAGAGTCTGAAATCAGGAAAGCAACCTTTTGTAATAGCCTAAAAAAAGCCTAGGAATTAACCACACAGATGTGAAGGAACTCTATTTTGAAAACTTAAAAAAAACCTCAAAAAAGAAATTGAAGCAGATTTCAGGAAGTGGACAAACCTTGCACACTCTTGAATGGGAAGAATTAACATCATAAAAATGGCAATACTGCCCAGAGCAAATTCAATACAATATCCATCAAAGTTCTGACAACTTTCTTCAACTGTATAGAGAAAGCAATCCAAAAATTCGTATGGAATAATAAAAGACCCAAAAGAGTAAAATATTAAAATTCCAATGATTAATTTGTATAATCACAAAAATTCATTAAACCAAAACTAAAGTATATTTACAAGTTTTAACAAATAATTACTATTTTTAATATAAAAGATGACATGAATTAAATCTGGCCATGATGGTACACACCTGTATTTCCAGCAACTTGGGAGGGGAAAACAGGAGGATCAAAGTTAGACTTTACCTATCAAGCTGGGTAGAGTGGTACATGCCTATAACCATGGCTATTTGAGTAGTAGAAGATGATCATGATCCAAAAGCCCAGGGATAACTTGTACAAAAAATGTGTGTGTGGCTGGGAAGGTGGCTCAGTGGTAGAGCGCTTGCCTTGCATGCTTAAGGCCCTGGGTTCGATTCCTCAGCACCACATAAGCAAAAAGAAAAAAGCCGGAAGTGGCGCTGTGGCTCAACTGGTAGAGCGCTAGCCTTGAGCTGAAGAGCTGAGGGACAGTGCCCAGGCCCAGAGTTCAGGCCCCACGACCGGACCCAAAAAAAAAAAAAAAAAAAATGTGTGTGTGTGTGTGTGTGTGTGTGTGTGTTGTAAGCAAAATGACTAGGAGTAAAATGTTAGGTGATATGACAAAATTAACAGGACTTAAGAAACAAAGAACTTCCACTCATCTGGTCAAACCACTACTAAATAACCCCATGCTGCTGATCACATGTATGGTGTATATGTGTACACCGTTATATGTTATAGACTGTGCTAGACAATTTGCTCCAGGAAAGTTAGAATGAGCTTGTGACTTTATTTTATTTTATTTTTTGTCAGTCGTGGGGTTTGAACTCTGGGCCTAGGCACTGTCCCTCAGCTCTTCAGCTCAAGGCGAGCGCTCTACCACTTGAGCTACAGCGCCACTTCCGGTTTTCTGGTGGTTTATTGGAGATAAGAGTCTCACGGTCTCTCCTGCCCGGGCTGGCTTTGAACCGCGATCCTTAGATCTCAGCCTCCTGAGTAGCTAGGATTACAGGCGTGAGCCACCAGCGCCCGGCTGAGCTTGTGACTTTAAATGAGCATCATTATTCCACAATACTGTGAAATTTGGGAAATTATGTAATCACTTAATCACAAAAAAAAAAAAACAAACCCAGAAAACTAGAAGTGGCGCGATGGCTCAAGTGGTAGAGCATGAGCCTTGAGCTGAATTGTTCAGAGACAGCTCCCAGGCCTAGAGCTCAAGCCCAACGACTGACAAAAAAAAAAAAAAAAGAGATCTTTCATGCGATTGTTTCTAACATATTTATAAGATTATTTCTTTGTTGCCTTGTATGTCCCTCCCCCATGGTATAACCCCTGCTTTCACTATATATGATGTTGGTATATATGGAGAGGAAGGGAAAAAACAAATTGTTAAAACAAGGATACAGGAGATGTACAAGTCGTTATGTCGATAAACGAACTTTACAACTTTGGTGGGGGGGACGGGGTGGGTGGGGGGATACGAAGGGAGGAGAAGGGGAAACAAAGCAGGAGGCTACAATGCTTGATAAGAAATGTGCTCATTATCTTATCCACGTAATTGTAACCCCTCTGTACAGTATGTTCACAATAAAAATATATTAAAAAAAAAAAAGACTAGGAGTGTGGCTCCATGAGATAACATGGTTGCCTGGCAAGCTTGAAGCTCTAAGTTCAATCCTCAGTAATGGGGAAAAAAAAGATCACATGAATTGGTAAGATAAAAGACTAGATGAAAAGACTAAATCATAGTGCACTAAAAAGAAAACAAATGCTAGCATAAAAAACCAGTTAAGCCAAGTATGGATGGCTCATGCCTGTAATCCTAGCTACTCAGGAGGTTGAGATCTGAGGATTCCGGTTCAAAGCCAGCATGGGCAGTAAAGCTCATGAGACTCTTATTTCCAATAAACCACCAGAAAACCAGAAGTGGCGCTGTGGCTCAAGTGGTAGAGTGCTTGCCTTGAGTTGAAGAGCTAAGGGACAGTACCCAGGCCCAGAGTTCAAGCCCCACCACCAAACAAACAGTTAAATGTTGCATTATTAGTAAAGAAATGTCTCAGGAGGATGAGATATGAAGATACTGGATCAAAAACAGCTCAGCTACACAAATCCACTGGAATCTTATTTCCGTTCAATCACCAAAAAGCCAGAAGTGGAGGTGTAGCTCAAATGGTAGAGCATCAGTCTTTATCAAACATTTTTTATTGTTATTATAAAGGTGATATACGAAGGGGTTACAGTTACATAAGTTAAGAGTACATTTTTTTTTTTTTTGGACAATGTCAACTCATGCCTTGCTTTCTCCCAGTTTTTCCCTCCCACTCCCACCCCCAATTGTATAGTTCATTTTCAACATAGTGTTTGATCATCGCTGCATTTGTTCACCCTTTGTCCCTCTGTTTCTGTACCATCCATTACACTCTCAAAGACATATAAATGAACAAGCAGAACAAAAAGAAAACAAAAACTAACAAAGACAAAAACCCTCTTGTTTCCATTTCCTGGAGTTTATTTCAATAAATATTGTTTTATATGATCAGATTCAGATAAGCATTGTGCCTTGATGCCTTTCTATTCCTCTCCTAAGATTATCCTCCTTTGGTCTCTCTGTATGTGAATGCTAGAGACTTTTGTAAGTTATTATGTCCCAGTGCATTTTAGGTCTAGCTTCTGCATATGAGAGAAACATGCACCACTTGTCTCTCTGAGCTTAGCTTACCTCACTTAACATGTTGTTTTAAGTCCATCCATTTTCCTGCAAATGACATAATATTATTCTTTCTAATGTATAGGTACCACATTAAAAAAATACATCTGTCTATTGAAGGGCATCTGGGCTGTTTCCACAACTTAGCTATTGTGAATAGTACAGCAATAACATGGATAGAGCACCAGTCTTGAACCAAAAACCAGGTCAGAGTGTGATGCCCTGAGTTCAAGTACCAGCATGCATGCACACATGCACGCATGCACACACACGCGTGCGCGCACACACACACTCCCCTTTTACGGGGATCCTATTCATGTTATCAATTTAATTAAGGTTTTTAAGTACTAAAAGGACTCTGAGTATCCAATATTATGAAAATACTATGAAAATGGTGATATATTGGTAGGATGGACTTACGCCACTGTTGAAAAAAATTTTGGGTTGTTAAAGATGTGATAAAATACCTAGAACAATGTTCACAGAAAAGCTATTATGGTAGTTGAAATACATGACCTCAAATATATGAAATCAATGTAAAATTCCAAAGAGTATTAGTTCCTTAGAAATTGAGCTTTTCTATTGTCCCCTTTAGATTTTTCTGCAATAAATGTACTTTCTATAATCAGAATGTAAGGAAAATGACAAATAGGACTTATCATTTCTCAACAATATGCTGTATTTTATAAATTCTATTAATACTATCTACATTCCAATGAAAATATTACAGATCTGTTAACAAAAAGGGAGAGGTGGAGTGAATAAGTTGATATTTCATTTTATAATACATGAAGACGTTTAAAAGCTTAATATTATTATCATTATTTTATTATCTTTAAGTAGTTGTACAAAGGAATTACAATTTAACAAAGCAGTTTATGAATACAGTGCATCAAGATGTCATCCCTTCCAACATTCTCATTTATTATTTTTAACTACTACAAGATATTATGAATCTAAAGTACAACTGACATTTACAATCCCATTGAAATTTCAATTTAAAATTATAAAAATATTTTATAAATTATGTATTTTAATATTATAAAATAGTTTCAAACAGAACAGACGCTAACCTTTTGAGAGAAGCAACAGCCTGAAACTTTTTATCTAAGTGAGAAACAATATTGAGATTTGAGATTGTGTGTGTGTGTGTGCGTGCGCGCGCACGCGTGTGTGTGCACGCACGCGCATGCTGATACTGGGGCTTGAACTCAGGACTGCTACACTGTCCCTTAGTGTTCTTGCTCAAGGCTAGTGTTCTACTTGAGCTACAGATCCACCTCCAGGTATTTGATGGTTAATTGGAGATAAGAATCTCACAGACTTTCTTGCCAATCTAGCTTTGAACCATGATCCTAAGATCTCAGCTTCTTGTGGCGCTAGCATTATAGGTTTAAGCCACTAGTGCTCAGTAAGATTTCATACAGACAGAAAGAGAGACAGACAGACACACATACATACACACACATGCACCTCAAGATGATTATAACCAAAGATTAGAAGAAACTTATTATTACACTTATACCTGAAAAACTAAAAAAAATATATGAATGTATTGACAGAAGAGACTCTAATAGAAATGTGTTGACAGCAGAAAGGTGGATGTTTAGGTCCTTGTATCTCAGCTTTGATTCCATTGCTCTTTGCTAATGTTGGATCCAAAGTCATGTTGAAGAGAACTTCACGGCTGCTCACTCTGCTGTTCCTTTCTCTCATGCCTTAGTTGTTTACCCTTCCCATCCGCTTTCCAGAGGGGCACTCTAGGGCCTGGGCAGATCCAATGACAGATCGGGGGGCTCAAATCTGGCATTCCAAACAACAGAAGTACAGAAGAACAGACTCTGTTCCTTCCCAACCCATCTGTTCCTTCCAAGGAAAAGCTACCCAGGCAGACCCCTGGGAGAAGCAATTTATAGTTGGGTACAGTTCTATGTGTTTTTATAGCAATCATATTGCAAGACTTGCATATATATTAGTCCACCTTGATTTTGTGCTTGGTTCTGTTATTTCTTTATTAATGGCTAAGAAAAAGATTCTGCCATCTCCTTTTTATAGATAAAAAAAACCTCCAAAGATTTAGCGAGATTAAGAGACTTGTCTTAGAACCGGACTGCCCAGCCAGTTTAAGATAGGAGCAGAACAGGCACAGTATTTCCTAAGTTCTATCTAGGAGCAATTCTCATTGCGTCTGGTTTTTTTTTTTTTTTGTCGGTTGTGGGGCTTGAACTCTGGGCCTGGGCGCTGTCCCTCAGCTCTTCAGCTCAAGGCGAGCGCTCTACCACTTGAGCTACAGCTCCACTTCCGGTTTTCTGGTGGTTTATTGGAGATAAGAGTCTCACGGTCTCTCCTGCCCGGGCTGGCTTTGAACCGCGATCCTCAGATCTCAGCCTCCTGAGTAGCTAGGATTACAGGCGTGAGCCACCAGCGCCCGGCTTCATTGTGTCTGTTTTTATAATTATTGTTTTTTATAATCATAAGTAGTAAAAGCTAGTGGACATTTTTTCCTTTCCTTTCCTTTTCTTCTTTTTTGTGTGTGCTAGTTTTGTGGCTTAAACTTCTAAAAGCTAGAAGTAAAGCTGCAACTCAAGTGGTAGAGTGTTACCCTTGAGCAGAAAAAGCACAGAGACAGCACCCAGGTCCCGAGTGCAAGCCCCAGGACCAGCACAAAAAAATTTCTTGCAAACAGAATTTTACAACACCTTAGAGAGACCATACACCATGATCAAGCTAGTTTAATCCCAGAAATGCAAAGCTGATTCAACATATGTCATCAATAAATCAACATATCACACAAACAGGGTCAGGGATTCAAAAAAACAAATCACATGATTATCACAGCTGGCAGAAAAAAAGCCTGTGACAAAACTCAACATCTTTTTATGATAAGAGCGCTGTGGAAATTAGGAATAGAAGGGATGTACTTGAGCTGAATAAAGTCTACATATGACAAACTTATCCAACATCATATTAAATACAAGAAACAAATCATTTTCCCTCTTGCCGGGTGCCAGTGGCTCATACCTGTAATCCTAGCTACTCAGGAGGCTGAGATCTGAGGATTGCAGTTCAAAACCAGCCTGGGCAGGAAAGTCCATGAGCCTCTTATTTTGAATAAACCTTTAGAAAACTGGAAGTGGTGCTATGGCTCAAGTGGTAGAGTGCTAGCCTTGAGCTGAAGAGCTGAGGGACAGCACCCAGGCCCAGAGTTCAAGCCCCATGACCGACAAAAAACAACCCAAAAAACAAAACACACACACACAAGTCATTTTCCCTCATGTCAGAGATGAGACAGGAGTACTTCACACTAATGTAACATGTTTATAGAATTTTTATCCTGAGCAATATGAGAGGAGAAATAAAAGGGATTTATATAAGAAATGAATGTGTTAAATTATCCTTATTTGCAGATGACATGATTCTGTATATACAGACTCTACCAAAAAACTTTTAGATCTAATAAGCACCATTGGAAATATAGCAGGATACAAAACAAACACTGAATAATTAGTAGATTTTCTATTTCTATGAACAGCCTAAGAAAGAAATCAGGAAATAATTCCATTCACAGTGGCCTCAAACACAATAAAATACCTATGAATTAACTTAGCCAAGGAAGTGAAAGATGTCTATAATGAAAACTACAAAACTTTGAAGAAAGAAATTGAAGAAGACATCAGAAAATGGAAGACTTCCCATGCTCATGGACTGGTAGAATTGTTGTTGTTGTTGCTGGTCCTGGGGCTTCAACTCAGGGCGTGGGCATTGTCTTAAGCATTTTTTTTTTTGCTCAAGGCAAGTGTTCTACCACCTGTGCCACAGCTTCATTTCTGGCTTTTTAGTGTTTAATTGGAGATAAGAGTCTCAAGGACTTTCCTGCCTGGACTGGCTTGATTCTTGGATCTCAGCCTCCTGAGTAGCTAGGATTAAAGGTATGAGCCATGGCATCCAAATAGACTAGTAGAATTTAGATTATGAAAATGGTCATACTTCCAAAAGTAATCCACAGATTCAATACAATACCCTTCAAAGTCTCATTATAATTCTTCATAGAAACAGAAAAATTATGGAGCTCCAGTTGCACAATCAGTTAGCGTGGTACTTATAAGAAATAGAAAATTCAGCTACACATAGCAAAAGCAATTCTGATGAAAACAGAAAATTTCAAATTATACTACAGAGCCATAGTAACAAAAGGAGCTAGTTATAGCAAAAACAACAACAACAACAAAAAACCCAACAAACCCCATGAGATATAGGAATAAAACCACACAGCTACAGCAATATAATTTTCAACAAAGAAGTAAAAAACATACATTGAGCCAGGGGCCAGTGGCTCATGCCTGTAATCCTAAGTACTAAGGAGGCTGAGATCTAAGGATCACAGTTCAAAGCCAGCCCCAGCAGAAAAGACCACGAGACTCTTATCTCCAATAAGCTACTCAGAAAAAGCCAGAAGGGGCTCTGTGGTCCAAGTGGTAGAGCACTAGCCTTGAGCACAGAAAGGCTTAGGACAGAGCCCAGGTCCTGAGTTCAAGGCCCAGAACCGATAAAAAACAAAAAATAAAAACAAACAACAACAAAAAACCCAACAACAACAACAAAAAACCCCCAAACCCAAAACCAAACCAAACCAAAATGCGCTGGAGAAAAGACAGCTTTTTTAACAAAAATGTTCTGGGAAAAACCAGTTATCTATTTGCAGACTGAAATGTGACCTCTCTGTCTCATACTTTACTAAAACCAACTTTCAGTGCATCAAAGAGCTCAAAGCAAGGCCTGAAACATTAAATTTACCATAGGAAAAGGGGTGGGGGAAGAAACCTCTAGATGTTATAGGCACAGGCAATAATTTCCTGAATAGAAGTCCAGTTGTTCAGAAAGCAAGAACTTGAATTGTGAAAGGGAGCTGCACTAATGACTCATACCTATAATTGTAGCTACTTAGGAGGCTGAGATCTGAGAACCTTGGTTCAGAATTAAACCAGGGAGATGAATCCAAGAGATATTTATCTCCAGTTAGCTAGCATAAAGCCAGAACTAGAGTTAGGTTCAAGTGGAAATGCAAAAGCCCAGTGACAGCATGAGGTCCTAAGCACAAGCCTTAGTACCAACCAACACATACATACATACACACACACAGAATTGTGAAATGAGGCTAAAGAGTTCAGCAAATAATAAATAAATTAATAAATGGATAAATGGCTGGGTTCTGGTGGGTTCACAACTATTACCCAAGCTACTCAGGAGGCTGAGATCTCTGGATTGCAATTTAAAGCCAGCCCAAGCAGGAAAGCCAGAAATGAAGCTGTATCACAAGTAGCAGTAGTATACTAGCCTTGAGCAAAATAGCTTAGGGACATCACCCAGCCTTGAGTTTAAGCCTCAGGACTGAATCATGCATGTATGCATGCACACGCGCGCACGCACACACGCACACACACACACACACACACACACACAAATAAATGGACAAGTGAATTGAACAGACAGTTCTCAGAAGAAGAAGAAAATACTAATTGCTAATAGATATGAAGAAATATTCAATATCCTTAGCCATAAAGGAAAAGCAAATCAAAACACTAAGATTCTATCTCACCCCAATCAGAATAGCAATCATCAAGAACAAAAACCACAATACATGCTGGAACCTTCATATACTGTTAGTAGATATGCAAACTAGTGCAACCACTATGGAATCAGTATGAAGGATCCTCAAAGAAAACCCCAAAAACTAGAAATAGATTTACCTTATGACTCCACCATATCACTATTAGGAATGTATCTAAAGGAATGTAAATCAATTATTCAAGAGATACCTGTATACATATGTATATTGCAACATTATGGACAATAACTAAATGGTAAAATAAGCTAAGATGCCAACAACAGATGAATGAATAAGGAAGACAGAGAAGGCATGGAATATGTAGACATAAAGAATCAAATCAGGTTATTTGCAGGAAAATGGATGGAATTAGAGAACATTATGTTGAGTGAGACAAGCCAAGCTCTCTCATATGTGGAAGCTAGAATTAAAAGACATATGTATTCATGCATGTGTGCATACCCATATTCATAAATTTATATATTTATGTAACACTTAACTCTTTTTAATAAGTTTTTTATTGTGAAAATACTGTACAGAGACACTTGACTCTTAAGTTTATTTAGGGGAGTGAGGGGAGGAGGAAAAAACATGATAGAGGCTCAATAATGTTGACATTTAGAGCAACTATGTACAAAGATGACATAGAATTTTCTTGTCTGTCATGGGGCTTGAACTCTGGGCCTGGGCACTGTCCCTCAGCTCTTCAGCTCAAGGCTAGCGATCTACCACTTGAGCCACAGGGTCACTTCCAGTTTTCTGGTGGTTTATTGGAGATAAGAACCTCATGGACTTTCTTGCCAGGGCTGGCTTTGAACCACAATCCTCATATCTCAGCCTCTTGACTAGCTAGGATTACAGGCGTGAGTCACCAGTGTCTGGCTGACATAGGATTCTTTTTTTTTTTTTTTGGGTCCGGTCGTGGGGCCTGAACTCTGGGCCTGGGCGCTGTCCCTCAGCTCTTCAGCTCAAGGCTAGCGCTCTACCACTTGAGCCACAGCACCACTTCCGGCTTTTTTCTTTTTGCTTATGTGGTGCTGAGGAATCGAACCCAGGGCCTCATGCATGCAAGGCAAACGCTCTACCACTCAACCACTGAGCCACCTTCCCAGCCCTGACATAGGATTCTTAATAAAAGCTATTGATCAGCTGGGCACTTGTGGCTCATGCCTGCCTGTAAACCTTGCTACTCAGGAAGTTGAGATCTGAGAATTTTGGTTCAAAGCCAACCTGGGGAAGGGAAAGCAGTGAGACTCTTATCTCCATTTAATCACCAGAAAACTAGAAGTGGAGCTGTGGCTCAACATGGTAGAGCACTAGCCTTGAGCAAAAAAAGTACAGAGATGGGACAGGACAGTACCCAGGTCCTGAGTTCAAGCCCCCATGACTGTTTAAAAAAAAAAAAAAAAAAAAAAAGCTCTTGATTAGTGGGAGGTTGGTTGTCAGGGAAAGAGAAAATATCTGAAATATCATGGTGGAACTTTTTTGGTGCCATCAATACACATGAAGAAATGAATGGCAGGAAAGTAAAGCAGGCTCTGTTGGAGATGGAGTTACCAGCAGGAGGCAGAAGGATTAATGAAAGGGTGAATGAGGATGAATATGGTTGAGGTAACTTAGTTATGTGCATGAAAATAGAACAATGAAATCTGTGGAAATTGTTTTGAGAAGGAGGAAAAGGCGGTAAGGGAGAGTGATAGAAGGAGATTGATTGAAATGCATTATATATATGTGTAGAAATGTCACAATGAAACTCTTATACATTGTTTCCTAATTTAAAAAATTAAAAGGTTTAAAAAAACTTTTCAGAGTCAATTATTGGAAAATTCCATTACACATTGTAAGAGGAAAAATGGTAATATATCTACTATAGTCTCTCTTAAAACCATCTTTTGTGTCTGTAAGCATCTATAGGGTTAGTTTGTCATCAGGCCAAACTATGTTACATAGTATTAGTACTATACATACTATTAGTACTCTCCCCAGCAGATTCAAAAAGTAAACTCAACCTAATTCCCTTAGTAATTGGCTGTAGTACACTTCTTCTTAAAAGAGATAGTGATTATTTCTCTTTCTACAGTTTCCTGAGCTCCCCCTCCCCCAAGCAGGTCTTACCGGCATGGTGATCTGGATGGGCTGTCGTTCTCCACTTTTGGTTGGGGCTACTCCTTCTGTGTCATACGTGCCCGTGTAGACAACTCTGTCCCCATCAGGCTCTTTAGACTTCAGTTCCAGTGGGACCAGTACACCACCAATGGAAATGTTCCTGTAATGGACTTGAGTTGACCATATATAGTATGAATTACCTTTGGTACCCTCTCCTGATCTGGACCAAAATCCCAGGCAGAAAACCTAGAGGGTCTAGCTGGGGGAGACACTGTATTATGAAAGTTCAGTAGACTAGAATTCTCTATCTGACTAGTCACATAACCATAGACCACTTCCTCTATGAAATGATCTCATTATTCTCATCCAGAAAACTTGTATGAGGCCATAAGGGGCTCTACCAGTGGTTCCTCTCTTTAGTAACTCCTTAAAATAATCTATGGAGCTATCAAAAACTTACTGGTAAGTACCCCCCCCCCCTCCATAAAAAGATCAGACTCGGGTATAGTTTGGCATTGGTAAATTTATTTTAGTGTTTTCTAGGAGACTCACAGATATAGGGTGAACAACAGGTGATCTAGATCTCTATTGATTTCCCAGTCATCAGGGGTCCTATATTTTGGAGTGCCTTTCTTCATGCTTGCCTCACCAATGGAAATTTTCACTGGCTTCATTCCTTTGTGTTAGGATAATGGTCCTCAATGAAGAGTTCCTGGACCAGCCATATCATCATCACTTTGGGATCTACTAAGACACAAACATCTAGGCCTTATCCTAGACAGAGCAAACTCAAAGCACTGTGGTAGGCCCCAGGCATCAGTTCCAACAAGTTCTTCAGTGCTTCTATGATATATTCAGGTGTGAGAACCATTAGATTATAGCACTGAGAAATCCTAAAGCATAACTAGTTTTGTCGTTAAATTTGTTTTCATCTTCTAATTTTTATTTCTGGATTTTTTGGGAAGATAAGGTCTTGCCATATATTATTGATTGGATTGCAGGCAGAACAACCATGTTTAAATTTGCCCTCCCCCCCTTTTTTTTGTTGGTCATGGTCTTGAATTCTAGGTCTGGGTGCTGTCCCTCAGCTCTTTAGCATAAGGCTAGCACTCTACCACTTGAGCCACAGTGCCACTTCCGGTTTTCTGGTGGTTAATTGGATATAAGAGTCTCACTGACTTTCTTGCTCGGGCTCCTTTGAACTGCAGTCAGCCTCCTGACTAGCTAGGATTATAGGTGTGAGCCACCCTCACCTGGCCTAAATTTGCTTTTTAACAAAACTAGACATCCAGAGTGCTAACCAGAAGAATATGGGATGTAGAACTGACAAATCAGGAGCAAGGTAACCAGGAAAGCAGGGGAAGGGAAACCTAGATTATAACCCAGGGACAGAGACCATCTGGAAACGTGAAGGCAAGGGGTTCATGAAATTGTGAGGGTGCTGATAAGTGGATGGACCAGGAATACCAGTCATCATTCATGTATAGTTCCAGATCCTTGCACCGAAGAGGTTAACACAAATTCACTGCATTAAAACAGACCACAAAGTGTTTTATAGATTAAAGCCCTCTTGTCCCTCAGCATATGGAAGATAAGATAGTGTTTTGTGTCCTTCCAGAGGTAGTTTGATACAGAGAGATAAAGGACCCACCCATGAGTTCTTCCTCCATTGGCCACTGGCCTGTTCTACACTGACTTTTCTCTCCAGAGGTCTACTGGTTGCATCATTCCTTCGTGGCTGGAAGGAGATAATCTCTGCCACAAATAACTCCCCAAATAAAAGTAATCCCAGGCAATATTCTTAGGCTGAGCAGACAAGTCGGGAGAAAGGTGCCATCATGGAAAACCTTAGAGCTAGGCCTAAGCAGAGACTGCACCCTCTAACTTGTGCCTCCTGCTCTAACCCTGGGGTTCCCTGACACCAAGCCACGGGTGGAGGGATGAGGAGCATCCCCCAGAGAGCTCCGATACAGCCCCTCCTCTCCCCCTCCCATGCTTTTCTACCTCATTCTCCAGCCTTCCTTCTTCCTTCAGCCTCACCCGCAGACCCTAGAGGGATGCCAGAACCCAGCAGAAGAGGGTTGCAGCAGGTGAGCCCCCTCCCGGCCTTTTCCTATCGGCCCCAACCCGGCTCCCCGAGGTTCCAAACCGAGGGTTGAACACAAGGCGAATCAATGAGAAATCAAATAAAAACTAAACCCCAACCCTGGCTTCTTGTCGCCGATTTAAACGGATGCACTGAGATGGTGGAGGGAAGCGAGAATGGTGGAATACCAGCCTCGGGCCCAGGAGAGGACCGGCGGGGGCGGGGGAGGATGGGGGAACAGGAAACCGACCTCCTAGCCCCACCCGGGGCCTGCTGGGCGCACTACGAGACCCAAGGGGCCCCGGAGAAGCTCAGGGTGTCCCTGTGGGCTACCACCTGCACCCGTACCCTCCAGGACCTCCCTGCAGCCGCGGCGCGCCCTGCACTCACTCGACCTGCAGCGTGGTGGGCTTAATCTTGACCTCCACCTTGTAGGAGGAGCCGGTGAGCAGCTTGATGGTGCGGTTCTGGCCAAAGCGCTGCCCGTCTACCTTGAAGAAGACCGGGCCATCATTGGGCTGGATGCGCAGCGCGATGGAGAGGCGCACGATGCCCGGCAGGTCCCCCATGGCTGGCCGAGGGACTGGCACGGCGGCTCCGAGGGCGCGGGTGACAAGCGCGGGCTGGGCTGCGATGGAGAGGCTGGAGCGCGGTGGGCGGAGAGGACGCGCGGGGAGGGAGGGGGAGGCGGCTGCTAGAAGCGATCGTCGCCGTCCACCCGGGCTCTGCAGCTGCGGCCGGGGAGGCTGGTATCCCCGTTTGCACCGGGCAAGGAAGCTGATCCCGGGGACAGCTCCGAGGCCGCGGGCCGCCCCATCCCCCTCCAGCTCCCCGCGCCGCGCCCTGCGGACACACGCTCCGACCCGCAGGCCGCTGCGCAAATCTGCACCGCCGGGGCGGAGAGAGTTAATCCTGTTTACGCACCACAATCCCTTTCTGCTGGTGAAGCAGACATTTAGGCTCCTCCTCGTACAGCTCCCGGAGGGAGTGAGGGGTGCAGGGGGAGGAGGATGGGAAGCCCGCAGACACCTGGGGTTAAACTGGAGACCACCCCCATGAAGACGACTCCCCAGTCTGGGTACAGTCCGAGTCAGCCGAGGGATGGGGACCCGGTGGCTGGAGCATCGGGTCCCGGGTTGGCTGGAGGAGGCTGAGAGGAGACAGCCCGAGGCGGGAGACGGGAAGTGGGATAGGAAACTGCTAACTACTGATTTAAATTTCAGGAAATAGGAGACTTTCCGAAGCTTAGGGGAAGTAGCCGAGGGAAAGAGCAGAGATCCTTCTATTGTGGTGGACTCAGGGCCACACTAGATTAGGAAAGAGAGAGAGGGAGAGAAGAGAGGAAGAAAGGAAGGAAGGCTAGAAGGCAGGCGGGTGGGGGGGGGGGCTATTCAAGAAGTGACACCTCTCCATTATACATACTTTGTCTCAAGAATGACTGTATAATCTATTGCATATACTTACACAGGTCTTGAAGGAGGCATTATCAGGCCTGTAAAAGCCATATACCTAAGGCAAAGTGGATGGCAATGGTCTAGAGCAAAGATAGGTCAAAGGATTACTGACCAGGCGCTGGGGTCTACACCGAGCTTAGACTTGCATGGTAAGTGTGGTTTCAAAGTCTTTGGGGCAGAGGCTGGTTGTTGACTGGCCGGCGTAGGGAGCCACAGAGACCAAGTGCCTTGGGGCAGAGACAGGTTTCAGAGGGCTGACAAGGAGTAGCTGCGTCAGCACCACGCAGGTGGATAGTACCAGAGCCGCGGAGCACACCTGGGGAGTGGAGGGTTAGTAAGAAGGATGGGGGGGTCTGGGGAAAGAGGTTCTGTCTATAACATTTTAGTTACCCAAGTTAGACTACGTTTCTTCAGACATAATAAACTGTCTATATGTGCAGATATGAGTATGCAATACTTATGCCAATTGCTTTCAAAATTCAAACAAAGCCTAAGTGGAATGTCAACCAATAAACAAACGTTTGAATAAACTCTCATATACTGACACTATATTCTATACTATAGAATGTTATGCAACTATTAAAACAGTGAGTTATTTGCCACTTTGGCGAACACATGCTAAAACATAACAATGAAAATGTGTTGGGGGCTGGGAAGGTGGCTCAGTGGTAGAGCGCTTGCCTTGCATGCTCAAGGCCCTGGGTTCGATTCCTCAGCCCCACATAAGCAAAAAAGAAAAAAGCCGGAAGTGGGCTGTGGCTCAAGTGGTAGAGCGCTAGCCTTGAGCTGAAGAGCTGAGGGACAGCGCCCAGGCCCAGAGTTCAGGCCCCACGACCGCCGCCCCCCCCCCCCCCCCCAAAAAAAAAAAGAAAGAAAGAAAATGTGTGGCTGGCAAACTGCAGAAAAGTAAAGGTGAGATTTTTTTGGTTTGGGTCTGTTTTGTTCATTGCTGGAACTCAAGCACACACCACACAGTATTAGCGTGTACTGGTGATCCAGAAATGCTCAGTGACTTGATCACTACGCTTTTTAAACATGGTTAGATGTAAATTCTTTCTTATTTTAATTTTTTTTTTTGTGCCAGTAGTGGGACTTGAACTTAGGACCACAAGCTCTTACTTGGCTTTTTCCACTCAAGACTAGCATTTTACACTTGAGTCACAGCTCCACTTACAGCTTTTGGCTGGTAAATTGGAGATTTAAGGGTCTCATAGATTTACCTTCCAGGGCTGGTTTCAAATAATGATCCTCAAATCTCAGGCTTCTGATAACTAGAATTACAGGCGGGAGTCACCAGAACTCAACTCATAGTTTAAAAGTAATTAGATTTATGTGGTTCACTTGGAACAAGGATAAAGAGAAATAAATTTAATTGCAAACAGTATCCATAGTATTTTGAAACAATGAAAAAAATTAAAGCATATAAAAATTTAATGTTTTTATTGATGTTCTTAAAAGGCCAAGAGGCCACAGTAAAGCTGGTGTTGGTTATTTGGCAGGCAGGTGGCTTGAGGATGGTGAATAACCTTTTGGAATTCATTTTAAACCTTTTTTCCCCTTTAATTACACTGTTTTTCTCTGACGCTTTTGTTCACTAATCCCCACAGTCTTAGGCGAGCTCCCACCTGTGTATTAAAATATTGCATTGAGAGTAAGAAGATTCCTGTTTAAAGGCTTGCTCACACATTTATTAGTTTCTTTATGGAAAACACTTAGCATCTTTGTGTTTAAATTTTTATTATTTATAAAATGGGGGAACATTGTGAGAATTAAATGAGAGGATAGAAACTGCTTGAGCAAATAAATTCCTAAAGATGAGGTATTTCCAATGCTGGGCAAGATCTTAAGACACAGTGGTTCTGTGTCTTAAGATAGAACAGATCAGTGTAAAAGTAACTGGAAAAATTCTCATCACTGATACATTTGTGCAGAAAATCTGGTACAAACACAGATCCTAATTTTTTACCCAGTCTGCTGATTATGAGCTGAGTGACCTCGAATAAGCTACTCAATGCCCTAATGTTTTCATTTTAAAAGGATGATGATGATGAATTATGAAGCTCACAGAGTCAAATGTGACTGCTAGAACACTGGAGAATCAGTCACATATAGACATTTCATAAATAGCACTCTTTTTCTTTAAGATATACTTATGTTTTTGTATATATACTTATATATTTATCATATATATTGTATTATTAAATACATGTTTTTGTTATAATATATGTGATATACTTTGAAGTTCTAGTTCTTTTGGTCTTATTGCAGATTCATTAGATTGCTGATGAATTTTTTTTGTTTTTTAAATTTTTTTATTGTAAAAATACTGTACAGAGGGGTTACAGTTACATGAGTAAGATAATGAGTCCATGTCCTATCAAGCATTGTTACCTCCTCCCCTATCATCCATTCCTTCCCCACCTCCCCAACTCTTCCCTCCCACCCCCCACCCCCAGTTATAAAGTTAGTTTTCAACATAGTTTCTTGTACATCTCATTGTTACAGTGGGTCAACCTGTAGCCTTATTTCAGCATTTTGTTACTTCCCTTCCCTTCCCAAATTAGATGCAGGACACAGACATCAAATACAGTGAAAACAGGGATTATACTGTGGGGGAAGAACATACAAGAGAAACAAAAAAAATCACATAGTACATTTTAAATACGTTAAAAACAAGAGCAAGAAAGAAAAAAAATGACTTGTGTCCCTAACTTGGGGTTCATTTCACTTAACATCATCTTATATGGTCATATGTACATAGCTTTCTGCTTGTCCTAGACATATACTAGTTATTGGAAATAAGGGAAACCATGGGACCTATGTTTCTTTGGACCTGGTTACTTCACTTTGCTGATGAATTTTAACACTACCAACAGGACAGCAATTGTTGGGAAATTGAGCGTAAGATGGACTTGGCTGTGGTTCAGAGGAATCTGAAGTTATAACTGAATGTCTGTGTTTCCCCCAAATGGAAATGTTGAAAACCCCTAGAGAGCATTTTAGGAGGTGATTAGAATCCTCATGAATAGGATTTGTGCCTTAGTAAAAGGGGCCTGAGGAAACTTGTTGGCTCCGTTTGTAAGATGCCCTCGGTGGAGCGGAGAACAAGCTCTCAAAGGACTCCAAACAGATGGATGCCTTGACTTCAGACTTCTCAGTAACCAGAAATAAGAGCACTAAATTTTTGTTGTTTGTAACTTACCCCACGTAAGGTATTTTGTTATAGCAGCTTCGATAGACTGACACTTCAGGCTAAGAGCAGTTGCATAGCCAATGCCCTGTGTCTGGGCTGAGTTCATATTACAGGTCTTGAAAAACAATTTGTATTGTGCCCTGAGACATAAAGGAGTGGTGTGTGTGTGTGTGTGTGTGTGTGTGTGTGTGTGTCTGTGTCTATGTGTGTGTGTGTGTTTCAAATCCAACACAGTTTGCTTTCTTTTATACACATGTACACAAACATATACACACAATGTCCCATGCTTAATGTGTGCTGGGTTTGGATCACATGTGGACACCATCCAGTCCCAACGCATTTAAACTACTTCCTTTTTCATTCATGTCTACGTTCAAGTAGAATTTAATGTGCAGGAATTGGGTTTGCTTTTTAAGTCAATGTCTGTGACTTTTGATATGCCCGACTCCTTCCTTCCCTTTCTCACTCCCGATATTATTGCTTCCCAAGCAGTTTGCTTTACATTCATTTTCCTTTACTGCTTTGACTTGATATATTTGAAGACAAAGCTTCCTCCTGAGCTGTTCTGAAGAAACTAGGGTTTTCTTTTGGCCCAAACGATTTTGTGGCCATGGCAATGAGCAGTAGGCTTCCTCTGTGTGTATATGTGTTTATGTGTGTATGTGTATGTGTGTATGTGAGAGAGAGAGAGAAAGAGACAGAGACAGAGACAGAGACTACTGGAGAAACATGGTCTCTCGCCCCCCCCTTTCTCCCCTCATCAGCTCCCCCCCCCCGCCCCCCAGTTACAATGCCAGTCACAATGAAGGCAAGATGAACTTGACTTAGTGGTGAATCTAATATCAAAGGCAAATAGCCTTTTTTGTTCTGGGCCAATTTAACATAGCAATTTAGATTCCAAAGGAAACTTTTTTGTTTTCTACTATGGACATTATCTGTGAACAAGGACAGCCTCAATCACTTTTCCTCTACAAGCATAAATAAGCTTTCAGTTAAAACCAGATTCTATAAAGATGACCAACTCCTTTGCCTTTTTTTTTTTTTGTCCATTGTGGGGCTTGAACTCTGGCCTGAGCACTGTCCCTGAGCTCTTCAGCTCAAAGCTAGTACTCTATCACTTGAGCCACAGTGCCACTTCCAGTTTTCTGGTGGTTTATTGGAGAGTCTCATGGACTTTCCTGCCCGGGCTGGCTTTGAACTGTGATCCTCAGATCTCAGCCTCCTGAGTAGCTAGGATTACAGGCGTGAGCCAATGGTACCTGGCTTCCTTTGGCTTTTTTGTGGGGTGGTGTTACAGATTGAACTGAGGACATACTATGTGGGCACTCTAGTACTGAGCGACATCCTTAGCCCACCTTTTCTTGACAACCTTTTCTAAGATTGAAGGGTTAGTGTCTATGGAGAAAGAACATAAATGTCCTTAGTACAAAAATCTGTACTAAATACCCAATTTTGTGTTTCTACCTCCAATACTCTTCTAAGCTCTAGATTCAGATAAACAATTTCCAACAGAATAACTCTACTTAGATGTCTAATAGGTAATGTGATAGTAACATAGTCAAACAGAATTCTTCAAGGTGTTTTTGCCCCCCTCCAACTAATGATCCCGGGGAATGTCTTACTTTATTTTTTATTTTTTGACGGTCTTTGGACTTGAACTCTGGGCCTGGACGCTGTCCCTCAGCTCTTCAGCTCAAGACAAGCACTCTACCACTTGAGCCACAGAGCCACTTCCGGCTTTTTCTGCTTATGGTGTGCTGAGGAATCAAACCCAGGGCCTCATGCTTTCAAGGCAAGTGCTCTACCCCTGAGCCACCTTCCCAGTACTATGTCTTACTTTAATAAAAGCATACTGTGGGGTCATCCTTTCTTTCTTTCTTTCCTTCCTTCCTTCCTTCCTTCCTTCCTTCCTTCCTTCCCTCCCTCCCTCCCTCCCTCCCACTCTCTCTCTCTCTCTTTCCTTCCTTCCTTCCTTCCTTCCTTCCTTCCTTCCTTCCTTCCTTCCTTCCTTCCTTCCTTCCTTCCTTCCTTCCTTCCTTCCTTCCTTCCTTTCTTTCTTTCTTTCTTTCTTTCTTTCTTTCTTTCTTTCTTTCTTTCTTTCTTTCTTTCTTTCTCCCAGTCATTCTATCAGGAAGTCCAATTGGTTCTTCATAGAAAATCCTGTTTGCAGTCATTGCAGTCTGGTGGTCTTGCTTGAGCTACTTTTTTTTTTTTTTTTGGTTTGATGCTGAGGCTTGACCTTGGTCTAGTCACTGTCCCTGAGCTTTTTTGCTCAAAGCTGGCACTCTTCCACTTGATCCACAACTCCACTTTTTGGCTTTTGGGTGGTTAATTGAAGATAAGAGTCTCGTGGACTTTTCCATCTAGGCTGACTTTGAACTTCAATCTTCAGATCTCAGCCTCCTGAGTAGCTAGGCTTACAGGTGTGAACTGCCAGGATCCAGCTCCTGGTACAATTCTTTATCTTTATAGTGTATTGTAAGTATCCCCTCACCACGTCACTGTTCATGCTATCATCCTACTTTATTATTTTTTTTCAGAGCACTTATTGTCGACTGGAAATTAAAACAAACTTAACTACATGCATGTTGTTTGTCCACTCTAGTATAAACACCTTAAGGATAGAGATTCTATGCTGTTCATAACTATTTTCCCATATTTAGAATTAAACCCAGTGAATAGGGGTGCTTAATGTCCATTGATTGCATGAAGAAATAATTCATTGTTCAGAATTATTTTAATTCTTCCTCTAGGACCCAAGTCAATTCCTGCCTTCTTGAAACTAGCTGTTGTTGGCCAGTCTAGCCCTTGTCAGTGTTCATGTCTTTTGAATTTATTTTTCCTGATAGTAGAATTTGAACTCTGGGCCTGGGCACTGTCCCTCAGCTCTTCAGCTCAAGGCCAGCGCTCTACCACTTGAGTCACAGCGCCACTTCTGGCTTTTTCTGTTTATGTGGTGCTGAGGAATCAAATCCAGGGCATTGAACCCAGGGCCTTATGCTTGCGAGGCATGCACTCGACCGCTGAGCTACCTTCCCAGCCCCTCTTTTGAATTCTTAAAGCAATCATAGAATAGCCATGAAATACCAAGGTCTGTGGAATGCTGGAAGAAGAGAAGGTGGTCATGGATAATGCAAATTCATGATAAGAACAGAATCAATAAAAACCCACTAAGAATGAATAAAGAACACAATATTTTAGGATGGATTCTCCTTTATAGATTCCTTTCCAAAGTAAAAAGTGACAGAGCTTCTTTTAGGGACATGAATATCACATGAAATATCAATAAAAATGTCACAGTTCTTTATTATTTTCAAGTAGTAAAGCAAGGCCTATAGAATAGGAGTTTAATATTGAATACACTGTCTTTAGATTCAACCTTTCCCAGCCACAGTTTGAAACACTAGAGATTATTTATCTTTGTTCTTATTTCCACAACAACACTCTCCACCTTCACATTGAGCAATCTCACAAAGCTGCCCTGCCATTTCTCATTGTGTGTGTGTGTGTGTGTGTGTGTGTGTGTGCGTGCTTGTGCATGCGTGCGTGCTTGTGCATGCGTACGTGAGTGCACACGTACTGTTACCAGGGCTTGAACTCAGGGCTTTGTACTTTGCTTAGCTTTTTTGCTAATGGCTGATGCTCTGCTACTTGTGCCATGCCTCCAGTCCAGGTATTTTGCAAGTTAATTGGATAGAGTATCTTACAAACTTTTCTGCCCAGATTGACTTGGAACTTTAATCCTTAGATCTCAGCCACCTGAAAAGCTAGAATTATAAGGAGAGCCAGTGCCTGGCTTCTTTTCTTTTTCCCCAAGTAAAGTTCCAAGCATTACCCTCAAGTCATTGGAAATTACCATTGTTTAAAAAAAAAACTCACAGTATTGCATGAATATGGTCTTGGGACAAAATAGATAAAGTTATCTTCTGTTCCCAGGCTCTAAAATTTTTTTATTTGGTGCAGACAAAGGCTATTCCCCAAGCATTTTGTTAAAGACTAAGATATTTCTGCCTTTGCCTTTCTTAGAATAGTACTTTTCCCCTGACCCTTTCCTTTCTTTATTCTGTTAAATGCAGTGACAGCATCCAGGTTTTTTTTTTTTTTTTTTTTGTCAGTTATGGGGTTTGAACTCTGGGCCTGAGCACTGTTCCTCAGCTCTTCAGCTCAAGGCTAGTGCTCTACCACTTGAGCTACAACGCCACTTCCGGTTTTCTGGTGTTTTATTGGAGGTAAAAGTCTCATGGACTTTCCTGCCTGGGCTGGCTTTGAACCGTGATTCTTAGATCTCAGCCTCCTGAGTAGCTAGGATTACAGGCATGAGCCACTGGTACCCGGCCAGGTTTTGGTTTCTTAAGCATCTGTTCCCCTTCCTACCAATTGTTCAAATATTAAAAAAAATTCTCTTTCATATTAAGATAAATATATTTCATACTGTGCTTATTAAAATTTTTTTTTTTTTTTGGGTTCGGTCGTGGGGCCTGAACTTGGCCTGGGCACTGTCCCTCAGCTCTTCAGCTCAAGGCTAGCGCTCTACCACTTGAGCCACAGCACCACTTGCAGCTTTTTTCTTTTTGCTTATGTGGTACTGAGGAAAGCGCTCTACCACTGAGCCACCTTCCCAGCCCCTACTGTGCTTATTTTAATCACACTTTAACATTTAATCTACAATAGCATTGTAGCACTCAGATCTCCATAGAACAGTGGCGAAATATCTGCTGGGTACAATATTTTAGGTTGTATTTGACCATTGAGAGGTTTCATGCTTAGCATACGGTACCATTGAGTAGATTTATTTTAATATGCAAGAATTGTGGCCATTTTAATAACAGTTTACAATATTGCTTTTAAAATGTACCTATTGTTAAAATCAGCTAACCTGCCACCATGTGATTGTTAATTGATAACTGTATTTATATTCTATCTTACATAATTCACTTTTCATATGTCTGTGTTTCTATCAGTTTTCTTCATGCCACAATAGTTAACTCAGATGAATTAGTGTTTTTTTTTTTTTTTTTTGTCAATGATTTTAAGAAATGAAACTCTAGGCTGAGGATGTAGCTTAGCTCTAGAGTATTTGTCTGTCATACATGAATCCCTGAATTTGATCACAGAGTTATGAAAATCATTTCCAAATGACTTAATAGACGTTTATGTGAGTATGTTATAAAACAAGAAAGAGACAATGAAATAATATGTAGAGGAGAGAAAAGACCTGCCAGGCCTTAGGAATAACTTTATAACCAATGGTGGGGAATCATTGGGGAAATAATTTTCCAAAAAAGAGATTAGTGAAGCTACTGGGAAGACAAAGAGAAAAAATAAAAGCAAAATTAAATGACAGGTGGGATCTGAGCCAAAATAGTCACTGCAGTGTTCAAATTCTTTTTTTTTAATTGTTTTATTTTTATTTATTTATTTATTTATTTTGGGGGGTCCAGTCATGGGGCCTGAACTCTGGGCCTGGGTGCTGTACCTTCAGCTCTTCAGCTCAAGGCTAGCACTCTCTACCACTTGAGCCACAGCGCCACTTCCTGCTTTTTACTTATGTGGTGCTGAGGAATCGGACCCAGGGCTCAAGCATGCAAGGCAAGTGCTCTACCACTGAGCCACCTTCCCAGCCCTGCAGTGTTCAAATTCTGAGCACAGTACCTGGCAAGTCTATCAATACTCACAGGCCTTGTCACACTAGTTAAGATTCAGCTCCCTGGGCTATGGATATGGCTCAAGTGTTAGAGCACTTACCCAGCAAACACAGAGTACTACCCCCCCAAAACACAAATTAATTCCCTGACTTTATAGAAGACCTAGCTAGAGTTCAAAGACCAGATTTTTAATGATCACTTGAAATTTGTTCTATATCTAGAATTTTGTGATTAATTGACAAGCTAAGCAAATAAGGAAAGTTAGAGTATATGGCTGATTCCAAGTTTTCCTGCCCTAACCTCTCCTCCTATTCTGCATGCAGATGTTCACATGCTCACACTGAAACAGATGTACAATCTCAGCCACTTCTCTTCAGGTTCAGGAGATGTCTGTGACATGAAGAAACTGCAATGCTCTTAAGACACAAAATACAACAAAAGATTTCCTGTTGATGATGTCTGGGATGGCTCCAAGCACCTGTCAAGACCAGGATCTGATCAACTTGGCAGAGTGACCATCATGTTCTTGCTTTTCCTGCCTTATGCCTTACAAAATGTCATTCTTGAATAATCATAGGACCGGAAATGCTGACAAGTAAGAAGTAACACTCGTGAAATAGATTGTTCATGCTAAACGAAAATTGGGTGACTGATTAAGCACAAAGCACAATTCCCCCATCAGACTGTCATTTAGTAAAGGGCAATATAGCTTCTGAAAAAGATAATGAAAAATGTGACTGAGGAGAGAGAATGGGGAATTACACTGACAGACTAGGAAGTGGCAAATATATTTTTATTGTTTTATTCACGAGAGGATGATGGTATTAAATTACTAAGCTTCAGAAAATCTGACCAGTGTTTTATGGAAAATAATGTGCAAAGAATTTCCTCTCTTCCTTTACTAGTACCATATGTGACACACAGACATTCCAAGGGCTGAAGGGAAGTCTCAGTTGCAGGGAGTCTGGGGTAGCAAAGTTCAGGGACTGGGCCACCAGACAAAAAGTTTGAGTTATGACTCACAGCAGAGGGGCTTAGGAGTTTTAATGCACCCTGGGCTCCTGTTAAGAACCCAACACATGCTGTTCTAGCATAGGCACTGCCTTACTTAATTTAATGGATACATTTAAAATGCCTCCCCAATGCTCAGCAGCTGAGAACAACAGAGTTTCTGAGCATTTAAGGGTCTAGAAGACTTTAGCTCAGTGGTTTTGGTTCAAGGGCTCTCAGGAGGTTATATCCAAGTTGAGAGCTGGGAAAGCAGTTTCCTAGGAGCTCCTTTGGAGCTGGTAGAACAGCTTCTGAGTCCAACTCACATGGAGTCTTGGCAGGCCTCCCTTCCTCTCAGGCTGTTGACTAGAGTTGCCAGCTCCTTGCCATGTGGGCCTCACCACACAACATGGAGAAGATCCAAGAGAGAGGAAGAACACACACACAGGGTAGAAACTGCAGTATCTTATAACCTCAGAAGTATCATACTATCATGTCTACTGAATGCTGTTGCAAGTGGGAAAAAAAAGACTTTACAAGAGGTGGCTAGCAGGAGGTGGGGGCTATTGAAGGTTGTATCAAAGATGCATCCACAGCTGGGCTCTGCTGGCTCATGCCTGTAATCCTAGCTAATCAGGAGGCTGAGATCTGAGGCTTGCAGTTCAAAGCCAGCCTGGGCAGAAAGGTCCCCATGAAACTCTTATCCCAATCAAAATGTGGAAGTAGAGCTGTGGCTCAAAGTGATAGAGTGCTAGCCTTGAGCAAAAGAGCTCAGGGACAGCACCCAGGCCCTGAGTTCAAGCCCCATGACAGAAATCCCCAATATAAATTTTTAGGTGAACACAGAAGATTCATCTTACCCTTTATGAGGAGTCAGTAGACTTGGCCTTAGGGTCCCAAAGAATTTGCACCCTGGAAGAGAAGATTGGGTGGGACCACCCAGCTGCCCGCCTCACGGTCTCTAGAAAGCAGTTTGCGAGCTGTCTTCTGAGCCATCTGAAGACATGGTATCCAGGGGAGAGACTGTCAGATGTGGGGCCCCAGGTGAGACCTGCTCCTAGATCAGAAGGCTAATGTCAGTTTTCTCCTGCTTTCACAGTGAGCACAACATACACTTTGAACAAGGATTCCTGAAATGGTTGTTTTCAACCAAATACTAGCAGGGGACCCCATGTACATAGAGACCATAGCAGCCAGGCACATTGGCCCTGAGATGGTCTGTTAATGAAACGTAGACACTGCATTGAATTACAAACTGAGATGGCTATGTCAGCTGTGTCTCCTGCTTGTCTTTGACTGTCGGTTTAAATGGCGTAAGGTCTGAGGGACAGAGGAGACAGAAGGATGCCCTCTTGTCCATCGTGGCTCAGCAGCACTAGTTTAGGGCTGCAGCCTTGACCGTGGTGCTCAGGAATGTAACCCTGGGGCTGTGGGGAGCAGCATCCTTTTCCACATTGTGTCCCCTGGCCACGATCCCAGCATGGTCAAGTGCAGCAAAGTACAGTGTGAGCCCCATGATGCAGGTTACCAACACAGGCAGGCCTTCATTCAGAGTCCAGTCCCTGTTGGAATTGTTTCTAATGTTCTGTGGGCTGTGATCTCCTGTGGGGAGTTCCTTTTCTCCAGGAATCTGGTCATACCACCAAAGACCAGGTAGCAGCCAACTGTAA
Organism: Dipodomys spectabilis; assembly: GCF_019054845.1. Classification (NCBI taxonomy): domain Eukaryota; kingdom Metazoa; phylum Chordata; class Mammalia; order Rodentia; family Heteromyidae; genus Dipodomys; species Dipodomys spectabilis. The sequence continues at coordinate 415,881 of NW_024870756.1, forward strand.
ACACAAGAATCTTGGCGACTTTGTTAGCCCCATCTGGATATTTGGCACCTGACAGTGATAGAGATGATTGTCAAGCACACCAAGGCCATAGTGACACAGCAGAAGAAATCAATCAGGGCCCAGCACAAGCCCTGTCACTTGTCATTCAACTTGTTATGCATGCCAGCAGCACAGAGGAAGTAGAGGGCCAGAACTCCAGCAGAGAGCTGGTGAAAACAGGGACGCAGAAGAAACTACATGGAAGAGGAAGGCAATGAATGAGAGATCTGCAGGGAAGTTAGGAGAATCAGCGCCTCTTTCTGGATGACTCCTCTGGGCTCCATCCTGCCTCAAGACTAGATTTCCACACAGGGAACTCGCTTCTTGCTCAATCTTGCCAACTGCTCAGTCTTGCCAACATCAGCCTCTCTCTAAATACAGATGTTGAAGAAATGACGTAAGCAGTAGGAGAGAAAAGTGTGTGTCCTGTTAAGAGCTTATAGGTGATATCTGCATTATCGTGAGCAAGTGCTGAGTAGGAACCAAAGAAAAAGGGGAATGCCATTTTCCATTTAATATTGATTATAGTTCTATAACAAGTCTTCAGCCAAAATTCATGAATCAGGTAAGTGGAAGACAAAGATAAACTCTAGAATATTAAGGATCTCTAAACATTAATGTTTCTTATATTTAAGTAGAATATGAATTCCTCAAGAAATATCAGATATTTCATAAAAACGTACTTGTCATTAAACAATTGGAAAATTCAGGATGTAAAATATTGGCATGCAGCTCTATATACTTAACCATTGTATGCACGCATGCAAAACTACTGAATTTGACAGAATCTATAGTTTGACACAGCAAATTTTACACATCCAAAAATATAATACAGTATTCAGTATTTCACAAATGTTTTTTCAGCTGCCAAAACTCTTTTTTCAAAACATCACCAAGGGAACTAGTGTTGTACAAGTTAGCATTACCATAAGTACTGAGAAATGTTGCATTAGGCATAAAACAGGATGCCGTCAAACATCACTTATTGAAGGTATTGAATGGGATGACACGATTTACCCTTCATTTTTAAAATAAAAGAATCAGCCTGGGGCTGGGAAGGTGGCTCAGTGGTAGAGCGCTTGCCTTGCATGCATGAGGCCCTGGGTTTGATTCCCCAGCACCACGTAAGCAAAAAGAAAAAAAGCCGGAAGTGGCGCTGTGGCTCAAGTGGTAGAGCGCTAGCCTTGAGCTGAAGAGCTGAGGGACAGTGCCCAGGCCCAGAGTTCAGGCCCCCATGGCCGGACCCTCCCCCCCGCCCCCCCCAAAAAAAGAATCAGCCTTTGTTTAGGGAGATTACATCCTCCTGTCCAGGGTAGATGCCTCGACTCCTTCCTCTAGTAACCTAGTCATCATTGGTAGGACATAAGACAGGAGGAACAATGGACATCACACAGCCACTACAGCCCCCAGAAACTGAGGCCTGTTTGGGAAATTCTGCAGGAAAATGAGCCTCCCTATCTCTTAGTCCTGGGATGATATTCTCTCTCTCTCTCTCTCTCTTTCTCTCTTCTGTTTTTTCTTCCATTCCTTTTAAATAAGCATATATTAATTGTACAAAATAATGGAGCCCATTATAATATTTCACTCATGCATATAATGTGCTTTTAATCATACTCATTCCAAGATTTCTTTCTCAGAGCAATGGTAATAATGTGGGTCACAGAATTTCTGTGGCTATGACCACAGAGGAGAGGTATGTGTCTAGGCCAAGATGCTGTCTAAGTAGCTTGAAACACCCACTTTTTTTTTTTTTAACTCTTCTGGTCATGAGGCCTGAACTCTGGGCCTGGGAACTGTCTCTTAGCTCTTCAGCTCAGGGCAAGCACTCTACCATTTGAGCCACAGTGCCACTTCTGACTTTTTCTGCTTATGTGTTGCTTAAGAATCGAACTCAGGGTCTCATCCATGCAAGGCAAGCACTCTACCACTGAGCCACATTCCCAGCCCAAAACACTCAGTTTTATTAGCCCCATTTTTATGGTAAGTGAAATATCTCTTGCTCATTTGTACTGACTATTGATCCAGCATCGTGAATTGTAAAACAAAAAGCCTCAGGCTGACTGCTACTCTGGTTAAAAGTACTTTAGAGATGAATCAGCCAATGGCAGGGTCTGAAAAGGCCATTCATGATTTCCACTGCTGGGAGGTAGGTTTGGGTGCTACTAAGTTTCCTGGGCCTTCTGAGGCCTGGGTTCTTCATGAATGATGCTAGCTCTCAAGTATCTTTATAATAAATAATACTTTGTATTCAAGCAGAGTCAATCTTCCTTTCGAGCAATTAAATTGCAATAATAGAGTTGAAAGTTTTAGTGCAGTAAAATTACAAGACTTTAAAAATAAAGTCTTGCTTTCAGTTGTGCTCTCTTTTTTTGTCTTAGTTTTATATTTTATAATGAATAATGAATAATGAATATGTATTTTGTGTGTGTGTGTGTGTGTGTGTGTGTGTGTGTGTGTTGGTCCTGGGGCTTGAATTCAAGGCTTGAGAGCTGTCCCTGAGCTTTTTGTGTTCAAAATACTGCTCTATCATTTGAGCCACATCTTAACTTTCTGATTTTTCATGATTAGTTGGAAATAAGGAGTCTTAAATTTTCCTGCAAGGCTGGCTTTGAAACTTAATCCTCAAATCTCACCCTTCTGAATAGTTTCAATTACAGGTTTGAGCCACCCACACCTAGCTCTGTATTAGTTTTATAAAATAAAATGAAAGAGTCATAAAACTACTTTTATTAAAGCAGGATAAAAAAGAAATGAAATCAGGCATCTGGATACTGCTGGTTACAAATGAGCATTAAGTTCTCCTCTGACTTTTTTTTGGGAATTACAGAAAAAAAAAAAAACAGAGATAGGAAACATATGGGTTATTTAGGCTGATGAAAAGAAGCAAACATATTTTTCTAAAGAGACCAGGTTTTTCCTGGCACTGAATTTATGGAGAAATCTTGTGTGTGTGGGTTTTTGGAAAAAGGTACACAGAGTAACTTAATGGATATTATCCTGAAATGTGGTTTGGCAAAAGACAGAATGTTCTTCAAGTGGATTTTTAATATTAGTTTGCTATAAAACTAAGAGACTAACATTTAAATCATAACATTTCTGCAAGAGGCAAAAATAGAATGGTCAAGATAAAATTTCATTCTTCTGGTATCAAAGAAATGTAGGTCTAGCCCAGCGCCTACTTGTACTTATGTTGAACTGTTACTTCTTTTTAAGTAGCTCCAACTTTTCCATATTATTCCTTTTTTATTTTTTTGGTCAGTCATGGGCCTTTGAACTCTGCCTGGGTGCTGTCCCTGAACTCATTTGCTCAAGAGTAGCACTCTACCACTTTGAGCTACAATGCTACTTCCAGTTTTCTGGTGGTTAATTGGAAATAAGAGTCTTATAGACTTTCCTGCCCAGGCTGGCTTTGAACTGAGATCCTTAGATCTCAGCCTCCTGAGTAACTAGGATTACAGGCATGAGCCACTGGCATCTGGCTTACATTATTTTTAAATAACTGCCTTTGTGGTAAGTTTGTGATTCACATTCCTCACTAAGCAGCAGAAACTTGATCACACTTTTTCCAATTGGTTATGTTCTTTTTCATACTCACCTCTTTTTTCTTATATTTCTAAAAATTCACTCTGGGATACAAGGTTTTCCCTTTTCCTCAGATGTGGATTTGCCTATTTTACTCAACAAAGCAAAAGTCTGGTTCAGTTAGTGGGATAACTTCCACTTATTGTTCTTAAGCAAGGCTGCTTAGTGTGTTTCCAGCCTAACAAAATATCCTCTTATGAGCTTCTACAGTTGACATGATGGTGGTTCACATAGATTTAAAAGTGTCCCACTTACCAAACTGCCCAGACCTATTGAAATCAGTTTTGGTTATATTGCTTGTGCCACAGGGCAAAGGGAACTTTCCAAAGGAATAATATAACAAAAATCCAGTGAGTTTTGAGTTGCGTTAAGAAGATGGCAAATTTTCAGTGACAGTAATCAGCCTTTCAATCCAGAAACCACAAAGATGATCAGAAGAGACTATAAAATATAGCTATGTGTTTATGAAAAGGAATAAAAAATTAAATTAGAACAGGTAGCAGCAGTCCATTTCCAATAAAACATTAGATGGCCAAGGAAAAAAATCAAATGTCCACAGCAATTGCGTGAATAAATTATGGACAATAGAAAGCCAGACTTCAATGGAAATGAAAGAACTAGGAGAGAAAATGCCATCCACAGAGTTGGGAACGGGGAAGATATTTGCGATGATGCCCAGAAAAGTCACATCTCAACAACCTAATTTCAGATGCCTCTCTACCCATGTTTTATTTGTTAAAAACAACAACAACAACTTTTTTTTCTTTTCTTCTTCTTCTTCTTTTTTTTAAAATATTTTCCAAAGTTTTATTTTTCTCCAATTAATTCACAGAAATTAAAAGTCATTATATATTGCATTTTTAAATTTATATTAAAATGTAGCTACTGAGTTGAATGGAGTAACCAAATGTTATTTAAGAATTGTTCAATGTTGATTTTAAAGTCAGTAAAACATTAAAGACATTTATTAGTTGGAGAAATATCCCTCTATTAAACTTATGCTATAACTTCCAGCAATTCAGAAACCTCCCACTCAAAAAAGTGCTATTTTTTCATGAAAATCATTGTTTTAACCTATAAAGATGTATCTCTCATTTAAATAGATTCTAATAAGCTTAAACATTTTAAGTTCATCAAACTTAACTTTTAAAAAGTCATAATATGTAAAATGCTTAATTTCAAATGACAAAGTCATGGATCTGGCTATTTATTTTAAATATATAAATATGAGGACAAATTTATATAATTCCTTCTAGTTCTAATTCCTTCATTCATCAAATCATGCTAAAGATATTAACATATGGAGTTGAAAAATTACATGAGATAATAACTATAAGAGTAATCACCATAAAATTAGATTCATACTAACAGCAATATGAAAACTCTCTATATTTTATATACTATTGAAATCCATCAATATTTTTATTGTGAAAATACTGTACAGAGGGGTTACAATTACATGGGCAAGGTAATGAGTACATTTCTTTTTTTTAATTGTGAACATACTGTGAACATACTGTACAGAGGGCTTCTTCTTCTTCTTCTTCTTCTTTTTTTAGTGTGATGGTACTGGGGGTTTGAACTCAGGGCCTTGCACTTGCTATACAGGTATATGACTGCTGGTCATATCTTCAGCCCTTTCATTTTATTTTATAAAAGTAATGCATATTCCTTATTTATTGTAGGAAATACAGACAGAAATAATTAAAAGCAGTTGTTATTTTTAAAATCATGGTATGTATTGTCTGATTTTACGCTGCATTATTATATACTCTATTATTGCTGGTTAACAGTAAGAAAAGTAGATTTTGAGTTATTTCAAGAGCAAAATGCATTTATCAGATACTAGAGAGATTACATAATTCTAGCAGAAAGCTCAGCTTCAGAGAGAACAGAAACCATTGTGGCCAGGACACCAGCAATAATCTTCCTCCCTTCCTCCCTTCCTCTCCCCTCCCTTCCCCTTTTCTCCTCTCCCCTCTCCTTCCCTCTTGTCTCCTCCCCTTCCCTTCCATTCATTTCTCTTGGATTTAAACTCAGGGTCTCGTGCATGGGACTCTAGCAGTCTACCACTTAAACCACTTCTCCAGCTTCTACATTTTGCTAGTTATTTTGGAGATAGAGTCTAATGAGCTTTTCTGCTTGGTGTTAACCTGAACTGAACCTTGAGCCACAGCATCACTTCTGTTTTCTGGTGGTTAATTGGAAATAAGAATCTCATGGACTTTCCTGATGGGCTGGCTTTGAACCAGGATCCTCATATCTCAGCCTGCTGAATAGCTAGGATTATAGGCATGAGCCACCAATGACTGGCTAACATTTAATGTTTTAATGTTATGCATTGGTGAGTTATGGTTTGTGGTTTTAACTTAAGCTTGTGTTTTACAAATTACAATTCTATGTGACTGACTAATGAGATAATCTTCTAATCATTTTCACGGTCCCTTTGGATATTATGACCTTTGCCCTCATTAGATTCTGTGCTGTGATTAGTTTGTAGGTGATGATGGAGGGCTTTTTCCATGGATAATTTCTGAACCAGCCCTGGAATGTTTCATCAACAGAGAGGAGACATCATGGGCCCTGGCATCAGACAGACCAGATTACAATTTCAGCTTTGCCATTTACTAGACATTAGATCAAGAGGCTCTTGACCTCTCCTTGCCTCAGTTTACCCTTCTGCAAAGTGAAGTTGATGGCATCTTCCCTTGGATGCACAAACTAGGTATATATAAACTGAATCCCCTACAGGAAACCATGGGAGCCAATAGAAAATAGGATTTTTTCATCCTCAGGCACACCTCTTAGAAGAGTGTCTCGGCTGTGTCCTGAGGGATGGAAAGGAGCTTTTCTCTCTGACTTGTGTTTTCCAATTGTCTTGTTGTAGTCTGACAAAGTGTGAGCTCCTCCCTGCCTGCCTGCCTTTGCTGTTACCATGGTGATCCAGGTTCATTTTAGAAGTTTGCGACAGGACAGATTGTTTTTGTGATTCGTGAAATCTCACTCTAAAAATAAGGACCAGGCAGTCAGGGTGATGGTGACAATATGAAGTTGGGTAGGGTTCTTACACTTCTTGGTCATGCAGTAGAGGCGAATCATTGTCAGCCTGGCGTGTTGCTGTGTTCTGGGGCTCCAGGTTTATGGGGGATAGTTATAAAATAGGTAGGCATAGCAGTTAAAGGTTACCCTTAGCTTTGTAGTTTCCTTTCCTTTAGTTTCTTTACATACTGCACGTCTTCAAGCTCCATCCTTTTCTTCTACCCCTATAGAACTGACACACAAGTCACTTAGTGGGTTTTAAGCATAGAGATTCCTACAAACTTTCTTAAGTCTTTCTTCCTCTTCTCAGATTAAAAAATTGCTATCTAAAATCTAAGACTGAATTTATCATAGTGATATATGATATGATATGATTCAATGCCTTCCATGTAAAGAAGTATAAACATTTCTCTCTAACAATCAAGTCTAAAGAAAGCTTTATTTATCCTATAGATATGTGGATCTTTTGAGGTGGAAGAAAGTAATATAAATAATGTAAAGAAAGAACTTAATGATTCATTTCTGTTAGCCACCAATAAATACAGCTTGGAGATAACCTTGTCTTTTCCTTTATTACGCTTCTGCTTAACCTGGAAACCTGGGGCTTGAACAAACCAAATTACTCAAAGAAAGGACATACACACAATGTGAGGTATTTCATTGGAATTATGGAATCTAGGTGTAGGATAGAAATTTAGAAGTCCCAAAGTTAATTAGTTAAATAAATCAAAACATTACCTTTCCCTCTGAAAGTCAGAGAATGTGATGTTAGGAAAACGAACCCTCAAATATGTATTTTAATGTTTTTGTTTCTTTCATGCATGTGTTTCTAACGCATTTATAATATTATTTCTTTGTTGCTTTGTATGTCCCTCCCCCACAGTGTAACCCTCGCTTTCACTATATTTGATGTCAGTATAACATGTGGAGGAGACGGGGACAAACAAGTCGTTTAAGGATTCAGGTGGACCTGTTGCAACAATGAGAAGTACAAAATGTCATGTCAAAAACCAGCTTTACAATGTCGGTGGGGGGGGAGGGGGGGTGTGATTGGGTGGGGGGGAGGGGGGAGGCTGGGAAGGGAGGTGAAGGGTAAACAAAGGAGGAGGCTGCAATGCTTGGTAAGAAATGTATGCATTTTTCTGCCCATGTAATTGTAACCCCTCTGTACAGTATGTTCTCAAATAAAATAAAATAAAATTAAAAAAAAAAACAAAAACCAAAAAACATTAACTTTCCCTCTGTATATGAAAGTGTGATACTGAAGTGTGAACTCAGGAGCTTGGCTTGCTAGGCAAGTGCTCTACTACTTGAGCCACACCCTCAGTCTTTTGTGTTTTATTGGGACAGAGTGTTGTTCTGTAATCCAGGCTGGCTTCAAACTTGCAATCCACCTGTCTAGGTCTCCTGAATATGAAAGTATCTTTGAATCAGAATGAAACCTATCTGTGTTATTTCTACATCTCAGCATGTCAATTACTTTCAGAACCAAATGGTGAACTGGTGTTTCACTGGGCTTGAATTCTGTTGGGACACAGCACCCTCCACCTTCTGAGACAGGTGGGTGGCTAGAGGGGGATGATACCACACCCCAGCTCTGTGTCTTCTGCAGTCAGGTGGCCATGAGCAAATTGTGAGTAGGGCTGTTGCAGGAAGGAGGAGCAGGAAGAGGTGCTGACCCAGGAATACCAGCTCTGAGCTGATGATGTCAGTCACTTTTAAAATAGCTTATTTAGAAATCTTTTCAGTGACCTCAGCTACACTTAATGCCACTTAGCTCATGTGGAGGTGAATAGGAAATGTAAGAAGGATGGTGACAACTGGAACTCCAAGCAGCTATATTTTAAGCATCCCATTTTAGGAAAGAACTTGTCCAAACAAGTTGATGGTTGAAGATACCTTTGGTATCAAGTGACCAGGCTGCAGCTATAGAACCAGTGTGTCCCTAGTCCTTCAGGTCTTGGAAAAATCTCTGAGGTGTTTCCCTAGCTCCGTGATGGCAACTCCAGCCCCCTTCAATGTCTCCTGCGTCTGCTGGAGATTTTGGAGATGACACATGTGGACTCAGACACAGCCCTATTGGTCAACATAGGTTTCCTTTGCTTACAATTCTCTGCTATGGCCCTGGTAGCCACTGCAGTGGGTGAAACCCATTGGGGTGTGCTGCACCCAGCTGCTGATGCCTGATGCCTGGGTGTTGAGGTTGAGAGCATAGGTCTCTCCTGGAAACGCCAGGTGATGGCCCTGCCACTTGGGCCAAGCTCCATAAACAGTACTCTGAGCAAACTGTGCTGTTGCCCCACCAAAGCAGAGGGCACTGTGGCATTTGTATGAGTCTGTTAAAGCTTTTACCAGCACTTTGTATGTGTCACCTGTGTAGTGTTTATGGACCATTGCTAAACATACTCTTACTGAAAAACTAGATTGTTTATGCCACAGCATCTAGATTATTACATGACTAGAGACACTGTTTTTTTTTTTTTTTTAAGAAGTAAAATGCTATCAGTAAATTAGCACAGGAAGTCTCTGCTCTCCTGCTCTGCTCCCCACTCCCCAATTCTATTGTATGGCCCATTTCACTCTATACATGCTTTACAATTCATTTTAATAACTTTTTATTCTTACACATTTTTTACTGTAACCTATTATGCAATGAATATCTTTTTTTTCTTTTTGCCAATCCTGGGCCTTGAATTGAGGACCTGGGCACTGTCCCTGAGCTTTTTTTGCTCAAGGTTGGCACTCTACCACTTGAGCCACAGTGCCACTTCTGTTTTTTTCTGTTTATATGGTACTGAGGAAATCGAACCCAGGGCTTCATGCATGCTAGGCAAGCACTCTACCCTAAGCCACATTCGCAGCCCTGCAAGGAATGTCTATATGCCTTTTTCACAACTGTAATATTTTTCCTTAGGAAACAATTATGACTCATAAGTCTTGGAGCCTGTGTTTGCTGGTACCAGGGCTTGAACTCAGGGCCCCATGCACTTGCTTTTCTGTGGTTTATTTTTTGCTCACATCTGGTGCTTTATCATGGCTTTTTGCTAGCTAATTAGACATGAATCTCTTAGATTTGTCTGCCTGAGTTGGCTCTGAACTGAAACCCTCAGATCTCAGCCTCCTGGGTAACTAGGATTATAGGTATGAACTACCAATGCCTGGCTGGGCTTGTGTTTTCAGGACATTCAGTTCATATTTTCTAGTTGTTCTCTGAAATAGTGGGATACACTTACATCCTTACCATGTTCTTGTCAACTCTGGGTGAATTGCTAAGATGTTTGTTAAATAAAAATATCACTGCATTGATATATAATATGAAGGGTTCAACCACATAAAAATGATCAACATACATAATGAAGGGCCTGCTCCACCTCCCCCCTCCATCCCCACATCTGGAAACCTTTGGTGTTGTACTATCAGATTCATGGGCATCCTGCAAGACACTCTTCTGGAATCTGTCCAGGAATGGAGTGACTCTGACTCTTTGCATCATTCTATCAACCTTGTTGATAGAAAAAATTTCCAGTTTTAATAGAAGGTATTGTTTCTTTCTTTCTTTCTTTCTTTCTTTATTTTGGGTCCGGTAGTGGGGCCTGAACTCTGGGCCTGGGTGCTGTCCCTCAGCTCTTCAGCTCAAGGCTAGCGCTCTACCACTTGAGCCACAGTGCCACTTCTGGCTTTTTTCTTTTTGCTTATGTGGTGCTAAGGAATTGAACCCAGGGCCTCGAGCATGCAAGGCAAGCACTCTACCACTGAGCCACCTTCCCAGCCTTGTTTCCTTATTTTGAGTATTCATCTTCTCATTTATGCTATTCATCTCTGCACTGCTTGAAAAGTTACAAGTCTGTTGAATTTTGATAATCCAAAAAATTCACAGATACAAGTACAAGTATGTTTAGAATCATTTCAATCTCTAAGGGATCAAAGTTGTTTCCTGAAACAATAAGAAGGGAATCTGTTATGTTTATCATATAATAAATGCAAATACTATAAGACCGAGCAAACTGTTTCGTTGAAGATTTTTCTGTTGCCATCTACTGTTGTGAGTAAAGGACTGTTCTACATCCTTTTATGTAATCTGCAATGAACAGGAGTTCTGTCCATTGGTGTATAAGGGCCTGTATGTGATATAGCCCACAGACTAAGTCCAGCTTGACACCTGTTTTTGTATGTCCTGCAAACGAAGAATATCTTTCATATTTTTAATAGTTAAAAAAGAATACTTTGTGACTCATGAAAATGATATGGAATTCAGTATCTATAAATAATGTTCTTCTGGAACCCAGCTATACTCAAGCATGCATGTGTTATTTTGGAGGCTGATATAGCTTGAACTTTTAAAGTCCCCCAGAGTTCCATGTGTTAAAACCTTGCTCCTCAGTTAGCATTGTTGGGAAGTGATGGAACCTTTGGGTTGTGAATGGGGCTTAGTAGACCTCTGGTCATTGAAGCATATGCCTGAAGGGCACTGTGGGCTCTTGGGACCCCTTCTTCATGCTCTGTTTTTGAGCCCTGGTCAGCAGCGAGCATTTCCTCTGTTATACACTTTGCCTGTGACATGCTGCTTCACCTCAGACCCAAATAAATATACCCAGACTGGAACTTCCCTCCTAAACTAGAAGCCAAAATGAACTTTTCCCTTTGCAACTTGTCCATCATCTTTGGTATTTGTTATAGTCACTGTGCACTGTCAAACACACTAACTTTTGTGCTACAGTGACAGAGTTGAGAAGACCTTGTAGCTTGGAGGGTCTGGAATTTTTATTACTGACTCTTTCCATTGAAAAATGTATTAAATTTTACTGTTACACAGATAAGTATGTTTATTTATTTAAGAATATGAATGGCCCATGGCATGATGTATTTTGGGGGGAGCAATCATTGGTTTTAAGCACAGACCCCAGTGCGGTCGTGAAGAACAGGACAGTTTTTAGAAGGATGGAAGCTCCATGCTGAGATGAACACTGTGGGAGGGAGATGACCCTTGGGATATAGTTGGGAAGACTCATAGCATACATTTAAACATTTGAATGTTACTAGCACATTGTTCTGTAAAAGTATTTTCACTCCCTAGCAGTGTATGTAAATGCCTTTGAATTTTACTAATATGAAAACAATGTCAAGTCTGATGGGTGGCAAATAATTCATCTTTTTTTCCCTTCCAACACTGGGGTTTGAACTCAGGGCTTTGGGCTTGCTAGGTACATGCTCTATCCTTGAACCACACTTTGGTCCCTTTTTGCTTTGGTTCTTTTTGAGATAGTTTCTTACTTTTTGTTCAGGTTGGCCTAGACCATGATCCTCCTAGTTACAGTTCCCAGTGTTGTTGGAATAACAGTCATGCATCATCATGCCCAGATTTATTTATTTATTGCCAGTCCTGGGGCTTGAACTCCGGGCCTGGGCCCTAGTCCTGAGCCTCTCTGTGCTTAAGGCTAGAGCTCTACCACTTGAGCCACAGTGCCACTTTTGGCGTTTTCTGTGTATGTGGTACTGAGGAATCGAACCCAGGGCTTCATTCACGCTAGGCAAGCACGCTACCACTAAGCCACATTCCCAAGATTTTTTGTTATTGTTGTTGAGATCAAGTTTTGAGAACTTTTTTTGCCTAAACTGGTTTCAAATTACTGGTCTCTTGACCTCCACCTCCTGAGTAGCTGTGATCATAAATACAAAGCTACCATATCCAGCCTCAACCTGGGCAAAAGTATGAAACTCTATCTGAAAAATAACTAAAAATATGGTTTAGGGGAATGGATCAAGTGGTAGAACACCTTCCCTGCAAGCACAAGATCCCGAGTTCAGCCCTTCTACCCTCAGAATAAATATAACTTTATTTAACTCATGAGGACAGAGAACCAGACAAATGTCATGACTTGTTCAAAAGCGATGTCAAAGACAAATTTATATGAAGTAAAGGAATTTTGAAACCCACTTATTAAGTGACCCAAAGCTGTCTTTTTCTATGAGAGGTGAGGATGGAAGAGGAGAATGAAGTTGAGTCTATTTAACCAAGTTTCTATTCTTGCAATAATTATTTGCATTGCTCCAAGTTATGTACAACTTAGAGTTGTAAAATAACTCCTAGAGCTCAGTGCCAGGTGGCTTATGCTTGTACTTGTAGCTACTCAGAAGGCTGAGATCTGAGGATCACAGTTCAAAGCCAGCCCAGGCAGGAAAGTCCAAGAGACTCTTATCTCCACTTAACCACCAAAAAGCTGGAAGAGGGGCTGTGACTCAAGTGGTAGAGTTCTACCCTTAATAACAAAAGCTCAAGGATAGTGCCCAGGTCCTGAGTTCAAGCCCCAGGAACAGCACACACACACACACACACACACACACACACACACACACACACACACACAAATGACTTCTAAACACAAACTCCATAAAAGCTGAGAAACCTAGAAAAGTTTTCTGTAAGAACACACAGGTTTACATTAGACACAGTTATCTTTTGTTGCTTATTCCATTCTTGTAGCTGAACTACAAGAATGGTTCCAGGGTTATTGATTGACTCTGGGAGAATCAAAAGAAAGGAGATCTAGAGCAGAAAGCCTGAATGCACACATGCAAGGAAGATGCTGGAAGAAGTTCTAATGATCTATTCTAGGAATGGGATCTGACATTTGCTTCCACTGTCCAGAGTAACATTGATTTATGCAGTTCCCCTATAGACCACTAGGTGATGCTAAGCAGGCATGATGACCTGTGGCCGAAGGGGTGGGAGTGGCAACATGGAATCAATCAGTGGTTCAGTTGAGTCATATATCTGGGAAGTCCCTTCTTTACTTCTGCATCTATTACAGGGAATGCACAGTTAAGCACTCATTAATATGTTTCTCAAAATGAAAATTTCTGAACAGAGACAGAGATGTCATACTGTGGGCATCAAAAACAACCATGTGTTTGTTCTGTGAAGGTTCTTTAAAGCCTTCTGACCATGCTAAGACAAAGGGAGAGAACATTTCAAGTCAGAAGTCAGCTGGCCAATTAAACAAAAGGAGATAACTTTAGCCATTAAATGAGATTTGGAAACCTGTGAGCAGGGTTTCCCATAGCCTGTATCTAGCTGACACACTTGTTCAAATGCAGGAACATAGATCATCCCAGCCATTTAAATTTTGTTCCACAGCCATCAAAGACAGATTCTTGAACTTCCTCCTTGACTTTTCTCACAATTTCTAATTAATTTTTGATGCAATGGGGAATAGAAGGCAAACCATTTATATTTTAATGCAATCTATATTAGGATTAAATGAACTAAAAAATAGAAATATGGCTGGAAAAACAGGGGCCACAGAAGCCTGAGACCTGGTGACTGAAAACTTCTGAGATAATTTCATCTTGGTGCCTCAGGAGTGAGAGCTTGCTTCATGAGACCCCATAGCTGCTTTTCCTATCCATCTACAGACCTGAATCTCCTTTTCCTCCAAGTTTGTAAGCCATTCTATTCTTTTTCAATAAATTCCCATTTGCCTTTCTTAGCCAAAGTTGGTTTCTGTTGCTTGCAAGTAAAAAACACTGTATGGTCTCAGGAGAAAAGGGAACTAGTCAGTAATCTAGTCCTTTGATTACTTCTGTAGACTAGATTCTGTAATCTCTTTGAGAAGGATCAGCCCTAGGAGAATTGAGGCTTGCCTCAATTAGATAGAATATAGAAACAACAATAGAAATGACTCTTAAAAGTCATTTCTTACGTTTCAGACAATGGTGTAAGCACTAACCTGTACTATCTCCAGAATGATCCTATTGGAAAGTTGTTATCATCCAGAAAGCGGGGCCACACAAGGATTAAGTAATGTTCCCATTTTCACGTGGTCAGAGTAATAGTTCTCTAAGTTTATTCTATAGAATAGTAGCTTTACAAAATAGGATTTGTGTCTAGAGCTGCCCAAACTAAGTAGGTGGCTTAAAACAAGAGAAATTTATTGCTCAGAGCTTCAAGGAGTATAAGTGAACAGGACTCCACTCTCTAAAGAGAATCCTTGCTGGCCTTTTCCAGCCTCAGTTACACTTGTATCCTTAACTTGTAAACTCATAACCACAATGTTGCCTTTGCCATCGCACAACTATTGGCTCCCTATGTGTTTCTCCTTTCCTTGTAAGAACAGTCATATTGGATGTAGTGCTCATCTGCTTCAGGAGAGCCTCATTTCTACTCTACTGCTTATACCTACCACGGTCCTATTTCCAAATCTATCTTATTCAGAGGCACTGGGGAGTTTGGATTTCATTTTTGGAAGACATAATTCAATTTATAACAAATATGTTCATAGAAATTGTTTAATATAATTCTGTGATCAAATAAATTTGATAACCATTGTTGTCTGTCTGTCTTTCTGTAGTGCTTAGTTGGTGTGTGTGTGTGTGTGTGTGTGTGTATATTTCAAATAGAGAGAGAGAAATCTATAAGAAGAGTCTCCAAGCCCAAATTACAGTACACAGTTTATGAAGCATGTTTGATCACAAAGATTTCTTTTTCTAGGACAACTGCATCATTTATGTTTGGTGGAAGGCAGATCTGAGCCACCAGTGCCTGAATCTTGGTGTTTTCTTAAGCATTTTTGGGATGTCAAAAATAATTTCTAAACAGGACTGTTTCCTTCAATAAAAGCTTGTTTAACTTCCCTTTCTTTTTATCATTTTTTTTCTGTCTAGAAGGCTTTTATTCATGGTAATAAAAATTTACCTTAGGTAAATGTTCAACCACAGTACTTTCAATGTCTCTAGCATTAGTAAAGTTTGGACTGTTTGGTTCTACAGTTCCTTATTCTGATCGTTGGCCTCAGTGAGGGGAAGAGGATGTGATCATGCGATCTCCAGCAGAAGGGAAATTATGAAAGAGATCTCACCATGAAAAGGGCAGCCCACAACCACTTGGCTCCCAGAAGAGGCTGAGCTTCTGAGAGGACGTGTCAGAGCAAGTATTTGTTTCTCCATCCATCCAGCCAGCATGGAACCAAAGCGGATCAGGGAGGGCTACCTTGTGAAGAAGGTCAGTTTGGATGAGAGCTATTGGGTAGAGTGTTGCAGCATGTGGAATGCTGAGGTTGGGCAAATTAATGTAATGTGGGGTAGGCTTCAACACATGTGGGTCTGAGAATTCCAGACTGCAGGGTCTGGAGGGTGGTGAACCAGGGTACACTCACAAATGTGCTCAAACTCTACTGTGACAGAGATCACTTAGAGACACTGTTCATTTGTTTATTTAAATTGTACTCCCCTGTGGATTTTTACTTTGGAGAGGGTGGTTAAAATGTGATGATAAATAATATAGTAAATGTAGCTTATTTCTTGGGCTATCTCCTTTCTTCTATTTGCTTTCCTTCTTTTTTTTTTTTTTTGGTTTAATTGGACTAAAATCTCTTTTTTTTCATGTTCAGTAAACATTTTATTTTTTTTCAATGTTGGTGATTAAACCCAGGACTTTATACGTGTTAGACAAACCTGTTACCACTGAGCCACATCCTCAGCCCTTTAAATGTTTTAAACTTGTCACTGTATGAATTCATGGATATAGAACACCCTGGTATGGAAAGCCACCCGTATATTGCTGATGGATATAGACACATGTATTAAAAATTATGAAGAAATGTGTAGAGAAGATAATTTCTCCAAATGGAGAATGGTAATTACTCATGGAGAAGCTGAGAGAAAGGAGTATGGTAGGAATACAGTAGCATCTGCAACTATATATGTCATGTTTTGTTTCATAAGTAGAGTGGTAGACATACAGTTTACGGAATAAAGTATTATATATATTTTATCTAAATGTATCATTTAAATACATTTAAATATCTTATTTAAATATGATCATTCTTTTCTTTGAAAGCGTTTTCATTGTTATTATAAAGGTGAAGGACAGAGGGGTAGCAGTTATATAAGTCAGGTAATAAGTACATTTCTTTTTGGACAATGTCACTCCTGCCCTTGCTCTCTCTCAGTTTTCCCTCCTATTTCACTCACAAGTCATATGGTTCATGTTCAACATAGTGTCTAGTGAGTACCACTGCTGCATTGTTCCCCCTGTGTCCCTCCATTTCTGTGATTGCTTTTACCCTCTCAAAGACAGACAAGACAAAAAGAAAAACAAAAAGAAAAACAAAAACAAAAATCTTATTTCCGTATCCTGGGGTTCATTTCCATATATATTATTTTGTATGATCAGATGCACATAAGCACTGTGCCTTTGTGTTCCTCTCCGAACAATATCCTCCTTTGGTCTGACTGTGTGTGAATGCCTAGAGTTGAAATCTTTTTTACTCACAACTCTTAGTGAATTTGTATAACAGACCACTAAGTGGCAGAGGTACCATTTACAGAGAGGGAAATAGAGACCCATGTATCCTCAAAAACGGCTAGTCTCACGGATGTGGTGTCAGGATGATTGAATTGTGTGAATGCTGGTCTCTGCTGATGCTGGGTGTGTTGAGTGGGTGTGAAACAACTCAGCCCAGTGAGTTTACATGTAGGGTGTGTTGGCTTCCTGTGGCCAACCCTTATATTCACAAGCACACTCATACCAAGCCAAGAGAATCCAGCCTTTACAAGTCAACAGACTCAAGGTCATTCTTTCCCATGCCTAGCTTTTAAATTGAATAAACAGCTAATGTGCCTCTGTATCAGGCCACCTCTCTGTTTCCCACGTTGGTCTCACATGTTCTGTTTTTAAAGGGCTTGCACACTGCTACCTGAATCCACTTTTATTTCAGGCTGGTAAAGACCTGGATCATCTAGCCTAACTTCCCCATTGTCACAAAAGGAGCCCAAGTCTCTAGATCACACGGCTGTGGCAGAGTTTGGGGTCAGAAACATGCTCTCTGATTTCTCTATTGTACTTTGTTCAGTACCCCAGGATTATCCTAAAGCGAGCTTAGTCTAAGTTAGTGTCTGCAATGTACACAATGTGGTAAAAGTTATGAGTTGGTGTTGAGGATAAACGTGCTTCATCAGGTTCTCTCTGTCTAGCTGTACTTTTATGAAAGATCCCTTGGGAAAGACCAGGTATGCACTTGAAGGTTAATGGAGGAGGAGGAGCCTAAGAAAACAAGAGAAGGGAGATATTGTCTTCACTTTGTTTAATACAATAAAAATACCTTGCAATGAAAATCGCTTTTATGAAGCTTGTATGCTCACACTTAAACTTTCCTAAATTACAAGAATGCACATGTTTTCATCAAGAATGCACATGTTTTCATCTTCCAACAAGTGAGTCTGTTTCACTAGAAATTAGAGATCACGAGTTTGAAGTGTGTGGGTTCCAATGAATAGTTTTAATTAATAGAAGTCATTATTCAGAGTATATCCTGTAATTCCAATCTAAAAAATGTGCCTGTGAAACAACTGAAATTTTATGTCATTTTCAAATTTTCTTCCGCAATTCTTATATTTATGATTTCCATCTTCTACATTTTTGTTTTTCATTTTTCCCCTCTGTGAGCACTTGTTCTCTGTTGTGCTATGTTAAGAACTCTAATTGGCATTTTCACTGTGTTAATTTTGTTTTTGTTTTCAGAATCAAACCCAGGGTCATATATATGGTAGGAAAGTGCTATACCTCTCAATTCTACCCCTCAGCCCTCTAATTTGACACCTTCAAGAAATGTCTGGTTCAAAACTATACCCTTTGTCAGCTGCAGAACTAAACCTGAATCTAGAATTTCCCAACTAGGTGTGAAGTTCATATATATGTATAATAGCATTTTTTATATTTTTAAAATATTTTAATGACTTTTTTCTTTATGTAGTACTGAGAAATCAAACTTAAGGCCTCATACAAGCTAGGCAAGCACTCTACCACTAAACCACATTCCCAGCCAGGTGTAAAGTTCTTAACTCTAGATGTTAGATTCCTTTCAAGCTGTCTACGTCAAACCTAGCACACAGTAGGTGTTACATAAGTGACAACGGCTATCCATGTTGGCAGGAATAATGAATTATGTCCTAGGTACTAGTGGGCATAGATACTGTTTCCTGGATTGGTTGTCAAGTTAGTCAGGAAGAAAGAACCATGGGTTTTCTGGTTATTAGATTAAAGCATGGCAAGCAATAACACTGAGTTTCCCTCCATTCAGCATTTACTCTTATGTATTTTACGAGTGGGAACAAAGGACAACTTTACTTTCTATGTCTTTTATCCTGGGGTTTGAATTCAGGGTCTGGGGCAATGTCCCTGAGATTTCTCTGTTCAAGGCTAGTGCTCTACCACTTGAGTCCCAGCCCCACTTCTGGAACTTTTTGAGCAGTTTATTGGCAATGAGAATTTCGTGGGCTTTCTTGCCTGGGCTAGCTTCCAACTACAGTCCTTAGATTGCAGGCTCCTGGGTAGCTGGGATTATAGGTGTGAGCCACTGGTGCTTGGCTCTATGGCTTTTTAAAAAATGGAAGCCTTTATTGGAGATATGATGTTTTGGGTGGAAAAAAAGTCTAACATTAAGGAATGGGAAGGGGAAACAAAGGAGGAGGCAACAATGCTTTTTTTTTTTTTTTGGGTCTGGTCGTGGGGCCTGAACTCTGGGCCTGGGTGCTGTCCCTCAGCTCTTCAGCTCAAAGCTAGCACTCAAAGCTACCACTTGAGCCACAACGCCACTTCTGGCTTTTTTCATTTTGCTTATGTGGTGCTGAGGAATACGAACCCAGGGCCTCAGGCATGCAAGGCAAGCGCTCTACCACTGAGCCACCTTCCCAACCCTGTACTCATTATCTTGTCCATGTAATTGTAACCCCTCTGTATGGTATTTTCACAATAAAAAAAAGTCTAACATTGAAAAATGCTGGTGCAGGGATTTTGTCAAGTCAGAAGCCTTGGAGCTGACAGTGGCATTAACTATACAAAGCTTTAGCTTTGCTTCTTGGGGAGGTGGCAGAGTTAACTGTCCACATTATATACTTCAAGTTTCCTCTTTTGCCTCCTGACTAAGATCTTTAAGTAAAGATCATGGTTAACATGGGGAGGAAAAATGTGATTCTACCATTCTCCAATGTTATCATCCTACAATTTGCTCAGATCTTGAGTCAGAGCCTTGTCACCTTGATTTCTTAAGTGCATTTAGAGCCCACCAACTGTGACCCCAATGAATTACCCTGTGTGACTCCCATAATACTGATGGGAAAACTGAGGCCCAGAGAGGATGAGTGACTAGCTCACTATCCAAGAGCTGGTGGGATGTCAACGTGGGGTTTAAACTCTCACAAAACACATGTTTACCCAAGCTGGCAAAGGTGTGTGTGTGTGTGTGTGTGTGTGTGTGTGTGTGTGTGTGTGTGTGTGTGTGTGTGTGTGAAGGACTCACTGTGACCAAAGCAGGTCCAGGACAAGTTATATTGTGCAAAATTTCTCTGTAATTATGGATTTCTTTTCTAAGCAATAAACATTGTGGATGTTCTTAAATATATACTACTGAGTTGAATATGTTTATAAATCAATCCTTTAAAAAGAGAGAGAGAAGAGAATGAATGTATTAAATAACCTAGACTACTGTAAGTGACATCCCCCAATTCCTGGAGGTTTATGGAGCAAACTGTTGTTTTTTGTTTTTTTAAATAACCCACTCAGTAATCTAGGTATGGCAGGCCTGACCACAAGTGTGGCTATGTATGTCCTGTGAGACTGGGGAAAAAAAGCACAGAAATGAGGATTATGGGAAGAGAAGGGTAAGGAGGAAAACAGAAAACCAAAAGCTGTAGTAGAGGGTAGAAGTCTGGTACAAAAGCGAGAGGTGAAGAATTGGAAGCCAAGAATTCTTTCTTTCTTTCTTTCTTCCTTTCTTCCTTTCTTAGAGGCTGAAGCTTTGTTTATTTTTTTACTTTAATTCAAACATGACTTTGTTTGAAAAACAGAAGCATGCATGCTGATGTCATTCTTATAAAGACAAACAAAGATATAATTTAGTTGGAAATCAACAACAATAATACAAGCAATAGCTCCAATGATATTTGAAAGAGTTTACAGGTGGGCATAGAGCATAGGGTTTTAATTTTAGAGAATAGTTAATTCAACTCAAGAGCAATACATGTTAAGGAGACAGGAATTCTTTCTTACAGATATGATGTCTTCTGAGCAGGATAAACCAATCTATAGCAATTTCTGTCCATCAGTTTCACAGCTAAAACTTGTGGTGTCTACTCTGCAGCAGAGACAGTGCTAAATGTTCAATACATTCATGCATTTATGTAACATCTTGAGAATGATTCTACAAAATGGACACAGCTATTATTCTTTCTCTACAAATAAGGAAATGGAGGTACAGAGAGGTGAGGGTTTTGTTCCAGCTCCCTTAGAGCAAAGGTGGCACAGCGAATCCAGAACCAGGAAAGTATAGCACCAGCATCACAGGACGGACTTAATTACCCTCCAGATGGTCCTCCTGGGCTCCAATTGCAGTGATTTTTTTTCAAAACACTCTTTGTTGTTATAGGTGGGACCTAGGAGACACTCCAGCCAGGATAATTCCAGTGTTACAGTCAAAGCTGGAATCTTACCTGTCTGTATGGCGTGTGTTTTTTTGAGTTCCAACTACAATCTAGACACTGTGTTAAGCCCTTTAAGTGTATCACCTCTTTTAATATTTACAATGGAAATAGGTAGTTTATTACCTTGTATGGTTACTAAGACTAATGTCTGAAAAATTGAGCAACTTCCTTCAGTCACAGAGCCCAGAAAAAGCAAAATTGAAATAGTGCCTAAATAAAAAAAACCTCCAGAAATCATGCTATTAATCATTCCATGCTATTTCACTGATGATGATGATGATAATGATGATGAGGCAGTATTATAGTTTGAACTCAGCATGGTGTGCTTTTTACATGAGGGTTATACTGCTGAGCTACACCTCTAGCCCTGTTTCTTTGCTTGTTATTTTTGAAATAGGGTCTACATCTTGCCTCAGTACATCCCTGGACCATGATTTTTCCATTTTAGGCTTCCTGCCATAGCTGGAATGACAAGCATGCACCACCATGCCCAGCTTCTGCCATCAAGAGGGAGTATTTAGACTTATTTTGCCTGGCCTGACCTGAAACTGTGATCTTCTCAATCTCAGCTGTTCATGTAGCTAGGATTACAGGTGTGAGCACTGGCTCCCAGCTCTGTGTTGCTAATTGAGACATTGTCCAGCCTAGAAGAGTTTGTTTGTGTAAAACATATGCTAGCTACTGACTAGACTAGTTACTGTGCCTTCGAAGGGTTTATATAACACAAAATGATCATTTGATTGTGATCTCATATATGTAGAAAACTAAACGGTATAATTCTTGATGCAGTAGAACGGCTTAATTTAAGGCCGCATCAACTTAGAATGGCATGTCTCACAGGCATGGGAAAGTGAGTAGTAAGTAGTAACTTACAGTTCTCCTTTAACGATCACAACATAATTTACCTTTGAATTTCAGTACACATTTGAAAAG
This sequence comes from Dipodomys spectabilis, assembly GCF_019054845.1. Classification (NCBI taxonomy): domain Eukaryota; kingdom Metazoa; phylum Chordata; class Mammalia; order Rodentia; family Heteromyidae; genus Dipodomys; species Dipodomys spectabilis. The sequence continues at coordinate 437,949 of NW_024870756.1, forward strand.
AGAAGTTTAAGGTAAAGGGGAAGTTGAAAGAAGTTATGAACATAGAGGGAATATAGCACATGAAAGAGTTTCTTTATTTTTCTTTTCTTTTTCTTTTTTTTTGTTGTTGATGGTCATTGGGCTTGAACTCTAGACCTGGGCGCTGTCCCTGAGCTCTTCAGCTCAAGGCTAGCACTCTACCACTTGAGTCATAGTGCCACTTCTGACCTTTTCTGTTTATGTGGTACTGAAGAATCAAACCCAGGGCCTCATGCATGTGAAGCAAGCACTCTACCGCTGAGCCACCTTCCCAGTTCCAAGAATTTCTTATTTGAGTTCCATCTCCCAAATTTATCATGATCAAAGTGCAGGCCCAATATATTATTTTGGATAATGGTTATTTGACCTACATCTATCTGTTGCTCCATTTATGGGTATGTAATCTCCATTAAAGTGAAGTAGATAGCTAAATGGTTATAAAGAAATTGATCTATATTCTAGAATTACTCAAAATTATCCAAGAGATGAAGATGGTGTCTGAGAGGAAGGAAGCAGCATGAACCAGGAATCAAGAGACCTAGATTCTGGTTTTAGTTTTTCATGGATTGGCTGATTTAGGTCACATACCTATTTGGAACTCTGTATGTGCATGCGCGTGTGTGTGAGTGTGTGTGTGTGTGTGTGTGTGAGAGAGAGAGAGAGACAGAGACAGAGACAGAGAGAAACAGAGACACAGAGAGACAAAGGGACAGAGAGAGATAGAGAGAGAAAGTTAGCTAGTTAGTTAATTTTGGGGCTTGAACTCTGGACCTGGTACAGTTCCTGAGTAGTTTTGCTCAAGGCTAGAGTTCTACCACTTGAGTCACAGCTTTACTTCAGGTGTTTTGGTGTTTACTTGGAAAAAGAATCTCACAGACTTTCCTACTGGGCTAGCTTTGAACTGTGATTCTCAGATCTCAGCCTCCTGAGCAGCTGGGATTATAAATATGAGCCACAGGCACCCAGCTTAAAAAAACCTATATAGTAGAAGTGTTGAGGAAGATCTTAAATTCCTCCCCAACTCGAACATTTTATGTACACTTCTAGGTTTACTTTTGAGTAAATACCAAGAAGATGAAGCCAGAAAAGAAAATACATAGTCATGGCCTAGAAGAGGTGTCTACAAATTTCCATAGTGAAAATTGGTGGCTGACACAGTTTTTGAGGGAACAGAGCATTCTACCACCTAACCTGACTCACTATGGCCAAGTCTGAAAGAAAGTTCAAGAATATATATATATATGTGTGTGTGTGTGTGTGTGTGTGTGTGTGTGTGTGTGTGTGAAAATACCGTACAGAGGGGTTACAATTACATGGGCAAGGTAATGAGTACATTTCTTATCAAGCATTGTTGCCTCCTCCTTTATTTCTCCTTACCAGAGTGGTGAGAAAGCTCTTCATAATAACCCTGAATCTCCAGTGACACATTCTGTGAAGTTAGCTGGCAGTCCCTAAGGCTACAATTGAAGAAGAACACAGATTCATTTAGACAGGTAGACTTGTGCCAATTTATCCTCATTAGAAGGCCAAGTACCCCGAGGAACTGTAGAAGGTATTAATCTTGACAAGTCTATGGTTATATGTAAAATCTTAGGTTTGAGAGGGATTTGGGGATCATCTAGTCAATTTCTATTCCTGTATCTCTGTACGTACATTTTTCTTATTTCCAGTTAATTGTGTTTATTAAACCAAATTTGTCTGTACAATGTATTTCTTTAAAATTTACATACTAAAATTTTAATATGAAATAACGCCATATAGTGCAAATATTTTTATTTTCATAATTATTAAAAAAGTCAAACAGAAAATGGGAAGACTAGTACTGTTAATCATGTAATCTTTACCTAGTTTCATTTTTGGTAATAATGGACACATTCTACTCTCTCTCTGTTTCTCTCTGTCTCTCTCTGTCCCTGTCTTGTCTCTGTCTCTGTCTCTCTCTCTCTTTTTCTCTCTTTGAATAAACAATCACTTTTTTTTTTTTTTTTTGGTTGGCCGTGGGGCTTGAACTCTGGGCCTGGGCGCTGTCCCTCAGCTCTTCAGTTCAAGGCGAGCGCTCTACCACTTGAGTTACAGCGCCACTTCCGGTTTTCTGGTGGTTTATTGGAGATAGGAGTCTCACAGTCTCTCCTGCCCGGGCTGGCTTTGAACCGCGATCCTCAGATCTCAGCCTCCTGAGTAGCTAGGATTACAGGCGTGAGCCACCAGCGCCCGGCTAAACAATCAGTTATCTTGTACGGAGACATTCCTAAGTACTTCTCATATGCCTTCTAAGAACAAGGACAATTTCCTATATAATTGCGATGCCATGATCATACCCAAGAAATGTAACACTTACACAATGATATTATCTAATGTGTCTTTTACATCCAAATAACCCCAGGTAACTTAATTATATCTTCATAGTTATTTTTCAAAAGTCTCTGATTAGCTGGGCATGGTGGTATCTCTCTCTCTCTCTCTATATATATATATATCTAGATATCTAGATTTTTATCTATACATCTATATATATCTATATATAAATCTATCTATCTATACTTATATATATAGCTATATCTAGATATCTAGGTATATCTAGGTATATCTAGATATCTATAGATATCTATATCTATATCTAAATATCTAGATATCTATAGATATATATCTATAGATATCTATAGATATCTCTCTCTCTCTATATATATATAGATATCTATATATCTCCCAGAGGCTGAGCAGGAAGAATTACATACTGAATTCTAGGCTACCAAGACTCTATCTCAAAACAAACAGGTAAAAAATAAATACCAAGTAAAACAAAATATCTACTAATAAAGGACCATATGTGGCATGGCTGAAAGAGAGCAATAACTAAGATGGAATTCTCATTAATAGAAGTAACTTGGAGGGTGATATTATCGTGATCATTGTGTCTTATGTCCATGGAGTTCATGATCAACATTGGGGTCTGAACTCAGAGCCTTGGGCTGGGTCCTCAGCTGGTCTACCATTACAACCACACCACAGCCCTTCTTGCTTTAGTTATTTTTCAAATAGAGTCTTGCACTTATGACTGAGCTGGCTGGAGTGATCTTATGTATGTTTCCATAGCTGGAATGACAGGCATGCACATGACCTATATCATAATTTTTACATCTGTACACATCATGTCTACTACACAGAGATCAAGGTAGAGGCATTGAGCTGAGTGCTTGCAGTTCATGGCTGGAATGCTAGCTCCTTAGGAAGCTGAGACCTGACTGAAGTTTGAAGCCAGACTGGGTACCAAGGTCTGTAAGATTTCATCTCCATTTAGAGGCCTGATGCAACTGACAGAGCACCAGTTGGGAATAACAAAGCTGAGTAAGAATGTGAGGCCATGAGTTCAAGCACACACACACACACACACACACACACACACACACACACACACACACACAAATGATAGAACCAGTATGATTCTGTTTTCTGCCTACTCTATACACTTACGCTAGGCAATCATTATTATACTTCTGATATGACCAATTCTGCGTTTCCTTAAACTTCTTATGCATGAAATTACATTCCAACTACCTAAAATTTTGTTTTGCTCAATATGACATCTATGAATTGTGTCTGTAATATTGCAACTACCAATGTTCAGTTTTAAACTACGAGCTGTGTTCTGGTGTGAATTTACTATATTTGCATTGTACATTGCATTATACAATTTATCGACCCATTCTCTTGTTATAGGCATTTGAGGTATTTTCCATTTGGCTAGTATGGATAAGGACGCTATTAATATAGTCTTGCTTATCACCTCTTTGGCAAAGCGCATAGTTTCTCTAAGATGTGTGCCCAATTGTGGACTTGCTGGTACAGGGCATGCCTGTGTTTAGCTTTAGTATAGACTCACACTTTTCCAAGTAAGGAAAGTTTTTTATCCTTGCCTTCCACTTATAGGAGTTTCTGCTCTTCTTAAGCTTTCTAAATGTTTGATAATTTAGTTGGTATACTCTAGCTAGACTTGAACTTGTGCCCCATTATTTTCAACATAATGAAGTTGAACACTTTTTAATGGGATTTTTGAAGATATTCTTTAATGACATGCCTTTTCAAATACTTTGTGTGCAGTTTAAATTTGATCTGTTTTTTACTTATTGATTCACAGGAGCTCTTTATGTTCTGGATGCAAATCTCTCTCAGATGTAAAATAGAAAACAATTTGCTTAAAATTATTCTATGTGTTCACATTGTCTGACCTTGTACAGTTTTTTGAAAAGGGAAAATAATTTATTGTTGGTCTGGATTAAGTGTCTTCCCAGACAGCAAAAGATAGTGTGTTTTAGAAAAAAACAAAGAATTATTTTGGGACCTAGAACAAAGGAAATGTTTGGACAAGTGAAATGATTGTCCATAAATATTTATCCTCTTTTACATAGTCTTCCTTTTGGGTAGCTGGGCCTTACATAGAGGGCCTTTGTGTTTTGAGATAAGCCAGCAGGATCTGCTGGGGACTGGATGATAATTCAATTTTGTGGTAGTCATGACAGGATAGCAACATAGACCAAAGAATAGAAGCCAAGAACCTTAAACTTTTCCTATTTCAGAGTCCTAGACCTTTTAAGTCTATTCAGAATTGTTACTTTATTGCAATGGGGCAGTTGACATTAACCCACAAAAAACCTTTTTAATGACTTCCCCAGGGGTGGACTGAAGTGGTTATAGAGGGGTTTGGGAGTGACTTTCCTAGATCTTAGTAGCACCCCCCACACCAGGCTGTTGCCTGAGTTTCTTCTTGACATCCATATTCAGCTGAAATCTGACTGGATCAAGGGATAGAAGCCACACGACATGCACCCCCACTACCATTTTCTCCATGCCCGTGGTTGAGATGGCTGTTGGATGGGTTAGTGCAGTTTGGGAAGTCTTCACCCATGAGGGGGTTAAGCTGAGTGAGCCTGTAGGGTGGAGAGAGGTCAGTCAAGAGAGAAAGTTGGAAATGTTAGAGACTGGGAGCTGGCTGAACAAAAGCCTTGGAGTTGGGAGTAGAATTGTATCCCCCAAAGCCATTAATATGAGCGATTTTATTGCTGCACTGACAGAGAAGATGTTACAAAACATTTAAAAAAGATAACTCTAAGAAAATATACAATCTGTTCTGTTAGAATATATGGTTGGTGAATAGCCTTCTGCCTCTCAGTACTGCCTTCTTGTCATTACAGGGGAGCATGTTTAACACCTGGAAACCCATGTGGGTTGTACTATTAGAAGACGGGATTGAATTTTATAAAAAGAAAAGTGACAACAGCCCCAAAGGAATGATCCCCCTGAAAGGAAGTGCTCTGACTAGTCCCTGTCTTGACTTTGGCAAAAGGATGGTGAGTTGACATATTAGCTGCGGTGAACCAACCTTGTGTCCTTTGCTATCCTGCAGGTGAGCCATGCTCTCACGATCAGCCTTTCCTTGCATTTGGGTGGCTGTTTGCTAGAATGGATTTGGAACAATTACTCTACTTCATGAAAGGCCTTGGCCCTTGAAAGGTCATTTCTAATAGGACATATTTCCATTTCCAGTTTGTGTTTAAGATCACTACGACCAAGCAGCAGGACCACTTCTTCCAGGCAGCCTTCCTGGAGGAGAGAGATGCTTGGGTGCGGGACATCAAGAAGGCCATTAAATGCATTGAAGGGGGCCAGAAGTTTGCAAGGAAATCCACAAGGAGGTCCATTCGTCTGCCAGAAACCATTGACTTAGGGTGATTTTTTGTGTGTGTGTGTGTGTTTGCTTCTATCTACTTCTTCCTTTCCTCTCTCGCTCTCTCTTCCCTCTCCAAGGTTTACCTTGGCCACCTCTGAAGTTGGTACCCAGGAGGAGCTGGCACATGGAGGACTGAGATGTTTGCCCAGGGTTGAAAAAGGCCTAGGAGCTGAGGAGAGAAGCTACTATAGTATTAGTTCCCTCATATTGGGGGAGAGAGAGAGAGAGAGAGAGGGAGAGAGATGGGGGCAGAGAAGATATAGAGAGAGACAGAGATAGAGGAAGAGAGAGAGGACTCTTCTTTTTGTTTATGAAGTAGATATAATAGTTTTTTTTGGTCAGTACTGGGTCTTGAACTCTAGGCCTGGTTACTGTTCCTGGGCTCCTTTTGCTCAAGGCTAGCGCTCTACCACTTGAACCATAGCACCACTTCTAGCTTTTCCTGAAATTAATTGGAGCTAAGAGTCTCATGGACTTCCTGCCCAGGCTGGATTTGAACTGAGATCCTGATATCTCAGCTTCCTGAGTAGCTAGGATTATAGGCATGAACTACCGGCACCCATCTTAGAAGTTAGTTTTGAAACAGTTTTAGGATATCTAGGTAGCAAGGAGAATGTAGGGGCTATGTGTTTACACAGGCAAGGTTTTAAGTTCAAATTCACTCACAAGTTCAGGTTCACTCATAAGAATGGCCAGCCCAGTGGACAACCATTCTAGATGGAAGCCATTTGTTTCCTGACCTAGTGAATGACCTCTGATACTGCCTCTGTTGGAACTATAGGGATCATCTATCACCTAAAAGTAATCAGAGGCCATGAAATTCAGCCCCTGACTGGAGTTGGGAGGAAAATTCCTTCCTGTACACTTCATCTCTTTTCTTGTCACAGGCTGCTTTCTCCAGGAAATCTCTTTCTCCCTAATGATTTTGCTTTTATGTTAAATGTACCCTGAAACAGAAACCCCATTGAGAAGAATTCCATGAGAGGGAATAGAGATACACCTTCTGTACACAGGACTGGGTGTGACTTAAGAAGGCAGTTTGTGAGTGAGAATACAGCTTCCCTCACTACAGATGTTTTCGAGAAAGACCCTAGAGGAGATAGCTAGTCCAGCTCCAGCTGCTAGATGAGGCCATCAAGGGAGCTCAATCCTAGTCATGGCTGTCACACCTAAGTGGGAAGGATGCTCAAACTACATAGAACCAAAGGATTTATGAAAATGGTCTTCTGTTCTGTTGCTTGGAATGCTCAGATAGGCTACTTTTGGCTTACTAGTCCCAGGATAAAAACAAGAACTCCTCAGTATTGTTTGCCTTATCTCATCATTTTTTTAGATAAGTGATGGGAAGATCTTAACTTTCTAGGAGGCCATGTCTACAACAGATGCTCTCCTGAAGACATTTAAAGGATTGGGGGACTGCATTGGCTTTCTATTACTGTAATAAGTACCTAGGATATGTATAGGATAATCAATGGATAATTTTGGCTTGCAGTTTTGAAAGCTTCAGTCTGTGGTCTGTTGCACCCATTGTTTTTAGGTCTCTGGTGATTATGGCGGGGTAGCATATCCTGATATGAGTGTATGGTGTTGCAAAACTGTCCACATCATCATTAAGACAGGATAGAGGGGAAAAAGAACATACTTCCAATGACCAAAATAACTCCCACTAGGCTCCACCTTTTAGTTTCTACCATCTTCCAATAAGTCTCAAGTCTTAGCTTGACACTAAGTCTTTAGGGGGCATTCCTGATCCAGACTGTAGCAGGTATCTTAAACATCTTGATTGTTCTTGGAGAACTGACCTTAACTGAGAGTGACTCTCCAATTCAGACACTAGAAATTCAATCAACAAAGAGCGAAATGAGTCTAAGGCATACTAAGTACCTTCCTAGTACATTTTACTGAATGCACAGCATTGTGCAAATGAAAGTACCACTGATAGACTGGCAGAGATTAAGTTCAGAGGCCAGCAAGAAGTGAAGAAACAAAGTTTGTTCTCAGAGCAACTCTCCAAGGTAGCAACTGGCAGGGAGACCTTGCCATTCTGGAATGCTTCCCATTTATCCATCTGTTTTTATCTCTGTGCAGTGCCTTGTATTTGTCCATGAAAGACACTGAAAAGGGAGTAAAAGAACTGAATCTGGAGAAGGACAAGAAGATATTTAATCACTGCTTCACAGGTAGGAGAATTTGCTTTCCTGAAAGGGGCAACAGGGGAAGGATTATGATTTTTATTGTGATTGATTACATAAATTTCATAAATGTCACAGTATTGTGAAATAGTAATAGTTAAAGTCACACATTCTAACCTTCATGAGGCAAGTTGTCATTACTGTGGTCTATAAAATTTGTGAATTCTATGAGCTTTGACAATACAACTATTTCTTCCTTTTAGAGTAGTATGTACATTTCTTGCCTTTTGCTTAGTGTTAGCTGTTCCCTGGAAAAAGATTTCTTTAAGAATGTTTTAGATGAGAGAGAGAGAGAGAGAGAGAGAGAGAGAGAGAGAGAGAGAGAGAGAGAGAGAGAGAGAGAGAGAGAGAGACTAATTTGGGGCTATGAGAGTTTGTCCAGCTGGGCACTGTGGCTTCTAGCTACTCAGGAGACTGAGATCACAGTTTGAAGGCAGTGCATGTAGGAAAAGACTGTGAGACCAGCAAAACAAACAAACAAACAAACAAAACAGTGCCTCCTCCCACAAGTTTTCCTAATGGCCAAAATAATGGCTGCCATTAACTTATCTTTATAGAGAAAGAAAGTGGGAAAATACCAACACAATCATGTTCATTGCAGCATTATTTAACATAGCTAAGGATGGAACCAACCCAGATGTCCCTTGGTAGATGAATGGATCAAGAAGATATGGTCTATATACACAATGGAGTTCTATGCTTCCATCAGAAAGATGACATTGCCCCATTTGTAAAGAAATGGAAAGACCTGAAAAATTATATTAAGTGAAATAAGCCAGGTCCAAAGAAATATAGGTTTTATGGTTTCCCTCATTTGTAATAACTAGAATATGTCTATGTTATTCTTAGCAGGGGATCACAATAGCCCAATCGCTAAGTGCATAGGACCATATATAATGAAGCATATCAAAATGAACTGCAAGAATTGGAAACAAGAGATTCTTATTATGCCCTGTATGCAGTTATTTCTAGCTTTTCTTTCTGTGTTAGTTTTCTGTAGCATTTGTTTTGTATCTAAGCTTATCTGATCTGTGGAAGGGAAAGGGGATCATAGACCAGAAGGACAAAGGATAAACTAATGCAGCCATTATACTCACTAGACACTATGTTGGAAACAAACTTTAAGGAGTGGGGAGTGGGGAGTGGGAGAAGGTGAGGGAGGGAGTAGCCCTGTTGAAACAGAAATGTACTCATTACAGTACATAAGTCTGTACTCTAACCCCCGTTCATCACTTTTACAATAATCTTTTTTAAAAGGTAGTGGGCAAAAACTTTTCATTTCTAGGATTCATAGGAGTCTCACATACCACAAGCTCAAAGGTGGCATAACCAAGTGCTCTTGCTTGAGTGACTGTCTGTCACTGGCTGCTATTTATTTATAAATTTACTATTTGTGGTGGTGGTACTAGAGTTTAAACTCAGGGTCTCACATTTGCTAGGCAAACACTGCCACCTGAGCCATAGTGCCAACCCCTTTATTTTGCTTCTACTATATTCTAGGTAGAATCTCCCTTTGTGAGAGGTCTCTTATTTCTGCCTCCTGCCTGCTCTGTTTGTCCTTTTGTCTTTTTTTCTAGTCTTGGGGCTTGAACTCAGGGCTGGGCCCTGTCCATGAGATTTATTGCTTAAGGCTAGTGCTCTACCACTTTGAACCACAGCTCTACTTCTGGTTTTCAGGTCGTTAGTTGGAGATAAGAGTCTCATGGACTTTCCTGCCTTGGCTGGCTTTAAACCACGATCCTCAGATCTTAGTCTCCTAGTAGCTAGGAGTACCAGCACCTGGCTCTGCTTGTCCTTGAATGTCATACTATTTACCCAAGCTGGCCTTAAACCCAGTCCCACTATCTCTGCCTCCCAAGTAGCTGGGAACACAGGTATGAGCCAGTGTGCTCTGCCCCTATTAGCTACGTTTGTAAAAAAATCACTGTAATAAATACAGAGTTTTCTTTTGGCCTGCTAATGCTCAAACTGCTGGATTTATTACATTTTATTCCTTTTGCTAGTCTTATTTTGAGGCAAGATATTGATTAAAGGACCATGAAAAGAGGTGATGACAAATACAAGTACTGTCATTACACTTAAATTTAGGACACATAGACCATCATGTTACTGCTATTTAAAAGCTGGCAATGACTCCTGGTTGCCAGATTTCTTAATGCACCATCAAAGCTCAGCCCAGGGACTTGGATCTTCCTCCTCTGGTCTCCTCCCTCATCTCCCTAGGGCTGTTGCCGCCTATGGACATCTGTTTCTTCGACTGCTATCATGCTTATGCCCAATCTTTTCATCCCCTGTCTTTCCTAGGTTTGTAAATATCCATTCATCTTTTAGGCTCCAGGCCGTCCCTTCCTTTATGAACCTTTTCCTGACAGGGTAGAGGTATGACAGAGTCCTACTCTACCCGCTCTCCCTTTTCAAAATTCAAATTTAACCCAGTAGTTTCACCCAGCATGGATTTGTAGCAGAATGCCTGTTATGAGACCAATTTACCACCATCTGGCTCTTTTAGATTTCCTGAGTAAATGCCCATACGGTACCCATTAGAGTACCCATATCTCTTAGAGGTCCAATATATGTTCCATAAGGAATTAAATATGTGGATTGATTTCTTTGATGCACGAATGGCCTCTTAAGTAGCATGTGGATTTTCTTTTTAACCCTTTACCTTTTGTTTCCAAACATCCATGCCATTAACTGTTTTTGGTTTTTTCCCTCTTGGATTGACTGGAAAGATGAGACAAACTGCATGCTCCAATGCTCTGCAGCCAGTGTGGGGTGGTGTCCAGACTTATTCCTTGGGAAAGAGAGTGAATTTCCCCTTTTTTTTGGCCCATTCAGGTAGCAGTGTCATCGACTGGCTGGTTTCCAACAAGTCGGTTCGGAATCGTCAGGAAGGCCTGATGGTTGCCTCATCGCTGCTCAGTGAAGGGTACCTGCAGCCTGCTGGTGAACTGTCTAAGAATGCAGCTGATGGAATCATTGAAAACCCCTTTCTGGACAATCCTGATGCCTTCTACTACTTTGTAAGGGAGAAAATCCACTCAGCTATTCTTCTTGTGGTGGGGGCTGCCCAGGGTAGACACTCCAATATTCTGAGAGTACAGAGCATGTCCACCCCTGCAGAGAATAGTTGGATGGGAGAGGAGGAGGTTGAGTAGAGCCCAGGCAGGGAGAAAGAGGAAACACTCTACACCTCCAAATCATGTGATGAAGCCCAAGGCCCCTGAGGCATACGCTACACCTGTACATCCCACACTTGACAGCTGTCCCTGCCACAGCGCTGCCCTGTTCTGCCCTGCCCAACTAAATTAGTTTCAAGGGAAAGACCATTTACTTCATTTAAGCTGTACTATCTTTATTCTAACTAGAATTCTAAGTAGAATTCATGCATCAAATATATTGGGCTCTAGCACAGAGTGAGCGTTGGCGTTGGCAGAGAAGACTAAAGCCAGAGTGGTGAAAAGACAATAAAAATAGGCAAAAGTTCTGGCCATAGAGTCACAGGTGTGGCAAGCTGGTTGAATTTTTCAAAGGCAATGAAAATATGTGACTGCGGTTGTGCGCACACTTCCGGGATACGATTACCAGAGATTGGGAAACAGTGTTACACAATTTGGGTCTCAGTTTGGGCCATGTGATAGTTTCAGCAGGAAAGGGTTTCTAGGGGGATTTGGGGGCAGTTTTGTTTCTATTATGGGTCAGGATATGGACGTTAGGAAGCTTTTCAAGAGATACATCCTTTTTACAAAAACAAAATGAATGTCTTGGGGTTTTATTTCACTTTGAGGAAGTTCCACTGTTGCTACTCCTTTTTTTCTTTTCAGACCTCTCATTTGGCTATTTACAGCTATTTAAATTCAGGGTTCTGTTTTAAAAATAGAGCAGTGAATCTCTCTCCTCTGTATGATTCATCACTTGCTTATAGCTTAGTACATCCCAACTCCCCATAGATCTCAGGGGTTGAAGTGGACAGGCAATCCTGGTCTTCTCAGAGGAGAAAGGCTGAGTGGCGAGGGTTGCAATGCAGAAAGTGTTTCATGGAATCATATGGTGCCATTGCATGGCGTCATTCTGATTTCAAGGAGGTAGCCCTGAGGTCTTGAGGAAAGAAAGACTTTGAAGGCAGAGAAATGTGCATTGTGAAGAAAATTGAGGCCTACTTAGACTATAGCCTGGGTATCCTACAAAATGAAAAGATTTTGGTAGGATCACACTAGGGAGACAAAAAAAGAAACAGAATTTAGAAGCAGGAAAATGGAAGAGAGAAAACTAGCTCACCAAGAACAACTTTTACTTTTAAGGTTCATATTGGGATATGTGTAGTAGCCAGAAAGAAAAGGAGAAGCCTGCTTTATTGGCTGGCAGGAAGAGGGATGCTACAGGTAGCAATATTTCTGCCACTGGTAAAGTCAGCTTGCTCTCTGTGCTTTTCCCACAGCCAGACAGTGGGTTCTTCTGTGAGGAGAATTCCAGTGATGATGATGTGATTCTGAAGGAAGAATTCAGAGGGGTCATTATCAAGCAGGGATGTTTACTGAAGCAGGTGAGTGCTAATCACCATTTCCTCTTAGCCCCTTTCCCTTACCAACATCCTTTGTTTCACTCCTAACTTACCAAATGGCAATTTATTTGGCCAATAACCAACCAGAAGTGAAACTCACAGACTGAAAGACAGCAGAGCTAAGCCATGAAGGTAGCACTTGGTTAAGAGGACCAAAGCAGACAGAGCAGAAGCAGGAGCAGGGAAGTATCTCTTGTATCAATATCAATATCATAGGAGAAAATGATGTTTTAAGAAAGTATTGCCCTATTCACGAACAGGATGAAATAAATTAATTAAGAGGGGGCCATCCAGAAGACAAAGAAATTTCATGGCAAAGTACTGCCCTTTTGCTTGTCCTCAACACCATCGGGGGCAGGAACTGGACACAGGCACAGGAGAACCTCTTTTACCTTTGCAATCAAAGAGGCGCCATTCCAGACTCTGGGGTAAGGCCTGGTTGACAACCCAAACCAGGGCATGCCTCCATAGGAACCAAAAGCAAAGGTCAAACCCAAGCTGAAGATATTAGACACAGTCCTAGGGGAAGCGGTGTGTAATTTCCCAGTGTTCACAGGTATGACCAGTCAGTCCGGGGGATAAGGTGTGGGGGAAAATGAAGAGCTCTAGTTGGTTCCCTGGTGCCAGGACACATGGGCAAGGGGTGAGAAATGACAAGGGCTGGCAACAGATGGGAAAGCCAGAGCAAGAAGACAGGAGAATATTCCAGGTAAGATAAGTCGCACAGAGCGTCATGGAAGCTGAGGTTGTTTCAGAGGCTCGGCCTCTTGCCTTCCCAGCTGTGAAGTGCTGTGTACACTTTGTAGGTTTCATGGACTGGGATTTAACTTGCTTCTTATCTCAGTGGCCTGTGGAACTATGATCCTCCCAATCTATTCCTCCCAAGTAGCGAGGATTACAGGTGTCAGTCACTGTGCAGGGTTTAGTATCAAGTTTTAAGAGAAGAGAGTCCTAAGACAGACAGAGAAAGCTTTAGAAAGAACTCTAGTGTTTGTGACAGAGTAACCAGCTGTCTACAGTAAAGGAAAGGCACAGGGGTCAGGGCTACCAAAAAGGTCCCCTTACACAAGGAAGGTCTATCTTCTTTCTCTTTGTTTCTGCTAAGGTTAGGGTGTAAAGACAAGAGAAACATGGGAAGGAATTGCATCATCTTATTATATTGATTCCTTCTATATATTGCTACCATTTCTTAAATTAGTTGGACAACTTCTAATCTGTGTGTGTGTGTGTGTGTGTGTGTGTGTGTGTGTGTGTGTATGTGTGGTGGGGCTTGAATCTAGGGCCTCCTTCACGCTAAGCTAGTACTCTACCACAGGGCTATATTCCTCTGCCCTAACTTTGAGAAGAGCTCTTAAAAACTGAGCTAGACTCGACTATAGCTTTGTCTGGGGAAAACACACAGTAGGAGGCCTGGGATGGTGAAACCTGGATGAAGGAAGGGAACCTGAGTGTGTGTTGGAGATAAGGGGACCTGAAGCAAATGGCACTTGGTGTTTTCCTTTGCTTTCCTTCACCAAAGCTGAGATAGATACCAGTTACCTTAGCCAGCCCAGGTAGTGTACATTGAATTCCCCGGAGAACGGTTAGGCAATTAGAGACTCTGGATTTTTTTTTTCTGTGTATGTGGTACTGAGGAATTGAACCCAGAGCCTCATGCATGCAAGGCAAGCATCCTACCACTGAGCCACCTTCCCAGCCCCTTCTCTAGTTTTTTTTTTTAAAGCTCATAAGTGATTTCCACGTGCAGGCAGGCTAAGCTAAGAAGCACTGACTAAGAAGCTAAGAAGCACCTTTTTGCTTAAAAGCTAATGTAGGAAATGGCGCTGTGGCTCAAGCGGTAGAGCATTGGCCTTGAGCTGAAGAGCTCAGGGACAGCACCCAAGCCCAGAGTTCAAGCCTCATGACTGACAAAAAAAAAAAAGCTAATGAAATGCCTTCTTCATAAACTTTCTTTTACCTAAAGAAAACATGAACTGTGTAAATTTAGGGGTTTGGTCCTCTTTTTACATGTTCACTTTCTAGTATCATTATTATGATTATTAGTTGGTGGAGATTTGAATTCAAATTACTTGAATTCATATTTCATGTTTCGAATCTCTTAGTTAATCACAGTTCCTGTCAGAATCACTTGAAGGAATTCAAAATTTCTCTTTAAATTTTACCTAGAGTAAATTACCCTTCTAGATTTTGCTGGGAGCCAGCCAGGGGTTACCTGTGTAGAAGAATCATGACAAAGGGCACCTGTGTCACATTCTCCATAAATGTCAAGTCACTGTGTCCAGCAAAGAGCTGTCCCCAATTGGGCACCAGTGTCTCAAACCTGCAATCCTAGGTACTTAGGAAGCTGATATCTGAGGATTGCAGTTTGAAGCCTGCCTGGGCAGGGAAGTACAACTGACCCCCAGAAAACTGGAAGTGGAACTGTGGCTCAAAGTGATAGATTGCTAGAGTGCTAGCCTTGAGTGAAAAGGCTCAGGCATAGTGCAGAGGCCCGAAGGTCAAGCCCCATGACTGACAAAAAAAAAGGAACTGTCCCCCCTCCCTTCCATTATTTCTAGTAGAATCAGAGAAACAACCCCACCTGGGAAATGAAACAAGCTGTAGAATAGCAGAACCCAGTTTTATATAATTGCTTCTGCTATACTAAAATGGCTAGTGTTTGATTCCTAAGCACAAATATTCCTTGCGGGGAGAAGGGCCCTGTGTTAGTTACATAAGCTTTTCTTGAGCCTGGTGCAGAGTTGAGCACTTTTCTTGGTGGGTGACAGGCAGTAAACACTTGTGAAATGCATGATATTGAATCTAAGTAATGACTTGGACAACACAGCAACGGTTCTTGGAAATCCCAGGCATGCATATATTTTTTTTTCCAAAATCCTTTAGGGAATACTCCTTGAATGAAAGGTGACCAGACACCCACTGGCGTCAAACCCTTCAGTGAGCCACACTGCAATGTCTGGCAGTGCTTCTAGGGAACTCAGTAGCTGCCAGAGATGGCTGATTTTGTATCTTTCTTGTTACCTTCCTTTTCCTGCCACTCGTGATCACTTGGTGGCCACCCAGCAATTGCTCAAGAGAGCATGACAGCTGTGTCTGCAAAGAGGAAAGGGTGTGGGTGGCCACCTCAGTGCTGGTAACCTTATGGGCAAGATTAGTTAAGTAGAAAAAGTAGAAAAATCCCCACTTCGAGAAGCTGCTACATTGCAAAAGGCATTTTGGAGATGATATAGCCAAGAGAAATATTTTCTGACCTTCCATGTAACTTTCTAGGGTTCTTGATTATGTCATTCAGGCAAGTAAAAACATTGTGATTTATTTATTTATTCAATTGTGTTGTTGGACCAAATGCTTGCTCATTCTTAAAAGCTCTCTTGAAATTTCTTGGCCCTGGATTGATGACCCTGTTTGCTAGAACCAGAAGTCATTCTCTCTTTTCCCCCCGCCACACATAAGAAAATGAAAAATGTCAAAAAAAATAGCTATTTTCTTTTCCAATATGTGGTGTTCTGAAAATTACACAATCGTCTTCTTTATATTGGCAAGATAGAAATAATTTTATCTTCTAATCTAGTACTTTTTTGCCTTTGGAAGTTAGTTAAATGATTTGAATTATATGTGGGAAATCAAGGCTCATCATGGCACTTTCAATGCTGCTGTGAACTGAACATGGTGGCACACAATTACAATCTCAGTTCTCAGGAGGAGAGGCAGATAGGCTCAAGACCTGACCCAGATTGTATATAGCACATTTCAGGCCTGCCCAGGATTCATAGCCACTCTGTCTGAAAAACAAAAACAAAACAAGAAATAATAAAATAAAATAAAACTTTTTTGTAAGATAGCTGAAACAATTACATAATTAGTGGCAATTATAAACAAATAGGAATCAGATTCTTTCTGTGTGCCAGGCACTGTGCTGGGCACTGGAGAACAGAAATGTCAGACAAATCCTGCCCTTCTAACTCAGACTAGTTGATGTTAATGCTTAATTCTACCAAGAAACTCCAAACCCTGTTCTATATTCATTGTGTCTGTTATAGCCAAATTCATTTCCATTTCTACTGATGATACCTAAAGTGAGTTCCTAATAATGTTATGTTTAGATTATTGCAATATCCCTAATGACATGCAAATATGTATATCTATATATCTACATATATAAAATCGTCTACACAGCTGGAACCTTCTCCATCTTGTCACCAAATTAATTTTCCTAAAATGCCATTGTGGTCTCACTTCTTACTCAAAAGCCATCATGCACACCCCCCCCAGCTTTTATTTTTACTCAGGCCTATTTGCTCCCTGTTCACTCTGCATTCCAGGAAGACTGGTCTTGTTCATCACCGTCTGTTTGTGCCTGTGAATTTCCACCTTGGCCTTCCCACAGAAGTCTAGGTCCTCAGGAGGCTTTGACAACCCAAGCCTACATTACATACCACTCTACTTCCTTTGAAATCTGTTATGTGTAATGACTGTTTGATTTGGGCTTTGCTATTTTGTTTTCCACATAAGCCATTAACCACATCTTATAACACTTTGTCTGCTTTGTGTTGCCTAACATAACACATAGTACATAGCACTGTTTTGCTAGCACTAAAAGACAAGCTTAAAAATAATTTGAAGTCATCCATATAAATTAACAACCTCCAATTTAGCACTGGTTGGCCTCACTGCTAGCTCCCTGAGAAAGATCTGGGTCAGGGTCTGGTCTTCCTGGAGTCAGTTTTTCTCTATTTCCATCTTGTTTCCTCCTTGTTGTTCTCTTCCTCCCCCTCCTCCCCCTCCTCCCTTCCTCCTCCTCCTCCTTCTTCTTCTTCTTCTTCTTCCTGTTCCTCCTCCTCTCCTTCCTTCCTTCCTTCCCTCCCTCCCTCCTTCCCTCCCTCCCTCCTTCCTTCCTTCCTTCCTTCCTTCCTTCCTTCCTTCCTTCCTTCCTTCCTTCCTTCCTTCCTTCCTTCCTTCCTTCCTTCCTTCCCTCCTTCCTTCCTTCCTTTCCCTTCCCCTCCTCCTTCTCCTTCTTCTCCCCTTCCCCCCTCCTCCTCCTTCTCCTTTTCCTTCTTCCCTTCCCCTTCCTCCTCCTCCTCCTCCTTCTTCTCCCTCCTCCTCCTTCTTCTTCTCCCTCCTCCTCCTCCTTCCTCCTCCTCCTCCTCGTCATCATCGTCATGATCGTCTTCATTATCATCGTCTTCATTGTCATGGTCCTACTGGTGCTCCTCCTCATCTATTTCTCTTTTGTGGGGGAGGGTCTCTGGGAGCAGTTCACCTGGGCACAGTGTGGACAGAGTGAGGCAGGAAACTGACCATTTCTTTTTGTGTATTGCACTTGGATGCAGGGGCACAGGAGGAAAAACTGGAAGGTGAGGAAGTTCATTCTGAGAGAAGACCCAGCCTACCTGCACTATTATGACCCTGCTGGGGTAAGATTCCACGGTCCAGAAATCCATTCAAACAGAAGCTTCCACTGCAAGTACGAGCAGGGTTTCCCAGCCCCCTCAATGAGATTTCCATTTCTTCACCTACCTGCTTCTTTTCTCTCCATCCTCCTTTCCCTTTCCCTACCCACCTCTCTCCACACAAAGATTGAAATTCTTGGGGTTTTGAGACCATAGAAGCTCAGAGACAGAAGAAAATACCGCATTATAAAATGTATTCTGTTAACACAACACAATTTTTGGGTCTTCCCCTATCTGATATTTTCAAAATAGTCAATCAGTCCCAATTCATGGTTTAACATTAAAAAAGTGACAATTCTATCAGATCAAGTTGGATGAGTGAATGAAATCCAGAAATTTGGGCTAATGGTTGTTGGAGGTTTATCCTCAGCAAAAGAAATCAGCTGAGTCATGAAATCGCTCTGCCAGGGCTGGGTCCTAGCCTCCGCTTGTAGTGCAGGACTCTTCACTTTGCTCCTGAGAGGCTATAATACTTTGTCTGCTCATAATACTTAGACAGTTCTTCCTCAGCAGGACATGGCATCCTCAGTCTGCCTATATCCTCTGCCACTTTGCTCCATATTTGAGGCCCAGATTGGCTCGCTTCTTTTACGTAGCCTCCCTGGGCCCATTGAGGTGGAAGGTGGAGAATCTGGAAGGGTTTCCTTTATATTTGTGCTTTTATTTTAGGAACCTCTAGGAGAGAGTCTGTGTAGCAGTGTTGCCAACAGGATGGGGTACTTTGATAAAATAATAGACCACCTCTTTCTCTTTTAGGGGGAAGACCCTCTGGGAGCAGTTCACCTGAGAGGCTGTGTAGTGACATCTGTGGAGAGCAGCCCAGATGGTAAGAATGAACTTCTGTGGGAAAGGTGTGGCAATTCCCTTCCCATACCTGTGTACCCCAGGGCACCAACTAACTAACCAACCAACCAACCAAGCAAGCAACTAATCAATTAATAAATCAGTCAGGCATAAGCACCTGTGACTTCATAGTCTGTAAACCTTGGAGGGATGGAGTTGTTCTTTTTCAATAGCTGCCTCTTCCCTTCAGGCCTTGTGGAATTGGAGTAGCTTTGCAGATGACTTGATGAATGCCCTGGGCTAAGCTGGGAGAATCTATCACTTCATTACTGGTTTTGATGAGAGCTTAGTAGCTCCTGACAACATGACATTCCTTAAAGGAGATTTCACTTATTCATTCCAGGGCAAAGAGCAAGTGCACAGTACCCTGAGTAGAAAGAACTTCTGGGTGTGGTTAGGTCCTGTCAGCCCCCATGCCTCTTGGGTAGATCCTCCTCTGGGAAAAAAGGGACCACATTAGATGACTTCTGAGCCTTTTGGGTTACAAGCCTATGATTGACACAAGGAATAACCAGATGACTGTAGAGATGATCCTTCAGATATGTAGACACTTGGAGCCACTGGGAAATACCGTTTTGATAGTCCACTCCTGGGTTTACTTTTGTCATTTGGGGTTTATGGGGTTATAGAGATAGGAGAACACCACAAGGTGCAAATGCCCAGATTTTCAACAGCCCTGGGTCTGCTCACAACTTGTCTTTGGGATGATGCATTTGTATAGGAAGTGTGCTGCATTTTGATTTGGGATGATATTATAAGTTTTGTCACAGCACTGGCCAATTGATTTCCTTTTTCATAGTATGGGTCAGTTTATTTCCTTTTTATTGCTCAGTAAATGTTGAATTTAGCTCTTGACAAACACCCAATTCAGACTACAGTTACAGTTTGGTGGTAAATCTCATTTTTCTTATGTGTGTAGGTGAATATATACATACATATGAAAATATACATAATATATGTCTTAAGGTCAGCCTTGGTTTATGTTATAAGCAGGAGAAAAGGATGTGTTAAAATTATTGGAAGTTACTCATTGAAACTGGGTATGGTAGTTATGGCCATAATATAAACACTCAGGACGCAAAGGCCAGAGGATGGAGAATTCAAGGTCAGCCTGCTGTACATAGTAAAATCTTGTGTCTGAAAAGCAAATGGAGATAATAAAAATCAACAACCCCTCCAGAAGATATTAAATACAAAGGAGAGAAGCTGAATTTATTTATTATAAACTATGAAATATCTACTTGTTATAATAAACTAGGTTTAAAAATAAAACATTTCACAAAAGCTGTCTTTTGAAAAGACTTAAGGAAGCCAAGAGTCATGGATAGTCTTTCTCAGGCTCTGAAGCCACCTAGAGCAGAAAGAAAATATTTCTCCTTGAATATTTTACTTATTTTTAAGAAATTAGTAAAATAAACACATATGATCATTCCATGGACCTTCCTGTATGAACATCATGTATGTATTTATACAATCAATATCCATAATTGCACAATGATTGTATGTTTGAAAACCACACCTTTTCCTGAGACATCAAGAAAAACCCAGACAGTTCATGGCTTGCAGAAGCTGGATGGGCCAAGGAGGCCTGGTAGGTCACTCATGGTGCTCTTGGCATTGCCATTTGCTTTCTTTTTCCCCAGGCAAGAAGAGTGATGAGGAGAACCTTTTCGAGATCATCACAGCTGATGAAGTCCATTACTTCTTGCAAGCAGCCACCCCCAAAGAGCGCACTGAGTGGATCAAAGCCATCCAGGCAGCCTCGAGGACTGGGAAGTGAGAATACACCTGCAGGTCCTCAGCCCTTCCTGAGAAAAGTCCACAAATTCGCTCCAGTCCAGGACCTATCCCCTTCGGAGACAATTCAACTGGAAAGAGCCTAGGGGAGGGAAGTTTTTGCCCAAATTTAACTGTGTGCCACATGATATTTACCTGCACCGCCTCGCTCACAACAGCCACTCTGCCCCCACCCCATGTCCCCAAGCTTTATTAACGAGCTATGTGACTTGAGTAGGCCACTTAACCTTTTCAGACTTCTGAAAGAGAACTCAGAGATCTCTGAGGTCCTCCATAGCTTAAAAACTAAAAACCAAAAAGACAAAGAACAACAAACAAGCATAAAAATGCCCTGGGTCTCTAATTGTCTTGCTGTGCCCTTCCTCAGTAAAGCTTGGGCCTTCAGCTAGCTCAGAACCAGAGACAGCCCCTTCCCTTGGAACTGCTGTCAATTGTCTCCAGAGCACTCAGACAAAACCCTTTCAAGCCACCTTAAACTTGCTCTTGGCCATGAGATGATGGGATGAGATGCACTTTTTTTCCTCCCCTACCTATCCAGACACTTTGGGAGCAGAGAGAGCTTATGGCTTTCAGCCTTAAGTCTCCTATGACTTTTTACAGCCTTGGGATTCAATGTCTTTAAGAAAAGACTTGAGGAAGATAGGCATCACTGAGGGCCATTTTCAGGCTTGGAAGCTACCTAGACCTTTTCACTCCTTCTGGAGTTGAATCTGTGAGGAGCCTCTGTTGTTCCTTTCTGAAATATTTCTCCACCATTTAACATACTTAGGATGGGAGCAAGTTTCTCATGAGCTTTGCAGAAACCACATGGGTTTCTGCATACATGAAGGGCCTGGGCAGCTGCCTGTCTATGTGTCCTCCAGCTGCCATGTGGAAGACAAGAATACAGGGCTGCTGGTGGATGCTGGCTTTATACCATGTCAGCAGTGAACGGCCTCAGATCTACACAAATCTGGTGGTGGCAGCCACCAACTTGGTGCAGCAACTTCAGTGCCCTGGTTCACAATTCTGTGCTTTGCTCAAGCCTTAAGCAGCAGTTGTAGCTTGGGCATTGAGGGTTTCTTGGCCTGGTTATTAGCTAGAGTAATCTGACCTAGATCAAAATGGTAACATGGGTGTAATTTTTCAACATGATAACTAGCGATTCCTATCAAAAATTCAGAACATATTCACAGAACCAGATATATGTGCAAAGTCACAGTTTTCAAACTCATTGATTTTACGGCCTCAGCAAGAAAAAAAATGGAGGAGAACCCATTCCTGGTTTTATTAGCTTTTATTCTTGAGTTCCCTCAGTTCTTCTGTATTATTAATGAGCCAGTTGCTATTCTAAGTTGTTGTTGTTTTTTTTATCAATGGCCAGAGGTAAAGGAGCACCTTTTCCTTTGATTCTTTAGTTCATCATCTTCATGAAATATGCACACTAGTTTTCTACATTCAGTGTTAAAAGTATTTATTAATATGGAGTCAATCTGTGTTTGAAAATAAATATAACTTAGTTTTTAGTGTCTTTTTTGGTGTAATGACTCTATTTTGCCTCTCACTAATGACTCCTTTTCTACAGCTATCTTTCATCTACTGAGTATAATAATGGTATCTTTCATCTCTCATATCATTTCAATGACTGTAATTTTCTTTAAACAGTCAATCTCTATTCTAAGGAATAATAAAAATGTACTGAAAGTCAAAACAAGGTTTAGGAAATAGGAAAATATAAGGATACCTTGTATCTTTCTCTTGTATCTGTTGTATCTTATATCTCTTGTATCTGTTTTTCTTTTGTGATTTTTTAAAAAACATATATCACCTTGATTACAGTGTTCAGATGAGGATGTTAAGGATACAGTAAACTATTTACACTGAAGGAAATAAAGACTCCTACTGACGGGCTCTAATGATTGAGCAGACTGTGTACTGGTTAACTCCATTGCAATCAAGAAGATTGTTGTCCCTGGGGATTGCATCACACAATTGTACATTTGTATCCCGAGCCTGGTGAACATCCAAGGCATCATTAAGGCTTTCTAGCTTGGACAATTGGTTGGGAAGAAGGTCTCTGATGGCAAACTGACTTTTAGACATAGATGCTTTACTTGACCTTTTTTTGGTTTAGAAATCAAACTCAGGCTCTAACAGGCATAGTTACAGGCTAATCCACAATGAGTCTGAGTCACAATGTGACAGACATTTCCCTCGGGGATGTGGATGAAGGAGAGACAAAACTGTCCATTCTATCTGAAGAGCATGTGAGGCTGGAAAGAGTGGTTAGCTTTTACTGAGGGCTCCAACTTCGAGTGGGAGGAAAACAGATTGTTTAATGATTGATTGTAGAGGCATCAGGGTGTAAATGTCCCCTTCCACCATGTGGCTGATAAATCAGAAAAATATTCAATCTGAAAAAAGAAATCTACCATGCTTTGGAGGCTAATACAGAAGGAGATGTGTTAGTTGAGAACTTTACACACAAGTATTACAAGTATTGAATACAGTACTGACCTGAAGAAGGTACATTTCTCTTATGGAAATCTGGAGACATACACACAGTAATGGTTAAATTCTACCACAGGAATGGCTTTCACACGTCAAATGAGGAACTTGCTTAGTTGATGACAACAACTGCCTCTCAATGCTGGTTGTTCAACATTAAAGAGATAAACAAGGCTCCGGTTTCATTATTTCTTTTGGATTTTGTGTGCAGCCTGATGTATACCCTCTTCATCCTTAGGGTAAAAAGGAAATCACGAATGTAATTGTTAAATATTTCAGGTTTATTTTGTCTTCTGCTTTAGACAAAATGTTTCAAAACTGTGTGTGGGGGGTGGAGATGTTATAAAAAGTTGTAAAGTGCAGTGGAAGGAGGAAGGTATGAGGAAGTCGGTTTTTTTTTTAAGTCAAAAGTTGCTTAAGAAAATAAACAGTGTGAAATGATCATCTTTGTTTTTGGCCCATTTTCAGAACAAAGGGAAGTGAAAATTTGGATGTCATCATTAGAGAGAAAGGGAAAGGGGTGGAGAAAGCCCAGCATTTATAAAACCATGGGTGCACTATTCTTATTCTGAGCGGCGGTGAGTTCAAGGAGAGAGCACACATAAGTGTTTGTGGGAAGGACTTGTGATATGGTGGCAGGTGCAGCGGTCCCGAAGTCTGGGATCTGGGTTCACATCCTGTGTTTGTGACCTCCTAAATTTGCAATGTCACTGAGTATCAGCTTCAGTCTTAGTCAGCTTTCTGTTGCTGTAACAAATGCTCGAGACAGCCAATTTATAGAGAGAAAAGGTCTATTTTGACTCACAGTTTTAGCGGTCTTAATCCATGCACATGAGCCTCTTTAGTTTGGGGCCTAGGATGAGGTAGCACATAATAGCAAGGAGCATGTGGCAGAGAAAAATCTGCCATTGCATGGCCAAGATGTGGCAGAGAAAGGAAAAGGAAAAGGCTCTTCAAGGGATGTTCTATTGACTGGAAGACTTCATTCGAACTTAACCTTTTTTATTTTGTTGATTGTGGGGTTTGAACTCTGGGCCTGGGCACTGCCCCTCAGCTCTTCAGCCCAAGGGGAGCACTCTACCACTTGAACCACAGTGTCACTTCCTTAACCCTATCTTGTATGCTTCCATCATCTCCCAATAGAGCCACACTGGAGAACAAGACTGACACATGATAGGTCTTTGGAGAACATTCCAGATCTAAACTTTGTTGCTAACATGAAAACAAGGACATTGTTGTTAGGAATAAATGAAACTTTACCTATGTATCATCTGGCATGGGTGTACTCAAGAAACCCTAGTTTCCTTTCCTCTGACTCCTCTGCATCAAAGGCCCTCATAGTATTCTAGGCTCCTCAGCAGTGGTTTTCAACCTTTGGTCTATCAGAATTGGTAATTCTCACAGTGAATATGTGCCAAAGACCTAAATTCAGGGATCCTGATATCTTAAGTATACAGCTAGGCCTGTTTAATTTCCCTGATAACTTGTTAAATAGATGGACAATATTTTAATCAACATTAATGTTAAAAACAAGCAATAAATTGCTTGACTGGCCACTACTTACAACATAGACATTTATACAATCACAAAGGGCTTTTCTCAAGCTGGCCTTAACGTCCTTTTCGAAAGAGATTTCTAGCCAGGAGCCGGTGGCTCACGCCTGTAATCCTAGCTACTCAGGAGGCTGAGATCTGAGGATTGTGGTTCAAAGCCAGCCTGGGAAGAAAACCTTTGAGACTCTTATCTCCAATTAAGCACCAGAAAACCAGAAGTGGCACTGTGGCTCAAGTGGTAGAGCGCTCATCTTGAGCTGAAAAGTGCAGGGACAGCGCCCAAGCCCAGAGTTCAAGCCCCACAGCCGACCAAAAAAAAAGAAAGAGATTTCTCCTTTGCTCCAGCCATCCTGGTCCCTGGGTGGTCTGTGGGAGGAAGATCATTCTTCTGAGCTTTGTCTCACCTCCTTGGCCCTATAGCCTAGAGCTCTCTTTACTTTAGAGCTCTCTCATTCTTAGTTGTCCTTTGAGCACCAACTAAGGCCCGGCCTTTGATCCATTCCCCTAATTATCCTCTTTACCATTTTTGCCAGTCCTGGGGGTTGAACTCGGGACCTGGGCGCTGCCCTTGAGCTGCTGCTGCTTCTTCTTATTTTTTTTTTTTTGTCAGTCGTGGGGCTTGAACTCTGGGCCTGGGCGCTATCCCTCAGCTCTTCAGCTCAAGACAAGTGCTCTACTGCTTGAACTACAGCACCACTTCCAGTTTTCTAGTGGTTTATTGGAGATAAGAGTCTCACGGACTTTCCTGCCCAGGCTGGCTTTGAACTGTGATTCTCAGATCTCAGCCTCCTGAGTAACTAGGATTACAAGAGAGAGCCACCAGTGCCTGGCTTCCCTGAGTTTCTTTTGCTCAAGGCTAGCACTCTACCACTTGAACCACTGCACCATTTCTGGCCTTTTCTGTTTATGTGGCACTGAGGAATTGAACTCAGGGCTTCATATATGCTAGGCAAGCACTCTACCACTAAGCCACATTCCCAGCCCTTCTTACCATTTTTGGGCACTTGACATTTAGCAAGAGGTAAACATACAAATTAGCTGGCATCATCCACCACAATTTGTTTTAGAGTTGAGTTTGGAAAAGTGTCCATGATTCCTAACAGCTTAGTTAGTACTTGTGAATAGCAAGCACTCTATAAATAGCTGTTGAAATAAGGTCATTACTAGGTACAGTAAGGAGACTTTATAATAATAATGCTAACAGTTATTATTATTATAAGTAGTTGTACGAAAGTATTTCAAATCAACATGTCAACTTAGTACAATGCCATCCCTTCCATCATTCTCCCCATTTCTTCCACCCCTACCATTCCCTCAGGCGACCTGGTTCCATTTTCACATATGTATGTTGGATATAATGACTGCATTCATCCACCCTTTCTTTCTTCATTGGTCTGCCTTTGCCTTCCCGTGACCTCACTCCCCTTACAGCCTATGTTCTAGCTTCCTAGCATTCATCTTGTTAAACTGTAAGTTAGTTGTTAAAAGAGTTACACTATTGTATCCTTCCCCTGTAATCTAGCCCACAATCGCGCCACCCTCTCTGAGAAGGGCAGAGACCACTCTGCCCTGCCACTGCCATGCTCTGGACCTCTCAACTGGGGCTCTAAGGGAGAAATAGGGGACTACACGGTTGCCATGGCTACCTCTGAGGCGCTAGGAAGGCTGACAGGCCAAGCTGGGGACCTGGGCGCATGAGTCACCCTGTGCCAGGACTGCAGGCTGGAGCTGCACCACAAAATCCACCCAGCGCAGCCTACAGGCTGGCCTGGGCAGAGGGTTTGGATTGGGGGTGAGGATGGGGGCCATGAATCGATTCGACCATGGCTGCAATCACGCTGGGTGGAATGCTTCCTTTAGGTCCTTTATGGAAGCCATTTTTCCTCAAAGTGATCCACTTCCCGTGTAAGAGTGCCTGCCTTTGGTAGGATTCTGCCCCCTGCGCGGACACACGAACAATTCCGCTGGTCTAAGAGCTTCCCCGCTCCCGGCTCATCGTCCAAACAACACTGTAAGACCTTAGTGATAAGTTTATGAGTCACAACAAACTATACAACACTTCAAACATATCTATGTGTGTGTGTGTATGACCATGTGTATGTTTTCATATATGTTTATAAGTTATAGCTAACTTTACATATGAGAGAAAAAAACATGGGCCCTTTGTCTAAGTCTGGCTTATTTCACTTAACATATTTTTTCTAGGTCTATTTCCATGCAAATGACATAATATTTTTCTTCCTGATGGATGAGTAAAATTCCACTATATGTATGCATATATAATATGCTTAAATTATATAAATAGATATCATTATGTAGAATTTATAGATATACATTGTATTTAATATATTTATATACCTGTTTTTATGTGCTATATATCACGTTTTCTTGATCCACACATCCATTGTAGGGCATCTGGGCTGTTTTAAGGACACTTCTTATATACTGCCTTTAGTTTGGGAGATTGCTGAAGTTTTAGAGCAAGCTCTATGTCTGCTACCTTCTGTTTAATTTCTTTGCAGATTAGAACGCAGTTAATGTTCATAACAACCTAGGGGATTTGCATCATATTATTCCCATCTTACAGATGAGGAAATTGACACCAAGAGGAAGCCCAGGGATCACAGTGAGGAGTTGTCACAATTGTGTTCTTGCCATGTTTGTCTGGTCCCACCTTCATGCCTTTACCCCTTGCCAAACTTCCCCTTCATACTAACAGAGCTTATTGAAGCCAACTTGTGAAGTCAGCTGGAGCTGACTACAAATGCCAAGAGCTTTGCTACACAGCATACAAGTTTCTTGTATTTAATCTGTACAACAATCACGAGAGGAAGCATTATCTCCATTTCACAAATAAAGAAAATGAAGTGAATCAAGTTAACCAAGATCCGAGGCACTAGTTGAGGGAGATTCAAAGCTTGGTGTACCTGGCATCTGAGTCCATCCACTTCAGAACTCTGCCCTAACACAAATGTACTTGGTTCTTATCACTTTTTAATCCTTGTCAAGATGCCATGGTAAGTCTGACTGTGTCCACTATTGTGTTTTATCAGCTGCACCAACATTTCCTGATAGGTCAGAGCTAGCCTGAATACTGGGGTCAAGGCTTTGTATTTTTTTCTTAAAGAGAAACCTCTGTGGTCAGATATAGCAAGGCAAGTAGCTGGGCCCTACTGATACTGGTTTTGAGGCTTCTGGGCAGAGCATGATGTTGAAAACATTTCCTGAACTGATGTATATCTGTACACACACACACACACACTCATATTCAGACATGCACATACAATTACACACACATTCAGGCGTACACATGCCTGTCACACACAAATATGCTCAGACACATATACACATATACTTGTGGACTTGTGTATATTCTTAGAACTTTTTGTGCATACTGATATGAGGTTGGAACTCAGGGTTTTGCTCTCTCAGTTGACTTTTTTGCCCCACACTGGCACTCTACCACGTGGGTCACACCTCCATTTCCAGCTGATTGCTGGTTAATTGGAGCTAAGAGTCTTACAGAATTTCCTGGATTCAACAGTGATTCTCAGATCTCAGTCTCCTGAGTAGCTCAAATTACAGGCATGAGCTACCAGCACCCAGCAACTTACTTAACATTTTTTTAAATTTTAAAATTTAAATTTATTTATTTTTATTGTGAAAATACTGTACAGAGGGATTACAATTACATGGGCAAGATAATGAGTACATTTCTTATCAAGCATTGTAGCCTCCTCCTTTGTTTCCCCTTCCCATCCCATCCTCCCCCCACCCCCCCCAACCCTCCTCCCCCCACCAAAATTGTAAAGTTCATTTTCGACTATGACTTGTAAGTCTCATCGTTGCAATTTGTGGAGGGGAAGGGAAAAACAAATCGTTTACTTAACATTTTTAACACTAATTTTATTGATGAGAGAGTATATACCAAAAAAAACTTCTGTATGATCAAAAGCCTATGTTTTGTCAACAATAAGAAAACTTAAACCATAATGAAAAAAGCGGCACTTTCCTAAAGATAAATAGATGTCTAATAAATGCATAAAAATATACTCAATACCATGAGTCATCAGGGAAATTTAAATGAAGTCTACGATGAGATATGGGTGCATACTTCTACCAAAGCCCAAGTAATCAGAACTCTAAAACAACAGGATTTTTTCTACACTTTAATTTTAAGATAAAGAGGCAAGTCTTAACAAAGTAAACTTATATAAGAGATGCAATGGTGGGAGCTCTTTAAGAAAACAACTTCTGTCAGGTGCTTGTGACTAAGGTCTGCAATCCAGGGTACTTAAGAGGCTAAGATCTGATAATTATGGTTCAAAGCCAGCATAGGAAGAAAAATCTGTGAGACTCTTATTGCCAATAAACTTTTAAAATGTTGGAAGTGAAACTGTGGTGGCTCAAGTAGTAGAGTACTAGCCTGGAGCAAAAAAGCTCAGGGACAGTGCTCAGGTTCTGAGTTCAAGCTCCAGGACCAGCAACATTCTCCCCCCCGCCCAAAAAAAAGACCCAAAACAAAACTAAACTAAAAGAGCTTTTTAGAAGTGTCTTGACTATGCATCAACATAGGATACTCCTTTCTGCCTTCTTCTTCCATTGCCTTCTTCTTTTCTGCAGAGTAAGAACTACCCCTAGTACAGGAGCATTATCGGTCAGCAAGGAAAATCTCAGGCAGCCACACAGGGCAGGAACTTGGCCTCCCAGTAAGAAAAGTTGTCAAATCCAATGCTTAATATCAGGAGTATCTGCTTAATACTCAGAAAAACGAGATATCTCACTGAGCCTGAACATTGATTTGTCAAAACATCCCAGAGTAGATAGATCTCTTATTCTCAAATACTGTTCACCCCCCCAGAGATGAGAGACGGTGCTTTCAATCTTGCTAACTTGCCCTGACCAAGAGGATCTCAACAAGGAAAGTTCCAGAAGCTACTCATACTGAAAAGCACTTGCATATACCCCCCAAACAAATCCTCCTTTGCACAAAGCATACTGTAATAAATAAGCTATATATTTTTCTTTTTTAAGAAATGGATTAGACACATACAATATTTATTGGAAAATGTAGATAAAAGTAAGAAATACTCACTGGGAAGCTATCTATTTTTCAAGTGTAATAACCCAAGTTCCTCTTCCAAATAAAGTAATAAAGTAATCTAATCCACTTAGCAGTTTTCCAGATGATGTGTGCCAACACAGGAAGCTGACCAAGCCTCCCAAGAAAATAATGCAAGTATGATGAGTCGCTGTAGAACTCATGACCAGGAAAGCAAGCTTTGTTTCATAGTTAGACAAGGGTGCCCACAGTTCCTCCTCCCAAGGCACCTCCTAAAGTTGAAGAATTCTGAGAGGCTCTGGATTTCTCTGCCCTTCCTATACAGGGGAGTACTATCTCATAGACTACACATAAGACAAAGTCTCTGAGTCATGCTTATGAAACTGCGATATAATGATACTAAACACCTACTGTGCACTGGTGATGAGGAGGATTAAATAAGAGAATGCAAGTAAAATGTTCTGCACTAGCTTGGAAACTCAACCTATAGTAGTTTAAGAAGATAGTAAAATTAAAACCAGGTGCTGCTAACTCATGCTTGAAATCAAAGCTTCTCAGGAACCTGGGCTCTGAGGACAGCAGTCCGAAGCTAGCCTGGACAGGAAAGTCCGTGAGACTCTTAGTACCAATTAACCAGCAAAAATACGAAAATGGAGGTGTGGCTCAAGTGGTAGAGTGCTAGCCTTAAGCAAAAAAAAAAAGCTAAGGGACAGTTCTCAGAATCTCAGGTGAGATTCTCGAGTCTCTCACAAGCTGAAGCTTTAAAAAGGATCAGAGTCTACTAGAGGTGAGCAATCTCCCCCTTCCCTCGCACGAAAGTAATGTGATCTTGCAAAGCGAGTTGTCAAACGTTAGGTCGACCACCATGAGACATTCTCCCATACGAAAGATCTACAAAGTTGAAGAACTTGACAGGGCAGTGGTAAGTGAGGAGCTGAGTCTTTGGGGAATGAGCCTGCAATGCACTGGAGTTTCCTTTCCCTCCATGCAGATGGCATGAGGTTGCTTCCTTCCACAACAGGAGGCTTCAGAAAGACTCTGACTTTCACTCTGGAGTGAAAGTCTTCTGGAGTCTCTGCTGCCCCAGGAATGTCAGTAGATCCAGGATAGAAACAGCCTAAAGGCCAGAGGCTGTGGCTGACAGGTGTTCTGGAAGCAGAGGCAAGAGAGGTGGCCGTGCTCCTGAGTTATCAGTAGGGCAAGGATGCATGGATGTCAGTGATGCTGGTGCCAGGTGAGAAAGGGCCAGGAGAAAAATCCTTCAAAAGAGGCCTTCCTGGAGAGCAGGGGTCTGAGCCCAACAAAAGGATGACATGGGTCCTCTGGAGACAAAGGAGAACAGGAACTCAGAGCGGTGTCTCTAAACCCCCACAAAACCTACTGAGGAGAGGGTTTTAGAGGAAGCCAACACTAGGGCAGGTGCCAAGGAAGTAGGGCTTTTCCTGCCCCCTTACCCGTCACTGGTGTCCATCCTACCACTTTCTTGGCAGCACTGGAGGCAGCATCAACAGAGGCTCAGGGCAAGCAAGGACAGAGGTCCTTGCCATGTCAGTTACCCTGCTACCGCAGGCTTCTGAAGACTCACAGGTCTGATTTACAGAAGCCAGCCTCCTTAATTCTACACGAGGATCAGACTGTCATAGGGAATGTTGTCAAGCTGAGATGGTTTTGTGACTTGAAGTGACTGGATTTTTATGATCTGAGAGAGAAGGGAATGTATGATGGGATGTTTCTAAAAGTCCATGGGGAAAGGTTTAGTTCCAGAGAGCTGATTTGAATGTGATACAGAAGAGGGGAAAAACAGGTTCATTCTTGGTTACCTCCTGAGAGTCTGGCTTGGTCAACGTGATGGTTTCAGTGACTATTGTTAGTATTGGAAGATATTGCTCATGAAGGCAAATGTGGCAGCCCTGAGGGAGATTTACTATGCATTTTCAGAGGTCTGCTGTTCTTATTCTAGGACTATAACTCCCACCCTTTGGGGTGAGGCATTGTACTGTGCTCAGTTTTGGATTGGGCATTTCATGGTATAAGATACTCTAGAACTCTCTTTTCCTTACCAATGACTAGATGATTGCAGAAAAACCCTCACAAATAGTTTCACATTTGTATATATTTATGCATATACATTATGTATTTTCAACATGTATATTAAAAACATTATTTTGATTATATTCCATTACACAAAAGGCATCATTAATATTTTCTTTGCCTGTTTCTTCTGACCGTGTAAAATGTGGATATTAGAAAATGTATAATTATAAGTGTGGTTGTCAAGTTTGTGGCTTATGATTTTATTGAACTATGTGGTTCATGACAGTTATTTCACTTTCAGAGTGGCTGGGTCCCAAGGTGCAGATGATAAAAACAAAAACCAGATCCATAGCCAACCACAAGAGATACAAAAGGGAGCTGTTTTCTGCTACTGTAGTTTGAGATAGTTGTTACTGCATTATGAATGTCCTAGCTATTTTATAACATTTAGCTTGGAGTAAGAAAAATAGCAGAAGTGAACTTACTGTGTCTAAAATCCCCATGAATATTTATTTTTCTTCTGTAGACTCCTCATCTCCATACCCTACAACCAGAAATCTAGGATAGTCATTGTCCTTACTGGACCCTAGTTGAGTAGTAATTCAGAAGGAAAGGGCACATCCAATATTACTATGTAGACTTTTCCTTTATTGGCAATGTCTTAACATGCAAGAAAGGTAATTTTCTGGTTGTTTTAACTTACAAATGAGGTAAGTTAAGATCAGAAGATAATTTTATTACTTTATATGTCTAAATATACATCTAGACAACTTTCATGAGGCTCTATTGGGGCTAGGAATAAAGATTTTTTTAAGCTATACATCTTTTTCTTATAGATGATGGGAAACCATTTTAAAGGGTTTGGGTATAGCTAGCCTGAGAAAGGTGATTCATGGAATGGGGAAGTCAGGTCATGGGGTATTGTATTTTATATGAGAGATAATAATTGTGTCTATAGTAGGAACAAAGATAAATGGAGCCAGTTCTTGGAAGAAAGTTATAGATAAGATAAGATGACTGAATAAGATAATAAGAGTTAAAGAATACTATTGAAATTTTAAGAAGAGCAGTTCCTTCACAGAATGAAGAAAATTCAGAGTGTGAGAGTGGGCTTGGGACATCAGTTTGAAAGTAGGGAGGTAGGATGGAAGTTGAAGGACTCATGAACACAAACAGTAAGAACTAAAGTCCTTAAAGTAAATATGTAGAATTACAAAACTGACTGAGGTGTATTTTGGGACAATTCGTAGGATTTGTAGGTAAAGATCAGTAGTAGGAGAAAGAACAAACAAAAATGTTTGGTACAACTATAGCCCAAAGAAGAAACTCAGAAGCCTAGAAAGAAGAGAGATTTTGTAAGAAAAGGGAAGTGGTCAACAGTATCAACAACATGAAGGTTAGGGAGAATGAGACTTGCATGAAGGTGGCTGGGTTTGTTCATGGTGGCATCATGGCGACCTTCAAGAGGGCAGTTTCAGAGGAATGGTGAAAGAAGTCAAAGTATAGCTAAAAGGGGATAGTAGTGAAAAGGGTGAAGTGGTTATAGACTATTCATTCCTAAAATCTTTTATAGTGAGTTACAGAGCAGAAAATCACTTTCTTGCTGTTAAGAGTTGCTGTTAAGAGAGCCCACCAGTTGCTTGCTCATTGCTAGGTAAGTATGTCAGATAAATCTGTTCATAACAAACTTACATTCTAGTGTGGGAAAGATAGTCTATAAACAATGAAGATAATTTTAAATATTGGCAATGCCATTTTGGTAGTGAAATGAAGCATAAAATAAACATATTGTAGTCTATAAAATATATAGACCTCAAGGCAAGGTTGAGCACTGTATATTCAAGGAGCAGAAGAAGGCTAATGTTCTTGGTGCTTGAGAAACCAGGGGAAAAGTGATAGGAGAGATTACAGAGGCAGAGAAGGAGCTGGATTTTATTCAGAGAATGGCATTAATGAATTTCAAGCAGAGAAGTGTCATGATAACACGCAATGACTTTCAAAATCTCTTTGGGTGCTCTGCAAAGATTGGGCTGCAGAGAGCAAGAGTTGAAACTGGAAATAGGATCAATCATCCATTTATTCATGGATGGACATGGTGGAGCTATGAAGGATGACTCCTAGGTTTATGTCTGGAGTTACTGGATAAATGGTAGAACCTCTCTGCTGATGTTGGGAGACTGGGTAAGGTGAAGATGTAGGGGGTGGTAGAGTATGGGAATCAGTGGTTTTGTTTTTCTTACATATGATCT
Organism: Dipodomys spectabilis; assembly: GCF_019054845.1. Lineage (NCBI taxonomy): Eukaryota > Metazoa > Chordata > Mammalia > Rodentia > Heteromyidae > Dipodomys > Dipodomys spectabilis. The sequence continues at coordinate 471,920 of NW_024870756.1, forward strand.
AATTTGAACCACTTCAGTAGAGATGGGGGTAAGAACCAAGTGAAAGATGCCTCACCTATGGGATAACTGAAGATAGGAGGATGGTTCATAGATGATGGGAACGTGCTGAAGAGGAGAGGAGGCATGAGGAAGAGGGGCATGAGAGAGAGGGTTTAGGATTGACATGAGGAAGAGGGGTGTGAGAGAGGGTTTAGGATTGAATCAGTCTCGTAAGGGGTTGACCATGGAAAGCAGCAGGAGAATACAGATGGATATAAAAGCCCATGACCCTGTATTAGCCTGTTTGATGTGACTTTAATGGAACATTTGAGGCAGGCTAGTATAGAAAAAAAGAACAGGTTTACTTAGCTCACAGTTCTGGATATTCAAGAGAGTAATATGAGCATTGACTGGCACTGGTGAGGCCCTCATGGTGGATCACTATGGTGGGAGTTTGATTGAGAGGGACTTGTTACATAGCCAGGCAGAAAGCAGGAGAAATCTATTCAGGGGTCAGACTCAAATATTATAACAATTGACTCAAGAGCTCAGGGGACCCACAAGACCTACATGAGTTACTTCTGAGACAGTACCCTAATGACCTAAGGACTTCTCATTAGGCTCTACCCCTTAAAGTTCCACACTATTTCCCACCATCATATTGGGGACTCATCTTGCTGGTCAGAGTAGCCAGCCCTCGCAACTTCCTCCAGGAGTCCTCAGTGATCCAAGATCAAGAATGAAGGAATTAGTAAGAATGACCTAAGTAGCCAGGTTGCTGTGGAGACTCTAACAGTAGGTATGAAGGTGTTGCTAGAGTGAGGATATGTATGCTATCTGGGCAGGGAATCTGGAAGAGGCAGATAGGCCAAAGTGTGTTGAATGGGACTGAGCAATTCTGGTGTAGACAGAATGTTAATGTGCTTGCCAAAGCCTAAAGATACGGCAGTGAAGTTAAAAATATCATCCACACACCAGCAACAGCAACCCTGGGAGTTGATTAGAAATGAGGAATCTGGGTTCCAACTTGAGTCTCAGAATGTACACTTTGGCCAGATCATCAGAGGATGCATGCCATATGAAGTATATGGGGCACAAAACTGTCAGAAAATAAGCTGTATGTTCCTGTCAAAGAGTGTATTGTGTAGATGTATTTCATTTGCTTTACTTTTTAACTTATTTTTAGACTTTTGAAAATTGTTAATAGTTTTTTTTTGTGGTGCTGGGGCCAAAAAATAGAACTTGCTCAGCTGGCTAACTCAGCTAGGCTGAGCCGTGCCTCCAGTATGACATTTTGCTAGTTAATTGGAGATAGATTTTTATGGTCTTTTCTTCCAGGACTGGCTTCCATCTAGATCCCCTGGATCTCAGTTTCTTGAGTAGCTAGTACCACAGGCATGAGCCACTCATGCTTTTTAATCTCTTTAAAAAAGAATGTATAGTTGCTTTAGAAGTAGGAAAAAAGCATGTATGAAGGAGAGTATTGTTCAGCCACAATATTAAAAGTTTGAAGAAAGAATATTGACAATGAGTCTCCCAGAAGTTAAGTTCAAGAAATTTTCACTGAGAGGCAGGTTAGTTACTGCAGCCCAGTTACTTTACCTAGCCTATGGTGTGAATCAACAAAATGGGTATTTAACTACTACTACTCAGGGTTGATGTAAGGATAGGACAATTCCTGGCACATAATAAAATGTCAGACTACGTTACTACTACATAGTAGGACTTCAAGGAGGTGGGAAAGCTTACATACTTTCACACAGCCCCTGCTTGCAGGTCTTTGGGCCACTTTGGGCCTGGACTGTCTTGAAGGTAATCATCAACCATGGCAGCTCACAGGAAGAATTCCTGAAGATTGGGGAGACATGCTTCACCTCTGATATGAAGTTGCTCTTCAGAGAATGGAATCTTTTCACAAAGGAGAGTAGGTAATTAGAAACAAGACAAGAGCCCATCTTGAGATGGGGCATGGGGTTTTCCTATAGTCTTATGTTGGGTTTTACACATTTCCTCTTTATTCTCTACTTTTGACAGTGCCAACATCACTGCTCTTGTCGTAGCACAGCTGCAAACAGAAAATATTAAAATCAGGAAGTAAATGTGTGAACTTCCTCTCACTGCTTTTGAATAGGGTGTTAGTGATTTAGAAGTCTTCTCCTTTCTGATGGTGGCATGACTACAAATGTAAATGAGGGCTGATGAAACACTATCCCATGAGTTCAGTAGAACTGTTTACAACATTGAGTTATTGAATATGTCAGGTGGCTCACGTAGGGTAGAAACCCTATCTACTTTCTAATGCATTTCGTAAATCAATCCTTCTTTGTGGAAGTTTTCTTAATTACCGGTTCTACCCCATTATGACAGTACTATATCTATGGACAAAGAATTATTAGGAATCCTTGTCTTGCTTCTTTAATATAATTTGTCTTCCCTGGGGGATAAGTAAAACGTTCATTATATTGGGACTGGTAAGTTTGTTTGCAAGGGAGAAGAGGGTCCAATTTGTATGAATCGCATGCTTGCAATTCTTCTGAGGCTAAGTGCTCACTTTGTCATTTTGAGGTTCGACATAGGTGAGGTTCCTAAGATATAGCAAAATAACATATTCAGCCTGGACCAGAAACTATTAAATATTTTGTAAAGATTGTATTATGTTAAACTCACCTTACTTATTTCAGACAATTCCTTTTATTATTATCATTTCTCAGATGAATCTCAAAAGGGTAAACCAAAAATTAACCACGGATATACAAGATAGCAGAGTTGGAATTCAGGACAGCAGCATTGGAATTCAGACCTACATTTTAAACTTTTGGTTAATGTGTTTCTTTGTCTCCTTATTTCTCACACACTTCCTGAGAATATACTTAATATCCAATGTGATATGAATTCTCCATCCTTTAGGGATATCTTTTCTTTAGTACTTAAATACAATGATATCAATCTCCTGTAAAACCTCCTGTGGGAAATCTGGAGACCTCACCCAATTTCCCCCAAACCCTCCAGGGTAGAGGAGAAGACTTAGTGCTTTCATCTGCCCTTACTCCAAATTCTCTCTCCTTTTGTAGTTCGTATCACCTGTCTCCTGGCATAAAGAGGTTAGCATACTTCTCTCCACATAGCCTCACCCTCCACGTGTATCTAGATTCTCCTCTATTGCCCTCCACTCCTCCATATGTATAGAGATGTCAGCTGAGGTCTTTGGAGATCAGATGCTGAGATGAATGAAGAGTGGAAGAGGTTTATTGAGAAGGGGAAGGAGTAATCCCATGAGAGACAAAAGAGAAAGGAAGCAGAAGTTGGGGGTATAGAAGCCTTCAGATTTGGATGCAAATTGGGCAACAGGGCAAGCCTTCAGACAGTAGCAAAGGACAATCTTCCTCATGGGCAGAGCTTTTAGCATCTGCTTTTTGTGAAAGGAGAAATAGCCCTGTGTGTGTGTGTGTGTGTATGTGTGTGTGAAATAGCCCTGTATGTGTGTGTGTGTGTGTGTGTGTGTGTGTGTACATGTGTGCGCGTGCTCACGTGCGTGCATATGCATGTGTGCTTGTGAATACTGGTTGATAACCTATCCAGTTTGTTCAGGGGCTTGTAAAGAAAAGGACTAGATTATCTGAAACAAGGACCTCTGAGGGAGCTGCATAAAGATGGATGATGGAGGTGGCTGTGAAGTGTGGAGATTTTGTGGAATTATCTGCTAGCATCTTCAAAGCCTTCTACCTCAAAATCATGTGTAATTGATGTTAGTCAGCCCTTGGCTACATTCACCACAGAACTGGCACAATAGTCACACGAATGAAGTGGTCACGGTGTCAGAGACGGAGGCTATGCAGAGTGTCAATAGCCTTGACTCAAACTTTCCAGGGCTGATCTGGCTACTTCCACCTCTGGATGTCTAGCCTGTCAGCAGTGAGACCAGGGCAGAGTTCTGCAGAGCACTCATTGTGGCACTGCTCTTCAAGATCAACACAACACTTGGCAGATTAGCAACATTACATCCTAAAAGGAAAAATGAATTATTTTCATAGATATTGATAATGGGTATGCAGTTTCCATTCCCATCCATAGATCAATCAGAGATTTGTTCCAAGGAGAAAAAAAAGGTAGAAAAAGATCCATTGGTTGCATGACAAGCATATTCTTCAATTTCCTTATCTCCTTCTTGAGCTTCTTCCTAGTCCATTAGTGACCAATTTCTTAATCTAAATTAAAGTCCTCCTTTTTCTTCTCCATTTTTGTACTTCTGTATTTAGGTCTGATCTCCATCACTTCTTGCCTAGATTATGTCAAGATCCTCCTAATTGGTTTTACTGTCCTATGTTTGGCCTCCAAGGTGTTTTACATATTTACTTTACTCTAAACTCCACATGGGAAGAAGAACCCTTGTTAACACTGCCTGTCTTCCAAACCTCAGCTCATTGCTAAACAATTTCTTATTATCTAATATTGTGAACTACTGGAGGCCTTTGTTATTCAAATACAAGTTATCTGACACAAAATTCAGAAGGCTATATAGGAAACAAAAGTCATACAACAGGGCTGGGAAGATGGCTCAGTGGTAGAGTGCTTGCCTTGCATGCCTGAGGCCCTGGGTTCGATTCCTCAGCACCACATAAGCAAAAAGAAAAAAGCCGGAAGTGGCGCTGTGGCTCAAGTGGTAGAGCACTAGCCTTGAGCTGAAGAGCTGAGGGACAGCACCCAGGCCCAGAGTTCAGGCCCCATGATCGGACCCCCAAAAAAAAAAAAAAAGTCATACAACACTCAAATTTTTACTAAAATCAGATTTAAAAAATAAAATTATGTTTTTGGTCTTTATCCCTGATTTCTATTATAGGGTTCCTAAAGCCATTAGATTCTTTGAAGGATGGGGTAAGAGGAATGTGCTTTGTTAGTGTTCTGGTTTATATATTGTCACACAGGTTCAGGCTTGGTTGCCTAAAGATAGGCTTTTGGGAAGTGATTGAATTATAAGGGCTCAGACTTAATCAATAAATTAATTCCTTGATGGATTCATTAATATGATGGCATTATTGGGAGATGGTGAAAAGTAGAATAGTGGGGCCTAGGAGAGATTAGTTTGTCACTGACATATGGCCCTGGGGGCTGTATTTTTTCCCAGCCTTTCTCTATTTTTTTCTCTGCTTCCTGGCTGCCATGAGAAGAAGAAACTCTTCCTCCACACTCTCTTACTGACATGTTCTTATGCCCAAGTGTATGGGACTAAGTGATTATCAACTAAAACCTTTGAAACTATGAGTTTAAAATAAAGTTTCTCCCAGAAGTTGACAATGTCATGTATTATAGCATTGAGAAAAACTGGCTAACATGGTTATTCCTAATAAACCACTTTCACTTGTATGTAAATTCATACTAATAAGGTGGCTCTTTAAGAAAGGGGGGAGGTTAATGTAGAAACCAGCTGTATGACTAGGAGGTTAGAACTTTTAGTTCCCCTCTACCTCCAAGGAACGAAGAGGAACTGGAGAGCACACTTAGTCCTCACTGGCCAATGAGTTGGCTGATTGTGCATGCCAAAGAAGCTTGCATAAAAATCCCTAAATGATAGGGTTTGGAGAGCTCCCTGTTAGACACAGATAAGGGTCATAAAGTGGTAAAAGACCTCTCTGCTGTTCTTGTAGCTTGTCCTATTGGATCCTTTACATAAACTGTCATTGTAAGGGAAACACATTCCTGAGGGTTTTTTCTCTTTCTTTCTCCCTCTTCTCCCCTGCCCCTCTCTTTCTTTTTCCTTCTGTTGGTCCCAGACTTGAACTCAGGGCCTGGGTGTTGTCCTTGAATTTCTTTTGATTGAGACTAGTACCCCTAATGCCCTACCACCTGAGCCACAGCGCCACTTCTGGCTTTTTCTGAGTAGTTTATTGGAGATAAGAGTCTCATGGACTTTCCTGCCTGGGCTGGCTTCAAACTGTGACCCTCAGATCTCAGCCTCTTGAGTAGCTAGGATTACAGACTTGAGCCATTAATGTCTGGCTGTTTTTTTTTTTTAAGATAGGATTTTGCTGTGAGGCCAAGCCAGCTTGGAATTCAGGATCCTCTTGCCTCAGCATTCCAAATACGGGGATTACAAGTGTTGGAAACCATGCTTGGATTTTCTGAGTTTGTAAAACATTCTAAAAAATTATAAAACCCAAGGAAAAGGCCATGGGAGCCCCAATTTATAGATAATAGGACAAAGTTTATGTTGCAATTTGGATTTTACAACTAGTGTTAGAAATGGCAGACTCATGAGGTATGTGTACTAACTCCAGGTAGGTGGTACCATACTAATTATAGGAGAACCAGCTGGTATGTGGAAAATTGCTTAATGTGAGGGAAATACCCATAATGTGTTCAGAAATATTGTGAGTGGTGGATAGTGGTGCATGAATTGGGAAGCTTCAGGATGGAATCTTACAAGATGCTAGAATATGCTGTAGCTTGATTTGGAAGTTAAATACAATCATGTATTAACATGTCAAACATAAACATTGAAGCTGTACACTTACAAGATTAGTGTACTTTTCAGATTTAATTATATATTAAAAATATATTTTCAACACAGTGTCTTGTACATCCCATTGTTACAATGGGTCAACCTGTATCCTTATTTCATCATTTTGTTATTTTCCTCCTCAAATTATAAAAATGTATATACAAGATGCAGGGCACTAGAATCAAATACAGTGAAAACAGTGGCTATACAGTGGGAAAAGAACATACAAAAGAAACAAAAAAATCACATAGCACATTGTAAGTACATTAAAAACAATTCCCAGGGAGTGGGAGGAGTTGGGGAGGTGGGAGGGAAGGGATGGTAGGGGAAAACAAAGGAGGAGGTAACAAGGCTTGATAGGAAATATACTCATTACCTTACTCATGTAACTGTAACCCCTCTGTACAATATTTTTACAATAAAAACATATACATATTATATTTTTTCTGTTGCAGTTATAATGGCCACAAAATCAGTGGCTTAACACAACACAACCTTATTCCTTTATAGTTTCAGAGGTTGTTAAGTCTCAGAATAGTTTCAAGATGTAGGCAATTGTATTAGTTTTCCATTGCTGTGACAAAATACTTGAGAATATAAGTATATACTTGAGAATATAAGGTCAAAAAGTTCATCTCATGGTGGCCAGGAAGGGAAGAGAAGAAAATGGGGGGGGGGGAGAGGGGAGAGAGAGAGAAAGAGAGAGAGATCAAAATAGACCCTTCAAGGCCATACTCCAATGGCCTTCTCTTCCTCCAACTAGGACCTAGCTCCTAAAATTTTTTACCTCATCCCCAATGTCTAGTAAGCTATGATTCTATCAATAAACAAATTACTTCATGAGGCCAGAACTCTCATGAAATAATCATCTCCCAAAAGTCCCACCTCTGAACACTGCTACATTGGGAAGAATGCATAACAAGATTCTATTCTTTGGTAGAGCTCTGTGGTATGTCCACTTTTTTGCCTTTTTTGGGGTTTCCAGAGACTGCCCATATTCCTTAACTAGGGAGCCTCTTTCCATTTTCACAGCCAGCACTGACCAGTAGATACCATTTCTCTGTCTCTTTTCTTCCATCTGAGAATGTTCGTGATTCTAGGGGGCACAGTTGAATTATCTCCCTATTGAAATCTGCAGTGGGTATGCAAAGGTCTGTCTTAAAATGAAAAGTCTTTTCCCCCAATTTTATGCATTCATGTAATCTTGAAAAATACTATTTATTGCCTCTTCTCAACAAGCCTGATGAAACAAAAGTAACAATCACCTACTATAAAACAGGGGCTCATTTTGAGAAATGATCAGGGAGTACTTTTTGTCATTGTTTGATCATCAGAGTGCACTCACACAAACCAAGATGGCCATAGAATATATACATTCTATCTTTGACCAAACCTATCCCCAATTCTATGTCCTCTCCAATGTAAGTTAGCTTTTCTTATTTTTTTCAGGAAGGCAAAATAATAAGATATATTTAGATTTTCTTTGTCCTCTGTATATTTCACCAACATTTTCTTGACTCTCATTAGACATTCCTGTATTTATTTTAGACATTCCTGTATTTATTCTAGACCTCCTTTCTCTAGACCTCCTTTCTCTAGACAGGCATTGTATGATGACCCACCCAAAATGGAAAATACCCTTTGCAAAGGGTCTCCTCCCAGCTGCTCCATCCCACTTCTACCTGTGCATGCCTCTGAATTTCTTATCTTTGTCTCATGAGTCTGAAAAGTTGAGATTGTCCCGTCATAGGGTGCATTATGTCTGAAGGAAGGGCACTCAGGGTGCTGTTACATGGATTAGCATGAGTGTGTGGGGTACTGTTTACTCTTTCTGCTCTACTTGTAGGATAGCTGAGTGCTTTTTGTACTTTCTCTTGCCAAGCCTAAATGTTTTGTTTTGTTTTTGTGCTGGTAATAGGGCTTGAACTCAGGGCCTCATGCTCTTGCTTGGCTTTTTTGTTCAAGGTTGCTGTTCTACCATTTGAGTCACAGCTCCACTTCCAGCTTTTTAGTGTTTAATTGGAGATAGGAGTCTCACAGACGTTTTTGCCCAGGCTAGCTTCTACCCCTGAGCCTCAGATCTTAGCCTCCTGAGTAGCTAGGATTATAAGCATGAGCCACTAGTGCCTGGCTCAGCCTAAGGGTTTTGAAAGGTAAAAGTTTTAAAACCAATAGGATAGTTAACAGTGAAGCCAAAAATTAAAATATGATTTAATGCTCCTGTGTACATAGTATATATGTGTGTAAATATATATAATATATAATTAAATATATAGTTAATATAGACAATTTTAAATGGAAGAAAGTTTAAATATATTGGCATTGGTATTGTATGATTGTTCTGATAAGTTTGTATGCAAACATATGTATGCATATATATGGATATATATATGTATATGTACACATATATATTCATATTCTTTTTTTATTTGTGGGACTTTGAACTCAGGGCCTGGGTGCTGTCCCTGAGCTTTTTTGCTTAAGGCTCTTTGAGTCATAGCTCTACTTCTTATACTTTTTAAAAATAATTCATTCAAGGTGAAGCCAGAAATTTCAGAAAGGTGTTACTACCAGGCATCTTAAGAATAGAAAAAATTGTAACAAGTTCAACAAGAAATATACTTATTATCTTACTTATATAACTGTAACCCCTCTGTAACATCACCTTCACAATAAAAAAAAAGAATAGGAAAAATTAGGAAAGCATACTTTGATGATAATACTGTTTGGCAGCCATTTGCATTTGGTTAGATAAAAGGGGAGGATGTTTGCTAGACATTTGCCTTGTGGATTCTAAAAATAGATCCTTTAAGCAAAGTTGGGGTTTTTACCCTTCTTGGTAGATTAATAATCCTGCAGTATCTGGTTACCACAAAGTAGTTTGGCAAAATGTTTTTCATTCATTTAATTCATATACATTCAAACTACATGCTGGGGAACTGCTTCTTGTCAGGAAAGATTTCAGTTGTTGATTTTGTTGAGTTTATAGCCTTGCTAAGTAGACAAAATTATAATGTGGTGGTAGTTATCACATTAAAAAGTGAGATAATACAAGAGTTGAGGGTCAATGTCTAGTGGAGCTCTCTTGATGAAGCTGGTCAGGGAAAAAAAGATAAAATAAAATAAGATGCATCACAAATGAGATGAGATTGGAGCAGAGACCTAAAAGAAGAGAGTAAGGCATGTTCACATCTGGGGCAAAGCCTTTGTGACAAAGAACAAATGCACAGGACGATCCTTGAGGAACATTCGGATCATAAGGACAGTAAAAGCAAAGTGTGAGGGGGAGAGAGGGGAGAAGAATGGCCTGAGGGAAGAGAGTCAAACAGCTGTGTAGCGGTGCCCGAAAGGAACACAAGAGCCAATAGTCCTAATGGTGGTATTACTTGATGTATCAACAGTGTTTGACATCATTAGACATTAGGAAATTAATGTCTAGTGCGCTATTGCATTGCATTTCCTAGTTTCCCCTTGACCTCCCTTAGTCTCCTTCATGGGCTTCATCTCTGGATGATGGAGTGATTAATGGCTCTGTTTTTGGAGTTCTCCTTTTTCTACTTGGTTCTGGCTTATAAAAGCATTAAACTCTTTAATATAAACCCACCCAAATGATGATGCTCCTGTAATAAGTGGGTGCTAATTCTGGGCTTGTTATGAAACTTAAATTCTAAGACAGAATGTTTAGCAAGGATATAATGCATAAAACAGTCATTACAAGTTTACCAGGACTACTCAGTCCCCAATATTACAGAATGGAAAGTACTATTCATGTGTCACTGCCATTGTCTGGTTCCCAGACTGTGTTCTTCCCTGCCACATAAACTGGCTGCATGATGTAGTAACAACAATTAAATTAGTACTGAAAATATTACAGCAGTTTGGAAATGTTAATTTTTAAAAAATCTTATTCTCACTAATTTTCTTATGGTGCTAAAAGTCCCTGGATTAGATAACTCACAAGATTGAATAAAAAGCCTTTGGGGGGGGGTGGTTGGCATTTTAATTTATCACAGTTTAAATCTATCTTCCTGCTTGGGCAGCCATAGGCTGCTACATAAACATCTTAGAGAATCTACTTATTGCTAGGGAAATTGTGGCTTGGGGAAACTTAAGCTGGCAAATAACAATCTGACCCACTTAGCTACACTGAAGTCAGATTCCAAAAATAGAAATCATTGCATGAAGTGTAATCATAAAGGGCTAAATATCCAGAACACCTCTAACTTTTCACTTTATAAAAATGAGCTTAGACTATTCATTTTTACCATTTAGCTTGACGTTGACAGTTGGGGAAAAACTGCTATAAATGGAAGATACTAAGCTGAAGTTCAATAAGATCATCACAAAGAAATGAAGTTATTATGGAAGAACAGAATTTTATAAATATTTAAAAGTTGGTTAGCCTAGATATAAAACCTATTGTGCAAGAATTACGTCCATATTTGGGAATATCTATATTTGTGATCAGTTGTTTCCATTATGAATTAAAAACAAACCTAAACTTTTCTATAATGGATTTGAGGGCTAACTATGTTGCAAACTGCAAGAAGAAATTCAAGACCTGGCATTTGCATCTTAGTGAGAGGAAAATGTGTGAGATTTTAGCTCTAAATTAAAGATGCAACAATTCAAAAAAGGAAAATGTAATTTAACACACAAGTGTTATTGTGCCGTTCCAAGTATGTGTCCATCTCCCTTCCCCCAGGGGAGGTTTGGGTCTGCTGTAGAAGCAATTTGAGAGGGAAGATGAGGTAATATTCCATTACTGACATTTACAGCAAGACAATAGAAAGGATTTACTCCCTTTTTAGGCCTGAAGACTAAGATGAAGCTAGAGGACATTATGTAGTCTGTATGCCAATGTGAGATGGACCAGCTGAGGAAGAGTTGGGTACAATAAGAGAGTGGCTTTAATCTAGATTCCAAGCCTCCTTCTTTCATATGAAAAATCGGGGACTTACCATCATTCTTCCATTGGTAAAAAGAGATTTCTTGCACACCAGATACTGGCTGATTGGCTGTGCAGTTATACAGACTTGGAAGAGATTCGGATGTCAACAGGCAGTCACTAAGGTTAGGCCTAATGGACATGAGAGCCCTCCCTACCTCCACTGCTACACCATAGAAGAGAGGCTTAGGGTGCATCAGATGTAAGCCAGTAGGAGATGTCAGCAGAAAGTCCAAGGAGAGATCAGCTAGCTGTGCTTCAGCTAACATAGGACCAGACATTGCTGCCTGGGGTAATACTGATTGGAGAAAGGGTGTCAGGAACCTCTTATGCATGTTTAAGTTGTATGAGGAAAATCTATCTCATAAGCTATATATGGTGGCTCATCCTTGTAATCCTAGTTGCTTGGGTGACAGAAATGAGGAGGATTGTAGTTCAGGTAAAAAGTTAATGAGACTCTGTCTCCACCAACAAGCAGAGCATTATGGTTCAGATCTGTGATCCAAAGCTACTTAGGAGGTACAAGTAGGATAATTGTAGGACCAGGCTTGCTGGAGTAAAAAGTAAAACCTTATCTGAAAAATAATATAAAGGCAAAAGATCTGGAGGTGTAACGCAAGTGGTAAAGTGCCTGCCATAGCGAACATGAGACCCTGGTTTGAAACCTATCACACTATTCAGGACAACTAAATATGTCTTTCAATTTATGTTCATTCTCTTTCCAAACTTCAGTTTTCAGCAAACATTACACAATGTGTATGAGATTAGCTGTTGATGCCATTGTTGAGAAAAAAGGAAAGCAAGCTTGATTTTGTATGCTTTCCTCCCACTCAACATGTTTGTTCTTCTACTATCTTGGCTCCTGGGCACTTTTGGAACTTATGTACTTCTGTGTTTAAGAAATTGAATGGCTTTCCAGAGACTCAATATTGTGAGGGGAATACAAAGAGAGAACAAAGAAAAGCCACACACTCAACTCACATCCTAAAAGGACTTTTCTTTCTTTCTTTCTTTCTTTCTTTCTTTCTTTCTTTCTTTCTTTCTTTCTTTCTTTCTTTCTTTCTTTCTTTCCTTCCTTCCTTCCTTCCTTCCTTCCTTCCTTCCTTCCTTCCTTCCTTCCTTCCTTCCTCCCTCCCTCCCTTCCTCCCTTCCTTCCTTACTTCATTCCTTTTTTTTTTTTTTAAATCTGTTCCTGAGATTTGAACTCTGGGCCTGGACACTGTCCCTGAGCTTTTGTGTTCAAGGCTAGTGCTCTACCACTTGAGCCACTGCTCCTCTTCTGGCTCTTTTTTTGTAGTTTAGTGGAGATAAGAATCTCATAGTGCAGGAGCCTGCCGTCAACAAAAGGGAATCCTGAATTAGGGGGTGAGGATGCGGAAAAATAAAGACATAAGACAAAGGATGGGCTCGGGAGGTCTGCAGCTCAAGACTGCAGCACCGTTTATTTTTAACTTTCCCTAATATATACTATTAGAAGTCAAGAGGTAACATAAGGTTACAATAGTCCAGAAAAACAAGGAAAATTTCAGTAAAAACAGAGTGTAGTAAAAACAAGACAAGGTCAACTGGTAGAAAGTATACAAACTCTGCAGACATAGCAAAGCAATCCCGGGCACCTGGTGTTTTTTAAGTAAGCCAGTTTCATGTATGTGCCCCAAGTTGAGCACTGGAGTCAAGATGATCTTTAAACTTTACTGTCGGCTCCCAACATCACAGGCTTTCTTATCCAGGCTGGTTTGGAGCTGTGATCCTCAGATCTCAGCCTTCTGAGTAGCTAGGATTACAGATATGAGCTGCAGGCATCCAGCTATAAAAGGATTTGTTTTGGTAATAGAAAACAGGTCCAATTAAAAGCACATAGAAGTAAGCTTGAGATGAATTGGATTGCCTCGTTCTATGGAAGTTTATTTAGAGGTTAAGCACTGTAGTTTTCCTCATAGGAGCAAGCCTGAGTGTTTAAGAACACTCCTGTCCTTTCCGGGCTCAGTGCTAGCCAATGGAGTTATGATGGAGTATACTATAAGGTAGGCATGATGGCACCCATGACACACAGCACAGAGGGAGACAGAGAAAACAAATAAAACCCATGTAGAGTGACATAATTGTGAGGATAGTTAAGCCCTTCCTAGGAAGGAAACAGGATGCTGAAATGAGGAACAGTGAAGGCTTTGGTTGGAAATCTGCTTTGGACACAGCAGAAAGCAAGCAAAGTCTTGTTGAGGAAATGATTCTTAAGCTACAGCTGCTCAACTCCATCCAATTGTCAGGACTTTTTTGGTTTTAACTCTGAATGTCCCAACTCCCTGGAATACTGATAGTTCCTGGCAAACCAGAGTGGCTGAATACTGTATTTAAGACATGAGAAAGAACCTTTATTGTGAAGAACAGAGGAACAAGGACTCTAGAAGCAGGCTCTGAAGCGAGAACTTGACCTGTTAAAAAGGATGAGTGTGAGGAAGGAGGGAAGGAGGGGCAAAAGAGACAGGGAGGGCAAGGATCTGAGTTGTTTGAGGCACAATGGAAAGTTGTTGATGGGGTTTATAATACAATACTTTAAAAGATGCCATGAGTTGCTATATGGAAACTGGTAGCATTCAAAGTTGAGCTGGGATGGGCTTGGTGGCAGTGCAAGTGAGCATTGAAATTGATGAGAAGGGGAAGATGGGGAGCAAATTTTGAATGTATAATGGATGTTGGATGGTTTGTGGGCTACATGGTTTACTGCATTGAGGAAAACTGAATGAAGAGGCGTTTTCTGCCTAAATCTCTACCTGTCACGCAGACTAGTTAAATATATCAGAGGTTTCAGGGTTTAGAAAAGGTAGCAAATAGACATTTCAGTACCATTTCAATACACTGTCCAAGAAACTTAGACCTATGGGAAGGGGCTGTCACCCCTGAGTACCTGGTACAGCCAGTTAATATACTTCTTTTTGGAGAAAACCACTGAATTTAAAAGAGAGATGGTTTGCTTAGCAGATCAGAAAGCTAAGTGCAGAGATGATAGAAGAAAGATTCCTGTGTGTAGTGTGGACAGCACCACAGCCATGTTACTTCTGAATCTGTAAACCCTACCTACCACTATTGCTTGAGAAGGAAAGGGAGGAAGGAGAGGGAGGGAAGGAGGAGGAGGAAGGGGGAGGAAGAGGCATTTACAAAGAAATTGTGGCTGGGCATTGGTGGCTCATGCCTGTAATCCTAGCTACTCAGGAGACTGTGATCTGAGTACCATGGTTCAAAGCCAGACTCGGTAGCAAAGTCTGTGAGATTCTTAGCTCCAATTAACCACCAGAAAAACAGAAGTGGCGCTATGGCTCAAGTGGTAGAGTGCTTGCCTTGAGTTGAAGAGCTGAGAAACAGCACCCAGGCCGAGTTCAAGTCCCATGACCAATTAAAAAGAAAAGAAAAAAGAAAGAAAAGAAAAGAAATTGTGGATAAAAGAAAACACATTTCAAGAGGAAAACATGTGAGCCACAGGCTCTCTCACACACACAAGCACTCTATGAATAAGAATTTAAATTAAAAGAATTTTAAAAAAGGAACATCAACTAAGAAGAACCGACTTAAAAAGACTTAGAAATTAAAGAACCAGATTTGGTATAGAAGAAGATTAGAAGGACAACAACAAAAAAGTTAAGAAAATTCAGATTAAAATTAAAATAAATTAAAATTTAATGAATTAAAGTTAAAAAGGATTAAAATTCAGGCTAAATAAAAAGAAAGAAAAAAGATAAAAAGTATACCTCATAAACTCAAGGACAGACAAGATAAAAAGTAAAAATTTCAGACCCCCAAATTTAGATTGGGAAAATCATGACAAAGCTAAAATAAGCTGGAGCAAATATAGAAAATAAAAATAGAGGCGACAAAAGGCTAAGAGCTACATAAAATCCAAATGTTGAAACTTGTTAAAATCAAACTAAAATCACCAAGTGTTTATGGAATGAAAAGTCTAGAAACATAAGCTCCCATTATTTAAAAAGAAATAGGACTGTCAGGCCACATGAGTTAGTAGGTGCCAGCTCTGGGTTAAGTAACAACCTTCAGGTCCTCTAGTGGAGCTTCCTGGAGATGGCTTGAACTGCCAGCATCTGTGAACTCATCTCTCAAGTGTCTCTTTAATATCAGCATCGGTCTTGCTCATAAGCAATCAGAAAGCCGCATGCAAAAAAAAGGTCCTTTATTTCAGAAATTATGCAAAAGTTAACTCAAAATGAGATATGGGATGATCCTAGATAATAACAACCTATGTTTTAAAAAGCTGAAAGTACTTTGAAAGTTTCACCATAAGGAAATGGTAAATGCTTGGGGAGATAAATATATTTAACCTGACTGAAACATTGCACAATATATTACAACATGTTAAAAATGTATTAGAACAAAAATTTGTTAGAACACATATTAAAATGTCTTTACATGTTTAAATCATGTAAAGCATGTATTAAGACATTATGTTAACCCTAGTAACATACAATTTTTATGTTTTCATGTACTAAAATAATAGAAGCAAAGGCATGTAAGATGTGTCATGTAGGGGTGGGGTATGATGGCTAATCCTCTATATCTATCTATATCTATCTATATACCTATCTATATCTAGATAGATATGTAAATAAATATGAGATAGATGTTTATCTTCATTTTACAGCTGAAACCCCAGGCACAAATAATTTACTCATATGACTAATCAAGGGCAGTTACAGGAATGGAATTCCTCATGAGTTATTGGAAGGTACTTTTATATAGTAAGTATTCAACTCAGAGTTGCTATTACTATTATCTGTAGAAACTAATCTTAGTGATGACTTCTGATTCACAAATACACTACTTTAGACAGGATCAGGAAAGTAGAAAAAAGTCACATAGATATATAATTATATAATTGTAGTTGGGCACAGTTTTTTATCCATTTTGATATGTGGATTGTGTGGGGGTGTGCAAGAGAAAGAGAGAGAGTTTAAGGCATGAAATCTAAGAGATGAAATTCAAATTTTGCATGCAGCAGGCTTATTTCTATATGAAATGGAATCATGCATATGAATTTTGATTACCTTGCTTAATTCCCTAAGGCTTCTCCTGTTTTATTCTTTTTTACCTAGGTAAATTTGAGAAAAAAGAATAAAAATATATTTTTCAAAATGTTTTACTCTTATCTGATCTTAAACTGTCTTTTCATGTAAAAGACCAGAATTTAAACACAATGTTGGTAAAAAAAAAAAAAAAAAAAAAGAGGAATTTCTGGGGGCTGCGAAGGTGGCTCAGTGGTAGAGCGCTTGCCTTGCATGCCTGAGGCCCTGGGTTTGATTCCTCAGCACCACATAAGCAAAAAGAAAAGAGCCGGAAGTGGCGCTGTGGCTCAAGTGGTAGAGCGCTAGCCTTAAGCTGAAGAGCTGAGGGACAGTGCCCAGGCCCAGAGTTCAGGCCCAACAACCGCACCCCCGCCCCCCCCAAAAAAGAAATTTCTCTATACTTAAATATTGTTAAAGCAGGTTGCATGTGTTCCCTCATATGTGAAAGCTATAATTACCTTATAAACATATAAATAAATACATTGGGTGGTATGAAAGTGTATTAAAATGTATTTACGAAAATATGATAGATTCAAGGGAATCACAAATAGTGTAATTCCTTAGAAATGCCAGGTCAGTTCAACAAAATAAACACCAGGAAATGATGTGGGGTGGGGACAAGGGGAGAAGGACAGATGAATGAAGAGGGGAAGAATGTAGTTAAGAATTCAATCTATATCTAAAAATTTAAGAAGACTAGGGGAAGGGTGGAATGGGAAGGATGGGAGAAAATGTTTTAAGCGGTGACATTGATCGAGATGCATTGTCCTCCTAAACTGCTTTGCTAAATGGCAACTTCTTTGTACACGTACTTAAAAATAATTTTTAAAAATCAAGAAACTCTGCCAATAAAAGTTTGATTGTAAACCTCTGGATCAACCTTAGAGCTCACACCCACTCACGTGAAATACATTCACAGGATCCAACTTTACAGAGCTGAAGAATTGAAACATCAGGTTGGAGAGTTAGGGAACAAACCATGAAATATTAAATAACTATTTAAAACATCTGCACAGAATAAAGACTTGAAAGCTTATATTTGAACAAAAAGTACAAAAGCTGAGTTTAAGTGCTGTCAGATTCCATCTTAAATTCCTTGACATCTTAAATTTCTAGCACTACAGATTACTAGTTTTTTGGGGGAGGACCCATTCACCTAGCCATGCCAACTGTGCTAACAGGATTAGTCCTGTTATTCAGACAAATTGTAACATCTGAGATTTTCTTTCGGCAATCATGGCTGCGTTGAGGAACTCCCTGCCTCAACCAAGCACTTGCTGGGTTTTCATAGAAATATTGCGCCCTCTGCTGGTAGCTGATTGGCATTTACCAGATGGTGGTAAAGGGAGCCAGCCCTCTGGGGTCTCTTCATACTCAAGTGGGTTTCACTTTGCTGAATTACTTTACTTCTATAAGCCTCCATTTCTGTACCTTTAAAATAATAATGGCAAAACATACCCTCCAAGATTGACTGTGGCCACACCAAAGGTACTTAATTAAAGGAAAATATTGTCATTATAAGGACAGTTTTGAGAATGTTTATCAAGTTTTTCAACCATGTTTAATATTATTGATTCTCTGGATCTGAGAAAACATGTACCTGCATTGTCTCAGCTAAGACACAATTTTATGGCACATAGTATAGAGTAATAATGTAGTATTTGTGAAGTTCTTAAAAATTCTCCAATGAGATATGAGTAACTTAAATCACAGCCAACAAAAAGTCTCCATATAAAATACAGTATCTATTCCTAATTAAAGTATTAGCCACAATAAAAGTTAATAAATAGTATTTTATTATGAGCATACATACATGCATACACAATACATATACCCATGAATATATAGGAGTCAGTCAAGGAGAGAGATTAGAGAGGATGGAGCAGGGTGTGTATCTGAATGTGTATGTGTGTGTGTATATATGTGTGTGTGTATGTGAAAGAGAGAGAGACAGAGAGAGAGAAAGAGAGAGAGAAAATATTACCATGGATAATACTAGAAGCTTTCATACTAAGGTAAGGACAAGGCAGAGATGTCTCTCCTATTCCCATTGCTATTAACCATCGTACTGGTGGCTTTTGTCAGTGTATTCATTCAAGGAAAAAAATAGAGGTACATGGATTGAAAAAGAAGAAAAATTCTATTTTCAGGTATTACAGTATATTAAAAAACAATTTGATAAATGATAACATTTACATGAGTTAAGTTAGCAGTAAGTTAGCAAAACACAAAATTAAGATATAAAAATCAGTTGTGTGTGTATGATTTATAACCAATTAAAAGGTAGAGGAAGAGGAGATTCCAATTACAAAAAGGATAAGACACTTAGAAATAAATTTGACATGGGGGCTGGGAAGGTGGCTCAGTGGTAGAGCGCTTGTCTTGCATGCCTGAGGACCTGGGTTCGATTCCTCAGCACCACATAAGCAAAAAGAAAAAACCCGGAAGTGGTGCTGTGACTCAAGTGGTAGAGTGCTAGCCTTGAGCTGAAGAGCTGAGGGACAGCGCCCAAGCTCAGAGTTCAGGCCCCACGACCAGACCCAAAAAAAAAAAAAAAAAGAAAGAAATTTGACATGTATATAAAATCTGTATGAGGAAAATTATATATAAATATGTATATATGAGGAAAGTACTCCTGAAAATACACAGGAATATTTCTTGGTGTTGGATAACCTAACATCATAAAGACATAAATTATCTCTAAATTAATGGTGGCCTAATAAAATTATAGCAATTATTCTATTGGAACTAGACAAATGAATTCCAAAGTTTACATGGAAAATACATACATATGCATGTATAAGAAAACATGGAAAAAAGATCAATGAAGAGAGAAAACTTATTAAATCCCACTGCATAATAAGTCTCTGTAACATGTCACGAATAGATACAAAATCTGGAACATAGTTGGAAGTTCAGAAGGGAACCAAGTAGAAAGAAGTGCCATCTTAGATCATGGAAGAAGGCAGCTCATTAATAAATGCATTAGGACAAGTGTGCAGCCATTTACAAAAGACAACTATGAATCCTTAACATACACCATACTCTAGGAAAAACTTAGATGGAAAAAATAAGCCATCCAAGTACTAGGAGAAAACTTTTTAGAGTTTTATTGTAGGGAAAACAACACCCAATGCACAGGTACAGTAGCATTTATAAAAATAAACTTTGTAAAAAAACACCTTAAGCAAAATAAAAAAATAAGTGACAAGGTAGGAGAAATATGATTGTGACAGGTCACAGAGGGCTATCCTCCTTATTCTAAAAAAACACTCAAAAAATAAGAAAAAATAGGTTGACACACACCAAAATATCATATTTTTCTTAAACATACATTCCTTACTTATAGCAGGATAAATACAAATTAAATATCTAATGGAATAGTTCTTTTGACTTTACTGAATGTTTGAAAGTTTATGATAATCATTGGGAAAATAATATTGCCATTTCTTCTTAAAATTGTTATTATAAAGGTGATAAAGTCCTTACAGTTACATATGTCAGGTAAGATGACCATTTTTTCATAAGCAGATTGGTATGAACTCAGAAGCTTGAAAATATAGTTTTCTGTGACCAGATGAAGAAAATTTGATTTTGGCTAGTTATTAGATGGTATGATGGTATGATTGCTGTGTGAAAGGTACACTTTTTTATTAGTATATATGCATTGTACAAAGAGATTTCATTGTCATATTTCCATACATTCATATATTGTCCTGGGGTTTGAACTCTGGACCTGGGCATTTTCTCTGAGCTTTTTTGCTCAAGGCTACTGCTCTAGCACTTGAGCCACAGCTCCACTTCTAGCTTTTTAGTAGTTTATTAGAGATAAGAGTCTCATGGGCTGGCTTTGAATTGTAATCCTCAGATCTCAGCCTCCTGAGCAGCTAGGATTACAGGCATGAGCCACCAGTGCCCAGCTATCCCTCCTCTTTTTTCTTTTCTTTTTTTTTATAAATGGGTTTCATTACCTTATTTTACAAATGTGTATAAAGTACTTTGCTCATATTTACCTTCCTTTCACCTTTTTTGTTTATGATGATTATATAAATTTGTGTGTGTGTGTGTGTGTGTGTGTGTGTGTGTGTGTGTGTATGTGTGTAAGGAATATGTTACAATATTTAGGGACAAATGTCATGAGGTTTGTAAATCGCCTTTGAAATGCTTCACTTCAATGACATGTGTAGATGGTGGTGTAGTTTTGTTCTAATGTAATTTAAGCCATAGGTTCTTAAGAAGAGTGACATCTCCCACTCAGGGGACTTTGGCAATGTCTGCAGACACACTGTCTTGGGAGTAGGTGCCATTGGCAGGGATAATGCTAACGATTCTAGAATGTACAGGACACCCTCTTCCCCCAACCCTTGTCTAACCAAAATATTCTCTAGCAACAGTGTGAAGGTTTCAAGGCTTACTATAAACAAGGATAAAGAAAACATGGCAGACATTAATGATCAGTAAGTGATTATAGCATTATCCTTATAGCTTTTGTGTGTGTCTAAAATTATTCAAAGTAAATTAAAATATACATATAATAAGAGGAGTCTGAGAAAGAAAAAAAGATGAATAAATATACCAACTATCATAAAAAATCAGTTTTAAAACTAACCATTGAGAATAAGGAAACTGCCCAGTTTACTCAAAAGATCACCAAAAAGCTGAAGGGTTTTCATAATGTTTTTAGAATGTTTTTTATTTTTTAAACAACAACAAAAAGAATCATATGTATTTTCTACCAGGCTTTCACTGTGTGATGAACTGGACTGTATACTTTTGTCCCATTAATACTAAATTGAAATGAGCAAGCAGGAACAGGCAGCTCACTGCTTCTCTACAGGGCCCAAAAGACTCATTGCTTCAGAAGAAAATGATTATTAAAAAAAACTTTCCTTGACAAGTTAGTATTTATGATTGCACAATAGAATTAGTATTGTTTATAAAACTCTATGGTTTTATCTTACACTATTATTCATCCTGACCCAATTAGGCAAGAACCAGGATGTATTGGAAAGTTCAGAATGGGTGTAATAAAAAAAGTAGCTTTTATTTATGGCATTACTGAATATGCATACAAAGGTTTTTAATTATAACTGGACTTGCATTTCTTGCTTTCTTTTGTTACTTTTAGTCTCATTTAGTCTGTTCTTCTTTCTACTTCTATTGTCTTCCTTTTCCAGTATTATTTTATTGTGCAGAATAAAACTGAATTTGTATTCACCAATTATTTTTTGCTGTAATTTTTGTTCCAGTCCTAGGGTTTGAACTCTAGGGCCTGGGCACTGTCTCTGAGCTTTTGTGTTTATGGCTTATGCTCTGCTACTTGAACCACAGTTCCACTTCTGGCTTTTTGGTGGTTAATTAGAGATACAAGTCTCATGGAATTTCCTACCTGGGCTGTCTTTGAACCTTGATCCTCAAATTTCAGCCTCTTGAGCAGCTAGGATTATAAGCTTGAGCTATAGGCAATTGGAAAATTATAAACTTATTTTTAAACTCTAATTCTTTAACTGATTAAAAATTTAAAAACACTGGCAATTGTTTATTACTCTTTCCCAGTAATCCTGCTTCTTTTATATGCCATGAATGTTTACTACAGTATTTTATCTAAGCAAGAACATGCCTTCCACCATTCAGCTCCACCCATTCACATTCACAGACCTAGTGGTTTGGTCTGATAAATATAGGGTTCATTTTAAGCCTACACCTTACAAATCATCAGTAAGCTGCAAATCTTCCTTAGACTGTGGTCATAGCTTATGTTATAGAAAGAATCATTTTAACATAATAGTACAAAAAAACAAACTACAGTTTATTCCCCTAACTTGCAAACATAATAATTCTGACTGGGGGTGAATCAATAATGTAAAATAATGTTATTTTTGAGACTGAATTGATTTTCAAGAATTTATTTCAATATATAACAAAATACATCTACTTTCCTATTTTATGCTTATATCTTTAAAAGAAAACTATGACAATTGCGCAGATACTAACATTAAGATCAAACATCTCACATATCTTAATAAATACACATTACATTTAATAAATCTTATCTATTAACATACAGTGAATCTGTTACTACAATATATTTTATTTACAATCACGTAAATTTAATTATCCATTCTGACTATGATTAAAATATAAATAATAAAAATAATTTAATGAATCATTATGGAACATCTACTAAGTACACTAGGTTTATGAACACAAAAATAAATTTAAAAAATGGTCCTTGCCATTAATAATTTCACAGTCTGAAGGGACAGAAGACAAATACTGCAGCTACTTCACCACAGTATATAAGCTTTGAGAGTTCCATAAGCAAAGAAGTTTGGGAATCATAAAAAGGGCTATTTAATTCAGAATAGGAATGGTTTCCAGGCCAAGATGCTAAGTTTTGAAAAAGGTTTTGCTAAGAAGAGTCACTGTTGGGTAGGGGGAAGAACATTTCAGGTATATCAAACAACCTGTTTCAAGGCTGAGGTGTGAGCGAATGTGCATGGAACTGGAAGTTACAGGATGGGGCAGGTGTGAGAGAAGAGGCATACATGTAGACAAGACAACATCATTAAAAACCTTACTGGCAAACCCCTCCGTACATCACCTTGGCAATAAAAATGAAATAAAATAAACCTTATTGGCAAAGGGAGTTATTACATTCCATGTACATTTATGTAACTTGAGGGTAAGGATGAGAAGGGACAATGGGGAAGAAGGAAGGAAGTGGTGACACTGACCAAGAAGCACTATACTAATCACCTGACTTAAGGAATTGTCATCTCTTTGTACAATTACTCGATAATAACAATGATAATAACAGAAAGAAAAATAAACTTACTGGCTTTGATCTCTACTTGAATTAATTTAGGAGTTTAAGTTAGAGGACTTGTTCGTTTGCCTGCCAGTGGCTCATGCCTGTAGTCCTAACAACTCAGGAGGCTGAGATCTGAAGATCACAGTTCAAAGCCAGCCCAGGCAAGAAAGTCTCACAGACTCTTATCTCCAATTAACCACCAGAAAACCAGAAGTGGTGCTATGGCTCAAGTGGTAGAATGCTATCCTTGAGCTGAAGAGCTGAGGGACAGCGCCCAAGCCCAGATTTCAAGACCCATGACTGACAAAAAAAAAAAAAAAAGGTAAAGAAAGAAAGATTATACTGTTGACAAGTTACTGTAGTAATCATAACCTCAATATAAGGGTCAGAATTCAGTGATGTAGCACAGATAAAGACAGAGATGGATTGGATTACTTTTTGATATTAGGTAATAAAATCAGTAAGAACTGTTTCTTGATTGGACATGGAGGAAGTACAAAATGGTCACTGCTATCCCTTTAGATTGTGAAATTCTTATGGCGACTCAGTAAGGTAGGGGAAATGAACTACTGGACTTTTCAAGTTTTCTTCCAATCCTAAGAAGATAGTAGGTAAGAATCATTGTTTGTTTGATCCAGCAAAGGGAATTTGTAGACAGAGGACATCTTTCTGATACTTGCTTGTTAAATATGTCTTGCTCGGACTCATGTTTTGTGCTATAGCACATATTGTAGGAAGAAAACGCCATCCTAACTAAAATATTTTATAGATACTTTTTACTATGGTGTTGACCAGATTCAGAATGAACAGTCTGGTAGAGGACAGATTTATCTGTTTTTATGAAATAAATAAAAGCTTTCAGTTCCCTGGAAAAACTCTTTTAGATACCCAGAGAGTCATCAACTTTAACAAAGTCAAGTGTTAAGGGTTCTCTAGAATAATTTCTTTTTCTTTTAAGTGTGTAGAAATAAACAAAGAAAAGCCCTTTGTTTTGATGTCTATGAAGACTTCACTGGATGATGCTCTGAAGATGTCAGAAAGTGCCCCTGAGATAAACACATTGTATGGCAGTTTCCATTCTCTAGTGTCAGGTTTGTAGGGAAGAAGTGGAAATTTTAATCTGATGAGCTTTAACTCTAAAATCAGATTAATTTCTAAAAAGTCACAGTTATAACACTTAACAATAGTTTTACTATGTGATAATCCAGTTTGATTCCACTGAAATGGAAAACATTAAAATTGTAGAAATGGATATTTACTTTTTGTTTAAATAAACACATGGCTATTATTTTCACTTAGTTCTCTCATAAGTCTAAGTATGATATCTTATTTAAGTCAATTTCAAGTGTTTGAATTTTCATTTAACCAGAAAATGTTAAACTCTGCCATTTAAAGTAATGCCATATACTAACACAAATATATAAAGTAATACATTTTGTAATCATTCTATTAGTATATTGTTTCTAAGATAAACATTTCATGATTTCTCAGTACAGTAAAACTAGAATTTTTTTACTGAAGTGCAAAATAGAAATAAATCTTTCCTTTTATAATGGTGTTTTCTTTGTTCTCTTTTAAATGTTTAAAAAATTTAAATTGGAGAAAAATATGAACAAATAAAGACCATCTTTTGCAGCTTATGAGTCATTTTAGTTTTAGACTATGTGTGATATTTTCACTTATCTTTCCAGCTCTGCTTCTAGAATTTCCCCCCATGTGTCTGCATCCATTGGGTACATGATTGTCTCTGGTAGACTAAAGGAAGAGGATATGTTGCTGTATCTGCCACTTAGCCATTCATGTTTCACTTTACTCTTCTGGTAATTTCTCAGCAGTGTTACCTAAAAGGGGTAAACCATGATCAAGGTAGTTCGTTGGTAAGTTTGTTCAATGAAGAGCAGCCAGCTCACAGGCTGAGAAAATAATTAAGTACTTACAATACTATACACATATGTTAGTAAACTGTAAACTTGTGGTGTGTGTGTGTGTGTGTGTGTGTAGACTGAAGACTTTGGATTAGGTTGAGTGAGAAGAAGTAGCCTTTCCTTCTGGCTTAAAAAAATGTCATACGATTGATGGGAAATAGTGTGGAAGCTGTGTTTAGCAGGATAAAAAAAACAGTAACTCAATTTTAAGTCATTCCTTAATGTGGTCAACACATTCTGTGATGTTCTGCATATGAAATTCTAACTTTTCCAAGCAGAAGTTGGTGTTGTTTCAAACCCAATACCAAAACACTGTCAGAAACATGGTAGACTGCCAAGGTGAAACTTACCCTCCAGGAGTAACCACTTTGTAGATCATCATCTATTTCTCGCTGACACACAGTCCTTAAAGACAAGCAGTGAGGCTTCCATATAGAATCACTACTTTGTATTGTATCATTCCATTCCCTGCAAGTTACAGAAGCTCTGCACAAACTTTGAATGTCCAGTTGACTGAAAATTTTTAAAGTGACTTCTAGAGGAAGCTGATCAAAGTTTATTTGACTCTTGTTTTTATCCTTCTCAGAATCCACAGAGTTCGGGGACAAACAAGTCGTTTAAGGATTCAGGTGGACCTGTTGCAACAATGAGAAGTACAAAATGTCATGTCAAAACCAGCTTTACAATGTCGGGGGGGGGGGGGGGGGGGGGGGGGGGGGGGGGGGGGAGGGGGGGTATGATTGGGTGGGAGGGAGGGGGGAGGCTGGGAAGGAAGGTGAAGGGTAAACAAAGGAGGAGGCTGCAATGCTTGGTAAGAAATGTATGCATTATCCTGCCCATGTAATTGTAACCCCTCTGTACAGTATGTTCTCAAATAAAATAAAATTAAATTAAAAAAAAAAAAAAAAGAATCCACAGAGTTTAATTGGGTATCAGAAACTCTCAACTCATTACTCCTCTTGGAAGTTTTCTTCATGACTTGGTGTTTCAATAAAGTGTCTTCATATGTAATCTAAAGGCAAAGTTGAAACATAGAGACTCATTCAGTCTAATTCAGACTCTAACTGTTCTCTGAGTCAGATACTTTTGGGGTATTATTTTTAAAAATGGTAACTTTCTTAATTCAACCTCTTAATCTGTGAAATAGGACCAAAGCTGCCTGTCTCTTGTGTGTTCTTGTGAAGACTGACAAAGAGACCTATAAAACTTGAAGCATCATATCTGAATTATACATGGAAATCTCTCAACCTGTTAGTTATCCTCCTTTTAAATGTCTTAGCATTTTTTTAAACCAGAGAACATTCTATAAAAAGGGAAACGATTCTTTATACATTGGAGTTGCTTACTTATTTTACAACAAATAATTAATGAGCACTTTATATTTTCCCTCATATTACCCCTCTAAGGTCCTGTGTGTTTTACACTTAGAGCACATATTATTTTAGATTAGTCCCATTTTAAGTATGCATTAACCACATGGTCTCAAGGGTCTCAGGTTGGATAGTGTAGCTCCAGGTTGGGAGCTCTTTGTGTCCACAGAGGGGTTCAGCAACTTGAATGGAGATGTTCTCTTAAATGCTTCTGGAAAAAATGCATTTTTTTCATTAAAACACTGTATGCAATACCATGAAAATATTTTTCCTTGTAATATAATAAAATTAAATGCTATCATCTAAAGGAGAAGGTCAACAGTCCTGTTTTTGGTAGTGGAGTTTAAACTCAGCCTCGCAATAGCTAGATTGATGTCCTTTTTGGACCATATTTATTGGCCTTAGATACAGTCACTACTGTAAGAACTCACTGAAACATTTATGTCAGCATTTATGAAAAGTTCTATCAAACTCCTAAACACTTGTTGCCTGAGAGAAATAATGCCTTGCCATTAAGTTCTTCATGTACTATTTATGTAAACATTGTTTACCTCCTTGCACCTAATTTGTAGGTGCTCAATTGTGACACAAATCTATCTGAAATAGAGAAGAGCAAGAGAAAGATGGAACCTTCCATCAAAAACACAGTCTTAAATACTCAACTTAGTTCTAAGATTAGTGAAGTTACTCTACATATATAGTTAATGCTGAACTATTGATAACAGAGATCAGCAAGGAGTAACAACTATAAACAGTGTATATTATTCAGTTCCAAAGGTAACTAAGGATTTAAAGCTTAGATACAACTAAATTACTTAGAATGTGGCAAGCTTCTGAAAGCAAGGTTGGGTACATAACCACCTTTAACTATTTCTGCATATAAGGATAACTTGTATTTACTTTAAATCAGTTTATTACACTTTCTTTCATAAAG
This sequence comes from Dipodomys spectabilis, assembly GCF_019054845.1. Classification (NCBI taxonomy): domain Eukaryota; kingdom Metazoa; phylum Chordata; class Mammalia; order Rodentia; family Heteromyidae; genus Dipodomys; species Dipodomys spectabilis. The sequence goes on from NW_024870756.1 coordinate 499,455, forward strand.
GGGGGTGTTGAGTTCTAATAGGATGTGTTAAATATATAGTATATATTTATATGTTATATATGTATTTATTTATATATTTGTTATTAATATATATTGTGCAATTAATATAAAATATTGAGTAATATTTATATATAAATTAATTATATATTCATTATTAACATATTAATATATTTATATATTAAATCTATATTTAACAGCTAGTAACATTTGTCCCTCTACAAAGAGCCCAGATATATGTGTCTGTACCTGCCAAGACCGTGGTGACTCCCAGTGATTAGGTTGTTTAAGATCCAAATTAGTTTAGTGAGAACTAAAATGTTTGTGTTCAACAGAGGACTTCCTGTAGAGGGTTTGGGGAAGTAAGAAAGCAAAGTAATAAAAACAAGAGCATGAGTCAAGAGCAAGTTTCTGCCATACAGTTTCTCTCCTTCGATGATTCAAATGAATCAAAGCCAAGCCATCATCTATCTCTATCTATCTATCTATCTTTCTATCTATCTATCTATCTAAATGAATCTCTTATTGGGAGAATGTTAGTGCCTTGCTATTTCTCCCAGGATCGAAGCTGGTGAATAAAACACTTTCCCCCGTCAAACGATTCCACAGGAGGCAGAGGAAGGTGGTTCTTTTCTTTCCTTTATTCAAGTTTTAATAGGTTTCATGATGCCGTTTTCACACACGTCGATGACGTACTTTGATCATATTCACCTCCCTTCTTAACCTCCTCCCCGCCCCCCTCCCCTCCGCCGCCCGCCACATCGGTCCCCTTCGGCATCCCAGATAGTCCTCCGACGAAGGGTTCCTTGGCCAGGTCTCTAAACCCAACAACAGACCCAGAGACCCCGCACTGGACATCTTTCTTTCTAGGTGTTGGACTCCTCGTAAGCCAGCCCCGCCGCGCCAGCCCTCTCTAACCTCAGAGCTGGTCTCCGGTGTCAGCGGACCAGAGTGGGCAGAGGGCCGGGCACTGCTGGGCCAGGCCAGAACGGTGTGTGTGTGGGGGGGGCCCTCCACCAGGTGTGGCCCCCAGGTGTGTCAGGGTGGGCTCTGCCGCCTGAGTCCCAAGCACACCTGACACTGACGGGAAACAAGACAGCTGTCACCGTGGCTGTCCAGGCGGCTCCCGTCCGCGGAAAGAAGGCTGCGCTCCCGCCGGGCACTGCGAGCCCCCCCGCACCCACAAGAAAGGCAGCCCAGGACTGCCGAGAGGGAAGACCCTCCTACCTACCCCGCGGCGGTGGCTTCTTCCCGCGGCGAGGCAAGATCTCTGGGACTCGAATTCCTCTCCATGGTCCTCCTCCTCCCTCCCACTCTAGCCCCACCCTGCTGGCCAAGAGGCGCGCGCAGTGCCTTCTGGGATTAGTAGTTTTATCAAAGCATTTTTTTTTAAGCTCAGGAAAAGAAGGCGGCAGGAGGACTACAAAGCCCGGCATCCTCTAGACCCGGGTGGGAGGAGGCGGTGGAACGCAGCCGGACTTCGGGTGCTGATTGACAGGGGAGTCCTCGGCGCCCGTGTCGGGCGGCAATCCCTAACCTGCGTGGGCCCAGCGTAGTCTTTGCTTTCCCGCCAGCGCCAGCTTCCAGGTTCTCCCTCGGCCCGGGGCTGGCCTGGCGTGGGTGTGTGGAAGGCGGAAGCAGCTGCCGGCGCTGTCTCCGCGCCTGGGTGCTTAATCCTCGCCCGCCATGTCCCGGGGCTTCGAGCTGCAGCCGCTGGACGGCGGCCCCCGGGTGGCCCTGGGGCCCGGGGAGACGGTGATCGGCCGCGGGCCGCTGCTGGGAGTAAGTGCGGGAAGGGCTCGGCGGACCCGGAGTGCGGGGCGGGGGCCGCTGCCGGCCTGCCCTGCCTGTCTGCGCTGCGGAGGATGAGGACAGCGCCGTGCCCTGCGGTCACCGGGCGGACATTCCTCCAAAGACTCGGACTGTGTGGTCAGTCCCGCCAGGGGCTGGCGACGAGCGCTGGGGCCGAGCCAGGCCCGCGCTGTAGACACCCAAGAACCCAGAGTTTCAATGCAGATTGTAAACGAGCCTACGAGTTTCCCCGGGCCAGTGGCTCCTGTAGGGCTAAAGATGCTGTGTCTTCCTTACCAAGCCCCAAATACTTAAGAGTGGGCTTGTCAACCTTAAGGTTAATGTCCTCAAATTAATTTCTCCTAAACTCTGGCCTACTCTGTAGGTCTGGGTGGACTTTTATTGTAATAGCCTTTTTTGGGGGTATAATTTTAATACCAAACTCCTAGTAGTCATAGTGTTCCAGGCAATGTTACTATACATATAAAATATAAATATGTTACTAGGTATAAAAAACAACTCTATATGCACACCTATGTATGTATGTACATATATATCCTTTCAAAACCCCCTAATGTTCCTTATTGTTCAGATGAGAATTGCACTACAAACCATTTATTTAAAGGTGATACTTAACCTCTTGAATGTATATTGCCACTACTCTTATTTTCCAACTAACTCCAATTAGGAGTTAGTCTGCAAGTCACAAATTCTCTTAAGTACACCTGTGATCCTTCTCCCCCGCACTCCCAATTAAACTTTTCTTGTATCCACTTTGTGCATGAAACTGGAGCTTTTAGCACTGTGGTACATACCTGGAAGAGAGGACCATACATAGCAAGGTATGGATCCTAACCTGTGGAAGTTTCCCTGGGAAGGGAGAAACGTGTGTTAGTTAATATGAGGGAGTAAGAAGTATGTATTATTATCCTGGTTAACTTGCAGCGCCAGAGTGGAACCATTGATATTAGCCTTAGTGCTCTTTGTGAGATCAGGAAAAGGAGTGAGGTTGTTTAAGCTTGTTTTGTGGCGGTGGTCGTGTGTGTGTGTGTGTGTGTGTGTGTGTGTATGTGTGCAAAAATACATGTTTATGTAGTAAGGTTGTTGAGAAACAAGCTACATGCTGTTTATTCCTCCTCACTACCTCCCCCTCTCCCAAGTGAGTAGTTAAATATTTAGGTAATATTTTGTTACTTTGTCCCTAGTTTGTTACCCTACAGAAGAAAAAAAGAAAACCAACTAAATGAGCTTTCTGAGACTTTTCCACTCTCCTTTTAAATGCTAAGATTAAAATATCAATCACTGTATTTCATTGAGTAGGCATATGTCTGTAAAAAGTCAGTTTACCTCTTTTGGAGACTGAGCTTTGAGTATTGTCTTGGGGACAAATCCAAGACTCCTACCTTCAGTTAACTAGCCCAAAGCCAGAACTTGATGGGTTGTTCAAGTGATGGAACACCAGTCTGTTTTTGTTTTGTTTTTTGTTTTGGTATTTAATTATTCAAACTAATGGGCTTTTTTTTTTTCCCCCGTGGGTCATGAGGCCTGAACTCTGGGCCTGGGCACTGTCCCTCAGCTCTTCAGCTCAAGGCTAGCACTCTACCACTTGAGCCACAGAGCCACTTCCGGATTTTTCTGCTTATGTGGTGCTGAGAAATTGAACCCAGGGTCTCATGCATGCAAGGCAAGCACTCTACCACTGAGCCACCTTTCCAGCCCCTAATGGGCTTCATTGTAATGAGAGTTTTGAAAACCATTATGATAGGTGAAAGGACTGAGGATTAAAAATATTTTCATTTACAAATACATTCTGCTTTTAGGAAATCAAATCAAAATATGCAAAGATGTAAAATTAAGTGAAATGGAAGCTTTATTTAGGCTTCCATTATTTACATTACAAAAGGAGGATTTTGCTTTACAAAAACATTGGTGTCCTTGCTCCTGAGAACAGTGAATGCCCCTTGGTGCCTTTGGATCAGGACCTGAGTCCTTAGTAAGTTCTAGACACACTAGTGTTTCATGTAAAGCAAAGCTTACCCTGGCAGTGTTTGTTGGGTTGCATCAGGCATGGATGAGGATTTATACAGTCAGAGAAGGCCAGCTGAGAGGAGAGGTTTTGAGTGACATCCTTGGTAGAAAACAGAAAAGGTTTAACATTAGACTTTCAGGCTCCTGTCTAATCTTGATGTGAAGGTACCCCTCAAATGAGCCATTTTATATCTTTAGCTTAACCTGGGTGGTGGTTAGCGATTAAAGTAAAGGATCCCAAATCAGAAGTCAAGTTTTCTTTCTGTCTGTCTTGTTTCCAAGTAGATACTGCTGATAGGTTCACTCTAAGGATAGGTTCCTATTCCTAAGGATGGTTTCTATTTGATGGATGCAGTAAAGCCTTGTTAATGTTTTTAATTGTCTGTGAATTCTTCAGTTCACATTCAAATCCGAATGTGTTGCCCTATATACACATTGGTGAACCAGACAAGTAGTTCTCTTTCCCACCTTTCATCTTTACCTTTAAAAAAGATAACCAATTTGGTAATTATAGAATTGGGGCAGGGGGATGTCACTTGAGAGCACCAGTCTTGAGTGAAAAAAACCACTTGAGAGTACCAGGTCCCCTGACTTCAAGCTCCAGTTCTCATGCTAAAAACAAGACAAAATGAAGAACCTGTTCATCCATGCAGAGATTTACCTTTTGGCTTGTGTTTTATAAACATGATTGACTTTTTCATTATTTTCAGCTATTTTTTGTATTACAGATTGATAGTGTGATGGACTCTGAAGGATTAGGGCAGCTAGAATCTGGGCTCCTGAGAAGTGGGCAAAATTTTTGGAGACAAGGGCCCTTTTGGCTAATTGAATGTATTATTTAAAGAGCATATTGGCTAATTGGGGTAAATGCTCACTAACTTTCTAAGGCAGTCACATTGTGACAACTATCCTATTGAGCCTTTGTAAGAATTTCTTCTTTTTTATACTCATCAACAAATAGACTCAGTACTTTCAGGCTTGGCAAAATTGAGTAGAATGTACAGTTTCCTTATGGTGCTCCCTCCCACACACACGAAGGTCTTCTCCACTTTCAGCCACATTTCATTGATGGATTTTCAAGGACACATTGTTCTCTAAAGGTACAGTTTATGTGAGTGTTCCTTGTGGTCAGTTGATTCCGACCAATGTGTATGTCTCCATTATTTCTGTGTCACATAGAGAAATACCAGTGCCTTAAAATTCCTCTGTGCCTCTGCTTATTTATCCTTCCCTAAACTAATAATTATTTCTGTAGTGCTGCCTTTTTTCAAATGTCGCATTGACATCACATAGTGTGAACTTTTTCAGTTTTTACTTAGTTATATGCATTTAGGGTTCCTTTATGTCTTTATATAGTTTGATGGCTCATTTCTTTCCATGACCCCCCGCCTTTTTTTTTTTCAATACTAAAGGTTAAATTTAGGACCTCTATGGCACTTATTACATAAGTGCTCTACCACTTGAGCTATGCTTCTAGCCCTTTTTGCCTCGATTATTTTTATAGTCTTGACTTTCAGAGTCTTGCCTGGGTCTGGGCTATCATGGGCTGCAAATCTCCTACAAATCACTGGAGATGAGAGTCATGTGACTCTGCCCCCAGCCATTGTGCTTCCCCTGTAGCTGGGATAACTGGCACATGCCACCACTTCCAGCCATTGGTTGAGACAGAGTTATGAACTTCTTCCCTTACACCCTTTCTTATTCTTTCTTGTACTCTCTTGTTTCTTTCCTCCTCTCTCTCTCCTCCTCTTTTCTTCTCCCTTTCTCTCTCCCTCTCTCAACAATGCCTCCAGATCTCTTCCCTTCTGTTTACTGTTCAACCCGTATATGGTATTTTCTCAAATACCTTCATATACTGGAAATTTGGGCTTCTTTCTCTGATAATTTTTTTTTTTTGTATATTTTGTTTGAGTTTCTGGGTTTTTGTATTTTTTTTTTCTAGAACTGGGGCTTGAACTTGAGTTTTCTGGTTTTGTTCAGTTTTTTTCACTTACAACTGTTTTTCAACCTCTTGAACTATGCTTCTACTGCCAGCTTTAAGCTGGTTAATTGGAGATAAGAGTGTCTCTGATTTGTCTACCTAGTCAGGCTCTAAGTGGGGATTTTCAGTCCTCAGCTTCCTGTATTAAAGTTAGGATGATAAGCATGAGTCATGGCTTATCCATTCAAGACATATTCCTCCTTTCCACATGGTACCTTTTCTGAACTTGTTATGCTGAGTATCACACGTTTTTAAGCCTCTCCTTTTAGAGTTTGAAAATACTGTATCTGAGATATGCTTTCAGTATTTCCTACTTGAGATGTGCCTAACTCCCATTTTTCTCACTTTGCCCTCTGACTTCTGCTTGAGCATAGGATAAGGAGCTTGATCTGCTGGATTTGATGTTTCTCTTTCCTTCTTACATGTAAATGAAGATATTCATCAGTCTCTTAGTTGTGCTTTAGGTGTGGGATATGGGTAATTTTATTTTCCCTGTTTGTTTATTAATTTGACTTTTTTGGAGGATATGTGTGGTATGATCAGACTATTTTTATTTGTTTATTTTTCAGACAAAATTTCACTGGGTAGCCTAGGCTGTCCTCAAACTAGTTTTTTTTCTTCCTGTCTTTGCCTTTCAAATGCTGCGGTTATAGTTTTATATCACCATGCTCAGAAAAATGACCTTTTTGTTAGTCTCTAGCAGTGCCTGGTTTGTCATGAAATGATACTGTAATGGAATGATATATCCACTAGAGGTCACGTTATGCTTTCACATTATTTTAAAATACCTTTTTCTTCTTAGTGTTTGTGAAACCTACTTCAAAAATTGAAATAGAAATAGAAAGACTGAAATAGAAAAGGCCATTATTGCTTTTGCAACAGTGTTGTTTTATTGTTGTAAAGGAAAGAAGTCTAAAGTGAGTTCGTATAGGAATCATATGCTGTGATTAAAAAAAAAATCTTTGGCACTGTATTACTCTTTTGGTTAGGAAATTCACTTGTTACTGAAGGAACAATGAAATTTGAGACCCCCAAATTAGAAATAGTAACTTCTTTTACCATGAGGTACAGAATGATACTCACTTCCTGTAATTTCTTGGAAATGATTTTATGTAGATGTAATGCATTTCACACACAGGTTATTGTTTTCATTTGTTTATTGCTCATGGAGATTTGGAGCTCAGTCTACAAGGAGTGGTACCCACCCATATTAAAATTATCTGGGCTTCCAATGTCTAAATATGTAAAATATGAATAACAGCTATGGCTTCATTATGTTAAACCTCAATGTTAAAGTGAAAGTTCTATGCAATGAAGAAATGAGTTATTGGTAACTGCTTTGATTAAAGGAATCTCTAAAGTTCTGTCTTCTTCTTTTTTTTTTTTAACTATTTTTTTTGGGGTCCGGTTGTGGGGCCTGAACTCTGGGCCTGCGCTGTCCCTCAGCTTTTCAGCTCAAGGCTAGCACTCTACCACTTGAGCCACAGCACCACTTCCGGCTTTTTTTTCCTGCTTATGTGGTGCTGAGGAATTGAACCCAGGGCCTCAGGCATGCAAGGCAAGCACTCTACCACTGAGCCACCTTCCCAGCCCTTCTGTCTTCTTTTTTAAAGTTAGATTATTAGTTTACATTTGTTTCTCTAAAGGTGCCACCAAACCTAACAATAGGCTATCTTGAACTTATTTTGGTAGTAAATATTTATAAAATGAGCCTTGGTTTTGGGGACCATTTCTGTGGCACTCACTCTTCTGGGATGCTTAGTGTTTCTAAACTTTCTGTGTGGAACTGCTCCCTGATACAAAAAAAAAAAAGAATGCTGACTTCTGGGACTTTCTATTTTTGCAATTTTTTGTAGAATTAATGGATTTAGTTGTACAAATGCATCAGTGTTGTGCTTTTACATACATTTGGCCCTTCTGTGGATAATGCCAGGTTTTAAGTGCTAGGTAGTAAGATAACTAAGACATGAGTCAGAAAAGTGTGGTGTTAATTGAATCAGAACTTAAAATGCTTTCCTTATGTATCAGCCACAGATAAAAGAGGTAATTTATTGTCTTTACAGTGAAATGAGAAGATGATCATTTTTACCATTTAAAATGAATATAATTTTCAAACTTGGGTATGCAGGAATCATTGTGAGGATAAGTTGACCATTGTTGACCCAAAACAGGAAACAAATGGAATTTAAAAATAGATCCTGGGCTGGCAAGGTGGCTCAGTGGTAGAGCATTTGCCTTGCATGGTTGAGGCCCTGGGTTCGATTCCTCAGCACCACATAAGCAGAAAAAAAAAAAAGCCAGAAGTGGTGCTGTGGCTTAAGTGGTCGAGTGCTAGCCTTGAGCTGAAGAGCTGAGGGACAGCGCCCAGGCCCAGAGTTCAGGCCCCACAACCGGACCCCCCCCCCCAAAAAAAAGATCCTAATCTCTTTTACATTTTAAGTGTTTGTTATTTACTCTTATTCCTTTTGTTTTCTTGTTTTCAAAACTACTGAGATGGTCTCAGAGATTAAATGCAAATTTGCCTTATCAAAACCTGCCAGACCTTGGATTTACAGTCATAACCCTTACATTTTTTCAGACTGCTTCTTTAAAATGCCTTTGCTATTATAACAATGTATTATATATGCACCTGTTCTCATAAGGTTTATTGCTAGGAATCCCACAAAATGTTTTTCATGAATAGAGGTGTTAGACAGGTTTGGGATGTTAGGCCCATGCTTGTTTTGCCTCTGCCATTTATTCATCTATGACTTTGGAATGAGTTGTTTCATCTGTTAAATGAGAACTGCCATTGATACATGGTTTTCAAAAAAATTACTTAAAAATTTAAATAGTTATGCAAAGTTTCAGCTTGTCAGATTATAAGTATAATGCATAGTTCTCCCTCATCTTTCCCAATTACATCCATACCCTCAACTTACATAGTTCGGTTTTTACATATGTATATTGAAGACAGTGTCTGGATTTACCTGTCCTTCCTCTTTCAATTCATCTTCCCCATTTCCTTTGCCACCACCCTCAACAAAACTTACATAGTTGTTGAATGGGTGACATACTTCATATCTAGCCTACTGACTTCAGGAACATGCCAAGGGAATTGTGTGCCTACTGTTCAGGCTTGTTTGTTTAGGAGGTGACTGTATTTTTGTTTTCCCATTGTAGATAACAGACAAGAAGGTGTCTAGAAGACATGCCATTCTTGAGGTGGTGGGTGGTCAGCTTCGAATCAAACCGGTAAGCCTGCTAGTTATGATAGATTTTAACTTTTTAAATCTCTTATCCTTCTAGTGTCTGACTCAAGGTCCCTGTCTTCTAAGGTTCTAGAAATAGGGAATTCATATCAGAATATATCCTTCCCTTGGCTAGAAGATTCTTGGGAAGTAGATCTACAGTATTAAATTATATATATTTCTCACTGGATAAAGCTACATTTATGTAGTTAGAATTTTAATGAAATATGACTGCAAGTTCATCTATGCATTATAGTTTTACTCATAACTGGATATTCCAAATAAGATTCTGCAAGAAAGCTTATAACTATGTAATGGTTGACTTTTGCAGGGGAAGGAGGAGGGTAGTGACTGAAGTTGGTTTTGTTTTAGAGGTATATTTTAACAAATTCTGTAACTCTTTGTGTAGAGCTGAAGATTTCTAAAGTTTAGAACTTGTTCAACTTCAAGGTTTTATTTATTTATTTATTTATTTTAAAGGCCAAGAACGTTTATTAGTAAAGCAGAGTGAATGAAACATAAAAAGATAGTGCACGACCCAGCCATGGGTATGGGCATACCTGACCATAAATTCTTCATGATCTTAAAGCATTCAGCATAGCTGTGCTCAAATGGAGGTTGAGGGTTTGACTCATATTTATTAAGAGTGATTAAATGTACCAATTTCAAGGTTTTAAAGTGATTATAATTTGGAAGTTTCTGTTTAGGCTAGAGTTTTGATTCCTTGAATAACATCATTTGCAAGGACAGCCACCTTCTGGAAAAATCCTATATGGTTATTTCTTGCCATCTGTAGAATCTACTGTGTAAGAGAATGAAGTATATGCATGAGGGTTAGTTGATTGTGCACTAGATAGTGTGGTAGCAAAATTACTGTCATGGAATTAAATTCATTAATTTATACCATTTCAAATATTTCTTTCTTCTTTCTTTTCTTCTTCTTCTTCTTCTTTTTTTTTAAGTTGGTTGTGGGGCTTGAACTCTGGGCCTGGGCGCTGACCCTATACTCTTCAGCTCAAGGCAAGCACTCTACAATTGAGCCACAGCACTACTTCTGGTTTGCTGGTGGTTAATTGGAGATAAGAGTCTCACGGACTTTCCTGCCCAGGCTGGCTTTGAACCCCGATCCTCAGATCTCAGACTCCTGAGTAGCTAGGATTACAGGTGTGAGCCACTGGTGTCTGGCTCTAAAATAATTTTTATTTTAATCTTTCTGTACAATTTCATCTTGTATCATTATTAATGCTTTTATTTATTTTTATTTTATTTTTTTTGTCGGTTGTGGGGCTTGAACTCTGGGCTTGGGTGCTGACCCTGTGCTCTTCAGCTCAAGGTGAGCGCTCTACTGCTTGAGCCACAGCGCCACTTCTGGTTTTCTAGTGGTTTATTGGAGATAAGAGTCTCAAGGACTTTTCTGCTGGGGCTGGCTTTGAACTGCGATCCTCAGATCTCAGCCTCCTGAGTAGCCAGGATTACAGGCATGAGCCACTGGTGCCTGGCATTAATGCTTTCTTGGAACATAGATAATTATTTTTATCTTCCTATATTGATTGAATTGTTCCTAAATTTGAAAATTATCTAAAATTAAAATTACTTAAAATTAATTAAAATTGTTTAAATTTTAGTATTGGGAGAAATTTTAACTAGAGCTGAATTGACCTCATCTCAACCCTGAATAAGTCATTAAAAAAAAATGATTTCTATCTTGGGATGGGTATAGTGGCATATACCTTAATCCCAGCCATTTGAGAGGCCTAGTGGGAGAATTGTAGTCTGAGGCTGACCTTGGCTCTGGGCAAAAATGAGAAACTTTATCTTAAAAACAAAGAGAAAAAAGTTGTTTGGGGACCTAGATAAAGTGGTACAGTGGAGCTCTGAATTCAAAACCTCAGTAGTGCCAAATACAAGTAGTTTTAAAACTGATAGTTGAATATGATTAGGACATTTTTTTTTTTTCTGGTGGTACTGGGGTTTGAATTCAAGCCCTCACACCTCAGGCTTGATTTAGAGATAGAGTTTACGGTGTACAATCAGCTTCCCATTGTAGTTGGGATGGCAGATGTGGTGCTATGATGCCCAGTTTCCTCTTTTGAGATAGTCTCATGGCTTTTCTGTGGGCTGACCTGCAACCTAGATCCCGCCAAATACAGCACAAGTTGGCTGAAAGTCTTGACAACTTTTCTGCCCAGCTGGTCTCAAACTGCAGTCCTCAAGATCTCAGCTTCCAAAGTAGCTATGATTACAGACATGAGTCACTGGTACCTTGATAAGTTGAATTTTAAAGTTGGATGAATTTCTTTGTTTTCTAACATTTCTCTTTAAAAATGCTTTAACTTTTAGCCAGGCTTGGGTGGCTCACACCTGTAATTCTAACTACCCAGGAGGCTGAGATCTGAGAATTGTAGTTTGAAGCTAACCTAGCTAGGAAAGTCTGTGAAACTCTTGTCTCTAACAAACCACCAAAAAAAGCTGGAAGTGGAACTATGGTTCAAGTGGTAGAGTGCTAGGCTTGAGAATAAAGAGAAAAAAGCTTAGAGACAGCTTCCAGGCCCTGAGTTCAATGTTAAGATGCTTTAACATTTCATTATTTGTGGAACTAGTACATGAAGATAAGATACTGGCTCTTGAGGAGATGATGTTAGCTTTTTTAATGCATCATTTAAATTTAATCTTCATTCTGATATCAGCAGGAAGGAAATACATTATGAAGACAAACTGATGTTCTTTGTAGAAGACCATGTTATCAGTGTTCCTTAGTCTATGGGGTATCTGTAGCTGTCAGTGCTTTTATCACAGTTTGTTATCTTCTCATTTTGGTAATTGTATAGTTCAGGGAGTAGTTATATAACAATATATAGGCTTCTATTGACAAACCAAAACCAAAAGCAAAGATCTACATTGCTGTAGATTATTTACAAAACCCAGTGGCAGGGGGGAGGAGGGGCGGGTGGGATGAGATAGTGGAAGAAAAACTATGGAGTGGGTAGCAAAGTTTGGCAAGAAATGTATTCATTATCTTACTTATATAACTGCAACCCCTCTGTACAGTACCTTTACAATAAAGTAAATCCTCCCAAGCCCCAATGTTGTTGATGACAATAAAATGTTTGAATTATGGGAGTGGTTTATTTCACCTTGATTCTAGTTGAGATTTAATATGCCTCTCAATAAATTTTTAAATTTTTTGAAGGAAACTAGTAAATCTGTTTATCTTTGTTAACAAGGAGATAATGACAAAAATAATTCAAAATAGTGGACAATATACTGTCTTTCACTTTGATATTTTGCTGCTTTTGATTGAATATGAATGATGATCTTCATACTGGGAGTTTCATTGAAGAAAATAACATTTCTCTTTCAGGAAACTAGAAAGCTATGTTGTTTGAGAACTTTGGTTAGAATCTCTTCTTACAGTTTCTTATTTTTAAATTATATTAAGAAATTATTAGAAGAAAATAAGTGGAATAGGAGCTAGCCACTCTCAGGGAATCAGTGCATTTTAGAAAAGAAGTTGGGCTTATTTTTTTCATACTGAGACTTACTTATTTTTCATGTTTCTTAGCTCAGTGTGTCCAGTGGTCTTGGTTAAGAAAAACAGAAAAAAATTATATGTTTTTTATTATAAAAATACTGTACAAAGGGGTTACAGTTACATGAGTAAGGTAATGAGTACATTTCCCATCTAGCATTGTTACCTCCTCCTTTGTTTTTCCCTACCCTCCCTTCCCTTCCCAGCTTCCCAACTCCTTGAGCCCCCCACCCCCACCCCCCACCCCCGCCACTCTCTCCCTGGAAGTTGTAAAGTTGGTTTTCAGCATAGTGTCTTGTACATCTCATTGTTACAATGGGTCAATCTGTATCCTTATTTTAGCATTTTTCCCTTCCCTTCCCCAAATTAGAAAAATGTATATACAAAATGCAGGACACCAACATCAAATACAGTAAAAACAGGGGTTATTACAGGGTGGGTGGGTAGAAGAACATATAAAAGAAACAAACAAAAAAAAAACATAGTACACTATAAATATGTTAAAAACAATAGCAAGCAAGAAAAAAACTACTTGTATCCCTATCTGGGGTTCATTTCACTTAACATCATCTTATATGGTCATATGTACATAGCTTTTGATCTTTTCTGCTTGTCCTAGACATATACCAGTTATTGCAGATAAGGGAAATCATGGGACTTACGTTTCTTTGGTCCTGGATTACTTCACTTAATTTAATGTTTTCCAAGTCTTTCCATTTCCTAACAAATGGGGTGGTGTCATTCTTTCTGATGGAGGCATAGAATTCCATTATATATATATATATATATATGTATATTTATTTATTTATTGATTGATCCATTCATCTACTGAGGGGCATCTGGGTTGATTCCATATCTTAGTTATGGCAAATAATGCTGTGATAAACACAGTTGTACAAGCTGGTAGCTTTAGTATACCCTTAAAACAGAAAAAAAATTTAACCAATTAATTGATTACCACTTTTTTCTTGAATTCCTGGAAAATGGGAAGTATTTTTCTCATTTATGTATGAATAGTAATTATGCTACTTGTATATTCTAGACATACTGAACTTTTCAGTGTAAGTTATACTTAAATTTTTTTGATACCGATATTCTATATCAGTTCATATTTAGTTGTATTTTTTTATAATTTTGAGTTACTTCATCACTGTCTTCTTTTTCTGTCGGCTAGATACATACAAATCCGTGTTTTTATCAGTCTTCTGAGACAGGCCAGCTCTTACCAATGAAGAGAAATCTATGGTGCTGGCTGCATCCTGGAGATAGATTATCTTTGTTAGTCGACAAGTACATTTTCCGTGTTTCCTCTATACATTCTGAAACAGATCTGGAATGTACCTTAATGTAAGTTTGCCTGGTGACAGTAAGTAATACATTTGTAATCTAATTCTATAATCATCATAAATATGTCCATAGAAAATAATTTTAATATCAAACTATTTTGGAGAGTTGGTAACCTGTGTATGGGTGTGTATGTTGTGAATGCTTGTTTGTGTACATGAATTTTAGAAAACATTTTACCTTGGAAATCTATACCTTAGTAATGATTGGTCCAAAATTGAATTGTCTTGTACGTTTGTATTCTGAATTTCTATTCAGCAATTACTAGGATAGTTAATTTGAAATTGACTGCTTTTTTTCTCACTTTTGAAAGCTTGTTTGCATTAAAGTATCAACTTGGGACTTAGACCACATTCTTGTTATAAAAATACAAGAAATGTAGAATAGGGAAATTGAGGATATATACACATTAGAATAAATATACTAATATCCAGTATGAAGTTAAAATTCACATACTAGATTACTGAACCACTTGTTAGATTATAAACTAGACATATAGAATCAGAAGGGAAAATTTTTAGAGTATGTTTTCTAATTGCCCATGTTTTAAAATCAGAAATCACTTACAGTAAAATATAGACTAGTACCAGGGCTTGAGCCTGTAATTCTAGTTACTTGTGAGGCAGAGCTTGGGAGATTGCTCTTCAAGGCCACTTGGGCAAAAAAGTTTGTGAAACTCCATCTCAGACAATGGTCGGGCATGGTAGTATACCTGTTGTCCCAGCCACCCAAGGAAGCACAAAGATAGGATGCAATAGAATGTATCTGCTATTCTCAGTGACATGAGAAAACTAGCAGGAGGATTGTAACACAGGTCAGCCTGGTGTTAAGTGAGACTCCACCTCAAAAATAGCCACATAAAAAAGGTCTGGAGGCATTGCTCAAACGGTGGAGCAATGAACAACAAGCACAGTTCCCAGTACTTAGAAGTGAAATAAAATAATAGAAACAGAATCAAGTAAAAAAAAATCTTCATATATTTTGAAATTAACACATTTTTAAATAACTTCAGGGTCAAAAAAACTCATTAGGAAAATTAGAAATATATATATTTTTTTTTGGGGGGGAAAAGGGGGTCAGTCGTGGGGCTTGAACTCTGGGCTTGGGTGCTGTCCCAGAGCTCTTCAGCTCAAGGCAAGTATTCTACCACTTGAGCCACAGTGCTACTTCTGTTTTTCTAGTGGTTTATTGGAGATAAAGAGTCTCACAGTTTCCTGCCTAGGCTGGCTTTGAACCTTGATCCTCAGATCTCAGCCTCCTGAGTAGCTAGGATTACAGGTGTGAGCCACCAGAGCCCAGTTTAGAAAATATTTTTAACAGGATACTGAAAACACCTTAAAAATTCATACGACAGCTCAGTTCATTTTAGTTGACCAAAAAGGGCAAGTGAAGTCCAATTTAAATACATAGAAGTCAATGAAGTAAAAAATAGACAAAAAGAAGATCAGTAAAACTATAAATTGGATTTTTGAAGAGATTAATGGAATTTTTCTTTTTGTGAAAATACTGTACAGAGGGGTTACAATTACATGGGCAAGATAATGAGTACATTTCTTATCAAGCATTGTAGCCTCTTCCTTTGTTTCCCTTTCCCATCCCATCCTCTCCCCCCTCTCCCCCTCCCCCATCCAACCCTCCTCTCCCCATCCTCACCAAAGTTGTAAAGTTCGTTTTCGACATACGACTTGTACATCTCATTGTTGCATTGGGTCCACCTGTATTCCTATTTAAACGATTTGTTAGATTAATGAAATTTTAAAAATCTTCCGTCACACTTACTGAGAAAATTAAAAAGGAACAAAATATAAATTATATCAAGAATGACAGAGAGGATACAATTATTGATACCACAGACCTTCAATAACTAGTAAAGTTAAAGCAGGATTGTGGGAAAAATATACAATTTTTCGCTCTGGGCTTGGGTGCTATCCCTCAGCTCTTCAGCTCAAGGCGAGCACGCTGCTGCTTGAGCTACAGCGCCATTTCCCGTTTTCTAGTAGTTTTATTGGAGATAAGAGTCTCACAGACTTTCCTGCCTGGGCTGTCTTTGAACCATGATCCTTGGATCTCAGCCTCCTGAGTAGCTAAGATTACAGGTGTGAGCCACCGGCAAAGAATACAATTTTTTGATTAAAATTATTCCCACGGACTTAAACTCTGAACATATCATAGAAAAACAATTGTTCTATACCAAGGGGAAATGAGAAAATATTATTTCAAACTATGCCCTTAAATTTGATGGCTTAAATACATGGTTACATTTCTTGAAAAGCGCAGTTTTCCAGTATAATATAGGAAGTTTGAGACTATTTCATAAGTGGCAGTATTGGCCAGAAATCTGATAGCAGCTATAGGTGAGCTTGAACTCAAAATTTGATAAATCTCTTTTCTAATAGCTTAACTAAATTAGCTAATGTTTGCATTATCTCTTAAATACAGGGCGGTCGGTGGTCTTGAGTTTTCTAAATTGCTGTGGTTTCAAGGCCACCTTGGAAAGACTAATGTATTTTATGGCAACATGCATGACAATACATGAAGAACATATTCAGATTCATATATTTTATTCTATAATCTGTTTTCAAAAATTTCTTTGATAAAAGCACAACTCTGCAGTCAGTTGTATTAAAAAAAAGGTTTCCAATGCTATGGTTACCAGCAGAAGTGTTTTAAATGATTATAAAGCATATTTTTAATTTATCTTACAGAAACAGTCAATCATTTGATGAAAATGATATATTGAATGAAATACCAAAGTCTCCAGTGATAAATTTACCTAATAAGACAACTGGTACCTCACAGTTGGAAAGCAGCCCAGAAATAACCAAGAGCCAAACGTCCACAGTGAATAACCTGGTGAGAAACTTAAGATCTCATCTATTTCCAACCTGTTCTTCATGTTATTTTTCAGAAGACAAAGACCACTAAAATCAGGCATACCATAATAGTCTTGTTGGTGTTGCTCTGCTTTTGTTAAGCACTAGAGAATACCTCATTGAGCCAACACTTCAACTAATAAAGATTTCAACTAATGATTCTTCAAAAAATTTAAACAACTCAGTCCATAGTTGGAGTTGGACATTTCAGCTTTCTGCATAGTACAGATAATTTTATAAATTCATTAAGGATTCATGATTATCTTTATGAATTAATTTGTAGTTGCCCTTTAGTCTTTCCTAGGTGAATGTAGTACAAACCCTGCCCAGAGGAAAAGAATCCTTCCAGCTTGGATGTTGGCAGAAAATTTAAGTGATCAAGACCTTTTAGCACCTATTGTCAGTGGAGGTAGGTTTTTGTTTGTTGACTTCTAAGAAAACATTAAGCAAAACTCGAAGATTCTTCTGAACCAATATAGAGTAGTTTGTTGTGTACAGTGTAGCTTAACCTAAGAATTTAGTTGTATTTATTTTTTTGAGATAAGGTCTTTGCATATAGGCAGGCTGGCCTTTGATACCTCAGTGCTCTATTGCATGCCCTTACTGAGGCTAAGAATTCTTTAGATCTGTACCTGCATTATAGCTTAAAGCATAAGCTTTTATTTTATGCCATTTATCAAATGCCATTCTGCTGATTGTTTTTCATTTAAAAGTACTGTTATAGTCCAGACTTAAGATACTAATATTGATTTTCAAATGAACCTGTTGGCATCATGTCTGAGATAAAAGGGAAGCACAATAGGAGCACTTAAAGTTAAATTAATTAAATAAAAAAATGCCAGATGCTGGGAGATTCAAAAAAGATCCGACCTCTGTCTTGGTACAGTTTACGGAGATGGCAAATACAGTGATTTATGTCTTCGGTTGGATATCAGTTGTTTCAGGCTTCTTAAGAGTCTTTACTAATTGTTATCTTCAGGCACAGTGTTATTAATTTGGAAGTATTAGAGCTTTTGCAGGCTAGTTTAATCAAAGGAGAATGTGTAAGGTTAGAATAGCTCTCCACATCTAGGTAGTGGAGTACAGTTAAGTCTCATGGGAGATGGATGGTCAGTCAGTCCCTCCCACTTCCCTCCTGTACACAAGAGCTGTATTCTTGTTTCTCTTTCCACAGCTCAGGTCTTTGTCTTTGATTTTGAATATTCTTTGGTTTGCCTAACTTCTGGTGTTGGCCTAAGTCTCCTTTCCTTAAGCCTTCATTGCTAACTAGTTATTAGGTAGCTATGTCTTCTCAAGGCAACATTTCATTAAGAAAAACATTTTGGCCCATGGTGAACCAGGCCTCTAGGTCTAGGATCTCTAAAAAGTCCTAGTGAGAAGGGAAATAATTGGCAACTGTAACACATATATTTGCATGTACATGCAAGGTTAGTTAAAAACATATTTTAATAGTTTTTAAGTGTTTCTAGCTCTTCTGAGGGCTATGGCATTATTTATTTGTTTATATTTATTTTTAATCAACAACATAAATAATTATCTATATTTGTGGGGTTCAAGTAATGTTTTTTATTTATCATTGCTTTGTTTCTTTTTATTGCTGAAGAATATTCAATTGTTTACCATATCATATTGTTTACTCATTGTCCTTTTGATAGACATTTGAGTTGTTTGAAGTTTTGGGTTGATATTCTTATCCAAATACATTTTTTTTTTTTTTTGGGTCCAGTCGTGGGCCTGAACTCTGAGCCTGGGCTGCTGTCCCTCAGCTCTTCAGCTCAAGGCTAGAGCTCTTCCGGCTTTTTTCTTTTTGCTTATGTGGTGCTGAGGAATCGAACCCAGGGCCTCAAGCATGCAAGGCAAATGCTCTACCACTGAGCAATCTTCCCAGCCCTCCAAGTACATTTGTGAACATATGCTTTAATTTCTCTTGAAAGAATATTGAATAGTGGAGCTGCTGAGTCAATGAGTAGATATATGTTAACTTTCTAAAATGCTGCAAATCTTTTTCCAGAATAGTTGTACCTTTACACAGTCCTTGGAAATACATGAGAAGGTTCTAGTTACTCCATGCATTCACCAATCTTGTGTGTGTATATATATATATATATATATATATATATATATATAAAAGTATATATATATATATCAAACTATATATCTAGTTATATATATGTCTATATATCTATCTATATAGATATATTGGTAAGTAAAGAATTGATTTTTTGCCAGGCGCTGGTGGCTCACACCTCTAATCCTAGCTACAGAGGAGGCTGAGATCTGAGGATCATGGTTCAAAGCCAGCTCTGGCAGAAAAGTCTATGAGACTCTTATCTCCAATTAACCAGTAGTAAACTGGAAGTGGCGCTGTGGCTCAAGCAGTAGAGCGCTCGCCTTGAGCTGAAGAGCGCAGGGACAGCGTCCAAGCCCAGAGTTCAAGCCCCATGACCGACAAAAAAAAAAAAAAAGGAACTGTTTTTTTCTTATGAACTTGGTCTTGGGCACCCTCAGGTTGATCACTTATGGCTAGTACTCTATCACTTGAGCCACACTTTGTGCTTTCGCTGTTGTTAAGTAAAATATGGTTACTTGAGCACAAGCACTGTGATACTGCAATAGTTGGTCTGATAACAAAGGCAGTTACTAAATGGGTACCAGAATATAGCATGGATACACTGGACAAAATAATGATGAGTGGGAGGGAACAAGATGGTGTAAGATTTCAGTGTGTTACACAGAACATCATGTGATTTAAAATGTATGAATCGTTTCTGTAATTTTCCATGGTTGACTATAAGTGAAACTGTGGAAAATGTAACCATGTAACTAAAGGTAGATAGCTAAATAGTATTTTTATATTGGTTTTGTTGATATTTCTCTTTGAAAAGATGAACATTATTCCATTGATATTTCCTGACTTTAAAGAAGAGATTAGTATTTCAGCCCATGTGCCTATGCTTTGGAACAGTGTAAACTGACTACAGCCAATGGGTCAAGTTTGGCCCATTGAATATTTTTACAACTAAAGTCTTATTGGCATACAGACACAATACATGGCTACTCTCTAACTCTACAAAGTAGAGTTGGGTAATTGTGTCAGACACAGTGTGGCCCACAGAACTTGAACTGTATACTCTGTTTTTTTTTTTTCCCCAGAAAAAAAAATTACTGACCCCTGCTTTAGTACATTAAAATAGTGACTACAGATTGTTCACATACCTATATCCTGGCTCTACCGGAATCTTTGGAGAAATTGTTTATAGTTACAATTTGCTTAGGAATATTTGTTGAGTACCAGTCTTGTACTAGGCACATCAGATGATCATTTCTGGTGTAGAAAAGATAGTTGTACATATTTTCCCATTAAAACAAGTAGATGACACTTTTCCTTTTTTTTTTTAACCTTTTACTTTTAAAATCTTTATTCTTCTCCTCCTTACCTACCCTTACCTTTATCTTTATCTTACCTTCCTTTTTTCTTCAGTGTTAGGGATGGAACGTCAGGTGTTGTAAATGCTAGGCAAGTACTCTGCTTCTGATCTACATCCCAGCACTCATTTTTTTCTTTACTTATTAGATGGTTTATGAATTTGTTACAAAATATGATACTGACTTAGGTTTACCAACTCACTGGAATTTGGGTAAGTATGGGATACAGTGTCCATTGTCACCTTGAGACTTTATTAGCAATCTGTAGATGTCATTCTCCTTTTGAGTTGCTTTGGGTTTCTTAAGATAACTGTGGACGTTAGGGACTCTATAAATATATGTAAAGTTCATTAGGTCAGATTTTCTGGGTCAGATTTTCTCTTAGAGAAATTTTTTATAACTTCAAACTATGGTAGCAAGATTTCATCAGTTAAAGTCAGTTAGCTATTTAATTCATACTATTCAAACAATAAATGAAGTAGCAAATTATAAACTTAGTTTATATATCGTACCTCATTTACTTCTAATAATTCCATGAATTATTATTATAATTCCCATTTTGCAAATGAAGCTGAAGCTCAGAGAAGTGAGGTAAAACTCTTGAGGTGTAAAACTCATGTTGCCTCTTGGCCTGGCACGCTCCAGGTTTAGCACCATTGGCCATGTGCTGCTGTTTTGTACTTTGTGAAATTTGTAAATAAATGTTTCCAAGTTGACATTCTATGAATGGAGCTTTAATTCTACATGCTATTCTATTTGTGTTTTATTTCTTTTTTTGAAGATTGACACTTGAAGATATAGAAATACTCTTTTGTATGTGTATTTCAGGTAATGGCGTCATCCAGGGAAATGGAAAAGAAGGGAGCTGCAAAAAATCCACTCTACTAGATATGACACAGCAAGGCAGAAAGCGATTGATTTCATCAGGAAATTCAGAAAGTAGATCAGCAGAACAAAACTCAGGGAAAAAAAATAAAAATATTGATCAAGAAGAGCCTGTCATTTCATCCAAGGTGATTTTAGAAAAAACAATCTTTATTTCATTTTTTATTTATTTTTATTTGTTTATTTATTTTACTGTCGGTCATGGGGCTTGAACTCTGGGCCTGGTGCTGTCCCTCAGCTCTTCAGTTCAAGGCTAGTGCTCTAACACTTGAGCCATAGTGTCACTTTTGGTTTTCTGGTGGTTTATTGGAGATAAGAATCTTACAGACTTTCCCGCCCAGGCTGGCTTTGAACCTCAGTCCTCAGATCTCAGCCTCCTGAGTAGCTAAGATTACAGGCACCTGCCTCATTATTTATGTTCTATGTTACATGTTCTAGGTAGTAAGTAAACCTTCCCAGCCTTTTGCCTAGGATAAAGAGGTAAGAATTAATTATACTATATACGTCAAGAAGAAGAAGACCTGCTTTTTATTATTGAGTTTATGAAAATAAAACTAGCTTAATTTTTAATGTACAGGTTAATGTACATTGGAGAAAATAAAAAGATTGATTTAGAAATTTTCACACTGGGAAAAAAGGGAGTCTACTTATCTCTGGTCATAATTTGGTGCCTCCGTCCTGAAAACCTACCTCTTCCATTCCACAGTGAGAAACTGATTTCTGTCTCATGAAGCAGAGGCAAGAGTGAGAGTAGTATGTGAAAGACTCGTCCTCTGTGATAGCTTGTGACATTCCATTTGTTCTGAGCACACTCTTCCAAAACCAGCCCTGTTCCTTTTACTCTTTATAAGACTAAAATGACCCACAAAGCTCTGCCATTGGTTTACAAGTATTAGGAAAACTATCACCATTAGCCACTTCTCTCCAAAGAAGAAAAATGCCTAAATTTTTTGCCCTGGGGCCATCATTCTCTTGTTCCTTTTTTAAAAAGTATCTGAAAAATAGGCCTCATTATCTTTGAATATCCAGTGTTAAGGAATGCCAATTCAGCAAAATTATTCTAATGAGTTAGTGAAAACTGAAAGAGGAAAGAAAAGGTCTATAAATACTCTAAGATCACTGTGGATGTGATTTTGCAGCGGATTGTTCAGAACTGTCCTTTTCATACTTAGAGAAGAAAGGATGGGAGGGAGGAAAAGGAAAGTACAGGAGAGGAGAAAACATAAGAAGAGTTAGAAGCCTAATGGAGATCCAAATACAGGAGATCTAAATACAGATTGAAAATCTCTAATCCCCTAATCAGACATCTGAAATACTCCCAAATCTGAAGCTCTGCACACTAATAAGATATTCAAAATTATTTGAATTTGGGCTCTGAAATTTCAGATTTTGGATATGCAGATTAGGGATGCTCAACTGTATATCTATGTGCATATTCTGAAATAAGAAAAAAAACTCTGAAATCTAGAATATTTCTAGTTGCAGTCATTTTGAATATGGGATACTCAGCTGTAGTAGACCTCCATCTCACACTGTTACTCAACTTGCACCAAGACTCCTAAAAACAGTAATTCTAATCTAAGAACAGTAATTCCTAATAAAGCCATCAGGAGAGAGATTACTTAAAATGTTTCCTACCATAAGATAAATCCTTGAAGAGAGATCAGAAGAGAATGAAGTAAAAGACTAGGAATGTAAGGAAGACAGTTATTTATTAACATAGTCAAGAAATAGAATTACTGGGCACTGACAGTGCAAGCCTCCAATCCTAGCTACTTAGGAGGCTGAGCTCTAGAGGACTGTAGTTTGAAGCCAGTCCAAGCCAAAAAGTCTGTAAGACTATCTCTAATTAAATGGCAGAAAGCCAGGCTGGAAACATGGCTCAGTTAGGAGAGTACTATCTGAGCAAGCAACCTGAAAAAGTACAAGGCCCCAAGTTCAAACTCTGGAACTAACAAAGAAAAAATAGGAAAGAGAGAAAGAAATAGAATCTGAGCCAAGGCAGTGACTTTAAGGCTGGTGAGGAAGCATTGGATTAGAAAAATATCTAGTAAGCAAAATGGTAGCACTAATTATTCAGATCTGGGAAAAGTCAAGGAAAGTAATGACAGGGCGACTTCCAAATTTCTAGATAGAAGGAATGACTATATTGTAGTGTCAGAAACCGTGGTAGAGAATAATACAAAGGCAGAATTTCTGTTTTGGCATTTTGAGTTTGAGGAGCACACAATATTGAGAAGAAATGCTGAGCTAGTGGCTGAATATATGAATTAGCTTAGGAATGAAACAGGGAGGTTGGAATTATGCAGTTCTTAATGTATGGATGCTAATGGAATTGATGGACTTTTAAGACAACTTAGCCACACAGACATTCTTGCCAAGGGGAGCTTGGAAATGATAACAGATTACCTCACTGAATTTGTATTAGAGGAAAGTTCTTTATCCTGTCTCTGGCAATACATTGAGTTCAGATGGTTGAAGGGCAGGGAAGAGCTTTGGGGCAAGTTATCAGACTATTTTACTAGCTTTATTAGTGTATTCTAGCCACTGCCAAGCACCAAAGGTACCTTCCAGCAGTTTCTGTTGCAGGAGATGTGGTCATTCTTAGGAATTTCTAGCATTCCATACATTTCCATACTTTTTTTTTTAACATCTCAATCTAATCTTAAGAAATAAGCAAGGTGGGGATGCTTACAAAAAAATTGAACCCCTCTGTCTTCTACCTACTATAGAGAGAGCATCTTCCATCTCTCCTGTTCCTTGGCTTGTCACCTCAATGACTGGTTCAAGCTTATAAGCTCTATCTTTGGCACAGTACTTCTAAGCCTCAGTAAACTTACAGATTACTTCATGTAATGGATTTTGGAATCATTTATAAATGATTGAAACCATGGGTGTTAAATTTTGAATGCCAAGGGTCTTTTCTGTATCAATATTTCATGGAATTTTATGAAGAGAATTAAGAATTCCAGGTTTGGAGCTTCTTCAAATATATTTAAGAATCCCTCGTCCATAGTATTGTCACTGGCTTTCATGTTTCTTTCACTTCAAAATAAGTTAACATGTTAAACATGCTCCTTGTGGGGATTTAAAGTGATTTTTTAAGTAAAAGAGAGTTTTCTCTATATTTTGTGGAACTAAAATAGGAAATTGAATATGATGTTATACATTTTCTTTCTTATATTTCATTTTCTTTGGGCTTTTCACAACATTAATACATGCTTAGTGTTAAAAAATAGACTATAGGAACATGTGGAATAAAGAGGGAAAACTTAGCTTTGTCCTGTTCTTCCATCCCATTGTCTTACTAATACTTTTCTATGATTCTAAATGTTCTAATTGGATTTATACAAGTAGACATATAAATATACAAGGAGCTAAATGGCACAATAGTATATATACTGTTCTTGTTAAAAGCATCTTTAGAGAGGTTACTCTTATTTCAATTTCTGCACAATGTTTCATAGGAATGTATTCTAATTTATCATTTCCCTACTTTTGTCTTTTTTTTCCCCTGTAATAAATGGGATAGGCTGCTTAGGGTGATTTTTCCTCCATCTCCCTCAAACTACTGCTATGGCCAGAAGCTGGGGTCAGAGGTACTAAACATAAGTATCTCACATTTGAAAGGAGCTCCCAGCAATGAGGATCTATTCTTCCTCATTGAACCTTTTGAAATGTATATGAAGACTTCACCCTCCTACTCCCAGGCTTTGTATAAAGAAAATAGAGAGGATGAAAGGTTTAAGGTATGGGGAGTTTGCAGTTTGTTGGGAGAAGTTATTGCCTCCCTTTCTGAAATCAAGAGGAGAATGACACTCTAAGAGAATTATCTCTGCCATTTCTAAATACCAACATGAACCAGAGACTGACGTACTGGATATCTAGTGGATCTGCTGATCACTGTTAAACAGGGAAAATGAAAACTGGACTGTCAAGTAAGTGGGCAGGTTAGGATTACTCAATTCCTAGTTCAGACTTCTAGTTGCTGGAATGTGCCAGTTAGTTCTGCAGTAGAACAGGATGAGATTGGGGAGTAGTTGAGCAGTTTGGAAGTAGAATGTATGGTTTAGTGCCACCAGCCAAGAAATAGCCAAGTAATTGCTGTTCTCATTGCTTATCTGTTAGTATACAGAACTATTATAAAATCTAGGTTCATTAGCAAGATGATAGTCATTGAAGTAATGTTTTGAAGTTGTATACTATGTTTCCTTAAAAAGAAAAGAAAAAAATATTAAAACACCTAGTTTTAGCCCAATAATGTTGTAAGATAAATCATACCAGAAGCCACACTTTGAAATATAGAATATTGGAGTCTTTATTACACATTTAACAGACTGCAGGCCACCCGTTGTTACAGAGTCCCCCAAATACACATAACACCTCTAGGAAACATGCAAAAGAGGAAAGAAAGAACAAAAACAATACGAACAAGCCAATTCACCTTCAATGGAGAGCTGAATTGGGATGCTATGGTACTGGAGACGAGACAGGAGACAGGACACAGGACAAGATCACATAGACTCACGTGGCATGGCCTCCTGGCAGCTAGGCTAGTCCAGGCCTAAATAGGTCAGCGCAGGGGGCAGATCCTCAGGAAATTCCCAGTCCCAGGCACTGGATTCAGTAACCTATCAGCCAAGTGCCCACCCCTGCCTCCAGGGATCTGGGTAGGTGGTTTTCTTCCCCCAGCTTGAAGGCAAGATGCCAGACCCTAAAATCCACCATGTGGCCAATATGGTGCCAGCCAGACCTGACCTCCTTACTTCAGTAATATGTTAGTAAATTTGAGCTATTGGAATTAAGCAATGAAACTAGTTTCTAGATGACATCCATCATACATGAATCCTTATTTGACAACGGAGTGAGCATATGTGTAGTTAACACATTGTCATGAGCCTAGAGGTGGTTATCAGGATGACTGGCATTTATCTGGGCAATGTTCATTCTCTACAGGAAGTGTTAAGTCATTAGAGGTCTTTTTAAACAAGACTAGGTTTATTCCTTGTGCTGGTAGTAGGCGTAAATTTAAAAAAGTTCTACAATTCTAATAAGAATATTTTCTTGGTGCAGAGCACCTTTAAATTAAATTGGTTAAACAGAAACTTATTCAGACCATTTCAAAGGAAACATACTTTTTAGTCCGAATGGGTTCTAACATATCTTCATCAAATTTATTTTTGAGCATGGAGCAAGTTTAATGGTTTCTGATTTTTTTCCCTGATCTTTTGTAGGAAATACTAGATTCATTTTCTCCAATTACATTAAGTAATACAAATGTGAACAGTACAAAGACTAAAACACAGAGAAACAAAACTGTTCTTGATGAACACGAAGTTGTGACTAAGGAAACACCAAATGAAGAGGACAAGGTGGCAAGTTGTTCTGAGAGTTGTTTGAGTGTCCAAAGCAAGTCATTCCCTACTGAGTCTGACAGATGCCATCCTGATTCTGGCTCTGATCCCTCTAGTCCTGAAACTTTGCATGCAAAGGCAACTGATTCAGTTCCACTAGATTCAGAAGGAAACAAGGTCAAGAGGACATCCTGCATGTATGGGGCAAACTGCTACAGGTAAAATGAACTCAGAGGTAGAATATATTGCTACTATTCAGTAGCATAGAGCCATGGGGATCTGTGCTATAGTGTATTAAAAACCTAATAAAAACCCACTGACTTAAAGGTTGGGAGCTTTACCATGTTTCTACTGTTATCACTGGGTTGCACTTTCTGTATGCGTTCTAGCAAATCCTGCCAGAGGCTTTTAAGATACAATGGGGAATTAAATGTTTTATAGGTAGACATGCTGACTAATGCAAAGGTCTAAATACTGGCAAATCTAGACTTGAAAATGGAATCATTCAGACTTAAATACCTGCTTATGTAATGGCTCAGTACTAGAGAGATGGTTTCATAAATAGTTGTTGTACATAGTCTAATTATTAAGATAACTATAGATTGCTTTGGCATCATACCACAGTTGTGTACTTTCCTTTAAATTTTTTCTAATGAAAATAGATTTTTTTTTCTAATTTTGTATTTAGAATTAAAAAATGAATTTTTGTGAGTTTAAATGATAATCTCTTACGCTATGGCATCATTATAATGTTTATAATTACATGGCTATAATTACACAGTCTCATTTCAAAAATACTTGTTTACCAATGAAACTTGTCGAAATAAATAACATAAACAGTGCATGCTAGTACATTTTCGGTCTTCCATGCAAAAAGTGTAATTGTATCACATATTCTATTTATTTTATGTTCATTATTTCTCTTAAAAGTACATACTCATTTTAGAAGCCAGGCGCCAGTGGTACACACCTGTAATCCTAACTACTTAGGAGGCTGAGATCTCAGGATTGCCCAGGCAGGAAAGTCCATGAAACTCTAATCATGACTAAACTACCAAAAATGCCAGAAGTGGACCTGTGGCTGGAGTGGTAGAGCAATATCCTTGCGCAAAAAAAGGCTCAGGGAAGAGTTCAGGCCCTAAGTTCAAGCTCTAGAACAGGCTCCAATTTTTTTTTTTTTTTGGGGTCCGGTTGTGGGACCTGAACTCTGGGCCTGGGCGCTGTCCCTCAGCTCTTCAGCTCAAGGCTAGTGCTCTACCACTTAAGCCACAGTGCCACTTCCGGCTTTTTTCTTTTTGCTTATGTGGTGCTGAGGAATTGAACCCAGGGCCTCAGGCATGCAAGGCAAGCACTCTACCACTGAGCCACCTTCCCAGCCCTCCAATTTTTTTTTTAAAGTATGTTGTCATTTTAGTATTTGGATAAATGCTAAAATTTTTTATTCATTTTTGTTAAAAGATGATTGAGGATGATTGAATATTTTGTCTATAACCATTTATTCATGTTTAGTTTTAATCAGCCTTAGCTTTAGTTTTTTTAAACTAATTTTGATATAATTGATACATCAAAATCTTTAACACTGGAACCAAAAATCCAAAATGTTTTTGTAACAAAAGGGAGAAAATGACATATATTGAGTTCTTGTTATTTGTATACATCATAAAATCCCATTTAAATGTAGCTTTTCTTCAATTTCAATGTTACTGGTTTAGTTCAAGCCTCATGTTCTCTTAATCTCCTATCTCTATACTTCCCCTACGTTTATACCATTGTTGCCTCAGTCATTTGCCCATGGGTAAGAAAGGAGAGAGAGCAAGAGAGAGCAAGAGAGAGCGAGAGAGAGAGAGAGCGAGAGAGAGAGAGAGCGGTTTGACATTTCTAAAGCAATTTTATCTTGCCCTTTATTAAAAAAAATAACAACACAATAACATCTAGCTTTGTTTGTAGAAACTGTTGCTTCCAAAAAAGTTTTTCTGAAGGCAGATGTGGTAGTGCATACCTGTGATCTTAGATAGCACTTGGGAAGATGAGGCAAGGGGAATTAGAGAATTTAAGACCAGTCTGGACTATACAAAGAGTTCAAGTCTGGCCTGTATGAAATAGTCATCTTATATTTTTTAAAAAAGGAAAATAAGGGGCTGGGAAGGTGGCTCAGTGGTAGAGCGCTTGCCCTGCATGCATGAGGCCCTGGGTTCGGTACCTCAGCACCACATAAGCAAAAAAGAAAAAAGCCGGAAGTGGTGCTGTGGCTCAAGTGGTAGAGCGCTAGCCTTGAGCTGAAGAGCTGAGGGACAACGCCCAGGCCCAGAGTTCAGGCCCCACAATTGACAAAACCAAACAAAAAAATCTTTCTGAAACGTTTATTCTTTGGCGTTATACAGTTTTTCTATTAAGGCTGTATATTTCCTTAATAAACCTTAAAAATAATATATAAATTGGAATTATTTCTTACTAATGAATAAAATATTTATTCCTTAATTTGATCTATAACTTTCATCTATGAAAGGTCACACAAATCATTTCAGAGTTAATAGGATATGACTATGTTTTCACCTCTAGTAATTGTGAAGTATCTTGAAGACAAGTGAGAATGAGGAGTGCTGAGCCCTCACATTTGAAAACACCAGAGGCAGCCAGGACAATGAGTCTTCTTTGCTCTTTGTCACTTGCCAAACTTCTTGTCTTGGGGCTTAGACAATAAGAAAAGAGTTCAATGTTCAGGAAGGAAGGAAGGACCCTGAAAATGAAAGCCTAGACATCTAGGAGGAAAATATGGTATAAATAGAAATTAATCTTGGTTAGGGTAAACAATAATAATTTATATGGCATGTAAAATACACATGAAATTAAAATATTTGAAAATAGCATAAACATGATTGGGTTATGGGAGTAGGGAACCTATCATGAATGAACTAATGCCTTTCTCACGCGAGTAAATTCTTGCTTTCTTGGTACTATAAGAGTGGGGTGTTATACAGTAGGTCCACACCTCATGTTTTATCTGTAACAACTTTTGCCTTCCTTCCATCAAGTTATATCTCAGCAGGAGGCAATTGCCAAATGCTGTCCTTATCTTGAAATTTCCAACCCATAGGACAAATGTTTCCAATCTCTCCTTATATATTACTTACTTTCTTTTTTCTTTTTCTTTTTTGTCAGTTGTGGGGCTTGAACTTTGGGCCTGAATGCTGTCCCTAGGCTCTTCAGCTCAAAGCTAGTGCTCTACCACTTGAGCCACAGCACCACTTCCAGTTTTCTGGTGGTTCATTGGAGATAAGAGTCTCACCGACTTTCCTGCCCAGGATGGTTTTGAACCATGATCCTCAGATCTCAGCCTCCTTAGTAGCTAGGATTATAAACATGAGCAACTGGTGCCCAGCTTCTTTTTTATTTTTATTTTGTCAGTTGTGGGGTTTGAGCTCAGGGCCTGAGTGCTGTCCCTGAGCCTTTTTGTGCTCAAGGCTAGCACTCTACCATTTGAGCCACAGTGCCACTATCATCCTTACATATTTCCAATAGCTAAAATAACCCATATAAACAAACACTATCCCAAATTTTCATGAATTTTAAGATTGTGAAAGAGGCCTGGGACTGAAGAGTTTGAGAAATACTTTTAGAACAGTAGAATGAGCTTTGTGTAGTCAAATGGGTTTAATGATTAAGAGGACACATGGGATGTTGTAGAAGAGTTCTAAAAGGATTTGTTCTGCTCATTTTCTTAGCAGATGGTGCATAGATGTAAGTATTTTATTTAAACTTTTTAAGAAACATATGTTGGTGATATTTCTATTATGTGTTTATTATGGACATATGTGTGCTTATAAAGCATTTGACACTAGAGATTTATAGTTTCTGTGAGAGTCCTGTATTGACTAGATATCATCAACTTTATATTATTAACATAGTGTGTGGGTTCTTATTCTAAAACAATCAGTTGTGTATTGCTTGATACCTGCCATAGCCACTAGATATCTACAGTAGTCCTTTGTCACCATCATAGGAAGAATCCTGTCCATTTCCAATGCTTCAGCCACCCTGGTGACGCCGACTATGGAGATGTACAAGTTGTGGGTGAAGAAGAGGTTGATAGCCGGCCTGAATGCCCCTATGGGGCATCTTGCTACAGGTAAGGAACTTGAGTGTTTGGCTCTACCTCTGATGGGAAATTCTCTTCTTTTTTAAAATTTATTTTTTCTTATATTTAAATAGTTGTACAAAGGAGTTTAAATTCACCCTGGCCAATTTATGTGTACAATGCATCTTTTTAAAAAATTTATTTTATTGTAAAGATGCTATATGGAGGGGCTACAGTTACATGAGTAAGGTAATGAGTACAATTTCTTGTGGAGCATTGTTACCACCTCCTTTATTGTTTTCCCACTATCCCTTCCCTCCCTGACCTCCCTCACTCCTCCCCATCCCCCCAAAGTTGTAAAGTTCATTTCCAGCATAGTGTCTTATGGGTATCATTGTTGCAATGGGTCATCCTGTGTCCTTGTTTCAGCATTTTGTTATTCCCCTTTCCCTCTCCAAGTTAGATAACTGTATATACAAGATACAGGATACCAAAATCAAGTACAGTGACAACAGGGGATATACTATAGGGGGAAGAACATATGAAAGAAACAAAAAAATTACATAGTGCATTAAAAACAACAACAACAAAGAAAGATCTCTTATATCTAGATCTTGGGGTTCATTTTGCTTGGCATCATCTTATATGGTTATATATACATAGCTTTAGAGCTTTCCTGCTGCTCATCTGATAAAATTATCCTCAACATATACTAATTATTGCAAATGAGGGAAACCATGAGGGTTTATTATTGCAAATGAGGGAAACTACATTTCTTTGGGTCTGGCTTACTTTACTTAATATGATTTTTTTTTCATTTCCTAACAAATGGGGTGGTGTCATTCTTTCTGATGGAAGCATAGAATTCTATTGTATATATATATTGATTAGTTTCACCCCATTATTATTCTGCCCCCAGCTTTTCCAACCCTACTCATCCCGTCTAGTTTCCTAGTTTTATTTTCATGTCTGTACATTAATCTAAACTCTTTTCTTTACTTTGAGCAAGAGAATCTGCTCAAATGTCATCAAGCCTATGGTTTTTAAACTTCCATAAATAACACATTTTTATTTTGTTAATTGGTAGAACGTTGTTTCTTTTAGATAATCCTAAATTGTTGAAGTTTCAAATATTATAAATACCTGAAACTGTCTTTATTTCTAACTTCAGAATGCAGATCAGGTAATATAAGGTCTTTCCCTCTAACATACCTACTGAAGATATTATCTCTGACTCTCTCTGCTTTCTGGACTTGTGCTACTTTACCATTCTTGCCAACACCTAAAACTCAATCATAACAGAAGAGTAAGAGTGCCTGTCTTCTGTGTTTCTGTACCATGAGCAGAGTAGGGCTTGTCTTTTAAGAATGTTGCATTATCAGAATGTCCCCCCTTTACGCAGTAAGGATCTAGATGGGAAAGGATCTTGTCCTTGTTGAAAGCTTCATTTAAGGAATTGGTGAATTTGAATTGAACTGAACTACCAGAGTAAAAATAGGGATAATACTAGAATAGATAATACTAGAACAACATTTTTGCAGCTGGAATTCAGGGCCTTGAGTTTGCCA
This sequence comes from Dipodomys spectabilis, assembly GCF_019054845.1. Lineage (NCBI taxonomy): Eukaryota > Metazoa > Chordata > Mammalia > Rodentia > Heteromyidae > Dipodomys > Dipodomys spectabilis. Next base: position 531,536 of record NW_024870756.1, read on the forward strand.
GGCAGGCACTCTGCCACTTGAGCCTCTCTCCCAGCTCTTTTTAGTCTTCAGTTATTCTTTAGCTTCTCACACTTTCACAAGGCTCAGCCCATGATTATCTTTCTATCCTTGTAGTTAAGGTTATAAACATTCATCACCACAGCTGGTTTATTGAGATAGGGTCTAGCTAACTTTTTACCTAGCTGGCCTTGAACTTTGATCCTTTCAATCTCCAGCACCCTCCTGAGATTACAGGAATGTACCACTATGCCTATCCCAACATAACCATCTTTTCTTTAGAAAATTTCAACTACAGATTACTGAACCTACTTGGCCACCTCAAGTTGTCACTGTGTTAATGATTGTGGTTTTCAAAAGAGGACAAAATTAGTTTCTGAAAAGCAAATGCTCCATTGAGCAGAAAGAGCATAATACAGATAAGAGGATGTTATGATTGACTTTGCCAATAAATGAAAATTTAAGAGAAATGGACAGATTTCTAGAAAAATACAACTTTAAAAAGCAGATGCAAAAAAAGAAGGTGAAACAGTCCTATAACCTTAGAGAAATTGAATGCATAATTAAGTGTACTCAGAGGAATTAGAGGTCATATTGGTTTAATGGCAAGTTGTATCAGTTGTTTCAAGAAAAAAATTATTGCATAGGTTATTTCACAAAAGGTTAAAAAAAACCCTGATAAGTTTTTACAAAACCCAGCAAGAATAAAGTAAGAAAGGAAAGCCTACGAGACAAGCTTACTTTTCAGTGTGGTGGTAAGTACCAGAGAAAACTAAAAACTGAGTCAGGAAAATGTAATATGGCCAAATAGGGTTTATTTTAAGGAATGAATTTTTTCAGGAATCCATGTTATAATATTAAAAATAATGATGTACCATATGATCAGAATAGATATTAATAGACATCCCCCAAAGTGACAGAAATCAGCATTTACTCATGATAAAAATGGACTACAAAACAGATTTTGTAGGTCATTACTATAAGGAATATTTATGGAAAGTACAGCAAATATTCTTGGAAGTAATATCTAAAAGTGTCCTTTCAAAGTCAGACATGAGACAAGGAGGCCAATTGTTAGTATTTCCATTTGTCTTTGCCGTGGAAGTTCAAAGCAGGTGTAGTAAGACAAGACCAAGAAAAAAAAGGATAAGGAATTTGAATTAGGGAAGGGAAGGGGAACAACAGAATGGCGAGACAAAGGACAAGAGGGAACCAGTACAACAGCGATATACATGAGACGATATGTTGGAAATGATCTGTACAACTTGAGAGGGGTGTTGGGGGAGGGAGAGAAAGGAGAAAATTGAGGGAAGGGTTAACAAGTTTGGCAAGAAATGTACTCATTACCTTACTTATGTAACTGTAATCCCTCTGTACATCACCTTGACAATGTAAAAGAAAGGATAAGGATTGAAAGGAAGAGATGAAACTTAACATCATTTACAGATTATCACTATATACATAGGAAATACAAAGTAGCCTTCTGATGAATTATACATATTAATAAGTGCTTTGCAAGGTTTTTTGATATGAAGATCAATATATAAAATCAATTGAATTTCTATATTCCAATGCCAAACAGTTAGAAAATAAAAAAAGATAATATTTATAATAACATCAAAAAGTATCAGAGACTTAGGAATAAGTATAATTATAAAAACATCTCTTGAGAAACTATAAAACTTCAATGAAAGAAAAAGCTTTTAGAAAAACTTATTATAAAGATAAACATGTTCCTGGTTGCTTTTAAGGTAGACTCTCACTTTTTGCCCATACTAATCTAGACTGCAAACCCCCTATGTACTTGTTCTACTATAACTGGGTTGCCAGGCATGCACCACCATGCCCCAATTGTTCTGCTGAGATGTGGGATTGCAAATTTTTATGCCCAGGCTGGCCAGTATCACTAGTCCTTCTGATCTCATCTGACAAACCGGATGACAGTGTGTGCCACTGTGCCCAGGCATCGGTTGACATGAAGTCTCATGAACTTCTTTGCCTGAATTCACCTCAAATCATAATCCTTCTGATTTCTGTCTCCTAAGTAGCTATAATTACAGCTGTGAGCCACCAGTACTCTGCTTAAATGAATCTTTAATACTATACAATGCTCTGTCAAATATGCCAATTACTTTATAGTATTACAATTCTGTCATATATGTAATAATCTGTCAGGTTTTTTTTTTTCTAGTTGTAAGAGTATTGGTTCACCATGGTGCCTTACATCTTTTCTAGAAGCAAAATCCAAATGTGACTATTCTTGAGAAAAGTACAAAGACTTGATAAGACAAATGGTATAAAACATTGTTGTATCTATGCCTCTAAAAAGAGTTGAGAGCAGGGAATAGTCAACAGAAATCACTCAAGGCCACTAGCCTACAAGTGCTAATAAATGCATTTCTATATCTAAACATAGCTATATAAATAGGGAAGATTTTTTTCCCCTTCTAAGCTGTTTTACGTTCTGATTCTAGTTGCCAATAAAAATTGAATTTTTTTTCTCCAGTAAATTTTATTTATAAGAGATTTTTGGAGGATGTGAGATACTGTTGTTTACTTTACCTACTGTTTCAAAAATAAGGAAATAGAGCTAGTGAGATCAAAATCAAATCTTATCCCTCCTCCAGTCCAGAATTGGTCATGACTTTCTAAAATAATAATGGTAATCATCATTTTAATATCATGACAAAGTATAGTTAAAAAACAAGAGACCTCCATATTTAACAAAATGACAAAAAAGCATAGCTAAAAGAAAGAACAAAAAAACCTTCAGATAAGGTAATTTGAAGAAATCATTAACTTTCTAGTTAAACAAATAATAGAAATTCTAATTGCAGAATTTTAATATGTATTTGCATACTATCTCCTCTCACATAATTGTTAATACTTATGCAAAATCCTATCTATTAGGTTTATTATCATTATTAAGCAGAACCAATGTTTTATTATGATCAATTTACTCTTTAACATTCCATTTTTGCTTTTCTTTTTTCTTTTCTTTCTTTTTTTTTTTGCTAGTCACAGACATTTTACCTTTTATTTCTGTATCGTTCAAAGTCTGTATTTTGAAGGTTACCTTTGAATAGATTTTATAGCATTTGTATCTCTCCTGATTATCTCAATATTCAAAATTTTAAGGCATGTACTTTACAATGGGGATATGAAATGACTAGTGTAATATGAATCGTAGAAGGTAAAGAGTCAGAAAACATGGGCTTCAATGTCAGTTGTATCTATTAGTAAGGAGAGCTCTGGTGAATTGCATAAACCCCTAAGTCATAGTTTCTTTATCTTTAAAAGACACTAAAAACCATTTGATAAATCCATTCCATCTGCCTCAGGAATGTAGCTGAGATAGAACAAATTAATCTGGTTCAAAATATTCTGTGAAGTATAAAGCAGTGAATAAATGAATAACATACTCTTTAATTTATTCTTGGATTACTCATTGCCTGCAACAGGAGAAGGACTTTATAAAATAATGATGTGGAAAAGTGAAAATGTTTTAATATAAATTTTGCATTCATTTAGAGAAATATTGGAAAGTCGGTCGTGGGGCTTGAACTCTGCGCCTGGGTGCTGTCCCTCAGCTCTTCAGCTCAAGGCGAGCGCTCTACCACTTGAGCTACAGCACCACTTCCTTATTTTTGGTTTTTCTTTGGGTGCCTATACTGGGGCTCTTCCTTTGCTTTTTCCACTTAAGGCTGGCCCTCTACCACTTTAGCCACACCCCTACTCCCAGGTTTGTGCTGACTAATTGGAGATAAGAGTCTCATTGACTTTTCTGCCTAGGCTAGCTTCAAACTATGATCCTTAGATTTCAGCCTCTTAGTAGCTAGGATTACAGCTATGAGCTACAATCACCCAACCTCTTTAAATTTTTTGAAAATTATTTACTAACTGTATACGGCTCAGTGCTAGAAAATGTTTTCACTATTTCAGGATGATACAATTTTTCAATTTAGTTTGGTCAAATCAGATTATTGGCTTGCCATTTATTTTTACTATAACCATATGTGAAAAATACTAAATTGTTATGAATCATAAAATAACCCACTGAAATAATCAACAAATTATATTTAGAAAACTAGAAACAATATACACATTATTCTCAAATAGAAACATATCTTAATTGAATGCTAGGCTTATATTTGATTATCATTATTATTTTGCTTCCAGTCTTATTTTAATCTCTTGAATTTGGTCAATTTCAGTTTTTTTTTTGATATATCTAGGTATGCTCAGGGTTGTGTATACTATGGTAAGTAGTCTTATACTACATGCCAACTGCTTAAACTTCCATGTTTTCGTTTTTTTGTTGTTATTGTTATTTTTGGTCAGTCATGGGGCCTGAACTCTGTCCCTCAGCTCTTCAGCTCAAGGCTAGCACTCTACCACTTGAGCCACTCTGCCACTTCCTGTTTTCTGAGTGGTTTATTGGAGATAAGAGTGTCACAGATTTTCCTGCCCAGGCTGGCTTTGAACCGTGATCCTCAGATCTCAGCTTCCTGAGTAGCTAGGATTATAGGCATAAGCCATGGGTGCCTGGCTTAATTTGCATGTTTTAAAAATTGGTTTACCAGATATTATCATGTAGGATCACAGTTTTGTCAGTATAGAATGAACATGGAAGCAAGAAGCTATACATATGCAGGTATATCTCATTTTCTGCAATTTCATCCAAGGATGAAACAGGAAAATTAATTTTGATAGCATAATTAGATGAATATTATAGTAAAAATACTTTCATATCTTCTATAATATATAGGTTTAGTATTAGAACAGGATATGTAATTATAAAATTAATTTTTTTCCCTAGATATAAGCGTTGTTAACATTTTCTGACAAAATTAAATTCTATTTGAAAATAAAGGTAATTTGAAAAAAACTAGAAGGCATTCTCCTTTTAAATATCTTACTTATTTAACTAATTTCTTTTGTGCTGTACACTGATTATTGTTAAAAGACTCTCACTCTATTTGATGGATTTGATTAGTTTAAGGCACTTGTCTGAACTAGAACATTAGATACATAATATCCAGCATAGCCCATTGATGGTTGTTCTTGTCTCTGACTCATTCTCTTCCTGTGGTGAGTAATAGAATTTCATGCATCACTCCTAGTCTTACTTGGTAAATTAAGCACTAAATAGAATGTGTACATACATGAAAATGAATGAATCCATGTTAACCAATTTTGAAGTTGAATTTAGATATATCACTTCAGATTTATAAAATCTTATGGACTTGTGTATTATTCTAGGGAAAATTTGTCACCTTGATTTTTTTTCATAGTTGCCACCTGTCTTTGATGTAAGCTTATATGGAAAAGATAGTATGTCCTATGAAATAACTGATTCTTAAGAATTAATTTGCTTAGCCAAGTATTAGAAATTAGTGCATAAATGTATGAAATATGATTGAGGAAACATTCAAGCAGAATTGTATGTATTGTTGAAGGAAAAATTTACCTATTTAGTATTAATTGTGAATTACTTTTGTTGACACATAGGATTTTCAGATATTGTTGGACATCTTAAAATGAAATTGATTTTTATGCAACAATGAAATGTACAAGATGCTATGTCGAAAGACAAACTTTACAACGTTGGCAGGTGGGGAAGGGGGGATGGGAGGGCAGGAATGATAAGGAGAAACAAAGGAGGAGGCAACAATGCTTGATACGAAATGTACTCATGACCTTGCTCATGTAAATGTAACCCCTCTGTATGGTATTTCCACAATAAAAGACTTATTAAGAAAAAAATTACTAATATCTGTGAAAGGCCTAATAGCCTACAGCTCTTCATATATATATTATTTCATCTAACCCTGAGAACAAAGAAACTAGTTCTATGTTTGCCTTTCAGACAAAGAAAGAGGCTTGGTTCACAGATTTGCCCTTGACTTACATTCTGATTCAGCTCTTCTGATTCTACAAAATACTCCTAGATGGAGTAGCATCTCTCTATTAAACATTTGTAAATAACTCAGTGTTCCCAGGTGACCTGAGTAATTGACTAGAGCTTAATGTCTTACAGTGCTGAGTAAGTTGTACCTCAGGAACCTGTTACAATTGACTCTGATTAATATGATTGTCAAATTTTCATCATTTCCTGGAGAAGCAATACCAATTGTTAATGGCAGGAAATTCTAATGTATTTCAGTCTTAGGTTTCTGTAAAAAGATTCAATGAGTACTTTGTTTATAAGTGTTGAGTGCAAAGCAGTTTCAGCACATTGACAGTCATTTCAACATAGTTAAGACTAGGAATACTCTGGTATATATCCAATAGAAAAACTGCCTCTCAACGGGATTGCTTTCTGACAGGATCCATAGACTGAAGTTTACTAAATATCATAATTACAAATTAGCATTAACTATTGAAAGGTCATTTTCAGTCCAGAAACTGTTTTGTACTCCAGTCAATGAGAATTAAAAAACTTGCTTGTATTGCAGATGACTCTTTCACTTAAAAATGGTTATTTTTCTTTTAAAAAATTTTATTTTATTGTGAAGATGTTGTACAGAGGGGTTATAGTTACATGAGTAAGGTAATGAGTACATTTGGTTATTTTTCTTAAGAAGTTGTAAAGGGGGGCTAGGAAGGTGGCTCAGTGGTAGAGCGCTTGCCTTGCATGCCTGAGGCCCTGGGTTTGATTCCTCAGTACCACATAAGCAAAAAGAAAAAAGCCGGAAGTGGTGCTGTGGCTCAAGTGGTAGAGTGCTAGCCTTGAGCTGAAGAGCTGAGGGACAGCATCCAGGCCCAGAGTTCAAGCCCCATGACGCAACCCCCCTTTCCCCCCAAAAAAAGAAGTTGTAAAGGTACCAAAACAAATGTCCATGTTTCCTATTTAATAGAAAAATACAGCAGATGACATGCTTTTATATAGACAGAAATCCCTACTCTATCAAAAAATTGTTAGAAGTAAATGAATTCAGTAAAGTTATAGAATATAAAATCAACATAAAAGTCAGTAGTATTTGTAAATACTAAAAGTCAACTATCTGAAAACAAAATTAAAGAAAAACATTCATAATACCTTCAAAAAAGAAATGCAAAGGAATTAATTTACCAATATGGTGAAAACATGTACATGGTAAACTATAAAACATTAATGGAAAAATAGCAAAGACACCAATAAATGAAAAATTTTAATAATTTATAGATATTTTAGCAATATTTAATATTGCTAAACTGTCTGTACTACCCTGAATGCTCTGCTAATTCAGATTATTATCAAACTTCCAGTGTTGCTGGGCACTTGCAGTTCAAAGCCAGCTTGGGCAGGAAAGTCCGTGAGACTCTTATCTCCAATTAACTAACAAAAAGCTGGAAATACAGCTGTTACTCAAAGTGTGGAGCACTAGCCTTGAACACAAAAGCTCAGGGATAGCACCCAGGCCCTGAGTTTAATCCCCAGGACTGGTGCATGTGCACACATGCGCACACACACACACAAATTCCAACATTATTTTTTATAGAAATAGAAGAAAATAATTCTAAAAATATTTCTGGAATCATAAAAGATCCTAGATAGTCAAAACTATCGAGAAAAATTAATAAACTTAGAGGCATGATACTATTTGACTTTAGAATAGGTTAAAAAATACTTAAAACATCACACAACAGAAAGCTCAGAAATCCATGCATTTTACTGTCAGATGGTTGTCAACAAACATCAAAAGAATAAAAGGAAGGAAAAATGGTCTCTGACAAGTGGTGTTAGGAAAATAAATATCCACATGCAGAAAAATGAAATTTAAAACTTTATCTCATACTATAAACAAAAATCAAAATGGACTGAAGACTAAAATATAAGACCCTATGCTGTAAAGCTACCAGAAGATAAATGGAAAAGCTGTATGATATGGGTTTGTGCAGTATTTTTTGGATATGACCCCAAAAGAACAGACAATAAGGCAGAAATACACAAGAGGGAAAATATTAAACTGAAAATTTCTTCACAGCAGGGGAAACAAATCAATGGAATAAAGAACCTGAATAAGGGAGAAAATATCTCTAAACCATACATCTGGAAAGGTATTAATATTTCAAATATGTAAATATCAAGAAAACTAAGGCTGACTTTAAAATGGGCAAAGGACCACAATAGATATCTTCCAAATGAGGATATACAAGTGTCCAGCAAGAATATGGAAAATAGGTATCACTAACTGGAAAAATGCAAATTAAAGCTGATGATATAATACCTCATTCATTAGGATGACTACTACAGATATGTGAAAGATAAATGTTGGCAAAATGTAGAGGAAAGGGCACCCTTGCATACTGTTGGTGGGAATGAAAATTAGTATAGCCATTATGGGAAACAATATTGTGGATTCTCAAAAATCAAAAATAGAGCTACCATACAATCTAGCAAGGATTAGTGAAAGACAACGAAATCATTGTATAAAAGAGATTACCTGCACTCCTGTGTTCATTGCAGCATTATTCACAATAGCAAAGACAGGGAACTAACTTAATTGATAGATGAATGAATAAAAGAAATATGCTGTATATACGCAATGGACTATTATTTTGCTTTAAAGAAGAAAATCTTCTGAAGGATATTATATTACTAATAAGCAAGGCAGAGAGAGGAATACTTCATTATCTCACATAGGGAATCTAAAATGTCTAGCTCATAGAAGCAGTGAGTAGTAGAATGGTATTAGCGGAGGCTGAAGGGGGGATTTGGGCTGGAAAGATAGATGTTGGTGGGAAGATTGGACTGAGAAGATGCTGGAGTCAGGGATTTGACGAGGGAGATGTTGGTCACAGAAAACACAGTGTTGGAGATGCGGGAGAAATGAAAAAATCTGTTGTGCAATATGGTGAATACAGTTATAACAATGCATTTTTTATTGTGAAAATACAATACAGAGGGGTTACAATTACATGGGCAAGATAATGAGTACATTTCTTATCAAGCATTGTTGCCTCCTCCTTTGTTTCCCCTTCCCATCCCTTCCCATCTCCCCCTCTTCCCCATCCCCCCTACCTTACCCCCCCACCCCCCCACCAAAGTTGTAAAGTTCATTTTTCAACATAACGATTTGTACATCTCATTATTGCAATGGGTCCACCTGTATCCCTATTTAAATGATTTGTTTTTTCCCTTCCCCTCCACAAATTATACCAACATCAAATACAGTGAAAGCAGGGGTTATACTGTGGGGAAGGGACATACAAAACAACAAAGAAATAATCTTATAAATGTGTTAGAAACAATTGCATGAAAGCAAAAACACTTAAATACTTATCTTGGGGTTCATTTCACCTAACATCAACTTATCTGACCTTTTCTGCTGGTCTCAGACATATACTAGTTATTGCAAATAAGGGAAACCATGGGACCTAAGTTTCTTTGGCCCTAGCTTACTTCACTTAATATAATTTTTTCCAAGTCTTTCCATTTCCTAACAAATGGGGCAATGTCATTCTTTCTGGTGGAGGCATAGAATTCCATTGTGTATATATAGCACATTAACAATGCATTTTATACTTGAAAGTTGATGGCATAGTGTCACCATAAAAATGTATATAATGTATATGTCAATTCAACTAAGCTGTTCCACAATACATATAACTCAAAACATCCTCTTGTATATGATATGTTTATGATAAATGTATATATATTTTAATGTTTTTAAAATTTTATTGTCAATGTTATGTACAGAAGGGTTACAATTACATAAGTAGGGTAGTGAGTACATTTCTTGTCAAACTTGTTACCCCCTCTCTCATTTTTCTCCCACTTTCCCTCCCGTCGCAAATTGTACAGATAATTTCTAACATACTATCTTGTGCGTATTGCTTTTGCATTGGTCGCCCTTTGTCCTTCATCTCACCATTTTGTTGTTCCTCTTCCCTTACATAATTCAGATAAACATATATACAATACCCAGGGTACCAAAAATAGATGTACGTTTTTGTTTGCCAAACAGAGCTTACTTAGAAAACAGAAAAAACATCATTTTGGAGATGCACATAAAAGCTAAAGAAGGCTGTTCACTTCCTGGTAGATGTGAGGCAGGGAGAAGTGGAGGAGAACCCAGGACCTGCTCTCAGTGACCTATTTTCTCCATCAGGATCTCACCTTCTAAGTTTTCCATAAACTCTGGTCTCAACACATGAGCCTTTGAAGGAACACTTCAAAGTTCAACTGTGCTGCCTCAAATGGCCAGTCTCAAATGACCAGTAATCTTTTTTCTAGATTCAGGATTAAGAATACCTTTCATATTACGGTCTTCATCTTTTTGGTTCCTCCTCCCCTAGTGCCCAACATTAATTATACTTCCTTAGTATGTATAACATTCATATCCGTAAAATGACGGAACTGAATGTTCAGTGCTTTGCACCAGCATGTTCAGCAAGGAAAGGTCTTCCCACAAATCAGCACTGCAGCTGTGCTGCTTTATGGCTGCCCATCACTTCCAAGTTACCTAGTTCATTCTTTTCAAGTCTGAAAATCCCTTTCCTCCAAAAGGTCAGATTTGGGTTAATTACCCCAAGCATACAATCTTGAATAGAATCTTTTTTTTTTCCATTTCTCAAAACTGTTGAGTTATGACTAATTAACATTGCACTCTTGTAACACTCAATGCTTACATTATGGGAAAACTTACAAGAAAGAAAAGAGACTAGTAATAATAGCCAAGTATCACTGACATCCGACTCAGGCGAGACATGAAATAAGTATTGTGACTATTTCGTGTGTGTGTGTGTGTGTGTGTGTGTGTGTGTGTGTGTGTGACTATTTCTTGAATTAATCAATGAGTCAGTGGTTAACATTATCACTTACCAAGTGCTTGGACTAAGGACTTACTATGTGTTATCTCCGGGGGTCTTATAACAGCTTTATGTCTCTGATATTTGCTTTTTACAAACAAGGCAACTGAAGCTTAGGCAGCCTATAAGAGGTAGATAAACCAGGATTCACATTAAGTCTTTTCCATATTAATCACTACTCTTGATTTTATTTTAGTCACTATCTTCTTACTTTTGATAGTAACACTTCTATCTATACAATTTTTACTTCTATTGAGAATCTGTAAGGAAGATGTTTTATTTAAGGGACGAGTTGTAATTATATATATTAATTATATATTAATCTTTTCTGAGCAGGGAGGATATTCCTTTTCTTGGTTTTTGAATTAAGCCTGTGTTGTTCTGGATGATTGCCATACTAACCACATTTGGCTGTTTGTAATTTAACTTTACTGTTAAATTAAGCAAAACTAAATAAAAATTTTAATTCAGTTCTTTAGCTCTAATAGCCATATTTCAAGTGCTCAGTAGCCTCCTGGTCAGTTTCTACTGAACAACATGAGTAGAAAAACTTTTGGTCATTAGAGAAAGTTTTGTTGGCAAATGTTAAAATGACTCTAGGGGTTTCAGTTGCAAGTCTTGAAAGTAACATTAATTAAAGTCTGCCATGGAAGGAAGGCTATAATATTCCTCCCTGTTTTCCAACAGATTAAGAGGAGGATAAAGAGAATATTGGGAGCAAATAGTCGGCATAGCTGAAAACAAGGAAGCACAAATGTTTATAAAGCAGATGGTTATATGGTTAGAAATTATTAACTTTATTTTGCTCATCAGTATCCCATGAGTGTCAAATGCATAAGGGATAAATATGTTACTTGTAAAGCATAATTTTATTACTAAATATTTTGCTCACAAAATGAACACTTTTTCAAATGATAGAAAAGAGCCTTCAGAGACATTTTTATACCAATACCACAAAGGAATTTATTTTTATTTATTTTTTTTATTCTTTTTTTTAAATTTTATTTTATTTGTGAACATACTGTACAGAGGGGTTACAATTACATGGGCAGGATAATGCATACATTTCTTACCAAGCATTGCAGCCTCCTCCTTTGTTTACCCTTCACCTCCCTTCCCAGCCTCCCCCCTCCCCCCAATCCTTCCCCCCCTCCCCCCCACCGACATTGTAAAGCTCGTTTTTGACATGACAATTTGTACTTCTCATTGTTGCAACAGGTCCACCTGAATCCTTAAACGACTTGTTTTTCCCCATCTCCTCCACAAGTTATACTGACATCAAATATATTGAAAGTGGGGGTTATACTGTGGGGGAGGGACATACAAAGCAACAAAGAAATAATCTTATAAATGCGTTAGAAACACATGCATGAAAGAAAAAAAAAATTAAAATACCTATCTAAGGGTTCATTTTCCTAACATCACATTCTCTGACTTTTTCCGCTTGACTCATACATATACTAGTTATTGCAAATAAGGGAAACCATGGGACCTATGTTTCTTTGGGCCTGGCTTACTTCACTTAATATAATTTTTTCCAAGTTTTTCCATTTCCTAACAAATGGGGCAATGTCATTCTTTCTGATGGAGGCATAGAATTCCATTGTGTATGTATACCACATTTTCTTGATCCATTCATCTACTGAAGGGCATCTGGGTTGGTTCCATATCTTAGCTATGGTAAATAATGCTGCAATAAACATAGTTGTGCTGGTAGCTTTAGTGTGGTCTTGTTTGTAAACATTTGGGTAAATGCCCAAAAGTGGGATTGCTGGGTCATAGGGGAGTTCTACGTGAAGTCTTTTGAGGAATCTCCATACTGCTTTCCAAAGTGGTTGAACAAGTTTACACTCCCACCAACAATGAAGTAAGGTTCCCTTCTGTCCACATCCCCTCCAGCATCTGTTGTTGTTAGAGTTCTTGATTTTTGCCATTCTAACTGGAGTGAGGTGGTATCTCAATGTTGCTTTGATTTGCATTTCTTTTATGGCTAGGGACACAAAGGAATTTATAAATGAAAGATTTATTCATCTAATTATTGCAACATTTAAAAATCTAGTTCACTAATTTTCCTGGATCTATGTCATTATATGGTCATTGTCTAAATTGGAAAGCATAGATCTTAGTCTCATATTGCTCACCTGTACCTAAAGAGGTGGATGGGCACTCAGACCATACTTATTGTTTACTTTCAGAACTCAAACTACATTTCTGGTTAGGAATCTGCTTCCTGAGACTGGCCATTTTAATCCATTTGATGCATCAGGAAATACAAAGTTGGAGGGGAAGACTTAACAGGAAAAATATATATCCATCTGTAACAAATTATTAGATTTGTCAAAAGTTGCTTTAGAGCTGGGTAATAGTCACTCATAAATATAATATTGTTAATAATTAGTAATTATTAATAAAATATTAATATTATATAGAATATATAGGGATTATATATACTATATATATATTCTATATATTTAACCAAGAAAAAGTCAGAACTAGAAGTATAGCTCAAGCAGTAGAGCATCAATTATGAGCAAAAATGCTAAGTAAGAATGAAAGGTCCTGAGTTTCAAGCCTCAGGATTGGCACACACATGCAAATAAACACACGTGCCTGTGTGCACACATGCACACACATACACACAAGATGTCTTAGTTGTCCCAAAGGAAAAGCAAAATAAAGAACAATATTTAAGCTGAGAAACAGAAGAAGTCTTTATGTAGTACTTGTTTCCTGAAAGATGTCATAAGAAGTTACTTCCCATCTTAAAAGAAGTTGTTTTTCAATTAAGAAAATGCTTATCTAATGTCTGTATTGCCTCTGCCCCCAGACTGTCTCCTTAGGGGCAAGAATGTGTATCTTGTCAAATATTTTAGCCTCATTGCCTACCCAGAGCCAGAATATAGTGAGACATTCAAGCAGTATTTGCTGAATAAATTAATGAAATTGGTCCAGTAAAAATACCTCAGCAGATACCTATTACTAATGTACACCAGTTCACTCTTGTTGGTCCCCTAAGAAAGAGGTACTAATCAATGTACTAATCATGTATAACCATTGTGTTGTATTGTTGCTGCTATGAATAATGTCATGTATGTGTCATTTTTAACATTCTTTAAAAGAACTTTCTCTGATGAACTTATATCTAATTCTCTATTTTCCCTTTGCACCTAGAAATGTACTTGGCATGGAATAGGCCTTCAACAAAAATTATAATTAAAAGGCAAATATTTTTCAATACAAGGCGTATTATGGCTTAATTTTATTTGTAGATTATTTACTTTCTAGCTTAGTTTATGTCAATAATTTTTATTAATTGGAAAACTAGGCCTTATTTTTGCTTCTTTTTCTTTTTCAGGAAAAATCCCCAGCACAAGATTGAGTATAGACATAGTATACTTCCAGGTGAGTAAATTTACCTCTGGATTCTCATGAGTTTTAGGAACAAAAATGAAATGCACTCCTTAACTGACTTAGTTCACATTTTCATCCTTGAACCACTGATTAATTTGAACTAGCATTGAATCACCTTCTTCAGAACCAGAGCACCCTTACAAGATAGTAAAACTTTTGGGACAGACATGAAAAATTCATGTATTCTAGTCACATCAGTTCATCTTACCTTCTGTTTCTGTTGCTTCTAAACTCTAATAGTTTTCCTTTTAATAAATTCTGCCTTCTTTGTATCATTTCTATAATGTAGAGGAAAAACTCAGCAAACGATTAGCCTTGCCTACAAAGGAGAGAATAAGACACATACTATCCAGGCTGTGCTCTCTCGTACATTCATACATAAAACCAACTACTGATGAAAATTATTTCCCTCTCTCTTTCTTTCTTTCTTTCTTTCTCTCTCTCTTTCTTCTTTCTCTCTCTCTTTCTTTCTTTCTCCTTTCTCTTTCTTTCTTTTTTCTTTCTTCTTTCTCTCTCTCCTTCCTTCCTTCTTTCCTTCCTTCTTTCCTTCCTTCCTTCCTTCCATCCTTCCTTCCTTCCTTCCTTCCTTCCTTCCTTCCTTCCTTCCTTCCTTCCTTCCTTCCTTCCTTCTTTCTTTCTTTCTTTCTTTCTTTCTTTCTTTCTTTCTTTCTTTCTTTCTTTCTTTCTTTCTTTCTTTCTCACAGATCCTTGGAAATGTCATTGAATATTCTTTGTATGAAGCATATTATCTAGAATACTTAACATTTTCTTTTACTGGAAAATTGTTTTTTCTCTTAACAAAAAATGTATACTATTTTTTGGCAATGGTTTAATCTCATTTATGGTCATCATTGTTATCAGTATCCCTACCCATACTTTTGCTTTCCACTGTTGTAGTTATCCATTGCCATCAGCTTGGATCTGAAAATATCAACTACAAGAGTAAAAGATAATTGATGCATAAGTATTTTGTTTGTTTGTTTTTGTTTTTTGTTTTGTTTTGTTTTTGTATGTGCTAGTCCTGGGGCCTGGGTGCTGTCCCTGATTTTTGTTGTTCAGGGCTAGCATTCTACTACTAGCATTCTACTACTTGAGCAACACCTCCATTTCTGGCTCTTTGTTGGTTAATTAAAGATTAGAGTCTCATGGACTTTTCTGCCTGGAGTGGCTTCAAACCATGATCCTCATATCTCAGCTTCCTGAGTAGTTAGGATTACAGGTGAAAGCTACCAGTACGTGTCCCGATTCCCAAGTTTAAAATAATTTCTATTATAGCATCTTTTATTCATTATTCTATTTTATTATTGTTGTTGTTCTTAATATTTTATTGTATCTACTTACACATTATTGTTTATCATAAGTATGATATAGGAGAAAACAGGGTATATAGAGGCCAATCTTACCCATAGTTTAGGTGTGTACTAGGGACTTAAAACATATTCTTCATATATAATGGGAGACTACTCTGTACTTACAGAGGTTGTATGTTCCAATATAGTCGAAACATCTCTTCCCCTTTAAAACTTATAAATTGAGAATCTGGAGTATTTCAAATATTAAATACTATATTTTTTATTTTGTAACTCAAGAGATATTTAACACAGAATTCTAAAATACTTGTTTTTCTCATCTCTTACATCCTTACTTAAAATCCTAATATCATGTGTATGTATCACCCTTATTGTGGAAAAGTGAAATTGGTTACCAGAAAGGTTTTTGCAAGAAGAGTCAGTGCAACTTGCCAATGGTTTAGGGGCCTGGATGAGGTAAAGGAAATAGAGATGACTCTGGATTATAGCATAAATGATAAGGAGACTGGAGATGACATTTACACACAATAAAGAGTAGGCAAAGAACAGGTAGGTTTTTGATTTTTAAAATTAAATATAGTGAATTTGAGGTAAGGAATAATAAATACAAGACAAGATTTAATATAGTAATGACACTTAAATAGCAACATTAAACTCTTACTATTTAATGTCTGATTTGTAATATTTCTTAAATCCTTCAGTCTGGAAAGTTTTTCTGTTCCTGTGACAATTTATATAGTACATTTTTAAAAAAGGTTTGGTTACTGTCAGTTGTTAACTTTCTCATTCATCTAGTTGGTATAATATTTCACTAACATGTTTCTAGAGCTGTAGGGGTTTGGCATAAAATGTCAAAGCAAGAGCAATCAGTGCCAGGAAACTTTTATCTTATACTTTCTTTTTTCTTTTTTTTTTTTGGGTCCGGTCCTGGGGCCTGAACTCTGGCCTGGGTGCTGTCCCTCAGCTCTTCAGCTCAAGGCTAGCACTACCACTTGAGCCACAGCACTACTTCCGGCTTTTTTCTTTTTGCTTATGTGGTGCTGAGGAATCGAACCCAGGGCCTCATGCATGCAAGGCAAGCGCTCTACCACTGAGCCACCTTCCCAGCCCTTATCTTATACTTTCTTAGCTAAATAACCTGTTGACAGCATTTAAAGGAAATTATCATTAACAGCTTATCATCTGATTATTGAGTTGTTCTTTCCAACCTTTGTTATTATATGTTATGTATTATAACATCAATCATGGGTGAAATTTTAAAATGATTTACTGATGAGTTCTGTAATATTTCTAAAGTTTTGCAGTGGTATTCACACATATGTTTATATATGTCCCCTTTCCCCTAGAGATTAAACATGCAGATCCAGAAAGAAAGCTATTAAGGAACATTAGTGTAGGTAACTTGAAATTCTATCACCCACTAACTAACTTTGGAAATTGCTGGAAGAATATGAAATATTAGAAAGCCTAGTGCAGTGGTCTTTAAAGAGGAAACAATAAAGTAATAAAGTAGATCTGAAGTATAAAATTGCTTTTCCAAATATAGATACTTATTAATAACTTAGTGCATTAAAAAAGTTAGTGTTTGGTAGCAATGTGTAAAACACAAAGATATTCTTATGATATGTAGTAAATTTTCATATTTAGGGATATATTTCTGAAATGGAAAGTAGTTTTGATGTTTATGGGAAAGGGAAAGAAACACCCTGATAATTAAGCTGTTAGTCTGCTGTGATATACTGTCACCATTCATTCATTTTTAAAAATACGTATTTTTATTATCTTTAGTTGTACAAAGTGGTTACCATTTAACAATTAGTTTATAAGTACAATGCATCTTGTTTGATTTCATCCCTTTCATCATTCTTCCCCTTCCCTTCCAATCCAACTTCTCCCTTTTACCAGCGATACAGGCTTAGTTCTTGGGATATGAATTGAGAGTAAAATTTTAAACTGTAAAGGTATGTTTGATATAAAATTAAGAATTCTCATCTTTCTTTCTGTTTTCTTCAGAAATAGAAACATCACCCATTGCCATAGCCTAACAACACATGATTAATAGCATGTCTTAAACATGATACAGAGTTTATCATTATTTCCCCCCTCCCCCCTAAAGTTAGCTTTCATCATTATGGTAGTTAAGTGACATCCTTCAGTATTTAAAAGTGACAGCTTATTTCTTTATTCTACCCTCAAACAATAAAGCTTCCCATCCATCTATGCATCTCATATACCTTCACTGATTTCTATTTTGGTCTTAAAGTTACCATTTATGGCATTAGATGTTGAGATGATTTAATAACTTTACTCATAAATCTAAAAATGAAAATTATTAAGCTCATTGTCATGAGCGTAATTATGTTCCAGATAATTGGACTTCCATCCCTTAGTTCAGTCCTCTTTCTCTCAACCATGTTACTTTTGAGAGAGAATTTTTTTTTTGTTGGTCATGGGGCTTGAACTCTAGGCCTGAAGGCTGTCCCTCAGCTCTTCAGCTCAAGGCTAGCACTCTACCACTTGAGCCACTGAGCTACTTCCGGTTTTCTGAGTGGTTTATTGGAGATAAGAGTCTCACGAACTTTCCTGCCTGGGCTGGCTTTAAACAGCAATCCTCAGATCTCAGCCTCCTGAGTAGCTAGTATTACAGGCGTGGGCCACTGGTGCCCGGCTGAGAGAGAACTTTTCATTGGTAACAGGACTGGACAACTAAATAAGAATAGCAGTGATTGGCTGCATCATATGTAAAGGTCAAGGAAACATTTTATTGTCTCTTTAGGCTCTCCTTGTTTTGGAAGAAACAAGTTCACGCCTGATTTTTCAAATACGCTCAAAGGTTATATTTCAGCTAAACCAGGTATAATACAAGAAATGCTGTAGCTCTTAACTTTTATAAAAATTTTATAAATTTTGCTGTGTAATTCCTGTACAACTACTGGAAATCACAATTGAAAAATTAAAAGTACATAAAGCTATATTTTGTTATAAAACCAGCAATTACTGCTATTTCTACTGGTTTTGTTTTTTTATTGTTTTATTTTTGTGTGTCCATAACTTTTCACAGAAAGTAACATTCTCTGCACAATACTGTAGCTGTGGTTTGAGATTTTTCTAGAATATGTCAAGATTGAATTGCTTAGTTTTCAAACTGAAAAGCTTCTTCATATGAGAAACTTGCTGTGGAATTTTTATACAGCAAACATTGCTATGCCAATTTTCTGGAAACTTTGCCTAGATACCATGATACGATGTCAACTTGCTGTGTTGGAGAATTCCCTTTCAAGGGGCTTTTCTTCATTGCTTTCATTGTATACCATAGTTTTTTTGCATAAGAAAATTTTATGGTAAAGACTGACATTCTTTATTAAGTGCCAGTCATGTTTATTTCAAAGCCCTGCTTCCTGAAATTGTTACCTTGATTCATGTAATAAGTTAGATCACCAAGTTCACTGAATCAGTATATTTTTCTAAGTAATTTCTTTACTTTTATGGCCTATGTATACCAAAAGGCAGAAACAGACATTTCTCCAAAAATACCATATAGTTTTTTTTTTAAAGGAAATTTCCTCTAGGCCCTGGTGGCTCACTCCTGTAATCTTAGCTAGTCAGCAGTCTCAGTTTAAAGCCAGCCCTGGCAGAGAAGTTCAGCACATTCCATCTCCAAAAATAACTAGTAGAAAGATGAGCTGATGTGGCTTAAATGGTAGAGCTCAAGCTAAACAAACAAGCCAACTAACTGAGCACAAGACTCTGATTTCAAGCCCCAGTACTGACAAAAAAAAGAAAAAGAAAAGTGTGAGGTGGTTAGCCAAGTTTGGCTATGTGCACAGCTATAATCCTATCATTCAGGAGACTGTGGCTATATGATAGAGAGTTTCAAGACAACCTAAGCTGCATGGGTTTCAAAAACAGAGTCACTTGTTCTTGTGAAATAAAGCAGACAATTTGACTTCCAGCTACATTTGGGTTGCTACAAATAATTTTATTTAGATTTTGGACTCCTTTAAAGACAGTGAATAAAAAAAAGTAAATGTAAATATCAAATTTAAATGCTTATAGAGATAAACAAATGTGATATTTCTGATTAATAGGCATTACTACATCAACAAATAGGCCTGCTCAGTTAACTGCTAAAAATTTCCAACATTTTTGATGTTTATAATCCTTTCATATAACAAAATCTAAGTAAAAGTTTCTTCTGCAACTCATTTTATTGGCAGGCAGGCTAGTGATTAAAAGTAGGATAGATTAAGGATTTCTGTAGAACTGTAAGTGCTCAGTTGATGTTTTCTATACATATATTGGTTGAATATATGAGTTTATTTACTAACTTACATATTCAACAATTACATGTATGCATTCCCTTCTTCATGTAGGAGCTGAGGGAACAATAGAAATAAAACCTTGCCTTTGTAGAATTTTACAAAGGTAGATAATGTAAGTGTATACAAGTACATGATTTCATGAGGTGATAACAAGTAAGAAAAACAATCTGTGTAAGAGAATAGAGATTAGCTGCATCATATACGAAGGTCAAGAGTGTGGTGAAGGGAGGCACCAATTCTAACAGGACACTGAAAAAAGCACTTTGTGATATCTTCACATTAGAGTGAAGGCAGAGCAGAGAGAGCAAGCCAGGTCATCATTTGAAGAAGAATAGGACAGGTAATTAGAACAGCATGTTTCAAAGCCTGGAGATGATCATGCTTGGACTGTTCTAGGAACAGCAGAGTGGATACCATGAGAACAAAGAAAGTAAATAGAGAGGGACATGGAATGAGATGAGAAAAGCTAACGGTGGGCCAGGTATGCAGGACATAGAAGCCGAGAGGACAGGACTTTGGATGTTATTTAGAGTTTGCAACTGTTATTTAGAGAAAGTAACTGGAAGCTTTTCTGGTTGCTCCTCCATGGAGAATAGAATGGAAGTTCAGAAGCCCGTGAGAAGGGTATTGCATCCAGGGAGGAAAGGATAGTAACTGAACAGGGTAATTTATAGTAGATATGTGGTAAGGAGTGGTGAGGATTCTTGGAGGATAGAGCCAGCACGATATCTACACAGACTGGAGTTAGGTCTTCATGAGGGGTGTTCAAGATAACTCTCACCAGAAGGTTGAAAACTTAAAATATAGGATCCAAGATCTCAGAGTAAGAAGAATTGGAACAAGCTGAAGAGAGGTCAGCATGATAAGACTTCCCTGAGTTTTCCAGAAGGCTGTAATGTTTTTACTTTTTACATCTGGTGTTCATCAGGGTCTATTTTCTTTCACAGAGATTTCCAGATAAAATTGTTCTATTTGTTTCTTAAATGTTTTTGTTTATATCAGACATGGTGGCACATCCCTGGAATTTCAGCTGTACAGAAGGTAGAGTTAGGATGATATCAGTTTGAGGTCAGCCCTGGCCTGGCAAAGTTATCTGAAAAACAAATTAGAAATGAAAAGACTAGGAGTAGACTATCTTTTTAGCAAGACTAAGACCCCAAGTTTGATCTCCAGTACTGTAAAAAAATAATACTAATTTTTTTCCAGTCTTCGACTTGGAAGTAGCAAACACCCCTTCAATTCTCATTTCACCAGCCAAGTCAGTGAGGAGAGAGCAAAATCTATCAGGTAGGAAGAATGAGTGGGAGAAATTATACTCCACCACACTGGAAGGTAGAATGCAGTTTTGCCACAAACAACTGTTTTGACGCTCAGGGGCCATTTTTAGTTCCAAGAGCATCAAGGTAGGCAAAATTATAATAATATGTAATAAGTGGTCATTTTGTTGAAATGACCATTGTAGAAAGTTGTA
The DNA here is from genome assembly GCF_019054845.1 of Dipodomys spectabilis. Classification (NCBI taxonomy): domain Eukaryota; kingdom Metazoa; phylum Chordata; class Mammalia; order Rodentia; family Heteromyidae; genus Dipodomys; species Dipodomys spectabilis. The sequence goes on from NW_024870756.1 coordinate 552,844, forward strand.
ATAATAAGTCATGCATGAGTTAAATTGGTTCTCTCCTATGCAGCACAGTAGTATACAGTGCGAATCTCTAATGCCATACTGAGTGATGATTGATACATGTGGGGTACCAAATTCTTATTTTAGATGAAGGTGATGATGCACAATCCAATGAGTACATGAATGACAGCTTTCTAGATGAGGAGGAGGAAGACTATGAGCCAACAGATGAAGACTCGGACTGGGAACCAGGGAAGGAAGATGAAGAGAAAGAAGATATGGAAGAGCTTTTAAAAGAAGCAAAAACATTTATGAAAAGAAAAAAGTAACTGTTTTGCTTTTTCATTAGGGGAAAAAGGCAGGAACTAAAGAGATGCTTTCCTTCTTTGATATATTACTGACTTCTTTGCAAGAAAAACATTGACATGTCTACCTTCTTTGAAGTGATAGAGTGTACTCTATTGCCTTACTTTTTTTCCTATTTCAGGCACCTGGAAATAGGAAGCGGAGAGGTTCAAGAGTAATATTGTTCACATAGTTTATATTGGTAATAAAAGCCATAGATTGCATAAAAGTTTGATCTTTTTCTTTTTTTCAAAAGATTCTGTCATTATGAAGTACTTTGCAAGTTTAGCTAGGTAAATTACATAATAGGTGGGAAGGCATACCTCTTTCAGTTTTGAGAGTTCTAACAGAGCCAGGCTTTAAAAAAATTACACCCGTCACATATCAGCTATTTTTTAATACCCTAGAGGTGAGCTTTAATCTTTGACACTTCAGGAACTTGTTAACAAATAGGTCCAGCTAGGATATAGAAATATTCACCTAGGGTTGGGAAGGTGGCTCAGTGGTAGAGCGCTTGCCTTGCATGCCTGAGGCCCTGGGTTCGATTCCTTAGCACCACATAAGCAAAAGGAAAAGAGCTGGAAGTGGCGCTGTGGCTCAAGTGGTAGAGCACTAGCCTTGAGCTGAAGAGCTGAGGGACAGCGCCCAGGCCCAGAGTTCAGGCCCCACAACCGGAAAAAAAAAAAAAAAAAGAAATATTCACCTTTCAGGAAATGTAATTTTGTGTTTCACAACAGTAATTTGCTATATATTTGAGCTTAAAAGTAGAAAAATGACAAATTTTAGTGTTTATTCAAACTAAAGTCCTGCCTCATTATTTCACCTCTCACTGTAGCTGTCTTAAAGAATGTAGAAATAATTTTAACTATAATTTTCTCAAATGACATTATTATATGTGCATGTATTCTGATGACAGTGGGCAGATTTTGTGTGTTTAACAATCTGGTGTCATATGGAGAAAAAAACCCTTATTCTCCAGTTTAATGAAGTAGGTCTCTCCATTTCTGTTCTTAAACCACTTCAGGCCCAGCAATACTCTTCATTCTAGATGGGTTAGAATTTAAAATATAATTTAGAATTCTGAATAACAGTTGAGTTGTGTATAAAGAGCAGCAGATATATATTGGAATTACTAAACCAAAATCACCCTTGATATTTCCTACACTGTGAGAAACCAAAAATTTATTTTAAAGGAGAAAACCAGATTTACTATGTTGCTTTTTTGAAATTGAATCATATTAAAAGTCACTTAAGATGAAGTAGGGGAAGATGAACATTTTTCTAGACTATTACCTACTACTTTGTTATTGAGAACTATTTTCCCTTGTGATGTCCCTTCTAAGTATATAACCAAAGAAGTGAAAACATTTACCTGTATACATGTGCACCAAAGCCTTATTCTTTTTTTTTTTTTTTTTTTTGGTCGTTTGTGGGGCCTGAATTCTGGGCCTGGGCGCTGTCCCTCAGCTCTTCAGCTCAAGGCTAGCACTCTACCACTTGAGCCACAACGCCACTTCCGGCTTTTTCTGCTTATGTGGTGCTAAGAAATCGAACCCAGGGCCTCATGCGTGCAAGGCAAGCACTCTACCACTGAGCCACCTTCCCAGGCTAGCTTTATTCTTTTTTTTTTGGGGGGGGGGGGGCGAGGGAAACAGTAATGGGGCTTGAACTCAGGGACTTTCACTCTCACTTGTCTTTTTCATTCAAGGCTGGTGCTCTTCCACTTGAGCCACAACCCCACCTCTGGCTCTTTGTTGGTTAATCTTAGATAAAAGTCTCATGGGCTTTTCTGCATGATCTAACTGAATCCTGATCCTCAGATCTCAGCCTTCTGAGTGGCTAAGATTGCAAGTGTGAGCCACAGCACCTGACTAAATAGTATTCTTTTTGGGGGGGAAGGGGCAGTCCTGGGCCTTGAACTCTGGGCCTAGGCACTGTCCCACTTGAGCTATAGCACCACTGCCAGCTTTTTCTGTGATTAATTGGAGATAAGAATTTCATGGACTTTCTTGCCTGGACTGGCTTCAAACCACAATCTTTAGATCTCAGCCTCATAAGTAGCTTGGATTACAAGCATGAGCTTGTAATCAGCACTCAGCTAAGCATTATTCTTAATAGCCGAAAATTAGAAGTTCCATAGTGCCAATCAGCTGATGGGTAGATAAACTATATATGTTCTACCTGTGGAATAGAATATTATCTGGATATACAAGGCATGGAATGCTGATGATTCATGCCAAAATATGAACGAACCCTGAAAGTATGCTAAGAGAAGCTACACACAAGCTGCATCCCGTATGACTCATTTATGTGAGATTTCTAAAATAGGTGCATCCATAGCGACAGAAAGTAGAAGTGTTGTTGCTGGGAGCATGGGCAGAGGGAATGGGGAAAACTGCTGATGAGTAGTAAGTGTTCAAATTTTCTAAAATTAGGGCTGAAAATTGCACAACTCCATAAACCTACTAAAAACCATTGAATGACATGCTTTCAACGGATAAATGTATGGTCTGTGAAATATTTATGTTAATAAAGCTGTCATTTGAAAAGATTTCAAAGTCTGATACCAGTCTTCGAAATTTAAAAAAAAATATCAAAAGATAGTCTTGCTGGTATTTTTATTTCATTTATTTTTATTTTTTGACTATCCTGGTCTTTGAACTCAGAGCCTCATGCTTTGTAGGAAAGCATTCTATTGCTGAGCCACACTTGCAGCCCTTTTTGTGTTTAATTAGCATTCATTAGCTCTACAAGGCAGGGTCTTACGACATTTCTGTGCATGTATACAATGCATTCCAGTTAATCTCACCTCTCTGTCACTCTCCCTTGCTACCTCTGCCTTCCTGATACAATTTTAATAGGTTTTATTGGTCTGTTTTCATATTCACTGACAATCTGCTTTGATCAGATCCATCCTCTTGTGCTGGATATTTTTTAGATAGGTTCTTGCTTCCTGCCCATGTGCACACCTATCAGGTTCACCTATTTTAGGCTTCCTATCATATCTAAGATGACAGGACTATAATATTCCTAGCTCTTAGTTAAGAGGACTCATGAACTTTTCTGCTGGGGCTGGCCTTGAAGTGTGATCTTCCCTGTCTCTACTTTACAACTAGGTAGGATACAGGAGTGAGCCCCTGATACTCAGCTTCAAAAAGTATTCTTGTTGGCATAGGTAAAAAGAGTTCATAATGCCTGCTTTTTAAGGGTAGTGTGATACAACTTTTCTAATCATCTTGAAAACACTTGAGTAAAACCAATGTAGAATTATGTATCTTAATGAATTGTAATGACAATTGGACTGGTCATTGGACTGTGTTTAAATCTGAGTTCCAAAATGGAGGGAAAACTGGTACCATTCGAACATCACTGGTCTCAACAGCAGTACTAACAAAAAAAATAGAGGTTTAAATTAATTGAAATCATAAGCAGCAGTTAGCTAATTCTGCATGTTATGGTATTCATATTAAAATTGTATCTCAGCTTCCTTTGTCATAATAAAAATTACCACAAACATATTTCTCACACACTTAATTCTAAAAGTATTTTTTTGTCAGTTGTATGGCTTGAACTAAGGGCCTGAGTACTGTCCCTGAGTTTCTCTGTTCAAGGTTAGTGCTCTACCACTTTGAGCCACAGCTATATTTCTGTTTTTTTTTTTTTTTTGATAGTTAATTGAAGATAAGAGTCTCATGGGCTTTCCTGGCTGGCTTCAAACCAGGATCCTCAGATCTCAGCTCCTCAGTTGCTAGGATTGCAGTTGCATGAGCAACTGGCACCCAGCTAAGCAAATGTTTTTTGTTGATCTTCTGAAAGGACAGTTTCTAGGACTTTCAGGAGTTAAAAATACAAGTATTTTTTTCAAAATAGTTGGACACTGGCAACATTTTCTGTAGGCTGATAATTGCCTTGTTAGTCATGAGTTTTTTTTTTTCCAAAACCATGAGATCGTAGTGGTTGTAAACATTGACTGTGATGAAGCTGAGACTGTAATTCTTCCTGAATGGTGATATGACGACTATCTTGTAACTAATCTATACAGAGTTCATTGTTACAGCACAAGTGACCTGTCACAGAGCTCTGTGACACTTTCATTCCCATTTGGTTCTCGTTGTAGACCAGGAGTCTGTAATGGGCTTTATGTTTGGTCTCTTCTTACAGATCTACAGAACTAACCTACAAAGATCACCTGTATAAAATGTTTAGGAAGAAAAGTGATCGGTCATAATGGTTCCTGACAATATCATGTGTCATCTTAAAGTGCAAAATGGACTTTACTCATAGTTAATGATAAGATGTACTCTGCTGTGTTCTAGGTCTTCTTTCTTAGGTGTTAGCAAGCCAAAGAATAAAGTCCGCTTTCAATGTGCTTATCATGCGTGCTGTTACTAGTTATGTATTCACCTCCTTCAAGAATTTTTCTACGTGTGCCACCCCACTCAACACATCAGCTTCCTCAAGTTCCAGCACTCCTGATCCCCCCTTCCCAGCTTTACTTTTTTTTTTTTTGGTCTTACCACATACTTTCTAATGTGTTGTGTAACTTATATGTTTATTTTTCTGTGGAAGTTTGTTTTCGTTGCTTTGTTGCTATGGTGGGAACATGGGAATGTTTTATAGACAGGCAGAAAGAATTAGTGGAGAGGGCAATATTAGGGAATGAATATTTGTGCCTCTGTCAACATTTTCAAATTTAAACTTTCTAAATGGTGATACTTGATTTTGCTGTGCATTACAATCTCCTATAAAATGCTTTTAAAGGATGAATGCCGGACTCCATTACAGATCCACTGGGTCAGAATCTTTCAGAGGGGACTTTAGTGTTTGTATTAAACAGAACCCAGCCCCCACCCCACACTGTTTTCTGTCATCAAGGATGAGATGCTGTTGGGAAAGAGCTTGCAGAGAACAAGCAGTCATTCCAGGACTCACCAAGGAGCTATCTTCTACACTGAGAATTGAAGACATTTGCAGACATCTCAAAAGAAAATTAGTTACCCCGAAGTTTAGGATTAGCCTGTGTGACTTTCATTTTTTATGATGTATAAAAGATGTAAAGCCATAAATAGAAGTAGCTAATACGCTGAAGCCATAAAATTAAAAGTTCAGGACTTCCAGCAGCATCATATATTATTCTTGAGATTTTAAAACCCCATTAGATATGAGCTTAGCAGCTTATACTGGAGCCAACTACAATGAGAGAACTTAAGATGGTGTGCCAAACAAAGGTGGAATTGTATCTGTGAAGCCATGATGAAGACCTCCTATGGTGTAGTGGAATGAAAATGAGCCTCTAAAGGATAGGAAAAATAAATCAACCAATGTGAAATTGTAATCTATTCTGCAAACAGATGAAAATCATCCTTGTAAGGCAGGAAAAAAATAAGATGGAAACTAAAAGCTATTTAGAAATAAATATTGAGCATACTATGTCATATTGCATAAGCTGTGCTTGCAGGAGAATAATGCTTTGTTTTAACTATGAGTATTAGGAAAACGTGAAATAAACGACCTGAATATTTTACTCAAAAAATAGATAGCTAGATTGCTTTCTACCCAAGGGAAGTACATAGGAATTAACAAAGTAAAATCTTGGAATAAAAGTCTAAAATAAGCAGTAGACTAGGTCAATAAAACAGAAAAATAGCCTCAGAAATTATCAATAAACTAGACAGCTCTTAGGGAAAAAATACTAGAAATAGAAAGGGTTAGAACTATAAATGTGAGTGTTTTAAAATTTTGTTGGGAGAGATTCATAACTTCATGTCAATAAATTTGCAAATCTAGATGAATATATAACTTTCTAGAAATTTTATAGTTGAAATTTATGAGATTTAGAAGCCCATGTAGATTGATAGCCATAGATAAAAGAAGCATGTCAAAGACAAAAGTACAATTCATAGACTATAAAGTTTGTCAATATGCATGAAAACCATGGGTACAAATTTAAAAAGATGAAGTAGTTTTTGGCCATCAAGTTTTCAAACCTAAGATATTTATAATTTCAATGATAATAAGGAAGTGATAACTGATAAGGTCTCTCAAAAATAATCATAGCTATTATCGTTGAAATATTTGTCTCGTCTGTTACTATTTTAGGGAACTGTTGTACAAAAACATTAGGGTAAGCTGAGCTGGTGGCTCATGCCTGTAATCCTACCTACTCAGGAGGCTGAGATCTGAGGATTGTGGTTCAAAGCCAGCAGGGGCAGAAAAGTCTGCGAGCTCTTATCTCCCAATAAACCACCAGAAAACCAGAAGTGGAGCTGTGGCTCAAGTGGTAGAGTGCTCGCCTTGACCTGAAGACCTCAGGGACAATGCCCACTCCCAGAGTTCAAGCCCCACAACCAACAAAAACCAAACAAAAAAACATTTGGGTCTCAATACAAAGCTGAATCTCCAAGAAATGGTGATTTAACAACAACAACCAAAAAAAAAAAAAAAAACAGTGAAAAATGAGCTCAGTATGGTTCTATGCAAGAAGTATCTGTGAAAAAAATTTTTTAAGTATCTGTCTACATTTTTCTCCATGTAATTAGAAAAATGGCCAAAGGAAACACAGATCACTGATACTAAAGAAGGTAGGTGGGGTGTTGGGATGGACTGTCAAATATCAGCAGCCTATACTATATTGCCTGAAGGTGATAACAAGGAAGTATTCCAGTACCACTTGTGTTCAAAATATATATTCCTGGAAATACTGATTGAATCCGTAAGTGAAGACAACATATAGTCTCCAGATAAGGGTTTCAAAACCCTGTGAGTCATCCCTATATTATTTATGATGCTACAACAACATTTTCTATCACGGAAAACTCTTTTTTTGTGTGTGCCAGTATTGGGCTTGGGTGCTGTCCTTTTAGCATTTTTTGCTCAAGGCTAGCCACTCTACCACTTGAACCACACCTCCACTTCCAACTATTTGGTAGTTAATTAGAAATAAGAATCTCATGGACTTTTTCCTGCCTAGGCTGGCTTTGAATCCTCAGATCCCAGCCTCCTGAGTAGCTAGGATTATAGGCGTGAACTACAGGGAGGGGTATGGGGAGAGGAGGGAAGCTGGCAAGGAAACTATTTGGTTACCAAGATTAATACCCAAGGAGCTTTGCAAAATCTAAGTAAAAACAAAAGCTATTTAACTGATAGACCTTAGGAAAGTGTATGGATTCAAGGGACACCTCATAGCAATTTTGTTAAGCAAGTAATAGGCTATTCTAAATCTGATGGCTACTCATCACTCGTACTCTCCAAATTTCAGCACTCACCAACACAACCAGTAAGACCATACTGGGTTGGGAGTTGTAGAAGTTGAGGGTGGAGGAATAGTATAAGATAAAATAGAATGAGTCAGCCTGGTGCTACATCTTCACCTCTGAACTCTGAGGGTTTTTTTAAAAAATCTCTTTCTGGGAATGTTCTGCCTTTATTGTAAACACCGAATGATCTGATCTCCCCTGGACATCTTAGTGCTTGGACTCTTCCACTGTGCCAGCATCACCAAGTTAACAGATGAACACTGGCACATAGCACAGCATGGAAAGGTGAACACCCAGGAGGGTAAGGAAATGGAGATCGAAGACTTTGAGCTAATATGGCTTTAAACAAACTCCTCAATCACCCCAGTGTTTAAATGGAGAATCTGGAATATTTCTTAATTGTGTTAATGCTAGCTTAATGAAAGGATCTCATTGGAATTCATCTCTTGCTGTAAAAGAAAAAGTTCCAAAACTAAGACTGAGCAAATGGTGTGCCTAACACTCTGTGCTGAAATTTTTATATTCCTTTGACAGTTAAGTGTTGTCAAATAAGATCTAACAGCCAGGAGATACAATTGTGTTCCTTGGCAGTTCTAATCAATAGCCACAGATCAATCTACCTGTTTTCTTTTTAGATATACAGTATTAAATAACAGCAGCCATCTCAAGATGACACTAATTACCCTTGCCTAAGTATTAACCATGCCAACTGCTAATGAGATAAATAGTACTTAGGTTTCCTGGTCCATGAAATAACTGTTTGGAATCAGTGGTCTAGATATTGATAAAAAAAAAATTTCCTAGCCAATAATACAAGCTCTTCCCAAGCTTTTTCCTCCTGCCTCAAACTGTATTCTGTCTATGCCTCTAAATGGAATTTTTTAAAAATTAGCATTTTATCCATGATATTTAACAAAAGTGCAACACTAGCCTATCAGAATGACATTGTACCCAATAAAATTCGCTACATCTCTCCTTGACATACCACCTTCTGTTGGTTTTAAAGAAATTTTGAAGCCTCCTGGCCTGACTGCCACATCCCTTGGGCATGGCTGCTGATTCTTCATTTCTTAGAACAACTGGTCTCTGAACCTATCAGGTGCTTTTTCTAGGGAACTTGTACCAGATGGGGATAGACAAGGTCAGAGCCGAGCACTATACCCTGTAGTTTGTCAAGAAGTCCCCAGCCCTTGGCTACAAAGGCCTCAGAATTATCTTAGTTCTTTGCTGGTAACCTTTCCTTTGACCAGACTACCCAAGATCTTTTACATTTTCTTTGCTACCCAGAGTTGATGTATCAAAACTACATCAAGAGAGGATACACTTTCATTATTGCTTTAAAGTGTTAAAGTATGATTAAGCTGTATAATCAGCACTATTATTGTAGTGCTAGAGTATAATTCAGAAAATTGTAGTCATTAATTGTTAGGATCTTTCATTTCCTGTCCCATTTCCAAAAATTAGTCATCGAGGTGGCGCACTGATGTAGAAATGTTGTAAGTTTAATACTTGTGTTTTAAAATGTCTGACATTCTGCTCGACTGTGAAATTTTTATACTGCTCTGAGATCTGAGTCTGAATTTGTGAGGTTATGGTGGTACCTGGTAGTGCATCCTGAGCTCAACTATGTATAGGGACTTCATTAAGGAAAAAGAGGTCTAATCTTCAGGCCTAGGTGTGCAATTTGCTGCACCAATGTGTATGCTGCCTATTATCAGAGATTTATGTATGGCTTTAAGCTACAGCAGCCGGGAGGGAAATTTTTGTTTTAATATGCCGTGTAATTAAGAGTCAAGTTGACCCTAAAGTTGGGAAGATGAGTCATAGCCACCTGGTTTGTCAGTGTGAAGCGATTTTAATCTTAAGGATGCCTTTGACAATGCTAGAGGGAGATGAGTAGAACAGGCAGCGGCAGAGGACTGACAAGTCCCAGACTAGAGACTTTACTGAAGACCCTGGGCAGGGATCCCAGCATATACAATCCTTCCTACACCTGCCTCATTCAGAACACATAGGGTTGAGGATAAGGTCACAGGCAACTTTGCACAGAGGTCACAAACAGTGTCAGGGCAAGAGTTGGAAGAGAGGAGTTATTCACCCCTCTCTTGGTCATGGGTCTTGTGTGTCTTTGTATCAGTGGGCAGGCCTTTTATGACTCTGACTTTATTTCCTGAGTAACTTAATGGCTCCTAATGCTGTAAGGTAAGAAAGCAAAGAACTGGGGTTTAGAAGCTTTGGGCATTAGTGAGCCACTCGGCCTGAGCCTATTAAACTGGTTAACTCATTTGCAGTACAAGCAATGTGTACTTTTGTTGGTCTGAGAGCGATGAAGTTGTGCTTGCTTCTGTAACTCCTAGTTTTCACATGTTCATTTAACAACTGTTTATTGAGCTCTCCCTGGAAACCAAGCTCTGTTTGAGGCACTCGGGTGACATAAATCCTGGCTGTCCCAAAGTTTCCCTTCTAATGTATAAACTTGCTGCAAAAAAACAAAAAAACACAAAAACATTTGTTTGTTCTAAACTGGATCCAAACTCTTGCTTACAGGAGGGTTGGGTAGTTGTCTCCTTGTTGCCTGGCAACTGCTGCTTTCACCTTGGCCACATATACAAATGCATTAACTAATCTTGTGGGCACAGAGCCCAGACTCAGAACACCAAGGTTGGACTTTCTCAGAGCAAATAGCTCCAAGTGGGGGAGAAATGAAGTCCCTAGGCAGTGGAGATAAACGACCATAGGAAACAAGGTCAATATTCTCTGTGAGCAAGTGCTCACAGAGCATATGCCAGCTCTTATCATACTCTATTTCTTTACCTGCCACAGCCTGACAATGCCTGGAGCTGAACTTGGGAGTCTGCTTGGAACTATGCAATCTAGAAAAAGCAGTACCATTAGTTTGTTGTTTTTTTTTTTTTTTTGCTTGAGACATATTTGTTTTAAATAGCTAATGCAGTGTCTACACTCCTTTTATATTTCTTTCCCCCCTTTTGCCAACTTCAAGCAAGTAAAGGAAAATATTTCAATTCTACTATACTTTTTTCCTATAATGAAGATGGAAACCAGGACTTCCTGCATGCTAGGCAACTGCTACACAGCCCTATCCCAATATCTCAATTCTTTTTTTTTTGTCCTAGGGCTTGAATTCAGGGTTTGGGTGCTGCCGCTGAGCCTCTTTGTACTCAAGGTTTGTTTTTTACCGCTTGAGCCATGGGGCCACTTCTGGCTTTTTCCTGAGTAGTTTATTGGAGATAAGAGTCTCACAAACCTTCTTGCCTTGGCTGGCTTCAGCCTCCTAAGTAGCTAGGATTATAGGCGTGAGCCACAGGTACCCAGTCCAAGATCTCAATTCTTACAAAGGTCTACCTTTCCTCCCTAGAAGAACAAATTGAGGATTGGAATTCAGATGGTTCAAGTGTATTCTGGGAGTACCAACAAGAATTCAGCCAACTCAAAAACTGATGTATTTGATGTCAGTGTCCTGCGTCTTGTATATACACTTCTCTAATTCAGGGAAGGGAAAGGAAAAAACAAAATGCTTAAATAAGGATACAGGTTGACTCATTGTAACAATGGGATGTACAAGACAATATGTCGAAAACAAACTTTACAACTTTTGGAGGGGGTGGTTGTGGAGGTGGGAGGGAAGGGATGGTAGGGGAAAAACAAAGAAGGAGGCAACAATGCTCGATAGAAATGTACTCATTAACCTTGCTCGTGTAACTGTAACCCCTCTGTGCAATAAAAGTGTACAAAAAACTGAAAAAGATTTTTACATAATGTCTACCTTTCATTTGGAAAAGAAAAAAAGACTCCAACAATTTCTATCCTCTGCAGCAATGGCTATGGTACAATGAAAGGTAGTGTATAATTTAAAACTAAATGCCAGTGGAAATGGCATTTCATCACTCAATGCGGTATGGTGTTCATGACCTTCAATTCTGATGACTAAACTGCAGGCTAGGTAAATATATAAACACAGACCACCCTCTTCCTTTGCCTACACACATACTGCTGCTCTTCATGGGCTTGTGTGGATTTACATCCTGCTTCATTCCATTATAATGGCCCAAGGCAACTTCCAGGAATATGTAAGATGAAAAAGGAACACAAAAGCAAGATAGGAGAAGCTCAAGCCAAGGATGAAGTTAATGCACACAGATGCACAGAATAAGAGGGGAAGATTGGGGTGTGATTGGATCTTGTTTTATGGAAGGCTCTACCACCTTTGTAAGACAATTCTGGAAGTCACATTGCCCATCTTCTTATGATTCGTTAGGTATCAAAATCTCTCCCAGGTAACCATTAGAAGATAGTTTATCTTCTCTCAGGTGAGCTTAGCCCACCAAGAGTTGGGTTCTAGCCTTGGTTTAGAATAAAAATTAAGAAAATAGGAAGGAGTATGGCATTGCCTGAAGGCCCAAAGTTGACATTCTCCTCCTACAGTTTCCATTCCCACAGTCAGCAGCAAACTTTCCCAAGAATTCAGATTCAGTGTAGGATGTTTAATAGTGAGACTCAATGATGAAGTACCATGATGAACGAAATTGTCCATATGAGATTAAATCAGATTCTCAATATGAGTTGTTTTATCAAGATGAGAAGTGTTATCAAGCAAAAGCAAACTGGCACTTCATTCTTTGTCAGTTTATCATACCTACTATTTCTGCCATGTGTTACCATGATTTTTATCCTAGGGTATTTTGAAAATGCTGAAACATTGGTTCCCTTATTCCTTCTATATATACCAGCATATGGCTTGGATTGCTCTCTAGACAACTGAGACCTGTGTTGCTCTGCAGGAAGGGGAAGAAAAAGTATTGCCAAGGTCATTCATAAGTCTTTGGGGCTTCTATCCTCCTAGCTGAGGGCTCTGTCTCAGCAGAAAAACGGTGGTCATACTGGAAATATTACTCAAGTTCTGGTTTTCTTAAGGGTAAGGTCTTTTTCTTTTCTTTTTTATCATTTAGTACGCAGTCCAATGCTGTATAACTAGCTGATTCTAGGTAAATGTAGTCTCAGTGAATTTAGTCTACACCTAGTGACCTTGAGAAATGAATACTCTAGAAGGAAAAAAATGATCTATACTTTGACCAATGAAATCCAAATTCATATTGGCTGAGAGACTGCTAGATCCATATTCTAGGACATATTTGAAACATTTCTGTCATAACTATAACCAATAACTTTATTATTAAACATCAAAAAATTCAGATGTAAACACTAAAGAATTTATATGCATATGAGGAACTTTTATGCATAAACTTAAACACAGACCTTTGTTTCCATTTTTGAAGTTATATATTTTTTTTCTAACTCAATTGAATTTGGTGTGTGTGTGTGTGTGTGTGTGTGTGTGTGTCTGGGTGTGGGTGTGGATGTGGGTGTTAAGTACTAGGTCTGAACTCAGGTCCTTCTGTACACCAAGCTATTCCTCTGGCCCTGTTTTTGTTGATTATTTTTAGGATGGGCATATGGACTTTAGGCTTCCATAGTTGCTGGGATCACAGGTGCATGCCCACTCTATCCAACTTCTTTCCACGGAAATGGAGTCTGCAAAATGTTCTGCTCCAGCTGGCTTTGAGCCATGGTCCTGCTGATCTCAGCCTCCTAAATGACTTAGGATTACAGGTCTGAACCACCCACATCTAGCTTAAATCAAACTAATTTTAAAAAATCAATTTCTTCCCTATTTTCAACATCATACAAAAATGTAAAAGTATATTAACACGTGATGAATCATGCTCTTAAAGTAGCTTTTGAAATTGATGACAAGCGAGGCAATATTTCTGACCTTTTCTATATAGCTCATTAACTTTGGTCAGACAATAAGCTCAGGAAGTTTTTGTATGTTGTCACAGTGGCTGGAGAATATGTACCAAGTGAAAGTAGTAGAGATAACATTATCATTTAATTTTGCTGCTGGAAGAAGGGCTCTCTGAGAGGGAGGCAGGTATCTTTAATGGCTATTTCCTATATTAACACATCCTCAAAGACTCCAGTCCCTCCCCCCATTTTTTTCAGCTAGAAGTTTATGACTTTGCGGGGGGTGTGGGGTGGGAGGGTGTCAGTAGTGGGGCCTGAACTCTGGGCCTGGGCACTGTCCCTCAGCTCTTCAGCTCAAGGCTAGCGCTCTACCACTTGAGCCACAGCTCCACTTCTGGCCTTTTCTGCTTATGTGGTGCTGAGGAATCGAACCCAGGGCCTCATGCATGCAAGGCAAGCACTCTACCACTGAGCCACCTTCCCAGTCCCTATGACTTTATTTTATTCTCAGAGACATTCCTGTCATTTTGTCCTTTGGAATATATGAGTCATGAGCATGTGTGTCATCCACTTTTTCTTCTTGAATTGGAACTGAGCATGTTCAGGAATGTGCTTGTCTCTAATGTGCATTCCTATAGGAATATGTGAAGGATCCTGGAACAAATCCATTCCACTTCCTTTGTTTGGGGAGAGCATGCTTTGGAAATAACTCTATGCTCTATGCTCTCCTTGCCTGCTGAAGGTAATACATCCTTCTCCCCTCATTTATTTATTTATTTAATTTTTTCCTGTCCTGAGGCTTGAACTCAAGGCCTGGGCACTGTCCCTGAGCTTTATTGCTCAAGGCTAGCACTCTATCACTTGAGCCACAGCCTTTTCTGATTATGTGGTACTGAGGAATCGAACCCAGGGCTTCATGCATGCTAGGCAAACACTCTACCACTAAACCACGTTCTCAGCCCCAACACATTTATTTCTTGACTGTGCTTGTTTTGATTTTGCATTCAACAAGACACAAATCCATTTCATTTGGTCACCACAGCTTTAGAATTTATTGAGAAGCAACATTGACAGGAGGGGCAATTGCCTGTGATTTCAGTTAGTGATGGACTGCTTTCCCTGTAATGACCTCATATCTAAAACAGAACAATAATTATCAATAGGTTTGCTATAACTGCAACGTAAGGACACTTTCATATATTGTTGTATGGTTGATCCAGTTGCAAGAACAGGGAAGCCTCCACTTAGAAGGCCAACTTTTGTAGCCTTTATTTGGAGCGCTGGGGACAGCAGGGGGACCTCCAGTCACAAGCCCTACTGTGCTGAATACAACTAACACAAGGCTTATATGGCCAAAACCCACAAAAGGTGCATGGAATTAATCTTAACAAAGTCGAAAGCAAATCAGATGTGAACACAATCAAAGTAAATAAAAAACCAGTGAACACACAGATCTAACAAAGATGTTAAATATAAGCCAAAACAAGTCAAGTGTGGACACAATCAAGGGGAATGTGTCAAGAACCAATCATCTGAGTAGAGTAAGACTTTTCTGGGACTTATCAACTCAAAGCACGTTTGTAAACTAAAGAAAGTCCACTGTTAGTAAGGTCTTTTGCTTAGACCCAGTCTCCTTACTTCAGTATGATAAATAATATTTAAACTCTAAGCTTTGTTTATAATTTTTATTTCAGAAAAACAGATCAGAGAAAACAAACAAAATGAATAACATAAAACCACCTATTTAGGTATGAAAGTAAAACCAATTCCACACTAGGATACTACTTTAAGGCAAGCATCAACCCAGAACCCTGTGGTTGCACAGATATTTTTTGACACAGTCAAAATAAGTACAGATACAATCTAGTTCAACAACAAATAACTAGGGATCCATGGACTAAGAAAATCAAAGAAGGAGTCAGGGGACCAGAAATTAATAGGTATAGGGTGAATTGTAAGGAGAAAATAAGATTAGAGGAAGTGGCGCTGCAGCTCAAGTGGTAGAGCGCTAACCTTTAGCTGAAGAGCTAAGGGACAGCGCCCAGGCCCAGAGTTCAAACCCCACAACTGACAAAAAAAAAAATGAAAAAGAAAAAGAAAAGAAAAGAAGATTAGAGAAAGGTAGGGAGGAAAAGGAAGAGAGAGAAGATAACTAAGACCTAAATTCAGAGACAGGAAAAAGAGAGAAAGAAAGGAGGTGAAACAAAAAGAAAAAGGAAAAAATAAAAATTTTGAAAATGAAAAAAATTTAATATATATATAAAGAAATAATGCTACAATTAAAGGAGCTAAGGTTGAGAAATTGCAAATTAAGCAATCGATGTCTAAATTAAGTATTCACAGATGAAGGATAAGGCCTAATAATCAAAGACAGGTATGTATCTGGGGATGAACATGGTTTCCCTTAGTTGCAATAATTAGTATATGTCTAGGATAATCTTATCAAATAAACAGAAAAGCTCAAAAGCTATGTACATATGCCATATAAGATGATGCTACACAAAATGAACCCCAAGATATGGACACAAGAGGTTTTTCTTTGTTGTTATTTTTAATGTATTATGTGATTTTTTTTGTTTCCTTCGTATGTTCTTCCCCCTAGGGTATCACGCCTGTTGTTACTGTATTTGATTTTGGCACCCTGCATCTTGTATATACATTTATCTAATCTGGGGAGGGGAAGGAGAATAACAAAATGCTGAAACAGGACACAGGATGACCCATTGCAACAATGAGACTCACAAGACACTATGTTGGAAATGAACTTTACAACTTCTGGGGAGGGGAGGAGCAGAGGAGGTGGGGGAGGGAAGGGATAGCAGGAGAAAAACAGAGAAGGGGATAACAATGTTCGACAAAAATGTACTCATTACCTCACTTGTGTAACTGTAACCCCTCTGTACAGCATCTTTACAATAAAATAAAATAAAAAAAAACCCACCCATAACTACTGCCACCTCTGACTATTACCAGTCACTCCCATTTGGTGTGTCTTAGTCCTGCTTTTCAGCGGGTATCTTGAAGAGGAGAGAGGTGATAGAGTAGCCAGCAGGGGTGATGCCTCAGCGCTTGGCAGAGACTTAGGTGGGACAGGTGTCTCAGGGTGTGGCTTCTTCCTCCTTTACAGCTGTGGGTCAAGTACTCTATTCAGCCAACCTTGACTGCTCCCACAAATCCCTTTCCCTTCCCACCCTCATGGCTGGTGCTCTAGCATTTGAGCCATGCCTCCTTTCTGCTTGTTAATTGGAGATAAGAGTATCTTGGAACTCCAAATGGATCAAAGACCTCAGAGTCAAAGCAGACACTCTGAAAACATTACAGGATGGAATAGGAGAAATCCTAGGTCTCCTTGGCACAGGCCGATATTTTCTTAATAGAGACCAGGAATCACAACAAATCAAAGAAAGGTTGGACAAATGGGATTGCATGAAATTGCAGAGTTTCTGCGTGGCAAAGGACATAGCTAGCAAGATCAATAGAAAGCTCACGGATTGGGAGAAGATCTTTACTAGCCATACAATGGACAAGGGTCTCATATCTAAAATATACCAGGAACTCAAAAAATTAAATCCCCCAACAACAAATCTTCAAAGAAACAACTGCCCAATAAATAAGTGGGCTAAAGACTTAAAGAGAAACTTCTCTGAAGAGGAAAGAAAAATGGCCAATAGACACATGAAGATATGCTCAACCTCTCTAGCATAAAAGAAACGCACATCAAAACAACATTGAGATACCACCTGATCCCAGTTAGAATGGCTATAATCAAGAACTCTAATAACAACAGATGCTGGAGGGGATGTGGACAGAAGGGAACCTTACTGCATTGTTGGTGGGAGTATAAACTTGTTCAACCACTTTGGAAAGTAGTATGGAGGTTCCTCAAAAGACTCCACATAGAGCTCCCCTATGACCTAGCAATCCCACTTTTGGGCATTTACCCAAATGTTCACAAACAAGACCACACTAAAGCTACCAGCATGACCATGTTTATTGTAGCATTATTTACCATAGCTAAGATATGGAACCAACCCAGATGCCCCTCAGTGGATGAATGGATCAAGAATGTGGTATATATACACAATGGAATTCTATGCCTCCAGCGGAAAGAATGACATTGCCCCATTTGTTAGGAAATGGAAAGTCTTGGAAAAAATTATATTAAGTGAAGTAAGCCAAAGAAACATAGGTCCCATGGTTTCCCTTATTTACAATAACTAGTATATGTCTGAGACAAGCAGAAAAGGTCAGATAAGTTGATGTTAGGGAAATGAACCCTAAGATATGTATTCAAATGTTTTTTTTATTTCATGCAATTGTTTCTAACACATTTATAAGATTATTTCTTTGTTGCTTTGTATGTCCCTCCCCCATGGTATAACCCCTGCTTTCACTATATTTGATGTTGGTATAATTTGCGGAGGGGAAGGGAAAAAACACATTGTTTATCTAGGGATACAGGTGGACCCATTGAAACAATGAGATGTACAAGTCGTTATGTCCAAAAACGAACTTTACAACTTTGGTGGGGGGGGGGGGAGGAAGATTGGGTGGGGGGCAGTGGGAGGATGGGAAGGGATGGGAAGGGGAAACAAAGGAGGAGGCAACAATGCTTGATAAGAAATGTACTCATAATCTTGCCCATGTAATTGCAACCCCTCTGTACAGTATTTTCACAATAAAAAAAAGAAAAAAAAAAGAAAAGTAAATAAAAAGAGTCTCTTGGAATGTCAATTCTCAGATCTCTGCCTCCTAAGTAGTTAGAATTACAAGTGTGAGCCACATCCTTGGGGCATAGTCATGGATTCAGTGATAGAATTAGTTCTTCTTCCAGGCCCACCTCTTTTCATGTTCAAACGTATAAACAAAATGAAGTGCTACGAGATCTGACTTTTCTCCATGCCTTAATCTTGCTTCAAAGTCCTAATTTAGAATAAGGCCCAATAGGGACAGAGTCACACAATTATCAGCCCACAGGGTTAGTGAACTAAGGTCTGTTTTGCGAGATTTGCTGTTTAACACAGAAGGTACAGTAAAGGAATAACGTGGATGCCACCTAGCATCGTTTTTTTCTTTCTTCTTTTTTTTGGGGGGGGGCTGACAAAGTATTTTTGAAAGAGGAGATCCTGATTAGAAATGTGAAGACCCCATTATGATAATTGCAGCTGATTTCCTGCCTCTAAATGTTCTTCCTGCCTGTGTCACTGCCAGTGACGGACAGCTGGCTTTATAATCACATTCAAGCACTGTTTGCTTTTCTTGACCTTTACTGAAAAACATTTTTTTTTCTGAGCTCTGGACATGAGTAGAGTGTTTTAAGTTAGGGGGAATAATGTGTTTGCATCGTTCCCAGCCGTCAGTGGATATAATAACCTGCGTTATTTCTACATTCCACTTCATCAAGAGGACTTCTGGAGGATGTCTGGAGTTGAAACCATTTCATCATGAACACTGGGCTTTGGCTCTCTGCACGCAAAGAAGAGCGTGCTTGGTTCTGGTTGAATTAATGAGGGTACAACTATACCCTTGGCTCTCTAGAACCTCCCAAATCTATTCACTTTGTAAATCAGACATTATTAAGTGTTCATGCAGGTCGATATGAACAAATAGTTTCCTCCACTTGCAAATATGACTTTTGTTTATTAAACTTTTCCTTTCTTCATCTTTTACTTTTGTTTCCAAATATACTCTCTACCTCCCTCTACTGGCAAAAGTTGGAGTACTACAGCATCACATAGGCAGTTCTGGATTCAGGTCTTAGTTTTCATATGGATCTGGGACTAGCACATTCACCTCTTAGATGGGTTGTAAGTATTAAGCAAAAAGAAGTGCATTTAACATGGTCCTCATATGCTTAGTATACGACTTGGTAAGCACTGGATACAAGTAACTGCTGAAGTTATTTTCTTGTTCATTTAAATGATCTTTCTTTCCATTCCCATGTGGTCTTTGAAGATTGTCCCCTTCTTTTACATCCCATCAAACCTTTCTTAAACCCTTCCTGGAGGACCAATATCTTGGGGAAAACTATCTCCTACTTATCAGAGCATGCTGGGGCTCCTTCACTGGTCTGGAATCTCTCTTGTGTTCTCCTGTAAGTATTGTACTTAGTTTTCAAGAATTCAACTGGCTGACTACTATAGCTTCTTCTATAAACAACAGGTTCCAAATTGTTGAGTCACAGGGCAAGTAAAAGACACAAGCTTAGAAGTTTCAAAAGCCTGTGTTCAGGAGTATAGGATGTCTATATGTTATGTATAGCCACAGGTCATATAACTTACCACCACGCAGAGACACGTCTGAAAGGGAAAGAGCATGTTGTTGTTGGTGGTGGTGGTAGTGGTGGTGGTGGGGTGGTGGTAGTGGTGGTGGTGGCGGTGGTGGTGGTGGTGGTGGCGGTGGTAGTGGTGGTGGTGGTGGTGGCAGTGGTGGTAGTGGTGGTGGTGGTAGTGGTGGTGGTGGTGGTGGTGGTGGCAGTGGTGGTAGTGGTGGTGGTGGTAGTGGTGGTGGTGGTGGTGGTGGGGTGGTAGTGGTGGCGGTAGTGGTGGTGGTGGCCGTGGTGGTGGTGGTAGTGGTGGTGGTAGTGGTGGCGGTAGTGGTGGTGGTGGCGGTAGTGGTGGTGGCGGCGGTGGTGGTGGTGGCGGTGGTGGCGGCGGCGGCGGTGGCGGTGGCGGTGGAGGTTATGGGGCTTGATCTCAGAGACTGTGTGCTGTCCCTGAGGTTTTGTGTGTTCAAAGCTAGTGCTCTACCACTTTGAGCCAAGAGCCACCTCTGGTTTCCTGGGAGTTAATTGGGGGTAAGAGTCTCACAGACTTTCCTGCTCAGGCTGGCTTCAAACCATGATCCTCAGATCTCAGCCTCCTGAGTAGCTAGGATTATAGGCATGAGCCACCAGCACCTAGCCAGCATATTATTTTTTAAAGGATTGAATTATTTAAAAGTATTTACTTATTAATCAATGGATTGGTTTTATTGTATTAACAGATATGAAGAAAAGACAGAACAATTGGATGGAAAATTATCTTGATTTACAGACAACATGATTTTATATATATATATATATAGAAATCCCTAAGTAAGGCCAACCCCACAGACACAACCAGTTATTACTAAAATTCAGCAAAGTTGAAGCATACAAAGTAAATACACAAAAATCAGATTATTTTTATGTATCAACATCCAATAATGTGAGAAGGACATTAGGAAAAGAATTTCATTGACCATAGTATCTCCCCATCTTCCCCCCAAAAGGTAAATGCTTAGGAATAAATTTAAACAGGGAAGTGAACAACTTGCATGATATAATTATAAACATTACTAAAAGAAACTCAAGAGAACAGCAATAAGTAGAAAGACATTTTGTGTTCATGGATTGGAAAACTTCATATTATAAGGATGTCATTACTACTCCCAAAGAATATACAGATAAATTTAAGCCCTATCAAAATTAATGTTGCCTGAGGTATGGTATAATCATGCATATCATACCTATAATCCCAGCTATACAGAAGATGAAGACAGAATGGTTATGGAGCTAAGTAAGCCTGGGGAAGAAAACAGGATCCTGTCTAAAAAATAAACCAAAGCCAAAAAGGCTGAAGGTGTGACTCCAGTGGAAGAGCACCTGACTTGCAACCATTAGTCCCTGAGTTCAAACTCTCCTGTTGCCAAAAATATAACAATACCAATGGTATTTTTATTTTTTGCAGAACTGGAAAATCTCTCCCAACATTCATATGTATGGCCTCTCAAGGGATCCTGAATAGGGAAAATTCTTTTTAAAGAAGAACAAAGCTAGACTTTTCATACTTCCTGATTTCAAAATGTTACAAAACTACAGTAATCAAATCATTGTAAAGCCAGGAACAGTGGCTCACATCTGTAATTCTTGCTACTTGGGGGAGACTCAGAATTCGAGGATCACGGTAAGAGGCCAGCCCAAATAGAAAAGTTCATTGAGACCATGCCTCTCTAACTCATAGCTGAGCACAGTGGTTAGCACATATCATCCCAAAGCTACATGGATTGGGAGGATGGTAGTCAAGGCCAGTTCAGGCAGAAAAGTCCACAAGACTCCATCTCAGAGGAGGGAAGGTAGATGTAGTGGCCCTGCTTGTGATCCCAGCAATTTTACAGGAAGCCTAAAATGAGCAGATCTTGGTTTAGTTGGGCTGAAAGAAACACCCTATCCTAAAAATAACCAGTGCAAAACAGAACTCCAACCTCCAGGGCTGGCTAATGCTATCCCACCACTCAACTAAGCAGGACGCTAGGTCACACTACGGCTATGACACAGCTGCTTGTTTACCAACTAGTTGGCAAACGCACCAACCCCAAAGTCTTTGCTAAATGACATGAAGGAGTTAGATTACCCCAAGTCTACTGTGATCTGCTCTGGAACTTCCCCTATTTTACACTGACTCTGGGCAATCATTTGTGTTTACAGCCATGGGTGCTAGAAGCTTACTCCCATAAGCCTGTTAAGGTGACTGTTTAAGGTGGCATTTTGGTTTCCAGTCCTCAGATTTCTCCAAGCGATTTCAAATACCTTATATAGGTGCCCCCTACTTTCCTACTATCTGTGACACACACACACACACACACACACACTCCACACACATAGTGCTCCTTCTCATCCTGCTGTGGATGTTGAAAGTACAGCTAATCAAGGGAAGCACAGGCCTGTGGGGCCATGCCTGTCTGATTCAAGGATTCATGTCCTGTCCCAGATCTATGCCGCTGCATTTATACAGAAGCCCTGATGGAAGCACTGATGATGGATGGTAAGAGCTGCTCTTTGCTGAGAGCTACCAGGTCCTGTGGTAAGCATTTTACCTCCTGAAGCACTTTAGGGTTTCACAGTCACTGTTTCAAGCTGCTAAGTTTGGATCATTTTTATGCAGCAATCGATAATTAATATTCCTATAAACATTTACCCAACCAGCCCCTCAAACGTTACTGCCTAAAAACCAACACAGAGAGAGCAGGTGAGTCATGTGGACCTGTCACTGCCTCAGCCTCTGGACATCTTTTCTTTCTGTCTTCTCATTCCTATCTTTGAGGAATGTTTTTCTCACTCAGAAGACAGGCCATCAGAAGGTTAAGTGGAACCATGAGAGTCACTACATCCATCAGATTGAGTCCTATGATCAAGCCTGAGTCCGCCGAGAAAGGATGTGGCTTGTGGAGCGAAGAAAGCAAACCATTGTTACTGACCAGTGTGAATAGAGTTATTCTAAATAATACCAAGTACTTATAAGCTCTATGCTTTTCAAGCATAGATTATGTTTTTGATGACAGATATAGTTATATATTGAATAACTAATTGTATTTATAACAATCAAAATCTAGCAGAAGTTTGCTAGAAGTTTGTTTTTGTGCTCTGTGAGTAAGCTAGTCCTTTTTTCTGACCTCTACTCCCTCTCTTCAATTCTAGCATTCTAGCATTCAATTCTAGCAATTCTAGAAGGATTTTTGTGTGTAGTCATCAGTTGAAATCCACAAAGCATTCATTTCAGGACTCCAAAACCTAAGGAAGCTCAAGCCCCTTTTGTAAAATGATACAGTATTTACATATCACCTATAAATATCCATCCATTTGCTTTAAATTATCTTTAGATAGCTTATAATACCTAGGATAATATAAATATGATATAGATAGTTGCTGTACTAAATTGTTTAAAAAATTATAATAAAAATTATCTAGTCAGGCACTGGTGGCTCACACATTTAATCCCAGTTATTCAGGAAGCTGAGATCTTAGGATCTTGGTTCAAAAGCTGGCCTGGGCAGAAAATTCCCCGTGACACTCTTTTTTTTTTTTTTCTTTTTTCTTTTGGGTGGGGAGGGGGGTTTGGTTGTGGGGCCTGAACTCTGGGCCTGGGTGCTGTCCCTCAGCTCTTCAGCTCAAGGGTAGTGCTCTACCACTTGAGCCACAGCACCACTTCCGGCTTTTTTTTCTTTTTGCTTATGTGGTGCTGAGGAATCGAACCCAGGGCCTCAGGCATGCAAGGCAAGCACTCTACCACTGAGCCACCTTCCCAGCCCTCCCCCCCCACTCCGTGACACTCTTATCTCCAATTAACCACTCAAAATTCTGCAAGTGGGTGGGTGCCGGTGGCCCACGCCTGTAATCTTAGCTACTCAGGAGGCTGAGATCTGAGGATCACGGTTCAAAGCCAGCCTGGGCAGGAAAGTGCGTGAGACTATTATCTCCAATAAACCACTAGAAAACTAGAAGTGGTGCTTAGCTCAAATGGTAGAGCACTAGCCTTGAGCTGAAGAGCGCAGGGACAGCGCCCAAGACCAGAGGTTAAGCCCCACGACTGTCAAAAAAAAAAAAATCTGCAAGTGGAACTGTGACTCAATTGGTAGAATGCTAACAGCGCCCAGGCCCTGAGTTCAAGCCCCACAACCAACCAAAAAATTATTTGTACACGTTCAGTACAGATACAACCTTTTAAATATTTCTAATATTTGGTTATTGAATGCATGAATCCATACAGAGACCCATCTTCATGTTCAATTTGTTGTTGCATGTAAACTCTTCTTCTTGATGGCACTTTAAAATAATGTGACCTTTTCAATAGCAGGCATTCAAAAGAGCGACTGGATTGAATTGAGGATAGGAAAGCCATTTGAACATAGATTCTGCTGGAAACCCAGGCAACCTTTTCTGATTCAAGGAATTACAAACAAGAAAAAAATATTCCATACCACTCAGATTTCCTCGCATCCTTCATATCTGGAAATAACTTAGTCCTAGTGATTATCAATGCTGAATTAGTTCACCCTTTAACTTAGTCTAAATTAACTAAATTCTATCTTTTTATGCAATGCAATAATTTTGAACTTATTTAATTCTATTTTTATTTTCTGAGCATTAAAGGAAAGCTTAACCTACTTTATTCAGATCTTCCAGGAGGTGAATATATAGTGTAAGAGTATAATGGTAATATCTCTCAAGTGATTCTGATGGACAACTTTTATTCAAAACCATATTCATGGAAGTAGTAAAACCTCGGTTCCCCAAACAAAATTAGGAGTTGGAAGGTCAAGTTCAATCCTGTATGTTTTCCTATTCTCCTGCTTCATTTTTCTCAATAAGATGGGAAAGTCATAAGTTTCCAGTTGCATAAACCTAAATTTGAATTCTGACGCTACCATTTACATCCCATTTAACTATTTTATTTTTTAAATGCCAATGCCAGTACTTGAACTCAGAGCCTTGTGTTCTTGTTCATTTGTGCACTTCACTGGCACACTGAGTCATACCTCCGTGCTTTTTGCTAGTTATTTGGAGACAAGTCTCATGGATTTGTCTGCCCAGGGCTATAAACCAGGATCTTTAGATCTCAGCCTCCTATGAAGCTAGGATTTTAGGTGTGAGCCACAAGTGCCTGGCTAGCCTTTTCATTTTTAAGTATAAAATGGAGCTAATGATAGGATCTACCTCATATCATTATTGTAAGAGTAAATGGATGATATGGTTACAGGGCTGGTACACCTGACATAGTCATTGATACAGTGACAGTTGTGTATTTGGACCCAGAGAGAAATTGGGCCATGGAGGACAAAAACATGGGAGAACCACCAACCTGCCCAAATCCAGAATTAAGGTGTGCACCTCTAACAAAGTCTTTTGGCACAAGAACATCTTGCCTTGGAATTCATCTGCTCAAAGAAAACCATTCAGTGTTGATCTAAAGACAGAGTTGAAGCACATGGAACGTTTTCTAAAATAGACCACATTTTAGGCCACAAAGCAAACTTGTCTAAATTCAGAAACATTGAAGTTATACCTTGCATTCTTTCTGACCACAAGGGAATAAAGTTAGAACTCAACACCAAAAGCCACCAAAGAAAGTCCGGTATCACATGGAGGCTGAACAACACACTGCTGAATCATGAGTGGGTCCTGGAAGAGATTAGAAAGGAAATTCAAATGTTCATGCTATTCAACAAAAATGAACACACAAAATACCAGCTCCTCTGGGACACAGCAAAGGCAGTACTCAGAGGCAAGTTTATAGCTCTGAGCTCCTACATCAACAAATTGGAGAGATCTGAAACTAACAATTTAATGACACATCTAAACCTCCTTGAAAAAGAGCAGCAAGATAAACCCCAATCCAGTAGACGGAAAGAAATAATCAAAATTAAATCAGAATTAAATGAATTAGAATCCAAAAAAACTATAGAAAGAATCAACAAAACAAAGAGTTGGTTCTTCGAAAAACTTAACAAAATTGACAGACCCTTAGCAAATCTTATCAGAAAAAGAAGAGAACACACCCAAATTAATAAACTCAGAGATGAGAATGGAAACATCACCACGGAAACAAGCAAGATTCAGAACATTATAAGGGAATACTTCTCAAAACTTTATGCTAATAAGTTTGAGAACTTGACAGAAATGGACCTCTTCCTAGCAAATATTGACATGCCAAAACTAAACCAAGATGAGGCAAACTATCTTAACAGGCCCATATCAAGCATTGAAATAGAAACAGCAATAAGAGACCTCCCAGCTAAGAAAAGTCCAGGACCAGATGGTTTCACAGCGGAATTTTACAAGGCCTTCAAAGCAGAGCTCACACCAATTCTCCTCCAACTCTTCAATGAAATTGAAAGAGAAAGCTCACTACCGAACACATTCTATGAAGCCATCATAACCCTCATCCCAAAACCAGGCAGGGACTCATCAAAGAAAGAGAACTATAGACCCATTTCTTTGATGAACATTGATGCAAAACTTCTCAACAAAATTTTGGCCAACCGACTTCAACAATTCATCCAAAAAATCATACACCACGATCAAACAGGATTCATTTCAGGGATGCAAAGCTGGTTCAATATACGCAAATCAATTAATATTATTCATCACATCAACAGGAGCAAGAATAAGAACCACATGGTTATCTCAATAGACGCAGAAAAAGCATTCGACAAGATCCAACACCCCTTTATGATGAAGGTTTTGGAAAAATTAGGAATCCATGGAACATTCCTCAATACAATAAAGGCTGTATATGACAAACCTACAGCCAGCATTATACTCAATGGTGAAAAACTAAAGCCATTTCCTCTTAACTCAGGAACAAGACAAGGATGCCCACTCTCTCCACTCCTCTTCAATCTAGTATTAGAATGCCTAGCTACAGCAATAAGACAAGATGCAGACATAAAGGGGATCCAAATAGGGAAAGAAGAAATAAAACTCTCCCTCTTTGCAGATGACATGATCTTGTATTTAAAGAATCCCATAGACTCCACTCCCAAATTACTCAAGCTGATTCAAAACTTTGGCAAAGTAGCAGGTTATAAAATTAACCCCCAAAAATCAATGGCTTTTCTGTATGCCAACAATGAGAAAAGTGTGGCTGAAATTAGGAAAGCAACTCCATTTGTAATAGCCCCACAAAAAATAAAATACCTAGGAATTAACTTAACTAAAGAAGTGAAGGACCTCTATGATGAAAACTTTAAAATCTTGAAAAAGGAAATCAACACAGAACTTAAAAAATGGCAAAACCTCCCATGCTCCTGGATTGGAAAGATTAACATCGTGAAAATGGCAATACTTCCCAAGGCTATCTACAAATTCAACGCAATACCTATCAAAATTCCACCCTCATTCTTCAAGGAAATAGAAGAGGCAATCCAAAAATTCATATGGAACAATAAAAGACCCCGAATAGCAAAAACGCTCCTCAACGGAAAGAACACTGCTGGAGGAATATCAATACCAAATTTCAAACTCTACTATAAAGCCATAGTAATCAAAACAGCTTGGTATTGGCATAAGAACAGACCTCAGGACCAATGGAATAGAATTGAAAACCCAGAAATGAACCTACAGACCTATAGCCATCTAATCTTCGATAAGGGAGCTAAAACAATAGAATGGAAGACAGACAGCCTCTTCAGTAAATGGTGCTGGCAAAACTGGTTAACTACATGTAGAAAACTAAAGCTAGATCCTTATATATCACCCTGCACCAGAATCAACTCCAAATGGATCAAAGACCTTGAACTCAAAGCAGACACTCTGAAAACATTACAGGATGGAATAGGAGAAACCCTGGGTCTCCTTGGCTCAGGCCGAAATTTTCTGAATAGAGACCCGGAAACACAACAAATCAAAGAAAGGCTGGACAAATGGGATTGTATAAGGTTGCAGAGCTTCTGCAGGGCAAATGACATAGCTAGCAAGATCAATAGAAAGCCCACGGACTGGGAGAAGATCTTTACTAGCCATACAACGGACAAGGGTCTCATATCTAAAATATACTTGGAACTCAAAAAATTAAACCACCCAACAACAAATCCTCAAAGAAACAACTGCCCAATAAGTAAGTGGGCGAAAGACTTAAAGAGAAGCTTCT
This sequence comes from Dipodomys spectabilis, assembly GCF_019054845.1. Taxonomy (NCBI): domain Eukaryota; kingdom Metazoa; phylum Chordata; class Mammalia; order Rodentia; family Heteromyidae; genus Dipodomys; species Dipodomys spectabilis. Next base: position 580,571 of record NW_024870756.1, read on the forward strand.
CTGAAGAAGAAAGAAGGATGGCCAATAGACACATGAAGAAATGTTTAACATCCCTAGCCATAAAAGAAATGCAAATCAAAACAACATTGAGATATCACCTCACTCCAGTTAGAACAGCAAAAATCAAGAACTCTAACAACAGATGCTGGAGGGGATGTGGACAGAAAGGAACCTTACTTCATTGTTGGTGGGAATGTAAACTTGTTCAACCACTTTGGAAAGCAGTATGGAGGTTCCTCAAAAGACTTCACATAGAACTCCCCTATGACCCAGCAATCCCACTTTTGGGCATTTACCCTAATGTTTACAAAAAAGACCACACTAAAGCTACCAGCACAACTATGTTTATTGCAGCATTATTTACCATAGCTAAGATATGGAACCAACCCAGATGCCCCTCAGTAGATGAATGGATCAAGAAAATGTGGTATATATACACAATGGAATTCTATGCCTCCATCAGAAAGAATGACATTGCCCCATTTGTTAGGAAATGGAAAGGCTTGGAAAAAATTATATTAAGTGAAGTAAGCCAGGCCCAAAGAAACATAGGTCCCATGGTTTCCCTTATTTGCAATATCTAGTATAGGTATGAGTCAAGCGGAAAAAGTCAGATAATGTGATGTTAGGAAAACGAAACCTCAAATATGTATATTAATGTTTTTGTTTCTTTCATGCATGTGTTTCTAACGCATTTAAAAGATTATTTCTTTGTTGCTTTGTATGTCCCTCCCCCACAGTGTAACCCCCGCTTTCACTATATTTGATGTCAGTATAACAAGTGGAGGAGATGGGGACAAACAAGTCGTTTAAGGATTCAGGTGGACCTGTTGCAACAATGAGAAGTACAAAATGTCATGTCAAAACCAGCATTACAATGTCGGTGGGGGGGTGGGGTGGGGGGGTATGATTGGGTGGGAGGGGAGGGGGAGGCTGGGAAGGGAGGTGAAGGGTAAACAAAGGAGGAGGCTGCAATGCTTGGTAAGAAATGTATGCATTATCCTGCCCATGTAATTGTAACCCCTCTGTACAGTATGTTCTCAAATAAAATAAAATAAAATTAAAAAAAAAAAAAAGACAGAGTTGATACTGAATGAATAAGATTACGGCAGCTTATTTTTAAATATTCTTGCTGAGGGTGGTCTGGCTGATTACTCCAAGTGTTGACTTGTTACTCTTTTCTACAAAGTCCCACAAACTAGCTGACTAGATTCTGAGGATGGAAACAGGCTTCATGAATGGGATCACTGTGTCTTTTAAGAGATACAAGGAAGATCATTTAATAAGGACTCATATAAGAAGTCGAATTTTGTCTTGTTTCACACACATATAAAGGCTCATCACAGTGTACTATGAACAGCACTTTTGTTCTTTTTATCATTGGACAATATTGCATTATCTGGCTATACCACATTTTGTTTTATGAATGAACATATATTTTCAGTTCTCATGCATTTATGCAAGAATGCATTTTCTGGGTCATATACTATAACTTCTTGAAGTACTGCCAAACTATTTTCCACATTGGCTGTGCCATTTATATTCTCAACAGTAATATATTATGATGGTTCCAAATTTTCACATCCTCATCCACAATTATTCTCTGTTATTATTATTATTATTATTTTTGGGTCCGGTCGTGGAGCCTGAACTCTGGGCCTGGGTGCTGTCCCTCAGCTCTTCAGCTCAAGGCTAGCACTCTACCACTTGAGCCACAGCACCACTTCCGGCTGTTTTCTTTTTGCTTATGTGGTGCTGAGGAATCGAACCCAGGGCCTCATGCATGCAAGGCAAGCGCTCTACCACTGAGCCACCTTCCTAGCCCTGTTATTATTATTATTATCATCATTGCTAGGTTGGTGTGTGTATATGGTATCCTATTCAAGTTTTGATTTAATTTTCCTGTAGTTAATAATAGTAAGCATCTTTTCATGTGTATATGTGGGGGCTGAACTCTAGGCCTGGGCACTGTCCCTCAGCTCTTCAGCTCAAGGCTAGCGCCCTACCACTTGAGCCACAGCTCCACTTCCAGCTTTTTTCTGCTTCTGTGGTGCCGAGGAATCAAACCCAGGGCCTCATGCATGCAAGGCAAGCGCTCCACCACTGAGCCAACTTCCCAGCCCTTGTTTATCTTCTTTAAGGAAATGAATTTAAAAGGTAGATTATTTGTTTTCTTATTATTCTTGAAGGTTTCTTTCTCTTATTTTGGATATGAGACCTTCACCAGATATATGATATGCAGATCTTTTCTTTTTTTTTTTTTTAATTTTTTTTTGGGTCCGGTCATGGGGCCTGAGCTCTGGGTTGGGTGCTGTCCCTCAGCTCTTCAGCTCAAGGCTAGCGCTCTACCACTTGAGCCACAGCGCCACTTCCGGCTTTTTTTCTTTTTGTTTATGTGGTGCTGAGGAATTGAACCCAGGGCCTTGAGCATGCAAGGCAAGTGCTCTACCACTGAGCCACCTTCCCAGCCCGTGCAGATCTTTTCTTCCATTCTGTTGGTTGGCTTTTCATTTTTTTGGTAATATCTTTTGATGAATACAGAGCATTTATCTCAATGAAGTCCAATCAACCTACTTTTTCCTTTGCTTGCTTGTATTTTTAAAAAATACAATTAAAAAATAGTCATACCTAAACTTATATAATTTATTCTTAGGTTTTCTTCTAAGAATTTTATAGTTTAGTTTTTATATGAGGTCTTTGATTTATTTTGATATGAAGAGTCCAAATTGATTCTTCGTACATGGATACATAGTTGTCATAATACCATTTATAAAAAAAATTGATTCTCCTGCATCAAATAATCTTGATAGACTTAAAAAAAAAAACAATTGATATAACCACCAGCCTGGAGGAGTCACATGGCAGAGTAGAAGCTCTCTTTACCAGACTAGTTAATGTGAGGAATCTAAGTAGCAAACAGCAGACTGTATTCTGAAGAGCAAATGAGAAGGAGAGCACCAAGAACCATGAAATAAAGAGAGAACAGATGAGGAGTCTGGTGAGTTAGAAAGTGAACAGAGTATATTAGGAAACAGCAGCTCCTGCTCCACTTCCCTGGGCAGGTTGGGATGTGAAAGCCTCCAGCATAAGGTGAGCCAGGTGGTCTCTGAGGCAGACTGAAAAATCTATCTGTGGAATGAACCTTAAAACATAATGTGGGTTTCTCCTATTCCTTCGTATAATGTTTTCAGAGTGTCTGCTTTGACTCAAACCCTACTGCATTGTTGGTGGGAGTGTAAACTTGTTCAGCCACTTTGGAAAGCAGTATGGAGGTTCCTCAAAAGACTCCACATAGAGCTCCCCTATGACCCAGCAATCCCACTTTTGGGCATTTACCCAAATGATCACAAACAAGGCCCTACTAAAGCTACCAGCACAACTATGTTTATCATAGTATTATTTACCATAGCTAAGGAACCAACCCAGATGCTCCTCAGTAGATGAATGGATCAAGAAAATGTGGGATATATACACACACACACACACACACACACATATATATATCACATTCTATGCCTCCATCAGAAAGAGTGACATTACCCCATTTATTAGGAAATGGAAAGACTTGGAAAAAATTATATTAAGTGAAGTAAGCCAAGCCCAAAGAAACATAGGTCCCATGGTTTCCCTTATTTGCAATAACTAATACATGTGTAAGACAAGCAGAAAAGGCCAAAAGCAATGTACATATGACCATATAAGATGATAAGCAAAATGAACCCCAAGATAGGGACACAAATATCTTTTTTCTTTCTTGCTATTGTTTCTAACATATTTATAATGTACCATGTGAATTTTTTGTTTCTTTGTATGCTCCTCCCCCACAGTGTAACCCCCGTTTTCACTGTATTTGATGTTGGTGCCCTGCATCTTGTATATACACCTCTCTAATTCAGGGAAGGGAAGGGAAAACACAAAATGCTTAAACAATGATACAGGTTGGCCCATTGTAACAATGAGATGTACAAAACACTACGTTGAAAATGAACTTTACAATTTTGGCTGGGCGGGGCGGGGTAGTTATGGAAGTGGGAAGGAAGGGGGAGGTAGGGGGAAAACAAAGGAGGAGTCAACAGTGCTCAATAGGAAATGTACTCATTACCTTGCTCATGTAACTGCAACCCCTCTGTACAGCATTTTTACAATAAAAAGTACAATAACTAAATAAATTTATTAAAAAAATAATGTGGGGTATTGGCTTAATAGTGACTTCTACTGCATGATAGGACAGGATAGGAAAAGACAACCATTCATTTCTACCTTGGAAAGCTACAGTGAGGAGCCATCTTTAAAAAGGCCTGGTGATCAAGACTGAGTTAGCCTGGACCCCTAAAACCAAAGAGCAACCACAGCTCAGGGTTGGTCTTGAGACACCTGGCCAGGAGGTCTTGGAGCAAGATGGTGAAAGGCTCTCGTAGAAAGGAAAACAGTTTGGCATGGCAGCCTAGTAAGTGACCAGGAGCTTGGGAAGTGCAAGTTGTGCTGCCTGCTGGTCCCTTCTGGCCTGGAGAGAATGCTTTCACTGTTTCAGGATCATTTCAACCACAAAGAACTGAGCTCCCAGCTGGAAGAATACTGTGCTTCCTGAGCTGGTAGCTGATAACAGGGCTCAGAAGGCAGTCAGGATTTGAGACTAAAGTATCCTGGTGGCTTGAAAAACAAGGACTAACTGCAATTTAGGGTGTCTTGGGGCACAGTGTCTGAAAATGGGATCGTCAAAATAGATGGGAAGAGGAATGGTTGGGAAGAGGAAGTGGCTTTTATGTGTGTAAACTGAAAAATTAAAGCAGTGTTGGGAGCTGAGGTAATAAAAAGCCTGGTGTTTAGTGGCCGCACCTTCCCTTGCTAGAGCAAGTCCAAGTGCTGCAGATGTAGCACAAAGCCTGTGCCTGACAGTGTTCAGCATCCAGGAGCTAGCTGCTAGCCGTGGACGTGTGCTGCCAGGAAAGGCTGAGAGCTCTGAGCATAGGACCTGAAATTCACATGATGTCCCCAGCCTCTTCCTTTCCACCCATGCAGACTCTGAAAGAACTAGAACTTGTAAGCAAAGTACCTGCCTCCTTCACCTCCCCACTACCAGGGCAGTACTCAGTGTGCTCTGTTCCCCCCATACCAGGCACATTGGGGAAATACCCTGAGGGCTATACCTGTGCTGCTCCAGAGAACACAAACAGAGCCGGGGCAAAAAGTGGCAACCTGACCAGTAACTAGACTAGGAAGCACTAGGACACTCACAGTGGCTTCCACGTACATAATGAAAGGGAGGCACTTTGGTGGAAGGAGCATAGAAGTGGACAACTGACCCTAGACCAGCCCATCCTCAACCCACAAATAGCTGCAAGCCACAATTGAGAAATTCAAGAAAGTCCTGTTTTCCCCTGTCTGAGTGATGCTGGGGACTAGGCCTGGTGCCCTGAGCAAATGGGAGTTTCCTATGGAATCAGTCCAGTACTGAGAGATTGTGCTTAACCCTCTTACTACACAGCTTTGTTTGAATAATAAGTACACTCTAACCGAAAGACTATAGGTAAATCTGTGTAAATCTCAATGAAGAAACAGCACCTATGAAAAAGAAAGAAAGAAAAAAAAAAGCAATGTGATACCTCCAAAGGTCAACAACCCCAGACTAAGAGATACTAAGAATAAGGAAAAAGAAAACTCAGAGAACTCGGATGCATGATTATAAGAATGATCAATGAAATGAATGTGGTCATGAGTGGAAAACATGCACGAATCAATGTGAGGATACAAATAAACAGCTGACAGAGCTCATAGATAATACAAATAACCAGCTGAATGAAATAAGAAACAGAATGCAGGCTATGAAAGAGGAATTCAATAATGATGCAGAAATCCTAAGAAAGAATCGACCTGAAATTCTGGAAGTTAAAAAAAATCTTAATAAGTGAAAGACAAAACAAAACAAAAACAACTGAGTAGAAAGTCTCTCTAGTAGACTGAACCAAATATTGAATATAGGCTATCAAGACTAAAAGGCAAAGTAGGTGTATTACATAGTCAGATGAAGAAAAGGGAAACAAAAATTAAAGAAGTATAAAAGACCAAAGTATTAAAAGATCAAATGAATGAATGACAGAGGTACAAGCTAAAGAAATAGAAAAATTATTCAATAAAATAACAGGAAAAAATTTCCCAAATCTTGGAAAAGAAGCATCCACTAAGGTACTAAAACCTGCTAGGATTCTATCAGACAAGACCAGAAAACCACCACTGAAAAAGATATCATAGTTAAAAACATAAATATACAGAAGAAGGCAAGAATATTGAAAGGTGCAAGAGAGAACAAGTCAGCCAGACATGGTGGCTTAAGTCTGTAATCCTATCTACTTGGGAGGTAGAGATTGGAGGAACATAGTTGTTCGCCAGCACAGGCATACAAAGTTTGCACAATTCCATTTCTCAATCAGTGGTTGGGTGTGGTGTTATACACATATCATCCAAGTTTCAAGGGAAGCACAATGGCTGGCTGTAGTCATGGGCACTTATCATCTTGGGGAAGCACAAGGAGGTGGATTTCAGCACAAGCTGGCCTAGCCACTACCTTGAAAATAACTAATGTACAAAGGGGCAGAAGTTATAGCTCAAATAATAGAATATACCTAGCAAATATAGACTTTTAGTTCAATTTTTAACATCACCAAAAACAAAAGAGAGAGAGAGAGAACAAATAACATATGATGACAAATCCATAAGAATAACAACAGAATTCTCAAGTCTTGGAAAGTCATATTTCAAGCTTTAAAAGATAATAATTACCCATCTAGACTACTATACCCAGCAAAGTTTTTCTACAGAATTGATTGAGAAGTAAAAATCCTCTTTGATAAACAAAACTAAAGAAATTTAAAACCACTAAGAGGATTATAAACACAATTAGAAAAGCATCCATAAGAACAAATCTCAAAAGATAAGTCAGAAACCAATTAAGATGAAGATCCAGTAATTATAAGAACAACCAGTAGCAGAAATCACCAGCACACTGCAGAGACTTTCATCAGAGCCTCACCACTGTAAGTCAGGAAAGAGGAGGGTCTGGCCTTGCTGCGTGGTGTGCCTGTCTGAGGCCAGGGAAGTTCAGTGCTATCCCTGGATCTTTCACACAGCCTCTCTTTGCCTCCCTGGCATATGCTCTAAGATCTTTTCTTTTTAAAACCCAGGATCTGTCCATCACCTTTCTTTCTGGAAATGATAGCCTCAGAGTAATCACTGTTTTGTCCTCACAGGCTCCACCTGGAGAAAATAATATGAACTTAGAAACCTCTCAAGACATAGACTGCTCTTCCTGGTTTCTTACACACACACACACACACACACACACACACACACACACACACAGGGGCTGGGGGGGGGGGAGAGAAAGAGAGAGAGATTCTAATATGCAACATACTACTTTAGAATATTCTGAAACCGAAGTGGATATTTTGATCCATTGTGATATTACAGTCTAACATCAGTTTTGAAAAATAAGCATCCATCTATGCTAATATCATGTTTTTGTTTTTGTTTATTTTGCCAGTCATGGGGCTTGAACTCTGAGCCTGGGCGCTGTCCCTCAGCTCTTTAGCTTAAGGTTAGTGCTCTACCACTTGAGCCACAGCACCACTTCTGGCTTTTTCTGCTTGTGTGGTGCTGAGGAATCGAACCCAGGGCCTAATGCATGCAAGGCAAGCACTCTACCACTAAGCCACCTTCCCAGCCCCTAATACCATGTTAATAAATACTGTACAAGGTTATTTGAGGCATTCTGTATTTAAGAAAATATCTAAAGCAATATAGGAACAGAATCAGGGATAAAGTCAGGTGAGAATTTTTGCTTTCTATACTTTGTATGGTTGTACATGTTTCTTTTCTGATTAGAGATAATATTTAAAACCACTAACAAATATATTCTTTGTGTACTATGCCTAATTGAACAGTATATATGCAGACATGTGATGTTTCTTTGTTCTCTTGCATCAAACCCAGGGCCTTGCTCATGTTTGACAAGTCAATTACCCCTAAGCTATGTTCCAAGTCATTACATGTCCCTCTTTTTTTTTTTTTTTTTGGTACCAGGGTTTGAACTCAGGGCTTTTCATTTACTTGGCTGGCACCCTACCACTTGAGGCACATCTCCAGCCTGGCTTTTTGCTGGTTATTTTGGAGATGGAGTTTCTCAGACATTTCTGATTGGGTTGGCTTCAAACTATAATTCTTCAGATCTCAGGATTACAGATGGGAGTCACTAATACCCAGCACATGTCTTTATTTCTGAGAATAGTATTTGATGGGAAGATAGTAGAGAAGGAAGGCACAGGTGAGTAACATACCTGAGCATGGGCAAAGTGATGTTTATCCACAGGAAAAAAGCTGGACAAAGAATCTAGGGAGTCAAAGACAAGGTGTTCCCTTAGAAAGCTGTGTTTCTGGCTTAGCAACTTCAACTCTTCAAATTCCTGTTAGTAAGTAGAGGCATCTATTCTGCTTTGCCTGCTTTTGTTTTGGTATTTCTGAACCTTGGCTTTTTCCTGTGCTCTTTAAATACTGTTTTAATTATCACTGTAAGTAGTTTCATTAGGTCAGCTATCACATCCTCCTGGCTTTTTGCCAGAGAGAAAAGTGCTTTGGTGCAGTCTCATTCTAGAATTGAAAATAAAGCCAATTAAGATTTTTTAAGCGCTTTTGAGGCTTTCCCATGTATATCTCACACTCCTTTCGCCACATCCACACACATACACATGCAGCTTGAAAATGACCTAAATCTAAGACAATCTTGTAAACATTCAATAAAACATGTAAAAAATGAATTCCACTTTTTAAACAAGAAATTGCTCATGTAAATTTCTGCAAAGCAGAAGGCTACCAGAGTGGGTTGGTCAGCACTAATCTCTGACACGTCTCTTGACTTTGAATGATATCATCCTCCTGGCCTGGCGCCTCTGGCTGTTCTACTGGCGGCGGCAGCTGAAACTAATGTCCAGCAGACCTAAAGTCAGGGCAGGAAAAAATGGTTGTGTGGAGTCAATCAGGTTAACCTAGACTTACTATAAAGCAAATCTTGGCAGATCAGAGTAGAGACTGAAGAATCAGAGGATGTTCAAGGTATTTCCAACGTTAGATTGTTTGAGTTCTTTAATTACTATTAATCCACTTTCCATTGTTACATTTTATGCCCTTGGCTAACTGGATAGATAAAATGGCATGCTGTAGCTTTTAGATAGCATACATTTCACTTCTGTAGTAGTTGAATCTCCTCTTCATTGTTTGTGATTACTTTAGTCCTTTACTTATTTATCACATTTGAAGCATTACACCAATGGCATAGGTTCAGCAAAACCTCAGAACAGACAGATCATTGAAGTGAAACACATATTTTCTTTCCCCCCTGAGTTGAGTGTGAATAGTTTTCTTTTGTCCCTGTAGACATTTCCTTCTGCGGATGTTCTCATCACACATTTCCCTTCCAAATGGAATAATATTGCAATATGGTTTTATAATCTGATGCTTTCCATTTAGTAACATATCATGACTATCTTTCCATGTCAATCAGTACATTTTTACAGCGACGTATCCTAATTAACTTTTCACTGAAATCTACTACACATTCATAAAAGTACATTTTTTATAAGAATGTAGCTGGATCAATGTTTGGCAACTGAAGAAACCCATGTTACCAGGTATTAGGTTAAGGAATGGAATGTTGTGTATCTCTAAAAGTTACTTTCCAGAGCCTTTCCAAATAACTCTTTCTGGCACCTTTCTCAAAAGTGTTCTTCTATCTCATTTTTTCCTAGCTACAAATACATTTTTCACAGATTCTCTTTTAGTAGTGTCCCATATCTTTATCTTAACATACTTGTTGTAGGTTAAATGGTGCTCTTTTGAAAGATATGATAAAATCCTAAGACACAATGATTGCAAATACAACTTAATAGGCATTTTCAGGTGATTTCAGAATGAGATGAGGCCACCAGAGTGGGTCCTAAGTCAATAAGATTGATGCAATTGTAAGAGGGAAATGTTATATGAAGATGGGTACACAGGGAGAAATTATGAGCTGACGGAGGCAAAGACAATACAACTGAAGCCAAGAACACCAAAAATGGCCACCAACAGTTTAGGAAAGAGATAAATAAAGATGGACCCAGTTCTCAGAATGAGCATGCCTCTAATAACAACTTGACTTTGGATTTCCACCTCTGGAAATAAGAATAAATTCTGTTGTTTGTCACACATTACTGTAGAGAAGAAATGAATACAAGAACCCAATTTTGAGTAGTCCTTTTTTTCTAACATTTTCTTACTCTTCATTCAATACCCATATGTATGTATGTATGTATGTATTTATTATATATATATGTATATATCTTTAATTATTTCATCAGAGGAAAGTTCAGATGTGGACCATTTGTATCAAAGAAGTAGGAAGTATTAGTAAGCTAATAGCTATGAATCACTCAAGTGCTAAACTCCCTAGTTGTGTTCTGGCTGTAGGTGTTCCTGATTGACTCCTCTTCAATGAACTTTTAGGTGGCTGCATCAAGTTTCATCACTAAGAATTCCCAGTCTGTGGAACAAAGGACTCAACTATAGATATAACTTCCTCCATATACTTAGTTCAGAACATCTCAATCCCTAAACCAGGAACAGCAGCACGCACCTGTAATCATAGCACCTGTAATCTCAGGAGGCTGAGGCAGGAAGATTGTGCGCTTGAGACCACCCTGGGTTACATAGAAAAACTCTGTCTCAAAATAGAAAGAAGGAAAGAAAGAAAGAAGGAAGGAAGGAAGGAAGAAAGAAAGAATCCCAGCCCTTTGTCTTTGAGAGCCTCTGGAGGAGTTAGATTCCAGAATCCCCTTTCATATTCTTCCCCTGCAGCTCACCCTTCCAGGACATCCTCCTAAGAGAATTCTGGGTCTGCATTCCCCTAAGATGGTACCGTTTTAATGGTATGGACTCATCTCATGGCTTGAGGACCAGGGCACTGCTCTTCTTCTCCTCTATGCATCATAAGCTCCAAAGCAGTGTGGCCTATGCTCTTGTGTCTCCTGAGTCCCATTGCCCATAGTCTTGTCACCATGGGGTTTAGTTAAGAGGGATAGGCAGATACCAAGTGTGGGTTCTAACCCTTCCCTCCCCATTGTCCCCCTCCTCATATAAAACATTCCAGGATAGTAAGCTAAGCTGACTTTACAGAAACCAGCAAATCTCAACAGCAGAACTCCCTTGTGATCATATCATGCTCATGTCATCTCATTGTTTCCTAAAAGTTCATAATATTCAGATGTTAATGGACTAACAAGTTGCCTCTTACTTGCTCTTCTTTTTTCAAAAGATTCTTGTTTGCTAGTTATTTTTTCAAATAAACATCTGAACAGTTTCTCTAGCTCCCAAAAGAATTCCATAAAGGATATGTTAAATTGTAACCTTCTTGGAGCCATTTGTAGATTTTTAAATCTAAATATTTTTGCGGGGGGTGTGGAGGGAGCTCTTGTTTGCCTTTTTAAAATTTCTTTTGGAATTTTGTTTGTTGGCCAAAATTCTGTGTGGTATTTTTCATAAAAATAAAATAAAAGCAAAATTAAAAAAGAATTGCGGCAAGAGAAAGGAGCATATGTCTCTTTCTATCTGAACCTACCTTCTCCCTCCCTGTGTGACTTTAGGGACACAGCGGATGCAGGAGTCCAAATAACCAGCCAGGTGGGCTTTGGGAAGCATGTCTGGCACTAATGCTGGAGAGATAATTGGAATAGGAAGCAGGTGGAGCTCTGAGCCAGCTCTGGCATCTTCCAGGAATCCTTGATGTTTTTTTGTGGCATTCGATGAGGGTGTGCTGAGAAAAGCAGAAAATAAGCTGATTTATCAAAGTTGCCAGGCAGGAGAAATTGTGGCTGGGCCCTGGAGCCAAGGACCATGGAAAAGGGAAAATTGGGAACAGGTAGATATGTGTTGGGAGTATGGCTGGCCAGAGAGATGGACAGAGGACTGAGCTAAAAGTCAAGAGACTTGGAATGGAATATGAGCTCTGAAATCAGCGGGCACTGGTTCACCGGGCAAGTAAGTAGCTTTCCCTTTTGGCCATCAGTAGCTCCTTTTTCAACTGAGAGTTCTCACTGAGGGACCTCGAAGGCCTTTTTTGAGTTTATTTCTATATGCTATTTACTAAATATCATAGGAGCTGCATGGCTAAGAACAAAGCCCCACGATGTTAAAAAAAATCTTTTATGTCTAAACTCAAGGGACATAATTAAAGGGGGAAAATGAAGAAATAGGAATTTAGAGGCTAGGATGACTGCTGTCACTAGAATGGGAAAAGAAGATGATCAAAAGTAGTCCAAGGATATGTTGGGGAGTGGCTGGGCAACTCCAAAGAAAGTGCTTCCCAAATAGGTTCTTTGATCTTGTTTGTTCAGGAATCCTGCAGATGACAAATCCTCTCAGATGGCCTGGGTCTCTTTAGAGGCAGCAGGAGCCAAGTCATCTCCTTCCCACATGGCAGTATGCTCTAATCACAGACAAAACTTTTCATGTTTTTGTTGTCCTTGGGAGTCTAAGATTCAAAAAAATATCATTATTGCAGTTTCAGATTTCGTTTGGGATTCCTTTCCTTTTATTCCATTAAAGACATTTTTAAAAAAATAGTTGTTTCAGAGTTTCCTTTAAGACAAGGGAGTCCTAGTTTAACTCAGACTGTCACAATTCTAACTGAATGGACTCCTCATAGTACCCAGCTCCATATTTGCTTCTCTGCTGGAGGGGAAGCAGAGTGGCTGCAGACACCTTAGCCCTTCAAAGGAGTTACAACATCACTCAGAATACAGAGGCTACTAGACTGCATCTCCTTCCCTGAGTCTGTTTCCCCCAAAGGAATGCAATAAATCATTCTAATTACGTCCTCCTGATTTATTTAGGGTAGATAAAAATACATACTTATCCCCAAATCATCCGTGGTCTCCCACTCCAGGTCATCTTCACTAGGGGAACTTCATTGTTAGCCTCAACTACCAGTTCCTGCTGGGACTTTGAAGGGAAAAAGGAAATTCTGGAATTCTGCCAGGTAGCCTGCTAGATTCCAAGATGGCTTCCATGTTAATCCCCACTGGTCCTCACCTCTTGATATTCATATATGTGTGTGCTTCCCTTTCCAAATTACTTCAAGGTTTGTTTCAAGTCAAATAGCACACTGCAGAAGTAGAGTAGGTCAGCTGCTGTGCCGTGAGTTCACTCACGTATCAATAGCTAGGAACTGATCATGAACACTAGAAATATGATGGGGAACTGAAATCTGTTAACAATAGCCAGTGAAAACAGGCTTAACAGCAAACATGTGAGTAAGCTTGAGGGTGCTTTCTCTTTCTGTTGAAACTTCAAATGAGTACAACCCTAGCTAACAGTTTAATTCCAATCTCTGGAAAAACTTTAGCCAGGAATAATCTAGCTCAGCCATGGTGAGATTCTTGGCCCTCAGAAACTGTGATAATATGTACTTGCTTTAAGTTAACCTGTTTTGGGGTGATTTGTCATGCAATAAGATAACTAATGCATAGATAATAGATAACTAATAGATAACTAATATGTTATGTGTCATGCTTTTCTCTTTTGAGTTAAAAGGAGTCAGGAAAAATTATGCTATATTTACACTGACAAATCAACATCCATCTATCTGTCTTAGGTACCTAGATTCTCAAACATATTTTTTCAAATAAGAAATTCTGGTGATGTCAGTTAAACACACAGGTATCTAGGCTTTATTCCTTGGTTTGGAGTGAGATTTAGGAATTAATATGACCTATTAGCACCCTAGTTCATTAGGCAGCTTTGAAATGCAGAATAGAATTTAAACTGAATGAGACCTAGCTCTTCCTCAGGGAACCGTGCAAGGTAGAGAGCAAATTGGTACATCAAAGTGCATCTGCTGGGATGCACAAGCAGTAAGGAAGAGGTAAAAGTAAGTGGGAGAATTAATATATCCTTCCTACAAAAATAACATTATGAGCAAGTTTTCCAAGATTGGCTAGGATTTCACAGGGTAAGATAAGGAAAGAATCAGTTACAGTTATAACTGATTCTCAAGTGCTGGCTGTCAGGCATTGTACTAAGCCTTAATTTATTTAGTTCTCACCATAACCTTATGACATAAGAGCTTTTGTCAGACTTAATTTACCAATGAGGAAAGGCAGGCTTTGGCCATCATATTGCCCAAAGTTAAATGGTTCATGTACATGGAGCTTGGCAAAAAGGAAGTAGCTCACTTCATATCCTAAGCTCTTAGCTTCTATCCAGTTTCAAGAAACATGTGATTCAGAGATGTGAAAGTGCTGTAACTTTTTTGAAAACGATGGAAGTATTGTTCAAATGACAGAAGACATGAACCAGAGGTATTGTGTGAAGTGTTGGAATCTGGTAGTGGTGTCCTCATGCAACTCAACTCATTTACATTGTTAATGAGGAAACAGAGCCCCAGAGAAGTTTCATGGCTTGCCTAAACTGACGCTTCAATAGAGGTAGAGTAAATCCAACCTCTGAACTTTTTCCATTACGAATAATTGGAGGGCAATCATGGGTAGACATGGGATGGCAACCTTGCTAGCAGAGCTATATACCTGTATAATATACATAACATAAATTCACCATTTTAAGTGCTCAATTTGGTGTCAAAACTTGGTGGTACATAATAGTGTTTTTTACCATCACTATCCAGTTCCAGGAGTTTTAGAAATTCTGAACAATAATATCCCATTTTCCCTCTACCCAGCTCCTGATAACCACTATTATCTGAATCTGCCTATTCGGCACTGTAGCTCTGTTGAATCATGTGATATATGTGCCTTTGTGACTGGCTTCTTTCGCTTAGCATAGTGTATTCAAGGTTTACCCACATCATTCATTAATTTCTTTTTATCGTGTTTGAAAGGTATATACATTACATTTTTACCATCCTGTCTGTAAGTGTGCAGATCAGTAGTATTAAACATATTCACACTGTTATGAACCATCATCACCAACCATCTCCAGAACTTTCATTTTGGAGAACATGACTTCTGCGCTGCTTAAACAAGAACACACTTTCCATTACTATAACAAAATACCTGAGAAAAACAACTTAGGAGTAAAGATTGATAATACCTCATGGTTTCAAAAGATTTCAGAGCATAGTTGTTTGGCTCAGTTGTATCTGAAAACATAATTCAGGAAGTACATGGTGGAACAAAACTACTCATGGCAGCCAAAAGAAAGGAGAGAAGGAGAGAGAGAGAGGGGAGAAGGGAGAGAGACAGAGGAGGAAGGGAAGAGAGAGAGAGAAGAGGGGAGGGATGAAGGGATGGGATTCCTAATTTACCAGTATCCTCTCCAGGTCAAGTCCCAGTGACCTCACTTCCAACGACTAGGCCCCATCTCTTGAAGACTACCATCTCTCATTAGCAATATAAGCTGGTGATTAAAGCATATGGGCCTTGAGGAGTCATTTAGTTTCCAAAAAAACAACACCCTCCAAATCCCCTATCTCTCCCAGCCTCTGGCAATCACTGCTCTACTTTCTTCCTCCATGAATTTGTCTCCTTTAAAGTAGCTCATATGAGAATCGTGGAGAGTTTGTCTTCTTATACTTGGCTTATTTCACTTAGTGCAATGTCCTGAAGATAGATCTGTCTTCTAAAGGATACATTCTGGAACCATTATAAACAGATGACAGAATATCCTTCCTTTTTAAGCTCAAATGATATTCCATTGTGTATCTATCACATTTTATTTTTCTATTCTTCCACCGATGGATGCTTGGGTTTCTCCAAGTTTTACCTGTTATGAATAATGCTATTATGAACATGAGCACCCAAACATCTCCTTGAGACACTACAATCAATTGTAGATATCTACCCAGGAGCAGGAATGCTGGACCATATGGGAAGTCTAATTATTTGACTCCATACTGTTTTCCATAGGGGCCACACCTGTTTACATTTGCACCATCACCCAAGGGCTTAGGGAAATCCCTCACCAACAATGTGTGTGTGTGTGTGTGTGTGTGTGTGTGTGTGTGTGTGTGTATTCTGTGTGTGTGTGGAATATATATTCCATTCCCTCATATGGATGAATGGCATTACTATAGGCATATATACCACATATACCAACTGTGTTTTGTTTATCTATTCACCAGTCGCTGGACTTTTGGATTGTTTCTGCCTTCTATTCTTTGTGAATAATCCTGCTATGAATTCCTGCTTTTCATTCTTTAACGGTTACATTCCTCAGAGTGCAATTCCTGATCTTGTCATAAATCTGTATTTAATGTTTTGAGGAATCTGTAGGCTCTGGAAGGGAGACTGTGTTCTGAGCCAGCTCTGGTCATCTCAGCCTTTCTCTGAACAGATACCCCTGGGGGTGGGGTAACCTTTCTCTATTGAGCCTCTGACATTCCCCGTCCGCCGCGCGCCCCGGGCCATTTGCTCTGCTCTCTAGTTCTGAGCCTCTTTTCCCCCCACAGGTGCAGAAACTGACAGCGGAGGCCCCCGGTGTTCGCTCGGCCGGCGGAGGGACGCGCGCATCCTGCCAGGGCGGTGTCGCGGGCAGCCCCGAGGCTCCTGCGTCCTTTGAAAGCGCACGGCTCAGTGGGGCCGTGTCCGCCCACGGGTGGCGACGCCGGGCCGGCCAGGTGAGCCTCTCCCTGGAGTCCCGTGCCCCGGAGCGGGCACAGCCACGGCCCGGCCGGTCCTCCCTGCTCCGAGCACGGGCGCCCTTCTTCCAGCCCGAGGCGGCGGTTCTGGAGCCTGAGCCGGGAACGCGCCGCCCGGCCGGCCGCTCCCTCCGGCGCGTCCTCTCCGCGAGCTGCAATCGGCGTCCTCGGCACAACGGCCGGGGGACCACCCCGGGCCCCCCACCTGCTCGCGTGCCTGGCCGACCCCAAGACGTAACCCTACTTGGGGCCCCAGACTCCAGCGCACCCCCCCCACGCCCTCCACGGACAAGCTCGCCCCCCCACCCCCCCGCAGCGGCGACCCCCAGAGGCGGGGACAGCGAGTGCGGGGCGGACCCAGCTCGCTGGACTCGCGCCCAGCCGCCACCGCCATCCGACCGAGCGAGCGCGAGTCCCCACGAGGAGAGACAGGGCACCGGCCTCGTGCCGCTGGGCATCGGGGGGCATCGCTGGTCCTGGGCCGGGAAGGAGGAGGCTGGACGCCAGGATCCTGCAGGTATGGAGCGCGCCCATCCCGCGGGAGATGCTTCCGGACCCCACCGTGGCGCCCGCCGCTGGGGTCGGGGAGTGGGGGGCTTTGAATCCAGAGGGACTTTTTCCCAGGGACTCTGCTGTGCGCATGTCGTTACCAGAAAGCACACGCGCTCTCCTACTTTTGTCCTCGGGCAGAGCCGCCAGGCGCCCAGATGAAAGTTGGACGCAGGCAAAGACTCATCCATCCATAGGAGCTGAAGAGTGGGGGACACGGTGCGGGGGGGGGGGGGGGCGGGAGAGTGTGGTCCTCCACCTGGGAGCTGAGGACACAGGAGAAAAGACGCCAGACTTGCCTTTTAAAGCCTCCATCCCCTAGTACTTTTTCCTAGAAGTTTTGGTTATTCTGTTTTGAAAGTTGACTTTGAACCTTCGCAGTAGGGTGCTTTTGCAGGGTACCCCTCTGGGGTGGAGTGGCATGCCAGTTGGAAGCCCGAGGGAGGGGGCGCGGGCCAGAGGGGTACCCCGCTGGGATGATGGCAGCCCTGCTGTCTTGGGTCTAGCCTTGGCTCTTCAGCTCTGGTTTCTGAGTCTCAGACCTGGCAGGGCAAAGAAGGACTGGGACAGGCAAAACTGGCAGCTCCCTGGAAGGGCGAGATTCGGGTGGGTGGAGGAGGAGGCCGCCCTTAAGCTGCAGAGGGACTTCCCCCTCTCCCCCAGACAGGCCCCAGAAGTCTTGCCTTTGAACAGAGTATGACCAGCAAGCTTTCTTTGGGGGTTAGGTGTCTCCTTTTTCCAGGAGCTCAGGTTTGCCATTCTTCTCTCCCTTTTGTTTTCTGACTTTGTTATTGTTACTGCTGTTGGTACTTGTCTCTACCAAATCATGCCCTCGGCCCCTTTTTGTATTTTCTTTCTGAAATAGAGTCTCACTTTGCCCAGGCTAGTCTGGAAATCAATCTTTTTGCTCCCAACTCTCAAACTGGGATTATTTATCTCAATTGGGATCACAGGCATATATGGTTTCTCCTAACATTTAGGGTGCTCTCCAGAACTCAGACAGCCTGCCTGCCTGCCTGCCTGCCTGCCTGCCTGCCTGCCTTCTTTTCTTTTTTCTTTCTAATTTTATTATCAAAGTGATGTACAGAGGAGTTACAATTACATAAGTAGGATAGTGATTACATTTCTTGTCTAACTTGTTGCCCCTTCCATCATTTTTTCTCCCTTTTTCCTTCCTCCCCAATCCCCCCCCCCCCTCAGCCCAAGTTGTACAGATCATTTCCAACATACTGTCTTGTGAGTATCACTATTGCATAGGATCCCCCTTTGTCCTTTGTCTTATCATTTTGTTGTCCCTAGTTCAAATAAACGTTTATACAATACTCAGGGTACCAAAATCCAACACAATGACAACAGGGGATAGGCAACTCCTTCTCAGACTCCAGGAGACCTCAGGAAGACCTCAGAGGACAGGGGACTCTGGCTTTATCTCTTGTCCCCAGATGACAAACTCTCTCTTGCCACAAGTAGTCTGCAGCCCCATTGTGTGGTTTGATGCCTAGGATTTCCCTCCCTTCCTCATACTGGTCAGAGTGCAGAGAGCCTGTGTTCAACAGTGACTCCTTGTAGTTCGGGGTTGTAACCCTGCCTTGTTTTATAGACATTATTGATCCCCTTCCTGGAGGAGGTTGAACCCTTGAATTAAGTTTAAGCTATCCACCACATCAGCTAAGGAAGATTGACTCAGATCCCCTTTTAAACCTATACAGATCATGATTTTGCTCCTTCAGCTTCTGCCTGGGGATAGGCCTTGGTAAATACTGTGCCCCTAGACTACAGGTCACAGCTCATTTTGATCAGTGAGAAGAGGGATGATGGCTGCTCAAGGCTCTGAGATTTTATAGCTCAGTTTTGTCAGACTACTAACTCATAGGGAGCTGATGAGTTGTCTGAAACCCAACCCCCACCCTGTCTTCAATGGTATTGAATCATTTCTCTGGAGCCACAGGAAGGAGTGAATGTTAAGATCAGGCTGTCAGGATAGTGCTCAGCGTTTGGATCTGGTCACTTCTGGTCTCTTCAGCCTCTCCACAGTCCCAACTTGGGCCCTTGAGGAAAAGTGCAGCATGACTGAGTCTGCAGTGGAATGGAATTGAGCCAATGGTCTCTCCAGCCATACAGCCTTCCCAGAGTGAGTGAATCGATGTGGTTTTTCACTCATTTGTTTTCTCTTACTGGTTCCTTTATTTCCACTCTACCACTGGCTGTTCACTCTGAGCAGGTAGCTAATGGGGCTGCTTAGGTTGCAGGATGATTTTTAAACTCAGCTAGGTTCTCTGCACCATGTTGCAACTCTGTGTGTTTCTTTCAAAGGTTTAGCATGGAGCTCGGACACTGAAGCCCTGGAAAGAAAGCTGACAAGGACATTAACTTAAATTTAAGAGTGGGCTAAGTGTCATCGGACTGGAGAGAGACCAGCCTTGTAGACATTGCTCTAAAGGATCCCCGGCAGTGTTGCTCACAGCCCCAACTGCCCAAATGGAGATCACAGTGGGTGTCACCCCTGAGAATGCCACCAACGTATCCTCCAGTTTCCTTTCTGAGCTCGACTCCTATGGAGTCCAAGCTGCTTCCTTCCCCTTCAACTTCAGCTATGGTGACTACGATATGCCTATGGATGAAGATGAAGATGTCACCAATTCTCGAACTTTCTTTGCTGCCAAGATCGTCATTGGCATGGCCCTAGTGGGCATCATGCTGGTCTGTGGTATCGGCAACTTCATCTTCATTGCTGCCCTGGCTCGCTACAAGAAGCTTCGCAACCTTACCAACCTGCTCATTGCCAACCTGGCCATCTCTGACTTCCTGGTGGCCATTGTCTGCTGCCCCTTCGAGATGGACTATTATGTGGTGCGCCAGCTCTCCTGGGAGCATGGCCATGTCCTGTGTGCCTCTGTCAATTACTTGCGCACCGTGTCTCTCTATGTCTCCACCAATGCCCTGCTGGCCATCGCCATCGACAGGTGAGTGTATGAATAGTACAAAGGTGGCTGAGCAGAAGGAGCATCTGGAGAGTCCCTTGAGTTTCTTTCCCATCAGTTGTGCACTGATGGGAAGTGTCTATAATCCCTCAGACGCATGAGGTCCTTAAATGTTCACCCACTGGCTGAACAGTGTGAGGAGTTCTTCCCAGTTTTGGTCAGAAAGAAGGTAGCAAAGCCTCTTAGAGCTGGGTTTTGGAAGACTTTTGCTCACCCTCCTGTGTACATGCTGTTAGGTTTAGAGGAGACAGGGAAGAGGAGGTGCTGAGCAAGTTTAAGTTCTGTTCCTGGCAGCTATTTCTGTGTCAACTTAAAAATCTTTTTCTTTGTTTCTTTTTTTTTTTTCCTTCCTAGGGCTTGAACTCAGGGCCTTGCATCCTTGATTGACTTTTTTTTTTTCAAGGCTGGTACTGGACAGCTTGAGCCAAACCTCCACTTCTGGCTTTGTCCTGGTTCCTTGAAGATAAGAATCTCACAGACTTTTCATCCTGGCTGGTTTGAACCAGGAACGTCAGATCTCAGACTCTTGAGTAGCTAGGATTACAGTGTGAGCCATTAGCACCTGGCATTCAACTTAAAAATCTTAAGGGAACCTAACATAAAATGGTAACCCTTCTGTAGATCACCTTAATAACAACAATAAAAAACATCTTAAGGGAAGTTTCTATTTCATTAGACTTCCTTTACTGACATCTCCTCTCTAACTCACTTTTAAGATTAAGAGTTATTTTGAAAAAAGATTTAAAGAGATTAAGATTGAGTTATTTTGGAAAAAAAAAGGATTTAAAAAGGAACATATGCTCACTTACTTTTCCTTGTTACTGTGGTTGCACTAATTTCTATCTTTATATCCATGTAAACAGGACAGTACAAGCTACCTGTTGCTAGTGATGGTAAATAATATTATCAAGAGCATCATCAGCAAATTTTTCTTTTAAAAATATATTATATTGTTATTGTAAAGGTGATGTTCAGGGGGTTATAGTTGCTTAAGTCAGGTAAGGAAGACATTTCTTTTTGAATCCCTTCCCTTGCTCTCTCATAGTTTTTTCCCTCCTGTCTCCACTCACAAATTGTATAGATGATTTTCCACATAGGGAAAATCTTTCTGATACTTACTCTTTTCATTTGATAAAGACTTGCACAAATGGGGAGCTCTTTGTTCTGGGGGATAGTCTTTGCAAGCTTCTCTGCCTGCTTCTGACTCTCAGTACAAAGCACTTTGTTATGGTCCATGGACAGGTACCCTGAGGGCCAAGTCAGGCTTCAGTGTGCTTGGATCTGAATGCACCCAGAGCCAGGAGCACACATGCTCTTCCTGTTCCACAGCCTCAGGGCTCTGCCCTGTTCAACTTGGACATCAATTCAAGCCATCCCCAGGGTAGGGTTTCAGGGAAGAACTTGGCTCACAAGAGCATGGGAAAGGGCTTCTAAGGAAAAGGCCATGAAGAGACTTATTTTTAAGGGTGTGTCAATCATTCATTAATTATTATAATTATTATTAATCTTTAAGTAGTTGACACAAAGGGCTTTAAAACCACAGAGGGGTGGAGCTTCTTCCGGCTTTCCCCAAGAAGTCAGCAGCTGAAATGGCCCTTGATCTGTCAGCCATAGCAGGTGCTTCAAGCCATCCTGATGGAGGGCTACTTCTTGGTCTAGGTCCTCCATAGGAGTCACAGAGCCCATGACAATTGTCCATTTAGGCAAGAACTCTGCAGGAGCAGGAGGCGTATTTGCTTCCAGAGGGAAGACCTGCTCAGAGCTGGCCATCAGGAGCTTCAGGTGATTCCTCTTTGACCTTTTCAGAAATTCAAAGTGACTACATTTGTTTCTGAGCACTTGGACATGTCAAAGCCATAGGGTCATTTTCTGTGTTTCTTGCTAGCAAGACTTCTTTGACTAAGAGGTGCTCTGGGCTACTAGGGGCAGGGTAGACAGTGTCTGCTGCAGAAAGTGGCCCCTGCTCTCTGGGGCAGATCCATTTTACTGCATAATGGCCCACTTATCAATAGGAATAACAACTCTAGGAGACTTCCAGGAAAAAAGGAAGCCAGGATAAACTGAGAAGCACAGGGGTGTTTCTAACATATACAAGGTAGTACTAATCTACTGAACTTGTTTAAACCCATATCCTGCTTTCACACCAAAGTCAGCTAGTCCTCTTCCCCCCCAAAATAAAGACTGCACACATTCTTTTGCTGAGTGAATTTACATAATGCAAGCTGGATACAGTAACAAAGATGACTTAGGGAGCAGGCTCTGCACTGTGAGGGCTGCTGTTTTTCAAGTGGGTTTCTGAGGGGAGGCTTGCATCCAGACTGTACTGCATGAAGGATTGGCTGCCCCTGGCTTTGCCTGACTGTCTGGCTGCCCCAATGCATGGAGTGTTGTTAAAATATGTCTTTGTGATCTTTGCTCCAAATGATTTTAATTTTAATGTGGTGCTATTAGCTAGTTTTAAGTTTGAGGTCCAGGAACCATTGATTTTTGTCTTGTCTTCTGTGTTTGATTTTTTTTTTAAATTTCCATTTGTGTGTGTGTGTGTGTATGTGTGTGTGTGTGGTGGCGGGGAGGGGAGTACTGTGGTTTGTACTCAGCCTCTGGCTTGCTAGACAGGCACTCTAGCATGGAGCCATGCCTTTAACCCATTTATTCAGTAGTTAATTTTTTCCTTTTTTTTTTGTTTTGTTTTGTTTGATGCCAATCCTGGGGCTTGAACTCAAGGCCTGAGCTCTAAGGTTTTTTTGTTTTTTGTTTTTTTTTTTGCTCAAGGCTAGCAAAGGCAACCTCTTAAGACACAGCTCTACTTCTGGCTTTTTGGAGATTACTTGGAGATGAGTCTCACAGACTTTTAACCAAGTCAAATCTGAAAATCATTGATAAAAATTTGAATACTAGCTAGATGCTATGGATCTTACTTGTGATCTTTCCTACTTGAGAGCCTGAGAATGAGAGGATCTCAGTTCAAGCCTAGCCCAGACAGAAAAGTTCAAGAGACTCCATTCTTAACCCATATCTGGGGACAATGGTGGGTGGCTGTCATCCTAGGCTAGACTGAAATTGGGGAGTTCATGGTTCCAGGCCAGCTTGGGCAAAAAGTCTGAGAAATTCTATCTCCTAGGGAGGAAGAAGCAGGTGCCTGTGGCTCAGCCTAGCTACTCAGGTGGCTGAAATCTGAGGACTGAGGTTCAAAGCCAGCTCAAGCAAGACTTTTACCTCCAATTAACCACCGAAAAGTCAGAAGTGCAGCTGTGGCTCAACTAACAGAGCACTAATCTTGAGCAAAAGCTCAGGGACAGTGCCTGGACCCTGAGTTCAAGCATCAGTACACCAAAAACTCTTTCACATTTGTCTAATAAAACTTCTTATGGGAACTATGTTAGAATTATTTTGCTGTACCATCTATTTGCTGTAGGGCCTTATATTTGTTTTAGTTTGACCTTTCTCATTCAAGTGTCCTCATCTATAAAATGAGAATAAAAAGAAAACCTAATAATTTGGATTGCTTTGAAGATTATGTAGAATAGTATCTATAATAGCTTAGAACAATGCTTAAAACAACAGAGTAAGCACTGCGCAGAGTGGCTATTATATAGTTCTTCAGTTAACCCTTAAAAGACCAAAAACAACAACAAAACCGGGTACACTAATGATCACTAGGACTATTGTTTTTACATTACATTGTACATTAGACAAAATGGTCATACAAGGTTATTAAGAAACACAGCTCTCAAGATATAACAGAACCGCTTGGATTTCTCTGAGCCTGCTGTCAGTTCTTTGTTCTTCTAGACCTCGAAGTTAGAGAAGCTCTTTCCTCCTGGCCTCTCTTTCCTCTTTCTTCTCCCTAGTCAAATTCAGCCCTGTCCTATCAAGTTTATTTAGCTGGACTGTCAGAGTCTCTTCGTGGTCTTCTCTCCTTGTCTCTCTGGGCTCTGCCCAGCTATCTGTAAACCTTAGTTTATGCATGCATACATTCTTTCAAATCCCATGTTTTTATAATGTGGTTGGTTCATGGCAGGGACTTAGCCACTGATAGTGGATCAGATATAAGAAGCTACGAGCCCTCAAGGAGATTATTTCCAAAAGATGGGGGAGAGATAATTTTCAGACAAAGCAGGAAGGTTATTTTAGAGGTGAGAAAAATTCTGGACAAAAACAATCACATCCATAGGAAAATCAAGGATGATTGAGCATGAGACCCACTCTAGGTGAAGTGTCTCTGAAGAGAAGACATTTGGACCAACCTCTGAATGGGGGAGTATGAGTCATGAATATGGAGAGAAAGCATCCCAGACAAAGGGAATTAGACGTGCAGAGGCCCCGAGGCAGGAACGGACCGGATGAATTCTAGGAACGCAGAGAGAAGGCCCCGGTGGCTTAAAAGAACTAAGAAAGATGGCAGTCAAATTAACCTGTCTTGAACATGTCGGTTCTCCCTTGATTAAATGACCAATTATAACTCCATTTTCTTGAAAGTACAGCCTAACGCCCTTCCCTTAACTTCCAACCTTGTATTTTCTAACATTAAACTTTAAGTTTCATGCTGTATGAAAGTAATTTTGTCAGAGTTGGAGATGTGGCTCCGTTGGGAGAGCACCAGCCAGTGAGCAAAAGCATTTGGTACCAAGTTCAAGTCTCAGTCTTGGTATTAAAAAAAAAAAAGTACTTACGTTTTCCAAAAACGGTTGCAGTCTTTTTGAGAGCTTCTGGCATGGTTTTTTTTTTTTTTTTTCAGTCCATTGTAGGGGTTGAGCTCAAGGCCTGGGTGCTGTCCCTGAGCTCTTTTGCTCAAGGCTAGTACTCTACCAAAAGTGGTAGAGCCACATTGCTACTTCTGGTTTTGAGTAGTTAATTGGAGATAAGAGTCTCACGGGGAACTTTACTGCAAGGGCTGGCTTTGAACCATGATCCTCAGATCTCAGCATCCTGAGTAGTTAGGATTATAGACATGAGACCCCAGAGCCCAGCCTCAACATGGTCTTCTTATATTTCTTTTTTTTTTGTGGCTCATCACCAGCTAACTTTTTTTCATTTTATCATTATTATTTTTTATTATCAAAGTGATGTACAAAGGCGTTACAGTTACATAAGTAAGATAACAAATGCATTTCTTGTCAAACTTGTTAGGCTTTCCCTCATTTTCCTCCTACTTTCCCTTCCCCTAGTCTTCGCCAAGTTGTACAGCTCATTTCCAACATATTGTCTTATGAATGTTGCTGTTGCATTGTTTCCCCCCTTGTCCTTTGTCTCACCATTCTACGAGGATCTTGATGAGGATAAAATTTTATTGAAATCCTATTAGGTAACCAGAATTCATGGACAGTCAAATGTATGAAGGAAGGAAAACAGCTTCACTGCCATCTGAAACCTTAAATCTAGAGCCAGGGAGAGGGGAAGAAGTAGCACTAAAGTGATAGCCAGTGACTAAGGAAAGGGTAAATTGTGGAGAGCATGTAGAGAAGGTTGAGCTTATAGTGTACTGGAGCTATCAGAGGAGACCTCATGGAAGAGGTGGACTCTTAATGTGGCCTTCAACAAATGGTGATCACCAAAGGAGAGGAAAGGCGTGCAAGACGATAGAACAGTGTTTGCGAAATGTTAGAGGCGGGGATGTCTGAGCCGAGTGTTAGGAGACCTGGGGATCTGTGTGTGCAGGGACAAGAAGTGTAGGCAAGTAGAGATCAGAAAGGATAGGGCCATGTTCTGAAGGATCTCAACATTCAGTAGAGGGACAGCCCAATGTTAGAAAGGAGCAGAGAGAACTCTGTCTGCCAGGTCTGGAGCGTCTCTCTGATATGGAGACTGCCTGCACTGACCTTGAGAGGTATCTATTCCTCATATCCCCCCAGAGATCCCAAAGGGCATGATCACCTAGCCAGCATGTTCATCTGCTGGGAGGCCCTCCTCTGCTTGATGAGGACAACTTTGGCCTGAGCAGCCTCACCCAGCCTAAGGCAGCACAGATACTCCTGGGGAGGTCATCAGTCAGATCTGCCTGCCCCAATAAGCAAGAACATATTTGCCGTCCATCCTAGAACCAAGCCAGTATCAGCTGCATCTGTCTTGACCATGAGTAGACCTGGGGTTGGGTCCTGGGGATTGAGAAGGCCAAATGTACCAATCAAGCACCCAGCCCACTGTCAGCACACCAATTAAGGCCTGGACATTTCTGGGCTCAGCAGCAGAACCGGTGGCTTTGGATGGGTCTGGACCTAAGTCACTAAAGTCATTTGTGCATTCGGGAACAGAGGTATGTAGAAAAGTAGCTGCTCACTACAGACTACTTCATTGTGCATCAGTAGGTTGAAATCAATTGTGATAAAGAAAAAAGGAGAGGGCTTCTAGGATGCCAGGAAGGTGGGAAAAAGGGTTGGGCTAGTTCTTAATGGAAAGAGAGGAAGTAAATGGTATAAAGGAAAAGTCACTAGCTGGTAGCAAGTTGTGGATCTGAGTCAGAGTTCTGAGCACTACCTAGCCATGTAGCTTTAGACGGATTATTGTATTTCTTAAACCTCAGTTTACTTATCCATTAAATTGGCATCTTGCTCAATTATTGGTTACTTAATAAAATGCAAGTTTTAAAACCCTCTGTGACTTCTAAACTTCTTTGCAAACATAAAAAAGTATTACTGGAGCTGGGAAGGTGGCTCAGTGGTGGAGCGCTTGCCTTGCATGCATGAGGCCCTGGGTTCAATTCCTCAGCACCCCATAAGCAAAAAGAAAAAAGCCAGAAGTGGCGCTGTGGCTCAAATGGTAGGATGCTAGCCTTGAGCTGAAGAGCTGAGGGACAGCACCCAGGCCCAGAGTTCAGGCCCCACGACTGGACCCCCCAAAAAACAAAACAAAACAAAAAACAAGTATTACTAAAGCTAGAGTTCTGGATTATGGATCCTAGCCTAGCAAAAGGTGATAGTAATTGATGGATCATATCTGCAGCTTGTTTATTGATGGATGTATCAGGAAGGCCTGTGGCACTGCTTAACCTTGGAGATGGAATTGGGGTGATGTCAGAGAGATCAGGGATTATATAACACTGAAGATTAGTTTTGATACAAAGAATTGGATTCAGTAAAACAGAAAGCAATAAACTTGCAAATGTGATATTTTCCAATTACAGGCAAAAGAACATTGTTGGCATGCTGAATAGCACATTTGATGATACTGATAGCTTCCTGGATATTAACAGATGATTTTTATGTATATGCAGTAGTTCAGTGGAACCTCTCAGTACCCAGGTAAAGTGTGCACTTATAGATGAGTAAGTTTAGTCATCAGGGCTCGCATAAATGACTTCAATTCACAGCAAGTGCGAATTCACAGACTCAATTCTTGGTCTTCAGAATCTTGGATGGATTCTCTTCTACATACTCACTGACAGACATTCTGAGTTGATGCATCATGGAACCTAGGGCATTATCTACTCCTTGGAAAAAGGAGTAGAAGTAGTACAGAGAAAATCCCTGTAATGAGCAAATATGAAGGGAAAAGTTTTCTTTGAAATAGAAACCAGAAGAACACTGGGTAGATAGAGAGCAAGTGAGCTGAGTTAAGGGTCTGAAGGTTTGGACTCTAATTTTTGCTCTGAACTCACCAGCAAAAGGTCTGTACTCTGATTTTCAAAGTGAGGCGAGCACGTTTGAGGCCCTCAGGCCGTCAGGAGCTCCAGGATCTTTATGAAGCCCCCTTAGCTATGCACTGGCCAAAGGATTGGCCACAGAGTGCAGATACTCCTGTTCCCTTTTCAGCACCATGCAGCTGCCTAGAGTGGCTGGGAGGTGAACTGGTGGTCAGGAAGGCAGCCAGCTAGGGGTCTAGAGGGTAGACTCAACTCTCCTAGCTTCATCCAACGTTTTCTGAGAGCTAGAGGAAATAAAGCAGGAATCTCACTCATCAGTGAGCTCTCCAAATGCACTCAGTGAGTTGGCTGCTTGTTTTGTGGAGCAGAAATTCAACCCCAAAACAAAAATAAACAAATAAAATCCCCAAACCACCCCGCCCCAAAGAAAACAAGAATGATTCCTTCCTTAGATCAAAATCCCAAATAGTATGACTTTGCAGGGGTTAGTTTCAGAGGAAACAGAACTGGTTTGGCCTTCCTTCAAGCCTGTCATATTTATACTCAGTTCTACCTGGGATAAACTGTGAACACATGAGAATCTGTTGTTCTGCAATATTGATAAATCGTTCTCTCCCTCTTCCCTTCCCATCTTTCTTTTCTAACCTCTACTCCTCTGCCAGATGCGCAGTCTTCCAGGAAACCAGTGCTCTCAACAGAAGTGTGTGTGCTCCCTGGGAAGGGTGCTGCCATACCGCACAGATGACTCACAGAGCCCGGAAAGTGTTCTCTCTCTCTTTCCTGGGCCACTGTGGTAACTGCAGTGTGGGTTCTTATGGAAAGAATAGAAGCAGTATCTTTTACTGCCTGATGCTTTGTGGTTAAAAACAGAAAGCATATTCATATGTATTGTATTGATTTTCACTTCAACCCTGGGCAGTCGGGTTCAATGTGTTCTATCAATGACCGGGCACTGTACAACTTTTAGAAAGTCTCAAAGCCTCCGTCCTTCTGAAAATGATCAATGACAATCTGCTTTTCTTCTACCTGTACAGATAGAGTAATATTTTTAAAAATGCAGAATGCAGACAAAATGTTGCCCAATAGTTCAGTTGGAAAGGACTTGTTCTACCATCAACCCCTGGGTGTTTTCAGCCCTATTTAAGCTCAAAACCTATTGATACTTAGGACAAATGAGAATGGGAAGAACCTGGAAATAGTTCCTGGATAGACCCCAATGTAAGATACTGTAACTACATCGAATAATACACATACTGTTAACAAGAACTAATATATATCAGGTTTAAAACATTGTCAGGAACAGTGCATGCAATATCACAAGGAATCTTTAAAAACAACTCACAGCTTTGGCAGACAAGAAAGCTGAGGTGAACTAAAACTTGTCTGAGGTTGCACAGCTAGTTAGAGCTGGGGTTTCCCTTCATGGCTGCCTGTCCGAAGCTCCCCATTCAATTGCTTCTCAGAATGCTGCAAAAATGAAATTGGCATTCAGGACCCAGTCTCCTCTTGGTCTGACTCCATTAGTGTTTTCATTCCAGGTACCTGGCCATTGTCCACCCGCTGAGACCACGGATGAAATGCCAGACAGCCACAGGCCTGATTGCCTTGGTGTGGACGGTATCCATTCTTATAGCCATTCCATCCGCCTACTTCACCACTGAGACCGTCCTCATCATTGTCAAGAGCCAAGAGAAGATCTTCTGCGGACAGATCTGGCCAGTGGACCAGCAGCTCTATTATAAGTCCTACTTCCTCTTCATCTTTGGCATTGAGTTTGTGGGTCCCGTGCTCACCATGACCCTGTGCTATGCCAGGATCTCCCGGGAACTCTGGTTCAAGACTGTGCCGGGCTTCCAGACCGAGCAGATCCGTAAGCGCCTGCGCTGCCGCCGGAAGACGGTCCTGGTGCTCATGTGCATCCTCACGGCCTACGTGCTGTGCTGGGCGCCCTTCTATGGCTTCACCATCGTGCGTGATTTCTTCCCCACCGTGTTCGTGAAGGAGAAGCACTATCTCACTGCCTTCTACGTGGTCGAGTGCATCGCCATGAGCAACAGCATGATCAACACCCTGTGCTTCGTGACCGTCAAGAACAACACCATCAAATATTTCAAGAAGATCATGCTGCTCCACTGGAAGGCATCTCACAATGGCAGCAAGTCCAGCGTTGACCTTGATCTCAAAACCACAGGGGTTCCCGCCACCGAAGAGGTGGACTGTATCAGACTGAAATAACACACGGACTTTGCAAAGATTCAACACAAGACGAGGCTTTGGGAACACTGATCTCTGTGGTGGGATCTGAACAGCAACCACGAGTTTTGATTTTCAATACCATTTGTGGATCACCATGTTAAGCCCTTGTGCTCAATGAGCTTGGGATTTCTAAGACCTGATGGGATTTGACGTTGTATCTAGTGGGGTGCTCTTCACGGAGTGTCTAATTTGTGCTAAGAGTAGGCCCCGCGAAAACCTAATATGCGGCTGATATTGAGTTGCAAAATGAAATAGGATTTAAACCAAGAAAAAAAAAATGTGGTGCAGACTGTCTGGAACAAGGGGATTTCCACAAGGGAGGCAGAGGAGATGGCTAGGGTTACAGGAGACATGTTTGTAATGGGAGGGCATCTATGGGTCATCCCAGCGACTCACTCCCACTCTTGTCCAGCTAATGATTGGGCTTGAGTTCACTCCTAACATTTGCAAGGCTTGGGCCAGAATATAAAATAGATTTTTTTTTCTACTATCTGCAGCTTCTCTTCTCATTTCTGACTCTCGCTGGGAGGAGCCGAATTCTGTGCAATCTTTCTGATTCGTACCCACCACACCGGCCAATGGCCACCCCTCAAGCTTTCGAGAATAGGTTTGTCATCAAGAGAATGGACAGATTCTGTATGCTATTTTGGCTGGACTTTATGGAGTTTTAGTCCTTGGCACAAAGGATGTGTGGACTCACGGTGAATCTGTCCCCTTGGCTCTATGTACTGTGGGATAGAGGAAGAGGAGTATAGATAGAAAGAGTCAGAACAGGACTTCTAAAGACATGTGGAGCTCAGGATAGGAGTTCAGGTTCTCTAGGTAATAGATGCTGCTACTTCACCTCTCAGTTATTGTGGTCTGCTCCAATTAGGCTTCCCCTTAATTCCTTCTCTTCCTTCTCCTATTTCTATGCTTCTGAAGCATGGAATCCTTTAAAGTAGATAGATCATCTTCTGTGGCCCCACGCAATTTTCCCATTCTTACCAGCTCATAAGTATGACTGAGCAAAGGGCTCTCTCCTAAGCAGTCATTGGTATAAATGGAAGGCAAGGTGTCTCTGTCTTTGATGCCTGAATCCCATCCTACCGAGGATTCTGTGTATTAAGACTTGCTTCTATTTTAAAATACAGGTAGCCTTGGGAGGGGTAGATCATCACGTCTCTATTTCCTAGTGTAAATGAAGTCATATGCTCAATACAAGGCATGTAGGTTAATGGTGTTAGGGATGGTACCACTGGTTCACTAAAGGCTCATCACACTTTCCAACTGCCTCCTTTGCTTGATGTTTTGAATTTGGGAATACAAAACCTTGGACCGAGGTTTTGTTCTTAGACCAAGTTTGGTTCTGTTGTCTATGTGGCCCCAGGAAGTGCTGCTCTGAGGAGACAAAGGTAATACTTGTAAAAGTTTATAGAAGTGGTCATGGGAGCCAATAGAATAAAATGTGAAGAAATGCTTTCAAATGCATGAATAGTAAAAAAAAAAAAAAAAAAAAAAGAGGGGGCTGTAAATATGTGTAGTATGCCTGGACAAAGAAAAACATGTGACCTTGGCTTGTAGCTAACCACCTTGTTATCTTTTCCTTTTGTTGTTTCTTTTTTTAATGTGAATGATATTCTTACTCTTTTCTTCAAGGTGTATCATTGCCCTGTGTTACAAATAGCACATTTGTATTAACTGGGCCATGAGGTTGGGTGGCAGAGGCATGAAGGAAATATTGAGCAGGTGGGTTTGTAATCAGAGCAGAGAGGATCAGAGCATCTTTGTTATCATGGAGGTAGTAGACTGTCTTCCCAGTCAGCATGGATCTAGGCAGTGTAATTATGTTTCTCAAATCTGCTTTCATTCTTGTGAGTGTGTAGAGCTACAAGTGAACTTCTCCCTTTCTTCCTATGGAGAACAGAACATTAACAGGGATGTTTGTGTGGTGTTTCCCCTCCAACTAGAGTCAACTTTCATTTTTGACATTACACACCGCAAAACCTTGTTTCTTCTCAACAGATTTACCTTGCATTTTAGTCAGCATTCTCTCAGACAATGAAAGTTAATTAAAAATACATCCCAGAACCAAGCACACGTTGGAAAATAATATTTAGATTAAGAAATAATCAAAGGTTATACCTTAACTGGCATTATGTTTACCTTCTATGTAGAAGGCTAAACAAGGGCTGATTGTATTAAATAGAAGTTTTTCACATATAATAACTAAAACCCTTTCTGCTTTTCAGCTTAAAATGTTTGTTTTTCACTCATTTAACTGTGATAGTTCCAGATGTTAATGTCTTGTGATTTTATGGATGTTGTTATTAAGTGAAATAAAAACAAATGTATATGTCTCGTTGTTTGCTCTCCAATTTCCATAATTTCTGCTGCCCTCTCCCATTCCTTTCCAAGTTTTTATAAGATGGTTCTTTGAATATTGAGTAGATTCTGTAATTAGACAAATTCTGAGAGCAGTGCACTTACTGCTCCAAAACTTCCCATCTCCATCCTGAAGAGATTTAACTGATTTATGTACTTCTTCCTTTAAGTGTGCTCTGGTAAAATCATTAGTACCTTTTAGCATCCAAATGCAAGAATTGAAATCTGAGGACCTGTTTACCCTGATGACATGAGCAAGGGCTAAACCTTTAAACAGGCTAATGTCCATACGTGCAAAACGAACAAGAGATGGACTTATGGTGCATCACATTCAGATTCACAGAACTGGATGCTCTCCAAAAACTGATGGCAAGACCTACAAGAAGACACCCAGGACTATGTCCTTTTCTCCTCTTTAAACTTTTACGGTATGCAAAAAGATATGCAAATTTTCTAGATAGAAGAATAGAGATGTGATTTTGTAAAAGCAAACCATTTCCATAACTGAAATTAAAGAACAGATTTATACCAAAGCTTTTAGATCCATATGGGTACTGAATACATATTTTTAAAAATAAAAATTTAAGAAAGACATTAAAGCAAAGCAATGTGATTGCCACACTACACTCTGAAGTGTGAAGCAAGTTCCATGTTGGTTCTGGAAAAGAATGCTAAAGAATTTGTGAGATGGCCAGAAAATTATAAATATGAGTCCTGCTTTTGAAAACTATGATAAATTTTGGAATGCATCCACAAAGATGAGTCCGATTCTTCTTCTTAGAATGTGAGACTATCAAATTCAAAACATTCATTGTGTAGTTGAGGAAAATGAAGTTCAGAATGAGCAAGAGATACGTTCAAGGTCACACAGCTGGTCCTCACGAGAGAGCCAGGTCTAGACTCCAGGTTCCTGGAGCTGAGTCAAAGGTGCTGCTAGCACAATATTCTTTGATGCAGGGAGCCGCAAAATCTTGGGAAGGGGAGATAGAATGCTTTCCAGGAATCCTTGAGGTCACTATTCAGCCACTTTGGGCTTCTCTGGAGACCCTTAATCAGTTCAGCAGAGACTTTCCCGGCTTCTTTACAATCCAAGTTTAGTTTATTCAATCTCTGGAGCTCACAGCACAGACATGGAGGCCCAGAGGGTTTTAGGAAGCTCAGACATATTTATAGCAGCTTTTTCTTAATTTGCCTAGTTGGAGGTCTGAAGGCATGGAAAATAAAAACCCCTAGGCTCCTGCTGTGAGAACTTTGCCTGCCTCAGGAAGGGGGAGAGACAGACAGACAAACAGACAGGCAGAGGGGAGGGAGAGCATGCTTGAAGAGTTCAGAGGCAGCAGGGGGCCATGTCCTGCTCCTGCTCCTGCTTCTGCCAGTGAGAACTGAGGACCGGAAGGGTAAGGGAGGCTTTTGGAGGAGATGGAACTTAGAACTAGACAAATGAGGTGTTAGAAAAGCAAAGAGGGAAGCATTCTACACAGGAAAAGAGCTTTCTTTTGGGCAGTTTGGATTGGGCCTGTAGAATTTCCTTAGCTCTAAAATATCCCTTTTTTATTTCATTCTACCTGACTGATACGAGCTGCTACTAAGTCGTGATTTCTATATTCTCTTTCCCCACAAAGAG
Organism: Dipodomys spectabilis; assembly: GCF_019054845.1. Classification (NCBI taxonomy): domain Eukaryota; kingdom Metazoa; phylum Chordata; class Mammalia; order Rodentia; family Heteromyidae; genus Dipodomys; species Dipodomys spectabilis. Next base: position 614,599 of record NW_024870756.1, read on the forward strand.
GAGACATTCTTTTTTTCTGTCTCTTCCAAAGTCTTGTTATTTAAGATGTGGAGGTAATGGCTGGAGCTCTAAGACCCTCTTGGACAATGACATAAGGGTTGCATTATTGGAATAATGGACAAGAGAGTAGGAAGGAAAAGTGAGCTCAAGATAACCTCATGATGTCAATGCTAACACTGAATTGTCTCTAGACTTCTCCTGAGGTAAATAACAAAGTTTAAGTCATTTCATAAGAGTTCTGTTTCCAGTTGCTACCCTACGAAAGAGGCCCTAACTGGACTTCCAGATCAACTCAGCCACAGCTAGTTTTAACTACATTTTATCTTTTATACACTCTTCATCTTTTCAACCAATGTTACATAAAACACATGAGTGAGCTATCAGTAGTCTCCAGAATTTTTGTACCATAATAAAAACCACTCTGAATAATTCTATTTTAATTTTTAACCACACATATAAGGATACTTTATTGTTTTAACCCAACTTTAACCCTATGGGATAGTTATTTTCCCCAAATATTATTGAAGCTCCAAAATTTCTCATACATTTGTTCTTGGTATTTCCTCAATACCTCAGAAAGCTTCCTCAGGCTTCCTCAGTTTGCCTGACTCTTCCAAAGCCTTTCAATACAGAGGAGAAAAGAAAATCCACCTGTCAGTCAGGCTACATGCATTCCTTTGGTCAAATCCCTTCATTTCTTAAAATCCCTTCACTTACGTGTCTCAGAGTTCAAGTATTTTTAACCCTTTAACAAGTGAGACAGTAGTAACCTTTCTCAGGTAGGCTTGTGCCTTTATCTAGCATGAGGACAGATGTCGTTGACCCTAATGTGTGACCTTGGTAATGGGAGCTTCAGTCATAAGTACTTGCAAAGAAATATACACACATATCTACTAAAAATCAACACCTGTTTTCAGGCATTATTCACAGTCCACATTCAAGGTGTGCCTGTGGTGGAGACACAGTGGCTGTAAGAATACACTCACAAAAGGGGTAGCTAGTTACAGTAAGAAAATCTAACCAAATCATAGTCTGCAGAATAAGCAGCTAGATGATAATGTCTCTCCATGAACACATGGGGGTTCTGTACGCATTTATATACATATACACGCACATACATGCATATAATTTGCTTTATATATTGTGTTTGTATGGACAATGACCCTAGAATATCTAGTTCCTAACACCTGGAACCTGTGAATGTTTCCTTCCATAGAAGATGTGACTAAATCAAGCTCTGGAGATGGGTCCATTTCACAATGAGCCCCGAGTGGAATCAGAAGTGTCTTTGTAGATGGAAGGTAGGGCTAGACTTGACTACTTGAGGTAAGTCTTGCTGTGACCACAGAAGCAGCACTAGCATGATATACTTTGAAGGTGAGGAAAGCAGCACAGACTAAAGCCACTAGAAGTTGGAAAAGTTGAGGAAAGGCAATCCCCATGCCACCCCTGGATCCCTCAGAGTGAACCAACCCCGCTGACACCTTGACTTCAGTCCAGTGACATTGAATTTCTGGTCTCCAGAACTATCAGAGGATACACTCAGCCATAGGCCTGCTTCCTTGGGAAACAGGCCTATGAAGAATTTGTTTCTACCCCTTCTTAGATCTGCTTCTAGAATCCACTTCCAGAATTGCTTTGAAGGTTTTGCTTCATCTCAATTCCAGCCCCCCCAGGAATCTCTACTGTTGGATTAGAAATGCTCTCCAAGCTTGCACTGTCATGCTGTAGATACCTGCCAAGTCCTTCCTTGGGGGACTAGGAGGCATTTGAGGGGAATGAAGTCATTGTTTGTGGCAAGATGAGATATTTGCATTGCCACTGGATTTTGCCTTGTTATTCTCTCTACATGCCCTGGTGTGATGGAAATATTCCACAAGACTTAGCAGTCAAAAGGCACTCCTCAGAAAACTGTCCTTCCCGGTTATAAGAAAACTTGCCCTCCCCAAAGTCCTCAGGTTTAGAATGAGGAGAAGGCTGCACAGCTGTGAAGAGGCAGATCTGTAAGTATTTCTACTCTTTTCTTCCTCCAAAGAATATCCACTAAGCCCTTGGTCCAGAATCACTTTTCCTGGAGAATTTAGCTCATTTGGAATGCTTTCCTCTTCGGGTTGCCCCAGTGGGAACATTGCATTCAAACAGATACCAAGCAGAGTTGCCGGCTGGCTTGTTTACATGGTTTGCTCACAGAAGAGCTATGCTGCTCCCTCTGTGCTTGAGGATCTGCCAGGTGGGAGAGAGATGTCTTGAGCTCAGCAGAGAAATGTCCCAGCATACTGCTCAGCTCAAATGTTATGCTCACAATTACCCCTTTTGGGCATAACAAAAATAAAGCCAATTTCTTTTGCTTTATATAAAGATTCACTTACTACTTTACAGACAGGAATTCCACACAGGCTTTGCAGTTGGTATTCTTGTTTTTACTGTTTACATTACTCCTTCATTATGTATTTAACAAATATGTCCTTAATGCTTACTATATGTTAGAAGCATGTAGGTGTTGGGAGTTCAGCAGTAAATAAGACAAATTCATTGTCCTTGTGGGGTTTATAGTCTCGACTGATTGTTAGCATTATGCCCACCTTTGGTTATCAGCTCCACCCACCTGAGATTCTCCTAGCCCTGGAGTTCCTGTCTTATAGCTAGCCCCTCTCTCTGGGATGGATGTGATGGATCCTTTCATTGGTGGCTCTATGGGGAATAGATACCCCGATGGATTTGCTCCCCACCTCTGCTTCGGATGGGGGTCCGATCAGCTTCCCCAGGACCTAGCCTGAGGTCCTACACTCCTGTCACCAGAGGACCACCAATCCTGGCCAGCATTCTAACTGATGCCCAACACTGGCCAATTAAGTCCTACCCCCAGATAAGTGAAGAGTCTTAGATTTCACTGTGCAGGCTCTGCACTTCTGTTAGGGGGCTCCCCACCCAAAAAAACTTGGCCAAGTATCTAGCTGATGGCCTCTGTGGCCGAGGGATGCAGCTGAGAAACATGACGACATTTCCCACTGGCTGTTTCCCACTTTTTGAGCCAAATTCACTGCTGAGGATTTTGGTTCCACCATCACTTGCCATGGAAAAGGACACAACTAAATTTCCTTACAATCAAATTTGGCCCCAAATTTAAAACTCCACTTCCCCTGCGGGATCTCTCCTCTGCCTTTGTAGTGGGAGGTGGAACCTGAAGCTCCGTTGTCCAAGAAGCAATGCACCCTCACTGTCAAAATCTTCAAGCATTGACCATGTGGTGGATGTGCCATCTTGGCATCATGGGAGCTCAGCTGCTATTTCCAGCCAACTTGATTTCAATTTGGTTCTGTAACCCTCCCCCCGCCCCCACCTGACTAGTGGTGCATTATATCATGCCATGTGTCTGTTCCTGTCTTATCTCCTGTTTACTAAAAGTTTCTTGTTGTTGGCAAAGTTTTGTGTTTTAAACTGACCATGTGGTTCCATCATAATTAGGCAAAGTAATTCAAAAAAACCTTAAATGGCCGATTTTAAAATCTAAGTGTGCTCTATAATCTGTGCACAAACATGTCTGTCTATTTGTCTGCATGTAAACGGTTATGGTTTCAAGGTTACCAAGTATCTATCTGCTTGCTAAAAAAAATCTTTGTCAATAGAAGCTGTGATTTAATCTAAATTGCTTTAAAACTTTGTGACCTGACTATAAGCCAAAGAAAAAACATTCAGTTTTAAAAGGCCTTGGAAAAGGAGTTAGAAAAGATGTTTTCCTTTGCAAAGTAAATGAAATTGGTAATTAACTTGGCTGTGATTTATGTCATTCCTTATATCCATCTGTGCTGAGTTAAGTATTGTACCTCTGACCATGGCTAATAAACCAAGTTTTCTCCCCTGTGCACCAATCAACTCCCTTTAAAATCAAAGGACCAGAGTGACTCAAGATGGTGTGCTCCTGTGAACGGGAAATGTCCAGGTACAGCTGCCTAAACCAGTGGCACCAGCCTGCAAAAGCCAGTGTGAACCAGGTCTTTCACCAGTGTATGCAGATTTTTGCAGGTAAGCAGCAGGAGGTGTGACAATCCATGCACTCTGGGAGATGCCACAGCCTCTCCTGGACTCTGGCCTGGCTCCATCACACATGACCTGCTAATTTGGGGTAAAACACAAGCCAATACAGGTATTTGTTTCTGTAATGTTAATCCCTACAGATTAGATTATAAGGGGTGCATGAGCAAAGGACATAAGTTGAATTCCATGCTATTTTACAATTGGATGTATTTCTAAAGGAAAAGAGATGCTAAGTCTAGATTCTTGGTACAGTGCTAGTACATTAAGAAAAACTGCTTATTTCCTAAAGGTAACTCAGACTGCAGGAAAAAAAAGGCCAGTTTAAACCTTCCACCAAGAGGTAAAGGGTGAAGCCCAGTGTTTCAATGGGGCATTTAAATGCAAATTAAAGTGATTAAAGTGACTTTTTAAAAAGGGATTAAAAATGGCATCCCCTTTGTAAAAATTAGGAAGTTGTGAGGAGTGGCTGGCCTCCCAGACAAAGTTTAAAATTAAAATTGTCCTAAAGGGTTCTTTAAAAGTCTGAAAAGAATGATTGTTTAATTGCTATTCCAGTTTTACCCTTATAGGTTTTTTTTAAAAAAAAAAAGTTTGTAGACCTGAGATGATGTCTCTATTGAGATCTGTCTAAAGGCCTATACAGGTAACCATTGTTGGGGCCACTAGAAATCAGGTTCCTCAGCCAGCCAGAAAAATGCTTTTATAAACCAGAGTGCTAAACAGGCTATGCTGCTGCTGTAGCCCAAGAAAAGGCATGTACATTTGGTAAAGGTTAAATGTTGTACATAAGCCACTTTAAACAGGCTGCCCAGAGGCAATGGGTAGTACTTAGAGTGCTAATCAGTTGTAGTTTAAAATCGTCTACTGGGTTTTATTTAAAAACTCTAGCAAGTAATTGTTAGTCAATTGTTAACGTTATAGGTAACCTCTATCTCATTGAGCCCCTTGTTGCTTTAACTGGAAACAATAAGGGCTTTTGTGACAAAAGACTCCTTTTGCCACAGTTCAAAGCCATCCCAGGCACAAAAATATCCCCCTAAAACTCCATCTCGCAGCTAATCAGCAGAGCCAGGCTGAAGGCATGGCTCCAGACTCTCCCCTAAGTATCCAGCCAAAGGCGGAAAGTGGCATTGGGACTCTTAAGTGGAGCACTAGCCTCAAGCAGAAGTGCTCAGAGATAGTCCCACGCCTTGAGTCCAAACCCGGTAAGTGCCAACTGGGACAATCTATTCCAGTAACAGACGCTGAGACCACCCCCGCACCCCGGCAGGACAAAGTCTGTCCTGACAATGGAAAACCATGGGGAGGAGTAAGAGGAGATGACATCCTAAATGGAGTCACTTTATGCTCGCCCTTTCAAATTAATCAGAGCCGGGAGATCAAGAGAAATAGTGGCTTGCCCACCTAATGTCCATACCTGTCTACCTTCTAACTGGACAAAATTAACAGTCTTGCCTTTGTTACCTACTATTTGTATTTATAGCAGCTTCTGACTGGTTCTCCCAACCAGTCCATTATGCTCTCCCCTACCCAGTTGCCCCAAAGACCCTAGACACCCCTTTCTGCTTTCCTGCCCTGTGTCCAGTTATTCCTCCTTCCCTGTAATGGGCTGCGCCTGGGCTTATACTCCAAATGGAACGTTTCTGGCCCATGGCCAATGTGTGTTTTCCTATGTCATTCATGTAAGCTGACCTTGTCACCTTGTCAGCTTTTTGCCTGATCTTTCCAAGTCTCTTTCAACAGGATAACATCCCCCATCCAGAATACCACCTGGGAACAAGTCAAGGCCATCCAGTTACTACAGACATCATTTACACTGCCCTGCCTTGTCCAGCACAGACCCGGACCCTAAAGACCCCAGCTCCAGGGATTCCTTGATGCCTCCAGGCCAACAGGAAGTAGCCAATGACACCTGTTGGCTCTGGTATCTTTCAAATATCTCTGCTACCTCCTCCTCAGGTTACTGTGATCCTAAAGCAGGAAAAGTCTTTTTCCCCATCCTCCAGGATGCTGGGAGTCAGGTACCATGCTATGTCTCCATCTAAGACAGAAAAGGCAATCAAGTCATTGATAGCTCCTTCTGGGAATCAATTCCTCCATGGCACATTCCTCTCTTGGGGTACTAACAACAATATTTGTCTTTTATTAATTGTGTCTTGCATTTCTATTGTCATAGAAAAAGGAGGATCTTTACCAACCACTGTCAAGCAGATGCTTGTTGGATGGTACCTGGCTGAGCAACGAAGCAGGACCCCTGACTACTTCGCCCCTTTACAGCAGGAAGTAGCTCCAGAAGAAATGACCTACCCATACCCCCTGGTCTGGTACCCCCTAATTTTATTAAACAACAGAGAAGGGAATGGAAGCATTATGCCCACCTTTGGTCCTCAGCTCCACCCAGACCTGAGCTTCTCCTAGCCCTGGAGTTCCCGCCATACAGCTGGCCCCTCCCTCTCTCCACCCAGACCCACCTGAGCTCCCATCTACCTCACTTCCTACCCCAGACCCTGCTGCTACCTAGTTAGTGGAGGGTACCATGTGCTCCCTTTCTGGGGGGGAACTATGGCTCCTCTAATAAACCTTGTAATAATCTTTCTCCTGTGCCTGCCTGCTTCTGCATGGTCCCCTGGGATGGATGTGATGGATCCTTTCACTAATGAAACAAAAAACAAAAAAGAACTCATGTATAAGCAGAAAACTTCCAATAGAGTGTTATAAAGAAAGAAGGGCCAGGAAGTGATAGCTCAGGGCATGAGGCAGAGAGGAATTAGAAGTGGCTTAGATTGAGAGATCAAGGACAGCTTGGCTTCCAGGAGCTCAAGATGAAGAAGGCAGTACTGCAAGGACCTGGGAGATCTTTGTCAGCAGTGGAACTTACAAGAGCAAAAGCCTTGAGGTAGAAGAAGCTTGGGGAGGTAAAGAAGAGCACGTGGCTAGTATAAGGAGGGAATGGGTTTAGAAGGTCATTCATCAGATTCCCCAAGACCTTAGAAAAGAGGGTGATTTTTTTCCCTTTAAATGGGAGAAAAGTGTGTTTTTCTTTGGTTTTCCTCTGATTCACAAAGAAGGATCTTCCAGTTGCCCCTCAGGCATCAGATCATGAATTTTCAAGGAGTCCCCTCCCCGCTATTTTCCAGTGGTGCCCCTTCAATAAACTGTGTTTGATGCCTCAAATCTAAAATCTCTGTCTTCAATTCTCTTAAAGAATATCCCTCTAGCTTTCTTCTGAGTAGGTCAGAGGAGAAAACCAGCTCAGTGGGGGAAAAGAAGAGATCTAGAGTCAAATTATTTTCAACAGACTCTCTTTTCATTCTCCTGTTTTCATCCTCATTTATCTCCTCAATTTAAAGATGCAAAATCCTAATCATGCTTGAACCTACAGAGATTACATGGTACAGGTGTGACTGTTTCTCAGCTTTCCTTGTTGAATTTTGGGATTTAACCTTCTTGGACAGGGAAGTCGTTCTTTTTTCCAACTTCCAAATTTTTCCTCTCTTATTTTCGTTTTCTTTGTTAAGGAATCCTATTGTAGCTATTCTCATGGGCTTTAGGAAGGATCAGAGACACATGTGAGTATCTAAGATGACATTTGTAACTGGAAGCAGGCATAGTCCATTATTTGAAAAGATTTGAAGTTTGAGTTCCAGGGAGGCAGCACAGATGGTTGGCCACAATGTGGAGAGGAGAATAGGTTCTCTGATTTATAGCCAAATGCTCTTTCCAATGTTTTGTCCTGACTCTAAGAAGCCACAGGAGACCTGATGTGATGCAAGTTGAGGCAGATTCTTTTCATGATCTCAGTGGCTAAGAGCAATGAATTCACTTTTGTCTCCACGGGGCCACGAAAGCCCCTGAGAACTTACAACATTGTGATGCTCATCTCCAAATCCTCACATGGAAAGCTGTAGTATGTGCTTGTAGAGCAACCGGACTTTCTTGCACAAGTAGGCTAGTGGCTAACAGAGGCTCCTCCTTTTAATAAGCTACTTCCAATGAAGAGAGTAAAATTCTCTTAACTTCCTCTCAGGCTATGAGTTTATATATATATATATATATATATATATATATATATATATACACACACACACATATATATATATATATATAATATATGACAAAGCCATGTGATTAAATATAGGGAATGAGCTGAAGGAAATGACATTAATGATAACCCATCTAAGGTAAGGATCCAAAGAAGCTAATTAAGAGCAGAAAGCTAGGCCATGAGGAAATCTTGGGAAGTTTTTATCTTCTGTAAACTTTTAAAAGTTTTGACCATAGATGTCCTATGAAAGAGAAGATTTTTGAAACACCATGTGTCAGAAGGGTTAGCTCTTGACACTGCTGCAATTTGGAACTACAGATGCTACACAGCTTGCCATCTTATCAATACCTACCTGCTAGCCCCAGCATACCCAGGCTGACCCTGGCAACTCCTGGTATGTAACGGACTACAAGACACCAACTCTCCAGGGGATCTGACTCTCCATGTTAGCAATGGCTGAGACATTGCTCAAACTCAGATGGCTACTGTTTCACAGTCAAGAACAAATGTTCCCATTTAACACCTCATTCACTATAAAGACTTCTACAGAAAATTTCAGACCCATAAAGAGACCATGTTGAAGCTGAAAGGGACCTTAAGACTCATTTAATCTGAACATTCTGTGTTGTGGAAAAAGCAGTTTTTCTGCAGGAATTTGCTTAAAGATACATAAGCAATTAGTCGGCTTTGAAAACAATGTTATTCTTCTTAAGGCTGGATTGCAGTGGAATTCAAAGTCAGTAACTCGTATGTTCTTTCAACAAATATGTATTGTAGGCCTGACAAAAGTGCCCTAAGCATGGAGGAGGTAGGCTGAATAGTCTTACAAAGCTCAGACATCACAGAGTTTATATTCTCACAGAAAGAAGGGCCTTTCTTCATATGTATTTCAATAAATATGTGAACAAATGGATGTTTATGAGCAATTTTCAGTAACTGGAAGAAATGAATTAATGAATAAATAACGTTTCTATATAGGTTCTAGTATAACTAGGATAAACAAGTAAATAAATGAATATATAATGTAGTGCATGAAGAAAAAGTGACAGCAATTGCAAACAAACCAAAACCAAGAGCTCAATATGGCTATATTACCTTTCAACATTTGCTCTATCTTTCCCTATTTTCAACCTATGTGATAATACCCTCATTTCTGTGTCTCCACTCCCTCATTAGTGTTAATGTTTCTGGACTATCATGAGGCCTAATGTTGTAGGTTTGATCACTTCATGTGAAATACACATAAAAGACAGGAAATAAATTGGCCAGGAAGCATTGCATGCTCATATTGCTCATGTATTCCAAATTATTTTCCAACTCTTATTTTCTATGTATTAATTTAATAAAACCTCATAGCTATGGGGCAGGGCAGAAGTCAGCAATCCAAAGATAAATTGTGATTGATTATTAAGATCCTACAGGGCTGGAAGAGAGAGTGTCAGTTTAGGGGAGAACAGGTCAATTACAGAACTTTATGGAAACACTGTTCCAAAGAAAGCAAACCCACAGTCTTTCTTCTACCTGCCCCCACTTCAGCCTCCCATGCAAGTTTGGGTCACTCAGGTAGGAAGAAGCGTTAAGGATGAAGCGCCTAGAAAAACTGCAGTTCTCCTATTCATTCCATATTCCTTTCAACTGAACTGAAACCAGAGGGGTTATGCAATACTTATCTTCCTGTTGGTGGAAGAGGCAAATACTCTTCAAAACCTTTGCAAGAGCTTAGCTCTGATGCAGCTGACTTTGAATATCACATCTAATCGTGATTTTTGGTCTGTGGGCTCTGTTGTCACAAGGCTGTCATTTGCCTCGCTGATAAGGCACAAAAATGGAGAAGTGGTATGATAGAATAAGAACATGGACCGGAACTGTGATGGCCATTACTACCCCGGCACCCAGAGCTTCTCTGTGCAAGGCTCATTTGGAATTTATTTGTGTGTGTGTGTGTGTGTGTGTGTGTGTGCATGCGCACATGTGTGTGCGTTCACACACACACACTATTACTGAGGTTTAAATTTAAGGCCTGGGCACTGTCCTTCAGCTTTTACACTCAATGCTAGCTCTTTACCAACTGGAGCCACAGCTCTATTTTCAGCTTTTTTTTGTGATTAATTGGAGATGAGGATCTCATGGACTTTCTTGCCTGGGCTGGCTTTGAACTACAAGCCTCAGATCTCAGCTTCCTGAGTAGGATTATAAGCATGAGCCATGGGTGCCCAGCTGCCTTTCGATACCTTGCATAGAAGATTCTTCCCATTCTGACTGACATAGCAGGGCTTCATTAAATTGTACTCACTCATATGCCTCACAGTAAGCAAGCGTGTTCCCATGTAGACCTGAAGAAAGCCTGCAGCTACTGCAGTTACCTCCATTTTCTGGGAACAAAACCCATGCTAAATAAGAGGGATGCTCATCATGGTTCAGATGAAGTAATGGCACCTGTGCCTGACGCACAGATAATATTCCATGTTTACTAGCTCCCCATATTGTTGTAAAAGTCTTAGGAAACTGAAAACAACATATTGTTTGGCTGAAAGGTGCCATAGATCTTGTAACTATCAATCAATTTCACAAGTTTTAACTTACACTTTTATTTTCAACCTGTGTGTTATAGGAGGAGAATCTGTCTGAACCTGGCCTCTGTCTGAAAGGAAAAACACGTTTGGTCACGCATCACAAAATATAGAGATAACCAGCCAAAGATATTTCAGGCTCCTGGATGGGGATATAGTGTAGCGTGCGGTGGGGATTTAGGTTTCTCCCAACATTCCTGGCCCAGGTTCTACTGTGTAGCAAGAGATTTGTTCCTTACACTGAAACCTTCAGGGAGAGAAGCTGGTTCAATCTCCCAGGACCTGGGTAAGGCCTCTGATTGACTGAGGTGCTCCACTGAGAACAAAGCTTTCCAGAAAGTGTACTGCTAAGAGATCATCTTGCTATACCTGGCCTGTGAGCCCTTAGTGAGAGTTTAGCTACCAGAAGTAAATTAATGAGCTTGTCTTCCTGCCCATAGCCAGAGGAAGAGGACCTCATCCTCAATTTTCATAAGAACCTGGCCTAGAAAATTCCTGTCCAAGACAGAATGGAAGGTCTGGACAATTACATCAATTTGCTACCAAATTTGAGGGGAAGAAAGCAAAAGACAGAGGAGAGCCGGCCCCCCTGCAGTGGTCATCAGTATGGATGGACAGGTCTCTTAAGACCTGGGCAACTTTCTCTGTGATTTCAAATTAGTCTTCATAATTCCAAGTACTTCTTGTTTTGGCCATGGCTTATTTTTTCCAGTAGTCTCTTCTGGCAGAAAGAGAACTTTTCAAATAGCTCTAATGAATAGAGTCTCACTTTAGACACTAACTTTGGTTAGTGTCAGACTCAGAAAAGCCTACTCCATGTTGCTGCCTTTCCACTGAAGACTCTTATTTAGAAATGAAATTAGTGTAGAGTGTTTCCTCCCTATCAAATACACACACACACATACACACACACACACATCCAACAATAACAACAACAACAACAACAAATTATTGGCTCTTTTCAAGAGCTCTTATTTCCTTTGCATAAATTAAAAATACATAAGCAGCTGGATGCCAGTGACCCATACCTGTCATCCTTGATACTCAGGAGGCTGAGATCTGAGGACCATAGTTTGACACCAGCCCAGGAAGTAAAGTCTGTGAGACTCTTATCTCTAATTAAGCACCAAAAAAAGCCAAAGTGGAGCTGTGGCAAAAAAAAAAAAAAGCCCAGGGACAGCACCCAGGCATTGAGAACAACTCCAGGAGTGATATACACACACATAAAAAAAAATACACAAGCAGCTGGGCGCCCGTGGCTCACACCTATAATCCTACCTATTCAAGAGGCTGAGATCTGAGGATCTCAGTTCAAAGCTAGCCAGGGCAGGAAAGTCTGTGAGACTCTTATCTCCAATAAACCACTCAGAAAACCGGAAGTGGCACTGTGGCTGAAGAGCTAGAGCGCTAGCCTTGAGCTGAAGAGCTGAGGGACAGCACCCAGGCCCAGAGTTCAAGCCCCATGACCAAGAACAAAAAAAATATGTAAGCATTTGTGAGTGAGTGTGTGTGTGTGTGTGTGATACAGGGGATCTAACTTAGAACTTTGTACATGTTAGGCAAGCACTCTACTACTGAGCTATATCACCAGCTCTTCCTATTTTATTTTATTTTTTTAATGCCAGTCCTGGAACTTGGACTCAGGTCCTGGGCACTGTCCCTAAGCTCTTTTTGCTCAAGTCTAGCACCCTACCACTTGAACCACACCTTCACTTCCAGCTTTTTTTTTTTTTTGTAGTTTATTGGAGATAAGAATCTCACTTTCTTGCCTAAGCCTCAGATCTCAGCCTCCTGAGTAGCTAGGATAACAGGCATGAGCCACCAGTGCCCAACAGCAGCCCTTGTTTTTTGAGAAAGGTTCTTCCTATGTAGCTCAGACTAGCCTTAAATTCTAGGTGGTCAGGCCTCAGCTTCCTGAGTGCTAGGATTACAGGCAAACATGACCACACACAGTTAAGTATTAAAAAAAATTAAATATCTCCCTTATTTGAAATTCATTCTCAACACTCTTAATCTCTACCCTTCTCTAGTCCTTCCTTTGCATATTAGGAACATTCTGGAATTTTTAGCATTGTTGAATTGGTGCTTTTCCTTTCACCATGGTACTCTCTCTACCCTCCTTTCTCCTTTCTCTCTGTGCTGCTTTCCCTGTGGGGAGATCTAGTTTCTTGGAAACTGGGAGAAATATTTGATAATTTATTACCACTGTTTTTCCTCTATAAGCTATCTCCTGGGGCTTCAAACAGGACTGGAACTACAGTATTCACTCAGCTGCTAAAGCCAGCTGTCTTCAACCTTTCCACTTCCTGTTAAGATAAAAGAAGGCCAATGGTTGAATAAAGCATGTGAAATGGTAGAGGAATGTGCCCTATGGATTGTTAACTCCAAATCTTCAGCAAATCTAACTTTAACTAAGAAAATGGTGCTGGCTTCTCAGTCCAAGTTGATAGCCAGCACACAGACTTAGGACTAGTTAATCAGGAATAACATTTATGACATCACAAAAATCCTAAGAAGCTTTACATGTTAAGACAGTGGAATTGGAGGATTTAAATTAATTTTTCTTCAATCCCCTAGGCAGCTAATAGTGGATTTTCATTTAAAAAAAGATTTCAGAGCACAGTTGAAATAAAGCTTTAGAATTCAAGTATCCATGAAGGAGGTGATTTTATAGGCATAAATGCACACCAAGGGATAAACAAGTGATGTTATTCAAAATAGATATTCAAAAGTACATGTGGCTGATGGATGTAGAGAAGAGGGAAAGAGAAGTCTCAGCATGGAAAGAGGGAAACAAAGAAGGCATACCTGCAACTAAGCTAATTAAATTACACAACACAGATAGAAAGATGGGGTAAAATCAAATCAGAAAATAAGTATTATCTTTGCAGAACCGCTGTCAAAATTGTGCAGTTGATGAATAAAATCAAAGAGATCTCAAAGCCGGGCTTCACTGGCTCACACCTGTAATCCTAGCTACTCAGGAGGCTGAGATCTGTGGATCATGGTTCAAAGCCAGCCCGGGCAGGAAAGTCCATGAGACACTTATCTCCAACAAACCACTAGAAAACTGAAGTGGTGCTGTGGCTCAAGTGAGAGAGTGCTCACCTTGAGCTGAAGAGCTGAGGGACAGTGCCCAAACCCAGAGTTCAAGACCCACAACTGGCCAAAAAAATGAAAATAAAAAATTAAAGAGATCTCAAATTCTATTCATAAAGCTCAGTATTGTAAAAGAATAAACTATTCCTTCATTCTTTTCAGAATCTTTAAAAAGAAGGTCAGGTATGAGACTTGAAATTTTTGTATCTATTACAGTATACATGCTCTAAAGAGAAGTCATATTTGTTTTGTTGTTTCTTATTTTTCCACTAGCATACTCATAAAAATGAACATTCTTGTTAAAATGTGCTTTTTAATTTTACCAAATCACTTCCTAAAATGATTTTTTTAGGTGAATTATCTGACCTTTTCTATTCTTGACATTGGGCACACATGCCTCCTTACCACCTCACCATTACCACAGTTAAAACTCGTGCACATGTGGGTTAAAATGTAGAAATTCTGATGGCACCTTAGTTGTCTAAGGCTGCTTTGCTGTTTTCTAAGTTCCATTGTGGAAAATAATCTCTGCTGATGGGAAACATCTTTTCAGTGTGGAAATTGCAACTGGAGGTAAAGCCTATTGTGAAGAATCCAGACATATTTGGTTAACTGGTAAACAGATTTGACAAAAGGAAATACTGCAGGAGAAGCAAAGGAGTCTTCAGATTGGTGTACATTCTGCTGGTATTCAGACATAACCCAGTAAGTTTGCTGACCTGGTGACATGGCCTGAGAGAAACCTGCTGTAGGAAGTGGTAGCTTAAGAGAAGAAGGAGCCACACACATAAATCTGGACTAATAAAAAAAAAAAAGATACATTTCCAAAGGGGGAGTAGGGATACAAAAAACGTGATGGCTGCTACTAAATTTTTCCCTTAGCTTGGATGCCCATATGACTAGCTACACTGCTCTGGTGTTCCATGGCTTACTTTGTGCAGGTAGGTAGCTCAGAACAGTAGCAATGGTCATCCCTGGACGAGCCAGAATTTGCTTGATAGAATGATGGTGACCATGGCTAATGTGCAATGGAGATTTGGAGAGAGAACCCGAAGCTCAATCAATGAGGTACTTAGAGAGCCACACAGATGCCATTGGAGTGAAATTTTCCCGTGTTCACAACCATGAGGACAACTAGAAATTCTAGGGCTGGAGTAATAGTGTAGGCAGGAAAGAAGCAGGTTATTCATTTTCTATATATTGAAATCAATATGATGCTTTGGACCTAAGCATTAGAACATGTCATCAAAACTATGAATGGAATTGAAGTATTTTAGAATATGGATTAAAGAATTTCATTTTTAGGGAGAAGGTCGACCTTAGAGAATTGAGAATCTAATAAGAGTAAAACATGACTTAGGTCTGGCCACTTTGATGGGAATAGCCTAGAGCTTTGAAACCATTTTTTTCTTGATGTAGCTCTTCTTGGGGCAAATAGAACTCAAGCATAAACTGTGGCCCCGGCCACCGAGAAATAGTTCTTGCACTGAGCAGAAGAGATCTGTTGGAGCGGGTTGGTTTGATGTACAGGCCTCAGGGGTATGGGCACAGTGTGCTTTGTGTGTCGTTCAGCACTGTGCCCTGTCCTCTCCACTTTCATGCACATGAATGGCCACGAGTATGTTGGGAGCTGTGACCATTGGCTTGGCTGTGTGGTTGGCTGCTCTCCAGAATCAGAGAATGCAGTGACACTAGCAAAAACCCTAGGGAAAAAGAAATGAGAAAAACCTAAGATAAAAGAGGTACAAAGGCTGTGGAAACTCAGATGCAGTGCGAAATGTCTCCAAATCACTATTCCCTTCACTGGAGAGTCTTTCGGGATAGGAGTGGTGAAAAAAAATAATGTAGGTGGGCACTGGTGGCTCACACCTGTAATCCTAGATACTCAGGAGGCTGAAAATTGGGGATTACTGTTCAATGCTCGTTTGGGCAAGAAAGTCTGTGAGACTCTTATCTCCAATTAACCACCAGAAAACCATAAGTAGTACTATGGCTCAAAGTGGTAGGGCACTAGTCTTGAGAGAAAAAGCTTGGGGACAGTGCCCAGGCCCTGAGTTCAAATCCCATGACTGACAAAACAACAAAAAATGATAATAATAAATTGGAATTCCTTCCAAAGAAGGGAGGTTATAGATATTTAAATAGCTAGGCATATTGAGTCAGCTACTCTCCAACCCCTGGACCCCCAATAAATCTGCAAAACAGACATACACTTAAAATGGTGGCAGCTGAAATTTGAACTAAACATAAGACAAAAATATAACCATAGAAACTGAGAAACTGAGCTCCTAACTAAGGAATGCAGAGTAAACATGTCTGTCATTACCTTGCTTTACTTCTCGTTTTTTTTTTTTTTTTTGCTTCTGATGGTTTATTTTAAGGATTTTTTTAATCATTTATTTTCTTTCTTTTTTTTAATGTTTTATTAATTGTGAAAATACTGCACAGAGGGGTTACAATTACATGAGCAAGGTAATGAGTACATTTCTTATCAAGCATTGTGGTCTCCTTGCCTCCTCCTTTGTTTTTCCCCTACCAACCCTCCCTCCCACCTCCTCAACTACATTCCTCTCCTTCCCCACCTAAATTGTAAAGTTCTTTTTCAACATAGTGTCTTGTACATCTCATTGTTGCAATGGGTCAACCTGTATCCCTATTTAAACACTGTTTTTTTTTCCTTCCCCTCCCCAAATTACACCAACATCACATACAGTGAAAACAGGGGTTATATCATGGGGGAGGGACATACAAAGCAACAAAAAAATCATATGGTACCTTATAAATACATTAGAAACAGTAGCAAGAAAGAAAAAAACCACTTGTGTCCCTATCTTGGGGTTCATTTTGCTTAGCCTCATCTTATCTGAACTTTTCTGCTTGTCCCAGACATATACTAGTTATCTTGCTTTACTTCTTTATAGATCAGATCAGAGTCTTCTTGTGTGTGTGTTGCATGCACGTGAGTGCCAGTCCTGAGGCTTGACTCAGGACCTGGGTACTGTTCCTGAGCTTTTTTCTCAAGGCTAATGCTCTACTACTTGAGCCACAGCTCCACTTCTGGCTTTTTGGGGCTAAATTGGACATAAAAGTGTCAAGGACATTTGTGCCTTGGCTGGGTTCAAATGGCAATCCTCAGATCTCAGCCTCCTGGGTAGCTAGAATTATAAGCCCAAGTCACCAGCACCCAACTGAGAATCTGCATTGTAACCTACATCTCCCTAGAAAAGCTCCTCTTCCATTTTCATCTTTTGCAGCGCTGGGTTCCTTGAGAAGCTGAGGCTGTTTTTCCTGGTTGATGTGGACCTAACTTTGCTGTCAGCTCCTATGTGGCAGGAAGATGCTTTCTGATAAATACAAAGCCCAGGATCCTAAAGGAAGGGGACAAATGGTGTTTTGTAAGTCCAGCAGAGGGAGCTAAGAAACAAGAGCTTTTCCTCTTGCCAAATAGTCTCAATGGCCACATATGTAGAGAAACAAAATCTTTCTTTACCAGATTATAATTGGGAGCAGATTAAACCAGGATCTGAGCATCTTGTAATTTTAAAATTGAGTATGTGGTATTTTAGTCCCATTTTGCCCACATTGAGCTAGCCAAGTGGTCTTTGTCGTTGAGGGCTGGGACAGCAACACAGGCCAGCAAATGCCAACAATGGTAGTACTTTACGATCCTCTTTTGGAGTAGAGATAAAGAGAACAGAATCCAATTGAACTTTAGATTATAAGACTAAATGGCCAAAGCATTTCTCTTCATAATTTTCCCCTAATAAGAAAAGAATGGCTTTCCCTAAGGTAACAGTGTTATCCTTTCTGACAGATGCCTCATTGAAGATTCTTTTGACAAGCCCATCCATTTGATCCATAAAGGAAGCAGCCAATTACCCAGAACAGATAGTATTCGGTTGGTTTTGTGTTAGGTCAGGAAATAGGTCAAACAAATAATTTAGAAATGAAAAGGCGAATTGGCCATAGAAAGGAAGGGAAAAAATAATAAACCAATTGTGAAGAGAAGTGGAATTTTTTTTAAATGACAGATTTAATTTATAACAGAATTTCAAAGGAAATTGATGGATAGACTCCATTAAATTCCTGAGCAAATGGAATAATAATAATTTTGTCTTAATGTTAGAATTTTGGATTACTTCCTGGGTATTAAAGATAACCAGAAGCTAATGGAACGTAAGTATCATTTGAATCAGAGTCTCTATTCTTTACATGGTGAATGAAATAATGATTGTGGAGTGAATCAGACAAATACAGGTTTTTTTTTAATTACTTATCTACTTGTTTTGCTAGGATTCTCCTGCAATGAGTCAGACTCTTTTCTAGCTTTTTCCTTATATGAACAGCAGCCTATGGCTGCCCTCAATCTGAAGCACATAGTCTGATTTTGGTTTATATCCTGAGTAGCTCTGGACACGGATAGACTTTCCTCCACACTGTCCTTTTCCAGAAGCAAGTCTTTGCTAGCAGGTGAGTAACAGCTCCTTTTCAGGAAGTCTGAGTCCTCAGTCAACTGGCAATTTCACAAAACTGTGGTGGTTTTTCCAATTTTTCCAGAAACTTGGTGGGTTTTCCAGTTCTTATATATAATGAGCAGTCAACTGGGGGCTGATCTCTTCCTTAAGGTGTAGGTGAAAATGCCTTCAACTCTCTAATAACTGAGATTGTTGAGTATGAAAACCAAGATCTCTACTATATCCCTCCAGTGCTGATCAGATCCTATGTAGCTCTCAGTTTCTCTTCCTCCTTGACCTTCTACTTCCTCTTGGGCCGTCTGGATCATCATATTTGAAGCTTTGTTTCTGGTTTCCATCAGAACAAAAGCAGTCCCACAGAGTGAGCCTTGTTCCTCCCATATGCACCCATTTGTCTCCTTCCCCTTTCTTCTCTCAGTAGCATTTCTCAAGGAGATCCAATGGCTTCTCCCTTTTGTGGCAACCAGCTTGTTTCTCTCTGTTCTTGGTGTTTCCTTTCTAGGGGTCTGTGATGTTGGTGGTGGTCATTCAGAGGACCACAGGTAACATTTCTTATAGGTCCTTTAAATAGTGTCTTTCTAAGATAACTGTTGGTGTGAATAATAGGTTAATACATGATCAAAACTCATTATGATGATTTGAACTAAGATATGGATGTGTTTAAGAAAATACAGATACAGATGCTCCATTCACAACCTTGATTTTGACACACAGCAATGCCAGGTTGAAGAAAGGAAAAATGTTGAGAAAATTCTTTACTGGGAAAATATGCAGCAGCAAAGCAATAATACAGCTGTAGGTCTATGGGCATATAACAGGAATAAAATAATCTCAAATTTTGCTTTCTCTCTATCCTCTCTAAAGTGCAATCCAGAGGTGGTCACTTTTAAACATTTCTGCTTTCAACTCTTCTGGTAATTACAATTGTAACTTCCTGGACTGAAGGGGATGACCAAGCGCTGAGCACAAGAGTGGGGCATACACGTTGGAGAGCTGAACTTGAAACCGGTAGACAGGAAGTCAGCAGCTACTGTGAAAATGCCCAAAGAGGTGGGACCCTTTCGCTACAGTTCTCAAACCAGCACCACCACTCAAAAACAGTTCTCAAACCAGCACCACTACTACATCTGAGAACTCACTCTGCAGAATAACAAATCCTCAGGCCTTAATCCCATACTTCCTGAATCAAAACCTTATGTGTGTATGGGGATGCTGGAGCCCAGACTCCACACTCTGTTTTGACAACTTCTCCTGGAAGTCTTGATGTGTGCTTAAGTTTGAGAAACACAGGTCTACATCAACTTCCACCTTCCTTCTGGTCCCATTTCTCTTGCCAGTGATTAGGATTACTGATGGACACTTGATCCTGTGTTGGCAAACAAGGTGCTGCAGCACATTTGTTGTAGGGTCTTCTGGGAACAAGGATCCTTACTCTTGCAAGAAATGCATGGGAATAAAGGGAACGCTACTTCTTCCTCAAGACAGTTTTCTGTCTACCGTCAGAGGGATAGAGCTGCTGCAGCCATCTTGGGTTCATGGAGTAAGGTTACAAATGGAGCAGGGGGTGACATGACAGATGCAAAGAATCTGAATATATAATGATATCCCTAGCCCTGAAATTGACTATGAATGGACTCATGCATGTATGTTTGTATGTATATAACCAGTTGGGTACTCTGATTAGCTACTATTCTATAGCCCTACTTATTTCCAGGCATGTAGATAACTGGCTGAAATGATTGATTCTCCAGTTCTGTGCTGGAGCATAGAAATCACCATTACAAATTGCATGATGAGAGGTAGCTATGAGAATGAATCTACTCCTGCCTGGGTTAATTCCCTCAGCATTTGTTCAATTATTCTCATACCTGACAATTGTTTTCATACCTGTCATTTTTGAGTTCTAGACCCTTCCTGACTCCATGCTGTGGCAGCCTGGGCCATTTTCTCATCTGTGGTACCTCCTGCTACTGTTTCCTTAGTGTAGTTCCATTTAGAGCTTTTCTTATGCCCTCCATTTTCCTTATACTATTTACTGGTGAGCTGTGGAGAGAGCAGAGATAAAGGCATCTGTTGGCTTTCCCACTCCAGCCTTTATTGAGATTTGATATTCACTGTCCCTTGTAACCTATTTCAAAAGAAGAGAAAAAGATGAAGTCATAAGGAAGGAAAGTGGACATCCATGTAACCCTTGTGGGACACACTCTAGGGCTACATAAATGAGTCTCAACTCTTACATTTGATGTAAGGTGCTTCAGGTGTGCCAGCTTGACATAAGAGGCTTACACACACTCAAGTCTCTTGTGGGTTACTTATGTCCTCCTTGGAGTTTGGATTACTGTCCTTTCCTATCAGAAGGTGACTCAGAAGATGCTGATGCATATGGATCTTTCTGCCTTCACAATATAATGAAAGTGGATTTTAATTTTCCTATTGCTGACTTCCGAACACGCGTGCACATGCGCCCACACACACACATACACGGACACACACACACACACGGACATGCACAGAGTTTTTCTCAACCACATGATGTTATCTTCAGGCAACACTTGCATTGGTGAGAAACCACCATGGGGTCTTTAAAGCCATCTCAAATAAGAATCTTCATTGCAGAGTTTTCTGGCCTGAACGTCTTTCAATTTAGTATGTTGTTGTCATAGCCAATATTCTCTTTACTCATTGAAACTAGCTAAGTAATATGTGCACATGATAGTCCCAACTTTCAGGATGTGCCGTTTTATATATGTAGCAGTTTATTCTGTGTGTATTTCTCAATGTTTCTGCCACAATCAAATGTATGGTAAACCCTAGGTCCTTTGCTATATGCAACCAAGCACCCCTTTGCTGAAGAACAAGGTATCACGATTCGCCCAGGGCCAGGATGTTGAGGCTTTTACTGGCTCTAGAAATGAGTCAGATTCTTTTTGAGTTTCAAATTCTTCCTCTGTATGAGACCAGAAATTAATCTGAGCCTCACAGGTGTTGGGTACTGAGGCTTGACAAGAGTGCAAGACAAATACTGAAGCACTGTGAATGGGAAACCCAAGTCAGAAATGTAAACACCCTCATCTCCACTGAGACTGACAACAATCACTTGATCTTTTCACGTTTTAGCTTCAAACCAGATGCAAATTCCTATGTTTTTTCTTGTCTAAATCATATCTATGGGGCACTGGCTGGAAAGCTTTGGTTTCATTATAGTCGAAATAAAAACAAGGGCTTATTTTGAAGATATTTCAGAGTAGAGACTTTTATGATTTTTTTCCCTTTTCACTTACCCATATGTAAATTGACATGTTTTATGGTGGTATACACTTACACACAGGCACACACACACATTACCTTAGATTACCTTAGATTTCATTGAAAAAGCTTGGTTTCTTTGCACTAATATTTTATTGGTTAATCCATTTCATCATCTAACTAGAATTGTTAGAATTGCCTGGGGAAGGATTCACTGGGGCAAATCTCTGCAGTCCTTCTGATGGCACTATCATCAAATGGCTGGCTACTAGATGTGAATATTGCTTAACTTATGAGTTGCTGAAGAGAACTGTGAACTTAGATAAGAGTAAACCTCTTAAAGTAGAGACCCTGCAGTGTCAATTAAGAGTGTTTCCTTAAATTAGTCCTCTGAAGTCTGTCCACTCAAAATTATAGTCTGAGGACCAGCAACATTGCAACATTTGGGAATGTGTTAGAAATGCTCTCTTAGTCCATAGCCTAGACTTCCTGAATCCATCTCCATTTTAACAATTAACCAGTTAATGTATTACATGTTTTTTTTTTGTGAGTCCTGAGGCCCATGCTAACAAATTATGCAACCAAGGAGAGAACATGGTACCAGTATGTACAGCTAGTCAGAAGCTCAGGACAGAGTCAGGGACTTGTGATTGGTGTCTGACATGGAGAAAAGCTTAAGAGGTAGGACTGCTAATTTTAGCTAGTGGCAGAAGTGAGTTGAATTGTAGGACACCCAGCTAGTATTGTAGAACTTGTTGGTGTGGGAAAACAAACATCCCACAAATTCATTAGAAGGGAAGTATTGAGAATACAGAGGGATAAAGAGTTTCCCTATGCTCAGTTCTAGGTATAGGTAATTTAACCATCATTATGACTCTTGATTAACAAGAGGTGGGACCTTTATTTCCACACAAACCTAATTCCTGTTAGAATACTCCACCATAGATACTATCTTCATTTCCTGATGGATGAAAGGTGTAGGATTCAGAAATCACTGTGAATGACTTGAAATCAGGTATCAGCACCTGGACCTCCAGTGGCCCAACCAGGCTTATTGAGCTTCTCTAAGTACTTGGCTCATGTTATTATCATAATCACTTGATTCTCCAAACTCAGCACAAGTGATATCTGGCCATCTGAAGGTACCTAGTAACCTATGCCCATCCATCTAGAGCCTATCCTTAATTTAAGAAACATCCTTCAAATATTCTATGGTGATGGTGAAAAGCCTTAGCAACTTCCTATGCCCTATCAGCTGACCGACCAGGGCCCATTTCTAGAACTAAAACACAGAGAAGGCCCCTAGTTGAAAATCACAGGAGTTAGAGGGAAAGCTGTCTTGGATGGGGTTGCTTGAGAGATGTCACTCAGGTGAGTTCCAGTGATAAACTGAAAGGTTAGTAGGAAGGAGGACTAAAACCCAGAAGGAGTGGATATCAAAGATATGGGAACATTTTGAATAGTCTTTTACAGTAATCGCCCCTATAGTTGCTCTGAGACCTTTGCTCTGTGCAAAGATGGATATCTCTTCAATTACATTGCTATAATAACTCTGCCATTTACTCTCATTAGAAAGGCCACGTCTTTTCATTCCCTCCCAGATGCAGTGATAAACAAAATGGATTTGATTTTAAGACTCATAGGCTATTTTCTGATATAGTTCTTCTATCCAGATAATGTTGGTATTTCAAGGTGATCCCAATAAACATCTCTGCTTAACCAATCTTCAAAATGGAAATAAGTTTTTGTCAGAATCTAAGAATTCAGTTGTGCTACAGGTGGGTAAATACTTCATATTTATCCACCCCCACAGACTGCAAAGCCTTTTGGTGAAGAAACCTGTTTCTTTCTTGTGACTCCTATATCTGACCCATGTATCTGGGTCTATGCAACTTCCAGGAGGTAGTTCACTAATAGCAACGCTTTCAATGTTAATACATAGGAAACAGTTAGGTTTCAAATGAAGATTTCCACAAGTTATTATTTTTTTTCTTGCTAGTACTAAGGTTTGAACTCGGGGCTTTATACTTTTGACGTGCTTGTCTTGCTGATGCTCTACCTCTTGATCCATGTTTCCAGCCCAGCTTTTGCTACTTATTTTTGGGAATGGAATTTCACAACTTTTCTGCCTGGCTTTGAACCTTGATCCTTTGGATCTTAGTCTAGTAGGTAGTTAGGGTTATAGGAGTAAGCCATTGGTGCCTGGCTGATATAAGCAAGTTTTGATTCTACTGCCTGTTTCCAATTTCATAAACGAAGAGATTTTGTTTAATAGGAAAAGCATTTCACAAACATTTCATTTCATAAAAAAATGGCCAAAGTTTATTTTCTCTGTTTTACCATCAGACCTACACATCAGAACTCAATCCTTTGTTTTATTTTGAATTTTATGTTAAGGTCTGTAGTGTATAGTGTATGTTTTTGGAGTTACAAATAACTTTTGGACAACATATGGATTTCTGACGTGACCTGTAAGAAAATTATCCCTCTAACACATGCCTTTCTGTGAAATAAGATGAATAGTACTGTTCTTCTCATCTATAAGGCCTCATATATCAGGATGGGAAATGGCTATAAGTCAGTGCTACCTTTGCCAGGGTGTGGTCTTGGTTAAGTTCCATGCTCCCACCCACTCTTCCCTTCCCTTCCCCCAACAGGTCTGGGTGTTCTATATGTAGTTAGTCAATGTGAGTTTTGTTCATCTGTGGAGTCAGCGGTCTTTGTCACTTCCTGTTCTGTTGTGCCCTGCTGAGCATCTCATGATCTCAGGAGAGTGGAAGCTGGCATTGAACAGCTTCTACTGAACAAAGGATGACTAGTTTGCTCTGCTGTAACTTAGATCCCTTTCCCTTCTCTGTTGTCAGGATTAGAACTCTTCCTACTTCCTCCCTCTCCTTTCTTGAAATAACACTTCCTTTCCCCAGTATGGCCAAGATATGTTCAAGCTAATCACGTTGGGTGTGTCATTGTTTGCACACGTGCTGGGCCGCTGGGAAGGCAAGCTGGTGAAACCACACAAATGGCTTGTGGTCTAGAATTAGTCACCACCTTCAGCATCTCAACATTGTAGTACATTGTAAACTGACAGCGCCCTTCCTCTCTCCTTTATGTGCCTCTCTGCATCTGCCCCTATTGGGCTTTGTAGCCCAACAGGCCTTTATTTACACAAGAAAGTGCAGGTTTCTCATGTTCTCTAAGTTGGAGCATGGATAGCACACCTTAACATACTAGCTAAGAAGTCACATAAAATGGAGCTTGAAAGGCTCTTCCTGACTCTTCATTTCCCCAAGAGAAATTATTTTCTAGTCTAACCTATATTAAGAGCTTGCTATATACCAGGTACTATACTGGATGCTTTTCATAACCGAATTTAGCCTTCTTTTTGCATAGGAGTAAAAGAACTTTTAGAAAGGTTAGTCAACATGTCCATACCGACACAGCTCATAAGGAAGTAGGACTTGAATTCAAGAAGTCTGGTCTAAGGTTTCTGGTTCCTATAATGGTTTCTTATCCCAGTTCAAAGCACTGAATTCCCTCTACATTTTATCCTACCTGTGAGCACATCAATGCTTAAAGACAGCTTTGAAAAACACCATGCAGACATGAATGAGAGTAATTTGGTGTAGACACCCTGGGGCTAAAAGTGAGTTGGCACACAGATCTCCTGACCAGGGAGAGATGTGTTCAGCTGATAACACAGGAACCCATGCGCTAATAGAGGAACACAAGCACCTCTATGTCCACTCTTCTTCTGGGGTAGGAGTGATGGTGGCTGTACTTTTCTCCCTGAGTTGGCCATTCCAGCTCACCTAGGTACATTAACGATGGCTAGTAAGGAGAATGGAGTTCCTTGTGAGACTGAGCCATCCTACTCAAGTGGTAAACCACATATCTAGCAAACAACACATTGCTGTGTTAAATTCCTTGCTGGACATCTGTCTTACAGTCTTCCTACAGTGAGTGGATGGACACCTAGTGAGAGCTCTGTGGAGAGAAGGCTGTTGCTGTGTGGGCTTTTCTAGAGCTGAATTTTCTGATGGCCTTTCTGAGTACGTGCAGTCAACTTCCCCCATGGGTCATGAGTTTTTCCAGGACCCACAGTAAGCCACCCTGAAGAACAAAGGAAGTTCTTGGTGTATTAGTAAATGCCAATTTCAGAACTCTTTTCAGAGTTCCTAAATTAAAGATTCCAGGACCGAATCTCATGACTGACACGCTGGATGGTACTAATTTTCTTATGGAGGCACTACTGGATTGGGGCTCAGGATGGCTGCCTCCCTTACAACCATATTAAGGACAATGGTGTTCGGGTCAGGTAGGTTGTAGTGCAGTGTGTCGTCACCAGAGTTCTCAATTATCTGAGTCAAGGTCAGAGGGATACAGAGCTGTGGAGAAGCTGGAAGGCAGTTGGGTAAGATGTGCTGGTGTGATGGATGGAAGCCTTGATCATAAAATACTCCTGTCACTCCTCCTTTCCCTTCCCCCTTAGTGCTGTGTATACTTCCTGACTTAGTGATTTTGGATTTGGCCATGTGTGCCGTGTTGGCCAGTGAAATGTACAGATAGGATAGAAGCAGAACCTTGAAATACACTTGTGTGGTTCTTGTTTCTTATACTCCTTTAATTCCTATTGAGAAGATATTCCCCAGGTTGCCACAGCCTTTTCAGCTTGGTCATTAAATATTAGTTGGGGCTAGGCTTACTTTGAGATGAGCATTGAAGATCTAAGCACAGATAATTTGCAATTCAGAGGGTGGTCTAGGTTGGAAATCTACACTGGGGTCATGGTATATACATGTTAACCCAGGTTTTGAGGTAGACAAGCTCAACAACATGTAAAGAGAGATAAAAAGAAATCCACTGAGTTTTGATTTCCTCCCATATTTTTCAGCTCAGAGAGATAAGAAGGAATTAGCAAAGAACCAGAAACAGGTTAGCCCAAAAATTAGATAACTAAGTGAGGCGCTGTTCCTGAGAGCCAGGTAGAATGCAGAAGTTGGGATAGTGATCAAATGTGTCCAGTCATGCTGATAGGTCAACTAGATGAGGATAGAGAACTCATCTTTTGGTCTAAAGCTATTCTGTTGAGCCATGGGGACAAAACTATCAACAGAAGTAATTCAGGAGAGACATTTGCAAGTATTGATAGCTCAGAATTGAAGGAGAATGGTCAGAAATGAAGAAGAGAAAATGAGGTGATAACCAAACAAGGAATGACATCAAGAGATTTTTTTTTTTTTTTGTCGGTCGTGGGGCTTGAACTTTGGGTTTAGGCACT
This sequence comes from Dipodomys spectabilis, assembly GCF_019054845.1. Lineage (NCBI taxonomy): Eukaryota > Metazoa > Chordata > Mammalia > Rodentia > Heteromyidae > Dipodomys > Dipodomys spectabilis. The sequence goes on from NW_024870756.1 coordinate 641,347, forward strand.
GTCCCTGAAAGAGGTGTTTTTTTTTTTTTTAAGATGAGATAAAACATAATCACCTGGATGGTAAATCATAGATGGCAAACATCCAGGAGAGAGAACACAGTGATATGTAGTAGGGGATGGGGAATGAGGAAAGTTGCTTCATCTACTTTAACTGGGGGTCAACCAAGCAGGCAAGTAGGTGAGAGGCTCTAACAGGGGAACATGCAGACATTCTCTCTCTTCCAGTTGCAGCAGTTTTCTTAATGAAGCAGGAAGTCAGGTACCCAACAGAAAGTGAGAAAGTAGGAGGTGACGAACGAAGTATTACAGAGCCATCTATGGCAATGGAGTGAATGAAGGGGCCCAGGCGAAGGAGCTTGCTGCTGTGATTGTACTGAGCACATTGTACCACTATCTAATAAAGCCTCACAACACCGCTATGACCTAGCCTTTATTATTTGCCCTATTTACAGATGAGGAAATTGAATTGCAAAGTGGTCCAGAAGCACAGCAAGAAGTAGCAAAGCTAGGATATGAACATTGGTAATCTGATTTCAGGGTTCCAATGTTTAACCACTGTATTAAACTTTCCTCGTTAAACATGGAAAAGTCTGTCCCAGGACTGATCTATATAGAATGAAGCTTGAATTAATGTTTGCAATATACACTCTGGTTACAGCATCACCATGCAGCATGGTGATTTTCAACTTCATTTTTCTGATGGGGTCCAGAAAGAGTCAGTTGCTTGTTAAAAGTCATCCAAATAATTATGTGGTTAAAAGCGTAATTGTCCTCAAGCTTAAAAGAAATTGTAGACATAGGAAGGGGAAAACCTGAGTTGGTATACAAACATACACAATTCTGAAGAATCATCATGACATTTGTATGGGTCAGCCCAGTTGAAATTGATAGATAACCTTAACACATTAAAAAAAAAAAAAAACTTCCTGCCTCAGTCTAGAATCACTTTGAACCTTTATCCTGTAGAGAGCTGATAATGTGTTCCTTACAGAGGAAGAATTTAAAGAAAATAATTTTGTTGGTATTGCCTACTATCTTCCTGACCTTTTTTTTTTTTATGATGCTTTAATCCTTGAGATGAAGAGGACAGAACAAAACCTCTAAGTAAGAATCTTGAATTTTTTTTTTATCCTTTCTATTAACTCTGAATTTTTCCCTTTTTTTTTAGTTTTTTAATTTTTTTTTCTGTTTTTTTTTAATTTAATTTAATTTTTTTTGTGCACATACTGTACAGAGGGGTTACAATTACATGGGCAGGATAATGCATACATTTCTTATCAAGCATTGCAGCCTCCTCCTTTGTTTACCCTTCACATCCCTTCCCTACCTCCCCCCTACCCCCTCTACCCAATCCTCTCCTCTCCCCCCCCCCAGAATCTTGAATTTTATTTTAATCAAAACTACAGTTTTCTATCTGAGAAAGGCACCCATTCTAGCTTTAGAAGTATTAATTTTTTTTCTCAAGCTATGTGCTCAAATGCCACTACAGAACATTTACCACTTCCTCAAAATGCAAGGAAGCAGACAGTTAAGAGAAAAAAAAAGCACGAAGCAGCAGTTGTTTATCACAACTTTGCTTTAGCGAGGCCTGAGATTCTGCTTCTCATGACACAGAGTTGTGTCAACTGGGATATTTCTGGTAAAACTGAAAGCAAGAAAAGCCGGTATCAGCCCCTGGGGACTGTGGGTAGGTGGTGGAAGGAGCTTAGGTGCCATCCTCAAGTGACAGATGGGTGAACCTTTCATCTGAGAAAGAGGAGGAGAAATGTTGGCAAATCAAACCTCAACCTTGGACTGGTTGTGAAGCCGTTGTAAGGGAGACACAAGAGACAAGCACAAAAAGAGGAATACTGAGCAGACAACAAGAAGGGCACGGATTGTAACACACTGGCTACTTCACTGGCTACTCACTCAAACCGGAAGCAAAATGTCCCTCAAATTGCCAAAGAACTGGGATTTCAACCTGAAAGCGGAGGCTGCAAAAATAGGTATTGTCTGGATTCAGATCTTTCTCTTGCCTTTGGGGTTCTTACACCTGAGTGCCCACCATTTGCATGTTGGTCTAAAACTCCCTCTTAAAGCCGGCCTGAGTTTTGGAGAAAATTTGCATTCAAGTTGATATATGAACTTAGGGTTTCCAAATGGTGAAAGGAGGCTCATTTTCATTTGGAAGTGAACTCCTTGATATGTAGGACTAGGTCACTTTGGATTGTCTTAGGCTATATAACACATACAAGATGGAGGTTTTCTATCAGAGCAAATTCACTTCCTTTTGATTTGGAAACTCATCCATATTTTTGAATGGCTTTCAATAGGAGCATAAACACTTGCTGTCTTTTGCCGTGCTCAGTTGGTGAGCAACTTCAATGGTGAGTGTCTTGTTTTGTGTGCCCATGGGCTCAAGGTGGACCTACCTGTAGCAAAAAAATTGATAAGGAGAACAAGATGGAAGTGTGTCGGCATTTTAAAGTACAGTAAAAGCAATTTTAAAGGAAGAGACTCAGAAGAGTTTTTTAGAAATATGTTTTTGATTAGTTACCTTAAGGGATAATTCTGGTATAGTCTACAATTTATATTCTTTCCCTGATGATGGTTCTATATTAGTTTAAATCTAGTATTTGTTGTTATGAAGTTCTTTATGTAGATTTTTTTCTATTATTAAATCATAGCAATTTAGAGTATAGCAATTGAGATGAAAGTATTTATTATATATAGAGAAATAATACATGTATATATATTAAGATAACTTCCTTGCTCTTAGACATAGATAAGTGTTAAGGTATTTCTAATAATGTGGAGGAGTTTTACTAGGAACGAAGCTTAGATCAGACCTCTAATGGTAGTTGTTGTGCCATAAAAAAATGATCTATTGAAAGATCACAAACGGAGAATGTTGATGAAGGTTTCAGAGAAGATTTGAAGGGAAAATGAGAATAATCAGAAAAGCCATTTATCTAGTGGTCAGGGAAAACTGATGTTCCCTAATCAGGTGGAGTCTTTGTGTTCTGAGTCTGATCAGAGAATAAGAAGGTACCTGCCTCTTACCTAAGCAAAAGCATTTTCTCTTAATCAGCAATCCCGATGTGCTTGGCTCATGTTCATTCTCTGTCATCAAAATTCATTTTCAAGGCAAAACCACCATGGCTCCATTTCTTTGACAATGTCCTGTTTCCTCTTACATAAGGTCATCCTGCCCCTTTTCAGTTTAAAAAGGGAAAATGGAGAAGACGAATAGTTGCTATTTTTCAGGCATATAGAAAATTATCACATTAGATTCTTAAGCCTGGGATTAGGTTGGGTGGATTTCACAATTTCTACTAGTTTCTCTTAAAATGTGGTTCCATGGATACTCTGATACAGAGTTACCTCCATTGCTGGTTAAAACGCACATATCTAGGCACCATCCTGATTTATGAAATCAGAAACTCTGAAAGAAGGCCCAGGATTCTACTTTTGAACCAGTTCTCACCCAATGAAGCTTTTCTCTGGGTACTGTGAGCTAAGGGCATAATCTCACAGTTGTCATCTAGCATACAGCCTAGTGCCTAGGACAGCAGGTCAGACAGTCACTATTTATTGCTGTATAAGGTTTATGAGAAGATGATGTCACTTACTATTACTTAATGAAAAAAATATAATGATTTGTTGTCCCCAAGGGACAGGACTGTAGCGAAATGTATTTTATGTGTGTCACATAAACTGGGATCCTTATGATGATCTGAGTCCTCTCGTAGGAAAGAGTCCCTGACTCATTCACAGGCTCCCAGGACTCCTCCCTTCATGCTGTGTCCAGGTGCAACAGTAGCAACTATCTTCAAAGAAGCCACCTGCATTTGAAATGCCTGTGGAACTGGGGGAAATCAACGGACCAGTGGCTTTTCCATCCTGGGTAGTGAGTTGTAGAACAGGGTTTCTCATTTCTCACCTGGTCACTACTGATATTTGGGGTTAGGTAATTCTTTGTTGAGGAGGAGAGGTTCCTGTGTATTAAAGGATATTCCACACTGTCTTTGGCCTTCATCCACTAGGGTTGGTAACACTTCTCTGCTACTCCTACTGTGACAGCCAAAATGTTCTCTAGGCATTGCCAAATGTCATCTAGAAATAAAGTGGAGGTAATATTTTTTTTTTAATTTAATTTTATTTTATTTGAGAACATACTGTACAGAGGGGTTACAATTACATGGGCAGGATAATGCATACATTTCTTACCAAGCATTGCAGCCTCCTCCTTTGTTTACCCTTCACCTCCCTTCCCAGCCTCCCCCCTCCCTCCCACCCAATCATACCCCCCCACGCCCCCCCCACCGACATTGTAAAGCTGGTTTTGACATGACATTTTGTACTTCTCATTGTTGCAACAGGTCCACCTGAATCCTTAAACGACTTGTTTGTCCCCATCTCCTCCACATGTTATACTGACATCAAATATAGTGAAAGCGGGGGTTACACTGTGGGGGAGGGACATACAAAGCAACAAAGAAATAATCTTATAAATGCGTTACAAACACATGCATGAAAGAAACAAAAACATTAAAATACATATTTGAGGGTTCGTTTTCCTAACATCACATTATCTGACTTTTTCCGCTTGACTCATACCTATACTAGATATTGCAAATAAGGGAAACCATGGGACCTATGTTTCTTTGCGCCTGGCTTACTTCACTTAATATAATTTTTTCCAAGCCTTTCCATTTCCTAACAAATGGGGCAATGTCATTCTTTCTGATGGAGGCATAGAATTCCATTGTGTATATATACCACATCTTCTTGATCCATTCATCTACTGAGGGGCATCTGGGTTGGTTCCATGTCTTAGCTATGGTAAATAATGCTGCAATAAACATAGTTGTGCTGGTAGCTTTAGTGTGGCCTTGTTTGTGATCATTTGGGTAAATGCCCAAAAATGGGATTGCTGGGTCATTGGGGAGCTCTATGTGGAGTCTTTTGAGGAACCTCCATACTGCTTTCCAAAGTGGTTGAACAAGTTTACATTCCCACCAACAATGAAGTAAGGTTCCTTTCTGTCCACATCCCCTCCAGCATCTGTTGTTGTTAGAGTTCTTGATTTTTGCTGTTCTAACTGGAGTGAGGTGATATCTCAATGTTGTTTTGATTTGCATTTCTTTTATGGCTAGGGATGTTGAACATTTCTTCATGTGTCTATTGGCCATCCTTCTTTCTTCTTCAGAGAAGCTTCTCTTTAAGTCTTTCGCCCACTTACTTATAAAGTGGAGGTAATATTTTCTCTACCTCAGAACTATTGGAATATATGATCACCAAAGGGGTACAATTATAAGGTCAACAATAGAACCTACATATCGCCTACCAATTTGCTTTCTAGCTTCATTTTTAGAAGGCTCTTATAAAGATATGACTTCAGAAGAATGCACTGTATCTTCAGAATAATACTGGGACAGGCATTTGCTGGGGAAATAGCAAGATGCTGACCCATAGTGTGGCCCAGGAAGAGGCCAGACTTTTCCTTGGTCAGCTATGCTTCCAGTTCCCCTACATCCTAAGTGCTAATCCAGGGCTGGAGTAAAAACCAAAGTCTCTGAGCATTGGGAGGTGGCGGGGGGGGGGGGGCATGAATCTGTGTTACATTTTCATTTCAGAGAAGACCCTACCCTTCGCTGGCAGGACTGCCCCAAAGACCACCACCATAAGCTTGGAGGGTCTTGTTGTAATCATGGAAGAACATGACCCTGCCTATCTTGCATCATAGAATACATGCTGGAAGGAAAAGGGAAAAGTAGAGACAACACTTTTGACTTGAGGTGGGACCAATCATGTACATTTCTTTGAATCTTTATCCTTTTTTAGTCTAGCCTCACGTGGTGTTCATCTGCAGTCACTCAAACACTTTACTCTTTTATGTATCTTTCTTTTGGGACTGAATAGTCATTCCTGGGGGTAGGTTCTGGGAATATCATCTTTTATCCCTGCAGCCTAGCACATCCAGTGTCTTACATGGGGGTATTCTATTGAGAGGATATTGACATCCAAGAAAAGCCCCTCTACTCTGTGGTCTGTGAATGTTTACCTGGAGCCCTATTGGATGGATTTTAAGACCATTTACATTGAATCAAATCAAGCACATCTTCTTTTCTCAGTTCTCTTAAATCAAATAGGGGAGAACAGGGCCTGGTAAGCATATAGTTATGAGGTACATAAGGAAAGTGACAATGGAATGGTGGTTGTTTTTAACCTTTTCCTCCTTGAAATTTAATACTGTAGGGAACAAAACTTTATTTGTTATTGTACTCATCTGGTAAAGTGAATGAAATCAAAGTGGGATTTTTCTCACTTGATTTCTCAGTTGATATCAATTGAATCATTGTTTAACTGACCTGGGTCTATTTTTGCCTTGTAGAAAATCACAGTAAAAGAAATAAAAATATTTGTTACTTAAACTTCTATAAAAAGACTTATTTGTAAAACCACAAGGACTTGCACAGTATAGCTTATTCTTTTTGTTCAAAGAAACCAGACTTGAAATTATAGTTTAAAATACACTCATAAATTCATACACATAGAACTGAATATTTTTTTAAAAATATTCAGGAGATGGTGGCTTAATTCTATAATACTAACTACTCAGAAGACTCAGATCTGGGAGATTGTGCTTCACAGTCAATGAGGGGAGAAAAGTGTACTAGACTCCCTCTTCAAAATAACCAGCAGAAGGCAGGGCTATAGGTATGGCACAAGTGATAGAGCACCAGCTGAACAACTCCACTACTACCAAAAAAGTACAATGAATTATTTTGAAATAGGTATACAATGTGAACAGGCACCACAAACACAACAAAAATAACACATGAACAATACACATATGAAAATATACTTAGTATAAATGAATATATACTTAATAATAGAATACAAATGAAAAGCATGATGATATACTTGCTCATACCAAATTGTTTGCAATAAACAAACCTGACAATTCCATATTTGTCTGGAATGTGGAGCATTGAGATCTCTCATTCACTGAGGATCCAAGTATTTTGATGAGATACTTAGTATGGTTTACTTAAGTTGATGATGTCCAAATCATAGAAAGTAGCACTTTCTTTCCTGAGACTATTCCCTAAAGAAGCTGTGTAGGTGATCAGAACATATGTGTAGAAGTTTCACAGATGTACCGTTTGTACTAAGTAGGAGACAGGAAACAATTCAAATGCTTGCCAATACTAGAGTGGGAAAGTCAATGCTAGTATCTAAGATGGAACGCTGCCCAGAGCAAAGTGTAATTAATTATAATTCCACACATAAATGAAATTGAATAGCAGAAACTTCATATTTGGCAAAAAGAAAGCCAAAGAATAGAATGGTATTCATTTATATTAAGTTTTAAAATAATGTATATATATATATATATATATATAGGTGGATAAATTGTAAAGACAAATTGACTGACATAATATTCAGGGTTATTGCTACTTCTGCAGGGGGACCTCCAAGTGCACCTAACTTTACTAACAGGCACGTAAGAGTTTATTGTATTATTGTATGTCAAATGAATTAAGAAGCACTGATAAATTAAATCCTCAATAACCTGTAAATATTTACAGCATTTTTGTAATAGTTAACTATGGGCAAAGATATACATACGTATTACTGTTTTGTAAATGTTTTAAACAATGAACAAGTATTAACTGTATTATTGAAAGTGTCCAAAGCTAAAACTCACTCCCGAATGATTTCTGGCTGTGGATACCCAAACCAATGACATCTCAACTTAGACCCAGAGACTCGGGCACCAAGAACCACCAAACTTGTTTTTGTCGATCCAAGCATACTTGGATTTTTATATGGACTCAGAGTCTTACAGATGCCACATGTTCTTTGGAAATCCCAAAGCCAGCTTCAAAGTCTTGGTCTAGCTGAAGAGGATCCACCACAACAGAACTCACACTTGGTGTTCTGTAAGATTCCTGATCTTGAGTTCCCAGGATACAGGGTTTTCTTCAAAGAGCTACGTGGCTTCATGTAGTCACTGGAATATTGCCTTCCAAATGGGAATTCAGAGCCTCCCTGAGCCAAAGTGGCTGATTTATGCATGCTTGGCACTTCTGCCTTGGTGAAAGCTTTCTTTGCATTCATTGCCAAATTTACCATGTACTAACCCAAATCAGTGTGAATTCTAGACCCAAGGTGGCCTATTTACTGTGGCCTAAGCCATTGTGCTCTGAGTAGCTCCTAGTCCCTGGTGGCAGCTAAAGGTCCCATGCATGCAGTCAGAGTCTGGATAAGAACACACTTTCCTTTGAGATGAACATTTTGATGCTTCCAGGACCCACACTCTGTCCTTTTTGCTAAAGACATAGCATTATTCCTTGTTTGAGTAAAAATGACTATTCCTCTGAGATGATCACTGACTTAAATTTAGGCATAAGTTAAATTTTTTCCCATGAGGATGTGTCTCCTATTGTCTAGGTCTAGAGACTTCTTACTCCTTGAGGAGTCAGGGTGGGGGGGACAGGGCTGAGGTCTTCTCTGGGCCTCAGGCAGCAAGAATAGTGAGGAGCAACCTACTAGTAAAGGGAAGACACACCTGTTTACTACCTATTTACTCAAAACAACCCTGCCTTCAGACAGCAGGCAAGATCTGCACTCTGTGCTATATTGGGCACTAAGTGTGCTGGAATTGACAGAGGTAAGCCCAGTAGTTCTGAATCTCAGTTGAGATGTCCCTAGCCTGGCTTAACCTAGCCAGAAGTCACTTGTAGGAATGATGGTGCTGTCTCTCTGTCTCATGTATCTTCAGAGTATCCTATAGTAGAATCATATGGAAACTATATACAGTTAGAATCTAGTCCTTTGAGTAAATAGTACTCACTTTGAGGGTGTGGGAAAGATCCTAGGGACAGATTGAGAGGAATAAGTTGATGATGGCAGTCCTTTTACACACAAAATAGCTTGATAAAAAAAACCAAAGAAATGAGTGCTCCATGTGATAATATCTGGGTGTCTAATTAGATATGTTGACATGCAAGGCATGGAGGGTATAAAGAGTTAAATGAAGGCTCGGTTGTTGGTCACAGCATGGGGCTGAAGAGTACTGGGGAGGGTGAAAACACATGGAGGGGGCCACAGTAAGACATGGACTGTTTGGAAGGATTTTATTATAGCAGTTGGCATGAAAATTCTGAAGAATCCCCAAGAAGGAACTGAGATATGAAAGTTACAAGGACAGATCATTTACATTTCTTGTCTTAGCCTTTACTCATCACAGTTTACTCTTTGAAAGCCCTTAAAAATCTATATATCCATATATATCCATGAGTGTGTAGACATATATATTTATACATGAGTGTGTATACATATAGATTTATATGTATACACCCCTTGGGTTAGCAACCAAATATAAAGGTAGTCCTGCTTTCCACATCTCTACAACACACAAGTAAGTGGAGGCACAGACAGGGAAAAATACTACAAGATCATGATAGGAACAGCTGTGCGGGCCACAGGAGGAGGCAGGGACCTGGAAGTCTGATGCCACCACTCTATCCCACTGTTCCTTTCTTTAAAATATGTATGTCCTTCAGCAACTCTGCACTTGCCATGGTTCCCATACTGATTTTTTTAGCACATAATCTACTTCTTAGGAGAAGCAAATTATCTATCTATCTACTATCATCTATCTATCTACAGCTTCTCTTGGAGAGATATTAAAATGTAAGGTGAAAGTCCTTGTGATGTGACCTTGGGCACTGGTCCACTTGTCTTTTGCCAGACTTTCCCCAGGGATACCTTTCTCACACAGAAGCTTTCAGCTACCCCCATTCCCCCTTTTTTTTCTATTGTTCCTCTTTTTATTGTCTACTAGAAGTTATTTTCCCATTCTGGGCTCAATTAGTGCTGCTCAGTTTCTACCATACTTGGCTAACAGTGTAGGTTTAATGTCTACTGAGTCTACTAATCACTGGAAAGGCAGTATAACAGCTGTATGTGCATTTATAGATCTCAAGGCTATGCATTTCCTTTGAAGATGATACCTGTGAATGTTTCTCAACTTGCATCTATGAGTCATATTCCTACCAACTAACAGATTACTTGTTTTTTTGTTTTTATTTTATTTTTTTTTTTTTATTGTAAAGCTACTATACAGAGGGTTACAGTTACATGAGTAAGGTTATGAGTACACTTCCTCTTGAACATTGTTACCCCCTCCATTGTTTTCCCCCTACCATCCCCTCCCTCCCTCCCTTCCCCGAGGTTCTTTTTTTTTTTTTTTTTGATTGTGATTAAATGATTACATAATTTCAAAGTCACAAGTTCATTCTAACTTCCCTGGAGCAAATTGTCTACCACAGTCTGTAATATATAACAGTGTTCACATGTTATATACCATATTTGTGATCAGCAGCATGAGGATATTTAGTAGTGGTTCAACCAGATGAGCGGGAGTTCTTTGTTTCTTAAGTCCTGTTAGTTTTGTCGTATCACTAACCTTTTGGATTTAGCATCCACTTATGAGGGAGACCATGTACCGTTTGTCTCTTCGTTCTTGGCTTACCTCGCTCAACATGATTCCTTCTAGCTCCATCCATTTCCCTGCAAATGCCATTATTTTGTCATTTCTAATGGCTGCATAATATTCCATTGTGTATAGATACCACAATTTTTGGATCCATTCATCTGTGGTGGGGCACCTAGGTTGTTTCCATATCCTAGCTATTGCGAACAGTGCTGCAATAAACATGGAGGTGCACGTGTCCTTGTATATTGGTTCCTTTTGTTCAGGGTAGATGCCTAGAAGTGGTATGACTGGGTCGTAAGGGAGGTCAATCTTTAGCTTTCTAAGGACCCTCCAGACTGCTTTCCAAAGTGGTTGTATAAGTGTACATTCCCACCAGCAGTGTAATAGGGTTCCTCTTTCTCCACATCCCCTCCAGCATTTGTCGTTGGCTGATTTGTGGATGTGGGACATTCTGACTGGGGTAAGGTGGTATCTCAGGGTTGTCTTTATTTGCATTTCCTTCACCACCAGGGATGATGAACATTTCCTCATGTGTTTCTTTGCCATTTTTATTTCTTCATTTGAGAAGTCCCTCTTTAGTTCCCTTGCCCATTTAGTAATTGGTTTGTTAGGTTTGGGAGGGATTAGTTTCTTGAGTTCCCTGTATATACAGGATGTTAACCCCTTGTCTGATATATTGCTGGTAAATATTTTTTCCCAATTAGTTGGTTGTCTTTCTAGCTTAGTTGCGATAGATTTAGCTGTGCAGAAGCTTTTTATTTTAAGGTAGTCCCATTTGTCGAGTCTCTCTCCAACTTGTTGTGACCCTGGGACTCTGTTCAGGAAGTTCCTTCCTGTGCCTATTAGTTCAAGTGTCTCTCCTACTCTGTCCTGCAGTAGTTTCAGAGATTCAGGTTTAATGTTAAGGTCTTTAATCCATTTTGAGTTGATGTTGGTGCATGGTGATAGGCTGGGGTCCACTTTTAGTTTTCTGCATGTGGCTGCCCAGTTTTCCCAGCACCAGCGGTTGAAGAGGCTGTGTTTCTTCCATTGTATGTCTTTGGCTCCTTTGTCGAATATCAGCTGGCTGTAGGCCTGTGGATTTATATCTGGATCTTCTATTCTGTTCCATTGGTCTTCGGGTCTGTTTTTGTGCCAGTACCATGCTGTCTTTGTGATTATAGCTCTGTAGTAGAGTTTGAAGTTCGGCATGGATAGCCCTCCCATATTGTCTTTATCCCCTAGAATTGTTTTGGCTATTCTAGGTCTTTTGTTGTTCCATATAAATTTTTGGACTGTTTTCTGTATTTCAGTGATGTACGTCATTGGGATTTTAATAGGAATTGCATTGAATTTGTATATTAATTTTGGAAGTATCACCATCTTTACTATATTAAGTCGGCCTATCCAGGAGCATGGGAGGTCTTTCCATTTCCTAGTGTCTTCTGCAATTTCTTTCTTTAACTTTTTATAGTTCTCATTAAATAGTTCTTTTACATCTTTGGTTAGGTTAATTCCTAAATATTTTATTTTTTGGGAGGTTATTGTGAATGGGGTTGCTCCCTTTATTTCCCTCTCTTCCTGTGCGTTATCAGTGTATAGGAAGGCAACTGATTTTTGTGGGTTTATTTTGTATCCTGCTATTTTGCCGAAGTGACTTATGATTTCTAAAAGTTTGGGGATGGAGTTTTTGGGATCGTGGAGGTATAGTATCATGTCGTCTGCAAAAAGGGATAGTTTCACTTCTTCTTTCCCTATGCGGATCCCTTTAATGTCTTTTTCTTGCCTTATTGCCCTGGCTAAGGGTTCTAGGACTATGTTGAAGAGGAGTGGAGACAGTGGACATCCTTGCCTTGTTCCTGTTTTTAGGAGGATTGGTTGTAGCTTTTCCCCATTAAGTATAATATTGGCTATTGGTCTGTCATAAATGGCTTTTATTGTTTTTAGAAATGTTCCTTCTATTCCTATTTTCTCCAGAGCTTTTAGCATGAATGAATGTTGAATTTTATCAAAGGCCTTTTCTGCATCTGTGGCGATAATCATGTGATTCTTGACCTTGGCTCTGTTGATATGCTGGATTACATTTATTGACTTACGTATGTTAAACCATCCCTGTGTCTCTGGGATGAAGCCTACCTGATCATAGTGTATTATTTTTTTTATGTGTTTCTGGATTCTGTTAGCTAGAATCTTGTTAAGGATCTTTGCATCTGTGTTCATCAAGGAGATTGGCCTGTAATTCTCCTTTTTGGTTGGGTCTTTGCCTGGTTTGGGGATGAGTGTGATATTGGCTTCGTAGAATGAGTTTGGGATAGCTCCCTCCTTCTCTGTTTCTCTGAAGAGCTTGAGGAGTATGGGTATTAGTTCTTCTTTAAAGGTCTTATAGAATTCTGCTGTGAATCCATCTGGTCCTGGGCTTTTTTTTGTTGGAAGACTTTTGATAGCTTCCTGTATCTCATTATAGGATATTGGCTTATTTAATTGGTTAACTTCTTCTTTGCTCAGTTTGGGTAACTTGTATTTCTCTAAAAATGCATCCATTTCCGCCAGATTTTCTTCCTTTAGAGAGTATAGCTTTTGAAAGTAGTCTGTTAGAATTGTTTGGATATCTTGGGTACGTGTTGTGATGTTTCCCGTGGCATCCCTAATCCTATTAATATGGGTTTCCTCTCTTCTTTTTTTAATTAATCTTGCCAACGGGCCATCAATTTTGTTTATTTTTTCAAAGAACCAGCTTTTTGTTTGGTTTATTTTGGTTATGGTTTTCTGATTTTCTAATTGGTTAATCTCTGCTCTCAATTTGGTTATCTGGCTTCGTCTAGTAGCTTTAGGTCCCATTTTTTCTTGTTTTTCTAGCTGTTTTAGTTGCAACATGAGATTATTTACTTGGTCTGTCTCCATTCTCTTGATGTGGGCACTGAGGGCAATAAATTTGCCCCTCAGGACTGCTTTTGCTGTGTCCCACAAGTTTCTTTGTGAGGTGTTTTCATTTTCATTGAGTTCTAGGAAATGCTTTATTTCTTCTCTGATCTCTTCTGTTACCCAGGCCTTGTTAAGGAGTGTGCTGTTCAATTTCCATGTATTAGAGAAATTTCTGCGGTATGCTTTGTTATTGAGAGCTAGCTTGATTCCAGTGTGGTCAGATAGGATACAGGGGATTATGTCGATCCCTTTGTATTTGCTTAAGTTCCTTGAATGAACTATGATATGGTCTATTTTGGAGAAAGTTCCATGAGCTGCTGAGAAGAATGTGTACTGTGTTGTTTTAGGGTGAAATACTCGGTAGATGTCAGTTAATTCCGCTTGAAGTATGGCCTCACTTAATTCGGTAGCTTCTTTGCCAATCCTCTGGTTGGTAGACCTGTCCTTTGGTGAGAGTGGCGTGTTAAAGTCTCCTAGTATTATCGTATTGGGATCTATTTTATTCTGTAAGTTTGAGAGCATTTGTTTAACATATCTGGGTGCACCGATATTTGGGGCATATAAGTTGATGATGGTTATATCCTCCTCTTGGATTGTTCCCTTTATTAATATGTAGTGTCCGTCCTTGTCTTTCTGTACTGATTTTAATGAAAAGTTTATTTTGTCAGATATCAGGATAGCTACACCTGCTTTCTTATTGGGGGAATTTGATTGGTAGATCCTTTTCCACCCCTTCACTCTGAGTTTGTTTGTATGTTTGGCTGAGAGGTGGGTCTCCTGAAGGCAACAGATGGATGGGTCTTGTTTTCTGATCCAGTCCTCAGTTCGTTTTCTTTTAATTGGCGAATTCAGCCCATTTATATTAAGAGAAAGTATAGAGAGATGCATTGTTGTCCCTGCCATTCCGTTTTCCTAAGTTTTTCTTCTTTCCTTTCCTCCTGTGCTTGCTCAGTTAGACTTTGAGTAATGCCTGTTTGGGGCAGGTCCCAGTTCCTGGTTGCTTTCTTCAGGTTGTGTCCCCCCTCTTAGAATTCTTTGTAATGCTGGCTTAATGTTTATGTATTCATTTAGTTTTTCTTTGCTATTAAAAGTTTTCAGTTCTCCATCGAATGTGAATGCTAGCTTTGCCGGGTATATCAGTCTGGGTTGGCAGTTATTGGCTCTCAGGGCTCGTATGGTGCTTTCCCAGGCTTTTCTTGCATTCATTGTTTGTGTGGAGAGATCTGCAGTGATTCTAATTTTTTTCCCGTTGTAGTATAGCTCCTTCTTCATTTTTGCTGCATGCAGGATTGTTTCCTTATTATTCAGATCCATCATTGTTACTATTATGTGCCTAGAAGTGTTTCTCCTGGGATCTTGCTTGTTGGGTGTTCGATAAGCTTTTGTGATGTAGTTAAGATGGTCGTTTTTGAGGTGGGGAAAATTTTCATTGACTATCTTGTTAAATAGGTGTTGCATTCCCTTGCTCTGGAATTCCTCACCTTCGTCCACTCCGATTATGCGAAGGTTAAATTTTTTAGCATTATCTGCTTGCTCTTGAATTTCCCTTTGGTTTAATTTGAGTGATTTTTCCATATCTGTCACTTTTTGGTCCAGTTGGTGTATTCTGTCTTCTGTATCTGACACTCTACCTTCCATTTCATTCACTCTGTTGACCGTGGCTTCTATTGTGGTTTGCATGGTGGAAATGGATCCCTTTATGGATTCAATGTTGGTTCTCAGAGTACTGATCTCACCTCTCAATGAGGTGATATCAGTATGCATTACCTCTAATTTGGCGTTTATCTCACTTCTTACTGAGGTTTGTGCAGCTTCTATTTTTGCATCCAATTTTTGTTTGATATCCTGTATATCTTTTGATAGTTCATCCTTGTGCTCTTTCAATTTCTGATCCATTTCTCGCTTTATTTCTTGAGTCATTGCCTCCAGCAACCCTTGGATGTAGTTTTTGTCTTCCATTCCTGCTTTGCTCCCACTGGGGCTCTCCCCTGCGTGGCTGCTGGCTTTTGAGGTGAGCTTGCTGTCCTGGGTAGTGGTAAACCTTGTGATTTTTCTCTGTGATTTTCGCATGGGGGTTCAGGAGACTGCTCTTCAATCTTGTTTTGGTGTGTCTGTCTTTGCTTGGTTGCTGATTCTCTATTGGTAGAGAGAGTCTGTGTCTGATCTGGATTCTGTTGGGAGCCTATTTCCAGCTGCTATTCACTTAGGATTCTCAGTTCTCTGCTGTAGCAATTCCCGCCTTTGGAAGGGTTGAGCAGCCTAGACTGCTTGTGTTTGCTCCTGCGGGTGCTCTTGGGAAGATCAGATGCTCTGGATGCACTCTCCCAAATACTGGAGTCTGCTATGGGCTCCTGATGTGTTTTTGTTTGTTTGTTTTGGGCTGGTTGTGGGCTTGAACTCTAGGTTTGGGTGCTGTCCCTCAGCTCTTCAGCTCAGGGCTGGCACCCTACCATTTGAGCCACAGCCCCACTTCTGACCCTTTTTGCTTTGTTCAGGCGCCGGTCCCCTGGCCTGGTTCTGGCCCCAGCCTGGAGCGCGCTCGTTAGGCCTGTGCTAATGTGTATACCACCTTGGTTATGCAGCCTGGAGGACACAGTTCAAATTTCTTCTACTGTTGGTAGTCTTGACCCAGGGGCACTGTTCCTGGCTTGAGCATTTAAGCTCCCTTCCCGGGGCGCTCTTGCTCTGGCCTGGCCAGCAGAGTGTGCTCCACCGGCTGGTGGGGCTCTCGAACAGTTCCCAGTTTTAGTGGGTCCTGTGGTCCGGGTGTTGGGGTAGGGAGTCTAGGTCAGGGTCTGGGGATTCCCTCCAGCTCTGGTCTCCCTTGATGGATTCCCTGTCCCCTGATGGGTACTCACCCTGTAGGTCGTCAGTTGTTGTTGCAGTCCGTCAGTTGTTGTTGCAGTCCGAGTTCAGTTGGGGTGGTTGCGGGCTGGGTTGGGCGGCCCCCCGCCGGGTCGTTGCGATCGCGATTGGGCGGGTGGTCTGCCGACAGGTCCCTTTGTGGCGCTGCTGGTGCCGGGCGGCTTTGGCGGGATGGAGCCTCTCCGCTCCGGTGGAGAGTGATGGGTGGGGTGGGATCCTCCTGGAGACTCCCGGCTGGTAGGTTTCTCTGTTCCTGGCGATCCGCTGTTCTGCAATCCGGTACCTGGTGATCTGCAAGCAGCCCCCTGTGTCTCTGTGGCTCCGGCAGCCCCCGCCGGGCCGGCTGGCCGGCGGCTTGGCGCACTGCCGCGCGGCCAGTAAAGGTTGGGGGAGGGGTCTTCGCTCTTCTCTGTTCTGAAATTCTTCTTTTCCTCTCTTTCTTTTTTTGTTATTTTCCACCTCTGGTTTTTCTCTGAGTGTTCGTCTTTTTGTTGTTGTCGGTCTCTTGGGGAGATTAAAGGTTGGAACTCGAACTCTCTTTTTGGTTGGAGAGAGCTGTGGCGTTTCCCTACTGCCCCGTCGCCATCTTGAGAACTCCTGTTTTTTTGTTTTTAATCAAAGGATTTGCTCTTAGTAAAAATTTGTAGCACCAGACTTCTAAGCTCTTATGGAGGAACCTAACTTCAAATAGGTTATCTAAAGACTGAGTTGCCCACTGACAATTCTTGTTAGAAATAAAAAGTAATGGCCTTTGGAACCTACTGCTAATCAGCAGCAAATCTAGGGCATGTGTTTAACTTGTACAAAGAAGATTCATGGAAAGAAGATGCTGATGAGAAGAAAATGTTTCATGCATATACCACATAGGTTAAGTGCTTAGCAAGCATCTGTTTCCTTTTTTTGTGGATGATCACATTTTCAGCCTCAACTCAGAAGAACAACCAAGATTGGACAGCATTATCCTGGTGCCCTCACAGCATAGGGCTCACAAGCTGTACTTTAGCATTATGCTTTCTATTTTTATCTTTACTGCAAGTGATCATTTCATATTTTTTCCCTAATTGTGTTGGAAAAATGAACACAGACCTCTTATGCATAACACCATGTGAGAAAGTTGTTTAAGAATACAGTGCACAGAAATAACTCAAGGATAGCTGTGCTTCCTCTTTTCTGACAAGACAGTGCAACTTACCGTGTTCCTTTCCTGTCTTGGCTGCCAGGAAACTGAGCTCAATTTGAAGCTTAACCAAAAATGACTTCTATCCCTTTGAATAGCACACTTATATTCTTTGCCTTTGATAAGAATTCATGTGTTCATTGAAAATGGTTTCCCATTTTCCCCTGAAAATCTCCTTAAGCACTTTCTTTAAATAAGGGAGTATAAATACACGTAATATATCAATCAACATGGAATCCTTCATCTAGCCTGTAGGTAGATTTCATGTGTTTTAGTGGCAGCTGGACATCACAAAATTTTAATTATTTTTTGTCAGTCTTGGGGCTTGAATTCTGGGCCTGGGCGCTGTCCCTGTGCTCTTCAGCTCAAGGCGAGCGCTCTACCGCTTGAGCCACAGCACCACTTCTGGTTTTCTAGTGGTTTATTGGAGATAAGAGTCTCACAGACTTTCCTGCCTGGGCTGGCTTTGAACCGTGATCCTCAGATCTCAGCCTCCTGAGTAGCTAGGATTATAGGTGTGAGCTACTGGCACCCGGCAAAATTTTAATATTTTAAAAGTTAATGTCTAATGTCTTAAAAGCAAAAACCCAAAAATATACTTCAAGTTTTTAAGTCTTTAATATACTATTTCCCTTTTTGCATTATTCACTTAGAGTTTTAAAAAAAATGTTTTTTACTATTATTAATTACACAAAAATGGGCTTTGGTATGAAATTTTCACACTTGCATATGATGCGCTTTCACCCCTTTCCTCCCTATCATCCCCTCTACCCTAAATAGATCACTTAATTCTTTAATGCAGTTCTTCTTCCTCCTCCTCCTCCTCTTCTTCTTCTTCTTCTTCTTCTTCTTCTTCTTCTTCTTCTTCTTCTTCTTCTTCTTCTTCTTCTTCTTCTTCTTCTTCTTCTTCTTCTTCTTCTTCTTCTTCTTCTTCTTCATCATCATCTTCTTCTTCTTCCTCCTCCTCCTCCTTCCCCCTCCCCTTCCCCCCCTCCTCGTCCTCCTCATCCTCCTCCTTCTTCCTCCTCCTCCCTCCTCCCTCCCTCCCCCCTGCTCCCCCCTCCTCCTCCTCCTCCCCCTCCTCCTCCTCCCTCCCTCCTCCTCCTCCTCCTCCTTCTTGTTGCCAGTCATGAGGCCTGAACTCTGGGCCTGAGCGCTGTCCCTCAGCTCTTCAGCTCAAGGCTAATGCTCTACCACTTGAGCCATAGTACCACTCCTGGGTTTTTCTGCTTATGTGGTGCTGAGGAGTCGAACCCAAGGCCTCAGGCATGCCCAGCTCCCCTTTTTTTCTTCTTAATCTAGATACCACACATGAGTAAAAATGTGGTGAATGTCTTTCTAAGTCTGGCTTATTTTGTTTGACACGATGACCTCCAGTTCCATCCACTTTCCTGCAGATGAAAAAATGCACTGTATATTATGGCTAAATAGTACTCCATTTGTGTACCTATAGCACATTAAAAAAAAAAAAAATAAAAACTATCCCTCTGTTGACAGGCCATCTAGGCTGATGACATGGCTTAGCTATTGTAAACAGTCCTTAAATTAACACATCAATACAATATTTCTAAGAGGTGTTCAAAGAACATCAGTGCGCGGAGGATCATTTCTTCTAGTTCATAAATGCAAATGAAATTCTATGAGCACTCCAACTTTTTGTCTGGAGTTACACAAAAGAATGGTCCCTTCAGGCCAGTGATTTCATCCATAAAATATCAGGTGACAAGTGAAGAGTACTCAGTTTTTGCTATTCCTGGGACTCAAACTCCTGGGCCCGGGTGTTGTCCCTGAGCTTTTTTGGGGGGTTGACTCTCAAGGCTAGTGCTCTATCACTTGAGCTACAGCTCCACTTTTGGACTTTTTCTTGTGTATGACTCTCCTGCCCAGGATCTGAACTTCAACTCTCAGCTCTCAACCTCCTGAGTAGCTGTGATTACAGAGGTGAGCCACTGGTTCCTAGAGTGGCAGGTGCTTTTTAAATAGCATAATCATACCTTTATCTTTCTTTCTTTTTTTCTCTTTGGCCAGTCCTGGGTCTGGGTTCTGTCCTTAAGCTCCTTTTGCTCAAGGCTAACACTACCATTTAACCTACAGCACCACTTCTGGCTTTTTCTGTGATTAATTGGAGATTAATTAACTGTATTTTCCTGCCTTGGTTGGCTTTGAATATCATTCCTTAGATCTCAGTGTCCTGAGTAGCTGGGATTATAAGTGCAAGTCACCAGTGCCTGGCTATATGTTTATCTTTATGAAGAAAGTTTTCTCAAGGTCATCAGCACCACATGCTTTTCATAAGCTGTGAGGTATCTGTCACCAGAATGGTGCCTGACTCGGGCAACACCTGACTTCCGCTCTCCCTTCCTCCCTACACTATTTATCCACTTCTAAAGGTGCTCAGCTAGAGCTTTCCTGCAGATGGTCTACTCGTCTGCTAGAATTCTAGTCTTTGGTGGCTGAGCCATTTGCTTTGTAGGTTTAGTGTTTCAAAGTGAAAGAAGAAGTACACTGCAGAGTTCCTGAGTCTGATGTAGAATAAATTTCAATACTTTAAAATAAATTTTACAAAGTTTACAAAAATAACTTTCCTGGCAAAATATAAATGAGTTATGATGGAGTAAATCAGCTGTGGTATTGTAGTTAGAAAGCTAGCATTAGAGCAGACTTGCCTACATTAGAATCCCAGGATTTTGTGAGTGATAGAACCTTGGAATTCAGCTTCTTCAAATGGAAAATGAGCACAATTAGGGTGGGAATGACAGGAGACCATCCACATCATCCACAGCAACATATAAGAACTTTGTAAACATTAGCTATCATCATCACTATCCTGTATATTACTATAATGTAGGTCTGCTATCAACCCCTTCCAATCAAGTCCTTTGTGAAAGTCACAGCCAGCCATACTCAGATTTTGTTTGTGTTTGTCAAGTTGCGTTCTTTCTTTTAGCTATGTGCTCTTTACAACATCTATAGCATCTACAACATTCCCTGCTTGACCTTGGTCCCTGGTTCATGTCTGACATGCTGGTCTGCAGTTGGATGGTCAGAGCATCTTACTCTTTATACTCCCAATTCTCGTATGTCTACTTTTCCTTTAATGCCTGTGAATTTTATCACTTTTGTTTGCATAGCTATCTTTGTTTTCTCTTATTTGGTTTTGTTGTCAGTTCTTCCTTCCTTCCTTCCTTCCTTCCTTCTTTCTTTTTGTTGGTCAAGAGGCTTGAACTCAGGGATTGGGCACTGCATCTGGGCTTTTCTGCTCAAGGCTCATGCTCTATCATTTTGAGCCTCAGCTCCACTTCTGATTTTCTGATGGTTAACTGGAGAGTCTCATGAACTTTCCTGCCAGGGCTGGCTTTGAATCATGATCTTCAGATCTCAGCCTAATGAGTATCTAGGATTGCTGGCATGAGCCACCAGCTCCCAGCTCAGCTCTTTCTAAAATCAATACAATGTCCAAGTTGTGACTTCCAGTAAGAGCGATGGCAGAATACCTGCTACATACAGAACATCACTGTCTCTGATGTTGTGAACAAAGCAGCTCCTCAAGCTTACTTACTTTGGTAGAAAGAGTGATCCTGGCCTGGAGAACCCTTCTCCATGACTCAGGTGCCATAGCTCCAGAGCTTTCAACTGTTTCTTGCTATCATGTGCACCCCTGGCCTCTGAAGACAGGTTGAGAGCTGTTAGCCTGGGTCTCTTTGGGACTCAGTGTTTACCTGTTTGTAATCACTTAGATGTAGGTTACAGTAGCAGCAGAGTAGTTTTCTTCATTTACTGTAAGAATCCTCCATCTGGCCTGCTGTACATATACAGATTATTATTGTTGTTGTTTTTTCTAGTCATGAGCCTTGAACTCCTATATCCTGGTGCTTTATTGGAGATAAGAGTCTCATTGACTTTCCTGCCCAGGCTGGCTTTGAACCGTGATCCTCATCTCAGCTAGTATTACAAACATGAGCCACCAGCACTCGGCTCAGATCATTATTTTATTTGCTCATTTATTCTTAAACTTCGATCAGCATAAATTAACTGCACAAAGGGATTTTACTGTAATATTCATATACATGTATCTAATTCCTGCTCTCTTCTCCTTTGCCAATACTGGAGTTTAAACTCAGGGCTTCACATTTACTTGGCTTACTTGCTGTTCTTGTGCTCTGCTACTTGAGCTACTACTTCTAGCCTGGCCTTTTCTGGTTATTTTGAAGGTGGAGTCTTGCAGACTTTTCTACTTGGGTTGGCTTAAAACTGTGATCTCCGTTTTAGCCTTCTATGCTATCAGTGCCTGCCAGGATTCTTCCTCCTTTCCAGCCATTTTTTTCATATGTACATAGAATGTAATTTTACAGATGATGATGATGATGATGATGATGATGATGATGATGATGATGATGATGATGATTTGGTGGAACTGGGAGTTGAATTCAAGGCCTTGTGCTTGCTAGGCTGTTACTTTACCACTTGAGTCATACCTTCAACTCAGAAGATCATTGCTTTTAGAGATGGTTGGAAGGGAACAGCAAAAGCCTTTGAAACAAGGCTTCTATCTTTCTTGTTCTCAATTCTGTGGTGGCCAGCCAAGGATTATTTTGTGTTCTTTCCCTCTAGCTACTATTCTAGGTTTTATTCCAGACTGCTGATTATTTAGAACTTAGAAGTCCCCTTTGCTGGTGGGTAAGGCATCTGATTCGGAAGCATGTCCAGAATCAGTTGTATAGGTGTCTTTGGTCCAATCTCAGCCCAGGTATTCTGTGCAGTTCCTAAAGTCTACCTGCTTCATCTTCACATTGGCACTGATCTTCTCACTTCAACATTCCAAGTCATTCATTTCAGTCAGGGTGAGCAGCTGTCTCAATTCATTGAAACTTAGTTTTAGGACTTGAGACTCTCAGTGTGAAAATCAGGAAAGTCACCCTAGATTCAGCTCTCCTAACCTCCGTAAATACCATGACGTTGACAGAGGCTTCTCATGTATCCTGAATTGAATTTTCCATGAGGACACCAGATTGTAGGTAAAATGGAATTGGGGAAATACCTTTTAACTAGGAATTTTTGTTCTTTCTGGTGCCCGTGGTCAGAAGTCCTTCCAAATTCTGCTTTAACTACTTGCATATGTTGTACTAGCTTCTTCCACCTGTTTTAAACAATCTTTTTTTTTTTTTTATCCTTGCTCACATATTGGCAACTACACCTGTCAGTAAATTTTGGAATCCTTTCCAAATTCTTGTCCGCATGGATCCTATCTTTAGCTCCTAAGTTTGTTATTGCACTGTATGTTTGTTTGTTTGTTTGTCTCCCAACTCTGTCCCCTCTGCCAATCACCATGCCACCAGTTTTCCTTCTCCTGGAAGGTCTGACTGAATTTCCCAGTAGGAGTAGTCCTTCTGGCTGCCACATTATACCACTTTGTTAAGCTTTCTTTTACTCTGGTTGGCACATATTTTTGGATAACTATTATGTGTTGCATACTCATGATGTAAGAAGGATGAAACCTTTAAGATTTTGACAATCTCTTAGAGAGTCCGAGTAGACTCCACCAAAGAGAATCGGATTTAAGCAGCGTAATTGGCCTCATGACAGGGTTCATTCTGTAATCCCAGTTTTCCTTGCTCCATGTGAGCCTTATAAGAGTTAAGTTTATACTTGTATTCAAGTTCATGAACTTCCAAAAAACAAGCCTTTTTCCAAGACCAGGCTGTCATTCTCATCAAGAACCAGTAGAGAGCGCGCACTGATAATGTACTGTTGCTTTATTTCTATGTATAAACTTGTTTCATTTCCATTATTTCTTTCCAGAAAGACTTGGATTTAATTAGTTCTCTCGCCTTCACAAAACCATCCTCATACCTCAACCTCCTATGGTCCCAAACGATCTACATTATAATGCAAGCCATTAATGTGATCACCCTTTCACCTTCACAGATTAAAAAGCAAGGTTCTAGAGTATATATATGAAAGAAAAAATTCTTAAGAAGCCAGACCCGAATATAGAAGGTAGGGTAGGAGTGAAAAATTTACAGCCCTTAAAGGAAGATAAACCTGGATTTGATCCCTAGCTCAACCTATAAGCATCTCTGACTTGGTCAAGTCATTTAAATTTCTGGGTTTCAGTCTTCTAATCTCCAAAATGGGGGAGGATCTCTGCAACAGAGTTGGTACATAATACTTCTTCTATTTAGCTCAGTTACTCACAGTCAGAAGTAAGCCATATTCTCCTCTGCTATTGTCCCATCTTTGAAATTTTCCTCTCAGGCTTTCCATTTTGTAACTACCATATCTTAAGCATGTAGCTCACCCACTCCACAGTTCTCGAATATCACCTCAATAAGCCACCATTGCATTTGTCCAGATACTTATTCAATACCCATCCCCCAATGCATCCTTCTTTCCATAGAATCTTCTTCTTCTCAATTTTTAAATTGTTATTATAAAGGTGATATACAGAAGGGTTACAGTTACATGAATCAAGAAAGGGTACATTTCATTTTGGACAATGTCACTCCTTTCCTCTCCCAGTTTTCCCCCTCCATCCCCACCCACAAGTTGTGTAGTTCATTTTCAACATAGTGTCCAGTGAATACCATGCACCCTTTGTTCCTCCATTACCGTGCCTTCCCTTATACTCCCAAAGGCATATAAAGGAACAAATAGAACAGCAACAACAAAAAGAAAACAAAAACTGCAAAAAAGGAAAAAATATCTTGTTTCCATTTCCTGGAATTTACTTCAATAAATATTATTTTGTATGGTCAGATGAACATAGGCATTGTGCCTTTCTGATCGTCTCCTAAGAGTATCCTCGTTTAGTTTCACTGTGTGATTGCCTAGAGACCTGTGTATTATTGTTCTGATGTATTTTTAGATCTGGCTTCTGTATATGAGAGAAAACATGTGCCATTTCTCTCTCTGATCTTGGCTTATCTCACTTAATATGATTTGTTCTAGGTCCATTCATCTCCCTATAATGGACATAATATTATTCTTTATAATGGTTGTGTAAAATTCCATTATGTATAGGTACCACATTTTTTTTTTTTTTTTGGGTCCGGTCGTGGGGCCTGAACTCTGGGCCTGGGCGCTGTCCCTCAGCTCTTCAGCTCAAGGCTAGACTCTACCACTTGAGCCACAGCGCCACTTCCGGCTTTTTTCATTTTGCTTATGTGGTGCTGAGGAATTGAACCCAGGGCCTCAGGCATGCAAGGCAAGCGATCTACCACTGAGCCACCTTCCCAGCCCCAGGTACCACATTTTTTGGATCCGTCCATCTATTGTAGGGTTTTCAGGCTATGTCTATAACTTGTCTATTGTGAATAGTGCAGCAATGAACATGGATGTGCAGGCATCTTTATGATATCCTGGCTTGTGATGTCCTGGGTAGATGCCCAGGAGTGGTATGTTTAGATTGTAAGGAAAATCTATGTTTAGTTTTTTGAGAAACTTCCAGAGTGGTTGTACTAGTTTATATTCCAGCAGTGCAGTAGGGTTCCTGCTAACATTTGTTGTTCAAATTCACTATGTTGGCCAATCTAACTGGGGTAAGATGGACTCTCAGTTCATTTTTTGCCATAGATTCTTAACTCTACCATTAACTTCATTGCTGACCAAACACCCTAAGAACCTCTGGCCCTGGAAAACTCCAATGATCCACTCCTTCAGTGCCTGCCACTGGGAAGCTGAATATTACTAGAGAAAATCAGACATCTGGGATGTCTAATTTGCAGCTGTGATCATAGGTACATAATCCACAGAGCCAGACAAGCTCACAACACCTACTGTCTTAGTTAATTTGTGATGTTATAACAAAATGTCTGAGGCTAGAATGGAAATTTATTGCTAACAGTTTTGGAGGCTGGGAAGTACATGACCAAGGTGTTAGCATGCTTAATATAAGTGTTCCTGATAGATGATGCAGACATGGCAGAAAGGACACAGAACAAAAGGGGAGGGGGTGAACACTGTGACCTCACATAACCGAAGAGCAAAAAAGAGTGAACACACTTCCTCAAGGGCTTTTTATAAGAGCACCCACTGGAATTTTGTTTTCCTTTTTCCTAAATTTCTTATGCCTATTGGAATGGTTAATCTTGATGATCAACTTTATTGGATTGAGATGAGTTTAGGAGATTAGGAAAACACACTTCTGGGTGTGTTTATTAGTATATTTCTAGAGAAGATGAAGCAGATAAGACTTGCCCTGCATGTGGGTGGAGTCATCCCATAGGCTGGGGATTTAGAAAGGATTTAAAAGGGAAAAGAAGGGAATCTTTGAGAATGTAGGCATTGTCTCTCTCTGTTTCCTAGCTTCCATGGCGTGAGCTTCTCTCCTCTACTATGCTTTCCTTTCCATAAGGGACTAAACATGTGAGAAAAAACACATCTTCCTTTAACTCTTTAGCCCACTTATTTATTGGGCAGTTGTTTCTTTGAAGATTTGTTGTTGGGGGATTTAATTTTTTGAGTTCCAGGTATATTTTAGATATGAGACCCTTGTCTGTTGTATGGCTAGTGAAGATCTTCTCCTAATCCATGGGCTTTCTATTGATCTTGCTAGCTATGTCCTTTGCCATGCAGAAGCTCTGCAACTTCATGCAATCCCATTTGTCCAACCTACCCTTGATTTCTTGTGGTTCTGGGTCTCTATTAAGAAAATTTCGGCCTGTGCCAAGGGTTTCTGTTATTTCATCCTGTAATGTTTTCAGGGTGTCTGCTTTGACTCGGAGGTCTATGATCCATTTGGAGTTGATTCTGGTGCAGGGTGATATATAAGGATCTAGCTTTAGTTTTCTACAAGTAGTTAACCAATTTTGCCAGCACCATTTACTGAAGAGGCTGTCTTTCTTCCATTCTATTTTTTTTTTAGCTCCCTTATTGAAGATTAGATGACTATAGGTCTTTATGTTCATTTCTGGGTTTTCAATTCTATTCCATTGGTCCTGAGGTCTGTTCTTGTGCTGTTTTGATTACTATGGCTAAACAACTGCCCAATAAATAAGTGGGCTAAAGACGTAAAGAGAAACTTCTCTGAAGAGGAAAGAAGAATGGCCAATAGACACATGAAAAAATGCTCAACCTCTCTAGCCATAAAAGAAATGCAAAACAAAACAACATTGAGATACCACCTCACCCCAGTTAGAATGGCTATAATCAAGAACTCTAATAACAACAGATGCTGGAGGGGATGTGGACAGAAGGGAACCTTACTACATTGTTGGTGGGAGTATAAACTTGTTCAACCACTTTGGAAAGCAGCATGGAGGTTCCTCAAAAGACTCCACCTAGAGCTCCCCTATGACTCAGCAATCCCACTTTTGGGCATTTACCCAAATGATCACAAACAAGACCATACTAAAGCTACCAGCACAACTATGTTTATTGCAGCATTATTTCCCATAGCTAAGATATGGAACCAACCCAGATGCCCCTCAGTAGATGAATGGATCAAGAAAATGTGGTTTATATACACAATGGAATTCTATGCCTCCATCAGAAAGAATGACATTGGAAAAAATTATATTAAGTGAAGTAAGGCAGGCCCAAAGAAACATAGGTCCCATGGTTTCCCTTATTTGCAATAACTAGTATATGTCTGAGTCAAGCAGAAAAGGTCAGATAAGTTGATGTTAGGGGAATGGACCCCAAGATAAGTATTTAAATGTTTTTTTTCTTTCATGCAATTGTTTCTAACATATTTATAAGATGATTTCTATGTTGCTTTGTATGTCCCTCCCCCACAGTATAACCCCTGCTTTCACTGTATTTGATGTTGCTATAATTTGTGGGGGGGAAGGGCAAAAGCAAATCGTTTAACTAGGGATACAGGTGGATCCATTGTAACAATGAGATGTACAAGTCGTTATGTCGAAAATGAACTTTACAACTTTTTTTGGGGGGGGGGAGAGGGGGAGGAGGACTGGGTGGTGGGGTGGGGGGAGGATTGGAAGGGATGGGAAGGGGAAACAAAGGAGGAGGTTACAATGCTTGATAAGAAATGTACTCATTATCTTGCCCATGTAATTGTAACCCTTCTGTATAGTATTTTCACAATAAAAAAAGACAAATGAACTTTATAGCTTTGGTGGGGGGGGGAGGATTGGGTGGGGGGAGGTGCGGGGAGTATGGGAAGGGATGGAAAGGGGAAACAAAGAGGAGGCAACAATGTTTGATAAGAAATGTACTCGTTATCTTGCCCATGTAATTGTAACTCCTCTGTACGGTATTCTCACAATAAAATAAATAAATAAATACGTAAATAAATAAATAAATTACAAGCGGGGGTGGGGGGACAAAAAATACATCTTCCTTTCTCAGATATTTTTCTGTTCTCAGTTATGAAAAGTTTTATTGACCATTTATGTACCTGTTTATTTTCCCCTCAAGGCCTTAACATTTCCTATCATCACTCACACTTTTGTATGTCACAGGGAAAGATGTGTACAGTTAAATGAAAATTGTTTCATTTTCTTGTCACAATAGCTGCTATGTACCCACATCTTTAGACATGGGCAGAGGGACCCTTCTCTGGAGACATACACTCTACAAGGTCTTCTTGTCTCACTCCCACTCATAGGATAAGGAATGTAGCCAAGGAGACATGTCTACCTAGACTCTGTGCTCTGCCTGCCCATTGTACCATCTGGGGCTGTGAGAGTCTGCACACTGTGACCAGGAGCTGTGTCAATGAGTACATTCCTGGAACAGAAAGCCAATGATATTTTCCTGGATTATTGCAGTGGTTGTTCCATGGATGGTTGATCTCTGAGAGGCACTAGAAGGGGCACTAGAAGGCACTGGTCTCCAGTGACCATGTGCATGCACATGAGGTCATCACAGTGAGGAGTGGATCTGGAAATCAGGAAAGAAGAATGGATTTTAAAACAATCTTTACATTCTTGCCACAGGCTCTCCAACATCTGTGCTGGTCCTGGTCACCTCTCACATGGCTGTCAGACTAATGAAGCATTGCTACATGCCTTTCTTCTAATCCAAGTCACTCATCATCCATACCAACAGTGGGTGGCTTTTCTTTCCTGTCTCACTCAGCTGTACTGCAGTATTGGATGCAGTCAGTTCAATAGTTTGGGCCAATAAAATAGTTTTTGCTAAAGGCTTCCTCGATTCCCCATCTCCTAGCTACTCTTTCTGAGATTGTACGACAGAGTGTCATTGACCAGACCTGAGAGCTCTGAGGTGGCCCTGGTAGTGCTGGGATTGATGATCTCATCCTTTCCTGTGGTTTCAAACTCTACTGGCTCTTGTGTCATTGGTTCCTGCCTATCTTCTGGGTTCTATACAGCTCAGCATTTTTACTCAGATGACATAGGGGCTTCTTGCTTCCAACCTAACCAGCACAGAATCCTGAATTCTGTCTTCACACCCCATTTACCTGACCCCAGTAAGTGGCTTAGCTACTCACCAAGTTGCTGCCAGGAGTTGACTTCTGCTCAGCTTTTACTCTCCTACAACACTTCCAATCCACAGAAAAGAACATTGGTACTATCACCAATGTATATGGTTAAACTAATTCTTTCCACTATTTTGATGCTGCAAATAAATCCCTCATTTCTTTCATAGTATCCTGTAGTAGTCTGCTCTCCCATGTTCCTGCCATCATCAGTGTTCTGTATCACTCCACAGACTTTAAAAGTGAAATTCAAACTAGGTTGTCTCTTCCTTAAAGCCACCAATGACTCATATGAAGTTCATCCCCAACTATGGGCTAGGTCACAGCACTTTTCTCCCAATCCATTGGCTGTTCTGTTGGCCAGCCATGCCCAGCTTCTGGCTCATGAAACAGTGCTTGGGCTATCTGGAGGCTGTCTGTGATTCTTTGTGACACCCTTCCCTAGATTTTCCTGAGGCCTCTCTTCCACTCCACTAAGAACTAGTCCAAGCATTATCACTCCTGACCCCAGTACCTAATGCAACTACTTCCCACCACTTCAGTTTCTCTATACCCCACTACCTCACTCTGTGTTGAGTTTAAAATGATCTCATTCACTTATCTATTCATGTACTTGGCTGAAGGCTCTCTAAAGTCAGGACTTTTGTCTATTTTGTTCACTTTTAGATCAACCCAAGGCAAAGAGAGTTGTATCTAGTACATAAAAAGAATTCTGTAGAGTACCTGGGGATCTGACCTGTACCTCCTAACTATCCTCCACCCTAATGAAGACCAAAACATATTTTAAGTTTTTATTATCTTTCTTCTTGCTCTCTTTATTCTTGACTGAACAATAGTTTAATGTAGGGAGAAAACTGTGACTTTCTTATAGAGAGAGGACTAGGGCTTTCAGCCTCTGGAAATTTGAAACAGCACACGGGTGATGAAGCAGTTAGCTGTTTCCAAGAAAGGTCCAGGCCCTCAGTCACAGGATTTATACTCCTGAATAAGATCACAGGAGGGTACATCCTGCTCTTACAGTCGAAGTCTTCCTGATGACTGAAACTAAAATGTGGGCAGAGAATCCCTGCATTTCAGATTTAGAAGGTAAGGAGGAAGGTCCTTGATCACCTTCCTCCATCTTCCCCCCACCAACTGGGCAGTGGTTCTCTTCTTTACCATCCAGGGAGCATTTGAATCAGGAATATAGAAGCCTTTTTATATTGGTGATATAGGTAAATGAGCAATTTACTTTGTGTTGTTCTCCTTGGAGAAAAATCCAGTTTACACTTACTAGTGTGCATGAAAAGAGTTAACTACTTAGGGTATACACAAGCAAAAATCTAAGTACCTATGTGATTTTTTTGTTTCTCTTGTATGTTCTTCCACCACAGTATAACCCTTGTTTTCACTTTATTTGATGTCAGTGTCCTGCATCTTGTATATACATTTTTCTAATTTGGGGAGGGGAAGGAAAATAATAAAATGCTGAAATAAGGATACAGCCTGACCCATTGTAACAATGAGATGTACAAGACACTATGTTGAAAACCAACTTTACAACTTGGGGGAAAGGGAGGAGTTGGGGAGATGGGGATGGAAGGGATGGTAGGGGAAAAACAAAAGAGGAGGTAACAATGCTCGATAGGAAATGTACTCATTACCTCACTCATGTAACTGTAACCCCTCTGTACAGTATTTTTTACAATAAAAACATAAAAATCTAAGTACCAGCTTTGTAGTGTATTCAGTTAGTGTAGGTGGATAGCTAAGGTGAGGGAGCAAGGTAAACCCAAAGATAGGAAACAAGAGGAAGAAAGGAGGGAAGGTGGAAAGATAGGAGGAAGTCAGGATCGCCCATATAAAAGAATACAAAGGCACACCAATGAAGGGAGGAGGAAAAGGTGTAGAATGTGAAGTGGGCAGACAGAGGCACCTCCATCTAGTTTTGTAGTTTAGGACGACACTATTTAAAGCTCTATAAGTCAACTTCTAATAGCCACAAAGCAATAGTGAATTGGAGCTTATCAACTACACAATCAAAAGTAATTACATTTTTAGTCCCCTGTTGGTGACAACCACAGTTGCAACTCTGGGCTGGCTCACTAAAACTTCACCCTACTATCCCTTTAGGCAGAGAAGTTGAAAATCTAACTAGAAACTCCTAGACTCCCTTGCAGCTTGGATTCTAGAACTAATCAGCAAACTACTCAAATGAGCCCTGGATGTTGGAAGTAAATGGAGGATATCTTCCTGTAGCTTTTTCCTTGATGGTGCTGTTGCTGTGCAAGATCAGAGCCTATGAGACTTCCCCAAAGCAGAGCTCCAGGGTCCTATCTTCAGTGTCCTGGGGACCCACCTCTGTAGCGAGGTCTGGTTTATGCAGTTTTCCCAATGGTGGCCTCAGAGGGATTGGCTTCTTGAGAATGTACCTCACAGGGATAGGAGCTCACATTTTCAGCCTCTCCAAATATTTGACAGGAATTTAAGTCCTTGAAAGAGAGATCCTACTTCCTGCACTGAACTCTACCTAATATACCAGCATATGTTACCTAATGCTCCATTCCATGAATTTCCTACAGAGTTCCTTGGGCTCCAAAACTTATATATCACTTCTGACCTTTTTGATGTCTGTGCATGGGTATCATTTCATTCCATGATGGAGTAAGGAAGGCTTGTCTTTTTCAAAACCCAGAAAGGCTGTTGGACTTTTTCACTCACATGGTGGTAGAGGCTGTTAGTCTCACTGCTACATCTTACTTCTAACTCAAACTTCATTGCTGATCTGCCAAGACTTTGGAAGGAAGACAGAAATAGGAGTGGCCAGGGAAACTCAAGTGTGCAAGACTGGGAACCAGTGTAAGGGTGAAAAGGAAAGGTGGATACCTGGCATGAATAAAGATGGCTAGAGCCACGTGGGCATTTTGTAACCTTAGGGGACAATAAAATACTTATTATTCTTCAGATAACAGTAGCTTTCCACTTCCTTTTCTTATACTGGGCCATGGCATTTCCTCCTTTCTGTCCCAAACAGTATTACAACTGTGAATTACAACTATCCCAACATTTATACCAGGCAAGGAAAGCCATTAATGTTCAGGGACTGGTTTTCAGTGACCCCTTACTCTTTTGCACTTGTATGAAGAGTTATTCATGTGTACTACAGAGTCTCAAAAATGTCTGTTATATGCCAAAGGTCAAAGCCACCACTTTTAAGTTTTTAAGTACAGAAAAAAATCCTCCCTCTTCCCACTTTTTAAAAATGATCATGGGGTCAAGTATGATCTCAGTGATGGAGAGATCCTTGATTCATTACACTGATGCCCTGGTTCTAGACTCTTGAATCTATAAGTGAAAAGAATTTCAAGATGACTTACACAGTAGTAGAAGTGTGTTTTTAAAAAGAGTTTTTGTTTTATTTTATAGTCCAGTTGTGGGGCCTGAACTCTGGGCCTAGGCATTGTCCCTCAGCTCTTCAGCTCAAGGCTAGCGCTCTACCACTCGAGCCACAGCGCCACTTCTGGCTTTTTTTTTCTTTTTGCTTATGTGGTGCTGAGGAATCGAACCCAGGGCCTCATGCGTGCAAGGCAAGTGCTCTACCACTGAGCCACTTTCCCAGCCCGAGAAGTGTTTTTTTTTTAAGAGACAAGATGAAGAATAAATCAGTAGAGAGAAAAGGAAACATGCATCAAGTGAGCATTCAGAGTGCAAGAATTAGGGACACAATTGATGATTCTTCCATTGTGTTATTTGTATTAGCTAAAACAGCTTTGGAGATTGTATCTTTAATTTTCTCTCAGATAGGTGATTTCTTTATACTAGGTACTTGGTAACATTCAATCACTTTGTTGCAATGGTTTGACATTATCACCCAAGCATGAGACATAGGGTCTTAGGTGATCTTAACAATCAAATCATCTTGTGACATGGGTGTCCATTTCTTGTAACTTTTATAGGCAATCTTTTGGTCAGAATAATTGCTGTTTCTGACAACTCAAGGCCAGAGAAATTGCTTTTGAAATTCTTCCTTAATGAAGAAATGGATAAGGACTGATGGGTGGGGGGTACTTAGAAAAAGAATATATATATATATTTTTCTTTTTTTTCCTTTTTTTTGGGGGGGGATCTGGTCATGGAGCCTGAACTCTGGGCCTGGGCACTGTCCCTCAGCTCTTCAGCTCAAGGCTAGCGCTCTACCACTCGAGCCACAGCGCCACTTCTGGCTTTTTTTTTCTTTTTGCTTATGTGGTGCTGAGGAATCGAACCCAGGGCCTCATGCGTGCAAGGCAAGTGCTCTACCACTAAGCCACCTTCCCAGCTCCTATATGTATTTTTCTTAAAGATCAGTTAGTACAATGTTTAATCATGTGGTCCTAGCAATTTTGTAGTCCTAATGCATGATTCTGGCTTGCTTTGAGTCTCATGCCCTTGACTTTGGCTTATGTTCATTCCTATGTCAGCTTCCCTGTGCTAGATGCCTCTCTGCAACCAAGATTAGTGTGATAATTTAATGACTCTCATCCTCAGATCTTCCCTTTCTGCCAAAGGTGTTTGGGAGATGTTACAGATAGAGGAATATGTAGGAAATATGTGGTTGGGAGCACAATGTGGTTTCTTTTCCAAGCTCACAGTTTTGACTTTTGCTAGTCTGGTCTTCCTGGTCTGGACCATTACTAGAGTAACGAGTATGAATGGAAATTCCTAGAATTGCTTCTTGTTGACTGAAGCACAGGTCTCAGCCAGACATAAGACAGCCCCTTGTTTTTTCTTGTG
The DNA here is from genome assembly GCF_019054845.1 of Dipodomys spectabilis. Classification (NCBI taxonomy): domain Eukaryota; kingdom Metazoa; phylum Chordata; class Mammalia; order Rodentia; family Heteromyidae; genus Dipodomys; species Dipodomys spectabilis. The sequence continues at coordinate 674,941 of NW_024870756.1, forward strand.
TGAACTGAAGCTGATAATGGCCACTAGAGGACAGCAAACCCAGTCAATGTGAGTGAAGTGAAAATGACAGCTATTTTGCTAGTTTCAAAATAAGAAATCTACTGTCAAAATACTAGAAAATAACATGGATTGGAAAATATTTGGAGAAACCGGAACTTCTGTGTACTGTTAGTGGAAATGTAAAAGAGTATATCTACTATTGAAAAACTATTTGAAGCTCCTCAAAAAATTAACAGAAAATCACTATAAAATCTAGAAATTCCACTTCTATTTATATGCATGCACAAGAACTGGAGGCTGGGTCTTAAAGAGAGATTAGTATATCATGGTCATATAAACATTATTACTAATAATTAAAGGTAGAAATAATTAAAGTACCCATTGATAGACGAATGATTAACAAAATGTAGAATAATAATATGGAGTGTTATTTTGTCTTTAAAAGGAGAAAATCTTGTAATATTATGGGTAAACCTTGAGGACATTATGCTAAGTAATATAAACCATTCACAAAAAAGTTAAGTATTATATGATTGCATTTATGTAAGTACAAAATCAGTTACTTGGCTGGAGAAAGAGAAAATGGGCAGCTGCTGTTTAATCATTCAAGAGTTTTGGTTTAGCTAGATAAAGGAGTTCTTGAGATGGACAGTAGGGATGGTTGTACCATGAGGTAAATGTATAGTGTACAGTTAAAATGACTAAGATGTATTTTATGTTATATGTATTTTACCATAAGAAGAAATTAGAATTGGGTTAACAAAAGTAACCCAAGCCAAACATTACAAGTAGTTTTTTATGTAATAATAAGATTTTCCCCAGGACCAACAGAAAAAAAAAAAAAAGATCTTATATGGCTAGGAACCAGTGGCTCACATATATCTGTAACCTTAGCTATTTAGGAGGTTTGAGGATCAAGTTTCAAAGCCAGCTCTGGGAAGACTATAGAATGCTTTGCAAGCAGGAAATGTGAGTCTTTCAACTTTGTTCTTTCTCATGATTCTTTTGGCGATTCAGATTTCCTTGAGATTCCATGAGAATGTTAGGATAGATATTTTCTTTTTCTGTAGAAAATATCATTGGGGGCTGGATGCTGGTAGCTCACACCTGTAATCCTAGCTACTCAGCAGGGTGAGATCTGAACACAGTGGTTTGAACCAACCCCCATAGAAAGTCTGTGAGACTCTTATCTCCAGTTAACCAGCAAAAAGCCAAAATTGGAGATGTGATTCAAGTGGTAAAGCACCAGCAAGAATGGGAGACTCTGAGATGAAAGCCCATTACTGCTACATGAGCGTGCGCGTGCGCGCGCGCACACACACACACACACACACACACACACACAATCTTGTACTATTAGATGGTCAGCTGGGGAGATTCAGAACTGCAAGTGAGTCCTGGGGGTCTTGATATCAGTCTTCTACTTCCTCTTTTGTGATTCCTTCTTCAGCCTCTGCAATGGCTCTTACAAAGTTTACTTTGCCCTTCAATGCCACCAGCTCAAGCAAACAAAGACTGGTGTTCCTTAGTTTTGTGAGAACGCTGAAGCAGTGGCAGCTGAAAAGAGACCCATGGGGCAAAGGCCAGCGTGTGAACTTCTGGAGAGCCAGGAGCAGGCAGAGGCTCTGGGTGGGCAGAGGCCTTAATGTTTTTGTGAGGACCATGGGTGATTAAAAAAGGGAAACCTCCTGAAGCATTTTTCAGACAGCTGATAAAGTTTGACAGCTTTGAAGCAGAATTGGAGCTATGGTGTCACTGGAAGAGTTACAAAGGAAACTGGCTGTACAAAGCCTCAACCCAAGACTGAGAAACGTAGCTTGAAATGGACAGAAATACCAGCAATGCATAATTTTATAGTAACAAGTAAAATGTCACTAATTCCTTACGAGTAGCTCCTAAACAGGACATTGACTTTGATTATTTTACTATGATTATGTTTCATGAATTTTCAAATGATTTCTTCTGACAAGCTACAATTATTTTTTTTAAACCCAGAATCACAAAATCCACAGAAATGGAAAATTTCACTAATTGCACAGCTATAATATGGCATGGGGAACACACCAGATATTTTTGTTGGGTCATTTCCTTCATCTTGGAAGTATCATCTGTATACTTACACAGAAATACCCCAAGTAAATACTTGACCTGATGCATAAAAATTTGCAACTCCTCCAATTTTTAGTACTTGAATTTTTAGTAACAGAGAATATTCTCTCAATTACGTTCCATTATTAGTTTCAGTTATGTTATTATTATTTTTCTTCTTTTTTTTGAAATAAGGTGTCTCTATGTAGCCCAATGCCCCTTCTTCCTGAGTGCTGGGATTACAAACATGCACCATCACAATTGGTGATATGTGTGTGTATACATATATGTATATATATATAATCACCAAGTGATATATATTAATACATATATGTGTTATATATGCATATATATGTTATATATATTCTTTATTTTTTGCCAGTCTTGAGGCTTGAACTCAGGGCCTGGGCACTGTCCCTGAGCTTCTTTTGCTCAAGGCTAGCGCTCTACCACTTGAGCCACAGTGCCACTTCTGACTTTTTCTGTGTATGTGGTACTGAGGAATTGAATCCAGGGCTTCATGCATGCTAGGTGAGCACTCTATCACTAAGCCAAATTCCCAGCTCCTATATATACCTTTTTTTCCTGGTCAGTCGTGGGGCTTGAACTCTGGGCCTGGGTGCTGTTCCTAAGCGCTTTAGCTCAAGGCTCTACCACTTGAGCCACAATGTCACTTCCCTATATATTCTTTAACACATAAAAATGCAGTCTTCTGCATCATTTTAACTTTTAATAGGTTCTAATGCTGAATGTGTCAAATAAAAATCCATAATCTTCTAAGAACCTTCGGCTTATTAAAAATTCTCTTAACTGTTACCTGGATGAGTAACTTATTAGTGTTTTCTGTACCTTTCGTTGCATTCTTGGAATATTCTAGTCATGGGGTAAATGACTGACAAGGTAAGCAAAAAAATCTCTAATGTTATAAAATATGTGGTCTATTTACTTTACAACATGTGTTCACAATTGCTTTTTTTTCTTTTTTTTTTTTATTTCTTTTTTGGGTCCGGTTGTGGGGCCTGAACTCTGGGCCTGGGCGCTGTCCCTCAGCTCTTCAGCTCAAGGCTAGCGCTCTACCACTTGAGCCACAGCGCCACTTCCGGCTTTTTTCTTTTTGCTTATGTGGTGCTGAGGAATTGAACCCAGGGCCTTGAGCATGCAAGACAAGCGCTCTACCACTGAGCCACCTTCCCAGCCCCAATTGCTTTTTTTTTCTACTCAGAGTTTTTTTTTTTAATAGAAAACTTGCAATGTGAATATTCTACGTGCAAGGTTAACTGTGTGCTCTCTCTCATATACACACATATATACCATCACTTCAGATTTCATTTTACCAATTTCAGATTCCCCTTATAATTACCTATCACAAGGGGAATAATGAGAATAATGAGAATTTTCCAGTAATTATTACTAAAAACAGAGCTGTTACTGGGAGACCACATTCTACCCCCTGCATCCTCCCAAATTCCAGGTGCCCTTTCTTTCTGGCCTTCATGGAAGAAGCCCTCTGGTGCTCTCTCAGCCTCTGCTGCTTCCTCCACTCTTTGTATGTGAGTGAAGTGTGATCTTACAGGAAATTCTCTCCACACTGGAAGCACCAGGAGTGCCTCATGATTCCCATTCATTACTGATTAAATGACAGCACAGGGGAGCCAGGGCTCCTCTGGAGCAAGGGAAACAACGTGCTGTGACATCTGGGTAGTATCATTGGCTGCTGGCCAGAGGAGCAACTAGCAGGTCTGCGAGTACAGGCTGAGAAAATGGGCAAGTTGAAGTTCAGGGCAAGAGATGATTGTTTGGGAAAAAGAAAGGCTAAGAGAATATTGAAAAAAAGATTTTATTATGCAGATGTTTCAAACACCACTATCAAAAGTGATTTATAACAAATTACCATGTGCAACCATTAGGACAATTCAATAATTTACTTGCATTTTGTCACATTTGCATTGATCACTTTCTTTATCTTTTCTTCGCTGCTATATGTTAAACTAAAAGTAAGATACCTTGTAATTTCCTTCATTCCTAAGTCTACATTTTTAAGAATATGTATAATCATTTCTTAACCATGTTACCATAAATATGTTTAGCAAAATTAATTTATAATAAATATTTTTTATCATCTTGTTCTATCCAGAAACTTGAGGCTTCACCCTCAGTTTTTCTCACTCAAGGTTGGAGCTTTACTACTTGAGCCAAACCTCTACTTCTGGCTTTTTGCTGGTTAATTAAATATAAAGGTTCCTTGCCTTTGTCTTCCCAGGCTGGCTTCAAAGTTTGATCCTCTACCACTCTCAACCTCCCGAATAGTTAGGATTACAGAGCTGGGCTACTGGCATCCAGAAAATTATTTCAATTTTTAATGGGATCCTTTCATCAACTTGTATTGGAGATCCATTTTATTTTAATCTCTGTTCATTGGTCATACACTTGGGTGCGTTCAAGTTAAAAATGATCATTTCCAAAGACCAGGAAAGGCCCCAGGACTTGATTGGAGAGACTCATCTTAGACTGGACATTGATTGTAGTTGCCAGTTCTGAGGTGGTATTACCCAGGCGGGTTTCTTACTCTGAAATACAGGGCCCTCGTTCATGCTTATAAAATATAACTATACCAGGTGCTGGTGGTTCAGGAGGCTGAGATCTGAGGATCATCGTTCAAAGCCAGTCCAGGCAGAAAAGTCTGTGAGATTCTGATCTCCAATTAACCACTTGAAAACTGGAAGTGGACTGTGGCTCAAAGTGGTAGAGTGCTGGCCTTGAGCTCAGAAACATTGCCCAGGCCCCATAACCAACAAAAAAAACAAAAACAAAAACCAATATTATGAGCACCCCATTATGAATGCTAATGGCTGATTTAGTAAATCTCCCTACCCCCCATGCTTACCTACAGTATGTGAGTAACTTTGACAATGGAGGGGCCAGAATCTCTCTTACTGCTCTTAATTTAGCACATGACTTATTGAACACATAGTGATGGCACTTACTAGGCCACAGTTCTATTTCCTTCCATTCATGCCCAGGGAAGCAGTTAGCTTCCACATAGACAGTTATCCAGCCACACTGTAAATGCAGGCTGAATTAACCACCCGATTGCCAAATCTCCATTTGGTTGTGCGCTGAGGAAGAGGCAATATTCAGTAGGAAACACACACAATTCTGCAAGCTTCTTGTTATTACACTTGGCTTCCTGTTATGCAGAGATAGGCGGAGAGAGCTGGGGGAGGTGTTGTAACCGAAACCCAGGGAGACCCAGAAGTAGCCCTCTACATTCCTAAGAAACACCAGACACCAACACCCAGAGGAGAATCCTCTCTCTCCCTCCTCTCCTTTCACTCCTTTCTCTCCCTCCCCATTTGTATCACCACCCTTCATACCAAGACAGCACACTTCTTAATTTAGACATAGTCATCCGTGCTACATTCCTTGCAAAATGGACTTTGCTTTCTTCGCTTGGCAAGTAAGCAAGGACATTGGTTAAAGCTATAGAACGTGGGACAAGTAAACCTGCTTCATTCCTGGGTACTGGGATAGGCATTCTGGGATCAGCTTGGAGATCTATCTATGAGTTAAGTTACCTAGATTTGTTTCAAGGATGACTATTCAGGGAAGGTGTATGGGGTTTTATTTCAGAGCACGTCCAAGAGTCCCAGCTTGTTTGCTTCTTTAAGAGGTGATGTTTTGTTCCTGCCAAAGTTAAAAATGAAATGTAGAACTGCAGAAAAAATCCACGAAAGTAATCACACAAATTTATTCTGAAGCCCAAATGACAGGTTATAAATTAGGAAGATTTTTCAAAGTCCCTTTACTTTCACCTCCCAGTACTGAGAGTTTTTAAATGAGAGGAAATTTGCTTTAGAGAGACACAAGGTATTAAAGAAAGCAATCCTGGAGGTTCTAAAATCAACAGCTCTAATTTTCTTCTTGGTTGAAATTGAGGGACTTCCTGTCTGACCTCGGGAGCGTCTGCACGGGTATGAGGATGTGTTCAGACACAAGTGCATGTGTGCACTAGGGAGTGTGGAGATAGAGTGGAGAAATGGTGTATATATGTTTCTTATACATTTCCAGCAACCCTTTCAGCTCTGCTAAGCAGATGGCTCCCTTCTCTGCCCTAGGGGCTGCTGCATGGGCCTGAGCCCTGGGCCCAAGTGCTGGACTTGCACTGAATTAGCTCAGTCCTCCACTGCCTACATCTTGGCCGCACTGGGTTTGATTAGCATCGTTATGTTTCTTCCTAAGAGCATGGGCAGAGAGCTGGTAAGATGTATAGCAGGATTACCTCACTTTTTCTGTTGGTTCAGCACAGCCTTGGTGAGGGCTTGAGGTTTCAGTACCATTTCTCGGTCACTGTTTTTTCTAGGTTTGCTGAGCATTGCAGAGGACACTTAGGGCGGAAATAAAAACAGGAGTTGTTTATGCACAATACTGAGGCATGCTGGGTGAGGCTGAGGCAAGGGTTCTATAGTCAGAATGTGTCCCTGCAGTGGACCTGTTGGAAATTAAATTGTAGTGCAACAGTGTTAGGGGTGGGAAAGGTGGGGCCTAATAAGGAGACATGGGGTCTCCTTGTGCATGGAATTATTTCCTTATCTAGGGAATGGGATAGTTTTCATGAGTGTGGGCTATTATAAAAAGTGAGTTAGGCTCCCTCTTGCTCTGTTGCTCCTTCCTCTGGACCACTCACCTTCTCACCGTGGTGTGAAGCGACACAAAGTTCCTTCTGGATACTGGCGCCATGCTCCTGAACTTTTCTACCTTTAGAACACTAAGCTTAATGAATCTCTGTTCTGTATAAATTGCTCAGCCCAAGGGCTCTTTACAGGAGGGGAAAACAGATGAAGACCAGGGGCTCCATGTAGTAGGTTAGGGATTGTGGGTGTGTTCCCGGCCTAGAAGAAGGGTGGTGCCATATCTGTCCACTCTGCTCTTACTCTCAAACCATGCTGATTCACAGTATGGACACCTATCTACACCACTAGCATCCATGCTAGAATACTTGGGCTGTGTGGCCTAAGGATGGATATTGGACTGTGAAATCAAGTTTCTAGCCAGATAGGTAGAGCAAATCATTTCACCTCTCTGGGCTTTAAGTACCTTGCTTCAAAAAAAAGAGATGTAATATTAATTATTACATTAATTAATATTAATTATTTCCAGAAAGAGTATTTGTGAACATAAACAAGGCTAGATATAAGGTGCTTGAACATGGTTGGTACAATAAATTAATATTATGTTTATTTGTATGAGGTTAGGATTTTATCTTGTACTGGCCACTCTGCTTGAACAAGAACAAGAGAACATACCTACAAACTGCCCTACAAACAGGAAAAATTGTCAGTGTTTGTTGTAATTGCTCTTCAGGTCTGTGAGCTCTTGGGCACAGAGCTGGGTCTGGCTGATCTCACACCCCCAGAACTTGATACGATTCCTGCCAGGTGCTCAGGCAATGAGGGGCTCACTTATCGAGGCCATGCAAAACTGAACCAGAGGTCTTCGCTTCTTTCTCCTCTTAGTTTAGCCAGTGTCTAAGGCCTGTCCATCTGCCACAGGGCTGCCTCTCAAGATCTTTCCTTCTCCATCAGACTTACCTAGACCAGACTGTCTGATTTGCACCTGACAAATGGTTCATTGTCAACCTTTTTTCATCTTTCTCTTTCCTGTCATCTCTGAATCTTTTCCTTCCTTCTTCTCATTTAATATAAAAGCTACTTCATATAAAGATCATATTAATACTAACTGCTCCTATTTAATTCCTATGTTTTAAAAAGCAGGCACTCACTGGGATATATCCACTTGTTGGCTAGTATAGATTAAGTTTTATGAAATAACCTATAATCCTGAGGGATGATTCATCCTGCCGTTCCAGGATATGGAATCCTGTGTGGTTCCATGACTTTATCCTGTCTGCTCCTCACTGGGTGCTATGTGAGGTGCCAGGATAAAAGGATGAGCAAATTACAAACATGAAGGCATCAGCTTTGTATACTGAATCTGCAAGTGGGAAAGAAAGACAGGGTAAGAAGAGTACCTACCCAGTGATTCATACTGTGATGCACATAGATATCCAGGGAATAGAGGACAGAACCAGAGGGCAATCAAGTCTTGCTTTTCTGTGCAGGCTTTTCATAGATGTAACTAGAAGTTCACCTCAAAGAATAGATAAGAATTGGTAAAGATATAGACTTGTGTATAGGTTGGGATGGGTGAGGAGGCCATTCTAGCAAAAGCATTTTATCAGCAGTTAAATGCAGGATGGGAAAATTTGGAACAAGGACTCGAGACTCCACAGTAGGGAGTCTGCCCTTCATCTTAAAGGAGGGAGGTGCTGGTGGTCACTAGTGGCTTTTAGGCAGGAGAAGAGGAAGAACTTGTGCATTAGCAGGATCACACTCTAAGCAATGTCGTCTGGGCAACTAACTGGTTTGGTTGGTTAGTGGATGCCACTCATAGCATTCTCTGTAGAGTACAGTTGTTAGTGTCAAATACGGGAATAGTAGATGAGAAGACAGATGACTGTAAGCTCAGCTGTCTACCTGGTCAGCTGGACAATCTAACTGCAAACAGCTGGACAGATGGGTCTGAAACTCAGGAGAGAAGTCGGGGGTGAAGCCGTGTAAACTCTTTCCCTTTTGCATATTCACTGAAATGTGGTTCCCAAATTAGTGTATAGAGTATTTAGAAAACATCTAGACTCTCCTTCATCTGTGAATGCTCCTGACAACTCTCCCACCTATTCAGAGCCATGAAAAACAGAACCTAGAGTAGACAGTTGAGACCCAGATGGGAGCAAAACTCCCAAGGAGACCCTCGGAGATTTTGTGATTGGTTATTTTCAGACTGTATGTGGGGTGGGGAGGGGTGTCATCAGAAGACAGGAAGACAAAGAAAGGAAGTGATCATGTTTCCTAGCTGACTTCTCTGTTCACACTTCCTTCTTTAATGGTCTCTTGTTCTGTGGAGCAAAAAAAAAAAGCAGCTAACTTCCACAGCAGAAACCACATCCTAGTAACATGTTAGCAATTCTTCAATCTTCTTCTTTCCCTTCTGGTTCACTCCCTCATCTGTAGTCTAAAATTGGCACTATGCACAGTCCAATTGAGTAATTTGTCTGTGTTTTATTATGGTCCTCTCTTGCTCTGCAACATGAAATGGCTCCCTGTTACCTCTAAGATCAAGGCTGAAATCTCCATCTTCCACCAAAATCTGGGCCCTGAAGTCTGGCTTCCTGATTTGGTGAAACAGTTAGTATCCTTTGTGGTTCATTTCAGCCCATGCTTTGTAATGATAGCACTCACATTCCAGGAAGGGCTAACCTGTCCAACAGAATCTATGATGATGGAAAAATATTCTCTTTCTCTGATGTCTGATACTGTAGCCATGCATTACTCAGGGCTCTAAAGCACTTGCAATATGGCTAGTGACTTAAGAAATGAGTTTTAATTTAGTTTATTTTAATCCCTTTGACTTTACACCGCCACTTATGGTGCATGGTACAGCTGGCTAGGGGCTTATTCTTTCTTTCTCTACATTGTCTTTATGGATAGATTTCTGGTTCCATCAAGGTCCACATGTCTCACTTGCTCCAAAAATGTTCTGCAAATGTTAAGCAATTGTATTCTCACTTCGGTCTGCTTGTTCACCTGCAGCTTCCTCTGCAGCCCAAACCTGGTTTTGACCTTCCAGAAAGGCTAAGAGCTTGCACTATGCAGTCAAGCATTGGCTTAGCCTTATTATTTCAGCATGAGAAACATTTCCATGAACAGTAACAGATCTTTTCATTTAGTTCAAGGGGAATAAGGTTCACACACAGAGAAGAGAGGGTGCTCAAAGCAAAGAGACTTGGAGATGAAAGTGAGTGAACACCAAGGCCCATCATCTTTCTTATCATTAGCCCTGGCCAGTGAGCAATGTTGATGGTCAAGAATGGAGCTGTGCTTCATATGGAACAGAAAGTAAAAAGATAGTAAAATGTTGACTGCTTCTCTGTTTTCTAAAAGTCTCACATGTGAAACACACCTTTCCTTTTTTAAATTTATTTTTGTTGTAAAGGTGATGTGCAGAGGGATTACATTTAGATAGGTCAGGTAATAAGTACATTTCTTTTTTAACTGTGTGTAACTAACCTCTTTCTAGTATGTGTAAAAATCTTTTCAGGATATTTTTTCTGACCTGGAGAGATCTAGAGCTGTATCCAGTCCTTCAAATTTCCTTCTACTTATTCTCTTCCTGACCAAACCCTTCTGTTGTTCTTTTGGGTCGCTTGTACAGTCTTTGAGTAAGGAATCAACTCCACCGAGCATCCTTGAAAACAGCAGATAGCCCAGGAGCAATATCTAAAATAAAATTCTTATTGAGGTTCCAGGGCACACAGATACCAAGTGAACCCTTCCTATCTGCATGTTGTAAAGTTGTCATCAAAATATGCAACCATTTTTCACTATAATCAAATAAATGAACTCTTGTGGTGATAGTCATCCAATGAGAGGGTGATATTTGGCAACCTATCTAGTTCCCTGGTGAGAATTGAGGACTGCAAACTGGAAGCCAGGAATAAGAGTATACGGAAGGAACACAGTTACCTTGTGAGGGTCCAAGGAGCCCTTTAAAGATAGATTACCAAGTTCTTTACAGACAGCATTGGTACTCAAGGGAGGGTTATTACCTAGGATGAAAACTCTGGACCCAACTGGAATCAGTGGAAGAAAGATTATCATTCCATATACATGTACAACATTTAAACGTAAGACACGAATGGGAATAAAAGTGTGAACATAGGCCTGAGGGAGATAAAAAGACAGAAATAAGTACATTGTACTATTTGCAGTTATTATTTTATCCCCCTTCGGTTTATTCCCTTTTGTCACTGTTTTTGATTTTTGTACCCTTTGTCACACATATAAGTTTATCTGATTTGGGGAAGGGAAGCACAGAAACATTAGGACAGAGGGTAGATCAATTCAGCAGTGATACTCACTAGACACTATATTGGAAATGGCCTATACAGTTTGGGAGTGAGATGGTCAGGAGGGGGAAAACTGGGAGAAAATGAGGGATGGGGTGATACTGTTCAAAAAAATATATTTGTTACCTGACTTATGTAACTTTAACCTTTCTGTACATCACTTTATAATAAAATTTAAACAAAAAAAGGAATGAGGGAAGAAAGCAAGTTTGCCTATGGAGTGACATTCTGAAGTAATAGAGAAATGGAGGAAGATTCCAAAGACCCTCTTGATAGCAAGAAATGAAATCACCTCCAAAGACCCTCTTGATAGCAAGAAATGAAATCACCTGTTGACAAGCGTAAGATACAGACTGCTGAGTGGTTTGTGAATTTAGTTTGATCTCCACAATGATTTCCACATAATAATGAATTAATATTATAAGCTAATGTAACAAGTGGAGAAATTGATTGAACTTAGGAGAAATTGCATAATTTGCCCAAGGTCAAAAACCAAGTAAGAAAATTAAAACAACAACAACAACAACAGTAGCAGCATAAAAAAACAAGGAAGAACTGATCTCGAATTGGGTAAAATGAACTGGGGTAGTTGATAGCTTCCTTCATCTATGTCATGAATGTCCCAGGGATTTTCAGAGGCTGGGTAGAATGATTATAAAAAGGGGACTTCCTCCCTTCCTGAGAGAAGAATGCTGACCCTGGATTTTTCAAGTGAGGAGCATCAGCACCAGGTCAAGGAACCAAGGGACTCTCAAGTGATTTCAGGATCAATGTTCAACTGGCTAGAAAAGAAGTCAGAAGGAAGCACTGAATGAGGTCCAGCGTGGTGGATGGTAGCTGTGGAAGTAAGAGAAGGAGAGCATCGCTCTGAGTGCGAATCACCACAGAGACAAGACATAGAGGCACAGATTGGGACCCAAATGGATGACAAGCAGAGCTCCTGTTGGAGGACAAGAGTTGCTTTTACCACAGTGTAGAGAGGGGTTCTGGCTTCCAGTGCTGCTTCTGAGTTCTGTTAGTAGTGACAATCTGAGGGGAAAGGTCCTAGGAGGGCACCAGACAAGGTTATTGGTCCAGCATGAAGTTCTCAGTGGGCAGGGGACAGAAGGTCACTCAATGATTCGTAGCAAGAAAATTCAAGACACGCAAACTCCCTGCCCATTGGCCACCGGAACAGAAGCTGGAGAGTTTCCTGGGGCTGGCTGACAGTGAGGTCCCAAGGCTGGCTCCTGCTTGGAATGGGCGGCTGTGGAAGAATGCTCGGGCAGCTTCCGGCGGCCTCTGCAGCTGCGTGGCCCTCACCCTGACCCCTCAGAGCCAGGCCATTATTTTCTTCTCTCTCTTGTCAGATACCAACTCCCACGCAGGAAAAGGAAGCACCTTTTGTCAGATGCTGTGGCCACTTCCTCTTCGGCAGGCTGCAGCCAATCTTTGTCTTTGCAGAATGTGGGGGCAGGCAGCAGCAGCAGCTGGACGACAAGTGCGTGGGTCTGGGTCCAGCCCTGGTCAGGAGCTGGACCCCAGCTTGGTTTCCTTCCAGGGCCTGTGTGTGTTGGGGGTGGGGGTGATTGTCCTTGATTCAGATCTGGACTCTTAAACTAAACCTGGCTATGACCCTACCCAGCTTCCTCTTTTATCTCCTCACTCACTCTTTGCTTACTGCTTCATGTCCTTCAGTCTGTCTCCCTATCTGTCTCTCTCTGTAGCTCGATCAAGAAGCGTGATGACCGGTGAACATATGGCGGCCTTTCATCCATCATCCACCCCCAACCCGCTGGAGAGACCCATCAAGATGGGCTGGTTGAAGAAGCAGAGATCCATCGTGAAAAACTGGCAGCACAGGTACTTTGTGCTCAAGGCCCAGCAACTCTACTACTACAAAGACGAAGAGGAAGTGAAGCCACAGGTACCAGTTGGGTATTCTTTATTGATAGACTCTCCATCGCTAGGTTTGGCTCAAGGCTGGGCCCAATTAGGCTCTCCAGACCTTCTCTGTAGAGCTAGGCACATCCATTTCTGGGGCGGTCGCTTTTGCTTCTTCACTACTTTTTCCATTTCTGAACTGTAAAGATGACATAGAGGTCAGACAAATACAGTGGACATTCGTAAAAAAATCACTAAGTCAAGGCTTATAATGTGGTGTTGTCATTAGTAGGAGAAAGTGTATTGGGTACTTGATTTGGGGGCTGTTCTATATATATATATATATATATATATATGTAAATAATACTATATATTATGTGTGTGCTATTCATTATGCATAAATATTCATACCAGACACTGCTCTAGGAATTTGAAATAAATATTAGTGAGTAAAATAGGCAAAAATCTCTCTGATAGGAATTGAGAATATGAGGAGAAAGAAAATAAGCATACCATAAGAAAAGTTTGTAGTTTATTAGGGTAAGATTAGTTCTATGAAGTAAAAATAAAGTGGCAAAGGAAGAGAGAGGTTTCTCCATTTTCAATTAATTAATTAATTAATCAAGTAATGCCTTCACTGGGTTCGAATTCTGGGTCTCGAGCTTTTGCTTGTAGTGCTCTTTCAAGTGGTGCTCTATCACTTGACCCACATCTCTACTTCTGGCTTTTTGGTCACTAATCAGAGATAAGAATCTCATGGACTTTTTGCCTTGGCTGGCTTTGAACCACAATCCACAGATTTCAGTATCCTAAATAGCTAGGATTATGGGCATAAACCACCAGCATCTGGTGAGGTTTTGTAATTTTTAGTGAAGTGGTTAGAGTGCCCATGTGAAGAGGGTGACATTTGAGCCAGGACTGACGAGGAAAGGGAGTTAGCCAGATGTATCTCTGGGCCAAGGACATTCCAAACCTGGAGACCATCTGCCCAAAGGCCAAGGGGGAGATGTTGGTTCTCAGGCAGATAGCTTGACGAGAGCATGGTGAGAATGGTAAGGACTGAAAACCAGAGAGGAGGAGGTTAGAGAATGAGGGCAGGAGCCCAGGTTGGGGTGCTGTAGACTCTGGGGAGGACTTAACTAGATAATACCTCAGGAAGGATAGCCGGAGTAGAGAGGTCATGTTTTTTAGCTAATGTTGAAAAAGGGTGATTCTTGTTACTGTGTTCTATTTAAAAAAGTAGGGGGCCTGAATCAGGAGGCATGAAACCATTGAGGTAAGTGGTTATGATGATGTCAAGAATCTCAGTGAGAACTATGGCCTGCAGGCAAACGGTCAGGCTGGGAATGTACTTTGAATATAGAATGAGCAGGCTTTCCTGACGGGGTGGATGAGGCTCAGGGGTGACTGCGGCTGGGAGAATGGGCTTTGATCATGGGTATCCTCCTTATTCCATAAATTCTTCATGGTCACTGCAGTGTGTAAGGTGGGAGGAGGCACTGTTAACAATGACCCTGGGATCCCAGGTGTAAGCTGGGTGTCTCAGGGCAACTATGACAACTGCATACTTACGTGGAGCTTTTGTCTATGCGAGGGTGGGCTTGACCAGAAGGTACTTACAGGAAGGACAAACTCTGGGACCTTCTGGAGCCAGAATAAAACTCAAGAAGGGTGAGGCTAAGACGTGTGGATATTGGGGGTAGATGAGCATGTGAGTGGAGCCAGAATGAACCACTTTGGAAGAATTCTTTAAAGGGAGACCTGAGGATCTGTAACATCAGCGCGACTTGGGCAAACCACACCCTTTGCTTGAGAGTGTATTGAACATCTGACACTGGAGACCTGGAAGGGCCTCAGAGACTCTACCACACACACCTAGTTTACTTTCTGATATACTGTGTGTGGTAACCAGACTTCCTGTCCTCTCTGAATGACCCAGACTTCATCAGAGAGGAGTAAGTTCAGGCTGAGGCTGTGGCTGGGTGTGTTAGGACTGTGTAGGAGGTCTTTTTACCTGTGGAGAGTAAGAGGATAAGCAATAACATTTGAAGGCCAGCCTAGGCTGCATAGTAAGACCTTGTCTCAAAAACCCAAATAAGAAACTTTTAAAAAATGTACTCAGCATGTTTGTATTGTTAAGTTAAAATATGAATTTATAAACTGATTATGATAAGGTTTAACTTTAAGCCTACTACAGCTTTTATGAGTTAAGTAGATTACCTCTATGTGTCTCATATTTTATGTTAGGAAAACAAGATTGTTCAGACTACTTGAAATAATTGTATTAAGTGTTTTCTTGAAGCTAAATGTTTACTCTGTGACTTCTTGAAAGGAGCCACTGTTTTACATGTACTGATTAAAGTAGCTTTTTGTGTGCTCTGTCCTTCTAAAAGGATACCAAACGTACTAACAACAAAGAAAACCTGGAAACAGCCCCTTCTCCACCATAAGAAAAACAAACTAATCATAAAGGCTAAAATAATCTTTTGAAGGTTCCTACTTCTTCCCAGTGTAGGAGGAACAAAGTCAAGGCCTTCTTAGGATTAAATTAGCCCAGAGTAATTAGGTAAAGCTTTGTCTAGGATGATAAGGATGATTTATTCTTAACAAATCTATTAATGTAACACATTAGATCAATAGGTCAAGTGAGAAAAACCACAGACCCCTCAATGAGTGGCTGAAAACAAAAAGCATGTGATAAAATCTTGCCATTCATTTCAGATAAAAACAAACTAAAAATGAAAATTTTAGGAATAAAATGATAATAATCTCTAGAAAGAATAAGCATATTTTTTGGTATGTTAATACCTATATTTTGATTACAAAAGCCATACATGTTCATTGTAGGAATTTTAGAAAATGCAGAAAACTAGAAATAAAAATAAAAATTATTGAGTCTCATCAACAAGAAATAGCCACCTTAATCTACCATCACCTATCCAGAGATATTTAGAAAAAACATTTAGAAAACCATATCATTTACTTAAAAATAACCATACCATAAATATTACTCCTTAATATTGAATATTATTCTACAATGGAATTAACAACAAATAATCTATTGTATGGATGCCCAGTAATTTAATTAACTAATTACTTGCTTTTGGGAATTTGAGCTGATGTTGATATATTATTGTAAACAAATTAAGTACTTGTCCAAATCAATTTCATACAGTCATGGTTCCTTTATTAAGATAAAATGATCTATGTTAATCATAAAATCATGTAACACTTTTTTGAGAATTCCAAGACATTGGTAATATCTAGAAATGAAGAGAAAGAGGCATGAGCTAAATTTTTGGAGCAAAGTAACGATGCATTCCCATGTTATTTCCCTACCATTTGTGATTCTGGTAAATTAATCACTGCAATGTAAAAAACATATTTAAAAAATGTAACTATCTTCATAATCTCTGGGTAGATAGAAACATATTTTTATAAACATCGACAAAGCAAAATGAAATTTCAAATGATGACAGCAAAAGTATGTACTTCATTTTTGGAAAACAAATACTCATAAAATATTTAAAGTGTTTCAAATCCATAAGAAAAATCCAAACAGTTCAGCAGAAAAATAGGAAATGGTATGAGTAGAAAATTATATGTATTCAGTCTCATTAATAATTAATGACATACAGTATAAGCTAATGAGATACCAGTGTTTCCTTATCGAATTTGGATAGCGCCCTTAGACATTTTAGTGAATGGGGGCCAGGAACAGGAATTCCCATGCATCACTTGAGGAAATGAAAATACAACTTTTCTGGTGAACATTATGTCTTTTAAACATAACAAACCCTTTGCCTCCCATTTCTAATTGCAAGAATTTAATCTCATAGGTAGTTTTCTGTCAGTGGTGTGTGCTGCTAAATGTTTTACAACTTATAACAGAATTCTCTGGTGGATGAGTTATGATTTGTGTGCAGTCTTTGGCAATTTCTGTGGTATAAAATATTCCCACTATGATAGATTCAAACTACCAAAGTGACATTACTAAATTCAAGATGTGTAGCAGCAGAATATTATATAGAATTTCTGCTACATGGATAAAACAAAAGTAACCACAATTCTAGAATACCAGAAATACTAGCAAATAATAAGGAAGTGATTTATTACTACTACTACTACTACTACTACTATTATTATTATTGTGGTACTTGGGATTGAACTGAGTTGCATTTGCTAGGCAGTTACACTACCACTTGAGCCACACCTCCAGCATTTGTTATTTTTGAGGTAGGGTCTTGCTCCAGTTAACTAGCATAGTAGGTGAAAGTAGCTATGGACAATGTGAAAGTAGTTATGGACATTTCCTTCCTCATCAGTGTCCTCACCCTCATCCTGACTGGTGCCCCTGTCCCCTAGATTACCTTCCTGTATCCATTTATGACCTCTGAAGGTCTCGTGCTTAGTATGAGGAAAGAGCATCAAATTCGTAATTTATGTCCACGTGAATGAGATGAATTAGAGTTGCTCCTTCTTTCATCAAGTGGGACTTGGAAGTTAACACCTTGTCTGTAATTTGTAATCACATTGACCACAGTTTGAATCATAGCTTTCCTTTGAACTAGCTTGTGATCTTGAGTCAGCTGACAGATGTCTCTAAGCTTTATTTCCTCATCTCTCTATTAGGGAGAATACAAATTCTTACAGATATCTTAAGGAGATAGAGATGTGCTGCAGTATTCAGGGCAATCAGCAGGGAGTCTGGAACTTAATACCTGCTCAATGCATGGAAATTGTGTATTGTATATTTAGTGTTTTATTTTTATTATTTTCTGATGAAATGACTTTGGTGATCAAATGACAGTTTAAAGAGGAAATGAAAGGAAGCAAGTACCTCTGAACTGGACTTTTCTTCCCTCCCTAGCAGCATCCTTTTTTTAAAAATAAAAATAACAGGACCTTCTGGCATCACAAAATAGCTTAGCACCATCCCCAAATGCAAAGATAATGCATCACTTCCATATTATATTTACTGTATATTACTATTATTTATTATTATTTCTGCTGTTGTATTTTCTTTTATCCATGTGGTAAAAATTCTGTATGATGCCATGTTGTTTACATACCTCAACTCTGAGTTTAGTAATATCATTTTGATAGTTTGACTCATATTTATTCTCTAGGTTAATTTTGGTTCACAGATGACAGAGCTACTTGTCTGAAAGGCCTCACTTTTGATCTTTCAGGGCTGCATGTATCTACCAGGAAGTACGATCAAAGAGATTGCCACAAACCCAGAGGAAGCTGGGAAATTTGTCTTTGAAGTTATTCCAGGTAAGTGCCAAAAGATGGGGGCAGAGGTATGCTACACTGCCCTGTTTCATTCAGTGAGTCCTTCCAGCCAACAAACCAACCAATCTGTTAAGAATGGCTCTGCAGACAGCTCACAAGCCTATGCTAGTTGATTAGGTAGTATCAGGGTTGGCATAAAGCCCATAAACAAAATGAGTGCTCATTCATTCAGTTCTATTGAGTATTCTGTAATGACATGCTTGGAGCCAGGTACTACACTGGGACACTGATGTGAAAAGACATCATCCCGACTCACTTGGAGGAGCTCAGAACCAAGCAGACCAATCACAGGATATAAATTGTACTGTGGAACTTTGCTTTGAGTTTGTGGAGGATGGTGGGAAGTTAGCAATCTCATACTGGGTACAACAGGACCTAATGAGAAAGGAGAGATGGACTTGTTGTATTTATTGAGTACGTGACCTGTGTGTGTTACCTTCTTCCAAGAATTGGCTGTGCTCCTGAATCTTCCATACTGGCCACTTTACTCTGTCTCTTGCTTAGACGCAAGCCCTAGCCCCTCCAGAAACTGCCAGGCTGTTGATTTGGCTGTGTTGTCTTGAAGCTATATCCCATGTTACAACAGAGAGGGTAACAAGTGTCCTTGGGGCCTTTTTCCTTTAGCATCTTCACATAACTGAAATCTAGTGGAGATTGGCAACAAAGCAAGCACATGAATAGATTGTGTGGCTTTCTGATGGGATAAATACTATGGGAAAGAATTAAATTGAAGAGAATGTCTTGGCTGAGATGGGGATGGTGGCAATTGCTTTGTCTATTATAAACAAACTGGAAGAACACACTACATTGAGAAACTAGCATCTAGGAAAATGCCTGAAAGTCCTGAAGGAGTGAACTAACTGCACATGAGAAGGAACAGCATCCCAGGGAAGGGGATGGGCCAGGGCTCAGTCCCTGGAGCCTGGTTTGCATGTTCAACGAATGCTAAGGAGTCCAGGGTGGTTAGACTGGAGTGGTGCTGAGAGTGGGGATTTTGCTAAGATGTGGACAAATACAATTACAAGGTACTTGGTTCTTGTGTTGAGAATAGAAAGCCACTGGGGGACTCTAAGCATGATAGGACTCAAAGTTGTATAATTCTGTTGAATTGACAGTAAAGCATGGGGGCAAGGACAGTGAAGGGAAACCAATGAAGAGACTTTTGCAAAAGTTCAAGTTGAAGACAGTGTTTTTTTTAATAGGGTTGTTTCTGACAGAACGAAAGGATGTCCTAGGAAGTGTAAACTGAAAAGGCAATGTTTTGACAAAGTAGTAGACTGGAACGCACCTATGGTAGGGAAGAATAACATATGAATTATATTCAAGGTCAAATTTGGAAGCAATATGGGCTACTGGAGTCTCTACCGGGAGGAATGAAACCTTGCTTTGAACTTACAATAACTTTCTGGGTACCAACGGGCAGGTGGCTTTGCATGTCTGGGCTTCAGTTTTATGATCTGTAAGATGGGGATATTATGTCTCTGTGCTATTTCAAAGGGATCTTATGGTTCCTGCAGCATTTTTATTAGTAGTGCCCTAAGCAGTTCTTGGATTCCCATTTTACTTTTAGCTCTCAGGATTTTCCTGAGCGGACAGGGATCCCATGGGCTGACCCCTCTGGTCAGAATTGCTGAGGATCCAATGACAAGATAAATTGAGACTCATTTTCTCAAAGTTTTAAAGAAGGTGAGGTTCAGTCACACTACAGGTCAGTCCAAGAGACTGGAACCAAAAGGAGCCAGAGAGGTCTTATTCCCTAAATCCCATGTTTGACCCTATATGGTAGCTCAAATGGCTTATTCCTGAGCATATGGGAAGAATGGGTTGAAAGTCATTTTGCAATGCAGTGACCTCTTATCATTAAAAGAGATTGTTTTCCTGACCCTCCTCAGGCCTCCTTGTGTTTTTACCAACCTCAAATGATTTCAACTTTATAGGCTTCCACTTGGAAGGAGGCCTATGAAAGACAATGTTCTAGTCACAGATCCATTACTAGATGGCCTATAATTGACATTCTTCCTTTCCCTATTTTCCATTTTGGGTCACCTTTCTGCATTCTTTTGGTCTCTGCTGCTTTGCTATTTTCTTCATCCTTTTGTCCATTTGAGAAAATGGATACCCAGGGAATACTGCATAGATCTCTACCATAGTTTTAAAGGGAAGATGCTAAACAAAGTCCTACCAAGCTTTATGTGTCCATTAACTAGATATTGATAGCCTATTGTTTTCTAGGTCTTTCATCACCAAGAGAATGATGATCTGAACAAGAAGCAATAATTTTGTGAGAAAGGCATACCTTTGCTCATTGCCCTTTCCACCTGAGGCTGCTGTCTCTCTCCAAGTCCCTACAGTTGAGTTTAAGGCTAACTTAGAAAGTATGTTCTTGTCTGGGTGCTAGTAGTTCATGCCTATAATCTTAACTACTTAGGATGCTAAGACTTGAGGATCACTGCTCAATGCCAGCTCTGGCAGACAAATCCCAGAGTCTCTCTCTCTCTCTTTTTCATTTTTGGTTGGTTGTGGGGCTTGAACTCAGGACCTGGGCACTATCCCTCAGCTCTTCAGCTCAAGGCTAGTGCTCTACCACTATGAGCCACATGCCACTTCCAGTTTTCTGGTGGTTAATTGGAGAGAAGAGTCTCGTGGATTTTCCTTCCCAGGCTGGCTTCAAACTATAATCCTGAGATCTCAGCTTCTTGAGTAGCTAGGATTACAGACGTGAGCTACTAGACCCTTGAGCCTCTTATCTCTAATCAACAAAAAGCTGAGGTGTAGTTTGAGTATTAGAGTACTGGGCTTGAGCAGAAAATGTCAAGCCAGAGTGCAAGGACTTGAGTTCAAACCCTGGTAAAAATACTCCCCAAAAAACAAAAAAGGAAGTGCCCATGGTGGGCATGATGGCCCAAAATCACTTGCATGGGCTGATCCCATTTCTGCTAATGCTGAACTTGACACTGTGTACTTTTTCTTCCTTTGGGTAAGAAATGGCTTCTGTCCCATGTGGAAGTAGCTTGCAGTCAAAACCATCTCAAGTGCAAACCACTGTATTCAGTGATTGGTATATAGAATGAGTGCTTTGATTAAAAAAAACCATAAGGACGTAGAGATTCAGATCTACTGAGGACAGTTAGCTAATGAATACACTATTGACTGGTAAGGCTTCATTGACCCAAGACAATAATTGAGTTCAGCCTCCCTTCCATTCCCCTTGCCTGAGTCTCCTGCCATTTTAAGGCCTTCACATTTGCTACTCTTTCCTGCAGCCTCATGGGACCAAAATCGTTTGGGACAGGACTCTTATGTCCTCATGGCCAGCTCCCAGACAGAGATGGAGGAGTGGGTTAAATTCCTGAGGAGAGTTGCTGGTATGCCTTCTGGAGGTAAGGACCTCTTTAGGCCTTTCTGGGCAGGTTGTAACATCTGGGGAGGAGGAGGGAGTTCTGGACATGATCTCTCCCTGAACGTGCTCGAGGGACAAATTAATAATGATCTTGGAACCATAGTCATGACCAAGACCTCTGCTGATTATGGAGAAAAGGGTTCAGAGCTTCTAGCTTTCCTTATGGGCCATCTCAGAAAGCCAATTCCAAATCTAAAGGCTAGATGGCAAGCCCTTTGCCCTTGTTAGCGAAGGTGTCAGCCAAAGCTGACCCTTGGCTTCCTGGCAGTGCTTACACAGCACTTTGGGTTAGCCCTACCATGGGGCTTTTGGGGGCTGAGAGGGTGGATAGCAAAGCTGTAACTTATGCCATTCAGCACAGGAAATATCAGAATGCTCTCCAGAGGATGAGGTGAGGCCAGAGAAGCCTTACAGGCGTGCAGAGAATTGTGCATTGAACACTTGCCTGGGCTACATACCTTAAATGTTCGAAATACTGGGAGGGAGTTTCAATAGTTCCACACAAGGTCCTGGTTGCAGGGGAGAAAAAAACAAAACACCTAAGCAACAACGAAGACAACAAAGCCGGGTGTTAAAAAAAAATCCCTGGGCTGGGTGCTGGTGGCTCACACCTGTAATCCTAGCTACTCAGGAGCCTGATATCTGAGGATCAGAGCCAGCCTGGGCAGGAAAGTCCCTGAGACACTTCAATTAACCACCAGAAAACCAGAAGTGGCACTGTGGCTTAAGTGGTAGAGTGCTCGCCTTGAGCTGAAGAGCTCAGGGTCAGCACCCAGGCCCAAAGTTCAAGCCCCATGACCGGAAAAAAAAAAAAAAGAGAAAAAAGAAAAAAAATCAACACACTCATGAGTCTAGTAAGTTTTCCCTTCATACATACATGAAATAAGTGTTATGTATGAGCCTACCATGAGCCTACACCATTTTCTATCTTTTTTAGGGACACTTTGCCTTGCATCAACTCCAGGATAACTATATAAATACATAATTATTTATTGACTTTTCAGCCTTTTATTTTAGAAGTCATTTGTGGAAGCTTTCGTGGCTTAAATATTAAATATTGATTTGGTCTCCCAACAATTTCTTTCCAAAATTATATGAATACCACAATAATTTTATGGAAATTTGAAAAAGCCCGTAAGCCATTAGAGCTATTTTTATGCTTTTTTTTTCTAGCCAGGGTTCCTATATACATGTATTTTCCAGAATGATGAGCAGAATATATGCAATTTGTATTTTATAACTTTTAAGAATTTATAACTAAGAATTTCTCCATATTGCGATAGAATTTTAACTGATACAAACAAGAGATTATTTAGTTATAAGGGTTAGAAATAATATCCAAAGATCTTAAAGGAACAGAAAGGTAGATTCAGTGCTAATGAGGCCAGGTATGGTGGTGCACTTGTAATCCCAGCAACCCAGGTGGCACAGGCAGGAGAATTACAGCCCAAGGTCAATCAGGACAAATGTGCAAGACTATTTGGGGAGCAAGACTATTTGGGGCACAAACTAAAAGCAAAATGTCTGAAACTCACAAATTTGAGGCCCTGAGTTCAAATCTCAGTACTTATCATAGAAGGCAAATAAATAAAGAAAAAAAGAAAGCTAAAAGAGAGGAGAGAAGGCAAGACTTTGGAACTCACCAGGGACAGGAGCTGAACAGTGGAGCAGGGAGTTGGAGCTTTTCTTGTTGATTTCTCTGGGGCCAGTTTCTCATTCTGCGTTTCTCTGCATACCTGCCTGTTTTCATCTTGTCAGCAGCCCCCATCCTGCCTGCACTTGTTCCTTACATTGTTGTGCCAACCCCAACATCTCCCACAGGCATCAGCTACATTGGCAGCCTCATTCCAAACTCCTGGGAAAGAAACTCCCTCACTCAGCTGAGGTTGGTCCCTCTGGATACTCAGAGGCCAGGCAGCTGTAGCTTGGGAACCATCCATGAGGACTTCTAAAGTGACCTGAGAGGGACTGCTACCGCCTTCTGTGACATCTGTACTGTAGTCCAGAAAGAGTTACATAGTTACATTAAACATCTTACAAGTTCCAAACACACATTTTACTGTGCTCAGTGGGCCACTTGAAGTTCTATTTTTAATCTATTAAGGCCTAGTTCCATGTTCTTTTAAAGCTGGATAATCTTATCTGTGACCTTCTGTATTGACCTGGACTTAGAGACTGAAGCTGTTGATGCTTCCTGCTCTCCTCAGCTCTAGGCTGTCTGACTAAGAGCAGGGGATAGGGCTTACCTATGCACCTGCTCAGGGTCTCAATATTGGCAATGTACTTTCAGTAGGATCTGAGCCTTCTGCAAGGCCTGGCTGGACCTTGCCTTGGTGGGCTGCATCCTGTCCTGGTACAGGGGGAATATTTCCCTCACCCCATCTCCAGGCTACTACCCTGAGAAGCAAAATAAGCCTAAGTCCTTTTAGGTAGTGCAGAGTCCAGGGAAGGGAAGTTCATTCAGCAGTGTTGGCTCTCGTGTAGCATGCTGGGTGTTAAAGTTACTCAATGAAAAAAAAAAAAAAATAAAGTTACTCAATGAAACAAAATCGTAGATTCAGAATAACAAGATGTTTTGACCCAGTAGAGCCCCATTGAATCAGATATTTGCCCTTCCTGTTTGTAAGTCAGGGAATTCTAGTTCTGAGGGAAAAGTGGGTGGCTGTCTGAGGAGGTTGGCTGATGATCAGGGCTGGGGCTCCTTTCCACAACACCATTCTTATTACCTCGGGATCAACAGAATGCACCCCCTAAATATTATAAAGTTACTGTTACACGTTGTTGCTGCCTATTTCTGGAACTTTATGCGCCTTTAGGAAATGTTTCCTACCCAGAAGCTGCCCACTTCTCACTACCTTAGAGACAAAATATTTTCTTGACCAAATTACAGCATTCACCTGCAGACACTTCCAGGCTTTCACCTCTGGTTCTTATACTCTGTTCACTCGGCCAGGGTGAGCTTGTTAAACCCTTCACTGCTCAACTCTTTCCACTTCCAAATTGTTTCATTTTTTCACTCTTAAGTAAAAATCAAGGGCCTTATTCTAACGTATAATGCATAATCACTCTCATCCATAAGTCTCTATCCTTTTTTCTAGAATCTTCTTCCATGTTCATTTCACTCCAGCACCACCAGCTTCCTTAGTGCTCTAGACTTGCTCCTATACAGGGCCCTGGCACCTGTTTCCTCTGCCCAGTGTCCTCTTGTCCCATCTGGCTGCATGGTTTGGTCCCATGTTTTTCTTAGTGATTGGATCTCTAAGCCTTTTTCTGATGATTCTATTTAACTCTATCCCCTTCTCTCCCTACCTCAGTCCTTGTTACCCTTATTCCTTTTCTTCCCAACACACATTCTCTTCTAACATGCTAAATAATTTAGTCATGTTTGGTTCAGTTAGTCTCTTCTCCCAGGCATGAAGGTTTCTACCTGTTTGGAAGAAATTGACTGTTTTAGTCAGCATTGCATCTCAGAATGCAAAGAGTACCTGCATTACAGACACAACAAATCCTATTCAATAAAGAGTTGAAGGAATGCCCCTTGTCCACAGCTATATCATATTCTACTTCCCCGGGCACTCAGCTCAGCTCACTAGACAATGGATTCTGTAAATGAGTTGCTCCTTCTAGAATTATCTTCTTGCAAGCAGTGGTGAGCTTTGGTGAAGCTCTTGATGGGTTGAAAACCTCTTTAGAAGGTCTCATAAAAAGCTAGATGTGGTGCCACATGCCTCTCATCCCTGCTACTTTGGAGGCCGAGAGAAGATCACTATAATTCTAGGGTACCCCAGGCAAAAGCTTGAGATCCTGTCTGTAAAATAAATTACAAAACAAAATGACTTGAAATATGGGGCTCATATTAAACCCAGAGAAGCTCTGGGTTCAATTCACAGTATGGCCAAAAAAATCTGATAGACGCCTTGGAAGCTCTCTAGATCTGATATCTAGACACAAGCAATTGATATTTCCAGGCATCTATAGTTCATCTGTATACCTTAGGTTAGTCAGTACCAGTGTTAAAATTATAAATGCTTCCTTGGCAACCATTCTGCAGAACTGATGTCTCTTCCTGCCCTCAACCACCTTTTGGCTCCTTTCATCCTTGACTGGAAAGATGACTGCAGGGTCTCCATGGCTCTCCCAGTTTCTTTTGATTGCCATCCTCCTGCCCCATAGCTGATTCTGGATATTCTCCATACCTTGGTGTGCATCACCTTGGTGTTTGACCAACTTCTCAGCAACCTAGCTTTTCACAGTCCTGTAAGCCCCTTCCCAAGAGGCTTGGATAAGAAAGTTAGACTGTCTCTTCCCTAGAAATTCAGGATGTGGCTCCTTGTTTTCTCAAGTAGGAGGAAGGGAACAGAGGCTTTCTTGGTCCATGTCTCATAACTGCTCCGTGCTGGCTCCTGCTCATTTTTTTCTGAACCGTGGGATCTGAACTTTCTCTTGTCTAGTCTCCTCTTAGACTGAAAGCTGGTTTCTATCCCACTTCTTGAAGGGAGTCCACATTGCTTTTCATTCTTCCTCCAGTGACTTCCATCTGATATTTCCTCAGGCCATTTCTGAGGATGTTCACAGTACATTAGATTGTTCATATCTTTGCTCTGCTTCTGGCAGTTTTAAGGTCCTGGGGGTAGTATTTTAAGACTGTGTTTGGCAATACACATAGAGCATGTAGGTATTGAGTTATTCTGTACCTGGAGTGTCTCCTCTTCCCCGAATTCTTGGAAATTGTTTGCACGCTTGTGTGTGTGATTTCATAGGCCTCCGTGAGTTCAGCATGCGAGTTGTTTTGTCTGCAAGATCCAATTGTGTTTTAACAGGGATGATTTTTAAACTTATTTCCACTATTCTTTCCTGTTTCCAATGCCCTTCAGCTAATAACACAGGGAAGATATTTATTCATTTAGCCAACAAGTATTTCTTGAATATATGTTACTTGCCAAGCCCTACACCCAGCCTGGGAGGCAAACCAGAAACAGTAAGAAAAGAGATAAAAGACAAAAAAATCCCCTTTTCAGGGTGCTTATAGTCTTCTATCAGAAGTAGAAATTAACCCCAAAGCCAAGGCAAAACATAAAATTACAGTTTTGAGAAAAGTGCCATGCAAGAAAACACATGCCATGTGGGGGGAAAATCTTTGTCACAAAAGTTGAAGAAGATTTTCTTGAACTAATGATTCATTGAACTCTGAAGGGCCAGTAGAGGCTAACCATTAGAGAGGGAGGGGAAGGAGTAGAGTTTCAGCAGGGTACAGTGAGTATGTGGGTCCTGTGATATGAAGCACAACAAACTCTGTAGGGCGAGGAAGGTGGCGAGAGTAGAGATAGATTTGTCAAGATATTGGTCTTCATCCTAGCTGGTGGGGGATTTGCAATCAAGAAGGTACTAAAATCAGATTATATTGAAAAGATCATTCTTATTGTACAGAGAATGGCTTGGACTAGAAGTAGTAGATCAGAGTGAAAGAAGGAGACTAGCAATAAAACTAGACAAGAAAGGGAGGACAGATGGTAGTTTGGACAAGCATGTTGATAGTGGAGTTGGTTTGCACAGCACTCCAGAGTTAACATTGCCAGGAGTGTCAAGAGAGAAGGTAGTTTCAAAGATGACTCCTCGATTCCCTCTACAATCTTGCTCCTCTTGACTATCTGAGATGCTGGAAGGCCAGTCCAGGGCTCTGGGCTGTGTCTGGTTAGGTCACAACACTGTTAGCGCAGTCTTTTCAACAGGAGGGGAAGCATCTCCATTTACCCAGCAACCCACCTCTACGATCATTATCTCTGCAGGCAGTGCTGAGCCCTGTGCAACTCTGAAAGCATTTCCAGGGAAGGGTGGGCTGGCTTCATAAACGCTAAGTGAAGTTCTGTGTTCCTGCCAGACACTGATATATGAAGCAATGCTGGGAAGGGCTTGTGTAGGGGATTTTTTTTTTTTAAACCCACCTCTGAGATATCTCTTGAATGGCAGTTGACAATTAGTGACTAAGTAAAAGGAGGCACTTATTTTTATTGAGGCCCTGACAGCTTTATGTTCACTCTTTTAAAGCCAAGAGTCATATGTATAAAGGTGAGCAGGGAGGAGAAAGTGGGGGAGTAGGAAGGAAGAAGCCAGGAGGGCTGGGCAGGTGCCGGCAGATCCCATGTTTCCTGCCAGGGAATCAGACTGAGCAGTATTTGCAAGCATGTGCTGATCTGGAAGCCAGAGAGGACGGGGCTCCAGTTCAGGGAGGAGAGGCTCCAGGCTGGCTCTTACGCTGTGAGTCCTGGCCGCTACCATGCCTCGTATTCCTAGGATGCCGCGCTGGGAACTGGGCTGTGGCTTTCCTGCCCTGGTGCTGCTCTTTTGCTGGGATTACAGAAGGAAAAGCCCTAGGCTCCGTAAGAAAGGTATTTCTTTTCTGTTTTGTAATTCAGTTCTAATACTTTCCGACACTTCACCTTAGCTGCT
This sequence comes from Dipodomys spectabilis, assembly GCF_019054845.1. Taxonomy (NCBI): domain Eukaryota; kingdom Metazoa; phylum Chordata; class Mammalia; order Rodentia; family Heteromyidae; genus Dipodomys; species Dipodomys spectabilis. The sequence continues at coordinate 702,999 of NW_024870756.1, forward strand.
TGTCACTCTCCTCTCAGAGATGGGGGACGAGCCTGGAACTCTGAGCCCTTGCAGAACAGAGACCGGTGTTGGGGTGACAGGAAGAGGTTGGGCAAGGGGTCTCTCCAGGTCTGGAGGGGTAGGGAGATCGCTGGGGAAAGGGCAATTGGCCTGGATGCAGAAGAATTTGAGAACTGCTAAAGAGGAACAAGACTGGAAGGAAGTCACAACAGCTCTGTGTATTTTCACTTCCCTATACCAGCTCAGGACTCTAGGATTTCTAGACAATCTCAGGAGGAACCTTCAAGGGTAAAGGTAGAGGGCAGACTGGACAGCTCTATCCATGGTAATGTCATGTCATCCTTAAGTGGTTGTTCAGGATGGGGTCCCTTTAGTCCAATGCTTTAGCTCTGGGGGATGGAGAAGAACAAGAAGAGTATTGTACCAGAGGAGGTGGGGATGGCATGTCTAGCGTGGGAAGAACCTGTCCCTCTCCATGAGATAGGTGATACCTGAAATCTTTAAACAGAATTAACTAAACATAGGTTCCAGGGGTAAATATGACCTTAAGAAAAATTCCTAATCTGAGCCTTGGTTTTATTATCTGCAAAAATGGAACAGTGTCTGCTTGGTAGGGCTCTAGTAATGACTGGGATGTCACACATGAAAGCATCTAATTAACTTAATTAAATTGGTTAATCATTATAATTATCATATTACATTTAACGATGATAATAACTATGTCCATATAGTTATAAAGAACTAGTTAAATTTCATAACTGTTAGGGTGGAAATGCCTCTGTGATAGGGACTAGATTTAAGTTGCTTTTGTTTCTGCTGGTGTGTGTGTGTGTGTGTGTGTGTGTTGGTAGTAGGGTTGAACTCAGTTTCTCTTATTCTCTCTTGCCATTCTGCGCTACCACTTTCACTATATATCAACTTCTAGCCTTTTGTTGGTTAATTGGAGATGAGTCTTATAGTCTTTCTGCCCACTCCACCTCCATCCTTGGGCTGGTTTTGAACTGTGTTCCTCAGATCTCAGATTCTTCAATAGCTAGGATTTACTAGCATGAGCCATTGGTACCCAGTATGGTTATAAGTTTGTCATGAATGAGGTGATTAGAAATGACCCCACTGCAAGAGGGCAGGCAAAGCTGTGGAGCAAAAGGTCCTTCAAAGCAGGGGTCAGGTTAAGAGCACATGACACAGAACTAGGAGACTTGCCTCTGGGAGGAAGAATGATTTTTGAGAAACAACTGCCCTGCTTCGTCTTCCTTTGTTGGCCTCTGTTTTGTGTACTTGGGCTTCCTCTGTTCTTTATTTTCCCGTATCAAGCCTCTTGAATCAAAGGCTGGAGATAAGGATCCAGAGATCTGAAATCAATTCAATTCAAGATCAAGACCTTGAAGTTTCTTGGATGTTTAGGATTCTAAATTCCTCATATGTGATCAGACACAAATATGACTAAAAACCTGAACTAGACAAACAAACAAAAAATAAACAAGGATACTCTCTCTGTCATGTACAGTCATGAACACTGTTGGTTCTCATGTGTCCAGAGCACACAGTGGTGAATTCTTGTCAGAGGGAATAGCGTTGGCTGATTTCTAGAATGGAGATGTAAGGTTTGAGTGATGTTTAAAGCGGTGAGAGTAAGAGGAAGTACATGCAGATGGCGGGGGGGAGGTCCTGGTACTGTCTAACATTAGATGGGAGGAGGGACAGTCACACATTAGAGGGCAGGGTGAGAAGGAAGAGTCATCTGAGGAGGGTGCATGGGAGCAACCAATGAGGTCAAGGAGGAACTGAGAGAGGTATACCCAGAGTCATGTGACAAGTGACTGAGGAGGAGTGGCTTGTTGTATCACATGCTGCTGATTGAGCAGTTGAGATGAGGACTGAAGATTTAACTTTTGGGTTTAAAAATGCAAAGGCCATTGATCTCCTTGACAGGAGCAGGTTGGGAGAAGTGCTGAGCAGGGAGAAGGCATGGGGTACAGAAAGAATGGGAGACGGCAGGTAGTCATAGCTCTTTGAGGACTGGTCCATCATGTGCCAATCTCTGTGCCTGGAGATAAAAATAGAAGGCAAGCCAGACGGCCTGTCTGCCTCTGAGGAGCCCACAGTCCAGTGGAAGAGAGAGGAAGAGACGTTTAAATAAATCATCATAAAGCAAAATGACAGGTGTGCACCAGGAGCTCGATGAGTGCAGAGCAGAGAGGGCCCATGCCTTCTGAGAAGGCATCTACACCTAGGAAGTTTGGTCTCCTGAATAAAAAGGAGGAAGAAATCATCAGACGGAAAGGTTTTCAGGGCAAAGACCACTTTTTATTATTTGTACCATAATCTCCAGCTACCAAGGAGCTGGGCCCACAGCAGATTTGCTGAATGAATGAATTTTGGTGGGAGGAACTTACAAGGAACTTAGCTGCAAAAAGGCCAGAAATAAAACAACAGAACAGTATAATGATTTAAGGCAGCAACAGTGGGAATAGAGAGCCAACCAAATGTATATGTATTTAGGATGTAAAGAAATATTTGGAAGGAGAGGGAATCTAACTCTAAGGTTCATGAACTATGCTAATTGAGTTAGTTGAGTGCAAGTACCTTGTATTAGTGCCTTTGTATTCTCAGTGCCTATGAGAATAAGTACATGGTGTGATGAAGATTGAATACTGCTTCCTGTGAGGGAGTTAGAGGAGAAGCAGTGAGTTAGAGGTAGGATGAGTGAGGCTAGAGAAGACCCTGGGAAGTGGAGACACTGGAGAGATACCTAGAGTAAGATAAAGAGAAGAGAGAGGGAGAGAGATGATATCCAAATGTGTAAATTCCTATGAATTTTCACCAGGAGAGCACCCAGATGGGAAGAAGAGACCTCTGAGTCAGAACCCAAGGCAACAATACCTCAAAGGACCGAAGGAGTAGGCATAGGATAAAACACAGCAAAGGGGACTGAAATAAGTCATCAAGGAGAGGGGAAAAGAATGAGGATGGGTAGTTTGGATGGTTTGATAGCCTTGTGGGGAGAAGGTCTTAAAAACAACAGGAAATAATGCTATCAGTCTTCATATAAAGCAGTAATTAATGTGGAATTATCAGAGGCTGGACTCAGCCAGGGAATTTCAGCAGAAATCTTAGCAAGAACCTGAGATGGGGGGATATAGGCTGATGGAACTAGACTGATCAATATATCATAGTCTGTGAGGACAACCCACTGAACTAGACATATTTTATTTTTTATTGTGAAAATACTGTACAGAGGGGGTACAATTACATGGGCAAGATAATGAGTACATTTCTTATCAAGCATTGTAGCCTCCTCCTTTGTTTCCCCTTCCCATTCCTTCCCATCCTCCCCCCCAATCCTCCTCCCACCCCCCCCCCCCGCACCAAAGTTGTAAAGTTCGTTTTTTGACATAACGACTTGTACATCTCATTGTTACAGTGGGTTTACCTGTATCCCTATTTAAACGATTTGTTTTTCCCCTTCCCCTCCATAAATTATATTGACATCAAATACAGTGAAAGCAGGGGTTATACTGTGGGGGAGGGACATACAAAGCAACAAAGAAATAATCTTATAAATGTGTTAGAAACAATCACATGAAAGAAAAAAACATTTGAATACATATCTTAGAGTTCATTTCCCTAACATCAACTTATCTGACCTTTTCTGCTTGACTCAGACATATACTAGATATTACAAATAAGGGAAACCATGGGACCTAAGTTTCTTTTTTTTTTTTTTAATTTAATTTAATTTTATTTGAGAACATACTGTACAGAGGGGTTACAATTACATGGGCAGGATAATGCATACATTTCTTACCAAGCATTGCAGCCTCCTCCTTTGTTTACCCTTCACCTCCCTTCCCAGCCTCCCCCCTCCCCCCCACCCAATCATACCCCCCCTCCCCCCCCCCCAACGACATTGTAAAGCTGGTTTTGACATGACATTTTGTACTTCTCATTGTTGCAACAGGTCCACCTGAATCCTTAAACGACTTGTTTGTCCCCATCTCCTCCACATGTTATACTGACATCAAATATAGTGAAAGCGGGGGTTACACTGTGGGGGAGGGACATACAAAGCAACAAAGAAATAATCTTATAAATGCGTTACAAACAACATGCATGAAAGAAACAAAAACATTAAAATACATATTTGAGGGTTCGTTTTCCTAACATCACATTATCTGACTTTTTCCGCTTGACTCATACCTATACTAGATATTGCAAATAAAGGAAACCATGGGACCTATGTTTCTTTGGGCCTGGCTTACTTCACTTAATATAATTTTTTCCAAGCCTTTCCATTTCCTAACAAATGGGGAAATGTCATTCTTTCTGATGGAGGCATAGAATTCCATTGTGTATATATACCACATTTTCTTGATCCATTCATCTACTGAGGGGCATCTGGGTTGGTTCCATATCTTAGCTATGGTAAATAATGCTGCAATAAACATAGTTGTGCTGGTAGCTTTAGTGTGGTCTTTTTTGTAAACATTTGGGTAAATGCCCAAAAGTGGAATTGCTGGGTCATAGGGGAGTTCTATGTGAAGTCTTTTGAGGAACCTCCATACTGCTTTCCAAAGTGGTTGAACAAGTTTACATTCCCACCAACAATGAAGTAAGGTTCCTTTCTGTCCACATCCCCTTCAGCATCTGTTGTTGTTAGAGTTCTTGATTTTTGCTGTTCTAACTGGAGTGAGGTGATATCTCAATGTTGTTTTGATTTGCATTTCTTTTATGGCTAGGGATGTTGAACATTTCTTCATGTGTCTATTGGCCATCCTTCTTTCTTCTTTAGAGAAGTTTCTCTTTAAGTCTTTAGCCCATTTATTTATTGGGCAGTTGTTTCTTTGAGGATTTGTTGGGGACCTAAGTTTCTTTGGGCCTGGCTTACTTCACTTAATATAATTTTTTCCAAGTCTTTCCATTTCCTAACAAATGTGGCAATGTCATTCTTTCTGATGGAGGCGTAGAATTCCATTGTGTATATATACCACATTTTCTTGATCCATTCATCTACTGAGGGGCATCTGGGTTGGTTCCATATCTTAGCTATGGTAAATAATGCTGCAATAAACATAGTCATGCTGGTAGCTTTAGTGTGGTCTTTTTTGAGAACATTTGGGTAAATGCCCAAAATAGACATATATTTTACTATGAGAACCTTGATAGAGAGAAGCCAGCATTGATTATCTGCATGAGGGCTGGTGTGGAGAAGCGTTCTTTCCTAGCTTGATAAAGACCTAGACTCACATGGACTATTTATATCAAAAGAGAAAAATGTACGACACAAGGAGTAGAGGTAAAAAAGATGATAAGGGTAGAGTTGACTATTCTAGAAAGTATCACCTAAAGGAAAGACAGGGTTCTTTCTTCTCCTGAGACAGGATCACCAGGGAGGGCAAGAAAGAGGGACAGAGATTGTGGGGAGGGAGTCCATTCATCTCCTCTGCCTGTTTACCTGCTAAGACAGGAACAAATGATGATGAGCTCAGGGGGAGTGGTGAAGATCTGAGTTAACAAAGATTGATTGCAGTTACAAATTTCCAGGATATGGAGATGCCTAGTTCCCCCAGAGCTCTCAGTAATCTGAGGTGTGAACACTTGATTAGTGGGGACTGGCAAGGTGGAGGGAAAAGTACTGTTAGGAATGAATGTACTGGTGAGACGTGGGCACTACTGAGTGTGACATGGTTGGGGAGAAATCTCTGACATCTCTGTTCTCTATATGACTTGGGGTTATTGGCCTTCAGTGGGACCCAGTGAGCTCCCAGCCCAAGATTTAACATCTATGTCTCTGCGGTGTTCTTTGGAACCTCATGAGCTAAGCCCAAGCTTTAGCTGCTCCAAATTATATCTACCTATTTCTCTGGGGGTACTCTTCAAAAGAATTTCACAAATGTCACATGATCGTTTCAATTATGATATGCTGATACTTATTCCACACTATGTTTTGGTGTGATTCTTCTATTTTTCACACCTGGATGGAAAACTAATTGAATGCAACAAGTAGATCTTCTATGTCCCTTGTCTGTGGAGTCCATTCCATGTTCCATGTAGTTGCTGCTGGCACATGGTAGGACACTCAGTAACGTAAAATGGATCCCCTTTCTATGGAGATGTTTCAGTTACTAGTGGTTCAACTAAAGTGCTAAAACAACCATTAGTCATGGAAAATACTTGCTTGAAGACAAATTAATTCATTAAATAATTCAGTAAAGTTTGCTGACCATCTGCCTTGTGCTAAGCAGTATGCTAAACATTAGGAATGAGAAGATACCTTCCCTATGTCCCTTTATTCAGGGGCTTTATATTCATACAAAAGACACAGATACAAATGATGAATGTAGAATATATGACAGAAGATGGAAGCATAAAGAAAGGATATAGTTTCTGCATCTGGGGATCAGGGAAAGCATGGCAGAGGTGATGCTATTAAAGAAGCCACAAATAGAATTGCAGCAGACAGAAGAAGACAGAGCAGACTGAGCAAGGGGAAGCGCTTGTTGAGGATACAGAGACTGGAGAGCATTGAATTTGGGGAACATTGAAGGTGAAATTCTTTGGAGGCATGGCAAGTAGTCTCACCAAAAAGGTAGGTAGGTGTTGGGCTAACTACAGGGCTACGAATCTGTAAATTCTCACTTAAACCAGACAATAGCCAGGCAGCTAAGTTTGGGATTAAATCTAATATCTCATGATGATGGAGGGGCTCCAGGCTTTGAGGGGCAAATTGATAAATGCTGTTGATGAAATAGAAACCTACTCAAAGCTCAGGCATGGTGCTCAAGCAGACCATTGGTGAGTTAAAAACTAAGTAGTTGGGGATGGAGAGTTGAAATGACAAAAGAGATTGTGGCCGATATAGGTGGATGAGGAGGCCAAGAGAACACAGGGTCTAAAGATCTGGGTCAGCAATTTTCAGGTGGGATCCATATTAGTTGGCTTCTCGATAGAGGTGGACAGCCAGAAGGAAAAGGGAGAAAGGAGAAGGTGGGGGGGGGGGGCAAGAGCCACAGGGAGAACCTAGAGACTTTGCAAATCAGTGTCCTAGGATATCGCTGGGTATGGCAGAGCCCCAGTGATGACAGAGGGGAATGTTCAGACAGGACAAAACTGAAGCCATGGTCAGTCTTACAAACCTGCAGGACTCGGAGGTCATTGGGATCTGGTGGGAGAAGAGGTAGGCAGTAGTTCTCCTCACTTAGAAACTAATCTCATTACACGTAGAGGTAGGGAGATTACAGAGCCAAGTGCCTACTGGGCTGGGGTGGTGCTAGTCCGTACTTGCTTTGCTGGAGGCCGTGCAGTTTGGAAAAGAAATTTTTATAAAGCAATTTGCATACCCCCAGTTTATAAAAATGTTCAAACCACTTGACTCTGTAATTCTACATGTGGGAATTTGCCTTAAGGAAATAGTTCAAAAGAATGAGGCGTCTATGTTCCTTCATCCAAACATTAACAATTAATTAAGCCATTAATTAGACATTATGTATTTGTACTGCACATGTTCCAGGATCTCTGCTCGGCAAACAAGCATGCTTACTGTGGGGATGTTTATGAGACTAAAACATAGTGAACAACCTAAAGAATTTGAACTGCCACAGGGGTTTAACAGAGCAAGAGACAATCATGCACTAGGCTGTTTTGCTTCAATACTCAGGGATACCCAGTAGAAATCAGAATGGCCTGCCTGCTGCGGTGGGTTAGGCCACATTCACAGAACTGTGCTGTCTGAACTTGATTTCACAGAGTCCCTAAGAGTCAGAGTCAATGACAGTGAAGTGGGTATGATAGTGTTGCCACCTCATGGGGCTCCTGTTGAGACTAAATGAAGAAAAGATGTGCAAAGTGCTTGGCATACTTCCTAGCACATGAGTACTCAGTAAAAACCAAGCCAGCTGTTTTGGTTTGCTTGCTTTATGGTTTTTGTTAGTCCAGGGCTTGAACTCCTGGCTAGCACTCTACCATGTGAGCCATAGCTCCTCTTCTGGCTTTTTGGTGATTCATTGGAGGTAGGAGTCTCATGGACTTCCCCTGCCTGAGCTGGTTTTGAACTGTGATCCTCAGATCTCAGATTCCTGAGAAGCTAGATTACAGCTATGAGCCACCAGCATTCAACAAGCTGTGATTTCATCAAATATGGGAAAATGTGGGTCAATTGAAAGACACTGACAGAGGCTAACCAAAATTTTCACTCCTGGAAATATTATGAGTAATTTGTCTCCCAGGTTGTGTCTGCTATCCTTGCACTCAAATCTTTTCTTAATGAATATTTTTATTATGTTTAAGTAGTTGTACAAAGGAGTTGCCATTCCACAAATCACTTTTTTTTTGGGGTCCGGTTGTGGGGCCTGAACTCTGGGCCTGGGCGCTATCCCTCAACTCTTCAGCTCAAGGCTAGTGCTCTACCACTTGAGCCACAGCACCACCTCCGGCTTTTTTCTTTTTTCTTATGTGGCGCTGAGGAATCGAACCCAGGGCCTCAGGCATGCAAGGCAAGCACTCTACCACTGAGCCACCTTCCCAGCTCCAACAACTCACTTTGTGAATACAATGCATCTTGATCAACGTCACCCCTTTCCACATTCTCACCCACCCCTTCCCTCACTTTTCTTAATTTTTAGGACATGTATTGAGATTGTTTTGCCACTTAACAAATCAGTTTATGTATATAAATGCATCTTGCTCTCTGTCATCCCTTCAACATTTTCACTCCCTTTGATGCGCCCTTCCCCTTATTTTTCCTCAATTCCATGGTATATACAGTGAATTCTTAACTGCATTCTTCCTCCCCTTTCCTCTTTATTTTGCTAAATCTCTTCCCCTAACTCTATCAACCCCACCCCTGCTTGGATGTACCCCTCCCCTCCCATTTCTTGATACTTATTTCGTTTGGCTTTGCAAGTGACATAGAAAAATTCAGAAATGGGCCAAGCACTTTGACTTATCAGCTGATCTGAGGAAAGTCAGAACGATGGACAGGTTTCATTTTCTTTTTTCTTCCCAGCCGTGTTTGGTCAGCGCTTGGATGAAACTGTGGCCTATGAACAGAAGTTTGGCTCTCACCCGGTGCCCATCCTGGTAGAGAAGTGTGCAGAGTTCATTCTTGAACATGGTGTGAATGAAGAGGGCATCTTCCGTCTGCCTGGGCAGGACAACCTCGTTAAGCAACTGAGAGATGCTTTTGACGCTGGGGAGCGGCCCTCCTTTGACAGGTATGCTGTCCTTGCCTGAGGTGTGATATATATGCTGTCTCTTCTACCTCTCCCTGCTAGCTGAGCTACAGATGCACACAGACATATTCAGGAGTTCTGGCTCACAAAAGAAAAAGGTCTTTTGTTCTCACAGTTCTGAATTTGGGACCTGGAACCCAGCTAGGAGAGCTTAGGTAAGAGACAATGATCTGAACAGATTCAAGTGATGCTTCAAATATAAGGGAAGAGGCTGAAAGAGTAGGGAATACAGAATCTGAGACCCACCCTTTCTAGGAAAGCCTGGAAGAGAAGACTATACAGACAACGTGGTTAAGAATCTACTATATCCATGGCACTTAGGGTCTTCCTCTGTGTTCTAGAAGAATGAACATTTCAAATTAGTCTCCAAGACTATAGCACTCCCTGACTTACCTCAGTTCTGTGCCTTCTGTGGGGAGCATATATGACTGTGACAGCCTTGTGTTCTCCCAAGTCTCCTCTGTGGCGGCTGCCTACCCTCTTCTGGACATGTCAGGTGTAACGACACTTCCTTTCAACTCTTCTCCTCCTTCCTCCTCCTGCCACTTGGCAGGGCTTTCCCACTGGGTTGTGCTGAGCTGCTACACCCTCCACCCCTGTGCCTATTATGCAATGCCCATTCTGGGGTTACCTGCAGATACTTGTCCTACTGGCATCACATCCATTGCTCTTTCCAAATTACCAACCCACAAGGCAAGATTTAATATGATAAGCCTAAATTCCATTTCTTTTCAAACACTGAAGTCCCCCAAAGCTTATTTAGGACAGAGGGGAAAGCTGTAGACTTGAGTATTGGGCTTGTGTGGTCGTTGTCGGTGTTTCCCTTCTCCACCACCCTGCTTCTACCCCAGCATGGCCCATCTTTCCTCTGTAACATTTCTGAGGTCTATCTGTTTCTGTCTGTGCTCACTGCTATAGTCTCAGTTTGGAGCCTGCTCCTGGGCCCTAAATAAAGAGTAGATCTCATATCTTTTCCCCCATGACTCTCCAAGCCTCCTTCCCTTCCCCCTCTCTCCTGACCTGATCCTCACCATCTCCCACACACCACACACAGTTCAGATGAACATGATCCATGATTGGCCTCCCTCTCTGCTACCTCTAAGCCAGACTGGCTTTCTGAGAGTCAGTCTAACATGGGTCACTTTCCCTTCAGAGATATTTGTGCTGGTTTCATTGACCTCTTGTTTGGTTGTAGGGTTTGGAAACATTTACATCAGTTATAGACTCTTTTTTTTTTTTTTTTGCTGGTCCTGGGGCTTGAACTCAGGGCCCGGGCACTGTCCCTGAGCTTCTTTTGCGCAGGCTAGCACTCTACCATTGAGCCACTTCCACCTCTAGCTTTTTCCAATTATGTGGTACTGAGGAATCATACCCAGGGCTTCATGCTTGCTCGGCAAGCACTCTGCCACTGAGCCACATGTCCATCCCCATAGATATCTTTTAACCTCTTGAAACAATACATTTTAGAAATCACTGAGTGGCAGAGGGGGATTGGGAGGACAGAGCCCCTTTCTGATGTCCCCATCAGCAGGTCAGTGGATGCTTCCTTAGATCTTCTACATTGCCCAAATTGTGTGTTCCACCAGAAGAATCCCCCATTGGCTCACTAGTATCGAATCTACATGGGGACTCTTGTGTTGGAGATTCTAGCACAGGTGTGGAAAGTTCTTATTAGAGATAGAAATGTAAAGTTAGCATTTTCCTTATCAGTTCTGTGTTAGGCATGGGTATTTCCCATACCTATACTTCTGTGAGAAACAGGCCAAATGGATATTCCACATCATTAGCAGTCCTCTCCAAAGCAAGGGCCATCGGAGCCTTCTGAGGGGCCTAAGGTAACTTCGGGTGAATGAGTTGTTAAATTCAGAATCCACACAGTGCCTAGTGCTTGAATGTATACATCCATTTGAGGCTTTTCTGCTAGGTTGGAGGATAGCCAATTCAGGAAAAATGATGCTGGAAGCATCGAAAAGACTATCAGAATGACATCTGAGTCAGTCTTAATTTGGTGGGGCATAGATATCACATAAAAATGTGTAGAACCAACTGTAGAAGTTCCCTTGTGTTAAGAGAACTATGAAAACTTAGAACAGGGAACTCTTGACATGAGAGGTTGCTTCCGCCAAAAGAAATGAAGTTTATACTGAGATCCAATAACAAGAATGAGACGTTAGCCAGGTCATCAGTTGGCAATATCAGGCTGACAATGTGGAGGGTTCACAGTCCCAAGTGTGTGTGTGTGTGTGTGTCCGTCCGTCTGTCCTTTTATTATAATTCTGACCCATCTTATATTCATTTGTATCTTTGTATGTGGCTATAATCACTTTCTCTTTCTAGTGTTGAAGATTTTTATTGTCTTTAGTTTCTTCTGATCAAACTTATTATTTTTTTTAATGGATGGTATTTTTTTTTTTTTTACCAAGAATCCAGTTCTGACTTGTCATTTGTGTTCTTTTCCTCATCTCAATCCCTTGTTTCCTTTGTTCATTCTGTGTTTTCTCTGTGTTGGGGGCTGGTCCAGGCAGAGCATCAGTGAACAGAAAGCTGGAGGCAGAGCTACCAGATAGAGGCTGGAGCAGGATCCTGGGAAAAAAACCAAATGACCTTCTGAATAGGGCAGTTAAAGGATAAGAGGGGCTTCAAGGGTTTTGCATGAGTTTGGGGCTCCTATATTGAAGAGATTTTGGAAGTTAATTGGATGTGTGTTAGAATCCCTAGACTGGCTTGCTCATGGGGACATGAAGAGAATGCCACTCCTGCAGATTGTCAGCTGATTGTCTTTATGTCTATTCCTTGGGAACTTCCCATCATGTGTTGACAACTTTTCCCAGCTAGCTCTGTTCAGAGATATTTTTAGACAGCAATTCAGCAGGGTAGGACCTTTCAGAATCTCCATGTTAAGGGAACAGTTCCGCCCCAGATTTCCTGAGGGCAGCCATGGAGCGTAGGCAGGGATCTGTGCCAGCTCTGTGTTTTCTTTTAGAGGTAGAAAGTTCATAGGCTATGAAGGAGGGGCAGAGAATGGAGAGAACTGTCGAACAACAACTGGCTACCAAGAATAAAAACAAAATATCGTACACAAAGCTCAAGGCAGAGCTTTATAGACAAGTTCTGATGCTTTTCTTTCTCTTGGCCCAAATATCTCTCTTTTCCTTCTGCTGTCCAAACCTACCTCCTGTCCCTCCTCCCAGAGGAATATCATCCCAGTCGGCTTTCATTCCCCTTTGCTGAATGGTCCACTACAGACAGACAGATATATGGACCATAGAGCTTAAGAGCACAATAAGCCAAGCCATCTAGGTATGTGTAAACCCTCTGAGTTCCCATAGTGACTCAATTACCTGATGCACTTCTCAGAACATGTTCTCTTTGTTAAGCAGTATGTGAATGTACGTGGAGATTCAGATTTATTTTCTCTTATAATGCTGCAAAATAAATTCAGTTACCTCCAAGCCAGAGGTCAGCAAACTTTTGATAATGGGCCACATAGTAAATATTTAGATTTTTCAGGCTAGAGATCTTTTGCCACAGCTATGAGCAGTGTGTGCTCTTACATTTAGGAAGCATAGTAGAATTGCATAGATCAATGAGTATGTGGGGGTCTAAAACTTTATTGTGTTGAATTTCATAGAACTTCCACAAGCTGTGAGACAATTTTTAAAAGTATTTTTCCCTCGGCCATTTAAAAATGTTGAGAATCATTTTCCGTTTGCAAGCTACATAAATACAGGTGCTGGTCCAGCTCTACCTCTTAGCTGTGGCTTTTCAGACCCTGCTATGAGTTGGAGAAGCTGAACCACAAAGCCTTGCTTCTTTGCATCAACCAGATACTCATCTGAATGTTGGCTCAGTCCTTGTAATGAGGGACAGGACCTCCTTTCCTCCTCTCCAGGAAGACACACATGCCTTACGCTGTAACTCGCCACTTTTCAGATTTTATCTGGGGTGTTATTTTATCTGAGGAATCATCTATGGCTTCCCAGTTCTGGCTTGGGCATCACTTTCTTTTTTTTTTTTTTTATTGTAAAGCTACTGTACAGAGGGTTACAGTTACATGAGTGAGGTTATGAGTACACTTCCTCTTGAACATTGTTACCCCCTCCATTGTTTTCCCCCTACCATCCCCTCCCTCCCTCCCTTCCCCGAGGTTCTTTTTTTTTTTTTTTGATTGTGATTAAATGATTACATAATTTCAAAGTCACAAGTTCATTCTAACTTCCCTGGAGCAAATTGTCTACCACAGTCTGTAATATATAACAGTGTTCACATGTTATATACCATATTTGTGATCAGCAGCATGAGGATATTTAGTAGTGGTTCAACCAGATGAGCGGGAGTTCTTTGTTTCTTAAGTCCTGTTAGTTTTGTCGTATCACCTAACCTTTTGGATTTAGCATCCACTTATGAGGGAGACCATGTACCGTTTGTCTCTTCGTTCTTGGCTTACCTTGCTCAACATGATTCCTTCTAGCTCCATCCATTTCCCTGCAAATGCCATTATTTTGTCATTTCTAATGGCTGCATAATATTCCATTGTGTATAGATACCACAATTTTTGGATCCATTCATCTGTGGTGGGGCACCTAGGTTGTTTCCATATCCTAGCTATTGCGAACAGTGCTGCAATAAACATGGAGGTGCACGTGTCCTTGTATATTGGTTCCTGTTGTTCAGGGTAGATGCCTAGAAGTGGTATGACTGGGTCGTAAGGGAGGTCAATCTTTAGCTTTCTAAGGACCCTCCAGACTGCTTTCCAAAGTGGTTGTATAAGTGTACATTCCCACCAGCAGTGTAATAGGGTTCCTCTTTCTCCACATCCCCTCCAGCATTTGTCGTTGGCTGATTTGTGGATGTGGGACATTCTGACTGGGGTAAGGTGGTATCTCAGGGTTGTCTTTATTTGCATTTCCTTCACCACCAGGGATGATGAACATTTCCTCATGTGTTTCTTTGCCATTTTTATTTCTTCATTTGAGAAGTCCCTCTTTAGTTCCCTTGCCCATTTAGTAATTGGTTTGTTAGGTTTGGGAGGGATTAGTTTCTTGAGTTCCCTGTATATACAGGATGTTAACCCCTTGTCTGATATATTGCTGGTAAATATTTTTTCCCAATTAGTTGGTTGTCTTTCTAGCTTAGTTGCGATAGATTTAGCTGTGCAGAAGCTTTTTATTTTAAGGTAGTCCCATTTGTCGAGTCTCTCTCCAACTTGTTGTGACCCTGGGACTCTGTTCAGGAAGTTCCTTCCTGTGCCTATTAGTTCAAGTGTCTCTCCTACTCTGTCCTGCAGTAGTTTCAGAGATTCAGGTTTAATGTTAAGGTCTTTAATCCATTTTGAGTTGATGTTGGTGCATGGTGATAGGCTGGGGTCCACTTTTAGTTTTCTGCATGTGGCTGCCCAGTTTTCCCAGCACCAGCGGTTGAAGAGGCTGTGTTTCTTCCATTGTATGTCTTTGGCTCCTTTGTCGAATATCAGCTGGCTGTAGGCCTGTGGATTTATATCTGGATCTTCTATTCTGTTCCATTGGTCTTCGGGTCTGTTTTTGTGCCAGTACCATGCTGTCTTTGTGATTATAGCTCTGTAGTAGAGTTTGAAGTTCGGCATGGATAGCCCTCCCATATTGTCTTTATCCCCTAGAATTGTTTTGGCTATTCTAGGTCTTTTGTTGTTCCATATAAATTTTTGGACTGTTTTCTGTATTTCAGTGATGTACGTCATTGGGATTTTAATAGGAATTGCATTGAATTTGTATATTAGTTTTGGAAGTATCACCATCTTTACTATATTAAGTCGGCCTATCCAGGAGCATGGGAGGTCTTTCCATTTCCTAGTGTCTTCTGCAATTTCTTTCTTTAACTTTTTATAGTTCTCATTAAATAGTTCTTTTACATCTTTGGTTAGGTTAATTCCTAAATATTTTATTTTTTGGGAGGTTATTGTGAATGGGGTTGCTCCCTTTATTTCCCTCTCTTCCTGTGCGTTATCAGTGTATAGGAAGGCAACTGATTTTTGTGGGTTTATTTTGTATCCTGCTATTTTGCCGAAGTGACTTATGATTTCTAAAAGTTTGGGGATGGAGTTTTTGGGATCGTGGAGGTATAGTATCATGTCGTCTGCAAAAAGGGATAGTTTCACTTCTTCTTTCCCTATGCGGATCCCTTTAATGTCTTTTTCTTGCCTTATTGCCCTGGCTAAGGGTTCTAGGACTATGTTGAAGAGGAGTGGAGACAGTGGACATCCTTGCCTTGTTCCTGTTTTTAGGAGGATTGGTTGTAGCTTTTCCCCATTAAGTATAATATTGGCTATTGGTCTGTCATAAATGGCTTTTATTGTTTTTAGAAATGTTCCTTCTATTCCTATTTTCTCCAGAGCTTTTAGCATGAATGAATGTTGAATTTTATCAAAGGCCTTTTCTGCATCTGTGGCGATAATCATGTGATTCTTGACCTTGGCTCTGTTGATATGCTGGATTACATTTATTGACTTACGTATGTTAAACCATCCCTGTGTCTCTGGGATGAAGCCTACCTGATCATAGTGTATTATTTTTTTATGTGTTTCTGGATTCTGTTAGGTAGAATCTTGTTAAGGATCTTTGCATCTGTGTTCATCAAGGAGATTGGCCTGTAATTCTCCTTTTTGGCTGGGTCTTTGCCTGGTTTGGGGATGAGTGTGATATTGGCTTCGTAGAATGAGTTTGGGATAGCTCCCTCCTTCTCTGTTTCTCTGAAGAGCTTGAGGAGTATGGGTATTAGTTCTTCTTTAAAGGTCTTATAGAATTCTGCTGTGAATCCATCTGGTCCTGGGCTTTTTTTTGTTGGAAGACTTTTGATAGCTTCCTGTATCTCATTATAGGATATTGGCTTATTTAATTGGTTAACTTCTTCTTTGCTCAGTTTGGGTAACTTGTATTTCTCTAAAAATGCATCCATTTCCGCCAGATTTTCTTCCTTTAGAGAGTATAGCTTTTGAAAGTAGTCTGTTAGAATTGTTTGGATATCTTGGGTACGTGTTGTGATGTTTCCCGTGGCATCCCTAATCCTATTAATATGGGTTTCCTCTCTTCTTTTTTTAATTAATCTTGCCAACGGGCCATCAATTTTGTTTATTTTTTCAAAGAACCAGCTTTTTGTTTGGTTTATTTTGGTTATGGTTTTCTGATTTTCTAATTGGTTAATCTCTGCTCTCAATTTGGTTATCTGGCTTCGTCTAGTAGCTTTAGGTCCCATTTTTTCTTGTTTTTCTAGCTGTTTTAGTTGCAACATGAGATTATTTACTTGGTCTGTCTCCATTCTCTTGATGTGGGCACTGAGGGCAATAAATTTGCCCCTCAGGACTGCTTTTGCTGTGTCCCACAAGTTTCTTTGTGAGGTGTTTTCATTTTCATTGAGTTCTAGGAAATGCTTTATTTCTTCTCTGATCTCTTCTGTTACCCAGGCCTTGTTAAGGAGTGTGCTGTTCAATTTCCATGTATTAGAGAAATTTCTGCGGTATGCTTTGTTATTGAGAGCTAGCTTGATTCCAGTGTGGTCAGATAGGATACAGGGGATTATGTCGATCCCTTTGTATTTGCTTAAGTTCCTTGAATGAACTATGATATGGTCTATTTTGGAGAAAGTTCCATGAGCTGCTGAGAAGAATGTGTACTGTGTTGTTTTAGGGTGAAATACTCGGTAGATGTCAGTTAATTCCGCTTGAAGTATGGCCTCACTTAATTCGGTAGCTTCTTTGCCAATTCTCTGGTTGGTAGACCTGTCCTTTGGTGAGAGTGGCGTGTTAAAGTCTCCTAGTATTATCGTATTGGGATCTATTTTATTCTGTAAGTTTGAGAGCATTTGTTTAACATATCTGGGTGCACCAATACTTGGGGCATATAAGTTGATGATGGTTATATCCTCCTCTTGGATTGTTCCCTTTATTAATATGTAGTGTCCGTCCTTGTCTTTCTGTACTGATTTTAATGAAAAGTTTATTTTGTCAGATATCAGGATAGCTACACCTGCTTTCTTATTGGGGGAATTTGATTGGTAGATCCTTTTCCACCCCTTCACTCTGAGTTTGTTTGTATGTTTGGCTGAGAGGTGGGTCTCCTGAAGGCAACAGATGGATGGGTCTTGTTTTCTGATCCAGTCCTCAGTTCGTTTTCTTTTAATTGGCGAATTCAGCCCATTTATATTAAGAGAAAGTATAGAGAGATGCATTGTTGTCCCTGCCATTCCGTTTTCCTAAGTTTTTCTTCTTTCCTTTCCTCCTGTGCTTGCTCAGTTAGACTTTGAGTAATGCCTGTTTGGGGCAGGTCCCAGTTCCTGGTTGCTTTCTTCAGGTTGTGTCCCCCCTCTTAGAATTCTTTGTAATGCTGGCTTAATGTTTATTATTCATTTAGTTTTTCTTTGCTATTAAAAGTTTTCAGTTCTCCATCGAATGTGAATGCTAGCTTTGCCGGGTATATCAGTCTGGGTTGGCAGTTATTGGCTCTCAGGGCTCGTATGGTGCTTTCCCAGGCTTTTCTTGCATTCATTGTTTGTGTGGAGAGATCTGCAGTGATTCTAATTTTTTTCCCGTTGTAGTATAGCTCCTTCTTCATTTTTGCTGCATGCAGGATTGTTTCCTTATTATTCAGATCCATCATTGTTACTATTATGTGCCTAGAAGTGTTTCTCCTGGGATCTTGCTTGTTGGGTGTTCGATAAGCTTTTGTGATGTAGTTAAGATGGTCGTTTTTGAGGTGGGGAAAATTTTCATTGACTATCTTGTTAAATAGGTGTTGCATTCCCTTGCTCTGGAATTCCTCACCTTCGTCCACTCCGATTATGCGAAAGTTAAATTTTTTAGCATTATCTGCTTGCTCTTGAATTTCCCTTTGGTTTAATTTGAGTGATTTTTCCATATCTGTCACTTTTTGGTCCAGTTGGTGTATTCTGTCTTCTGTATCTGACACTCTACCTTCCATTTCATTCACTCTGTTGACCGTGGCTTCTATTGTGGTTTGCATGGTGGAAATGGATCCCTTTATGGATTCAATGTTGGTTCTCAGAGTACTGATCTCACCTCTCAATGAGGTGAGATCAGTATGCATTACCTCTAATTTGGCGTTTATCTCACTTCTTACTGAGGTTTGTGCAGCTTCTATTTTTGCATCCAATTTTTGTTTGATATCCTGTATATCTTTTGATAGTTCATCCTTGTGCTCTTTCAATTTCTGATCCATTTCTCGCTTTATTTCTTGAGTCATTGCCTCCAGCAACCCTTGGATGTAGTTTTTGTCTTCCATTCCTGCTTTGCTCCCACTGGGGCTCTCCCCTGCGTGGCTGCTGGCTTTTGAGGTGAGCTTGCTGTCCTGGGTAGTGGTAAACCTTGTGATTTTTCTCTGTGATTTTCGCATGGGGGTTCAGGAGACTGCTCTTCAATCTTGTTTTGGTGTGTCTGTCTTTGCTTGGTTGCTGATTCTGTATTGGTAGAGAGAGTCTGTGCCTGATCTGGATTCTGTTGGGAGCCTATTTCCAGCTGCTATTCACTTAGGATTCTCAGCTCTCTGCTGTAGCAATTCCCGCCTTTGGAAGGGTTGAGCAGCCTAGACTGCTTGTGTTTGCTCCTGCGGGTGCTCTTGGGAAGATCAGATGCTCTGGATGCACTCTCCCAAATACTGGAGTCTGCTATGGGCTCCTGATGTGTTTTTGTTTGTTTGTTTTGGGCTGGTTGTGGGCTTGAACTCTAGGTTTGGGTGCTGTCCCTCAGCTCTTCAGCTCAGGGCTGGCACCCTACCATTTGAGCCACAGCCCCACTTCTGACCCTTTTTGCTTTGTTCAGGCGCCGGTCCCCTGGCCTGGTTCCGGCCCCAGCCTGGAGCGCGCTCGTTAGGCCTGTGCTAATGTGTATACCACCTTGGTTATGCAGCCTGGAGGACACAGTTCAAATTTCTTCTACTGTTGGTAGTCTTGACCCAGGGGCACTGTTCCTGGCTTGAGCATTTAAGCTCCCTTCCAGGGGCGCTCTTGCTCTGGCCTGGCCAGCAGGGTGTGCTCCACCGGCTGGTGGAGCTCTCCAACAGTTCCCAGTTTTAGTGGGTCCTGTGGTCCGGGTGTTGGGGTAGGGAGTCTAGGTCAGGGTCTGGGGATTCCCTCCAGCTCTGGTCTCCCTTGAGGGATTCACTGTCCCCTATTGGGTACTCACCCTGTAGGTCGTCAGTTGTTGTTGCAGTCCGTCAGTTGTTGTTGCAATCCGAGTTCAGTTGGGGTGGTTGCGGGCTGGGTTGGGCGGCCCCCCGCCGGGTCGTTGCGATCGCGATTGGGCGGGTGGTCTGCGGACAGGTCCCTTTGTGGCGCTGCTGGTGCCGGGCGGCTTTGGCGGGATGGAGCCTCTCCGCTCCGGTGGAGAGTGATGGGTGGGGTGGGATCCTCGTGGAGACTCCCGGCTGGTAGGTTTCTCTGTTCCTGGCGATCTGCTGTTCTGCAATCCGGTACCTGGTGATCTGCAAGCAGCCCCCTGTGTCTCTGTGGCTCCGGCAGCCCCCCGCCGGGCCGGCTGGCCGGCGGCTTGGCGCACTGCCGTGCGGCCAGTAAAGGTTGGGGGAGGGGTCTTCGCTCTTCTCTGTTCTGAAATTCTTCTTTTCCTCTCTTTCTTTTTTTTGTTATTTTCCACCTCTGGTTTTTCTCTGAGTGTTCGTCTTTTTGTTGTTGTCGGTCTCTTGGGGAGATTAAAGGTTGGAACTTGAACTCTCTTTTTGGTTGGAGAGAGCTGTGGCGATTCCCTACTGCCCCGTCGCCATCTTGGTCCCCCCTCTCCTTGGGCATCACTTTCTACACATCTATCCAATGCACTTTCCATACCAGACAGAGTCTCATACCATGGCACCAGCCACACAATTTTGTAAGGATTTGATAACACTTGTGTCCCCTCTGTGGCCTGATGAAGCCAAAGGTCCCCAAATGTCCCTTGGGATTTACTACTGAAATCCCAGTGCTGTCCAAAAGCAAAACAATGGTACTAAAAAAATGTAGCAATGAAAACTACACTGCCTACTGATTGAATGAATTATGGGGAAAATACATGACTGGATCTCATTCATTATAAGCGCAGTGGGAGATTAAAGATAGAGGTGCATTAAGGATATAAAGAGGTTAACACGTAAACATCACAGACTAATTTGACAGTGCTGTGAGGTACTGAGTGACTTAAAGAAAGTAGAAAGCAACAAAGACCAAAATAGTCAAAAGAGGTTTCATGGGAAAGTGGGCCTTGACTTTACCTTTAAGAAAATGGGTTGGGGGCTGGGAAGGTGGCTCAGTGGTAGAGCGCTTGCCTTGCATGCCTGAGGCCCTGGGTTCAATTCCTCAGCACCACATAAGCAAAAAGAAAAAAGCCAGAAGTGGCGTTGTGGCTCAAGTGATAGAGCGCTAGCCTTGAGCTGAAGAGCTAAGGGACAGCGCCCAGGCCCAGAGTTCAAGCCCCACGACCGGACCCCCCCCCCCAAAACAAAAGAAAAAGAAAAGAAAATGGGTTGGAAGATGCAGAGAAAGAAGTGTGCAGGGTTGTTGCACTAAAAGTACAAATTAGCAAAAAAATGTTTGGCTGTGATGGCACTCAACCAAAACTGTCCTCTGGAGCCCATGGTTCAACGGAGTAGACTATGTAGCAGGTGGAAGAGAAGAGAGTTATGGAATTTCCTGTTCAAAGTATGTTGCTTATTTTCTTCCAGAGACACAGATGTGCACACCGTGGCCTCGCTGTTCAAACTCTACCTCCGAGACCTCCCAGAGCCAGTGGTTCCTTGGAGCCAGTATGAGGGGTTCCTACTCTGTGGGCAGCTCATGAATGCAGATGAGGCAAAGGTTAGTGTCTCCTTATTTAGTTGTTCTGCTTTAGAAGAAAGCAGCTGGTTTCAGAATACTATTGTGGTAGGTGACAATGGGTCAGGGATCCCTATGCACTTTGGTGAGATTCTTTATCTGGGACTTACCAGCAAAAGATGGTAGGTGGTGCTGATGGTGGTGACCAGACTCCATACTTCATGAGATGTCATAATCCAGCAAAGAAAAGGATTCTTGAAGGGATAGCTGGGGTTAGGATAGATGGAGAGGAGAATGATGGAAGGTGACACTGATCAAGATTCATTGTACTCATAAATGGACATATTGAACTGAAACTCCTTTGTATAATTAGTTAAAGATGATTTAAAATAAATTTAATAAAATAAAAAAGGAAAGGAATGGAATGGATCTTAATCACTTATGTCAGACTCACTTAAAAAATAATAGTAGAACTGGAGTTGGGCACCTATGGCTTAGTCCTATAATCCTGGCCACTCAGGAGGCTGAGATTTGAGAATCATGGTTTGAAAAGCCAGCCAGACAAGAAAGTCCATGAGACTCTTATTTTCAATTAACCAGAAAAGTCAGGAAGTTGAGTTGTCGCTCAAGTAGTAGAGCATTAGCCTTGAGCACAAAAGCTCAGGGACAATGTTCATGCTTAGAGTTCAAGCTTGGGGACCAGCGATGATAGATAGATAGATAGATGGATGGATGGATGGATGGATGGATGGATGGATGGATGGATAGATAGATAGATCTGGATGCTATTGGCTGATGTCTATAATCCTAGCTACTAAGGAGGCTGGGATCTGAGGAATGTGGTTTGAAACCAGCCTAGGTAGGAAAGTTTGTGAGACTCTGATCTCCACTTATCCACCCCCTCAAAAGCTGAAAGTAGAGCTGTGGTTCAAATGGTAGAACGACAAAAATTAAAATGAAATGATGGAAAAGGTACTGTGGTCTTGATGAGACCCACAGGGATACAAGGCCAAGCTGGCCAAGCTGGAGGGCAGCTCCAGTTCTGTGATGGACATGGATGTCACATGTGGTTGCTCAAGGAATGCATGTGCCCTAGAGAGGACATACAGGGAACTGTTCTTCGATCTTTTTCAGCTACTGTTGCTCATGGGTCAATAATCTCTGTCTGTAATATCATGCCTGAGAGTGCAAGCACTTAACAACTAGAGAACTAACAACTGATGGTAACACCTTCATGATGTGTGTGTGTGTGTGGGTGTGTGTGCGTGTGCATGTGTGTGTGTAGGTGTGTGTGTGCACACGCTGGAGCTTGAACTCAGGTCTAGGAATTGTCCCTTAGCTTTTTCACTCAAGGCTGTCACTCTATCACTTGAGTCATCTCTACTTTCAGCTTTTTGGTGGTTAAGAGTCTCACAAACTTTTCCACCTATGTTGGCTTTGAACTACGAACCTCAGATATCAGACTCTGAGTAGCTAAGATTATAGGCATGAGCCACCAGTACCCACCTTTTAATTGAGATTTTTAACACCAAGGCCCATAAATATATTTATGCCATTTTGCTATTATAACTAAGTGCAGTTTTGTTGTTGTTGGTCCTGGCAGTGTCACAAACTCTCTCTAGCAAGCTGGTATACAGCAAAACCTGTGATCGTTACCACTTAGATTTAACTTTGATTTTGCCATTTGACATAATGAAATTAAACTTATTTAGTTAGACCAATTGAACTCCCTTCAATGATGGAACTGTTGTATATCTGCAATGTCTAATGTGATCACCACCAGCCATATATGGCTATTGGGCACTCGGAATGTGGCTCATGAACCTGAAGAAGCAAAGTTGTACCTTTATTTAATTTTAATTTATTTCAGTTTTAATAACTGTTGTATTAGACAGCACAGCAACAACTTAATCTAATTCTCATATCCACTGTGATATGAGTTGTTAGGTGACCAAGGAAGGTAACACACTCGAGTGACGTTAGTTGCATAGCTTGCTTCACAGACTACATAAAAGTACATATGAAAAGATAAATAGTGCCTATCTCTCCTGTGAGAAAACACAGATGAAAGCATCTGTATCTTGAGTAACAGTAGGAAACATTATGATTTGAGTAGGTCCTGGCACAAGAAATAAGGCAATCTTACATTTGGAATTAGAACAGAAAGAGAACAGTAATGGTATCTAAGATGTTACAGTTATAAACAAAAATCAGATCACATAATCTGATAGAAGACACTTTATATAGGAGTTGTAAATTTTTTAGGGGAGGAAAAAGAAGAAGGAAAAGTCTTCATTAATACAGATGTATCAGTTCACTTTTGTGAAAGCAGCAACACATTAGAGAATAAGGCTTAAAATTCAGCTGCAAAGGCAGATATTCATCTCACCCCTCCATTCTGGGGAAAGAAAAGGAGACACTGAGATCCTTTTGGCAATATTCCTTCCCCACGCTTTCCCATGAGAGACCTGCTTCTTCCAATGTCTCCTAGCCTCCACCTACTTGAGATTATTTATTTATTTTTTTATTTTTTGGGTCCGGTCGTGGGGCCTGAACTCTGGGCTTGGGCGCTGTCCCTCAGCTCTTCAGCTCAAGGCTAGCGCTCTACCACTTGAGCCATAGTGCCATTTCCGGCTTTTTTCTTTTTGCTTATGTGGTGCTGAGGAATCGAACCCAGGTCCTCGAGCATGCAAGGCAAGCGCTCTACCACTGAGCCACCTTCCCAGCCCCTACTTGAGGTCTTTGACAGTCTGATATGTTCCCCTCTAGAAAAATCTGGCAGTGATGGTCTCTGGAAGGAGTGAGACATAGCAACTTTTGCAAAGAATCCATTGTCTCAGAAGAAGAGACTTCTCACCACACTTCTCTCCAGCACTCTCTCTCGGCTAGAGAGATTACATCACAGGAGTAGGGATGGGATGTGAGTGAATGAGATTTCAGGGCATGTTTTCATCATCATGGCAGCTCATTGGTGTCCAGGGAGTGCTGGGCTCTAAAGAATGCCTGTAGTACTCTCACAAGCAGGATAGTATAGATGGTGATTTCAGACCCAACAGGCAGCTGTGGATGAAAAGAGCAAAGAGTTCCCTGTCGCCTGCATTCCTTGAATGAGGAGACCTGACACTCAAAGCCACTGCAGAACTTTCCTCTCTCTTCCCACTGGGCCAATTCAGCCCTGTGGCCCAGCAGAACTCAGCAAGGCCACAGTGCTTGGAAATATTCACAAAGAATCTTCCTTTCCTCATGACTTTCTAAAAAATTCATTTTTATTTTCTTTAGGTAGTTATCCTCACAACTTTGAAAGTGATTCTTAGATAATTGATTGTCATCTAGTTCTTGTTGGATCATTGCATTTTTGCATTAATTAACCCAGGGTTTGAGAATGTAGATTGTCAGAGAATCTGTGCCTTAGAGAAGCTCAAGTTTGAGAGTAGGGTGGATAGTTTAATTACAAAGTCTGAAAACTATAGTATATAAAAGCTGAGACCAGGGCTGGGAAGGTGGAAGTGGTAGATCGCTTGCCTTGCATGCATGAGGCCCTGGGTTCGATTCCTCAGCACCACATAAGCAAAAAGAAAAAAGCCAGAAGTGGTGCTGTGGCTCAAGTGGTAGAGCGCTAGCCTTGAGCTGAAGAGCTGAGGGACAGCACCCAGGCCCAGAATTCAGGCCCCACGACCAGACCTCCCCCCCCCCAAAAAAAAAGCTGAGACCCTCTTTATACTATTTCTTGCAACTTTCTGAGAAGCTATCATATTTTACATGTTTGTATAATTTGTTGTTGTTTGTTTTTGTTTTATTGTTTGCGGTGGGGCTTGAGCTCAGGGCCTGGATGCTGTCCTTGCACTCTTTTGCTTGAGGCTAGCACTCTACAACTTTGGCCATAGTGCCTCTTCTGGTTTTCTGGTGATTAATTAGAGATAACAGTCTAATGAACTTTACTTCCCAGTCTGACTTTGAACTGTAATCTGCAGATCTCAGCCTTCTCAGTAAATAGGATTATAGGTGTGAGACACCAACTCCCAGCAATATATATGTGTATTTTTTTGTGTATTTTAAACTCACAAATCTGTAGGAATAGGGTGCTGGCCAATGTGTTGTATTCATATAGATTTACCAATTCTATTCCCAGTTCCCCTTCCTGGTGAATAACAACAGCTCTTAATATTATCAAAAATCTCTTCCCAGGCTCAACAGGAGTTGATAAAGCAGCTCTCCAACCTTCCTCGTGACAACTATAGTCTCCTGAGCTACATCTGCAGGTGAGATGCCACATCAGGAAACATTCACTGGGTAGAAGAAGAAAGAAAGACTCTCTCTGAGATAGCAGATTCCGGTCTAGGACTTTGAAAATTCATCTCTACACACATAGTATTGAGAAAGCTTTCTGTTTCCACAAGATAATTTCAAGACTCACTCATAACCTGATTGACACACAAAATGAAACACACCCCTTCTCAGTGCTGTAATCCTGGAATATGCAAGGCACTCCAGATTCCTTATATCTCTGGTCTTTCTCACTGGAGACCAACCTAATGCTTTGAATGAATTGATTTTGAGCTACCCTTTCTGGGACAATCTCTGTGCTGTCCCTGGAGAAACACCTAACAGACAGATTGACATAGGTCAGCTGGACTGGGAACCTGGGTCTTCCTCTCACACTGTCTTCAATTTTGTCTTTCATTTTTTTGAAAGAATAGTGACATATAGTTCCCAAATTAGAACAGTAGTTTTTGACCTGATTTGAAAACTAGGAAGATACAGCAAATCATAAACAAGAAATAAACATCAACTTCAACCCCTAGTCCAGCAATGATACCTGAATTCTTGAACATATGTCCTTCTAAATGCTTTTCAAACATAACTATAAAGTTGGTAGAGCATTTTGCTGAATTGGAATAAAAGCAAGATCAGCCTTTGTGTGTGTGTGTGTGTGTGTGTGTGTGTGTGTGTGTGTGTGTGTGTGCGTGCATGTGTGTGTCCTTTTTTTGGCTACTGTTATATTGTGAGCATTTCCCTGTGTCATAAAATAAGATTATATTTGGCTTCATAATTTTTCATCATTTTGATGTGATGATTTATTTCACTAACATTTTCTCCATATTTGGAGTTTACATTGCTTCAATCTATCCATTTTTTACATCTTTTGAAAAATATCTAGAAATTCTCTTTCAGTTTCTTTAACAGTGAATTTGAGAGATTCACGTCTCCAGTGAATTTTTAGTTACTGAGCACCTGCTGAGAGTTAGAGATACTTGTTACTCTAACTGAAGCATAGAGCAAAGAGGCCTTATCTCTAAGACTTCTCACTGATAACTTACTCCTCTCTGAAGACAAGATGCCTATAAACTCCTATATAAAAATATGCATATATATGGAGGCACTATACCTATAAAGTCTTTCAAAGTCAGGATCTAGGGGCACTCAAATACCAATTTTAGTTCTTCTAGTCACCTCTTAGTTCCCTGAACTGGATCTAGATACCTGCTTGTCTGATTCTCCAAACTCAGTCACTGACGTGCCTTCAGCAGCTTGGTAACCTGTATCGTTTCTCTTCCCTCCTTGGTCTTAGATTTTCCAAATGAAATATAAACTCCTGTGGGCAGAACAGTCCAGTTCGACTCTCCAAATGGGAGGGAAAAAAATTGGAATCCAATAAATACACCATTTGTACCTGGAAGTGCTTTCTTCTGGCAACTTCCTGTTTTCTATAAGGGATTTCTTGGCTAACCACAGGTTTCTACATGAAATCCAGCTGAACTGCGCTGTTAACAAGATGAGTGTGGACAATCTGGCTACCGTGATTGGTGTGAACCTCATCAGGTCAAAGGTTGAAGACCCTGCTGTGATTATGAGAGGTAAATAGGCTGGTTCGCGATGATGAACAGAAAAAGTAACAGTGACAACACTGCCCCTTGTGTTCATGCACTGCTCTGCAGTTTTCAGTCTGTATTTCATTTTCAGCTGATTATCTCCACCGCATAACTAGTCTTATGAGATGAAATTTATGGGTCAAGGATTTTTCTAGTGATCACAGAACACAGTAATCTTACTCTAAAATAGTTACTGAGTGTTTCCTAGTCTTTTATTATTACTGGTAGGTATCTTTAATGAGATAGAGCCCAGAAGATCTCAGAAAAATGTCTCCATTTCCCCCCCCCCCCTGTTAAATGGCCTATTTACCTGATCAAGAGGTTATATGGTACAGTGTAGACTGAGAATAATCTTAACAACTTTTTCATTAGCATCACTTCTGTACCCTTCCTCTCTTCCAGCCTTCTCATCATAATCTACTAAACAACTAGGAAGGGTCCTATAAGGGGATAAAATGAAATCTTTTGGAGTGTGTAGGGCCAAGTCTGCAGCCATCTCATTAAGTTCAACCCTGGAGAGCTATCTGCCTCCTATCTCTGGTCTAGCATAATACATCTTTTGCCTCTTTCCATCAGGAACTCCACAGATCCAAAGAGTGATGACAATGATGATCAGAGACCATGAAGTCCTTTTTCCCAAGTCCAAGGATGCACCACTGTCTCCCCCTGTCCAGAAAAATGATCCCAAGAAACCACCAGTGCCACGAAGTTCTGTAGGCTGGGATGCTACTGAAGACTCTCCAGTTTCCAGGACAGAAAGTGTCACTAACACAGTAAGACTCACAGAACTTTCCTGCCCCCTTTAGTCAGGTCATTCCACATAAGGCTACTCTGGGCTGGCAACTTGGGGAGTTATGGGTGATACTATGAGAGTGGGCATAGCTGGTACAGACCTATTCAAACATATCTTGGAAGCCCAGTCTCTTTCAAAATTTAGTCTCTGTCAGAAATGCTCTGGAGGTGAGATTAGTGGCATGCCAATTGTTCAAAGACTGACTAATGGGGTTTTCTCTGAAACCCTATGAGAGAGACCTCTCAGGCATGGTCTAGGGAAGTTCAGTGGAAGGAAATAGATAAAGCATTGCAGATACTTTGGTGAGAGTTGTTGAAAACTCTGGGTGGAAGTCCAGAGAGGACTGGTTTCCTGCTGAAACCCTGAAACGTGATTTCTTTCTCAGAGTTATGTGATGTGTTCGTGTAGTATTTCTCATTCCCTGATAAGCTTTCTCGGCAATGTCAGCCCCTCATTTGTACAGAAGGCTTGGAACTCACGTTCCCAATGTCCCCAAACTCTGCAGATTCCAAAATGTAGACAACTTGAGTGCAATAATTTGCAAAGGTCAAATACTTATATGTATTCATAGGAATTTTTTTTAAAGTAAAGAATGTGAACTTTGTATAGAAGCTTAATTTGTCATGTGTGGCCAAGGAATGTGTTCAGTGTTTCTGGTCAACTAGATAAGTTACCTACAGTGCTCTTGAAGATGGGAGTAAAAGGTAGTAGTTTTAGAGATAATAGTTTTTCTTAGTTGATGCTTATCTAGGTATATTTTACTAACTGTTCAAAATGAAACTGCAATTTAGAAAAGCCTGTTCTTTATGTAATGAAATCACACACACACACACACACACACACACACACACACACACACACACACACACACACACACACACATACACTCATACACACACACTCATATACACATGCAAAGTCCTTGCTATGCTCATTTAATAGATGTCTGTTATTCATTGTTTTTTTATGGGCACCCATTGTGCTGGGAAATTTAAATGTATCACCTCTAGAGTCTTCCCCATAAATGACACCCTTATCTACATTCTTTGAGAATCCAAAATCAGGGAGGTTGACCAGTTGTCCCAAGATAGCAGCACTACAGTTCTTTAGGCAAGATTTAAGTCTAGTTCCTTCTTTAGGGATCCAGATGCTTATGACAGGGAAGAAGTAGGCTGTTATTGCTGAAACAGGTAATGAATTGGAAGGCAGAAAGAGAGCTTGAGCCCCCTGTTTTTCCCATTTTATGTTTTAAGTTCATTTTTATCCTCTTTGGTGTTTTTTGCCTTTACAATTTACTCTTTAAAGTAGTATATTCACTTGGTTCAAAACCCCCAAAAGATAGAAAATAGGCTACCCTCAATTCTGTTCTCATATTCTCACACACAGTATCCATCCTTGTTGCCTGCCTTTAGAAGTTTCTTATCCTTCTAGTGTTTCTTTATGCAAATATAATTGTTCCCTTACTTCCCTGTTTACACAAATATACTAGTTTTCTCTCTTTCTGTGTATCTGTCTCTTACTTTTTTACTCTTGCCTTCTCTACTCTGAATCTTGCTGTAGGGGACAGGAAGTATTGGCATATGAATTCAGAGTTTTGTGCTTATATTTTGGTACTCTACCACTTGATCTGTTCTCCCCATCTAGCACTTGAATCTTGAATATTTTTAAATGTAACAATCTATCTTGGAGAGTTTTTCCATATCTATGCATAAATAGCCTACCCGTGTAACTTCATTTTTGGCCTGTATGTATATAGTGTTCCATTGTTTTCCTGTACCATAATTATTTTCAGTCCTACACAAGGCTTCAATATGTATGCAGGTAGATAAATTTCTGGGATAAATTCCCAGAAATGGGATTGCTGGGTCAGATAAGTAGACTTGAATATGTAATTTTAATGATAAATATTGAAAGAGTTTGTGCTATCTTGTACTTCCATAAGAAAGCAATGTATGAAATAATGTTTCCCTGCAATATCACAACAGAGTGTATTGCTAAATTTGAGGGTTTTACCAGACTGATAGGTAGTAATGATTTTAATAAGAATGAGTTTCCACCGTTATGAAAAGCTTTTTTTTTTCTTTTTTTGTCGGTCGTGGGACTTGAACTCTGGGCCTGGGTGCTGTCCCTCAGCTCTTCAGCTCAAGGCAAGCACTCTACCACTTGAGCCACAGCGCCACTTCCAGCTTTTTTTCTTTTTGCTTATGTGGTGCTGAGGAATCGAACCCAGGGCCTCAGGCTTGCAAGGCAAGCACTCTACCACTGAGCCACCTTCCCAGCCCATGAAAAGCTTTTTTTACATCTATGAGCCAGTTGCATTTTTCCTTTGGTGAACTGTCTAATCTTGTCCTATACTTGTATGTTGGTTGTTAGTCTTTTTCTTTCTAATTTTTATTAACTTTATATAATATGGAGAATAGCTACTAGGCGTATCCCTTTATATATTAGGGAAAGTTGCCTATGGTAGACATTGTAAATATTTTTGTCAGTTTGTCATTTGGCTTTGGGATCATTTTCATTTTACTGATTTAGTATGGGGTGATTGATTTGCTTGTTTCACTATTTTTTTTTTATTTGGGAGGTCATGGAAATCAGATCAGTGTCAGTTAAATTTATTGAACTTTTCTATATAATTCCTGGGCTGTGTGTCATAGTTACAAAGACCTCCTTAGTTATTCTTTCACCATAAGCAAACAAATTATTTTAGTCAGCACTTCATCTCTAGAGGATGAACAACTTTTAAGTGCAATATTCTTATGAAGAATTTCCATACAGATAATAAACTAAGGTGACAAGTAATGGTCTTCTGAGAGTAGCAACTATGCACATTTTCTTGCAGTGCTCTAATTCTTAATCTTGGGGACATAATATGTGAGTGGGAAAACCTATGTAACACTATGAATATTTTTTTCTAGACAAGTGATTTGGATGCTACTAGTCCCACTAGAATACAGCCAAGTGACCAGCAACAAGAGGACAGCAGCAAAGCCCCTAGGGAAAAGCCAGGAGATTGGAAGATACAATCTCGAAAAAGGACTCAAACTCTCCCTAACCGGAAATGTTTCTTGACATCAGCTTTTCAAAGTGCTAATAACAACAAAGTAGAGGTCTTTAAAAATGAGTTTTGGTCTTCAGGGGCCAAGGCAGGGGAAGGGCACAGGAGAACCATGTCTCAGGACTTGCGCCATCTTTCTGACTCCCAGAGGACTTCCACCTATGATAATGTCCCTGTCCTGCCAGAGGTCTCTGGGAGCACAGCAGGTGTTCCGTCTTCTTCCTCTGCTTGTGACTCCAGAACAAACTCTGAAATGGGGCCTGGAAGGAAAAACTCTGGAGAAGAAGAACTGGATTCTTTGCAGAGGATGGTCCAGGAACTACGGAAGGAAATAGAAATACAGAAGCAAACGTATGAGGAGCAGATAAAAAAGTAAGTTCCATGCAGAGGAGCACTAGGAAGCACTTGGCTTCCATCTTTTGGAAGCAATGGGGAGTCACATTATGAACTGTTTAGCAAAGACAATAGTCCATAGTAGTTGGGTCTAATAAGGAAGAAGGTGAGGAGTGCTTAAATGGCTACTTGAGTGAAAATCCTAAACTTATGATTAGATTTATGAAAATTCAAATATCTTGCCTAAGGAGCTTAACCAACAATTTCCAACAATTTCCAAGTGGTTCCTTAAGACTCAGTATATTTTAATGAAATCAGAAAAACTTACAGTGGTTTCATATTAATGTCATTCATTGATTCTTTAAATATTTTTAAAGCATCTCCAATGGGCCAGCAATAATCTAGACCTTGGGAACAGCACTGAAGAAGACAAGAGAGGAGTCCCTGTTTTATAGAGAGCTTTCTTCTAGTGAGAGTGGACAGGAATAAAACACATGTAGCAGAACATGTTATATCAGATGGAAAAAACTAAGTCAGGAGGTTAGAGAATTCAGGACGTCCATTTTCTAATGTTAAATAGAGAGACAGTGGTGATTAAGTAAAAGGCTAAAGAAGGTGAGGGAAGGTCAGGCCCAGATTGAAGAACATGCCAGCCAAAAGAAGCCAAGGTGCAGAGAATCACAAGAAGAAAGCAGGTCTGGTATGTTCATGCACAGGATGGGTGGAAGTATCTGGAGCAGGGGGAGACAAGGACAAGGAGGAAAAGTACAGGAGTCCAGGACCAAGTGGGGTTATCTTAACCATCAGAAAGCCTGTTTAAGACGGAAGCATCTGAAGTTTCCACCTGACATGTTTCAGCTACTCACCAGTTTCCTATTAAACACAGGCTACAGGGGGAAACACAAGTGGGAGCCCTTAAGCAGCTAATGCCCCAGTCTCATGCAGTTCCTAAGATGCTTATACTTACAATCTGCTCTGTGGAGTAGGTAGTATCTTCTTGGGACCTTTTATGACATTACCGATTTCTCAGCAACTTCTTTATCATGAGAGATAACCCCAACCAGTTTTGCCCATATCCACACTAGTAATAAGGCCATGAAATGCACCTTCATGGATTTCCATATTTATAGATACTTCATCTATAAGAATGATTAAAGAAGTCTTCACCCACTTAGGTACCTAAAAGGAAGATTATTGTTAGCCTGTACCCATTATTCCTACAGATCTCTGTCACCCTATAAGCAAAAGGCAGCTCTATTGTCTGAGACCCTGAAATCGATCATTTGTGGAATGATGAGTTCTGTGAAAGTTTGGCTATGATCAAAGCTATTACAGAGAAAGCTCCCATTTCTTTCTAGCAGAGGAGTATCATTGATAGGAAAAGAACCAGCTGCACCAGAGGTGGATGCTCTTGATCAGAACAGCTTTATGTGTAAGAAAGATCTTGAATATCCACAACAATTCTATAGAGTAGGTAGCAGCTTCATTTCCCAGGAGAAATGGAACTCAGGACGTATAAAACCATTCCTGAAGGTCATGTGACCAGACATTGATGGAGTTGGGATTTTAACATAGGTCAGCCAGACTCTAGAACCCACACAAACACTACCTGTCCACTAGAAGTAGTGCTTAGGTTCTAGCATAATATCTCACCTGGGGTTTTCTCCCAGCCAAAAGGGTTGGAGAACTTGGAGAAGAAAACTAGATTTGGAATGTAAAGGTCAAAAGGAATGAAATTAGTTTTGCTCTAAGAAGAGGTATAGAGGGACAGATAAGGCTCTGAGGAAAGGCTGTTACATGCAGAGTATGTCAAGGTCCTTAAAGATAATATCCGACTGAGATAAGGGCTAAAATGGGCACTCAAGTTTGAAGGACACATGTAAGTGGTTTAAGGAATAGGGAGGCAGTATTCAACAGAATGAAATTCTGAGGCAAATTTCCAATCATACCACCTGAATCCCCCAGAAATGTTGGGAATCTGGAATATGGATGTGGCCTCTACAGATTCTTTTGAACAGGACAGATGTTAAGTTGCTATAGGGGTAGACATACAAATCTGTCAGAAATGATCCCTTCTTTCAAAGATCTTATTATCTGATTGAAGATAGAAAACATGAAATGACATGCAGAATAGTAACTTAAGAGATGCCATAAGATGGTGTAAATGACAAAGGCGAGGCCTAGACCTGCTCTTTGAATCCAGATTGGCTGGAAAGTCTTCTGCAGGACAGAGAAAAAGGCATCCGTTGGATTTGGGTCTTGTGTTTTGGAAAAGAAAATGAACAAGAGCCTCTAAACAAGAGTATAGAGTTGCGAAGGGGAAAATCTACAATTAACACCCTGTTCTTTCTTTCATTTGTTTGTTCTTTCATTTGTCCATTCTTTCTTTCTTCTTAAGTCCTACTTCCTTTTTTATTCTCTTTATTTTTTTTAATTAAATTTAAGTGGTTGTACAAAGGGGTTGTCATGTAACAAAACAGTTATGAATACAACTTCTCTTTCCTTTGTAGTCTTGAGAAGGAAAATTACGATGTTTGGGCTAAGGTGGTAAGACTCAATGAAGAGCTGGAGAGTGAAAAGAAGAAATTTGCTGCATTGGAAATCAGCCTCCGCAATGTGGAACGCTCTCGGGAGGATGTCGAGAGGAGGAACAAAGTCTTGGAAGAAGAAGTCAAAGAATTTGTAAAATCAATGAAGGAGCCCAAGACCAAAACAGATGTTTGAGGGTTCCAGAAGTACTGCTAGGATAGCCTGAGACAGGCCCAGCATTTGCTGCTTCTCATCTACCTGAATGGAAAACCAAAGTACTCTCTGAGAGTCTTGAAAAGGACATTTGTGGGGAGAAACACATTTCGTAGTAAATAAATCAGAGGAATTTTCAGAAGATAAGGGTCAACAGAGACACATAGGGACACGTGTGACACGAGGCTTTTACACATGAGGCAATTGTGTTATTTCTGTATGGTCTCAGACAGTGAAAATGGAACTTCCCAGGGTATATTGGCTAAGGTCCAATGAAGACCCTTGGGGAAGGACATCTCAGGATTCAGGTCGAAGTGTGGGCCTGGCATAGAGTTAAGCTGAGGCATTATTTCTTTATTTTTTTTGTGTGAAATCATTTGCCTGTTAGATGCTGTAAGGCCTGCTCAGAGACCTAGGGACAGGTACTCAGCTCTGAAGCAGTCACTTACAGAGGTAATGATTGAGAAGCTGAACCTGCTGGAGCCAGAACCCCGTCCTCACATCCCCACCCTCCAAGAATTCCCAAACTTATTATTAGACTGAAAATAAGCAAGCCATCAACTTTATTTATAAATGGATAATTGTATTTAAATAAAGAGAAGAAGGAAGAAGAAGAGGAAGAGAAAGAGGAGGAGGTGGAGAAGAAGAAAGGCTATTTGTAATCCTTGCAAAACCTTCTTAAGAATTAGTAAAAGACATCCTGCCAT
This sequence comes from Dipodomys spectabilis, assembly GCF_019054845.1. Lineage (NCBI taxonomy): Eukaryota > Metazoa > Chordata > Mammalia > Rodentia > Heteromyidae > Dipodomys > Dipodomys spectabilis. The sequence goes on from NW_024870756.1 coordinate 737,513, forward strand.
TGGAGCAGGTACATCGCTGTCAGGGTATCTGGCTTGGTGAAGGGTGCATTCCACTTTTCTTTCAGTACCCCCAGTTGTGTATGGAGAGCCTGGGAACAAAAGCTTCCAACTGTACTGTGCTCTCCTGACAGACTCATTATGTGTTTTCATTGGATGTCAGTAATTCTTTTGTTTTACCAAAATGTGAGGGATTTTACTCTCACAAGGGTGAGGAACATTCATACTGCAGATAGTAAATGGCCTTCAGAGTGACTTGATGTAAGTATACATCTCATTGGCTCTTGTCAGAGCTGCCTGTGGCCTGTATTGATAATTTTTTGAATGATGTTTAATATTCAAATGGCAAAACAAGTTCCCTATCCTGAAAACTCAACAGGCACTAGACTAGAAGGACTTTCCCAGCAGATAACTATTATTCTTCATCGGAGGCTCCTGCTCAGGCCCCTTAACCCTGGATAGATTGGTTGAAGCTTTTATGTTTTCTGTTAATGAGTTGTTAAAAAAGCAGTCCTTAGACTTGCTAGCATCAGGGTTAGAACTGTTATCTTGCAGATATTAGTCTCTTAAATATCTAGGATTATGGGCATGAAATACTGGCACCTGGATTCTAGATGTTATTTTTTTATTTCTTTTGCTCAGGCTCTGCACCACCACCTGTAACCCCACACTGATGGGGTGGGAGACAACACAGAGCTCCATCCTAGAGTCTTGCTTGCAGAAGATTAAAAGATGGTCATTTGGGATATTGTTAAGAAATGCAATAAAATATTTGATTTCCTAGGTTCTACTTGTTTTTAATTACAGTTACAAGCATGGCATCATTTGTTGGATTCCTGATTTGGGTTGATGAGTGCCCACAGTTAGTTCTCTTAGCATGGATACATACATATGTTCCCTACAGATGCCTAATGTTTGACTCATTGGGTGCTAAGTGGAGTGCAGTGTGGAAGTGGCCAGTACCACAATTCCACAGGAGACAATTGCCTGAAAGTACAAGAAAGCCCTGAGGTCTATGTTCCAGGTCCATGGTGGGTCCAAGAGCACACAGTGACAATGCCATGTTGGAATCCCATCCCCCTCCTAGTCTGGAGATGCCTCTGATCCTATTCCTTCCACCCATATTCTGAGACAGCAGAGAGTCATTGGAGCTTCAGAAGCATGGGTAAATGAGAATGTTGACACTTTACTTCACGTTCCAGAGTTCTAGTTCCTCATGAGTCCAAGGAAGGGTCAGGGAAGATTTGGGATATGGTATCCATGTTCCCAGTGCCTCATAAAGGTAAGCACAAGTTAGATGATAGGATAGCTCCCTGTGTCACTGAGGCCAAGGAATCAGTTTCAGAAAGGCAGTCCTGGAGAATGATCTCTGCCAGCTGTTGGTCCCAGGGATTTCCTATGACAATACAGGACTGTATTTTTCTAGCCATGCCCTCATCTCCATACCCTCCTCTACTCACATGCCTGGAAAATTCTGCAATCTGCACTAAAAACTGCTTCCTTGACAGCATTCTTTTTTTTTTATTCCCAGACTCTAGCACCCCCGTGCACTTACACACACACATGCGCGCGCACACACACCCACACACACACACACACACACACACATATCAGGGCATGTTTCTCTTCACTTCAAGGCAGATATATGGTTTCCCACTGAGTTTACACTCTACATGGGACAGTTTGTACTAGGACACTATCTGAAATAATCTCCTCCCAATAGATTTTGGTCAGTGTCTGAAGCATGAAGAGACCAATGTGGAATTCTTTAGTACAGAGCCTGCTGCAAAGGATCTAAGAAATAAACACGTGTTCTTATTTTCACCAACTTCCCTGAGCTCTGATCAGAAAGGGCAGAAGCTGGAGATGACAGTGCAGCCTCGGGCTGCTGAGAAGGGGCAGGGCAAGGAGCACAGTGCCACAGCGACAGCTGGCTGGGCTCCACTGGCTGGGAACAGGAAGACATGTGGACACTAACATCTGGTAAACTTCCGCATTCCACCACTTCCTGTGCAGATAGCAGCAAAGAGCAGGCCATGTGCTTCCAGCAGAGCAGGGCAAACACAGATTCATCCTATAATTAAAATGGATGCCTTTTACAAGAATCATATGAAGTCTTCATCTTGCCACATAAGGCAAGGAGGAGAGAGACCTGGTGGACCTGTGACTGCCCCCAGCCCAGGCTAGCATTCAGAGCTGAAGGGCTTATGGCTCAGATTTCCCAGAGCAATTTCTTTCTTTCTTTCCCTTCCTTCCTTCCTTCCTTCCTTCCCCCCTCTCTTTCTCTCTCTCTCTTTCTTTCTTTCTTTTTTTTTAAATTTTATTTTATTTGTGAACATACTGTACAGAGGGGTTACAATTACATGGGCAAGATAATGCATACATTTCTTACCAAGCATTGCAGCCTCCTCCTTTATTTACCCCTCACCTCCCTTCCCAGCCTCCCCCCTCCCCCACCACCCAATCCTTCCCCCCCTCCCCCCTCCCCGACATTGTAAAGCTCATTTTTGACATGACAATTTGTACTTCTCATTGTTGCAACAGGTCCACCTGAATCCTTAATCTTTCTTTCTTTCTTTTTTTCTTTCTTTCTTTCTTTCTTTCTTTCTTTCTTTCTTTCTTTCTTTCTTTCTTTCTTTCTTTCTTTCTTTCTTTCTTTCTTTCTTGCCAGTCCTGGGGCTTGAACTCAGGGCCTGGGCACTGTCTCTGAGCTCCTTTTTCTCCAAGTTAATACTCTACCACTTAAGCCACAGCACCACTCTGGCTTTTTCTGTTTATGTGGTGCTGAGGAATGGAACTCAGGGCTTCATGAAGGCTAGGCAAGCACTCTACCACTAATCCACTTTCCCAGCCCCCAGGGCAATTTCTTATGAGAAGTGAGGAGGGAATTTCAACAGGGATGTGTAATTGCAACTCTCACTTCCTCTGATACTGGAAAACTCTCTTCGAGTCACAGAATAACAACATTGGAAGATGCTCTGGAGTATATTTAACCCGCCTACTCCTTCCATGGGCAGGAAATGTGTGGCTGAGACAGTGACTGAGCAGTATTCCCCTGACAACAAGGAAGGGAGCTAACGGAAGTGATGGGGGTGGGGGAGTGTCTCCTGACCCACAGCTCATATTCTCTTTGTTTCTTTTCACGACTTCCTTCTCAAAACACCAAGTTTATGTTAGTATGAATCAAAATAACCAATTACCTCTCGGGAGAGTAGGGAATCAGTCTCAAAGTGAAACGGAAAATTTTCTTGAGAAAAACAGGTTCTTTTCCTGAGGTTTTCTCCAATTATTAGTGATCTAAGTTCTATAATTCTAATCAGGGAAAGCCAAGTCCAAGCTGAGTGCTTCTAGAATATAAAGCAGGCGACACACCTTATTTGAGATTTTTCATCTGCTTGTGCTATCAATTGATGTTCTAAGACAGTGGCGCTCAGTCTTGGCTACACAGTAGAATCACCTCAGGAGGGGTAAAATAGAAATTCGGATGCTCACATCCTATCCCATACCAATTGAAGCAGAGAGCTGAGAGAAGGGATTCTAGGAATTCACTTGGTTCTAAAACTGCTGAGTTTGCTCCAAACCCATGCTAATAATAACATTGAATCCATGTGCTCCTCTTTCCCATTTGTAGTCATGGCAACTCTCCCTCTCTCTCTCTCTCACTCTCTCTTTCTCTCTCCACCTTAGCTAGCTTATTATGTGTTCAATCATTTAGAAGAAGAATGTAACTTTGTGTGTAAACAAATCATCCAAGAATGTTGAGATGTCCTTGCTTAGAAGGTTGAGTGGATTCATAGGCAAAGAAGGTAGACACTTGAGGGCGTGGTTTAAAGAGTTCTGGCAGGTATTGAGGAAAGAATCCCTAAGAGTGTCTTTTGTTACTCAGCAGCAAAGTAGAGCCACCTACAGGTGAAGACTTCTCCATGGCCCAAAGTCCTAACCATCTGCTTATTCTGAGGAAGGACTGGAATGGCCAGGTGTCACCAGGTCCTTGCAGGAAGTCATTCATGGTCTGGCAAATCAACTGTACTCTCAAAAGATAACTCTGAGGGACTAGGATATCCATGGAGTTTCTGATTCTTTGTGGCAAAGGAAGGATGAGGCTAATCTTTTAGACATCCATGCTGAATTTCCTCACTTACTCTCAACCCTTTCTTTCCACTCAGAGAAACCTTCCCTCTTCTTTGGAGATTATGATGGCCAAGCAGGGCACATTGGATAAGCCTAAAGGATGTGCTTTAGACAGAGAAAAATGTGCCTATTCCACATAAAGAACTCAGTAGGAATAATGTATTGGGGAAGAAAATAGGGTCATACATTCTCGATCTCTTCTTCATCTGGGATGTGTCATGAGTTAAATATAAGCTCTGTTCTGACTTGATGTAGAGTGTCTTCAGCTTTGTTTCACGTGGTCTGACTGTTTTCAAAACACTGTTGTGGGTTAGCAAGCAGAGGAAGCATTGCCACATGACCACTTTGAACAAGGCCCGTCTAACAGTGCATTAACATAAACTTGCCCTTTGCTTCTTGAGTTTAATCATTGCTCCTGGCAAAGATACAAAACTCTTGTTTTTCTTAGAAGTTGTTCCTTCCCAGGCTGTGAAAGAGTGCAGCAATTTTCCTGCTGGTCCCCTTTCAAGGGAAAAGCTAGATGAACACATGGCTCAGCTCAGCTGCTCTGGAGCTTCAGGACAGAAGCATTCTGTGGAAACTTGAACTTAATCACTAGGAAGCAAGTGGACTGCGTTAGGTACTGTGCATATTTTAGGACTGGATACCATTACCCCTTACTATCTTCTTGAGATTGGTTGATCCCAAGGCTCTTTGTAGATTCCAAAATCCATGGATGCTCAAGTCTATTAGCTATAGTGGCTTATGTGTATATATCCTACTAATATCCCCTAGTATACTTTAATTAATCTCTATATTACTTATAATATCCAAGCCAGTATGGATGTTGTTGTTATACTGTATTGTTTTGGGAAGAATTAAAAGGAAATTGAATGTGTATGTTTATTACAGGTGTGTTTTGGGGAGGGTAGGTTCTGTCTGTAGTTGGTTGAATTGTGAGATGTAGAGCCTTTGGATATGGAGGAGCAACTATATTATGAAAAACCGAAAAAAGAGAGCCTCCATTAAGAGAGTCTTTACTCTGTGTCACTCTGCAGTTGCTTACCTGCTGCAGTGCTGAGTACTAAGCAAAATTAATGCTCTCAGCTGTGGGCTATTGCTTTTATGTTCTCATAATGGATTTCATGTTATTGATCCAATGATGTGAAAGTCATGAATTTTACTTGCTGTTCATATTTTTTTTATTCATTGGCAGTGGTTCTTGTGTGTCCCCATGGCTCTTCTGAAAGTATTAGAATACACTTCCCAAAGAATTTGAGAGTAATTGGAGAAACAAAATATACAAAGAGCACATGGCATTTGATAACTGTTATGCCAATCTGAAAATAGTTGACTTCCATAAAAGATAATCTGTATAATGAGGCCAATGCTATGTTTGCATGGATATAAGAAAATTGTACCCATGATAGAACAAAATGTTATAACAGCTGTTCTTCTTTTGTCTGCTGGGAACAACAGAGCACACCTTGTCATCCCAACTACTTGGGAAGCGCCGATTGAGCAGATCATGGTGCCAAGCCAGCTGGGGTAGAAAAGTCCTGTCCTGTTGAAACCGGACATGGTGTTATGCATCTGTAATCCCAGTGATGGTGGGAAGCCTAAAATAGGTGAATTATAGTCCAGTGTACTTCTGGACTGGGACCCTGTCTCAAAAAGAACCAGCACGTCAAAGGGCAAGAGGTAGGGCTCAGGAGTGCCTGCTCAGCAAGCATGAGGCTCTCAGTTCTCTTGTGCCAGAAAGAGATAGTACAATTATTGAGTATTTTCTACCCTGTAAGTATGGAATTCTCTGCTTTACCTGGGATATCTTATTAATACTCATATACAACTATTAGGCAATTGACAGTATCATTCCCCTCTTAAAGATGGGGAAATTGGTTTAGAGAGGGTACATAATTTTGCCCAGGTTTACATTCCTTGTGTGTGTGTGTGTGTGTGTGTGTGTGTGTGTGTGTGTGTGTGTATGTGTGTGCCAGTATGAAAGCTTAAATTCAGGGCCCCCCCACTATGACTTGGCTTTTTTACCCACAGCTGGCGCTCTTCTATTTGAACCATGCTTCCAGTTCTACCATATTAGCTGATTAATTGGAGATAAGAGTCTCTTGAATTTCTCTGTCCAGGCTGGCTTTGAATTATGATAGTCAGGTCATCTTGAGTAGCTTGGATTATAGGTGTGAGTCACTGGCATCAGGCTAAGACACATTTTTTCACTTCAATGTTTTTGAAATTGGTATGCATCTTACAGTTGATTGGCATATTTCATGTGTAAGACTTTATGCATTGATTGCTGTTTGAGGGAGAAAATACAATAAATGATGACAGGAACAAGCAGCAAAACCAGATCCCAGATTCTTACCACAGATCACCCAGTCACAATGGCTTCAGTGTCAGAGGAATCGCCCTACCTGTGTCTAAGTAATGAGCACAAAAACAATAGCCAGCTTCCCTCTGAATAGCTGTTTGACAAGATTAAATCTGCTGAGCAAGTTGATCAGTTCATTTAGGTTGATCAGTTTATTTGCTATAGAGGAATACTAGTGTTTTATTCCCACTACTTAGAAAGCCTTGTTTTTTTTTTTTTTCTTTCTCCAGGCTTTATGGTTTAATCCTAACAAAAATCCCAGGGCTAGATTGGAATTCTTTTTTGATAGCAAAGTTACCTGTTTCTGCTGTTGCTCTTGCTTTTGTCAATAAGTTGACTCTGAAAACTACTGTGTGTCCACTGGAAATCTTTTTTATTTTTTTGTCGGCCATGGGGCTTGAACTCTGGGCCTGAGCGATGTCCCTCAGTTCTCAGCTCAAGTCAAGCGCTCTACCACTTGAGCTACAGCGCCACTGCCGGTTTTCTGGTGGTTTATTGGAGATAAGAGTTTCACGGGCTTTCCTGCCCGGACTGGCTTTGAACTGCAATCCTCAGATCTCAGCCTCTTGAGTAGCTAGGATTACAGGCTTGAGCCACTGGCACCCAGCTCAGAAATCATTTTTGTGGCAGCTATTAGGGCTGTAGATGGAGCTAAGGCAGTTTAGAGCAAAGTCAATACTTCAAAACAAAATCTTTAGCAATTGAACATATTGGCTATCTGACAAATTGGCTTTTTAGTGAATGAATCTGATTTTACATACTAATAGTCAACCTTGGCCAACTGGACACAGAGAGGTATCAGAAACTATCATGCAGTCAGGAGAAGGAGAGCAGCATAATTTCAGTTGCTGGCCAAGGGGGGAAAAAGGTCAGGATCAGGAACAAGGCAAGACAGGCCCACTTCCTGGACTAAGGAGCGGAAGTGCTGAAGAGAATAACTAGGTGTGTTTGGAGGATGCAGTTGGAAACCCCATGAAGAGATCACAGGGAGGCAGAAGGCAAAGGTAGTGTCTCATCTGGAGCTGTGTGTGTGTGTGTGTGTGTGTGTGTGTGTGTGTGTGTGTGTGTGTGTGTGTGTGTGTGTGTGTGTGTGTGTGTGTGTGTGTGTGTGTGTTGGAGGGTGAGTGCCTCCAGGTGGCTGCTGCAGGAGCAAGGGGCGACTCTAGTCCAGTCTGCATCCTGTTCTCTTGAGGCCCCACCCCAGAGGCAAGGGCCTGTTTCCTTTCCACCAAGACTCTCAGCTCACTAGGCTGAGCTCCTGCAAAGCTGCAGCATCCTGGAGGGGGTACAGTTTTCAGCTCATCCCAAGGAGGCTTATGAGCTGAAATGGCAGTGTAGCACCTCTAGAATGGGGAAATGCTAGTGTGTCACAATTGTCCCTTGTAGCTAGGTAAAAACTCATGCACATAGGGCCTTCAGGGATTCTAAAATCTCAAGAGATGCTCTAAGAAGCCCATCTGAAGATATCACTTTATTAATTTGCTTAAAAGGAATTTTTATTACTATAATAGATGGTAATGACTACTATCATGATGATAATGGTGATGATGATGGAGCTTCAAGTGGCTTCTGGAGCTGCTCAAAACCAGAACCCCAGGAGCAGCCAGAGCCAGCCATAGGAAGGAAGCAAGGGGCATACAAATGGCTATTCTGCAACCAACCTGCTTCTTATTCAAGACGGAAAACTTTTTTGAGACATCAGGCCTTGTCTTCTTTTTTCTTTTTTGATGAGACAGAGAAATATTTATTACATGCCTGGGCACACCACAGGGAGAATGAAGTAAGCATGCAGACCCAGCTTTGGAATATAGACATGAGCTTTAGAGGTAAATTGAAGAAGAGAGATGTGCAAACTGAAATAGTCTCCACAGGCAAAATGGATCCTTTTCTCCATTCTGGTCCTGTAAGGGGTTTGAATGAGTTATTCTGCCAGCACTTGTGGGAAGCAATCTGGTTTCTGTGAGATGATTCTTCCTGCTCCAGGATGCAACTTGATCGTCATAGGTAATTGTCCTCATGGGAGGGGTGGTCCATCCTTCTGGGTTCTGCTGTTCTTTTCCTTGGGTTGGTTTCAGTTCCTGATCATGATGATGTCGTTGATTAGACTTGTCCTTCCAGGTCTCCATGGTGATTGGAGGGCAGAAAGAGTCAGACTCAGAGACAATGTAAAATGGAGTCAGGGATGCCAAGATTTTCTCTTGGTTTAAGTTAGCTATGGGTCCAGTGCTTTTTAGCAAGAGTGATTTTTTTTTTATTTTTTTTGAACTCCAGGCATCAGGCTTTTCTTATGGTGCCTCAAAGGGCTAGCTATATGTGTTTAGCTATTTGCATGAAGACTAAGGTATTGTACTTGAACTACAGAATGAAGCATTCTCCTTAAAGCAGACTGTGTACCCTATTTCCCTGTTGCATTGTAGATGTCACAGTGAGATCCACAACCGTGCTGCATATTCCCAGCACAGAGGGGGGTGGAAGGGACAGAAATTCCTCCCAGTTACAGTGTGCACCTCAAAAATGAGAGTCTGGACCTTAGTGAGAGCATTGAGTGTCTGAAATAGCCTAAGAAAATAGAATCTTCCAGCACACAAGTCTACTATGGGGAGCTTCCTTGCATGAAGCAATGTTTAGGAATGAGCAAATACATCCCAAGGAACCACAGGACCTGTATCTACCATGTTTCCTCCAGGCTGATATTGAGGAAACAGCTGGACATGCAGAAGCAGGTCAGGTCTTTGGCTAGAAGACATAATGCTATAGGTAGCAGTGTTCACTGACAAATATGTGTCCTCCAAAATCTCCTTTAAATATTGTTTAAAGCCATCGTTTCAAAAGAGCCAAGGTGGTGGACAGTTAATTTTCCATTTCTGTAAAGATTCCAGAGTGAGATTTATCTGAATTGGATTCCCAGTTCTACTCTAAGTGCTATCATTTTGATGTTTGCATTTCCACCATTAAAATTGTAAAAAACAAAACAACAAATAAACCTTGGTGTAGCCTTTTCATAAAGCCATGACAGTGTCCCACATATTAGACAGCACTAACAACAGAAATCTACTTTCTCACAATCTGAAGGGCTAGAAGCTCAACATCAAAGTGTGGACAGGTTAATTAGTTAATTATTTCTTCTGGGACCTGTCTCCTTGGCTCGCAGTTGATCACCTTCTCCTGTGCCTTCACATGATTATTTCTAGGGTATTGTTTCCTACTCTATTCCTGTAAGGAAGGAAGCACCAATGACCTCATTATAGCCTGTTCAGAGGTCTCCATCTCTCAATAGGGTCACATTCTGAGGTCCTGCCTCATCAAATGACCTTCAAGTGACACAGTTTGATACAGAACACTTAATAAGCACGTAGTATTGTCATCTAGCTCTTCAATGCAGAGGAATCTTCAACTTTCAGAATCTCTCTTGCAATTCAGGTAAGAGTAATAGCTTCATAACTAGGAACAATAGGTTGATGTTTCATTTTTCATGTTCTATGAAAGGAGGTAAGATCAGAGTCCTGATGCCATGTATCCTAGACATGCCATGAGATGTTTACTCAGTGGATGAGAGAAAGGTTGGCTTTTAATGACAACATTCAGCATTTTATTATGAAATTATTTTTCAGCTATGAACATTTTTATTGGTTCATTGTGGTGCTGAGGCACTACTGACTTTGATCCAAGAACCCTGAGTGCCTAGCCTATGCTCGCCTAGCTATTCTGTGATGGGTTTGTGGGGATATGTCAGGCAAATACGATTTTTCTAAAACTGCTCTAGGGGTCTGGGCTGGACCTGGAGGCAGCACAGGGTCCCACTGAGCTGAGGCTCAAAGTAGATCTGCAGCCTCTACCCCAGGAAGCCAAGAGGCATCTTGAGCTCTTCATGCTGAGCTTCTCCATCACAGCATCCTGACACCCAGAAAGTCAGGGTTAAAAAAAACACATCATCTAGGGAAAGAGGGAGGGAAAACTCTTATTAATCCTTTGTACAAACCTGCTGAAGGAAGAGAGGGAAATGGACATTAGTCCATGATATGCAAATATGTATAAATGCATTCATTGAAATAAAGTAGGTTTAGTGGAGAACTCAAACAGTGTAATTCCTTAAAAAGGCAAAATCATAGTTCAACAACAACTACAAAACCCCAGCAGGAAACTGGCACTTGAAAAAGGTGAGGTGGAATTAAGAGGAAGGGGAGTAGATTAATGAAGAGCAGGGAGGAGGAAGACCGCAGCCAAGAATTCAATGTATATCCTACAAAATTAAGAAAAGCAAGGGAAGGCGTAGTTTGGGAGGGATGGGTGAGACAGTTTAAAGGGGTGACATTGATGAAGATAGATTGTATTTATAAACTGCTTGTTGAAGGGTAACTCCTTTGCACAACTACTTAAAGATAACAAAAACTAAGAAGAAGATGGGACAAAGGGTGATCAAATGTAGCAGTGACACTCAATAGGCACTATGTTGAAAATGAACATATAACTTGTGGAGGAGGTGTTGGGAGGGGAAAACTGGGAGAAAATGAGGCAAGAGGTGACATTGTTCAAAAAGAAATGTACTCATTACCTGGCTTAAGTAACTGTAACCCCCCTGTACATAACCTTTACAATAAATATAAATAAATGTAAAGAGGAGGAGGAGGAGGAAGATGTGGACGGGGGGAGGAGGAGGAGGAGGGGGAGGAGGAGGAGAACAACAAGAAGCAGCAGCAGCTTAGATCTGAGAATCTCAGTTTGAAGCCAACCTGGGCAGGCTTCAAATTATTAGGCTTCAATAGCCACAAAAAAAGCCAGAGATGGATGTATGGATCAAGCAGCAGAGTGTCAGCTTTGAGCAAGTAAACTTAGCGACAGCACCCAGGCCCTGCATTCAGACCTCAATACTGGCACAAAGCCAAAGTTGACTTCAAATTCTTTCCTAGTGGCTGAAGCTTTGGGGGTTACCAGTGAAGATACGTTTTATAAAGAAATAGACAACAATTGTTCCATAAAGAGTCCACAGAAAATTGTCAGTGCGTAGGGAAATGTCCTCATGAAGATCAAGACGGAGTGATGTGTCTGGTGTACTGTAGGCCTGGCTGTTAAGCCCAATATGAATTAGGTAGGTCAAATGCTGAATCAAATCATGGTGGTCGTCTATTCCTGCCGCTAGTGGGAGCTCTAGACTCATGGCTTTCCATCCACCCACTGCCAACTAGGCTATAGGTCTATGGTACTTTGGTGGGGCCCTAGACTAGATTTGGAGGCTGAAGTCAAAACCTTCTACAATGTTTTCTGTGGAAGTCCTATGACTTCCTAGGGCTAGTTTAACATAGAGGCCTGGGACCTTTCCCCTTTAGCCCCTAATCATTTTTATAACAGGGATTTAGAGCTAAAGATGGGGGTCTAAGACCCAGATGCCAGGAAACTATATATCCTGCTTCTATGTAGTAAACTAAAGCCTGCCTGGGACCTAGACAAAAGATACCTAAGATCAATGCCCTAAACTTCCAACCTGGCTGAATATCTAGGGTTTGTACAAAACCTTCATTAAAATAATGAAGTGATCTTGGAGAACTTCCCTTAAATATACTCCATGGAAACAAGACTTGTTGTATATGTAGACATCTTCCACCCAGTTCAGAAGCATTGCATTAACATAGTCATCACTAGTGACAAGGTTAATTTATTAATGTTGGTCTCACATATGAATCTCACAGAAGAGTAGAACACAGATTGTATCTTTCTGTGTCATTGATTAGACCCAAGTCATAACATAGGTCTTGGCATCCAAAAATAACAATTCTGGTGGTTCCCAACTGGTGTGCCTTTGCCTACTACCCCAGCCATCACAAACACACAAGGGCACTTCACTATTTTAGTTTTTTGAGGGGAATAGAGTGATACTTACTATCTGTGGGAATTCAGAAACGTCAACCAGCCAGAAGTAGTTTTCAATGTCTCCAATCTGCATCCCTTTCAATCATACTGAATTTTCTGGAACTGAGGATATAGGTGTGGTATGATAAAACATAGTGACACATGCAAATCATCGTGGAAGGGAAAAGGAAGGTGGAAATGTTCAATGTACTTCCAGGTGGAAAAACTACATAACACTCAACAGGAGTATGTGTCCTGTTAGTAATTGTGGTTATTTGCGAATGAAATCTTGAATCTATTGTTTTTCTTTCAGTGTACATCTGTTTTTACAAACAGCTAGCTACTAAGTTAAAACATAAATGCTTCTTAAATTGCTTTGACTTTAATTAATAACTGGTGGAACTATATGTTTCTTTTGAGCCAAGAATACCATAAAATGCTTTTTAAGGAAACCGTGAACTGAAAAATTTTAGAAACTTCTGGCTTGTTATTTGTGGATTGACTATTAGACTCAGGATTATATGCCTTTAATTAAATATTGTCTTTTTTAACTCACAAAGTAATCCGAAAGAACAGAAAAGAATCTTTGAAGAGAAAACATTACCTAGTTTGCTTCTTCCCTTATAAGGAGCTCTGCTATTGAGCTCTCTTTTTGAACACTTACTATTTAGTGAACTCATACTTTTATCCAGATTTTATTTATTTATTTTTAATATGACCTCAACATTCCCAACAATGTTTGATGATTACTGTTCATATTTATATATGCTGAAGGCTAAGGAAAAGAAGATAATATCTAGTCATGGTAACAAATAACAGGGTGATTTTTGTTTTGGTTTTGTTCGTGCACTGCTGTTTGAACTCAGGACTTCTAGGTTAGTAGGCAGACACCTCACTTCTCAAACTATGCCCTTAGCCCTTTCTCCACTTAGTTATTTTTCAGATATTGTTTTACTTTGGTGCTGGGGCTAGCCTTGGTCTGAGATCCTCTAATCTATGCCTTTCAGGTAGCTCGAATAATAGGCAGGTAGCACCATGCCCGGCTTACTAATAACACATTTATTGAGGACACAGTATTTTTTGAATACAATACTTTCCTGACAGTTACGTTGAGTTGGGAACGCAATTTGAGAAGTACCAGAGTCCTGGCTTGGAGATGGCATCACAAATATCCTAGCACTGACCTAAAGCATGCATTTTACAGCCACAAGAGAATGACCAAGGGGGTTTCTCATAGCTTCCTTTGAAATCCTTTTGTAAGAGTTCTAAAAGAATTTTCTTTGGCTTAGAGATCATGAAGAAGTAGACCCATCCAGAGGGTATGTAGTCATCATTAGGAAACACCACCTCTGGGGGCTGGGAAGGTGGCTCAGTGGTAGAATGCTTGCCTTGCATGCACGCGGCCCTGGGTTCCATTCCTCAGCACCACATAAGCAAAAAGGAAACATCACCTCAATAAAGATTCTGCCTGGTTTCCACACAATGTTATGGGCATTAGATTTAAAGCAAAATACATTTTCAACAACAATAGAAATAATTAGTTTGGGGAAATATATTCAGCAAAGCAGCTCCAGATTGTATTTCAAGCACTAGCTTTTTATTATTATATACCAGATATGTAATGATTGTTTTCCCTGGTTTAGCAAACCTTGAAAATTACAGGCTCTATGAGAAAGACAAGAAAGGAAGCAGCAATAAGAAGGAAAATAAATAAAAATCTGAAGGTCATGACTGACACTATTAAAGAAATAAACAAAATGTTCTGATAGAGAACAAAAACCAATTTGAAAATGAGAATTATGGGCACTTACCAGAAGGCATGTCAGAGGCAAGGTTTAAGTAGGTATGGAAATTAAATTCTTAGAAACACAATTCCAGCACATAGATTTTGTGTGATGGTTTCTTGAGACAAGGTTTCACGAGGTGAACCAGGTTGATCCGAAACATGGCAAGGCCCCTGCCTCAGCTCCCTCCTAAATGCTGGGATTGCAATTGTGCACCACCACATTTAGCTCCACTACATATGGATTTCCAAAGGGATTGGAGCAGGGCTGCAATAGAGGATGCACAGGATTGCTGTTGGGATAGGCATAAATGGAGCATCCAATGCCAATAGGGGAGTTGTATGTGAGAAGGTGGTGCTGGAGTAATATTACAATGAGAAGGAAATGGCAATAGAATGTTTTAGAAGATGGAGGGAAAGGATCCAGAACAGAGGAGCTAGGCTACCCAAAGTGGAATCATCAGACTGGAACCCACAGACAATTGGCTGCATGGAATCAGGTCCCAGATGTGACTAGAAAAGAATGGATTGAAATCAAGATGCTGGCTATTTTTTCCTTTTTTTATTGTCAAGGTGATTACAGAGGGGTTAGAGTTACATAAGTAAGGTAATAAGTACATTTCTAATAAGTACGTTTCTTGTCAAACTTGTTGCCCCTTCCCTCATTTTTTCCCTCTTACTTTCCCTCCCCTTCCAATCCCTCCAAGTTGTATAGATCAATCCCCACATGTTGTCTTGGGAATATTCCCCACCACCATGTCCCTTGCCTTGACATTCTGTTGTTCTCTTCCCTTCCCTAATTCAGATAAACGTATATACACTACCAGGGTACTAAAATCAAATTCAGTGACAATAGGGGATATACCATAGAGGGAAGAACATACAAAAGAAACAAGGAATCACATAGTAATTTGTAAAGAAATGGAAAAACTTGGAAAAAATCATATTAAGTAAAGTAAGCCAGGCCCAAAGAAACAAAGGTCCCATGGTTTCCCTTAATTGCAACAAATAGTATGCGTCTAGGATAATCTTAGCAGATAAGCAGAATGGCTCAATGGCTATGAGCATATGACCATAGGATGATGCTAAGCGAAATGAACTCCAAGACATGGACACAAGGGTTTTTCTTTGTTGTTGTTGTTGTTAATGTACTAAAATGGTGGCATTTTATACTAAAATGTTTCGAGCTCTTCCTCCTCCTCGTCCTTCACCTCTCTCTGTCTTCCTCTCACCCTCTTCCTCTTTCTCTTTCTCTTCCTATGCCAGTCCTGGGTCTTGAACTCAAGGATTCGCACTCTTGCTTAGGTTTTTCACCCACGTCTGGTGCTCTACCAGTTGAGTTTTGCTAAGAAATTGGAGATGAGAGTCCCTTGGGGGCTGTATAATGGGACAAAATGAGGGGTAACACTATTCAAAAAGAAATGTACTCATGACTTTACTTACATATCTGTAACCCCTCTGTACATCACCTTTACAGCAAAATTAAAAAAGAGTCTCTTAGATTTTTCTGCTCAAACTGGCTTCAAACAGGAATCCTCAGATCTTATACTCCTGAGTAGCTATGATTACAGGCATGAGCTACTTGCATGCAGCTTGGGAATTTCTTCTAACATGCTACAGATTCAACTAGTGTTGGCTGATGCTCATCCTTAACCATTCCTTTCTTTTTAGTCCCTCCATAATGTGGCAATTGGAGGGGTTCAAGAGCCAGACTAGGAATTCTGAAGAATAAATCATTCCTTTAGAAAGGTTCATGTGACGAATAGAAGCTCTGGATTTATTGTTATTACAAAATAAAGCTCTGAACTCCTGTGAGCTACTCTGTTTAACTTCTCTGGTCTCCATATGGTATCAAAGATAATGTAGAGGGATCCAAACTATTTTCCCATAAGAGAGAAATTCCTATATCCTACTTTAGTCTTGGAGAACATTTCCAGCAATATCTTCTTTATCCCAATCTTTTACATTCTACCTTCATTGGAATTAAATTCTCTATCTTTACTCCCAATTTTCTGTTTGTCAGTATGTTTAATCCTAGCTCCCTTACTTTGCCATAGGGATGAGCTGTATCAGGGTGCTGTTAGCAAATCATGAGTAAACAAGGAATCTGTTTTTATCCACTTCATGATGTTGTCATGAGGATTAGAGGAGGTGCCACCTTTGGAATGCTGCCTGGCACTTACTAAGAGCTTAGTGTTAGCTACTATTTTTTATCTTAATTAATTTTGATCCTGTCTCATCACTCTGTAGTATTCTGGAGTCTTATGGGTCACCATTTCCTGTTCACTCCTAGGCACGCATACTTGTACTCTATACAGCACAGACAAAGAAAATTCATTTTTGAGGGGGTAAAGCCACAGCAGTTGATGGGATCCACAGGAAGAACATAGCTTCTGGGACATGAAAAAAGAGTGAAATATTTGTAATACTCTTTTTTTGAATACTCTTAACTAAAAGAACATAGAGATGTTGGTGACAGTTGGAAGGATTGTTGGACAGTCTCATGGTCTGCATATTAGGAGACTTCAGAGTACCTGCATTCATTCCCCAGAGCCATCTAAGAACAAAGTGAGGAAGACAGAATCATATAAATCTAGCCTTGGAGCTTTGCCTTGGGAATACCATGAAAGTGACACGCACAGAATCAGAGAACATAAGTTGAAGGATGCTGGATCTGTGAAGAACAGATCAAATGATGATAAACTGGGATAAAGTAAAGAAAGGAGTCGAGACTCCTTAGACTGGTACAATAGATGAGAGAGAGAAAGAGAGAGAGAGAGAGAGAGAGAGAGTCGGAAAACAGAAGAGTTGATTCCTGACCAAGTTACAGTGTGATAGATCAAGCAGCGTCTGTGACAAACTGAAGACCAAGTAAGTCCAGTCCTGTCTGCCTATGCCACACATTGCAGTTGTGTACCTTGTTTGACAAATGTATTTCTATGAAGCTGTTTACTGATCTTTACTTTTCTAGCAATATTTGCAACTCCTCGCATATTTCTATTACACATTCACTGATGTATTCCACCTATGGAAGCATCACCATAGAGGTATGGCTCAGCGTGCTAAGATCCCTGCCTCTTCTTGGACTATCTTTGAGGAGAATCTTCAGTGAAGATGGGGAAATGCCAGTGCCTTGACCTGTGTCTCTGTTGAGGCTCTCACAGCTGCTACCACTTTGTCATGTTAACCCAAAAGTCATAGGCATAGTGGCATTGAGAGAGAGGATAGATTCCCTTGAGTCTGCACCTCCGGGTCTTGGGTGGAGAGACATGTAGTTGACAGTAAAGAAATGGCCTCCTGGTGTTCACTGGAGGAACAATGTCCTCTAGTTTCCCAACCTGAGTCCTCCATTCCTGATCTTTCTCCTCACTCCACATTCATGGTTCTATCTGATGGATACCTTATACTTAATTTTTCAAACTGGAACACTTGATGTTACCTTTCAGGCATCTTTCTGCCCTTCATCATTCTTGGTTAGTTGCCATTATTACCAGTCTCACTTCATACGGTTACCATCCAACCAGTTATCCCCACTAGAACACAGGGGAACCATCTGGTGTTCTCCACATCTGTCCTCTGTTCCTAGCATGGCCTTTTCCTCAGCCTGTATTATTTCTGAATATGTCTCTTGAAACCTGACCTCAAGATCTTACACTGATTTACTGCTTTTATAACTTATTTGCTGGGCTTCCTACTCCCCTACTTTATCTCTCAACTAGTAAGTAGGATAACTCTGGGGGTGGATGGACAAGCTGGGTCTCAGTAAGTAGCTCCTGGATCTGCAGTACAAGTGATTTACAGCTGTTTTAGCTTTTAGAAGTCAGCAGATGGAGTTATCAAGAATCAGAGCTGTGGAAATCTGACAGGCTGAGCATCCTTACCGGAGCAGGATTATCCAGATATCCACAACTTTTAGATTAATTCAAGAAATTTACTTCTGCTCCAATCAGACACTATTTACTAAGTAACTATCATGTTGTAAATCCTGGGAAAGGCAATAGAATTGTCAGGCAGCAAGTGAAGCCAACATAGACCATGCCTCAATGGGAAACTTAGTGGAGTGAGGAAGCAGATAGATTTACTGAATGTTACCACAAAGGTCAAGTTGAGGTGGACCATCTAAAAAATTAACCTACGCCTCAAAAAACAGTAATGCCACAATGAAAGATCTAAAGTGAGAGTGAAAGGGAAGAAAGACCAAATAATGAGCTCAATAACACAATGATAAAAATTGTTAATGAAATAAAAGAACAGATGCTTAAAAACTGGACAGATTCCAAGAGAAGTTAAACAAACAAGAAGAACAATTAAATCAATAATACAAACAAACATGTAGATGAACTAAAAAAATCAGTAGCAGTTCAATACTTGAGAGAGGTATTCAATAAAGAGATGAAAACTGTGAAAAAAATCCTGGAAATGAAGAATTCCATTACTCAAATTTAAAAAAGCCTTGGTAATCAAAAATAGGCAAAAGTTTATAATAGGCTGAAGAATTACTTAGAAGATACCAAAGAGACCCCCTGGACTCCATCAAAAGTTCAAATCTACACATAATTGGAATAGATAAGTAAGAAGAAATAAAATCAGAAGCCAAATAATGGCAGAAAATGTCCCCAACTTTGGAAAAAAAAACAGTGTCTGTTTGAAAGAAGCTTACAGAACTCCAAAAAAAGTCAAAGAAGGAACACCCCTAGGCACACTTTAGTAAAAACACTAAATATCCAAGGAAAAGAAAGAATATGAAGAAGCAAGTGACATTGGCAGTCCAACAGCAGATTTCTTGACACAAACACTAAATGCAAGGAAGGAATTGAAAAATATTTTTCAAGCACTGAGAGATGAGTATTGCCAAACTAGACTACTATATCCAGCAAAACTAGCCTCCGAAACAGAAGAATAAACATAAGCTTTCATGATAAACAAAAACTAAAGGAATTCATGACTATTAAATCAACAGTGCAAAAAATACTTAAGGGAATCCTACCCTCAAAACAAGATAATCAAACACAGAGGACTATGGGAAAGAATAAACCTTACTAGAAGCATAAGTGAGCAAAGTAGGAAGAAATTAACAAAATGACAAGAAATACAATACATGTCTCAAAAGTAACATGAAATGTCAATGGAGTCAACTCTTGTCAAAAAAGTGTAAAATAGCAGCTTAGGTTAAAAAAAAAAAGGAAGATCAATCTGTTGCCTGCAAGAAACATATTTCACTGTCAAAGACAAACATAAGCTTGGGAGAATAAAGTGAAAAAAAACTTCTATGCAAATAGTCTCTAAAAGCAGTCAAGAATAACCATATTTACAGCTTGTAAAAGACAGACTTTACACTTAAATCAGCCCTATGAAGCAAAGAGGAGGGTTACTTCATATTAACAAATGGAAGGAACCATGAAGAGAAAGTTACTGTTGTCAACATATATGTTCTAGATACTAGCATTCATTAGACAAATATTTCTGGAGTTACATGTGCTGATATACCCCAACAGAATGGTAATAGGAGATGTCAATACCCCATTGTCACCAATAGATTGGTCACCAAACAACTTAATAAAGGAATATCAGAATTAACTGACATCACAGACCGAATATACTTGGCAGACATCTGCAGAATATTTCACCCAGTAGCTGCACAATCCACAGCCCATGAAACTTTTTCCAAAAGAGATCATATCCAGGATATACAGCAAGCCTGAGCAAATATCCCTTGTACTCTGACCATAATGAAATTAAACTAGAACTGAATGACAAAAGACATTACAGAAAAATTTCAAATAGATGGAGACTGAACAACACATTATTGAACCATATGTGGATCACTGAGAAATAAAGAGAGAAATTTTTATTTTATTTTATTTTATTTTATTGTGAACATACTGTACAGAAGGGTTACAATTACATGGGCAAGATAATGAGTACATTTCTTATCAAGCATTGCAGCCTCCTCCTTTGTTTACCCTTCACATCCAGCCTCCCCCCTCCCCCCCTCCCTACCTAATCCTCCCCCCCCACACCACCAAAGTTGTACAGGTCAATCAAAGAGCTCAAAAGTAAGACCTGAAGCTTTAAATGTACTACAAGAAGATGTAGGGAAAACCTTGGAACATATAGATACAGGTAGCTTTTTACTAAATAGGTAAGATACCCAGAAGATGGGAGCAAGAATTGACAAATGGGATTATATCAGATTAAGGAGTGTCTGTACAGCAAAAGAAATAACCACCAGAGTCAAAAGACAAAATGGGATAAAATTCCCACTAAATATTCAACAGGTAGAGGATTGATACCCAGAATATACAGAGAACTCAAAAAATTAAGCAGCAAGAAAACAAGTAATCTGATCAATAAATGAGTAAGTGAACACAATAGTGTTTATAAAAAGAAAAAAAAAGAAATACAAATAACTAGTAGATATGTGAAGAAATGTTCTACATCTTTAGCCATAAAGAAAATGGAAAACAAAACACTATGATTCCGTTTCACTCCAATCTGCATGGCAGCCAAAATAAGTAAATACATGAATAAATAAACAAATGCAGACAATGATGCAGGGGGAAAGGAACCCTCGTGCTCTTTTGGTGAGAATGTAAACTAGTACAACCATTATGGAAATTAATCTGGAGGTTCTTCAAGACACTAAAATTGGATCTACATATGACCTCATTACACTACTATTGGGCATATATGTGAAAGAGAGTAAGTCAATAAACCAGAAAGACACCTGCATACCCATATTTACCAAAACACTGTTCACAATAGCCAAACAATGGAATCAACTGAGGTGCCTAACAACAGATCAACAGATAAGGAAGACATGATATATACATACATGTATATATGTATATGTATATGTGACAAAACAGCACCATATTGCCTATAAATCTACAAGTGAACACAATGGATGGTAAAAACAAAAAAAACAAAAAATATACTTGGATATGATCAATTAATCAATTAGTTTTAAAAACGTGGCACACAGTCTCAGTGTGGCATAGATGAATCCATAACATGGCACTGGGACTTTGGGTTAGACTAATTCACCTGGTATACAAGGATCAGAGGAATAGTGCTATGTTCCAACCACTGATTTTTAAGTTCTTTGTGAATAATAGCAATATTGATAGATTTAAAATGTTTAAACTAGTTATAAATGATTGATGGACTGCATCTTATTGGTAATTTGGGTTATTTCCAATTCAGTCTTCTTTCATATGGCACTTTGAGAATATGAACATATCAGTTAAATATGTCTCATAATGTCTTCTATGGAAATCTCCTGCTCTGTTGCCGAGTTTTCATATTTGGTCTTTGTCTGTCAAGCCAGTTAAGGAAAGCCACTTCCTCAAGTGTCAACTGTGGATCTAAAAACATCTCCCAAAGATAAGCAGTTGTCATAGCAAAGCACAACAAACCTAAGGTGATAGATCATGGGACTTGGTTATTGTACTTGCTGTGTGAATCTACACTGCCTTCCGCCTCAGCCTGCTCCACATGTAGCTTTTCAACACCAGGTCCTGGGCTGTCTCAAAAGCACTTTGCTTCTCACTTTGCAACTCCTCAAGCAGATGGCATCCATCCACATCATGTGGATGCCTACTTATTAAATAATTTTTCTTGGCAGCACTAATTTGTTAAAAGTCTGGATTTTATTCAAGGATACTCATGAAGGTTTAGAAAATAAAGGTTATAGAACCTGGAGGGTTTTGTCTGTCTGGTTGCCTGCTTGCCCTCTGCATCATTTAGAAAAATGTTTGGAGGAGGTGGTGCTGTGGCTCAAGTGATAAAGTGCTAGTGTTGAGCACAAAGAAGGTCAGGGACAGTGCCCATGCCCTGAGTTCAAGCTCCACAACCAGCAAAAAAAAATGTTGTGAGACAAATCTTAGGACAAGGGTTTACAAATAAGTTCTGGATTCATGAGCTTGAGTCCTGATGTGAGAAGCTGAGAAATCCAGGTCTTTATTGAATCCAGGTCCTTCTTTTGATTGGTAAGTTAAGTTAGTTAATTCTTTCATGAGTGCCTTTTTCCAAAGCACAAAAATATCAAATACAACTGTGAAATCAAATAAATAGAAATGGCAATTGTCTATAGCTATAGATAAAATATTTTACTTAGCCATCTTGGCATACTAAGTTAAAAAATAATTGCCATGCCTATATTAACTTAATCTACTGTTGAATATATCTTAATTTACTAGCTAAGCTTTAATCACTGGAATTGGGAGAGAAAAGAGTGGTTATCCTTCATCTCCAACTAAGCATTGCTTTAAATCAGAGAAACTAGTATGTGCTCCTTATGTTGGGGAATAGGAATCATATAAAGAACTTGAAGTTCAAGCCCCACCTAGGAAATCTGAGCAGTAATCAAGCTGGTGTACTGGAGAGGTGAGCAAGAAACATTACCTTTGAGCAGTGATTGACTTGCTCCTTTCAAATCCGTCATGGAGAGGAACCCAGGCAAGATTCCCATGGGCCTGCTATAGACAGTGTACAGAGAGAGAATTTGCTTAAATCCTAACTGTGGAAGATTTTTAGAAATGCCAACAATGCATCAACATCCCTGCCATCAAGACCAGAGTCTCTTTCCCCTCCCCTGGGTGCTGAATCGGCCTTGGTGACACTTCTACCCTCTAGGGTGTGGAGGAAGGGATGGTATAAGGCTTTTGAGGCTAGATGATGAATGTTCCAGCCTCTCTTTCTCTCAAAGCACACATTTTGGAAGGTTTCTGCTACCATACCAGCAGTGAGAACACCCTGACCTAGCCATGTGAAGAGTATGGTAAGAGCAGAATCAGGCCTAAGGAGCCCATCCCAGGTTCTGTCACATGATGAAACTCTGGTCTTCCTTTTACCATAGGACAGCTCAGAGAGGAAGCCCCTTCCTATTCTGGACCAACCCCAAATTTATGGGTTTTTGTAACTGTCCCAATCAATGTTGGGATACAATTTCTTATACACTGAAAATTAAAAATAAGATGTCATCCAGTCAAATTACTAGAGGACCAATGAGACATTGGCACACAGGTAACTAGGCTGCACTTGGGGTTTCCTGGACATCACAAGGGTCAGCAATCAGGATCACAGGAATTGAAGGGTTTCATTTATTTATTTATTTTTACTAGTCCTGGGGCACTGTCCCTGAGCTTCTTTTGCTCAAGGCTAGCACTCTACCACCTGAGCCACTTCTGGCTCTTTCTGTGTATGTGGTACTGAGGAGTCAAACCCAGGGCTTTATGAATAGTAGGCAAGCACTCTACCACTGAACCACCTTCCCAGCCTGGAATTGAAGGTTTTCAAAGAACTCACACAAAGTGTTAAAGTTCCTCCAGGCCTAGAAGAAATTGATCTATGATAATCCTGAGAAGAGACAGTGATAGAAGTTGGGCCATCAGAGTTCAGAGTTCATTGTGTGTGTGTGTGTGTGTGTGTGTGTTTGTGTGTGTGTGTGTGTGTGTGTGTGTGTGTGTGTGTGTGTGTGTGGTGCTGAGCCCTTGGCACTTGCTCAGTTTCCTTGCCTATTGGCACTCTACTTCTTACGTCATTCATTTACGTCATTCATTTAGCCTGACTTTTTGGGGATGGAGTCTTGAAGACTTCTGCCCAGGATGGCTTTGAACCATGACCTTCCTGATCTCTGCCTTATGAATATCTAGGATTATAAATATGAGCCAAATGAATATTTTAAGAAGAAAGCAGAATGATTTAGAATTCAATCCAAGTTTGGCTCTTTTCTGACTCTCTGATTATGCCCTCAGCCACTGTGACTCAGCTTCCCACATATAAAATGGGGAAGAAGATATGTTAGGAATGACTGCATTAGCCAGTATCATGATCAAGCAGAGTTCAGCATCATATCTCAAAGCTGTTCTTTAACAATGAGCCCTGTTTGGCTTGATTGAGATTGTATGACCAATCATTCAGAAGGGCAAACAACTTCATCTGCCTGTAGCTTCCCGTTTCCCACACACAATCCTGTAATTTGCATAAGTTCTCATACTTAGCAAAAGAAAACCAAAATCCAGTGAAATCTTAATTTCAGACAGTGAAAATGTTTTTAGTACAAGTATGTCCTGTGCAATATTTGAGATATACTAAACAAATTGTTCACTTTTTTAGAAAAATTTTTAGATAAAACTTTAGCCAGACATTCTACAGTTTGAGTAACCTGATGCCTGACCTAAAAATATACCAAGAAGACAGGCTTGATCCTTGGGAACAGAATGCAAAGACTTAACTCCACTGTTTATGCCTCATTCAGACTTACTTCGCAATTGCATTTTTGGGGGGTAAGAATTGGAAGAAAAAGAAAGAATAAAACACATAACAGTCACAGCAAAAGGCGTAATGGGAGCTAGACTCTATAAATATTATGTTAATTAAAATGGATGGGTCTAAAGCACAAACAAAATAACTGCAGGGGGCTGGTGTCTGTTTTGGCTGAGTTTCTTAATATAGTAACTCAGTTCCCATCCTGTTAGCACTCATTCCTTATCAAACATTGAACTGGGGTATAAGGAAGTTTAAATTACCAGCAATTGGAGATGTTTTCTAAACACTTGAACAGATGGTTTATTGCCTGAAAAGCATGTCTCCTTTCAGAGAACAGAGTGTTGAGTTTGATAATTTCAGGAGAAGCTTGTGTCATAGTTCTTTTATTGACTTTAGGTTTAACACATTGAAGACCACATTGTCCTAGGCTCTGTAGCATCCATGGAGTTTGACCATGTTTGGACAAAGACTCCATTTGTAGTGCTGTCTCCTTGCTTCATAGACACAAAAGCCTAGAGACGTTATTGACACAAAAGCCATTGAACAAAAGTCTAGAGACTCCTCCTCTACAAATTCTTACCAGTGCAGAAAAAGAGCCATAACGATGTAGATGACTTTTAAAAATGAATATCACTTGAGAGGGTACAAGTGGTTAAGTTGGACCTACTACCACTGAATCATTAGTGAGTGTAACAAACAGATAATGTCCTTTTTTGACAATTTTAGAGGTGTCTAGAATTCACTACAGTATGATTATATCAATACCTAGCTTCATGTCTTTACTCTCTCTTAATTTATAATAGCCCTTTTATTAACTTATTTTTTTCATGTGGGTACCAGTACTGGGGCTTAAACTCGGGTCCTGGGAGTAATCCTTTAGCTTTTTTTCCTCAAAACTAATGGTCTACCACTTGAGCTTTTCAATGGGTAAACGGAGATAAGAATCTCACCAAAAAAAAAAAAAAAAAAAAGAATCTCATGGACTTCTTTGTACAGGTTGGCTTTGAAATGAAGTTCTCAGATCTCAGCCTCCTAAGTAGATAGGATTACAAGAATGAGCAACTAGTGCCTAGCTTTTTATTTAGAGAGTATCATCTGTTTTGTAGAATGTTTTTCATGTGAATCAATTGGATATGTGTTTTATATGGTAAGGTTGTTATATATTTTAGGGAAGAAGACTAATAAAAGATTTTCTAGTCATTCCTATGATGTTCAAAGAAGTTGGCTCAGAATTGTATGTCTGAAAATTTTCTGCTGAATCTTGATTTGGCAAAAGAACTTCACATGTCCTGTCAAATAGTAGTTTTTTTCCATTTTATTAATGCATTGATTCTATAAAATGTAATCAATGTATTAATTGTACAAAAAGATACATTTCATTGTGATATTTTATACATGAATATAATGTACTTTGATGATACTTATTCTACTACTCTCTCTTGTCCCTGCTGCCCCTCCTGCTAATCCCTTTCTTTTTACACATAGCCTTTCTTCTACTTTCTCATCTTTTTCTAATGTAGGTTCTACATTTCAGAGAAAATAAGCAGTACTTTTCTTTCTGAATCTGGTTTATTTTGCCTAACATGATCATCTTCAAGTTCCATCCACTTTCCTGCAAATGGTATAATTTCATTCTTATTTATGGCTGCATGTGGCATATAGCACATTTTCTTTATCCATTCATTCATTGATAGGTACCTAGGCTGCTAAGCCCATGGTTTAGTTATTGTGGATAGTGATGCAAAATAAACATGGATGTGTGTATAGGTATTTATACTATATGTTGACTTAGATTGCTTTGGGTGATATAGCAGGACCTGTGGTAACTCTAGTTTTGGTGGTTTTCTTTGTAAGAACCTCCATACTGATTTTCATAGTGACTGTGCTAACTTGCATCCCCAGCAGTATTAAGGGGACCTCCATACCCTCATCATCATTGGTTGTTTGTTTTGTGTTTTGTGATTGGGGTAAGAATGAATCTGTGTAATTTTAATTTGCATTTTTCTGACAGCTAAAATTATCGAACATTTTCCTGTTTGCTTATTGGCCATTTTCACTTCTTTTTTTACATTTTTATTGTTATTATAAAGGTGATGCACAGAGCAGTTACAGTTACATAAGTCAAGTGAAAAGGACGTTTCTTTTTGGATGGTGTCACCTCTTCCCTTGTCCTCCCCCAGTTTGTACCTCACATTCACTTTTAATTCTTTTCATCAAAGAATCTTCCATTGAACTGAATAGTCTAAAATTTTAAACTATTTTCAAAATCATGTTTCAAAGTAAAAGCAGATTGAGGTGTCTCTGAACTTCCGGGGTGGGACTGTCGAGATAGGAAGAGTTACTTTAAGTCTGCATGAAGGAGGGGAAAAAGAGGGTAAGAACGATTTCAAGCTGACAGTACTAGAGAGTGAGTCCAAGATAATCACATAATTCCTTTATAACCATCCAAATTAACCAGCTCTCACCTGCTCCATACAGTCCTCTTAGTTATAAACAGTCACTTCTGTGCAAAAGAGAGCTCTCCTCCATGTGCCTAGAGTCCCATGCCATGACTCCCCTGCATGTTCTCATAACACCACAAAGATCAGTTACCATTCAGGCATCCTCACAGAACTTGGAATACAAGAGCTTTGAGCATAATTTTCTGCATGGTTTGTAAAAAAAAAAAACAACAACAACAAAACTACCTTCCAAGACAGCTTGCATGTATATGTCAACCCAAACAATCCCTAGCTACCTCAATAGAAAAGAAACCTCAGAACAGGCCACGGATCCAAAGTGACTTTGGATCTGCACAGGTCAGCTCACCTGTGCAGAATCTATCCAGGATTCCTACTGTGAGAGAGAACCCCAAGTGAAATTATTTATAGAAGAATAAACAAGTTGCTAATGAACTCAAAACTAAATCCTAATAATGGTTTTTCACACCTCTTTGGACCAGATCTATGGTGGGTATTCTGCTCCCTCTTCTCAAGGACTAGAAGTCTGCCTCACCTTGTCAGTGCTCATCCAACGGCAAGGGCTATGTTCCCAGATACCTGCCTGCCAGATATTGTTTGCCATCCAGGATACTGGAGGAATCCTCTCAAAAGAGATGTGGGAATAAAGGACTCATCTTCTAGAGTGATCTGACTCCATGCCCTTCAAATCCCACATTTTACAATGAGAATGAATTTCCTTCTAGAATAGTCATTAGGGTGTGTCTGTCTCGCAGGACTTTTGCTATTAAGGGGGAAGCTCCAGCTGATATGGAGTTCATTTATGTCTACCCACCTGTAGGAGTCCACTGTGTCTAACCACATGCCAGATATATACTACCCATTTCCCATTGTTATAACTGATTTCTCAGGAAGTCAGAGGGCATGGGATGGACATCTGGTCAGCATCTCTGATGCTTCTTGCTGCCTCATCATGTGGCAGAGGTCATCACATGATGAGACAGAGCAAGCACGTCAGAGACAGATCACTTTTACAATGAAAACATTTAGATCTGTGTGAATGGCCTACATTCTACCATTTCTACCTCTGAAATTGAGAGAAGTGTTCAAATCATAGCACACACCATTGCAGGGAATGAGGAACGGTGGGCTCAGAATGCGAAAAGGGCTGCCATAAGCCAGAAGGGCTATCATGAAGATGGGAAGCTAGACTTATATGGTAAAGCCTCAAGTGTATGGGTTGGGAAGTTATGAGATACCTGGAAAGACTTCAGTTCCATTTAAGGAAGAACCATGAACAACATTCTGCTTACCATGGTGCTTTCCCAGTGACTCGCACACATGCGACCCAAACTATTTGCTAAACTGAGTGCAGTTCAGATTGAGTCCCTCCAAACATGTAACAGGTACTCTTAAGTGAGTCCCTTTCTCATTACTAATATTTGCTTAGAAGTTAAAAAGTACATGAGTAGGTTTAAGTAGACCACATTGAATAGCTTGTAAAGATTCCTTCTTAAGCTTAAATTCTATGAGGTCCAATAATTAGTGACCAGCAAAATTTAGCCTAAATATTTCCCAGTAAGAATTTCTTTTCCATATGCTCAATTCAGAATTCAATGAAGACATATTTCCCAGTTATTGACAATGAAAAGCCAGTTTTATTTTCTGTGTATATTTCTGGCATTCATGAGGTTTATACATCATGTGAAATGCAATAACAATGCAAAAGCAGAATCCCCTTCTTTAATAAGAGCACTTAGAAGCCCAAGAGAACTTACCACTTCATGAGGACATTCTCTACTACTACTGAATGGAGTTTCGATGTGTATGCTGTGAAGTGGATGTGTCAAAGCAAGGAGCAGAGTGTCCAAAGGGAGACTTCGTCTCAAAGAAAAAATAAAGTGCCAATAATTATTGTCAAAATATTTTTTCCGTTTTATTTAACAAGATGATTCCGAATGTACACCTTTTGTTTATGAACACAGTGTAAACTATTTATTCCCATCTTCATTTTAGTCTAGTTACTAAGTAAATTTGGACATGATTAATTCTGTTTTATCCCAAGAATGTGATTGTGCTTCAGCAGGTTGGCGTGTCTGAACACGCACTGAGATTCCACATGCACAGAAGTCTCTTCTGTGAGGGGCTGGCATCTGTCTCTACTACAATCAGGCCAGGCTTTCACAAAGACAACAATAAAAAAGCAGTGCTTGTTGTGTGTGATAGAAACATACAGGCCACAACAAACGATATTCCTTCATGGAGTTATTAATTTATGAACACATTTCCACATGCAAAAATATCCTTCTACCACTACATTTGGTATCATCTACTTTCCTTCCATGTAATGTGTGAACTCGAGGGTCTCTGTTTGAGGACAAGGAAATACATCTGTACACATCAGCTCACAGATCTGCAAAGTATAATCCACAGTGTCTCTGAGAAAGAACTCTAGCCCTTAAAAAGGGTAATGTCCCTTCTGAGGAGTATATAAATGACAACTATTTTTGTCAAAACATATTCTCCATGTGAACATATATTTTACACAATCATATTTTTTACTCAAAGAATATACATTGGAAAGAATATTAAAGCATTTATTGACATTCTTGAAAGTTGGTCTTTTATCATTAATTTCCAAACCAAATATGATACACTGCAAAAAATTGGCCTTTGCGGTTGACCCTTTGATAAATCAATAAATTAATATTTTGATATTTATAGAGTCATATGGACTCATCCAATCAAATCTTTGAACTGACGGCTCAACAAAGACAATGGGAACATCAAGAGAAGAGAAACCTTCTTTGATCTATCTAACTAAATGTCATTTTGGTTCATTGAGCAGCAATTGTATTCAGTCATACAAAATTTACCTCACATGATAAAATGACAGTATCAACCTGTGGAATGACATGACATGACATCTATTGATAAAGTGTTTTATAGAGCATCTACACTTCAGTGAAAATTGTAATATTTACTAGAAGGGCTCACAGCATGCCTATAAAACACAAATACATAATGTTATGGCAAAACTCCTTGAAATAACAGAACAATTTGTTGCAAAAAGAAATGAAAATTCAGGACACATAATAGTCCAAGTGAGGCATACTCTGGGGAAAGGGTACTAGTCGTAATGCACAGAAGACTATTCTCTCCAAAAGTGACTCACAAACATAAAAATAAAATATTTCATATTCTACACTATATTACAAAAATAAATATGTCAATCAATAAATAGTAGGAAGCCTAGAAACCTTTACATGATGGTTTTGCTTGTGGGCTGCCTCTGCTACAATTTTCCTCAGGAGTCATTAGCTGTATCAACTACAATGACCATAATTCAGCTAAATGATAAAGAAAGAAAAGACAAGTATGGACCAGAGTGAAACCTCTATGACCAAAAAATAATAAGGAAGTTCTCCTTTCCTAAGGATCCAACTCTTCACTAGCTTCATGTTGAGGCAGAGAAGTAGAAGGGTTGCACGTGTGCTGTTGAAACCGTGCTTCTGTTTATGGTTTATATCATTTGTTTGGTGATAAGAAGAAAGCATGAAATCATAATTCAGCTAGCAATACTTCAATAAGTAATCCGTAATTTTTCTATACCCATTTCTAAAGAAGAACATCACAGAAATGCAGGCTGATATCTGGACAGGGTGACTAGAAAAACATCTGCAATATGTACAACCTAACTGCAGGCAATCAGGATGGCCATCTCTCTTCGATAGCAGAGTGATTACAGATGTGCAGGACAAGGTTTCTCCAGCAGCCTGGTAGAACCAGGTGGGGCACAGTGAGGTACTGGGGCTGGCACCTCCAGCATCAGCACTTATGTCAAGAGCACTGCTAGGTGTTCAGGAAGTTTGCAAGCCAAATGTGCATCACATTGGTACCTTGCAGTGGGCCATGGTAGGACCATGTGCAAACGTACAAAGCAGGGCTTTTTCCCACATTGGACTAAAGGCTATAAAGCATTTATCAGCGCACCATTATCTTATAAATATATTACACATAAAATAAATAAGAGCTACCAGAAATGATCCTGTTTAGCTGAGATTTTTACTATATGGCTATTGAAGTGTCCTTTGGAAAAGGTAAGTACCGTGGAATCTATGAATATATAGGGTGTACCATGAAGTATAAAGGATGTACCATCTTCTACTGAGGGCTCCCAGTATGTCTAGTGATGCAAACATAGTGCATGTGTATACTCATCCTCATCATAGAATATGAAGGCTAGCCTAGAAATGAAGGATTTGGAATTGCATGGCCATCTCCAATTACCACTCAGTGTGTTCCCAGTGATGGTTGAACCATCACTCTTCCAGGGTAATGGATTCTCTAAGACTCACCTTCTGGGCACCAGTGTATGTTTAGAGCTGAGGTTCAAATTCAGTTCAAGACAGTTTTCCTTGCCTCTGTTTTCTAGAGCAGCATAAGCTTATAGCCCTATGAGTTTCATGCAATACGCGGGCAGGTTTTATTTTTATGGGAGGAGGACAGATTTCATAAGAAAACATTCAGCAGGGGTCAGGAGTGAGGGGCAATGTCCTAGAAAACACATTCCTGATTCTAGAATTATCCCTATTGCCTGACTGGAGATTCCCAGATGGATTGAGGCCTATTCTGCTCTGGTTCCTCCAACAGAGGCCATGATCCTGAATGGGAGCACTGAAACTGCAGCCACGCTCAATGTTCATCTAACTTCAGTGGCCTGATAGACCGCTCCTGTAAGGGACACTTCCTACACCCTCAGCCTTGGTCAACTCCAAATGAAAAATTACAGCATTGGAAAATTGGAATTGCTGTAGTGTTCTTACCATGAGACAAATTCAATTTCAAAATTCAAGCTTAACTTTCAAGTCATTGGTTTGCAAAATTTTCCATTAATTCATGCATTTAAAATGTATTTTTTGGAGTCTGATCTCCTTTTCTTATACTTAAGTATTTTTCATGAGAAATCCCTGTCATAAAGGATCTTAGTAAAATAAAATCAAATTACACATTGGGGAAAGTAAAAGAAATATCAGATTAGTACCTCTTTATCCTGATTGAAAATGCTTTTAGGGATCCCCTGATAGCCCACAGCATGGAGGCAGGGGGCCCAGGAAAATGGAGAAATATGTGAAACATGAGGGTAAGGAAGCCCAGACATGGGCAAGAATGAAAACAAAAGTAAAGAAGCAAGGAAGACATAGTATGATGTGAAGAAAAATATGTTAAGGAATAATGAGTTCAACAAACAGGCCCCTTCTGATTTTCCTCTTCTTGGTCTTTGATTATTTTGTTTTTTCCAAAAGATTGAATTCTTTCCTTAGAACAGCTTATGAGTTTACAAATATATCTGTAGCCTTTCTCCTTTCTCCCTCTTCACTTCTGTCCTTTGCAGCCAAAAAAAAAAGTCCAATGCAAATGGCCTTGCTTTCGGTTATCTGAGGGGCAGAGCTCAACCTGAGTTCCCTTTTGGCTTCCTTTCCTCACCATCCCCTGCTTTCTACAATACATAACCCTCATGGGCTCATTGCTGTTGACCCTCTAGGACCACTTTCCTTTTCAAAACTGGTTTCTATGACCACCCCTCCCATGCATGCGTCCTCCTTTACCAGGCCTGCAGCTCTAAGCCATAGCAGAAACTCAAATAACAAAAACTACACTGGAACATCCAGAGAACTTGGGAAACATAATGTTAGAACTCTTAAATTCCTAATGCAAATTTTCATGACTTAAATCATCAGAGATGACTGAACACATGGCATTAGCTTTTAATATATTCACATTTCAGTGAGCCATGCATGTATGTGAGTATAACCTGCTTCTGTTGAACCAAAAGATGCTCATCAGTTCATGCACATACATATAGACATACGCAAATTAGTGTGTGTAGATAGCATATTTTTGCTTAGGGGTTGTTGTTTTCAAATTGTTGTGAAAGGTAAGTAGTGTGGGCCTGCCATTTGCTGTTACATGTAGCATTGTCAAGAAATGCAAGCCTAAGAAAAACAGACTGGAAGACTGGATAGCTAAATATGTTCTTCCTGCAACAAACTCACTTGTCCATTTCCCAAAGGCAAGAAGCCTCTATTATCTGTACACCCTCATTAAATAGTCTTATTAAATAAACACAAAATATACACATTTACAGTTATTAAATAAGTCATAGGATTCCTCTTCTATCTACAGCCACATTCAGAGACTGCCATGCCTTCATATTTGAACTTGTAGGTGACAACACCTTTGTCTAAATAGAGGATGGAGATGGGCTCCAGCTTTGTGGGCACACAGCAAGCTTTGGAAGCTTTCTGGGAATTCTTGAGGTGAACTAAGGCCTGGATAATCGCATGCTTTGTGGGTGTGAGATGCTCTGCTAGAGGATAATTACAAACACCACGGCATTCATAGGCTTCATATCCAGGAGGAGCAATGATCCAGGAGTCCCAGCCAATCTCCTTGAAGTCGATGTAGAGCGGGGTCTTCTTGCAGTAGTTTCCTTTGGCATTCCTTCTGATTCGAGCAGTAGAATCATAGATGATGTTTGACCTCATCTGCAGCAAAGCCTCTTCTCCTGGTTCTCTGGAAAAGTCATCCACATCCAAGTTGCCCATCTCCAGAAGTTGCTCGTGGGTGATCATTTCATTCATTTCTTCCTTTCTCTCCTTGTCACTACTTTGGTCATCAGAAAACACAACAAGCAAAGGGTCATGCTTATTCTGAGTACTGGTGTCTATTTCCAGCTGTCCTCTTCCAGCATCCTCAAGTTGGTCTTGAGTGCTCTCAATGTGGACCTCCAGCTGATGAGTGGAAGAGCCTAACTTTTGCCAACGTCTGACGGCATCTGTGACATCAAATGTCTCCCACTCACTGTTGAGTTCATAGACCTCCCCCGACACTAAGACCAGCATGCTTCTTTCATCTGTGTTGTCCCCTTCACTCGGTAGCACTTCAAAAATAGTAATTTTTCTCTCCACTCCATCATACATCAGGCGATCTCTCTGCACCAGTGTGTACAACCTGAGTTCTGCCATCATGACCTCTTCATGGTGAGGGATAGACACATTGAAGAGGAGAGGGTATTTTCGGAGCCCATTAATACTGACTGGTTGAGAAAACAGATCTGAAAAGAAAGATGTACAAAAAAATCAAACTCCCAGTATGTGGCATAGAAAACCAGGTGGCTAGTTATGTAGGAAGAGAGCTAATCCATGCAAGTAGCTTGACACTGGATGAGAAGAGAGGACCAACGAAGACAAACAAAATGTTAGCATTCTATGACACCAAAATATGATGAAGAATTGATATTAGAATGCTAAACTGCATTGTGATTGCAAAACTAACATCGAAAATGAATGCCAAAGGGTTAGAATTTTTTTAAAAATGTTCAGCCTTAACTGAATATGTTACCAAAGAACTGGATAGATATTGGCAGATGATCCCTCTATTTTTCTAACTAGTAATGTTCAAAAGTAAAAGGAATTTTATTTTTTGTGGGGCTATTACGAATGGAGTTGCTTTCCTGATTTCAGCCATGCTTTTCTCATTGTTGGCATACAGAAAAGCCATTGATTTTTGAGGGTTAATTTTATACCCTGTTACTTTGCCAAAGTTTTGAATCAGCTTGAGTAATTTGGGAGTGGAGTCCGTGGAATTCTTTAAATACAAGATCATGTCATCCGCAAAGAGGGAGAGTTTTACTTCATCTTTCCCTATTTGGATCCCATTTATGTTCGCATCTTGTCTTATTGATGTAGCTAGACATTCTAATACTAAATTGAAGAGAAGTAGAGAGAGTTGACACACTTGTCTCATTTCTGAGTTTAGAGGAAATGGCTTTAGTTTTTCACCATTAAGTATAATGCTGGCTGTAGGTTTGTCATATACAGCCTTTATTGTATTGAGTATAATGCTGGCTGTATGATGTTCCATGGTTCCCTAGTTTTTTCAGAGCCTTTATCATGAAGGGGTGTTGGATCTTTTCACTGTATTTGATGCTGGTATAATATGGGAAGAGGAAGAGGCAACAATGCTTGATAAGAAATGTACTCATTACCTTGCTTATGTAATTGTAACCCCTCTGTATGGTATTTTCACAATAAAAAAACTTATTAATAAAAAATAAGAAAATGAATAAAAATTCTGAAGTTACAATAAAAAAAATAAAAGGGAAGTATCAAAATAGTCTCTCCAAAATGAGGAAAAATCCAGAGTTGGGTATCCTTAGTGGCTATTTTATACTTACTATTTCTTAAAATAGTTAAGGGCTTATCCCTGAGGTGAAGTTATATGGAATGTATTTTGCATGTTTTTCAGTTGCTTCTAAGTACCAACAAAAATCATGTTGCACACTGGAGGAAGAAATTTTGACCTATGGACTAAATTTAAATTCATTGGCCTGGTTCTCCTAATCAACTATTAATTACATCTTATTTAACCTCTTGATACAAGCACAGCTCCCATTCAGACTTTACAATGCAGAGAACATTTCAAACACTCAGTTAATGTTTGTTGACCAGCAGAATGAAGCTGTAAACTCATCTTTGAAGATTAATACCTTCATCTTTTGCAAAAACATGACTCAGACTCCCTGCTGTATCTGAACCCTACCCTGAAACCTCCAACAGAGACAGAACTTCAAAGCTATTCATTAGTTGCTGATTCTGCCTTTCAGGTATGTCCTTGAAATGTCATTAATATTTTGGGTTAAAACAGCAGTAGTTTGGGAACTGTCCACTCAGTATAAGAATAGAGGACACACTTGGAGAAAATTATATTAAGTGAAGTAAGCCAGGCCCAAAGAAACATAGGTCCGATGGTTTCCCTTATTTGCAATAACTAGTATATGTCTGAGACAAGCAGAAAAGGTCAGATAAGATGATGTTAAGTGAAATGAACCCCAAGATAAGGACACAAGTGGTTTTTTTCTTTCTTGCTATTGCTTCTAACGTATTTATAAGATACCACATGTTTTTTGTTGTTGTTGCTTTGTATGTCCCTCCCCCATGGTATAACCCCTGTTTTCACTGTATTTGATGTTGTATAATTTGGGGAGCAGAAGGGAAAAAACAAATTGTTAAACAGGGATGCAATGAGATGTATTGCAACAATGAGATGTACAAGACGCTATATAGAAAAAAGAACTTTACAATTTAGGTGGGGGGTGAGTGTAGTTGTGGAGATGGGAGGGAAGGGATGGTAGGGGAAAAACAAAGAAGACAACAGCTCTTGATAAGAAATGTACTCACTACCTTGCTCATGTAACTGTAATCCCTCCTCTGTACAGTATTTTCACAATAAAAAACTTATTTAAAAAAGAATAGAGGACACACTACCTTTGGATAAGGAACTGGAGAAGACCAAAAATGGGAGAGTAGCCGGGCACAGGTGGCTCATACCTATAATTCTAGCTCTTCAGGAGCCTGAGACCCAGGGGTTGAAATTCAATCAGTTTGGGCAGGGAAAGCCATGACACTCTCCAAATAACCACCAGAAAGCCAGACGTGGAGCGGTGGCTAAAGTGCTACAACACTATCCTTGAACAAAAAAGCTCAGGGTCCAGGCCCTGAGTTCAAGCCTCAGCACCCTTCCCACCTCTCCCTCCACCATAAAGGAGAGGAGGCTGATAATCCCTCTAGGAGAAAAGTGCTCACTGCAGTGGGAGAAAGGTTACAAAGTCAAGGAAGTATTTGGTAGAAATGAATACATTCCCTATTTTGAGCCTGATGATGGTTTCAGTAGAATCTTATATATATTAAGACTTATCAAATCATACACGTTCAATGCATAGATGTCTCTGCAAAGGCAGACAGTGCACAGTCTATCCAAATTCCACACACGAGATGTTTTTCAAATGTCTTTTATGATTCTTACAATGATCCCACAATGCATGTTCATTTTGTATCAGAAGAAGTCCTACACACACACACACACACACACACACACACACACACACACACACACACACACCTGATTTCCCAGATGATAACAGAAGATTTCCCAGATGATAACAGAAGGGTGAAGTAGAACTAAGAATTGAAGGCCTGCTTTTCCCACCTTGGATGTAGCCCTTGTTTCCTCAGATGGAATAACAAGCTTGAAGTCTTTTTGGTCTTTATCTCCTAGGGGAGCTGCACTGAGCAGACTCAACGTGTCAGAAGAAAGTTAACAGCAGCTGCCAGGGTGAGCCTAGTGAGGGGATACATGTCCTTGAGTTGCGCATTTCCTCCCACCAACTTGAAGAGGTACATGGGCTGAATGGTCCAGGGAAGCCTGATCCTGACCCAGAGATCTCCGGTACTAGCAGCAAGCTTGGTGAATTCCATACCCTGACCTTCATACACGAAACAAGAATGATAGCTCAAACCTGAGCTATGGATGGAAGGCTCAGCAGAATGAGGGAGGCTTCCCACAGGTGGAGGTTACATTCAACTCAGTCTTCCCTCCAAAAGAAATCTGTAATCTTAGCTTGCCTTTCCCATTAGGAATGCACTACTGAACAGAAATTTTGATGGGTCATTTATTAAATCAAATTAAAATTGAAAGAAAATATTGTCTTGAGGATTCAAAAATACCTACTTCCTAGAATATTAAACAACATGGTAGCCATTAAAGTTTCTTTAGCACTTAGTAGTCTAATCCCTTCTTACTGGTATTCTCTTATGATTTAGTCAATGTATTATGTAGATACCGTTGCTCCCATGTTACAGGTGGGGATAATGGAGGCTCATATATTTGCCAAATGTTTATCCAAACTTCCCAAGTCAGCCAGCTCTCAGAATCTCAAGTCTTGACCAGTTTCTTTTACCAATGTTTTTCTGCTTTCAAAGAGAACTAGCCAATATTAGTCCAAACCTCTTTTATGCCTGCTTAAGGCATAAATGGTAAATAATTTTTAAAATAGTTTATTTGAGCCCACAGCTTCTACCACAGATACCAGAAATTTTTTTCCTACTAGTCCCACATTAAAAAGAAAAGACTAATTTACTAGCTTGTTAGGTCTAGTTACTGAATCGAAAGCTCATGCCATGCTCTTCATAATGGCATAGAAACAATCATCTGAATCATTGATTGTGTTGTTTATGCTTCCTGAAAACTGACTAGCTACCCTGATGCATCAAGGATAACACAACCTTTGGAGAAATTTCTAAAATGTAAATTTCTATTCTCCCTGAACATTTCTTAAACAAAATCACGTTAGAAACTCAGTGTCTAACCGAAAACACAGATCTCTAACTTCTCCCCCCCCCTCCCCCCCCCTCCCCCCCCCCCCCCCCCCCCCCCGCTCCGCCCCTTCCCTCTCTTTCCCATTTTCATTCTAAGTAGAAGCTGGTGGGTTTTGCAGTCAATTAAAATCCCAAATGAAAACCTAGGCCTAACTGGAAAATGGCAAACCTATTACAGCAGACCAATATTTTTCTTTGATTTCCAGATTAAACACTTTGTAAAGATTCAATTGAGTGGCCTTGTGTTAGAAATTGTTTTTAGGCCTTTCATCCATATGAATCATTTTAGAACAAGATGTTCACTGTTTCTGTGTCTGTGGGATGGATTCATCCTATTATCTTCAGGCATAAATTTGCTTATTGTTTCATGAGAAAAATCCAAGCCAGAGACTATCAAAGAAAATGCAAGCTTACCTTCATTCTTAAAGCTCCTGATAATGTTGGCAGAGGGAACGGAGGTCCTATCTGTGGCGAATTTGTTGTAGAGTTCCAACATGTATTCTGGTGGGTCAACCTTGGCTGAATCCTGCATGGGAATGTCAGACAGGTTCAATGTCTTGAGAAACTCATCCTTCATGCTCTGTAGAAGTGTGTTAAAGTCAACACCATCTTGCTCTGAGAAGACATCTTCGAAGAGGGGCATATCTTCTTCTAGGGGTGACTGATCAAGCCCTATGATGGGACTACCAGAAACAGAGTGAGTCACCAGGCATAAGGCAGCGCTCAGCTGCAGGACCAGAGAACCCATGGCTCTGCTCAAGCCTCCAGGCCAACCCAGGAAGGTTTAGCTCTCCTGGCCTCTAAGTGGCAGTTTTATCTTGCAGGGCGTAAATGTCTCGTGTCGCTGGAGACAAGTTTGGAAACTCTTCCTCTCTTTCCCCCTCCCCCTGCCATCTTCCTCTCTAAACCCCCTCCTCTCCCTCCAGCAAGTCAGGTTGCAGTAATTGGATAACAAAATCCCTTATAGGGGCCTAGCCTTTCTTATCTCCCTAGTATAAACTTGTTCACCAGATTTTGTTTTTATCTCACAATCCCTTTTTCTCTTAATGAGCATTTTGTAAACATTTCCACATTCTGACACTGGTTGAGAGATAGGGCACTTTTCTCCTTGTGAAGCTTCTGCTACTCTTCCTTTTAATTCATTTCCTTTTGGCAAAAATGCCAAACTGCTGCTTTTATGGGGTTCATTGTCATACATGGACACAGTAGATGCCCAGAAATAAATATAATATTCATTAGTGGTTACATATGCCAATTCCAGTCATGGGCTTACATTCTCAAATACATGCTCCTGAATAGCCAATATTTTTTCTGGTAATTGAATTTATATAATTTTTTTGATGTGTACACTTTTAGAACCAAGACAAGTGTGAGATTCATAGCCAATAGCCTCTGTCCTCCATATTTGATCAGGATAACATGACATTTTGAAAATAAAGTAAGTGCTTAATTATAATGGCTACTAAAGTTTATTAGATGCTTTC
The DNA here is from genome assembly GCF_019054845.1 of Dipodomys spectabilis. Classification (NCBI taxonomy): domain Eukaryota; kingdom Metazoa; phylum Chordata; class Mammalia; order Rodentia; family Heteromyidae; genus Dipodomys; species Dipodomys spectabilis. The sequence goes on from NW_024870756.1 coordinate 777,043, forward strand.
TTCTTGAATATTTTACATATATAATCTAATGTCCTTCTAATAACTCTATTCTTATTCCCATCAGATACTTGGACCATAAAGTTTCAGTTACATACAAGTGATAGAACAACAGATTGAACCCAGGTGAACTGACTCTTAAGACAAGAATGTGGTCCTGCTTGTAAATAATTATTCCCTTGCACAAGGGCACAGGTAATAGTGTCAAAAGGCTAATTTATCACACAACAGCACTGCATTGTGAAGGAACAGTAAGGAAGCAGGTAGAACTTTGCAGCTGGCTGTAAACCTCAGGTCCTTTGTCCATGTACTCACTCATTTATAGGACCCAAATCTCTGCCAAATTCAGCTTCACAACTAAATCAGGTTGCTCATCAAAAGACTCTATCAGCAATGCTACTAGGCTTATGACAAAGGCCAAATGCCTCAGCCTGGGGAAAATCTTGTAGAACCGATTGTCTCGTTTAGAGAAGACAGATTGTCTCATCACTCTGTCTACCCTCGTGGATGGCAGTAACAACTATAGTGCCATTATGGGGACCTGGAAACAAGTGTGTAGGATGACTTTACTGCTAGAGCAGTGACACTGATGCCTCTTCTGTCTTGGTTGGTACACTGCCTCTTCCCCACCCAGACAGCTTGATGCTGTGTCCTCAGGATATTTGCTACACTGGGATACTGTCTAATTTCAAAGGGAAATGTTCTTACAGTTACATTTTTTTCCAGGCTCCCCTAGGAGTCTAGTCACTTTCTGTTTCTTTGCTCCTAACATGTAAAATTTGAGTTGCTACAGAAATATATTTCATTTAACTGCTTGTTCATCGTGCATTTGACTAGTAGCAGGTGCTGATCTAATGTCTATTCTGATGAAAAAATTTGCTTCTATCGTAAAAAGACAATTGTAGACTAGATATAGATGACAGCCTGAATAGGCCCATTCATGAGTAGAAAGGCCATTATGTGATATATGGGTGGTACATTTTAACGTGAGATTTCTGACAACTTGCCAGCAAGGCCCCTGTATCGGGTCCTGATCTGAACAAGCACCGGTTTATCTTCATATACAGAGATGTCAATGCACACTCCAAAACTCTGAATGGCAGGCATGTGCATGAGCTGCCACACGATGAGAGAGCAAGTACTGGTACTTACAGCCCCCAGTGCAACGGTTTCAAAGGTCAGGAAGAGAGACATGCATCTTGTGTTGCAGAGTTCTAGTACTTCACATTCTTGAACGGAATGAAAAATGTAATGGAGATGTCACTGACATCCCTGTACTTGTCAGAGAAACTGTAGACAAATATTTGGGTCACTTCATCAAAATCTTTAAGTTTTAGGTTGATTGAAAGATAGAATAGAAAAAAATGATTATAACAATGTCTTACCACCTAGAATATCTTGAAGTGTTTGGTCAAGGTTCTTAACGCCACACATGTTCTGGGATGGATGAAGCAAGAAGCTGAGCTTTGTGTGTGCAGGAAGGAGAAACAAGCATCCTTCCCCTTCTGCAGTTTTACTGCAGGTTCTCTTTTTCCCATGCTTTTCTCTAGAAAGCTTTTCTTAATGACTCCCATGTGATGCTAAAATGTCCAAGTATCTTTTCCCCATCTTGATTTTCTTTTCTGGATACAATCTATCCTACTATTTTGCTGATGAGCTCATTCTTTTAGATCTGACCCATTTGAAAGGTATCACTATTTATCCAAAGTGACTGAATGAAGATTACTATGTTGCTGAACCAAATGCAGTAAAGGTAGGTGGTAGCATCTTAAGGAAACTCACACATGAAAGAGCAAAACACTAATTAGATCATTGCTTTTCAATCCTGCTGCAAAATACTCTTAAAGTTTAGGGCTAGTTTTCAAAAATGAGCTTCCTAACTAAAGGATTTAACATTGATCTTCCTTGGATTCTCAAAGGGATCTATGATCCTATCCAGACAAGGTTGAAAGCATTAGACAACATCCTTTGGAACTCTGCTATTCTCTATGAGGCTTGGTCAGAACAAATCTTAAGTTTCCTTGATTGACAAGAGGCCAAGAAGCCATTGTACACAACTCTAGGTTCTTGAAAGTGCTTGCATCTTATATCTTACTTCAGGACATTACATTATTTTTACTGCCTACTTAGAAATTATTGAGACTTTGGGGGGACATTCCAAAGCACTTGTGATAATAAAAATACTTTTTGCCAGATGTTGGTGGCTCACGCCTGTAATCCTAGCTATTCATAAGGCTGAGATCTGAGGATTGTGGTTCAAAGCCAGCCCAAGAAGCAAAGTCCATGAGACTCTTATCTCCAATTAACCACCTGAAAACTGGAAGTGGTGCTGTGGCTCAGAGTGGTAAAGTGCTAGCCTTGAGTACAAAAGCTCAGGGACAGTGTCCAGGCCCTGAGCCCTGAGTTCAAGCCCAGTGATTGATAGAAATGTGTGTGTGTGTGTGTGTGTGTGTGTGTGTGTGTGTGTGTGTGTGTGTATGTGTGTGTATTCAACAGAATATATATATATATATGTATATATATATATATATGTATATATACTGAAGATATTCTCTATGAAGGACAGCCAAGTAGAAGCTTCTGTTGTAATGGGAATGCCACTGCCACAGTCACAGGAGCTGCATGTAAACACCTTCCAAAAAGGTTCAGCTCAAGAACTAAAATTTTCTTTATTGTAAAAGCATTTTAATAATTTTAATTTTAGAAAATTATTCCAGATACAATGTAACACATTTATTATTTACCTTTTAGCAAATTTCAAAAATAGCTCTAAAAAGCTGCTTTTGTATAGGTAGTGGATAAAAAAGGTATTTGAAAGGACATTATGAGTATTTTCACATGTGAACAGTAGGTATGTATCATGAAAACTGGGACATGCTCTGTATAGTCCAAGATGGCATAACTATTACCACTGAATAGAATGACTGATGTCTACCTTAGTTCAGTATGAAGAGCAGCTTTTAAAACCATCAGTTCTTTCCAAAAGGAGAAGAAATTAGTTCATACTGTCATAAACTCAGTTACTAAATGTTTAAGCTAGAAAATCACTGTTAGATGTGCAAAAAAGGAGTTCTTTTGTTTTGTTTTGTTTTTTTGTCGGTTGTGGGGCTTGAAATCTGAGCTTGGGCTCTGTTTCTGCAGTCTTCAGCTCAAGGCTAGCACTCTAGCCACAGCGGCACTCCCGATTTTCTAGTGGTTTATTGGAGATAAGTGTCTCATCGACTTTCCTGCCCAGGCTGTCTTGGAACTGGGATCCTCAGATCTCAACCTCCTGAGTAGGTAGGATTACAGGCGTGAGCCACTGGCATCCAGCAGAAAAAGGAGTTCTTAGTTGGATTGAACAGTTGTCTCAAACTTTTCTCATACTTAAGAGACCATATGTAATTCTTAGTGCAGAATATAACTAGTATGACTGAGTTCATTAAAGAACTGAAATATCAACTAATTTTAATGTATACCTTCAAGTAACTAGTAACTACTATACAAGACAGCAAGTAAGGATTATATTTAATAAGAATAAATATGGGAATAGAATTGTTAGTAGTCAGAAAAGAATAGCAACTGTAGGTAATACTACAGTGTTTTCCCAATGAATTTCCTAACTGTTATTTCTACTAAGAGTATTTGTTATTATATATCCCTGTCAGCACTTGTGTGGTTGGCTTTGGGAACTGTGGTTGATCTGGGAGGTTCTGTCTTTTGTGTTTCTCCCTCATTCATTCCTATGGTTTGCAACAGTGCATGCAGACAGTCTGTGGACAAAAGAGATAGTTTGGATTGGCTCCCACACTCTATTTAAAGCTATTTGATCCCAATAAATCACAATACCCAAGAGCTAAAAAAAAATACTGAAGGATAGTAAAGCAGACCTACCTAAGTTCATAAATAGAAAAAAATCAATATAGTAAAGGTGTCAATAATTTCCTAGTTCATGCAGAAATTCAATAAAGCTTCATTGTAATCCTAAACAAAACTTGCAGTAGAACTTGAAAATTTATCATAAAATGTCTATATAAAGGCAAAAGATTTAAAAATTAGGTAGGGTATATCTGGGCACAATGGCTCATTCCTGTATCTCCAACCACTACTTAGCTAGGAGGATTACTGTCCAAAGTTGGACCCAGGCAAAAGGCATAAGACTGTACCTGAAAAACATAACTAAAGGAAAAAGGGCTGGAGGTGTGACTCAAGTGGTAGAATGAAATGGTCATCTACCTTAGAAAGCGAGAGCCTTTGTATTCAAAACCACAAAGAAAATTCCTTGGAATCATGAATTATCCATTTCCTTTTAAGTAAAGTTTGTGACATTCGCCCTCCTGCCATGCTTATCACCTGGCATGAGGCAAGTTTTACTTGTTATGAAATATTATATTATGTGTACTGTGTGTGTGTGTGTGAGAGAGAGAGAGAGAAAGTCATGGAGCTTGAACTCAGGGCCTGGGCGCTGTCCCTGACCTTTTGCTCAAGGCTAGCACTCTGCCACTTGAGCCACAGCTCTACTTCTGTTTTTTTCCATGTATGTGGTACTGAGGAATCGAACCCAGGGCTTCATTCATGCAAGGCAAGCACTCTACCACTAAGCCATATTCCCAGCCCCTATATATATTTTTTATTTTTTAATATTTTTATTGTAAAGATACTGTACAGACGGGTTACAGTTACATGAGTAAGGTAATGAGTACATTTCCTATTGAGCAATGTTACCCCCTCCTTTGTTTTTCTCCTACCATCCCTTCCCTCCCCACTTCCCCAACTCCCCCCTCCTCAAGTTGTAAAGTTCTTTTTGTTTTCAAAATAGTGTCTTGTATGTCTCACTGTTACAATGGGTCAACCTGTATCCTTGTTTCAGCATTTTGTTATTTCCCTTCCCCGCCCCAAATTATAAGAATGTATAGTAACAACAGGGGTTATACCATGGGGGAAAGACATAGAAAAGAAAAAAAACAGCGACAAAGATAAAATCTCTTGTGCCCCTATCTTGGGGTTCATTTCACTTAACATCATCTTATATGGTCATATGTACATAGCTTTTGACCTTTTCTGCTTTTATGCTAGACGTATACTAGTTATTGCAAATAAGGGAAATCATGGGACCTTTGTTTTTGGGGTCTGGCTTACTTAATATAATTTTTTCCAAATCTTTCCATTTCCTAACAAATGGCCCAGCCCCTATATTATCTATACTTTAAGAAATATATCTATTGTTCCCAAAGCCAAGAGAATCTCTTTTGAATGTGCTTCCAGAACCAGACATGCTAAAAATGAGAATGCCCACTGACCTAGGATATCCTGGGAATGGAATAGACTGTCCATCAACATGCTCTCAGAGTCACCAGAGGTGTTTGACAGCTGTGCTAAGCAATGACACAGAGTGCAAAAGACAAAGACGTAAACCCAGCCAGGGCACTGTGCCACCACACAGAGATAAGTCAAGCCCTTTAACACCAGGGGCTGCTAAGGGTTTATTCCTCACTCTTAGCCAGATAAGCTGCCATCCACGCCTCACAGCACACTCATCTAGAAAGCAGCCAGGACGAACGACTAAGAGACGTGAACAAACACAATTATTTTGCTGGGGAAAATGTGCAGATCTCAAGTTGTTTTGATTGTTTTGACTTCATTTCCAAGAGAAGCCAGCAAGCACATACTCCAGAATGCTGAGTTTTCCAAGCATGCCCACCCAAGCCCTATACTCACTCTTACTAATACCAGTCTCTTTGCACTCACTACCTGAGCCCCTCATTGTATAAATTAGCATTTATTTCCCCACTTTCCAAATGTATCTGAAATTCAAAGGGTTACCTGAGTTGTCCCAAGCACATGGTTGAGGAAACTTCAAGTGACATTTGCCACTTCTCACTCTTCATTCTCAAAAGAGCCTTTGCTAGGCTTAGTCTATCAAGCTAGACTCAGAAACACTAGATGGAATGTGATATAAACCTGTGCCTATATTATGGTTACACCATGTATTGGGAAAACAGGGCTTCTCCATAGGGACTAGTGCTGACAGTTTTTCTGAAGGCTGAATTAAGTTTCTGGTGATTTTAGATTTCTTAAGTCAGAAGAACAGGCACCATGAGTTCCCTTTTTCTTCTTCCTCCAACTCCTCCTTTTGTTTTAGTATGAAAAAAATGGTCCCTCCCTTTTGTTTTCAGAATTCAGTAATATACATTTGGAAAGAACAGCACACATCGCACACATTCTTTCTTTGAGCAATCATTAATGCAACCTTGTCTATAATACCAAGAGAAACTACACTCGTGGTAATGAACTTGAAAAAGTGTCCATTAAAAAATCATGGACAAAAAAAGTAATGTGCTTTCAAGAGTTAGCTCAGCCAAATGATTCTAGGAATGCTGGGGCCACAGTCTAAGGTAGTATCACTGTGAAGAATGCTGCAGCTGAACCTTGCTTCCCAGTTCACAACCCATGAAGGCAACTTTGTAACTTAGAATCATCAACGACTTTCAAAGCTGAAAGGACTAGCAGATCTCAGCCTGGCTAGCCACAGGACACTGCAGGAAGAGAGAAGAAAGGAGACAGAAATAAATAGGACCTTCCTTATCAAGGAGCAGCCACTTTTCTGACTACTTTCTCTTAACAAGTTCAGAAAAGTGTATGCCAAAAGAGCTTCTTGTCTGTTGAGACAGACAGATGCACCAATCATTATGAAAATAGAGCTTGCTGTAGCTCACTCATCTTCGTGAAATGCCATCCACAGAACAAAAGCAAAAAGAAAAAAACCTTAAAGCTTTAGGTAACCATCACTTTTAAATAATGTTGAAATGGCAAATCTATTCACAGAAACAGCCTTCTGATTCCTAAACATTACGAATTAGTGCCACTGTCTTTAAACCCTTAGTGAACTGTCAAGGACATTTTTTTCCTTTCTTTCCTTCAATGGAAAAAGGTCAAGATTCAAGAGTCAAATTCCATTGTAATCATGTGATGTCATAAGACAATAATTCTGCTTAAGCAATCCTTGAGCAATAGAAATATGTGACTGGATTCCCTTTTGTTGCTGTTTTTACTTCTGTACTTTTGTACATGTTTATCTGTTTGGAGGAGCAAAAGGGGGAACACAAAAATGATGGGACACAGGGTGAACTAAAGCAGCAGTGACACTCATTGCTCCACTATCTTGAAAATGAACTATACAGCTTGTGTGGGAAGGAGCAGAGAATAAGAGAACTGGAAGAAAATGAGGGAAGAGGTGATACTGTTTAAAAGGAAAAGTACTTATTACCTGACTTGTGCAACTGTAACCCCTCTGTACATTTCCTCTATGCTAATAAAAAAGGAAAGGCAATGACAAAGTACATTTTAGTTAAATGCCTTCAATTAAGCTTGCTGTGGTACAGTTTACATTGTGTACACATCCAGGAGACTAGAGCCATGTATCTGATCTTTCACATGGCCTCCAAAATTATTAATAAGTGATCTACCATAGCAGCATGGATAATTATTCCTGAGAGTTTTGTGTAATCAGTATTGATAACAGCACCTAAAGTGAATTCTGGTGAGGGATTAGCAACAGATATTGTCTGGCTATTAAAAAGCCAGACAAACAGCTATCTGGAGCCTGGATAGTTGACTTGTAGGAAAACTGGAGGATTATTTTATTTCCCTTTAAATTTCTGCAGTCTCCTTGATTCTACCACCCCTCTACACAGCAAGCATAGGCTTTGCTAGGATGAAATGTCCAAGCAAACTTAGTAATACAGACAAGTAGCCGAATTTGTGATAAAATCTGCATCCCCAAAGCTATTTATTCCAGGCTCAAGAATGGGTTATTCTCTGTTGCGTGGTTGGCATAGTTCTGAGTTGTATCAGCTTCCCCAAGATAAGGTTAGAATGTGTGTCTTCTCAATAACACAGACAACTTGAGGGCAGAGGTATATTCCATTTACACATTCCTACAACCCTGTAAGAAGCTTGGAATATAGCATATGCTCATTCAAGCAATAAAGACAGGTAGGTGTGCATCACCTGTTCATTTCCTTTAGGTTCCATAAGGTACACCACTGCAAATTAACTTAAAGTGACCAAATTGATCTATATTTAAGTTAAGGAGGCGGACATTCTTTTTTTTCTTTTTTAAAATTTTATTTTATTGTAAAGATGCTGTACAGAGAGGTTAAAGTTACATGAGTAAGGCAATGAGTACATTTCATGTTGAGCATTGTTGCCCCCTCCTTAAAACATCACAATCGTCTTCAAAGCTGTGTGTACATGCTAATCATAAAAGTACTTGCACCAATTATTTCTCACTATCTATCTACTGTCCCATGCCACCTCCCCCAATTTTCCTTCACTGATAATGTCACTTTCCAAAAGATTAGAGATTTTTTCCCCCTCTGGATGCATTTTCTCTTGGATGGTATTTTGAGATTATCTAAGTTGTTGATGAGAGGAGGGAGAGGGGGAGGGCAGATGCCCTCAAGTTAAAAAGACACATTCTCCCAGACCAAAGGCCTTTGAGAAAGACATCTGTGGATTCTCTTTTTTCTTAGTGCTTAGCATCCTCTTTCTTCTTTAACAGACTGAAGTTGGATCTAGAGAAATGAGATAGTGAGAGAGCTGCTAACCCTGGGTTCTTTCCCTCAAAACTGCTTCTAGCCAGAGTATACATTTCTCTGCCTGATCTAGTCTGTGTCCCCAGAAGATTACATTAGGTTGGAATAATTTTATTTCCCAACAGAAACAAAGTGATTTTGGCTACAGCACCCTGCTCTATATAAATGATCCTCTTTAGAACTTGTGGTGATGCCAAACAGCTCTGAGAGGAGCCAGAAATCTTGAGCCTCAGGCAGACACAAACTTATCATGGCAAATAATTCACCATTCATCACCACCACTCAAACAGATGCTTGTTAAGTACCTGCACTATGTATTTCACAGTGGAATTAGGCTGGCACGAAAGGCACATAAGAACCGTAATTAAAAGCTATTGCTTATTCGGGTTTTGCTATGTCTCTGGCATTTAGGTTTATGCTTTGTGGTCATTGTTTTATCAATTTTTTCCAAACCCTGTAACCATGGTGCTATCATCTCTATTATATAGATAAGGATGCTGTTCAAAAGTCCAGGAAGATCCAGAAGCTGATGGCTCACACCAATAATCCTAGCTACTCAGGAGACTGAGCTCTGAGGATCACAGTTCAAAGCCAGCCCAGGCAGGGAAGTCTGTGAGAATCTTATCTCCAGTTAATCACAGAAAAATCTGGACATGGTACTGTGGCTCAAGTGATAGAGCACTAGCTTTGAGTCAAAAGGAGCTCAGGAACAGCGCCCAGGCCCAGAGTTCAACTCCAGGACCAGAAGAAAAATAATTCCAAAAAGAGTAAGATCGAAGTATGACAGCAGCCCTGTTCAACCACACAAAGCCAAGTTGTTCAATTAAACCACTCCACACCTAAGAGGGCTGACTCAGGAGGGGGAACATGGCAGAAAGACACAGCTTGGAGGGGGAGAAGGCACAGCAAAAGATTGTTATATCTGTTTTGAGGTGTAGGGAGATGAGAGTGACACAGATTTGAAAGAGTAGGTGAGGAAGAGAATCTTTACAATTAATATCCTCAGTTTCCTCTGGAAAGTAGGAAACAAACAACTTGTGGTATAAGTAAGTGTAAAGGTTGGGATGGAAGTTGTGTAGCTGCTACTGTTGCTACTGACAGTGATAATGATGATGATCTGCTGAAACTGAAATCCAAGAGAGAAATCTGGGGGGCAGTCTCAATAGCAACACTAGTGACTCACAATGATTTTGTGAGTAGTATGAGTCAAAACATATAAAACATTTATAAATATGGCTAGAACATAATTTCCCCTGTGAAATTCAGAGTAACAACAATAGAAACAATCCTGCTAGAATCTTCACCAGACTTCCCAAGTAGGGCTAACCCCACTTCTACAGTTGTGAGAACCAACTGTGACTTGAATTCAGCAATAATCAAGTACTATTACATATGCCAGCATTCAGATGCCCTGGACCTACAGAACCACAGCAAGGATGGCAAATACTTTGAGCTGCTAAGTACGGAAAGCTGAGTGTACAGGTGAAGATTGAGGAACAGAATGGGTTGCAGTCTCATTATAGTGTGGTGAGGTCTCCTAGAAAGCAAGCCTTGAGAGGTGAAGAAGACACTGTAGGGGGGAGCAAAGTTTAGATCATATTTTGTAACTATCACTGGGAGTGTGTGACCTAAACCTTTTCCCTCCTTTAGTTTTGACTTTATCAGAAAAACATGTGGGCCTGCATATTCATTCACCTGAAGTTGCTGAGTTTGATGTTTTTCCCAAGTAGTATTTGACTAGTCAAAAAAGCATACTTAAGACAGGAGTTAGAAATAATACTTCATAAGGCCTTAGAAATAAGGTTCTTGTGGGAGGACTTTGGGAACCTTCCATGCCTTTCTTTTGAGCCTATGCAACACGTGGTCTTTGAAGGGCTCAGTACTCCATGGCTTGGAAATGCCTGTTTTTTTCCATTTGCATTTAATACTCCAACCTCTGACCTCACCAGGAAATGAGACGCAAACACTGGGAAGGCTGAAGGACTCCAGGTCATGATGAAAATCCATCTGTGGGATGAAGCAGCAGTGCCTGTATTTGAGACATGGCTTTACAAGGCCAGAAGCCAGACCTTGCTTCAGTATATGGCCATGGTTCTCTCCTGGCTGCTTTCTGGGTGTGGTGATAAGATTCCACAGAGTGTCTGTTTGGAAAGTTACACATTCATTCACCATCAGAATTTCAGAGCAGTTGACATTTAGACCTTTGGATGGGGATCATTTCAGAATTGGGCTATGTAGGGGGGGCACAGTGGCTGATTCCAGAAAAGGCAGAAATGAGGATGTCAGATTGGAAACTAAATTTAGTCATCATGCACATGCTCATCACACTCACTGTATCTCTCCTCTCACAGAATTGTTCGCTCATGTGGCAGGCAGCGGCTGATAGCATTTATGGGCATCTTCATGATGCGTTTCCAGAGTACTTTGGAATGACTTAGCAGTGTCCTTAGGTACCATGACTTTGGAGACTCATTGTATCATTCCATTTGCCCAAAGAGCAGAGATAGATGCCAGGATTGTAAGATAACCTCAAAAGGAGTGGCCAACACACATCTTACAAACAATACTTACAGCATGAACTTTGGGAAGGGTAGTTATCACCAGACGGGAATCCAGTGGTTCACATGTTGGCATTGTGTAAGCTGGTGGTGGTTAATGGTTTATCAAGAGGTATCCTATACCAAGATGACCTGAATTATAGACACTAGATTATATTAGTCAGGGAAGAATTATCACATATTTCATATGTCTTCTCTACTGATATTTCTCATTACTATTCAGTTTTAATGAGTTTATATCTTAGCTTTTTACTAACTGATGGTTGGAGACAGAACCATTAGCGCCCAAGAATTGAGGTTCTTGGTCTAGTAGGTTGAATATCATTGATCTGGGTCAGAGATAACTGATGAAAGAGAGAAGTGGAGCCTCCATCTTTCCAGAACTCTTGGAAACACAAAGGAAGAGACAGGGGGCAAACAATGGCAAATGTTGTAGCACATGGTGATTGTTCTGTATCCTTAGAAATAAGAATGGAAGATGTGGAGAGAATTTAATAATTCAGCTATTTTATTAGTCTTAATCTTCTTCTCTGTCCATGTTTTTCTCTAATGTTTTTTAAACACATTACACTGTGCATTAGATACTTGAATAAGAAATTCTCTGTAGTTATTATTTTCTCTCCAGACCCTTAAGGGTTTTATATTATACAAGACTTAAGAACATAAGGATTTTTGTCACAATAAGGCCACCTATTTGCCATATGTACTTGAACTGATTACTGAATCTATGATTCTGAAACTTTTTCCTATCTTTAAAAGTAAACATCAAATACTACATATCTTATAGGATTGTTGTGAGACTACATTAGATAATACCTATAAAATATTTTAAACCCAATTCTAGTCATTGTATGCACTTTTCATCATTATGTAGTACAAAGCATTTTTCCTTTATTAATACATGGACTCACTTGATATTGGTAACTTCATGTGAATCGTCTTGATCTATACTTTGCTCTTAATAGATTTATGTTGGTAACCATAAGAGTTAAGGAGACTGCTCTCTTTGGGAGTGCAAATAAGGAAAGATAAAAAAAAGCAACATGGCTTACAAGTTTTAAGTATATTTAAGCCAAGATTTTCCTTTATTGCTTGGGAAGTTAAGGGTTCTTTATATAGAGGATGGTTAATAAATGGTAGCATAATGAATTTATATGTATAAAATATTTGAAATGTAAGAAATAAGCAGTTTTTAACTACTCCATTTCCTTTGGTTATAGAATTCCACTTGGAATTCTATACCTAAGATCAAGCTGCCACAATTATTTCAAAAGGCAACACCTAGCAAATACCTATGGCCTGAGCTGACCTGGATGGCAACTAGATTTGTTGTCAAAAACTTTTTTTCCTTCCAACTAGTGATTCACATCAGAAAATAAGGTTGTGCAATGCCTAACATTGATGGGAAGTTTTCAACTGTATTGGAGAGAGACAGACAGACATAAAATGAAGAGAAGTTACAAAGCTCTCCAGGTGAACATAAGCGCAACATGAGAAGCTGAAGGCAGCTGTAATCCATCACCTCACCCCCCCCCACACACACACTAGTTTTAAAACCACTAAGCATAGCTATAAGTTTGGTCCCTAACCTGGTACAGAAGAAACAATAAGCCATGATTATTTTCATGATCACTGAAAAACAAACTTGGATCAATATAAACATGAATTTAAAACACAGATTAGCAAGATGTTTAGTCATCTCTATGGACAAAACCAGACTAGTGATTGGCAGGGAATGGGTGGGATAAGTTGGGGTAGGGGTGATGGCTAAAATGATGTGAGAGTTCTTGTAGTGCTGATAGAAACGTATTGACTGTTGTGATGGCCACAGAACTCTATTAGTATACTGAACATTAAATCACACCCTTTAAATTAAATGGTAAGCTGCATGGTATGCAAGTCACACCTCAATTCAGCTTTTAAGAACAGCCTGATTACAGCTCTATTTACCCACTCTCAATGCATGATGTGTGGGGTGAAGGGCATTCCCTAATTAGCCTAGAAATGGTGGTCCACAGAAGCCCATTTGGGGCCTACAAAAGCAAATCAACATAGGCAATCATGGACAACAAGCCAAAAATCCTACTGTGTCCCAATTCCAGTTAGAACTAAGGTGTCTCTTAAAAGTTCAGGAATGTAAGATGGTTGGTACTTCCTCATCAGCATAGTGAATGAACACCAAGCAGGAAGACTATCAAAGCATGGTGAGACTGTCACAACTCCTACAAACAACTGACTACCAAACCAAAAATATACTCTTTTGTTTTCTGGGTAGCGTACACTAAGGAAGTGCTCTACCTCAACACTCTGAGAAAAGGTCTATGTTGCCCAGGCTGACAAACTCCTGCAAATACAAGGATTTCCTGCCTAAAGAGGAAATTTTCATAAAACTATAACACATGACAAGTATTAAGATAGTCACTGTTCCCTCATACAATATCCAAAAGCAGTAAGTCACTTCACTTGGAATAAATGTCGATAAACACTTCACAGTCTTAGTTACCTAAAATGTGTTGGGTGTGAAATAGATACTCAGGCAACTAGTTCTTAAGGTCTTGCTGAGAACAGGTCTTATCACTTAATATTGTAGTATGAAGTCAATTTATGATCAGAGCCAACTAGCACAATTATGTCCATTTTTAAGGGTATAATGGATATGTTCTTTTAAAACATACATACTAGCTTTAGACTGCAGTTGTACTATGATTGAGATAGTTACCTAAAATGTGTTGGGTGTGAAACAGATACTCAGGGAACTAGTTCTTAAGGTCTTGCTGAGAACAGATCTTATCACTTAATATTGTAGTATGAAATCAATTTATGATCAGAGCCAACTAGCACAATTATGTCCATTTTTAAGGGTATAATGGATACATGTTCTGTTAAAACATACATACTAGCTTTAGACTGCAGTTGTACTATGATTGAGATATTAGTTACTATAAAAGTATGTTTTTGAAAAGTAAATGTAGTTAGGCAAAGAATTTATGAAATGAATGAAAGTTAGCTACTCTGTCAAGATCTTAATCTGATTTTTGAGGAGGGTATTAAGCTCATAGAAGTAATGCAAAGCTATGTATGTGTTTAGGGTTAGGGTTTCTTACTGGTAACATTTATAGACAAAATCAAAGCATATGCCTGTTGATACTGTGTTAAGATCAACAGTATTTTTTTAAACTTGTCAGTATTTGTTTTGAGAAGTATTGAAATAGATGATCCTTAATCATGTTGTTTTGTACTTCACCAGGATGAGATTGTAAAGTCCATAATCCTGAATTTTTATGTGTAATGAAACTTTATAATAAACTCCCTTTGGTATTAAAAAAGAGAGAGAGAGAGAAAGAACAGCCAGGCATTGGTGGCTCACACCTGTAAATCCTAGCTCCTCAGGAGGCTGAGATCTAAGAGTTGCAGCTCAAAGCCAGACCAGGCAGGAAAAGTCTGTGAGACTCTTATCTCCAATAAACTACACAGAAAAATCCAAAAGTGGTAGTAGGGCTCAAGTGGTAGAATGCGAGGCTTGAGCACAGAGAGGCTTAGACATAGAAACCAAGCCCAGAGTTTAAGCCCCAGGACCAGCAAAATAAAAAAGAAGAACAACAAAGGAAAGGGAAAAAGGAGTTTGTTTTATAAACCTTTAATTCTACCATGAAGAGAGACAGCTTCTGTAAGTACTTTAGTGTGTGACTTTCTTACATTTCCATGTTATGGACTCTGTTTACTAGGCCATTTTTAAGCCTAACAATATAACCTGAATATATTTTATGTCAATGTGCATTTATAAAAATTTCATTTAAATTGCTGCTTAATACCATACTTATTTACATGCAATTAAAATTGTTTAGCCAGTGTGTTATAAAATATTTAAATTGTTTCCTAATTTTTACTAATAATTGCTAAAGACTAAAAATTAGCGGGGAGAATTTATGACAGAGTGAGTGAACACAAAACATTGCCAATGATACAAGTGGAAGAGCTGACTTTACCTTAAAAGAAGATATGAGCTATAAAAATGTTTTTATTGGGGATGCAGTGTCTTCCTCTAAAATTTAAACCCAACTCTCTGAGACTCCACGTGCATTTCTCTATACCACATCTGCATCTCATAACTAGTAGTCTCTCCAGACTGTCTTCCTCATTAATAGCAGAACACTGAAACTTGCCTATCAACTCTGGGTTGGTGGAGGTTTAGACTGAAACAAAATTCTTTTTTCCCACTATTACAACTATCCATTTAAAGAAAGTTATCTGCTAATGTAATTAGCATAAAGGAGTTAATGAGAAGGGGTTAAATAATAATATAATTACATAATATATAGTATGTACAATAGAATATGTAATACTCTGCTTTGTAGCAGCCTTTGTCTTTCCCAAAGCCCCTGCTGCATCATAGGAGAATATTTACTGTTCAGACAGAGAAGCTAAGAGTGAAAGGTGAGACTTTGTTTCCCTGGACAGACTCAGCAAGTGCAAGGCAGAGGCAAACTTCCAGCTCTTCAGCTGAATCTGAATCTTGAGTTTTTCCCACTAATAAATTATCCAAAGGAATGGATCATTGTAAGCTTTTCCTTCCTTCTTCAAGAACAGGAGTCAAGCACGTGACTTGTCTACTTATTAGCATTAATACTGCTGTGAAGCTGGAGAATTTGGACTCCTTTGCTTGTGTATGACAGCTGCGAGAGGACAGTCTGTTCCCTTAGCTCCAAAGGAATGATGCTCTGTGCAAAGTTCATTAATGAACACAAGACAGTGTCAACTGTTAACTTATTTTAAACTCAACTTTAGGGAAACTCAGGTTAAAAATAATTAAAGGAAGACAAATTGGAAAGGTTAAAAAAGAAAAATAGATTTCATAATTCTTTTATGAAATGATACGAAGAAAAAGAAGAAGGAGGAGGAGGAGAGGAAGAAGATGAAGGGGAGGAAGAGGAAGAAGATGAAGGGGAGGAAGAGGAGGAAGAAGAGGAGGGTTTAGAAGAGGAGGGGGAAGAAGAGGAGAAGGAGAAGGAAGGAAGGAAGGGAAGAAAGAAGGAAGGAAGGAAGGAAGGAAGGAAGGAAGGAAGGAAGGAAGGAAGGAAGGAAGGAAGGAAGGAAGGAAGGAAGGAAGGAAGGGAGGGAGGGAGGGAGGGAGGGAGAGAGGGAGGGAGGGAGGGAGGGAAAGAGGGAGGGAAACAGAGAAAGGAAGAAGGAAGGAAGAAATGATACCCGTGAAGCTAAGTCTAATCCTTTCCACATTCTTCCCTATGACCCTACCCTCCACTTCTTGCCCACAGGAGGCTCACACCCTTTCCATCACAGTGAATCAGTTTCTCTGACAAGTCCTTGGTTCTGCTTCTCTTTCCAGCCTTTCATCACCAAATATTCGAGGC
The DNA here is from genome assembly GCF_019054845.1 of Dipodomys spectabilis. Taxonomy (NCBI): domain Eukaryota; kingdom Metazoa; phylum Chordata; class Mammalia; order Rodentia; family Heteromyidae; genus Dipodomys; species Dipodomys spectabilis. The sequence goes on from NW_024870756.1 coordinate 793,543, forward strand.
ACACATTCCTTCAGAGCCTGCAGCAGCCACTGCTTCACACAAGTGGCTGCACATTGCAGATGCACACCACAGTCCACCCAGAGTGGTGGAGGGGTTATCGCAGACCAAATTCCTGAGGCGGTCACTTCCTCTCCTTATCACGGAATTGGGGATTTTTATGAGGGCTGGGTGGATGTAAGCATTTCCAGTGCTCCGGCTAGCCTATTAAGTATGACTTCCTGGCAATACAATTTGGGAGTGAGCTCTCCTCTGTGCTAACAGAGAGTGCTTCTAAAGAGGGCGATCTGACAAGTCTAGAGATATTCAGTCAGGCATTCAGTCACACAAAGGCCCACTGACTGCCTACATTGATCTGACCCAAACTGGCACAGTGGAGATGATGAGCAAGGCCGTCATGGGTGGACAATGTGCAAATGTGCAGAGTGCTGTGGATCCTGAGCTATCTGGCTGTACAAATACCAGGGATTATCTTGTCACACTCATTGGGCTTAGAATTCATCTCACACCTTTCCATGTCTGGATTGTTCAGCCAAGGTTAGGCCTCAGAGCTGTTCCAGTGTCTCTGGTGGGAGTTTAAGGATGAGAGTCAAACCACAAAGAGAGTCAAACCACAGGGTCTTTACTGAAAAGTTGCTTCTGTTTGTTCTGAGCCAGGTCAATGCAGATTGGGAATATCTACTTGGAAACATCTTTTGGTACAAAACTTTCAGGATAACATTCTTCAACTTAGTACTTTCAACTCCATAATTAAGAAATGCAAGCAGGAGAGAGCTACGATGGAATTACTCTTCTCTTCTTTATCTTGCAAAAAGTAGATATGCTTTTGCTAGTCTTTTTCCTTCCCTTCCTAGACAATGTCCTTAAACCCACTAGATGGGGACAAATCTATGTGCCTGTGCCAGGAGGATAGAGTCAGAGTGAGACCACCCAGCAGGGTGGGGTGTGAGCAGATGATGAGTGGGTCATATGGTATGAGAAGACAAGCCAAGGGGCAGAGCCGGAGTGTCCCAAGAAAGGTATCCCCATGGGGCAAAGGATGTAGTGGCAATGGGAGGTTGGTTGCACATAGAATGATTGCTCAGATATGGAAGAGAAGAGAGCATATAGTGTCACTAGCCAAACCAATCCCTGAGGTGCTGGGTTTGGATCGCCAGAGGTCTTGCATATTGGAGTTTCTGTCTGGAATCAGTGGGAGTGGTTTGCACTAAAATGGCATGGAGAATGGGGCAAAGGCTGCCCTCTGACTTGTCATGCACCAACAACAGTAGCCGCGACTCAATAGTCTCTTGAGACAGTAGCTCACATATAGAGCTACTTTCTGGAAGATATCCCCAGCTCCCTATCACCAGCCTATTAGTGCAGGTGAATGGATTCAGGTTTTGAGAGTTAAGAGAGAGATTAATTCACAGAAGACAAAAGATGATTCGAAGTGTGTGTGTATTTATAAGATAGGTAAAAAATACCATGTCCCTTGTTGGAGTGTGTTTATGTGCATGCATGTGTGTATGCATGCACGTACACAGATACAAACATGTGGTCTATATATCATTTCACCTCTTGTCCTCCACAGACCTCTTTGAGTCACAGCTCTTTCTTCCTGTAGAATTGTCTCCATTGGCCTTATAAGGAAGCACTGAGGGTTCTGTTTCTTCTTAAGGCTACAGGACATTGAAACAGTAGGTGCCAATAGGCATAGCCCAGGGTTATATTTCCATAGTGACTCAGCCACAGTCATTCTTGAAAGCAGGCCCCAGAAGGAGGTTCATTATTCTACAAGCTTTCTCATGAGAGATGATGGAAGACAGACTACCCTCTGCTGCCCAGGGGCGCTCTGAGGATCAGAAACTCTCAGGTGCTGCTTGGTGCTTGCCTCAATGCACTTGCCTACTCTGCTTATCCTCCGCTATTTCAATAATGCACTCTTCAGATGCTCCTTCTGTGTAGCTCAGGAAGAATCAAGAGAGCTACTGTGTAAGTAACCTTGGTGTCCTGTCCATTAATCCACCCAAAATGCTTCTCAGAACATTCCAGCCAGCTTTTGAAGTCCTAAAAGTTTCTCACTCAAGCCAAATTACCCTATTCTTAAGCAGTAACTTGGTTCATTCCCATTTTCCCTTCTTTGATCATTGAAAATGTCAGCCCTGGTGAGGGCCATGAATTGGGCAGGGATCTGGGGATCATGGGTACCACTAGGAAGTGAGGTGGAAATGATGGTGTTGGGAAGTGAGATGTACCCAAAAGGAATATGCATGGGCTCTCTGACAACTTTAATATTGAATGGAGATGAGAAGTGCAGCAAAGGGGAAGGAAAGATTTTGCATCTTGGACAAAGTCCTGCATGCATTTTCCTGGTGGTGCCTTGAATATATTTCCCACATACCATTGTTGTTGTTCATTCCTGATAATGCAGAGAAAGGAAATGTTGGTAAGAGATGACACAGAATTTGTGTATTCTCCATAGAGCTAAAGAAATCACCTCGTCTGTCTGGGCTTACCTTGTCACCTCTAAAATGAGGGATGGTGACCTCTTCAGCCACTTTAGGGAAATCATTTGAATGAAATGTTTGTAATTTATGCACAATGAAACTATGCTGTTATCCACACAAAAAATTGTAATCTTATTCTGTCCAGCAAACTCATCTTCATTTCCCTTTGTGTTTCTTACTAGTTCATACAAAAGCACACTATTGGGCTTGAGTCTTACCTTCCTTGCTCCTACACCCACCTGGTGGACACTTCATGAATGACATACTACACTTAAAGGGTGGCAAACAGAAAGGAACTGGGATGGTTTTGATCAAGAAAACATTAAATAAAAAATAAAATAAATGTTGCTTTGTATGTCCCTTCCCCACAGTATAACCCCTGCTTTCACTATATTTGATGTCAGTACAACTTGTGGAGGAGATGGGGAAAAACAAGTCGTTTAAGGATACAGGTGGACCTGTTGCAACAATGAGAAGTACAAGTTGTCATGTCGAAAAGGAGCTTTACAACGTTGGTGGGGGGGGGGGGGGAGGATGGAGAGGGAGGCTGGGAAAGGATGTGAAGGGTAAACAAAGGAGGAGGATGCAATGCTTGATAAGAAATGTACTCATTATCCTGCCCATGTAATTGCAACCCCTCTGTACAGTATGTTCTCAAAATAAAATAAAATAACATGAAAAAAATAAATAAAATAAAATAAAATAATGAACAAAAATAGACAACTAAATTTGGAAAAGTAAGAAAGAGAAGAATAGCAGCTAAGGTTATAGAAAGGTGGCAGATTTCTGATATTCTACTTTTAGCATTGCCAATCAGGTGTCAAGAAGGAAAAGCACAGCTTAGGTGAGGACACCAGGCAAAGTACTGGCAGACAGGAACTACTAGATATCAAAATGGTTGAATGTTAAACCGTTAAAAGGGGGTTAAAAATAAAAACAAAGAAAGTTTACTCAAACAGAACCCATACTGGAGGACGTCCTGTGCAGGTGCAGTTACAACCTCAGGAGTGCAACACAAGTCCTGAATACTTCATGTTTTTTATTTTCTTTTTCCTTGTTAAAAATTTTATCTCCTAGCATAACTCACACACCTGACACATTGACAGAGCACTTCCATTGTACAAAAAACTACAAGTCTGCCTTAGAAAAATGCAACGTATTGGGGCTGTGCCCAATGCAAAACAGCACCCAGCAGCTATAGCCTGAGGATGCCACTCTAGGTCAACAGTAAGGCAGCAGCTCCATGAAAACACCAGCCAAGTAGCTAGGCTGAGCTCCCTGATAGAAAACAGAGTGAGCCACAGCAGTAACTCCCCATGTTCCCACTGAAGCAAGGTAGAACAAGCCTGCCAATCATATAATCCACCTCAACCCTGAGAGGTTGGCCCACATTGACCCAGTGAGTCTGAGTGAGTGCAAGCAGAAGAGAATTTCAGCTGAGGCATGACACATACGTATGCATGAGAGGCAGTAGCTAATCAGATGGGCACCTCTTAGCCTGGGAAAATCTGAAACAGAGTGGCAGGGCTGTTTCTACTCCCAGAAAACAATAGCGTTAGAGACTTCCCAGTAACACGTTTTATTCTGGAGCTTGGACACACAGCACACAGCACAACCTGAGCAAGGCAAAGCATAGGCAGGCACAACAGTCAGAGTGCTCTCTCTCCAACTAGAGCACCTACTCCTACAGAACCAGATCCTAGGGTAGGATCTGAGACTGGAAATCTGGATCCATTTTGAAAATACAGCCCTGCTGCCAAGAAGCCTTAACTTCCTCAGAGATGGAAAACTGACTATTTTGGGAGTTGATGTGTGTGTGTGTGTGTGTGTGTGTGTGTGTGTGTGTGTGTGTGTGTGTGTGTGTGTGTGTGTTTCTTGGTATGTTTGCTTTTTTAAAAATTTCTTTTCTTTTTATCCTCTTTATTTTCATAACCACCTATCTAATTTTCCCCGACCTTACTCTGTTATATTTATCTTTTCTACCTATTTGCAACCCCTAGCACTATCACCACTCTCCACAACAACTGAATTAAATACCTTAACACAAGTATGTTAGCAATGTGTACTCATAACACCCATTCCCCTTCCTGCCATCTTTCTTATCCATATCCCTTCTTACCCTTCCTATTCTTAATAGATTAGTTGTAAACCATTTGGTACTGAATAAAGCCTCATCCCAGTGTGCATGGCATGATTGGTTGTGTAGATAAAGCTATCAATGGTATCTTATTGCATGTAAGTATTTCCTTGGGTCTTGAATTGGTACAGTTATTAAAGTTGAGATATAGCTCCACAGTAGTAGAGAGAAATAGCTCACCAACAATTAACACTCAGTCTCTTGACAATTAGGAGATACCCCAAAGGAAGTCATCAGACAATTAAAAGCTCAAATCATAAAGAGTTTTCAAATGAATAAGATCCAATCAGGAAATACAACACTTCCAGAAATCAACAATTATGTAACAAAAGATCAAAATAATAGTAGAGAAAAACTCTCATGCTGGGCTCAAAGAACTTCTGATAAGAATATTCAATGAAATGAAAAGAACACTTACAAGCAACTGCACAAACACAAAGAGCATAAGCAAAGACAGTAATTCAGTGAGAACACAGAAAAAAACTAAATGAATTCTAAGTAAATACAAATAGATGGCTAAATGAGCTCAAAGACAATACAGCTAAACAACAAAGAGATTGAAAAAGACAGATAAACAAATTAAGATATCATTGCAAGACATGAAAAAGGATCTCCATAGAGATAGAAATATTGAAAAAAAAAGCCCAAGGGGAAATCCTGTAGATAAAACATAAACTGAAAGTCTTTCCAGAAAAGTACATAATATTGAAGGTAGAATTTCAGATTTCAGACCTTGAGTTATAGAATAGAAACATACAAAATGTAGAAGAAAATAGAGGGAAAAATTGCAACAATGAGATGTACAAGACGTTATGTCGAAAAACGAACTTTACAACTTTACAGGGGGGGAGGGGAGGATTTGGAAGGGGGGAAAAGGGAAGGTATAGGAAGGGGAAACAAAGGAGGAAGCAACAATGCTTGATAAGAAATGTATTCATTATCTTGCCCATGTAATTGTAACTCCTTTGTATGGTATTTTCATAATAAAAAAATTTTTAAAAATTAAAGAAGTATGAAAGGAAATCACGGAAACAGGATGCAATTGAAAGACCAAATTTATGCCCAAATGGGCATTAAGGAAAAGAAGAGATGGTAACTAAAATGATAAGAAATGTATACAACAGAATAATAGTGGAATAGTCAAATTCTTCTGTCTTGAAAAAGAGAAGCCTATTCAAAGACAAGAAGCTTTCTACAACAGCCAACATACCTGGCTAGGGGAAAACTTTCCATGAGATTTTATGGTAAAAACAAACACAAAGAATAAGACAAGACTACTGAAAGCTACCAAAGAAAAAATAGTTTAACAAAATGAGTGACAGGGAGTTGCAATATGTCTTGAATAGGAGTGGATAATGAAAAGGTGTTGGGCATATGGAAAGAAGAATAATGGGTGAACACTTGTAATAATGTACATACTTGAACGTGTAACTAGAAAAGTTGATAAGACAGGTAGAGATAGGATATGTAGGATTGGAGTGGGAACAGGTAGTAAGAATGGTGGAAAGGATGATATTGCTCAAGACGCATTGCACTCTGTTTGTGTGTGTGTGTGTGTGTGTGTGTGTGTGTGTGTGTGTGTGAGAAAATACTGTACAGAGAGGTTGCAATTACATGGGCAAGAATGAGTACATTTCTTATCAAGCATTGTAGCCTCCTCCTTTGTTTCCCCTTCCCATCCTTTCCCATCCTCTCCCGGCACCCCCACTCAACCTCTCCCCCCCCCCCACCAAAGTTGTAAAGTTCGTTTTCGACATAACGACTTGTACATCTCATTGTTGCAATGGGCCCACCTGTATCCCTATTTAAACGATTTGTTTTTTCCCTTCCCCTCCACAAATTATAACAACATCAAGTACAGTGAAAGCAGGGGTTATACCGTGGGGGAGGGACATACAAAGCAACAAAGAAATAATCTTATAAATGTGTTAGAAACAATTGCATGAAAGAAAAAAACATTTGAATACATATCTTAGGGTTCATTTCCCTAACATCAACTTATCTGACCTTTTCTGCTTGTCTCAGACATATACTAGTTACTGCAAATAAGGGAAACCATGGGACCTATGTTTCTTTGGGCCTGGCTTACTTCACTTAATATAATTTTTTCCAAGTCTTTCCATTTCCTAACAAATGGGGCAATGCTATTCTTTCTGATGGAAGCATAGAATTCCATTGTGTATATATATCACATTTTCTTGATCCATTCATCTACTGAGGGGCATCTGGGTTGGTCCCATATCTTAGCTATGGTAAATAAGGCTGCAATAAACATAGTCGTGCTGGTAGCTCTAGTGTGGTCTTGTTTGTGAACATTTGGGTAAATGCCCAAAAGTGGGATTGCTGGGTCATAGGAGAGCTCTATGTGGAGTCTTTTGAGGAACCTCCATAGTACTTTCCAAAGTGGTTGAACAAGTTTACACTCCCAGCAACAATGCAGTAAGGTTCCCTTCTGTCCACATCCCCTCCAGCATCTGTTGTTATTAGAGTTCTTGAGGATAGCCATTCTAACTGGGGTGAGCTGGTATCTCAATGTTGTTTTGATTTGCATTTCTTTTATGGCTAGAGAGGTTGAGCATTTCTTCATGTGTCTATTGGCCATCCTTCTTTCTTCTTCAGAGAAGTTTCTCTTTGAGTCTTTAGCCCAAACATGGATACACACAAAAGAAATTACATTTTATCACCATAGTATTAAATAAAAATACTTAGTAGGAGAGACTTTTAAGTGAAAATAATATTTTGATATCCTTTCTTCAAGTAAATGATATAATAAATTACAACACAAAACAGAAAAATTCTGTACAAGACTGTAAAGAGGTTAAAAATAAGTGAAGTTCTGGGAGGAAAACTTTTCAACAAGGCAATAATAAATTTGTTTAAATTAACTTTAAAAATTAGCTTATTTTAGTTATGAGGGGGGATTTAACTGAGACATCTCCACATTTACTCATACTATATTCCAATCAATTTCATCCTCACTATTACAGTCCCTGCCATCCTCTCTCTCCCTTCAAAAAGCATCCCCAATAAGTTTCCTTGTTCTAATTTCATAGCTGAAAATAATTTATTTTGATGGTATTCAACTTCCTTCACCCTCCCCATCAGCCCAAATTTCTCCTGCTAGTCTTCATCCTAAGTTAATTTTTTAAACAGCCTATTTAAGTAGGAGAAAAGCAGAAAATCAATTCACAAATAAAATGATCTTATGAAAATGCTTACAATTTCATAATAATCTAGAAAATGAAAATAGCAATGCTGCCATTTTCTGACTCACAAAAACTGACTGTATCTCAATAATTACCAATGAACGTCTTGAAAAAATGACATTTCCTGCTGAAGAGTAGGGGGATTAATGCACTATGCTGGAACTTCACAATAAAATTAATATGTACAAACGCAGAATGATAAAGTAGATCTCAAGGGAAGGGATGGGTCAAGGGGAGTGAGTGAAGATGTTGAAGCAGTGACACAGATCAAGATGCACTGTATGCATAAACTGCCACATTAAATGAAAAAGATACAACTTAAAAATAAAGTATAGTGGGGGAATCGCTGGATTGGGAAGGGTGGGTGAGAAAGTTGAAAGGGATGATATTGATCAAGAGGCTCTGTATTCCTAAACTGCTATGTTCAATGGAACTCCTTTGTACAACTACCTAAAGGTAACAAAAATATTTTTAAAAATTAAATGGCCTGGGCTGGGAAGGTGTCTCACTAGAGTGCTTGCCTTGTATGCATGAGGCCCTGGGTTCGATTCCTCAGCACCACATAAGCAAAAAAGGCTGGAAGTGGCCCTGTGGCTCAAGTGGTAGAGCGCTAGTCTTGAACTAAAGAGCTGAGGGACAGTGCCCAGACCCAGAGGTCAGGCCCACAACCAGAAAAAAAATTAAATGATGTGAAGGCTTGGGGGGAGAAGTATGAATGGCAGGAATGTAAATTGTTGCTGCCACTATGGAAATCTGTGTGGAAGTTCTCAGAAAACTGAACATAGAACTTTCATAGCACTGTTGGGCATATATCTGGAGGACTGTAAGTCAGCATATAATAGAGATACCTGTACTCCCATCTTTATTACAGCACTACTTACAATGGACAACCTATGGAATCCACCTAGATGCCATCAAACTAGTGAATGGATGAAAAAGGTTTGTCATATATATACATAATAGAGTATCATTCAGCCATGAAAAAAATAATAAAATTATATCATTTGCAGAAAAGTGGATGTAACTGGAGATCATCATGCTAAGTAAAAATAAGCCAGACTTGGAAAGGTAAACATCACTCTTTTTCTCATATTCAGAATCTATACCTAAAAATTTAAAAATGACATAAATGTCAAAGGGAAATGGTTTGGGAGAAACCAATGGGATAGTTGGGAGCAAAAAGAGATGGTGAGAAGAGGTGAATATGATCGTAGTACATTGCATGCATGAAGAAAAATGAAATAATGAACCCCATTAAGTTGAGTGATTTCAAATAGAATAACTGAAGATGATTAAAGCATGATATGTATACATATAATCCCAGCTACACAGGAAGCAGAGATCAAGAACACAAGATTCAAGACTTGCCTGGTTAGTTCTGGGCCTTGAGTTAGGGAGACCCTATCTCAACAAACAAGCCAGTCATGCTGGTCTATATTTATAGGTCTAGTTACATGGGAAGATGTAAATAGGAGGGTCATGGCCTGAGACCAGTACTGAGCAAAAACATAAGGTCAAGGCCTAAAGTTGAAACCCTATACCATCAAAGTGCTTGTTTGTTCCCAGTGCTAGGGATGGAACCCAGTGCTTCAGTCTTGCTAGGTAAGTACTCCATCGCTGAGCTACATCTCTAGCCACAAAGCAAAATTTTAAATAAAAGGCAAAGTTATTTGCATGATGCTCATTTGCCTGCTGCTGTCTATTGTTAGGTCACAGCTTTTACCTTAAAGAGTCAAACCTAGAGAATCCTACCCTGTAGTCTGGCTTCTTCCTGTTCTCTTAGAATCTGAGGATAGCAGGCAGTAAAACACCCATGGCCACCAGGAGCTTATGTCCCTGCTTCTGTTCCCACTGCAGGGAGAGATGAGCCTGGAATCTCCACTTCTTGGTCATGAGCAATGACAGTTCTCATCAGCCAGGCCAGTCTGCTGGCAGCTGACATCCTTGATAGTTGGTTAATCTGCAGCAGAGCTTAGCATCTGACTGTAATTGGGTTATTCTGTTATCTAGATTGAGGATTAGCACTTCTAATGATTTGATGGAGAAAAATAGCTCCTAAATCCCCCTTGACAAGCTCTTCCTTTATCAAGAAACCACTAGAATCTCACACACTTAGCAATTCACAGAAGTGTCTGTGTTAACTGAAACCAGATAGATCCAGGGCCTGTTCTTCTACCTGTCTTCAAGAGACTAGAGCAGCAATGACAATCTACCTGCACATGCAAGTTTTGGCATGGACCTGAACACTCATGGAACCCAGACACCATTGTAGTCCTCATCTCCTGGAGACAACCATTTCTCATCCTTTACTCTCCACAACTCCAACCCACCTATTTCCCACGCAAGAGCAAAAAATGATTTTGCAAAGACTCTCAGGTAGCTTTTCATTGAAAAAGATGATGGAAGACCTTTGCTGCTTCAGCCTGCAAGATTCTGGTCAGCTTATCCCTTGCTGTCTCTTCAGCTAAACAGCCATCCTTTTCACAGCCTCTGAAAGACACTCCCTTCCCCTACCCTCCTCCCTGTCCAGCTAAGAAACCATGTTCATATCTGTCTCCTCATTCCTAGTATGATTCCACGCACATTGTAGATCCTCAACTCTATTTGGTAAGTGAAATGAATCAAGTTGAAACGTAAGAAAAAGAAACCCAGTAAACAAAGGTAGATTGTGTCATGAAAAGGTAGAGTAGGCCTTGCAGAAGCTAGGACACCCCAAGGGACAGGGAGTACTTAAGGGTTGGCAGTAATGGACTTAAGCCCGTAACATGTCAAATTCAATTTCAATAGGAGAAGCAGTTATGATTCCCAATCTATCTCAGAAATATGACAGCAAAGAAAGGCAGGGGGCATACTTGGTATAAAAACGGTGTTGGTGCCAGGAACAAAGGATATGAAGCCTGACCAAAAATTCAGGCTTAGGTTTGATACTTCCTCAACTCAGGGAACTAAAATAAAATTAACTACCAATGCATAATAAATTATCAAAAGCATGAACACAATTGATACAAACTTTATTCCACAAACATAGACGTCTGGAAGGCTTGGCTGGGTAGCTTGGTAGGGTATCTACTGAGGTTTTAGTCAAAATGTTGTCCAGAGCTGCAGTCATCTGAAGGTGTGACCAGATTGCAGGATCCACTTCCAAGATGGCTCCTCACATGGTTATTGAGACAAAGTCAGTTTCTTGCTGCAAAGGTCTCTTGAGGTTTGAGTGTCTTCCAACATAGCAGTTGAGGTTTCTGTAGAGTGAATAATCCATGATGGTAGAAAGCAGAAGTCATCAAGTTTTTATGAACTAGCCAGGAAAGTATCATACTATTATTCCCACAATGCATCAATGATTGCACAGATCTGCCCTGTTTGGTGTTGGAAGGACTTACCTAGGGACATGAGTTCCAAGAAGCAAGGATCATTGACAGATACCTGAAAGCTAGCTATTGCACACCCTCCTCTCATCCATAAGAGAGAGAAATGACTGAGTCACCCATTCAATCTGATCTTGATGACCAAAGGAGAGTGCAGAAGGTAGCCTTGGGAACACACGATGGAATGTTTGGGAGGTGTTGCACATGAATAGCATATATGCAGAGAACTGTTTTAGATCATGCCTGTGTTTGTGCACAAGTTGTTTCATGCATATGTGTTATGTTGTAAAATTATCTTGTAATAACTTCTTCAGGTCAAATTTTATTTATTTATTTATTTTATTGTGAAAATACTGTGCAGAGGGGTTACAATTACATGGGCAAGATAATGAGTACATTTCTTATCAAGCATTGTAGCCTCCTCCTTTGTTTCCCCTTCCCATCCCTTCCCATCCTCCCTCTGTCCCCCCCCCCCGTCACCCAATCCTCCCCACCACCCCCCCAAAGTTGTAAAGTTCGTTTTTGACATAACGACTTGAGGCAAGATCCTTCTAAGTAATAGGAATATGGATCCCTTATAATGAGCCACCTAACTCATAATGGCACAATGGGGTGTTGTAAGGGAAATAGGAAGAATATTGTCCCTCCTCTGTCTCCTGTATTCCTAAGTCATCACATAATTTTGCCAAGTTATAACCCTCAGAGGTCAAAATGTACTCCAACAGAACTGCAGGGAAGGTTGTGTCATCTCATGATTCAGATCTGCCAAAAGCTTACAAAAATCAGATTTCTGTTTGGCACATCATTAACTTTACCCAAATCTTGACTTAGATGTAACACCACTTGGATACATTCATGGAATGGAAAAAAAATCAGATTATTTGAATTTCTAGTCAGATAAAAAGTATAATAATAAGAGCATAAAGCTGTATAAAAGGTAAGGATAATGGCTACTTATTTACCCAAATGGATTTAAGGGAGAAGTGGAGTTAACCAGGTCATGGAAGGTTGAGAGGACATGGAGATGCTCCTCAGAGGTGTGAGGAGCAGCTAGATGACTGCATTTACTCAGAGTAGCTTGAACTAGACTGGAGAAGTATGAGAACATGGGGTACTAGACAGAAAGAACAGACAAGGAAACTAAGCTTGAAATAGAAGGGCTGACAGGAGTACAGTGGAATTGATGGACTAGAAGGTAGGATCCTGAGTTTCTGAACACATCTCAGAATGATGGAGGTAAAGGGGTCTGAGAGGAGAGAATCAAAAGGGTAGAGGCAGTCATAGAAAACAAATCATGGCGGATACACTTTGTGTCACTCTCTGTGGAAAGCACTGATTTAAAATAAAATGACAAAAAGAGAGAGTGTTCTATGCCCTAACAAAAATTCACTTACTGATTTATGTTTTGTATTTGCTTGGGGATCAAGGAAGCAGTCCAAGTATGTACAACCATGGGCAAAGCTGATTTGAAAAAAAAAAAAAAACTCAATTTGATGCTCATTGACTTCTGCAAAAGTGTGAATACAGAAGTCTGCACTTCAGAACATGTAATATGAGAATAAAGAATTTTCTGGTTTATAGCAGACAATGAGTATATTAAGGAGAAAATCAAAGCATGTTTAACAAACACCAAGCAGGACAAGGGATCCCGACAAAGGAGTCTTGCTCGTGCCAAAGGTTCCAGGATGCAAGATAAAAAGCAAACAGCTTTTCAAATGTTTGGTTCTTATTTTTCTATTATTAATCTCCTACCCTCAAATCCAGAAACAAAAACATTAGTGATACCTCTGTTGCCCTTAAGTAATCATTGGGGGTTATAAAAAAAGGACATTTTTCATGTTCAACATACTATCCTGTTCGGATTTTGTCTTCCTCATTCACGTTGCTACTGAATACTTCACTAATTTATTTGCCACTATCTTTTTCAAACGTTTACCAGATTCTGCTCTGCTAAGTACTCCAGGAGATACAGACATGAATAAGTCATTAGTGAAATCCATCCATTCATTCATTCATTCACATAACATATCTATATTATATATATATATATATATAGATATATATTCACATAACCTATTTTATATATGCACATATACATGTTAAACTGCATTCTCTGTGTTGGGTACTCTTCTATGTATTTTACATTAGAGATGTAGCAGACAACAAGACAAAGTCTCTGACCTTATGGAATATACAGTTAAGTGGCATAAATTTGCAATATATTGGCATGATCACACACTAATACAAAGATATATTTGTATGTGACTGTGTGTTTAGCACACACAGTTACTCACAAAGACATAGTGTTGTACAAGAGAACTATGATATTTCCAAGTAAAAAATCATACTGACTGAGGATGAAGGATGAGGAATGGCAAATGCCATTCAAATTTAGCTTCAAAAAGGGACAGGGGGAAGTAGGGTAAGGAGTCTCCAGGCTTGAACCAAGTATGGAGTTAGCAGTGAAGAGGCCGTTGAAGGTTTGGTTAGCATCGTGGGATAAGTTGGAAGGAGGTGGAAGATTGGGAGGCAAAGTTTATTGGCAGTCATATTATGAAAGTCATGGACTAAATTTTGAGAAGTACTGGTGGGAATGGAAGAGTTTGTGAAGTAGGGTAAAATATCAATGCTTTCTGAACTTTCTTTCTTTTCTTTTGGCCCAAGTGTATTCCTTAATGGCTGGATATATACCGAATATTCCTCTTTGTACCAGGAATGTCAATTTTAATGTGAGGCTGCATCATTATTTATTAACAAACTTACATGTCAACATTTTAACAAGCATCCAAACACCATTTGATTAACAATTTTGTTTCACCACAGCTTCATTTATATGACATATTTTATTGTAAAAATATTACATTATGCCAGCACTCAGTGGAGATCCCAGTTAACTGCAGAGTGTGACCCCAGAGGCTGGTTCTACTGGAAGTCATCTGAGGGAAATAATTGAATGAATGTCTTCCAGATATCTAAACCCTTTCACTACACATGATAGGTAAAAGAAGACCTTAAAGGTGGTGGAGGTCTTCTGTCTCTTCATGGTTTTCTAATTCCTTGAGGCCTTATCTTCAGATCTCTTTTTAGCCTGTCTCCTTATTTGGAGTCCTATCTAAATGCCCACTTTTACAGATCTTTCCATGGTTAGAAGTTCACTTGGAGCCAGTGGCTCATGCCTTGGAATTTCAGCGACGTAGGAGACTGAGATGGAAGAATCATGGGGCAAAAGCCTGTCTAAAAAATCTAAAAGCAAAAAGGGCTGGGCATAGCTGAAGAAATAGAGCATTTGCATAGCAAATGCAAAGTGCATCAGTACCACAAACAAGGAAAATAAAAAACTAATTTGGGATCATTAGCTGGTCCTTCTACTCCATGACACAGCTGCCTTGTAGGTAAACTTAGGAAAAATGGAATGGGGGTTGGCTGGGGCTTAAATGACCACTAATCTATATTTGCATAGAAAGAAACTCCAACAAAATTAGTTGTTCAGCATAGTTATCTGGGAAACAGAAAACTATAAGTGCAGACAAAAAAACAGAACATGATCTGGGCACCAGTGGCTCACGCCTGTAATTCTAGCTACTGTGGAGGCTGAGACCTAAGAATCATGGTTCAAAGCCAGCCCAGGCAGAAAAGTCCATGAAACTCTTATCTCCAATAAAACACCAGAAAACCGGAAGTGGTGCTGTAGCTCAAATGGTAGAGTGCTTGCCTTGAGCTGAAGAGCTGAGGGACAACGCTCAGGCCCAGAGTTCAAGTCCCATAATCGACAAAAAAAAAGCCACTGGACCCTTGGTCTTTCAACCTAACAACATGAAGTCACCGAACTCCAAAGGGAAGCATATTCATACTTCCATGGAGGGAAGATGGGGAGCTCAGTCCTGACAGGCCTTTCTGAAAATGAGCCATGAGATTTCAAACAGCTGGACTTTGTCTCTCAAAAAGAACTCTAATCAGTACAGAGTTAAGAGAGGAGCATGAATGGTGCTATTGGCAATAAGAAACAAATGAAATCCTGACCATGAATTGATTAGTAAGTCCTAAGGTTTAGAAATGAATGGAAATGTATTTGTATTTGTTTTGTTTTGTTTAATGAATTTTACTGTTTCTGTAAAGGTGATGTAATTTTTTTTATTGTGAAAATACTGTACAGAGGGGTTACAATTACATGGGCAAGATAATGAGTATATTTCTTATCAAGCATTGTAGCCTCCTCTTTGTTTCCCCTTCCCATCCCTTCCCATACTCCCCCCTCCCCCTATATGATCCTCCCCCCCCACCAAAGTTGTAAAGTTCGTTTTTCAACATAACGACTTGTACATCTCATTGTTGCAATGGGTCCACCTGTATCCCTATTTAAACAATTTGTTTTTCCCCTTCCCCTCCACAAATTATACCGACATCAAATACAGTGAAAGCAGGGGTTATACTGTGGGGGAGGGACATACATAGCAACAAAGAAATAATCTTATAAATGTATTAGAAACAATCGCATGAAAGAAAAAAAACATTTGAATACATATCTTAGGATTCATTTCCCTAACCTCACCTTATCTGACCTTTTCTGCTTGACTCAGACATATACTAGATATTGCAAATAAGGGAAACCATGGGACCTATGTTTCTTTGGGCCTGGCTTACTTCACTTAATATATTAAGTGATGTAATTTTTAAAAAGTTTTGCAAGTCAATCCCTCCTGGTTTTGTTTCTGCAACTTTCCATTACAGAAGCCAAATCACATTTAAAGATCCCTCCTTGCTTTCAAATTTGATGTTTCTCTACAGCTTCTCAAACTCCCTGAGCCTGAACGTTAAGGGTTTAACATTGATTTCTTCCCCGTTGCCAATACCTATTGAGAGACAAAGCCTGTCATTTTGTTAGTCTATGAAAGCCACTCTTCTATTTTTCTTATTCAGTCAATGATGACTTGGTCTGTGCTTGGTGGTTTCAAACTACTGACAACAATGGAGATGACTCTGGCTTTTTCTGGGCCCTCAATGATCTTCACAGTCCAACTCTTTGGTGTCTCTACGGCTCATTTCCTTAAGCCCTGTCAGGACTGAGCTAGAAAGATAGGTATCTTCCCTCTATGGATCACTCTAGTGCCCAGAATCACCTTTCCAACCCCTCTCTCAGAAGGAATACCTGCTTAGAATGCCCTGTGAGATTTGGCCTAGCCACTGCCTGTCTTCTTTTCAGAAAAAAATTAAGCTAGTACAAGAAAAGGGCTGAATTATTTCCCTCATGTCTCAGGGATTCCAAGGTTTGTAAAATGGTCATATATGAAGAAAAGCATCCCAACATGAAAGGTGGCAGGAGAGACAAGCCACATAGTGGGGGGGGGGGGGGAGGAGTGGAATCTGAAAGTCAGCTAGAGGCAGTTGTTTGAAGAGCTGAGGTCAGCTTGGTGGCTGGGCGTAGGGCAGTACAAAGACAACCGTGTGGTTGAGTCGGGTGAAAAGCTGGAGAAGTATACATCTCCATCAGACTAATCTTGCACCTCAGTCTAGGTCTTTCAGCCTTATGTGTTTGTTCCAACAACCTTCACTCATTAAAAAATCAGAAATTAAGAGGTCAAAACAGTGATTGTTTATCTGACCATTTTATGGGTTCTACAGTTTAAGATCTTTACCTTAATGGCTAAGGTCATGGGTATGCCAACCCACAAAGACTTGTTCATAGCCTATGTTTGTCTTGGAACCAGTGGAGGTATTGGAAGAAAAGGAAAATACTCAGAGATAGTGGGGGAAATGTGATAACAGTAATTACATAAACTTGCTCTCCCTCCTGCCCTCCCAGCCCCCAGCTGAAAGGTATTTCGATCATGGTTAACTATTCCCAGAGTCCTTTTCCATAGCAATAGCTAAAAGGACTATATAAATAAATCAGACAGAGAAAATCCTACTGTGCATGCAGTTGCATAAGGCCTTAAAGAGCAACAACATGAAATACCTTGTAAGTACATTTTCTAATTTCAAACATGAGTGATTATATTCTCGCAGTCAAAATCGTGAAGGAAAACTTCTCACCTCTTCTTGATCTCTTTGAAGGAAACCCAGAAGCAGTTTTATTGGTAATTCTCTCTATTTTAGAACATCTGAGTGAAAAGACTTATCCACAGAAACTAATAACTAATTTCTTAGAGGTCAAGAATCTTTGGAGATTTGGTAGATACTGATATTTCCAGGTCTTATTTTGCAGAGTTTATCTTAAATAACCAGTGAAGGCAAATTTCAGATATATGGTATCAACTTGAATAGGGTAGCAAAATAGTCTTTTCAAAGTGTTAGCAAAATGATCACCCCTCTGTACATTATCTTATAATGATAAAATATTTAATAGATGTATTAGCTTAAATTAATTGAAAGTCATATGGTCTTGCCCTCTGCATGTCAACTATCTCTGGGACTGACTTCACCATGTTAAGTCAATAGCTATTTTTTTTGCCTTGGAGGATGTGTCCCTCATCTTTTATTGTTGCAGTTGCATGTGGAATATTGCATAATATGCTGCGAAGTTGGGGGAGAGGAACAGTTCCTCTCAATTATCACTGACCTGGTCAGTGCTCTTGAGCTTGGTGAGCCTTAAATACACCACACAGTAAACCATGGGATGTGGGCAAGAGTGTGGGTTGCTGCACTTCTCCCCTCCCCCATTCTGTTCCCATCTCTTGTTCTCTTTTATTTACTCTCTAATGCCTGAAATTCCTTCAGTAGAAAAGGCAGGCCACACAGAGGGGAAATGATGAACAAGAAATAATTACATTTATATATTTTCTATTTCAAATTAAACTGTAAATATGGACACATTATCAGGCACAGAGAGAAGCTAAAGGAAATGAAATCAATAAGCTGTTAGTTTCCAGAAGGGTGGTAGATGAGTAGCATTTAGGGCCAGGCCAACCGTGTGAATTGGGGTTTGTACCAAGAGCTGTATCAGAGAGAATGTCCAGTAGTCAGAAGTAGAGAGGGAGGTACAGAAAAGAAGACTAAGGATTATGTCAACCTTTGTATTTTGACCCAGAATGGTCTTGCCCTATATGCAAGATTAAGTAAACAATTGGGTCACCTAATATTTAGCCCAGAGACTAAAAGCAGAAGCCACATTACAAAATATCCTTGAATAAACAATAATGTTTCTCCTTCTGAATAGCTAGCATACTCCATTCAACTATGCTGAACCAAATTGTGCCCCAAAATACATGGCTAACTCATGTAACTCATGGGCATGAGAGAAAATAAAACTTATAGATCACTTGAAGATGGCTGTGATGTCCATAGAGCTTTAGGCTCTGGACTCTGAGTTCATTTGCGGCTAAGGAGAGGGTACATTGATGTTTGTTCCCCTTTCAGATGGTAACTTCCATCCTTGTGATCTTCTTCCTAACTCCATCTCTGGCCCTGTTGGTGAGTAGGGTGGTGAGGGCTCAATCTGTCTAGAAATAGAAGTATTTCAGTAGTGATAATCAAGGGTGACATCCCTATAAACTTTTGTGAGTACTTCTTAAAACCTGCAAAAAATGGGCAAAGTAGAGGCTGGACTGTCAACTTTTTTCACTGTTGCTTCATTCCCCAGAACACCAAAGATAGCTTTCTCCTCGATGGAGCTGATGGGACTCAAATCATCCAGGTTGACGCTTCCCGAGGTATAGTCAGCATCCGAGACAACAACGCATTTAGTGAATGGGATGGACTCTTGGACTACAAAAATGTAAGATGTGCAACATGTTCATAACACTGCCAAAGAAAGCTCTTTCTGGTCCAAAACATAGCTTACTCCTTTTCCAGGGAGAAGTGGAGATTGCCTACATTGGCCTTCAGTATGTTTAGGTACTTGATGGGAATGCATGTCTTTAGGTAAGGGACCAGCTTTTTTTTTTTTTTAACAGATGTAGTAATTTCCTTTTGAACCAGATCCTACTCTTTGGCCTGGGCATTAAGAATGTCTTTAAAGAACCCCATTTCCTACAACTGGGATGTAGCATAAAAGTTGTCCTGGGTCCAGATTATAATGTTTGTTTCTTTAAAAAGAATTTTGCATTTTATCTTAACAAATCTATCTAGAACTAGTCCCTCTGCTTAAGTAGTAAGACATAGCTGATAGATGCAGGATCAGGGAGGGAACATCTATGCCTTGGGCTAGCTCTCTGATAGAAATGCACCATAATCACAAAGATATCACAAACCATCTCTGAAAAACAGCACTGACAGCTGCTTTCCTGCCTGACAGGAATCTGAAGGCTGAAATTAAATTAAAGCCACACCTTTTCTCTGGCACAGAGATCCACTGCTATCCAGCTCCTCTTCATCCATATCTCCCACTCTTCTCAGCCCACAGAGGAACAGACACCTCATAAACAGTCATCTTTTCTACTCCTGCCTCTTCCTGTCATGTTCTTTCCCTTGATCACCTCCCTCCCTCCTCACCAGCCCACTCAAAATTCCTCAACAAAATGTCCCCAAAATGCTCCAAGAGATTTCCAACTCCATTATTATGCTATGGACACTTTTCCTCAACAAAATATTCCACAGTGGGCCACGAGGTGGCAGAAGGCAGTCAAAACTCTTGCTGGAGAGAACTCCCTGCATGCAGGTGCATGGTGGACACAGTTAGATCCCACTGCAGAAGACTGCTGCTCTGATCAAACTGAGTGAGCTTAAATGACAGATCCAAAACAGCATGGGGGAAGGGCTTGGTCAGGACCTGTGCTAGAATCTAAGTCTAGCCATCCTAACCTAGGAGTATTCACAGACCTCTGTAACTTGGACAACGCATTCTCAAGCAGAAAGCATTTCATCGCACTCTCTTCTCGTGACAACTCTGGGCCAGGGAAGGGGGACTTGGAGGAATGAACCTTCTCCAGCAAGAGTAGCAGGAGACCGTTCCACAGGGGCCCAGGGAGCAGCAGGGCTCTGTATGTACTGCCCATCCAGATGCTGATTCTTGGCTCTGGAGTCTAGGGCAGCACAGTGCTGAGGCTCTCTGCATTATAGCTGGAAGAGCAGTAAGGTGCCAGCATAACTGAGCGGGTGCTGTTAATATTAATGACATGTTTCTACTGTGTTACTTTAAGAACCTCTTGGTAGCTAAGCTGTTTAGCAAGATGGTTTGTGTACTGGCTAAGATGGACCAAGCCATCTTCCCAAGTTTGGATGACATCAGCAGGGCCCTGGAAAAGAAGGTAAAGTGATGCCAGTTCACTCCAGCCCTTTCTTGCTGTGGTCTCCTCCTTCTCTTGGGTGTCTGAACTCAGTCAACTTCCTATAAGAATGCAGGATATGGGACAAGGGGTGTGGGAGAGGGATTCTGTGTGTGTGTGTGTGTGTGTGTGTGTGTGTGTGTGTGTACCGATAGTGAGGCTTTGAACTTAGGGCATTGCTTGGCTTTATCACTCATAGCTGGTGTTCTATCACTCAACTTGGGCCTCCAATTTTAACTTTTTGCTGGCTATTAGGAGATAAGTCTTCCAGAAGCACTGACTTCAGCCTGCAATCTTCAAATCTTAGCCTCCTGAGTAATTGGGATTATAGTTAGCCACAGGTACCAGGATCAGGCTTGTTCTTAATACCTATGAAATCATACCATCATCCAAAGGACTCAAAAAATTAAAGTACAATTTAAATCACATAAAAAAGTAACTTATCAACATGTATATTTGTATCTGTTACTAGTGCTTGAATTCAGGGCCTGGGCACTGTCCCTTAGCTATTGCACCTAAGACTAGCATTCTTCCACTTAAGCCACAGCTCGACTTTGGGATTTGGGTGGTTAATTGGAATAAAAGTCTCATGGACTGAATGTCTTTGAACTGTAGTCCTCAGATCTCAGCCTCCTGAGTAGCTAGACTTATAGAAGTGAACCACTGGCCCCAGTATTTGTCACAAAATCTTAAGAAAGAAGTCAAGAGTGTTCCATTCAAATATAATAAGTGTACCAAATAATTTTAAATTATTCTATATAATCACCAGAAATAAGGCAGCATCAAAGGGTAAAAACAAGGTAAGAAACATCCTGTGAACATAGGCGTTTACAGATTTTTCTAGAGTAATGTTGCCTTCTTGTGGTGAGATAGGATATTGCTGTTAAAGACTGTACCAGACAGTTGGCCCATGTGTGCACTGTCAACCTTTACTGCTGAGCCAGCCTAACCCCAATCCTAGCAATTCATTTCATCCTCCCCATACACGCTACTCTGTGCTGTCTCACTGTTTCTTGTGCATCTATTCCAGGCTTCCAGTCATTACCCAGCCACCCATGGCTTGACCTACACTGTTATACCCAGCCGGGTAAAGAATTTAGCCCAGTATGGAATGCCCATCAAGGACTTGTGCAGAGCAGTCCCTGCCTACTTTGCCCAGCAGCAAAAAGAAGGTTTGCTAACAATGTAACTAGAAACTTAAGACCAGGGACAAGTCAAAGTGCAAATTGCAGTGAGAGTCTAGTCTTATTACTAGTGGGAGCTTGGGATGTATTATTAACAAGGTAACATGAGATGTATTCTCCTTCTTGGAAAAGGTGGCTTTTTGACATGGGGGCTCCTTGAAGGAGGAATGAGCTTATCAGAAGGTCAAGGTCAGTTATCTCATCTGAGGGACTGATCGGTCGGTGGATAGTCCCTGCCTGAGCATCAGAGGGCCCAACATCCCATCATTGCTGTGCACCAGGCTAAGGGGAGGGGTCCTCAGTCTCTTTCTCAAGCATTTTGAACTTGGAAACTGAGACCCTAATAATTGTGTACTATACTGGGAAGAGGGTAGGGACATCTTAATGGCTGGCACTTGAGCTGGGGATGCAGAGGGGCCAGCCTACAGAGTTATCAGGTTAGGCCAAAGTCTGTCTACTACTGATCTAGTCAGTAACATCTCTCCATTGGTATGTTAGCACTCATTTACTTAACCTTAGTATACACTCCACAACCTCCTCCTCCCAGGGGGAAAACAGGAAGAAGTAGAAGGACCAGAAAATCAAGAAAGATCATTGAAAGTCAATAGAAAAAAAACTGTGAGGCGTCATTGACCCAGTGTCTACCAAGAGCCAGCAGGAAAGGATCTTCCATTTCTGCCCTGTGGTCTCTTGCTATTAGATATACTGAGTACCACATCCAGTGAGGTACAAAAATAGGTATATTCGGGGCTGGGAAGTTGGCTCAGTGGTAGAGCACTTGCCTTGCATGCTCAAGGCCCTGGGTTCGATTCCTCAGCACCACATAAGCAAAAAGAAAAAAGCCGGAAGTGGCGCTGTGGCTCAAGTGGTAGAGCACTAGCCTTGAGCTGAAGAGCTGAGGGACAGCGCCCAGGCCCAGAGTTCAGGCCCCATGACCAGACCCAAAAAAACAAACAAACAAAAAAAAAAAAATAGGTATATTCTAGGCATGATTGATTGTTTTCATTGTTCCATGTCCCTTATTTATTTATCTATCTGTTGCATGAGTTACATTAATCTTTTTTAAATTTTATTTTATTATAAAGATGCTGTACAGAGGATGATTGTTTTTTGGTTTTTTGTTTTGGTTTGTTCTTTTACAAAAAAATAAAAAAAACCTCTTTGTTTTTAAAGGTACTGCCTTGGCAGTGGACCCTAATTCGTGTTTTGAGGTCCAGCTTTTGTCCTTTATGGGAATCTCCATCTGTGGTGAGATTTCTGGACTCTGACCCTGTTAGTCAACTATATGAAGAAAACACTTGCCTGGCGTGGCTGCTGGCTGGGCTGGGGTAGGTGCCCAGGGACCTGGTCTACCTTCTGCCTGTGAGAAGCTGCTCATCTCAGACCTCTTCCTTCTGCCTTTCTAACCCAAGAGAGAACAATAAAGCTGCATCCATCATTGGTGTAGTCCACAGCTTCTCCTTGCCTTCCCTTGTCTTCTCTCAACACAGACAGCCATGTGTACCCCCAAAACAACACAAACAGCATGGCACAAATGATGCCTCCCCTAGGTTGGCTCCTTTGTAAGAGTCTATTGAGGCTAACCTTTGAGGAATCTCTTGAGAACTTTGACAATCAATATATAAACCAATGAAGACATTGATTGGTCAGAGGATAGACTGGACTGTCCAGACAGAGGCTGCCACTTTGTCTCCCCAGAACTGAGATTCTCAGGAAGCCCCTTCCCTGAGTTGACCCAGCTTGAAGACTAAGAAACCTGCCAGAAGTTTGAGAGAGCTCTACTTAAAGATGATGACACCCTGGTAATTGTCCTAATTACAACTTAATCAAGGACCTGGTGCTTAGCCCTCATTTTTTACCTGCCCCCTTTCCCCCTTCCCTTTATGAGGAAAGTCTGGCTTCCTTCTCTACTTCTTCCCTGTATAGTTACTTCGTGTCTCTGTGATCAAAATACCTGAAAGAACAACGTAAAGGGCAGAAGGATTTATTTTGGGTTCTGGGTTCAGAGGGTTCGGTCTATGGTTACTTGGCTCTGTGTGCTTAAGCAGAGCATCCTGGCTGTGGAAGCATGAGGCAGAGGAGGTTCCTCACCTGACGGTGAGCAGGAAGCAGACAGACTGGAAAAGATACCTCTCCCCAGTGACCCAGTTCCTCCAACTAGAGACTACCTCTTAGAGTTTTCACATCCCCCTAAAATCAGCACCACCGACTAGGGAACAAGTAGTCATCACATGAATTTGTCAGAAGTATTTCATATCCAATCTGGTGTCACCCCTCACCTCTCCAAAACTCCCATTGCTTACAAGCCTTGGGGAAGAGCTAGCTGGCCCTGAGCTAGCTCATCTGCCCCATGTAGAACTTCCCAGGGTCCATTTTCTGCATACTGCATCCTATTGCTTCTCCAAGGTATCAGGTGCAAAGCTGTTTAACCTGCCTTGAATGTATTCTTTGTTTGTGTTCTGTCTCATGCTTGGACTGGAGACCACCATCTCCCACATTTAGCCTGTGTCCCAGCAGTTAGTCTTGAATATCCTGCTCTGTCAGTGTAGGTGGGGCTTGTCATACAAGCAGTCACCCTGCCATCCACAAGGAGAGTCCCCCAACCTGGCTTTCGATACAAGACTTCATGGGCTAGAGTAATCACTAGTTGTGTGTCTGTATTTCTTGAGATGGCTATAAATGGGACAGGCCTTCTTTCTATTCATTGTCTTTGAAACGTTACAAATGCATCAAATTTTTCACTGAGGTATAACATGGAATGGAGAAGTTAAGAACACAACTCTAATTTTATCTAAACATATATCCCCATGGAGCCATCACTCTGAAAATACAGATCACCTGAGAAAGTTCTTGGGTGCCACTCAAGAATTGCACCTAGGGTGCAATACCCTAGCCATACTCCTCAGCTCTAAGGGAATGGTGGAGGCAGTTGGGAGCATGTGAAGATCTCTCAGCAAAGATCAAACATGGGATTCTTGAGGTGGAATCAACTTCTGAGTATGGGGACTAGACTCTCTCACTGTAGTGATAAATTTGGGCCAACAGGAAAACAGAAGCTAATAAAGATAACAAAAGGACAAGATGGTTAGCTGCTGTCAAAGTGTTGCATGGCAAGGCCATGCTCTATGGGTGGCAGAGGAAGGCTGAGGGATGGACTGCACCACTAAAGGCAGTGACTGGTAAATTCTCTTGAGTCCCTTCCCAAGGGTCCTTCCCTTCTACATGCTTCAGAACAAGTGGAAAGGGCCCACTTTGAAGCCAGGGACTCTTTTACTACTGTTTAACCTCATGCTAAGGAATGGGTTTGCCATCTTAAATAGATATAGACCTCAATACCCCAAATAACTCGATTTGTTTCTGCCTGTGTAGTGAGCCCTTAATATTAACATTGCTGCAGCCTCACGTATCTTCTGAGAGGTGAGGGGAATCTGAGGATAGCATCTAGCAGGTAGAAGTAGCAGTAGGCCAAGCAGAGCCCATCAGTAAGTATCAAATAACACTCAGTCCTTCTAGGTCTGAATTTCTGAATGAAAGTGCAGGAATGGGAGCTGCTAGGAATGGCGAAGGCCGTAGAACTGAGAAAAATGGAGGCAACCAATGCACAGTGGGGTCCTAGGGCATGTATGCTCACTGAGTTAGCTCTGGCCTTGTACAGGCACATATCTATAAGGAATGGTTTATAGGCAGACTCCTCCGAGACAGGGCTGATCTCTCCAGCCAGCTTAGTAACATGACCAGAGATATTCTAGCAACTCAAATGGGTTGCTGACAATCCAGGACAGGACCTGAGCATCCAGTGGGATGACATAATTGATATTTACTTTCCTCACCCTTAAGAAAGGTCTGTACGGTATTTTCACAATTTAAAAAAATGTTAAAAGAAAAAAAAAATGTCTATGACAAGAAACTGTAAGGGAGATGGAAGCCTGGCTTCATGTGACTTCCATTTGGACATGGTCTTTTTAGGTACCTGTCTGATATATTTCGCTTAACATTCCTATGGTATTCAGCCTAAACAACAGCAGGGATAGGTTGACTGAGAAAGAAAAGGTAGTTCAGAGTTCTGCTTCCAAAATGGAACAAATATTATAAAAAAATAGTATAAAAATCAATAAAGATAATATATCTCCAAGTAGTAAATATCAAAGCACACCACTAGTCTTTTTTTAAATACGTTTTTTATTGTGAGAATACTGTACAGAGGAGGGGTTAGAGTTACATGAGCAAGGTAATGAGTACATTTCTTACCAAGCATTGTTGTCTCCTACTTTGTTTTTCCCCTACCATCCCTTCCCTCCCATCTCCACAACTACACTCCTCCCTACTCCACCTAAATTGTAAAGTTTGTTGTTCGACATAGCGTCTTGTAAAACTCATTGTTGCAATGGGTCCACCTGTATCCCCATTTAAACAATTTGTTTTTTCCCTTCCTTTCCCCAAATTATACTAATATCAAATACAGTGAAAACAGAGGTTATACCCTGGGGGAGGGACAAATAAAGCATCAAAAAAATCACATGGTACCTTATAAATACGTTAGAAGCAATAGCAAGTAAGAAAAAACCACTTGTGTCCTTATCTTGGGGTTCATTTTGCTTAACATCATCTTATCTGACCATTTCTGCTTGTCTCAGACATATACTAGTTATTGCAAATAAGGGAAACCATGGGACCTATGTTTCTTTGGGCCTGCTTGCTTTACTTAATATAATTTTTTCCAAGTCTTTCCATTTCCTAACAAATGAGGCAATGCCATTCTTTCTGATGGAGGCATAGAATTCTATTGTGTATATAACCACATTTTCTTGATCCATTCATCTACTGAGGGGCATCTGGGTTGGTTCCATAGCTTAGCTATGGTAAACAATGCTGCAATAGTTGGGCTGATAGCTTTAGTATGGCCTTGTTTGTGATCATTTGGGTAAATACCCAAAAGTGGGATTGCTGGGTCATAGGGGAACTCTATGTGGAGTCTTTTGAGGAACCTCCATACTACTTTCCAAAGTGGTTGAACAAGTTTACATTCCCACCAACAATGCAGTAAGGTTCCCTTCTGTCCACATCCCCTCCAGTATCTGCTGTTATTAGAGTTCTTGATTATAGCCATTCTAACTGGGGTGAGGTGGTATCTCAATGTTATTTTGATTTGCATTTCTTTTATGCTAGAGAGGTTGAGCATTTCTTCATGTGTCTATTGGCCATTCTTATTTCCTCTTCAGAGAAGTTTCTCTTTAAGTCATTAGCCCACTTATTTGTTGGGCAGTGGTTTCTTTGAGGATTTGTTGTTGGGGGATTTAATTTTTTGAGTTCCAGGTATATTTTAGATATGAGACCCTTGTCTGTTGTATGTTAGTGAAGATCTACCAGTCCATGGGCTTTCTGTTGATCTTGCTAGCTATGTCCTTTACCATGCAGAAGCTCTGCAGCTTCATGCAATCCCATTTGTCCAACCTTTTTTTGATTTGTTATGTTTCTGGGTCTTTATTAAGAAAATTTCGGGGAAAAAAAGCAACTACAAAAGAAAAAAAAAAGAAAAGAAAATTTCGGCCTGTGCCAAGGAGACCTAGGGTTTCTCCTATTCTGTCCTGTAATGTTTTCAGAGTGTCAGCTTTGACTCCGAGGTCTTTGATCCATTTGGAGTTGATTCTGGTGCAGGGTGATATATAAGGATCTAGCCTTAGTTTTCTACAGGTGATTAGCCAATTTTGCCAGCACCATTTGCTGAAGAGGCTGCCTTTCTTCCATTCAATTTTTTTAGCTCCCTTATCGAAGATTAGATGGCTATAGGTCTTTAGGTTCATTTCTGGGTTTTCAATTCTATTCCATTGGTTCTGAGGTCTCTTCTTGTGCCAGTACCTAGCTGCTTTGATACACCACTAGCCTTAACAGCCCTTACTGTTTCCCCACTTCAACTCTTCTACCCTTGACAAAGCAGTCAGAAGATGACTCATGTGAGCCATAGGGTCATTCCTAGGGACTTGTTAGGTTAAACTTAACTTGAAATAGGAGCTGAGAGGAATCTTTCTTTCTTGTGATGAAGCTGGGGGGCAAGACCTTGGGGTTGACAGTGTGTTGGCGCTTGCCTCTTAGAGAAGAACTACTGTAAGATGCTGAGGCTGACAGGTAGACAGGAGAGCTGAGATATGGGAAAATGGAGTCTAGCCACCATCAAGCATCTGGTTCCAGCTACACGAAGCAGAATATCCCTTTTGATTTTAACTAGTTACATGAGACAGTAAACCCTTATCAGCCTCAGTAAGTTTAATCTGGATCCCAACACTTGCAAACAACAAGGTCCCAGTTACAATATACTACCATTTGCTTGTCACTTTATTATATATTATTCACTGTTGTTATAAAATGTCTTCTATAAATGCCTCACTTCCCCACTACTTTTCGGGGGGGGGGGGGAAGGAACTAGAGAATGAACCGAAGGCCTCATGATAGCTTGGCAAGCATTCTACCATTTAAATCATACCTCCAGTGCCTTTTCCTTTATTCTTTTCCCAAGCTGACTTAGACAATGATCCTCCCACCGCTGCCACCCCATACCAATAACCAGTATGAAAGATGTGAACTTCCATACCCACTTCGTTTTCTGAGATAAGATCACTAACTTTTTGCCTGGGTGGCCTGGAACCATGATCCTCCTATCTCCTATCTACCACCCAAGTAGCTAGAATTAGAAGGTATGCACAATCACACTCAACCGAAAATAACTTTTAGCTTTGTACTAGGACACAATAAACACTTAAAACTATTCTCATGGATGCCTATCAAGAAGTAGAAGAACAGAAGCTAGATGTTGATAGGTCACACTGTCATACTAGCTATTATATTGAGAGGAACACAATTCCAGCCTGCGCATATGCAAAATCTTTTCTCAACTAGTAACTGGACACAGTAGCATGAGCCTGTCATCTTAGCAACAGTGGAAAACCTTAAATAGGAATAAGGTCTTTCAGGTATATGGCTGAGGGAAAAAAAGTGAGACCCTATCTCAAAAATAACCAGTGTAAAAAAGGTTTGGAGGTATGACTCAGCACCTGTCTAACAAGTATGAAATCATGAGTTCAAACCCCAGTACTGCCAAACCAACCAAACACACAAAAAGATATTGATGAATAGTATTTAGAATCAAAGTAGTTGATGGCAGACAGGACTTCTTGTTAAAATATGACTGGCTAGGCACCGGTGGCTGATGCCTATAATCCTAGCTATTCAGAAGGCTGAGATCTGAGGATCCCAGTTTGAGGATCCCAGTTTGAAGCCAGCCCCGGCTGGCTCAAAAATTGGAAGTGGTACTGCAGCCCAAGTGGTAAAGTACTAAGCTGGAGCATAAAGAGACTCAGGGACAGCACAAAGGCCCTGAGTTCGAGCCACACACAACCAACTACAAACTAAATTAATAAAATAAAATATGCCTTTGTTCTGAACTTGAAGGCAGCTAGCCAGACTCTATTGGGACCCCATGATTTAATCTGGAAAATTCCCCACATAGCACAGTTATTTTTTGAACTTGGAAGTTGCTTTTCTGTTGTCTGTTTACTTAGATTCTCAGTTAGGTTGCCATTTATATTAAAATTTTCAGCTAGGCATCATTCCTAGATGTTAGATATATTCCTCCCTCCTTCCCTGTTCGCTCAAGGTCAACACATGTCTTAGTAGTGTTTAGTTAGGTGGAGTCTACTTCTTTGGAGAGTTAAATGTCATTGCGTAAAAAGCTGTGAATGGCCTTAAAAGCTGAAGGCTTTGTTACAGGGGAGAATTTCTTTCATTTGGGCAGTCAGGTTGTTTGCTTTAAGGATATGCATTTCCTTCCTTCTTGTCAGTCAAAGTCATCACCTGACCCCTGCTGCACCCAGGCTACCCAGTGCATTGGGACAGAGAAATGGGAAGCAGATTTGGTAGGAAAATGCAGCCAGAGATGGAGACTCAGGCCCAGATAGTTCATCTGCGGGTGACTCAGCTACATTAACAGAATTTTCATACATTATGCACCTTATTTGAAATGCTGGTGATTGTGTTCTATACATCAACATAAACATTCCTTGGCTTCCCCTTGTTGCTTTAAAAAAGAACAAAACCACTCACATATCTCTGTAAATATAGTCTGTATGCTTTATTATTGAGTCTCATAATTAGGTGGGATACTGAGAAAAAATTTAATTTGGCATCTGAATAGAAACCAGAGGCATATCTCTCTGAACTGATGGAAATGGTAAGCTAATCACCTAAACATGAGCACCTGCACAGATGGAAATTCCAAAGATGCCCAGCAGCCCAGCCTTTGCACAAACTCCAGCACCAATGGTATCTGAAAAGGAGAAAAGGTTTTCAAGAAAGGCTTAAAAATATACTAGGAGAAAACAAACCAATGCTTTTTAAAATGTATTGACATTACCAAAGATTTTAGTTATATCTGCATTGCCATGAATCATAATATATTAAACAAGATTGACAAATTCCTGGAAGTATTGGCTAAATCCTGGTTGATGGTATGATATTCTGTTTAGGTGGTATAGCTTTGTGCCTTTATAAGTGATCATGAGCACTTACTTTAATTTGTGGGTAGCAGAAATACAATGAATACTAATCTTTTTCTCTTCATCTACGTTTAACTATGCTGGAAGGTTCCATCATCATCTGTTGAGTCTGGCTACTCTTCTACATTTAAACACTTCATAATATTCAGTAATGACTCCAGTCCACTATGTTACCTGGAAGGATCAAGACTTTTCTTCTCTTGCAGTATATTTTGCTTATTCTTGCCTGCACTAATCTGGTCCTAGATTCTAAGAGCCTTTCTTAGTGTATCTTCAAAAGATGCCATTCTAAGGGCTCAGAAAATTTTTTTTTCCTTTTCCTTGATACAAAGGATATTTTGCTATTCCTTCAACTTTTCCATTAGACTATGTGTCCCAAGGAGGTGGACTTTTAGTCATTTTGGTATTCCTAACAATGAATACAATCACCATACTTAATAGGTACTTAACTCCTCCAGTCATCTACACTGAGTCATATTTTGACTTTTTGTGTGTTTCACATAGCACCTGGCAAAGTTCTGGTTACATAGGATCTTTCAGAAAACATCTGTAAGAGGAATGATTTATTAGTACTCACGTGATTCTTCAACCAATTTCCCCTCATACAAGGGGATGTGTTCACAGAGTTGCTTAATGGGCGACCCAAACAAGAACCAGTCCACCTTGGCGATCAGAGATTGCAGTGGGTTGTACTTGACCCAGGTGTACTCGCTGGAGGTAATGGTTTTCATCATCTATTCCAGCATAACAAAACACAGCATGAGATAAATTGGTAACTCTAACAGATCTTGTTTTAAGTTGTGAAGGTTTTTCTCCTCAAATTACTAGACAGAAGACAGCCAAGTCACCCTCTTTCTGACCTCTCTGTCTGTGGATGAATTCTGTTATGTGTCAGTGTTATTTTACTGCTATTGGCAATGAAGCCCAAAGTCCACCTCTAAAGGAGACATAGATGCAAAGTTAGGAGGAGGCTAAACCCCAGATGTCTAGCCCCTGTGCAGTGTTCATGTTCAATTGTTCACACAACTGTATGATTTCTCTTTTCATCATCATATCATCGAATATTATACATTTACTCCTATTTCCAGAATGTATGGCAAGCTCAAGGATTTAAGGATGTAAGGCTGGAAATCCAGCTGAGGTATCGTCCTCCTCTTTCATAGATAGATGGGTAGACAGACAAAAAAAACAGACAGATCCTTTAATGATGTGAGTACATGATCCATGGCAAATCATAATAGGTTCTTTCTCCTTCATTTCTCCACAGTTACCCATATTGCTTAGCTCTGACTCCAAATTACCTGCTTCTCATACATGTACCGTTGGAGTTTGTCCAGAGCAGGGATGGCTTTATGGTCCATCTTTAGGATGTAGCAGGCTCTTCGGGAGAGCACCCTGGAGGCGATGTAGCCCTGAGGAAGCAAAAGCACAGTTACTAGCCCTCTGCAGTTCCTGGGTTCTGAAAGTAATGATACTTGAACCTTGTGCAGTAAATGAATGTCATTGTTTTTCAATCTCCAATCAGCTCTGTCCACTCATCTTTGATATGGTATTCTAATATGTTGATTTAATCTTTCAGCCTCATTTGAAATTGTGCCAATTTACACCTACACTTAATGCTACAGAATCAAGATCTGAAGTTGAGAGTTTGAAAGGCTGAGGTATGGCAGCTGTCTCTTTCAAGTGACTTTATTCAGCCTCATCTGAAATTGAGAAATGAATATTTGTCTGGAAGTACTAGAGCTTGAATTCAGAAACTCATGCTTGATCAGCAGGCCCTCTTCCACCTGAGCCAATGTGGCAGCCTTGAGAAATGAAACCTTCCTTAGAACTGTGCTGTATATCATATGAACTAGTCATTGTATGGTTATTTAAACTTCAATTCAATTCCATAAAAATATTATAATAATGTAAGATAAATAAAATAAAAATATAAGAATATCTCATCAGACATTCCCAGTGCTCAGTAACTGCAAGTGGCTCAGCACTCCCCTATTAGAAAGCACAGATATAGAACAATTGCACCTGGCAGAAAATTCTGTTGGCTAGTACTAACTCTGGAATTCTCTAGAACTCTCTAGAACTCTATACCTATTGTACCCTCAACCCAAACATGCATGCTTCATCTGTTCTCCCTTCTTTACTATCTTCTCCCCATCTTTTACTCTATCCGTTCCCCACTGCAAACTAAAGCAGGCTGGAGAGGGATGTGATGGAGAAAGCTGGGATTGGAAGAGGAATGGAGGGAGGGTGAGGGTTTAACTCTGTCCACTAAAGTTTCATTTTGAATAAAAATATTCTATGCAGAGTTTCAAATAATTATATGCCCTTTAAGGTTGTACCTAACAGAAATCTTTCTAGCTCCTATTTTTCAATTTTCATAAATTTCCAGTTCTGAAAAAAAAAAGTCTGAAAAGAAGGTTGAAAGCGGCTTAAACCAAATCATTACCATTTGATTTTTTATGCTACTTCTTGGAATTTCTAGGCCAAATGTTTAAAATGATTTTACTACCATTTCCTTTTAAACTGTATCTTTCAGAGATTCACTTGTTTTAAATGTGCTAAGGAACTTCCAACACTAGTGGGAGATAGCCTGTGAAGATTTTACTAGGGAAAAAAGGAAGGGGGACAAGATAATCAAGTTTAAGCATTGAGTGAGATAAGCAACAACATACTAGTATCCATAGTAGTTAGTACTGGCACCCTGCCACAAATAAGAAGTGAATGAAGGACAGGTTTCTTAAACTTTTGGTTAATACTTGGAAGTAGTGCTGTAGCTCAACATGGTAGAGCACTAGCCTTGAGCAAAAAGAGCTCAGGGAGAGCACCCAGGCCCAGGCCCTAACTTCAAGCCCCATGACCAATAAAAGAAACCTTTTGGTTACTAAATTTTAGAAATGCCTTCTTAGAAAGAAGTACGAAACTATCACGTATACAGAATTAATGTGTGTGGATATATGATATATATGTTCTCTGGATTTCTGCTATTTTGCAATCTTTTTCTGCACAGTTTCATATTAGAGACTCATATTTATTTATTCATTCATTCAGCCAACACATTTTTTCAGAATCTATATGATGGCCATTGCTTTGGTCATTTTACTACTTACTTTCAGGGTCTGTAATGGGACAATCTCATCACCTTTCCAATTTCTACCCCAAAAGATCATACAAATGAATATTTTTCTTATCTTTTTCCCCTTAGATATAGTTGTGTTAATCAATCCCTTGGTTACTTAGAAGTTTTGAAAAGCAGAAGTGAGGAAAATGTTTTTTTGAATTGTAAATGTCTTAGAATTCAAATATATGGTAATAATTATTTCTTTGCTTTTTAATAAAGCTGTCTTGAAAAGTATAAAATAATCCCTTAGCTGCTTACGTGTTTATAGTCAAAAATTGTGGTAGAAGAGCAGGATCCTGCATGGATATCAACAGTGGCAGTATTTTCTTGGTTGTCAATTGTCACTGTCTCTTGAATGTTGCCCCCACTGTTGCTTGGGCTGAAGACATTATAAACCTAGAATTGATAACAAAGATATGAATTTTTCATAAACTACATACATTGAAAGGCAGCCTTCCCAGCAAAATAAGACATTCTACTTGCTATCAGCTATACTGAAGGCTCACTTTTCCACTGAGATCTCAGTCCAAAGCCCATGCTAACATAAGAGTACAAAGCTTTTTCCACCCAGTCCATGATGCTATATAAAGAAGCAGGACATCAAGGGAGAAATCAGATTCAACACCCTGTAAAGCCATGGGTTCCATATGTGAAGGTGTCACACTTGGAGAGAAATAACAACCCCATCATTTCCATTGTTGGTGATTTGTGGAATTCCACACATTTATGGACTCTTTATAGCCTTTCAGATTATTTTCATCTCCCTTTTCCTCTCCCAACATCTCAAAGGAAACAGCTCACCTCATATCCATGAGATTGTAGCCCAGAGATGGTCAGCACCGCCAGAAATGCCACCTGAAAAACAGACCAGCCACATCCATTCCCTAGGGGGTAGTCACTGAATGCAGGAACAGTAGGGGGCACTGGAAGCCTAGGGACACTCGTGAGTGGCTATGGAGGCTCCACATGGAAAATGCACACAGTCACTCACTTAACAGACATTTTTGAGCTCATGCCATCAGTCAGACATGTGGTTTTCCCTCTGCCACCATTTTCTAACTCTTCCACATCTTCACCAACTAGATAAGAGGAAAGCTTTGCCTGGCACAGGTGGCTTGCGTAATCCTAGCTACTCAGGAGGCTGAGATCTGAGGATCATGGTTCAAAGCCAGCCCAGGAAGGAAAGTCCATGAGACTCTCATCTCCAATTAACCACCAGAAAACTGGAAGCAGCGCTGTGGCTCAAGTGGTAGAGCACTTGCCTTGAGCTGAAGAGCTCAGGGACAGCGCCCAGGCCCTCTGATGGACCCCCGTCCCCTGCAAAAAAAAAAAGATAAGAGGAAAGCTTGGGACAGATGAGGCAAGAGGAAGTATTCATTTTACAGTTGAAATACAATGGTGTGATTCATGGTAGCTTTGGATTATAGTGACTGTATGTGTTCTGTTTGGAAATTCAGTTTTTAATTCCTGAAGACAGACAGAGAGTAAAACATTTAAAAGACTTATGAGGGAGACAGACACAAGGAGTCTTTAAGAGAAACTATGAAAGTAGGATTCTGGGGAGCATGGTTGACTTTGGAGACTAACATCAAGAAAACCCTCCATGTTCTGCTATAACCCATTGCTAAGTGATGCTGTCTAGATGTGCTGGGCTTATAGGCTGTGAGTTGAAATGCAGGTACTTTGGATATTTTGCTGTGAGAGTGACACTGGTTTGGTAATCTCTCTTCTGAATCTTGTACTAAACTTCTCTATCATTGCTTGCTACTGATGGAGGGGGGTTGTGAGAAAGACAGATATTTTTAAGGACTGTCAATGAGGTATTTCTACCTTCCTTTGTGTTCCTCTCCTAAAGTTTCTGTTCTGGTGCATGGGGTTAGGAGCATCTAATTAAGTCCTGTTTGCAATTATCCAGCATGGTTACATATGCAGGGACATGTCTTCTCTACCCTAGGCCAGCTCTAGGAACTGCTGATATTCCCATATATTTATTCAATAAGAATAAGAGTTTGAACAGGATGATGGACTAACCATTTCCATAGATGACCAGAAACGGTTTGCTACCCAAATAATTTCCCACCCAACACCACAAGTAACAACACATTGTGGTTATTAGTTTGTACTTTAGGTTTGAGTCTTCTCTTGGAAAATTAAGAGACCTCCAAAGATTTTTGCTTTCTCTCTTAGCAGATGAATAACAACAAAAGGCAGAAACTGGGGGAAGAGACTGCATTCTAGTCTACTGTTCATGGGCAAGGCAGTTCGTAACCATAGAGGCTAGAACCAGATGGAAGGGTAAGGCAGCCTTAGGAAGAATTTTAACATGATGACGTTATGATGTTATGATGGCTCTCTGCTTGCTTGATTGCTCTGATAAGTAGGGCCTAACATAGATAATTTGCATCCTAAATCACAAGGTGGGAAAAATCACATTCTTCTGTGCCTCACTCTCCTCAGTTATAGAATGAAGATAAGGCTACTTGGCTTTTAAGGTGAATGCAACAAACAAATCATATTATCCATGTGAAATTCTTAGCTTAGGACTTAGAATGTATTTGGAAAACCATAGCTGCTGTTATTACTACTAATAGTATTATTTTTCAATTACTGTAATTCAATTGGAGATAAGAAACACAATTGTTCTAAAATGCCTAAAAGAAATTATTTTTCAAATAAAAATTTTCTACTTCCAATTTTTTTCTTTATATTCTCTCAGCAAGAATCTCAAAAAAACAAACAACTGACACAAATATCCAACTTAATATTCAGCTCTATTCCTGCCAAGCACACAAAGCTTAAAAATATGCATAGTATTTGCTAAAGGCCTCTAAAATCCATGATATACTAGACATGAGCATTCACTGCAAGAGAATCCACCACAAGAGAATCAAGAAACACAACAAATACTCACAAGGATTTTCATTTTGTCTGCAGGGAAGAAGGTGCTAGAGCAACTGAAGCAATCCAATATGCCTTCTATCCTTTATATTGGTTTTAAGACATGGAAATTTCTTTTCTCAACGATGACATCAGAAAGATCATGACATACACACACCTTAGCAAACTCTGGTATCAGAACTGAGCTCCTGATATCAACACAGTTCATTAGTAATGAAAATTCACCACTTGGTCACTCTACAAATATTCCTTGCTTATCTGCTCTATGCATACTGGAGATTTCTATTCCACCCTTTAAAAATATTGCAAAATACTCATCCTAAACATATAGGCAGGTAAGCACATAGTCCTAGAATCTCCTTCTGAATGCTAAATCCTTTCTCATAACTGAATTGGGCCTCCACTCTACACTTTTCATCTCTGTCTTGTTTGTTGGTTCATCTACCTCAAAGGGATGACATGGATCAAGATATATTGTATTCATAAACTACTTTAGTGAATGGCCACTGCTTCGTGCAACTACTTAAAAATAATAATTTAAAAGAAAAGACTAGATATGAGATGTGAGACCAGAGGTGGACAATGTCTGGGAGCTCTGCTTTGAAAACAAGCAGCCTCTGATTTAATTTCTTCTTCCCTTTTAGAGTTGGCAACAATTTTCAACAATTTACAAGGAACAAGGTGCAGAATTACCAGGACAAACCAATTTATAATGAGCCTTGACCAAATGTCCATGGAATCTATGTGCTTTATATCGCCAGTTACCTTTAAGAACTTGGAGAAATTCTCAGGTATAAGAAAGAGATAAACATTAATTTGTATAAAGTACCTAGCATTACAGTTAGAAAGATTTAATTAAGATTAAGATGGGATGAAGAAGGAAATTTTTTAATGCCATGGTAAATCATAAAATATTGGGAATCACCACCATGAGCAAAGAGATAGCACAAACAATATTGTTGCTGAAACAACTTCCTCACTACTATCCCTTAGAAATATAATAATAGAGATTTTAAAAGATGGACATCTTAGGGTGGAGGGGTATACTGAGTGCTCTCCTGGGGTAGATATAAAATATGCAGTTTTATCAAATCTTTCTGAGATCAAAGCAGCAGAAAAGCTCTCAGTTTTATAGCACACCTACAATTGTGTTGTCATATGTGACTCCAGAGACGAAAGAAAGAAAGAAAGAAAGAAAGAAAGAAAGAAAGAAAGAAAGAAAGAAAGAAAGAAAGAAAGAAAGAAAGAAAGAAAGGAAAGAAAGAAAGAAAGAAAGAAAGAAAGAAAGAAAGAAAGAAAGAAAGAAAGAAAGAAAGAAAGAAAGAAAGGAAGCAAGCAGTCAAGTGTTAGGCATGAATGCTGATGGAGGTATTATGCCTTCCTCTCTGCTTATTTCCTTCCTGACTTAATAGCTCTGAGTCTATAGATCTAATGATGATAGTAGCATTTATAGAGCTTGTGGTCCATCTCAGCTTCTTCTAAACACTGCATACATTGATTTATTTGATCCTTACAGCCCTTCAAGTCACCTTCTAGTCTGCTCTGTTTTACAGATAGAAAAACCAAAGGACAGAGAAGTTAACTCCCTGCCCCCAAAGTCACACAACTGCTAAAGGCCAGAGTTGAGATTGGAGCCTAATCTGACTCCACTGTCCACCCTTTCAACCGTAAGAATTGTGTCTTTTCCACTTAGTTGCTGGGTAACTGTAACTTCTTGCCTTGCCAAGATGGAGGCATTTGCCAGGAGGCTTCTCTTTCCAGAATGTTGCTTGACAGAAGGGACAGATTAGGAAATTGTCAGGCCTACCTACTAGCAACTCAATAGCAAAAACTTTAACAGCAAGAACGAGAAGCTGTGTGTGTGAAACTTTCTATAAAGGACTCATCTAAAAGTTCTCCTGTCCAGCGTGGATATGACAGTCCTATGTTGAGTGTACCTTGGATCTTCGGTGTAGGAGGTGGTCTGAGAAAGGGTTGCAGACTTGTGAACTTCTAACACTTTCATGGTGTCTTCTGATTGAAAGAGTTGTTTATAATCTCCCCTCACATGCACACAACAAAGCTATTCAGGAAGCTGAAATCTGAAGGTTGTGGTTTGAAGCCAGCCCAGGCATGAAAGTCTATGAGACTCTTACCTCCAGTTAACCATAAAGTGGAGCTACAGCTCAAGTAGTAGAGCACCATTCTTGAGTGAGAAAGCTAAGGGTCAGAGCCCAAGCCTTGAATCAGAGTGCGTGCACGCATGCACACATACCCTCTCCTCCCTCTGGCTTTTGGCTTTGAGACAAGTATTTCACAGTACGTAAGGCAGTGATATTTTGAAATAATTCTTCAGTGAATGTGGGTATGGCTATTTATCCACTCTCTTATACAGCCTTTATTCTGTTGATGCAAACAGTACTGACATAGATGTTTTTGTACATGTTTACATGCTTTGGAGCACACACCTTGCTCAGGTCAATTATCATGTTCTGGCATCAAGTTTACCACATTTTGCCAAGATATAATGCTTTCATACATTTTTGATGACCATGAAGTGATACCTATCAAGATGATAATTTATACCTACCTAATGAGAGCCGTTCACTATCGTCATATAACTTTAAACCATTCAAAGTTTTTTTCTCTATAATTTACTGGTTTCTAGCCTCTGCCCAATTTTCGAATTTACAGGTATTTTAATTGTTGTGTAGGAGTTCTCTTCATGTTCTGAATAAGAATTCTCAAATAAATAATCTGCTACTCCACAGTTCATCATGCAACCTTGTTTACGATGTGATTTATTATTTAGACATTTTTAATTTTAATACCAAAATAAGCAATACAATCTTCTATAATTTGTGCTTTTATTCTTGCTTTAGAAATGTTTCTGATATCTTTAGTGTATTTTCCTACAGTTTCTTGAAGTATTGCTTCTCATCTTTAATTTTACTGTTATCTTTGAATACAGTATGAGGTTGCAATCCAATTTTCTTTCTATTTAGATGCAGTGATCTCTGCATCTATTACTAAATAATTTATCTCTTTTCCAATAACATAGTTATAATCATGTTGTTTCTCTGTAAATAGAAGCCTGATCATTGTCTGTTTCATTACCCAAATGACAATAATGTCTTAATTTCATTGTCCCTATAAGTAAATTTGATATCTAGTAGATCAAACTGCTCCAGCTTTACCGTGTTTTCAAATTTATCATAGCTATTCTTGTGAGTTTTTTCTATCACTTATTTATTTTCCTTTTAATTGACTGTATCCTGGTCCCTTAAGAATTACTATTTTGGGGAACCCTGTTACATTGTTGGTGGTAGTATAAACTTGTTCAACCACTTTGGAAAGCAGTATGGAGGTCCCTCAAAAGGCTCTACATAGAGCTCCCCTATGATCCAGCAATCCCACTTTTGGGCATTTACCCAAATGTTCACAAACAAGGCCATACTAAAGCTACTAGCACAACTATGTTTATTGCAGCATTATTTACCAGAGCTAAGATATGGAACCAACTCAGATGCCCCTCAGTAGATGAATGGATCAAGAAAATATGGTATATACACAATGGAATTCTACACCTCCATCAAAAGAATGACACTACCCCATTTGCTAGGAAATGGAAAGACTTGGAAAAAATCATATTAAGTGAAGTAAGCCAGACCCCCAAAAATGTAAGTCCCATGGTTGCCCTCATGTGCTGGGTGCTGAGCTCTTCAGCTCAAGGCGAGTGCTCTACCACTTGAGCCACAGTGCCACTTCCGGTTTTCTAATGGTTCATTGGAGATAAGCGTCTCACGGACTTTCCTGCCCAGGCTGGCTTTGAACCATGATCTTCAGATTTCAGCCTCCTGAGTAGCTAGGATTACAAGTGTGAGCCACCGGTACCTGGCTATGTCTTACTATTTTTAATGAAACCATTAAGTATATATTTCCCTCTAATTATATCTTATTTTCATCCCACAAGTATTTTGCCAGTTTTCAATATTTTTAATTTCCACTGTGCAACTCATTTATTTGTTTTGTATAATTAATATGGGCTAATAAAATGATTGAAATTAAATAAATAAAATCAGTAAACTTAAAAAATACAGAAACTTCAGAGCAATAGCCCTTATAAACGTAGATAACAGGGATCTTGAGAAATGTTAAGCTATTGTGTATGACAATAAATAAAAATAATAGAACATGACAACCAAGAAAAGATTTTCCTCAAATATAAAGTTTATTCAACAATTTGAAAATCACTCAATATACTCCAACATATAATAAACCACAATGAAATAATATGAGCATTATGATGACTACAGGCATGAATCTGAAAAAAATCAGTATCCACTGATGAGAACAACTTTTATAAACCTGGGAAAAGAAGGAGCTCCACATGTTGAAAAAGGACATCCGCAAAAAAGATTTTTAAATTCACCCAAAACTAATAAATTGGTCTTCAGTAAAGTTAAAACTTTTGTCTCACAGAGACAACATTTCTAAAATACATATTTGATAAAGGACTTACTACACTTAAAACAGGTAAAGAATTTTCAAATTCAGTGACCAAATAAAACCAAGTTTTAAAACAAGTAAAAGACTTGAGAAATTGTTTGCAACAGAAAATACACAGATAGCAAAGTCACACTGAAAAATTCTCCACTTCACTAGTGATTAAGGAAACAATAAAAGGTAATTACATACTATTTCTTATTTATTCACCTCCCTAAATACTTGCCTGATATTCCTTTAGGAAAAAAAATATATCAAATTTAAAGGTGCGTCAATCATGAAAAACCTAATTGAGATTGCTTTTGTAGACAAACACTAATAGCCACCAACTAAAATATTAATTTACTGGGAGGAGCTCAAGGTTACTGGAACACATGGGTGGGGAAAAGAGAGAAAATCTCCCAAACGTGCAGAGTAACATTGGACCAAAGAGAAAGGGCAGTCACAATCAATACTAAATCAATATTAAATCCCATAGTATCTCCAGCTTGTTGTTCATGATAAGTTGGATAAATATGGCTCTATTTTTCTCTATCTGTGATTAGATGAGATTTTAATGAACATAAAGTGAATCTGAACAAATGCTGTAAGATCTCCTCACAGACATGGAACCCATCCCTTCATGTATACCACCTAGATCAGCTGCTCCCCAGGCTGGGAGGGGGGGAAGAGGGAAGGCACTGCTCTTCCACCTGTACGTCCATACAAGCCTGTCCTAGATGCTCAGCAATGGCTCATCTGCAGCATGAAACAATGTAAGCACTCCAGCTTGGAGTGGTTGACCTTCTTCTGCTGGTGTCTACCAAAAAAGGATCAAGCGCAAGCTCCTGGGTGATGTGAATTCATCATACCACTTCCTCCCATTCCACTTGAATGGGTTGCAAGTCCTTTCAGAACCTCATTTTCCAAGTCTTTCCATTTCCTAACAAATGGAGCACTGTCATTCTTTCTGATAAAATTATATTAAGTGAAGTAAGCCAGGTGCAAAGAAACATAGGTCCCATGGTTTCCCTTATTTGCAATAACTAGTATATATCCGAGACAAGTAGAAAAGGTCAGATAAGATGATGTTAAGCAAAATGAACCCCAAGATAAGGACACAAGTGGTTTTTTCTTTCTTGTTATTGTTTCTAAAGTATTTATAAGGTACCACGTGATTTTTTTTTTGTTGCTTTGTGTTTCCCTCCCCCATGGTATAACCCCTGTTTTCACTGTATTTGATGTTGGTATAATTTGGGGAGCCGAAGGGAAAAAACAAATTGTTTAAATAGGGATACAGGTTGACCCATTGCATCAATGAGATGTACAAGACGCTATGTCAAAAAATGAACTTTATAATTTAGGCAGGGGTCAGGGGAATGTAGTTGTGGAGATGGGAGGGAAGGGACCATAGGGGAAAAACAAAGGAGACAACAATCTTTGATAAGAAATGTACTCTCATTACCTTGCTTATATGATTGTAACCCCTCTGTACAGTATTTTCACAATAAAAAACTTATTTTAAAAAAAGAACCTCATTTTCTTTGTACCTTGCTTTGGTAGTCATACTATGTGGTGTCTTGTTATTCATCAGACCCCAGTGCAAAATGGACCCCTGGTTGAAAGAACAGAAAAAGTTCTTACTTTTATCCATGGATCCTCACTTTCCTTCAACTTGTAATGATATTTTTATTTGTTATTTAAAGCAGACGTAAGTATCTAGGCTTAATGTTTTCTGTGTTAGGGCCTTAGAGCACTCCACTGGTCACATGTCCACATAGCCAGAATGGCCTTTCATGGAAATGTCAGTATCTTGTAGTAAGCATTGCTTCTTTTACATCCTCACATCATGCACAGCACTTCTTCTTAAGTGGTGCATTGCATTAGCTGTATTATAATGAATTGCTATTACTTAGTTGGATTCAATATGAGGAAATGGGTATCAGATTGCAGGCCCAATAATCCGCTGCTGAACAATAAACATGCCTGGCTAACATGCAGGAAGTTGGTATCCATTCAAAACCCATGGAACTTGGAAGAAAATATTGCAGAAAAAGTCACAAGGGCTGTGCTTTTGCTAAGTACTTCCAGGAGTGCATGGCATAGCTATATAATCGAAGCTCAGCCCTCCTGAGCAGCTATGGGATCCAATGTCTTCATCTGAGGATGTGTTTTCCCAGAAATCAAAAGATGCACATGCGGGCATATATTCTATTTCTATTTGAGAGGAGAAAAGGAAGCCAGTTCATCCTTCAGAAAACAAATTGTTCTCCACTGTTCAGTGGGGTTACTTTGTCCTCTTGTCCCAAGAAGCCATGGATTACAGAGAGGTGAATTTACTCAGAACTTTATGCAGGAAAAATTTCTCCAGTCCCATTTACAACACTGAAAGACTCATGGTATCAACTACTCCAGGCACTGTATGTCATTGCTCCTCTGTCAGCAAATCCAGGCTTGGCAAATGAAACTAGATCTACTTATTCAATCATCGACAGAAAGTCAGAGTCACACATACATTTGAAAGCTGATGTTCCAGAGGAAATGACAAAAATTAAAGAGCTCCCTTGTGGGCAGGGACATAAGAGGGAAAGCAAAAGAAGAGGTGACATTGACCAGAACGAATTACACTCAATTCTCCGATCTCAGCCTCCTGTATAGCTAGGATTAAAGGGGTGAGCCACCATTGCCAGGCCATCTTTTTTTTTAATTATTGTTATTGTGGAGATGATGTACAGTTACATAAAG
Organism: Dipodomys spectabilis; assembly: GCF_019054845.1. Classification (NCBI taxonomy): domain Eukaryota; kingdom Metazoa; phylum Chordata; class Mammalia; order Rodentia; family Heteromyidae; genus Dipodomys; species Dipodomys spectabilis. The sequence goes on from NW_024870756.1 coordinate 836,895, forward strand.
CAGGTAAAGAGTGCATTTCTTGGTGAACAATGTCACACCTTCCCTTTTTATCTCCCAGTTTTTCCCATCCTTCCCCACCCACAGGTTGTATAGTTCATATTTAACATAGTGTCCAGTGAGTACCACTACAGCTCTTACTCATCCTTTGTCCCTCCATGTCTTTTACCCCCCTTTACCCTCCTAAAGACAAATAAATGAGCAAACAAGACAAAACAGCAACAAAGAAAAAAAGAATTATATTCATTACCTGACTTATGAAATAGTAACCCTTCTGTATAACACTTTAATAACAATACAATTATATTTTTAGAAAAGGAATAGCTCCCTCAGATTTGTCATAATTGAAAACAATTCCTCTCCTACGCAAAACCAGATACATAATAAATTAGAAATTTTTGAAATGAGAAGCTTTCTAACAATAATTATTACAAAACTGTTAAGGTGGCCAATACATTAGCATTGTTTGGAATCAGAACCTTTCCAGTAATTATTATTACAAAACTATTGATATGGTTCTATGGTATTTTTACATATGTTATTCCTGGCCACATGTACAGCTAGAAAGTTTGATGAAAGCCTAGCATCTCCCAAGCACCCGGGCTTCAGCAGCCATCACTGCAGTCTGAGCTATAGGCAGGTGACCCAAGATGCAAGAGAGCAGATGTTTTCCCAGACGTGAAATGTATTCAGATCTCATAGTGAGCTATCTGACTTGAAGTCACCACAAATGAGTTCATCCATTTCTCAGAGAAGCAATAAAAACAAAGAGGCTGAGACCATCTCTGCATGAAGAGGCTTCCCACACAAACAAATGATAGTTATGAGGGAGAATGAACTAAAAACAGGAAATCCTAAGTGCCACAAAATGGAGTAAGACTTCTAGAGAAGATGAGATTGCAAAGGCACAGGTGATCATACCTGCTAGACAGCCGTTTTTGGCCTAGAGAAGACCAAAACTTGAATAAGAGTGCCAAAGAGTATGTAACTAATACGCACATGGGAATGTGTCCAGCTCATAAACAATCCCTCTAAGTGGAGAGATTAAAATGAATGTAAAAAGTCTGGTTTCTGGGGAAATCCTCTGGATCCCTGAGCTGAACAGGTTGCATGAGGAATGCATCTTGTTTGTTTAAAATAAAGGCAGTTTTCTCTTTGCTTGACATGTCAGGGTGTGGAGTAAAACCCAGTCCTGATGTGTGTGTGTACTGGGAGGTAAACTAATGATAGGGGCTTCTGCATAGCAGGGCCCAGCACTCGCCTCTGGGCAGGGCAGACCCTATTTACCCAGGGTAAATATGGTTAAATACCTATGGTTTGACCCACACTTACCCCAGGGCACTGGATCCATGATACTAGCGGGGACTCCTTTAGTGTGTCATCACAGCCAGGGTAGGGCAGCAGGTCTCCAGCACACATCTAAACTATAATAGATCAGTACCATGAACTTTGCATCCTCTGCCTTCATCATCTCCTTTGTGATCAAGGTCTTCAAAATTCTAAAAGGGACCTAGTGAGCATTAAGCATGAGCCCTTTCTAGTTCTTAAGGAGGTGACAATATATCTACATGTTCTGTGTTCTTCACTGAAGAGACACACAATGAGTGAAACATAGCTCTCAGGATGAGAAAGAGCAAGGGACTTACACTTGTTCAGGACACTGGACAGAACTGAGGTGAGAGGAACCACTAAAACATGTACACACACATACACACATGCACACACATGTACACAGACTTGCACATACACATCTACTCACATATTACATCTCTATGTACACACACCACACAAACTCAGACATAGTCACACACTTGCTTACATAGACACTCACATAGCATACAAAGTACAAGAGAATAGGATCTAATTTTAGAGCTATTGAAATAACAGTACTATACGAGGAAGGAGTTTTTTCTCTTTTAACCTTAAAGCCAAGAAGGAAAATTGACTCTGTGAAAGAAGGTAGAACAGAATATGGGTCTTTAGAACCCTAGATCCAACCAGCAGCTACTGAAATGGATTTTCTAATGCAAGGAACATGCTCAGAGGTACCATGGTTATTGTTCCCTAAAAAAGAAAAAAAATGATTTCATTACGGAGATCAAGAAAAATAAGGCTATTAAGAAAAATCAGGTTTTTGTAACTGTAACCCACTTGCTCATCACCTTTTCAATAAAGATATTTTTAAGGAAGAAAAATCAGGTAAGAAAAAAGAGCAAACTATGTTTTGTGCTCGTTTAAATTGGGGAAAATCTGTATACAACATGTGTGGATTTATTCCCTATAGATTTCTTAGGCAATTGGATGTATGAATGTGAGTTGTCCAGCTCCAAGAGAGATACCTTGAATTAATTCTATCTGCCTAGCTATCTACCTACCTATCTACCTGTCATGGAGCATGCACCACACAAGCACTACACAGATCTACTATCGAAATTGTCAATTCTATAGTAGAGGCCCTGTGAAAATGTTTACATGTGGTGTGAACCAAGATGACCACCCAAGGCTGGGCCTAAAGGCAGCGCATGTGCTACTTCCTGTTGACTTCACTATGCTGTGACAGTTCTGAAAGTAGGTGAAGACTTCTTCACACATGCCTGAGGCTTACTGATGTTGTGCAACTGGAGTAGCTCTAAAGGTATTTGTCAGTGAATTTTCTTTAAATCCCTATCTTAGTGTTTATTATTTTTGGAAGAGAAGCTGATTTTGAGTCAAGCTATAGAAATCTGTAACCCGTTCCTCTGACGACAGTCCATGCACACAGGACAACTGTAACATAGGAAAGCTTCTGAAGTGGACATTTATAGGCCAGCAATTAATGAAGCAAAATTATCCACCTCAGCAAACTTGACTCACCAGAATTAGTTTACAATTAAAAAAAAACAAACTTAGACTTCATTTCACTTCCAAAAGCACTTTGATTGGCCAAGTGATCTTGAGCACTTACTTGATTGGCCAAGTGATAGTTTCTACCCCTTTTTTCTGATGAAACTTTTTACATTTTAATTTAATGTGATGTTTTAAACATAAATGCCCAGGAGACAAATAAAAAGATAGATCTGTCAGTTGAAGCTACAAGAGAAAAGGAAGGAAGCATCCAACTAAAAGATGTGGAGGAAACTGGTAGAGGGAGCAGTATCTGAGCTGGAATTTGAAAAGTGAAATGCAATTTGCTAGAAAGGCCAGGGAGCAGAATTCTGACACAGATCAGAATAAGAACCAGCAGGTGGAATAGCACAGCGGTGTGCAACCTCTCAAATACTGCCAGAATGTGGAAACTCTGGTTAGCTGGAATATAATGCAAACAGAACAGACTCAACCTTTCTATAGAAGACCCTGAATGCTATTCCCATGAGTTTCAGCTTTATCTTTAGTGGACAGTTAAAAGCATGGTAGTGTCATGTATACTTGCATGACAAGATTTAGGAAGACCAATCTAAGGGACAAGGAGAGAATGCACGAAATATGAAATATCCATGACTTGACTGGTCAATAAACAGCATGAGCTGTTAGCTAAGGCCAGAATTGAGAGGCATTTCTGATGTGCATTGACAGGATTGAATAACTAACTGGATGACGGACGGGGGGGGAGGTGGTACTTACAGTAACTCCAAGATTTGCTAATGAGGTAAGTGATAATACTATTGAGACATCTCAGAACTCCAAAAACTGGGATGCATTTAGTGAGAGAAGGTAAGAAATCATGTTGAATCAAACAGAAGTATTACAATGGGACCCGAAACAGCTCCCTATAGGAACTGGTATCTGAAAAGCCTGGCACACTTAGAGACTTTACCCGTTATCTTGTTAGCTTTTAGGGATTACTCTTTTCCTCAGTCTTTGTAGGATCAATCTATAAAATTCTCACACACATGATTTCAATTAGACCAGAAGTTTTCACAAATCCTGTTGATTTTGATGTGATAGTTGAGTTTAACAGGTGATGAGTCAACTGTATGTCAAAGGCTTTGATAACCAGGCAGGTGTTTCCAGCTTCCTAAAAAGTGAGGTGCTGATACAAGAAAAAAAAGAGATAAGTCCTTGACTCCACCTGAGTACACCTGTTTTGAGGAAAGCTGGTCAAGTACAAATAGGAGCGGGCAGCGTGGCCAGCTCCATGCTGCCTGCTTCCCTGCTCCACTGCACTCTTGAAGATATGAAGGTCACAGTAAGTCCATGTGTTTCTTTTGAATGTGTTACTATAACATTGGAAAATATTAATATTTTGAGATGATTCTAATGATGATATTATCATCATGAGAAAGTTTGGAAAGTATCCTCTTCTCATTTTTCTGGAATCATGATATCCACAAGCATCTCTATTGAGAAAGAAAACAATGCTGGGAGTAGACTTATGTCTGAGCATCTCTTTTAAATTATTCGGTAAAATTACTTATCATCTCCCCTGACTTTTCCTCATTGTTGTTTCTTCCTTTACCTAACTCTTGATCATGTTCATGACATATTAAAAGCTTATTAAGAAAAGAAGTTGGGGGAGAAGCCTATCACTTTTTTTGTTGTACAAGGAACCTCCAAGTGAAGAAGTCTTGTATGGCTCATTTCTGGGCATTTCTGCCAAAAATCCTCTGAACCCTGAAGCTAGCACAACTTTGCCCCTGCCTCCATATGGAGACCAGAAGCATTGGGATGCACCCTAAAATTCGATCAAAGGTTTTGGTGATATTAAGTTCCTTACAAAAGGATGTAGAGAGATTAGCATCAGATGAGCATTTTTCTGCTTCAACATATTACACAATAAGGTATATGACACAGACACTATTTTATAAGGAGAGTGCCAACATGAAATAGTTATCTAGAAATAAGTCTTCTTAGTAGCAGCATGGCTGGAGAAGGCAAAGAAGTGAAGACGTTGGACACAGGTCAGAATTGCTTTCTCTTCTAGCTCTGCCATAAACAAGATGACACTGCCGGGCCACTTACTTCCCCTCTACCGTTCAGCATCTTCAGCTGTACAGGGCTCACATTTCAGACTGCTGACATTTCATAGAATATTGTAACTCTTTCTTAGAGTAATAAGAAACAATAATGGACAATTCTTAAACTCATAAAAAGAAAAACATTCCTTCTAGAGGAGGGAAATATTCAAGATCAAATAGGAACAATAACTTAGATTGTCTTCAGATGTGATTTTCAGATCTATTTATAATGATTGTTTGCACTGTAGATCCCTTCATGTTAATGTTGATTCTTCATCCATTCGTCATAGGCCTATATTCAAATTTCTGAATCTGTATGTAATATTAATAAAATTATTGCTTACAATCAATCAACAATTCTATATTAGCATTAAAACTTTCTAACCTGTTAAAGATACAAAGTCAAAGAAGAAACATAGGTCATTGACACATTGGTAGAGCAGGTAAACATTTTCCTCAGTTGGACAGAAGCAGGAAAGAGAAGTGTTGTTGGGTGGTGTAACAGCAGGACAATGTTATCTGTGATTCCAGATGATCTTGCTCGGACTGGTTGGACTCTTCATAGCTCCTGGTTTGGCTGACTACGTAAGTCTTGTGTCTTAATGCTTGTTACTAAAATGTGTTTGCAAAGACACATGGTAATGAATCATTCTTAATTTTTTATAAACTTCAGAATATCAATGTCAATGACGACAACAATGTGGCTGGAAGTGGGCAGCAGAGAGTGAGCATCAACAATGCACACAATGTGGCCAACATTGACAACAACAATGGATGGGATTCCTGGAACGCCATCTGGGATTATGAAAATGTAGGTGGCCAGCGTGCACTTGCTAGTCATGGAAAATAATGTTATCTTTTACAAAGAAAAAAAATGTGCCAGCTAGCCATAGCTTTTTGTAAATTCTATCTGCATATAAGGATAATAGTTTTAAGTGCCTGCTTTGCTCACCTAATTTTATTCCCTAGATATAACTTCTATAACTGAGGATGGCCTGATCAGTTAAAATTCAAACCAACAAACATTTAGGTGACATTGGATTGAACAATTGTAAAGCTATAAGACAAAATACATCCTTTAAAAAAAATACATCCTTTTGTGTTGCTTAGAAAGCCAAAATATTGATGAACGATATCTACAATATCACCATGACAAATCATGTCCTACCATACAACTCAATGATTTCTATGTCATCACAACTTACCAATTGTACCACAAGTATGATTTCCACTAAAGCCTATCTCACTCTGTCTTTAATTTCCTTCTCAAAAGACAGAAATGGATATTTCACCTGCAACTCAAAAGGACCAACAGAAAAAGAAATAGCAATAGTAATTGGATTAAGAAGGAAAAAGAAAAGGAAACAATTAGACACTAGAGAAGATGACAAACATTTAAAAAGCAAAGTCTTTTCTTTCAATTTTGTTGTCTGATCACTTATTTCTGTCTTATCTGCCTCCTTTAGATGTTATAAAGATCAAAGAATAAAATGTAACAACTCTGTACCAATAAAACAGACATGTTAAATAACGTCTACTATTCTAGAACTGAGGATAATCCATGAGTTAGATGGTTCATCTCTGCACTCAAAAAGCCTCTTCCCTACACTCACAAACATTAAATATGTGTGATCCTAAACAACATCGAGTACAGGCTCCTGTTCCACCTCCACATGATCCTGGCATTCCATTTCCCTCTACTGATAGAAGGACTTCTGGTCAGAAAGAACGTAGACTGGGAGAACATAGACTTCCCTGTCTCCTCTTTTCTTTCACAGAGCTTTGCTGCAACCAGACTCTTTGCCAAGAAGTCATGCATTGTGCACAGAATGAACAAAGAAGTGATGCCCTCCATTCAAACTCTTGATGCACTGGTCAAGGAGAAAAAGGTAACTGTAAGTCTTCTGCTTTCTGGTGAAAGGAGGTGTGGTAATAGCTAGTAATAGTGTCTTATCTACCTGTATATTGTAATGTCAGGCACAAAGTGGGCAGAGTGGTTATTCATTGCCTGAGGGAAGGCTTCATCCACTATATTAGCTTCTGGGATTCAATTTATCTCCAAAGGGTTCAGCAGACATGTGATAACCTTGGCTGTTTGAAGAGCAAAGCTCTATTTACATCAATGAATTCTCAGTAATTCTTCAAGCACATTTTTCTGCCAGAACTACTTAGAGTCAATAGATATAGCAATGTTCAGTTTGAGAATATCAGCTAAGTTTGAATTTCAGATAAATCACAGATATTTCCTTTGTACATGAGGGATATTTTATCTCACAAGTAATGTGTTATTTATCTGAAAATCAAATGCAACTGAATGTCCAATGTATTATCTTGTAATCATAGTTGAAGTAAATAGGAAGAGGGGATCCAGTATGGTTACATTTTTTTTTATTTTGCCTGAGTTCATATTTTTATAACTTATAAATGTGTAATTTTCATTAGCATAATGGACTACACTAGTAGTCTATGTAGATTACATACTTAGATACTGGTCATCACAAAGCACCTAAGTTTATTAATACAAGTTTCAGAATAAATTTGTCTTCTGTTTGTATGAGAAGCTGAGATTTCATAACATCAAACTAACTTGAGATACGTCAAGATGAGCAGAGCTAGAATTCACTCTTTATCATCTTATGAGAAAATTGTAGCCAAGCAAACTCAGTTTTGATTTCAACCCATCCATCAACAAACCACTCACCTTGTCCTTCATTCTATCTCTTTCTCATTTCCACATCATCCCCATACTCAGCTTCAAGGTAAAGGGCCAAGGGGGCCACCTCCCAAGACCATGACCTTCTCTATTAACCCTCACAAAGTTGATGACCTGAGCCAGTTTGGAACAAACATTGCTGGCATGTGCCAAGGGATGCCAACATACCTTGCTGAGGAGATTCCAGGTGGGTCTTCTTCCTACTGAACATGCTGTGTTACTACTGGCAGAATTACTAGACAGTCCTGAGTACTGATCATGTGGGGTTGGTCATCAAGGCTAACTCTTGTAGAGCACTATGTCCATGCTAAGCACCATCCCAGGAACATTCACTATGTTGACTCCTTGTTTCTCACAAGTCCATTTGGATGGTTATTTGTTTTGTGTGTCAGTTCTGAGGCTTGAACTCAAGGTCTGGGCATTGTCCCTGAGCTTTTGTGTTCAAGGTTAATGCTCTACCACCTGAGCCACAGCTATACTTCTGGCTTTTTGGTGTGAGTTGGAGAAAAGTGTCTCCTCAGATCTCAATCTCCTGAGTCGCTAAGATTACAGGTGTGAGTCACCAGAGCCTAGCTTTACAACAGTCTCTGTTGCAGGTACAAGTGTTAGTCTCATTTGATGGATGAAATACAGAAGCAGTTGCAAATCCCTCACCTCGGTCACTCACACATGTAGGCTCAGATTTGGTGCTCTAACTTTTATAGTATTTTCAAGGGTAGACCCAGAGAAAACTCCACGTATATTCAAAGGAATGCATGAGAGGCTAAATGAAAGAAGAATGCTAATAAACCAGCCACTATATTTCTGAGCTTTTACAATTACTATTAAAAACTAAGTATCACAAAAAGAAAATGTTCAACTGATATTCTAAACCCAATATTAACTTCCTAGAACTCAGAACTCTAATGTGAATAATTTTATATTCATGGGTGGTAGGTAGGTAGGTTGATAGATTGATTGATTGCCAGATTATTTATAGATAGATAGATAGATAGATAGATAGATAGATAGATAGATAGATAGATTCATTGATAGATAGCAGATAGATTGATCTTAAAATTAGTACACATTGTTTGGAAAGTATATGATACTCATTAACACCCCCCCAATTGTCTTTAAATTGTCATTGATATAGACTTTTTTTATTTCTATCAGGAACAATGTCTTACGACACTGAAAAGTGCAACAATCTTAATGTAATCTGGATTCTGAACATATCCTTCTGTCGAACAATGGAGGAACAATTTTAAAGCTTCTGTGAATTTCATCATCAAATGATATGATATATTAAAATATAGGTTCTGATTATTTTTAGCAAGTAACTCTTGAAATATTTTCCTGTTATGTTTGGTTTCTTTAAGACTCAATAAACTGATCTAGCACTGAATTCCACTTATATGACCATTCCTATTATTTCTGTTTAAAATGCACTTACATAAAATATATTGGTGGTGAGTGTATTAACATGTATCCAGGACATGGACCCTATAAAGAGCCCCTTCTACAAAATACAGCCTGAGAATGGTTCCAAGAGCATCCAACTGCTCCGAAGGCTGCTCTACAGTTGGTGTGTGGCATTTCTGGTCAGCAAAGACAAAGATGAGCTAAAAAAAAAAAATAGCCTACCCTCCCCCACAGTATAATCCCTGCTTTCACTATATTTGATGTTGGTATAATTTGTGGAGGAGATGGGGAAAACAAGTCATTTAAGGATACAGGTGGACCTGTTGCAACTATGAGAAGTACAAGTTGTCATGTCGAAAACGAACTTTACAACTTTGGTGCTGGGGGGGAGGTATGGGGGGGGAGGCTGGGAAGGGATGTGAAGGGTAAACAAAGGAGGAGGCTGCAATGCTTGATAAGAAATGTACTCATTATCTTGCCCATGTAATTGTAACCCCTCTGTACAGTATGTTCACAAAAAATTAAAATTAAAAAAAAATAGCCTAAGCCAGGAAGGGAGGCTTACTTGTGTTGAAATAATTCAACACAAGACAAGTAGAAACTGAGACTAGGAAGCTCTATTAACACCAAGAAAAAACCACTTCTCTCTGTTCCTGAAGCTGTTATTTCATCTCTAAAGGGAAGCCTGTTGTGAACTCTGTTATTTCATCTCTAAAGGGAAGCCTGTTGTGAACTCTGTTATTTCATCTCTAAAGGGAAGCCTGTTGTGAACTCTACTTCTATCTTCTTTCTTTCCATTTTGTAGAATGCCTTTTCTGTGCCTATAGCAAGAGATGGATAAACCAAAATATCAGCCTCATCATTCATGCCTGCATTTTTGCAGTTCAAGAGGTGACAGCTAATGTTGAATTCCAATTCTAATTTTCTATTAGCATTATAAGGGCACCCTGTTTAGCTCAAGAATCCACATTTCCTTCCTTGATGGACAGGAGAATAAAGTCCCTTTGTGCCTATGGCACAAGGGTCTCCTCTGAACATAATAGCGCTCAGAGAAAAGAGATTCTAAATGTCATGGGTTCTGATATAAACTTACAGTTCATTGTTATTCCTATATCTGTTTGTTTTTGTTTTTGTTTTTGGTGCTAGTGCTGGGACTTGAACTTGGTGCCTAATCTCTTTTGCTCAAGGTTAGAGTTTTATTGGTTGAGCTATAGCTCCATTTCTGGCATTTTGTGGTTAATGGGAAATAAGAGTTTCATGGGCTTTTCCAGTTGGGCTGGCTTTGAACCATGATCCTTGTATCTCAGCTTCCTGAATAGTTAGGATTATAGGCATGAACTAGCAGTGCCCAGCTTATATATGTTATTTTTGAATCCCATATGCCATAAAAGGCTATCCAATCCACTTTCACAACAAAAACTGAAGATATTGGTTACAATCCCTTAGAAAATTCTAGTATAGATCAATATTACTGGGAGAAAATTGCAATTTTCTTTATTTTGATGCAGTTGTATTGTTTTTATATGTAGTATACTACCAAATTAGCAGTATTTTTCAAATGTTCTGAAACCCTGAAAGGTAGACATGGGTGTACTTGCTGATCACAGACTCTGACTTACGGAGACAGAAAAGAAAGAAAACTTTGTAAACTGTGTATAATACTTTGTCCTTGACTTTTAAGAAATGTTGATTCTTATCATTTGTAGTAGTATCTAGTCACTACCTAATGATTGAAACATTAAATTCACAGCCAGGTGCCAGTGGCTCACATCTATAATCCTAACTACTCAGGAGACTGAGATCTGAGACTCACAGTTCAAAGCCATCACAGGCAGAAAAGTCTGTAAGACTTTTATCCTCAGTTAAGTACCAAAAAAGCCATCAATACAACTGTGGCTCAAGTGATACAGTGCTAGCCTTAACAAAAAAAAAAAGCTCAGTAACAGTGCCCAGGCCCTGAGTACAAGACCCAGGACCAGCTAAAAAAATTACATTCACATAAGAACTAAAAAAAAATCAGAATCAAAATAGAATGTGTATTAGAACTGTGAGATACTGAAAACATGCATAGAAAAATCTGTGAGTAGGATCTAGGGTGCTATGTAGTGAAAATTTTATAGATGTTCCATTCTGTAAAAGAATGGCTGAACATTGAGTCAGGTCTTCATCTTCAAAAATGAGTTAAAAGAACAGCCTCTTCAAAGAAAGATGAAAGATACTTACCAATACTATTTGCTTCATTTATTATTAATAAATATGTTTTACTAAAATTATGAGAAATTAACTGAAAAGCAGTGCTAGGTGCAGCGGCTTCTATCAATAATCTTAATGTATTTAAAAGTCTAGGTCAAAACTAAATTTCTAAAACAGCAATTTGGTAAAGCTGACTCCAGAATAAATAGCCATCTGGAACAGTTCTACAATCAGTAAAAAAATAATAATAATTGGGTCAGAAATTGTAAAACCTCACATGAGAAATTTATAGGTCAATATTTTGTATGGGAGATGTAACAATTGAAGATAACACATTTTTCTAATATCATACAAACTATTCAAGTATATAAGAAAAAAAGAGCCAAGACTGTGTCCAATTCATTGCATAAGAGTATGAAAATTAGCTTTCTAGGTTGTTGACACATATTAGCAATTTACACTCCAAAAGTACATGGGTTTGCTTGTCCATCACCTGCTAGATGAAGAGGTGTGCTTCTCCACTAAGGCACTCATTGTTTACCAGTGTAAGAGAGTTTCATTGGTCAGGATGTTTCCACGTAGAAACTGAGTTTGGCAAGGCACAGGGCTCACTCAGAACCACAGAGATAATAAATGCTGACATATAGGCTTGAGGGTTTCTTTGGCTTTCTGGGTCCATTGTTTTTATCTCACACATTTAGTCAAATCATATTCACTTTGAAAACAAAGAAAGCTATCATCTGCATTAATATAAAAAGCTATATTTTCAATGATGGGTTAGCATTTCTCTGTGTTCATTTATGAGGAATATCAGAGTATAAAGTTTTAGGGTCCAGGTGCCTACCACACACACACACACACACACACACACACACACACACACACACACACACACATACACACCAACACTGTTAATCTCAACAAGACCCACCCATCTAGAGCCTTTGGAGTTCTTGAGCTAACAACACAAAGCAGTCAAATCAACATTGCTGTCTTTTATGCTTAAGCAAAGCAGAAAGCCCACCTACCTCATTCATCTTTTCAGTGAAAATTACTTAAGAAACTGAAATCGCATAGCCATCTCCCTCCCAACCCACATTCATGCCCAGATCAAAATCCTTTGCAATGTCTAAGATCTCCATTGGGAAGAAATATAGAAATTAGGTGCTGAGAAATTCAGAGCAGTGTAGGATCTTGGCCACAGCTGTCTTAAACTATCTGCTATAATACCTGTGCATCAGACTATGTGAGATGGTGGATTACGCAGATCTAGATTCAAATACTGCTCCCTGACTAAAATAATTAACTGCTCATGGCCTCAGGGTGGGAAGGAAGAGATGAAGCAGAGATAAAAGTGCTTACTCTCTTAGTCAATTACCACAAATAACCATATAATCTCAATAAAATTCAAAAATAATTATTTTCCCTTGATATAGTGGTACATGCTTGGAAATCTAGCACGTGGAAGGTAGGGGCAGGAAGATCGTGAGTTCAATGCCAGCCACATAGTAAGCTGTAGGCCTCTTAGTGAATTTAATTTTTCAAACATTGAATAGTGACGAGAGTCACTTATTTCCATTAAATAGAACCCAATTGGCTCCAGTCATCTCCATGAGTGTCTGCCTGGGCTCCAGGAAGAAGAGGCATGCCATCATGACCCAGAGAGAAGACTATCTCAGGATGAGGATGAAAGTTCCAGAAGACCTGCTCAACCATATATGCATAGTTCTAATCCTCTTTGCATCATATTTACTATTATCTCATTACCCACAGTAAGCCTAATGGTCAAGTTAAAGTCCAGTTGTAGGGAAGTCACCCTCTTGTGCTCCTCTCATGGGAGAGGTGCTGAGCAAGCTGACTCTACAGCAAAGAGATGGATCCAGAGAGCAGTGATGAATTGGAGGTGAAAATTCAATCTGCCAGCCTCCTTCAGAAGGTAGTTGTAACAAGTAAATGTAATAATGTATGCGACGGTATTGATGAGTGGTAAGCATTTAATAATCACCTATTTCCATCTTTTATGTACAGCCCTGGCCCATTACCGTCATGCTCTGAACAGAGTTCACCCACATGGTTGTAGACCATCAAATATGATTTCCATTAATTCCTTGTAGAAATACTTTTCTTATATGAATACTTTCATATGGAAATACTTTTCTTCCAAACAACAAATAGTCTTATTTTCTCCTTTGACTCTAAGCTGGCCTAAATGACTTTGCTTGATCAGTGGAGAGATGCAAAAGTGACATTCTGACACCTCTAAATGCAAGGTGAGATAACTCTTGAAGCCTCTGCCCATGTCCCTTGAATTACACTTGGGCTGGGCACCAGTGGCTCATGCCTGTAATCCTAGCTACTCAGGAGACTGAGATCTGAAGATCCTGGTTCACAGCCAGCCTGGGCAGGAAAGTCTGTGAGACTCTTATCTCCAATAAACCACTCAAAAACCAGAAGTGGAGGTATGGCTCAAATGGTAGGGCACTAGCCTTGAGCTGAGGAGCTGAGGAACAATGCTCAAGCCAGAGTTCAAGCCCCAGGACTGACAAAAAAAAAAGAAAGAAGAGAAAAGAAAAGAAAAGAAATACACTTGGGCCAATTCCTTTGGGAAACCAGTTGTCAATTGTAGGACACCCAAGCCACTTGTTCCTAGCTGATCTCACAGCTAACAATCATCATCAACAGTCATCAGGACAGTGGATTATCTTGGGCATACAGCCAATTCAATCTTTAATATGACTATAGCTAGCTCAGTTCTTGTCTTCTGCAACCACGTAGGTGACCCCAAGTCAATCCAGAGAACCGTACATATGAAATAATATAAATTGTTATTTTTTGTCATTATATTTGATGATAATGTCTTTCATAGCACAAGGTGACAACAAGCTAGCCAATGCTAATATGTCCAGTGTCCACTGAAGGACCCACATGGACAGGGAATCTGATGCTCCACAATTCTGGTGGAGCATCTGGTCTACCCTGACCTTTCAAGGACTGTCAAAGTCCTTTCATAAGTATAATGGCATTATCATCTCTGTCTCTAATGTCTTTCATTTCAATGGTGTCCATGATGTGAGAAGCACATAAGATTAACATGGCAGCGAGAAGCAGGCACACACGAGTTTAAGTTTTTTAGGGGCTGAAAAGCAATGATGGTGTTTCAAGTTCCATATGCTGGTACATTTTTCAACTTTCTTCCTTTAGGGACTCAATGATAAAAAAAAAAAGTCAGACCAGATTGACTCCCATTTTCAACTAGTACATAACCCTTTCTTTTGCCCCTATATGTGCCTGATGCCATAATAAAGACACATCTGAGAATCTGATTCCCCAGAGTTCTGCTCTGACCTTTCCTATTTTATCAACTCTGAGGCCTATGACAGATATGTGTAGCTGAAGAAAATGCCTGAGTAGTGCTGAAAAGTTTCTGGTGGATCTGGGTCCAGCTTAGCCACCCCTGAGAACCTTATCTATAATAACACGAGGAGTGCTTACAACAGTCACTCAGCATTGTAGGAAACTAAATGCAATTAATCTCTTATTAATTCATCCCTGTTTGCTTGCTTGGCATATTGGCTCTGTAAAAAGCGGTGTTATAGTAACTAAAGTGGTAATCCTGTGTTTGAATTCAAGGATCATTCAACTTTATGTAACTCAAAGGTTACAACTTTGTTTAAAGGATTTAGGTGGATGATAAATTCACAATACAAAACCTACTTCCTGGAAGTAGAGTAAAATGATGACAAAACTGAGCTTGGTGCTATAACCTTATCCAAAAAATCTAGTTCCCTGGAATTCCAGTACCAGGAGAATTTTTCACAAAGGAAACAATATCATCATATTATCTTTTAAAACTTCAGGTCCTTCCCTTCCACTGCCAGACTTAGCAACAGGTTTCCTTCGGTTTCTCATCAGTCTTAGTCATTATCCACTGCCCTTTCAATTTAGAGATTATTTACGTCTTTAATGTCAACCATTTTAAGATTATTATTCATGTCCCTTTTCTTCCTTTAAAAATCTTCATTCTCCTTCTATTTATATGTACTGTACTCTAGACCATCCGCACAGCCATCTTTCTGGGACAGGATTTGACTACAAACCTGATTCCCCTTTGGCTGTCTTTGAATTGGTATATCAGTCAGGGTTCTCCAAAGAAATGGAAATAGTAGAATGTGTACATAAAATTCTGTTATGGGCTTGTGGATCATTTGTTTAACTTAATTGAAGGGAGAGGAGAGGAGAGAAGGGGAGGAGAAGAGAAAAGAAGGAAGGAAGGGAATAGAGAAGGGAAGGGAAGAGAAAGGAAAGGAAGGGAAGGGAAGAGAAGGGAAGGGAAAGGGAAAGGGAAATGGAAAGGGAAAGGGAAAAGGAAAGGGAAAAGGAAAGGGAAAGGATGGAAAGATCCCAGGGCACATGAGGCTGGTCAATGGATTTTCCTACTATGTTTATGTGGTTTCCAGTTCCTACACTTAAAGGTAGTGTTGCCTCATCCTCCTTTCCTGTTCTTGTGGGTTTGTTATTATTGTTTTTACTTGTATATTGCTACAAACTATACGGGTTTATATACCTTCCTTTCTAAGTGCCTGATATTGCTTTGTGAAGACACTAAATCAATTATGAAAATGACAAAGTAAAGTGAGGTTGTTCTTCTAGACAAACACACATGTCCACAAGTTGAAATATTAATTTATTGGGTGGAGATTCAGGGTTTTGGAACTTATGGGTGTGGAAAATAGGAAGGAGTCAGACTTGATGACTCATCCTTGTAATCCAGTGACTCAGGAGGCAGAGATTGGAAGGATCACAGTACCAGAGCAGCCACGCAAAAAGTTAAAGAGACTCCCACCTTGATTAACACCTGAAATCTCACTCATATAGGAACCACTATCATAATCCCAGGTCCAGCCCAGGCAAAAAGAAATGACCATGCATTCATGATTTGTAAACGCCTAAAAGGGTTGGGGTATTGCTCAGAGCAGGAGAGCACTTGCCTAACTTGGATGAAGCCCTGTGTTCTAACCTCAGAACTACAAAGGGAAAGGAAGGGGAGGGGAGAAAAACAGAAAGAGAAAAGCAGAGCTCAAGACATGCTGTTGGACCAAAGAGAAAGGGCAGTTTCAAGTGGTTACTGGTGAAGATGAGATCCCTGTAATATCTCCAGCTTGATGTGAAATAAATTATATGTTCTTGATATACTAGATAATTCTGACTTAATTGTTCTCTATTTTTTTTATTGTGAAAATACTGTACAGAGGGGTTACAATTACATGGGCAAGATAGTGAGTACATTTCTTATCAAGCATTGTAGCCTCCTCCTTTGTTCCCCTTTCCCATCCCTTCCCATCCTCCCCCCCGCCCTCCCTCCCAATCCTTCCCCCCTGCCCCCCCCCTCCCCCCCCACAAAATTTGTAAAGTTCGTTTTCAACATAACGACTTGTACATCTCATTGTTGCAGTGGGTCCACCTGTATCCCTATTTAAACTACTTGTTTTTTCCCTTCCCCTCCACAAATTATGACAACATCAAATACAGTGAAAGCAGGGGTTATACCGTGGGGGAGGGACTCTATTTCTTTGTGATTAAATGAGATATTTAATATCAAAAAGTTCAATTTGAACATGATAAAAAATGTTATAAGATTGTCTCATAGACACTCATACACACACACCACACACACACACACACACACACACACACACAGATGAATATACAAACACACCATACCTGGGTCTGATGCTCCCCATGTAGGAGGGGCTCAGTCCTTTCACCTGTATATCCATGTTCTGTCCCATAGTGCTCACCAAAGGCCCAACTGCAACAGGAAGCTTGGAACAATCACGTTCCTCTGAACACTCCTCTCTATTGTTGGTATGGCGAAACTGCAAGGCACAAAAGAATGAATAAAGGCTCCAGGGTGATGCGAATTCATCATTTCATTCCTACCTGCCACATGACTTGAATGAGTTACAAGTCCTTTCAGAACCTCACCTTCTTATCCCACTTTTTTATCCAGATCATATGGTGTTTGGCCTCCCATTAGGGTCCAATACAAAATGGACCCTTTGTTGAAAGAATAGGAAAAGTTCTTCCTTTCATCCATACATTCTCGTTTTCTATCAACCTGTGATAGTTTTTAGTTGTCATTTAATATCATACTCCTTGGGCATGGACATGTTTGCAAGGAAAAGAAAAATCCCCAAAGTTATCTGGGGCCTGTCCCTAATTAACAGGTAGGTACGTGTTCAGGCTTGATGTTTCCTGTGCTACAGTATGGGCCTTGATACATTCCACTGGTCATGAATCCATACAGCCAGTACTGACTTTCAAGAAGATTTCAGAATCTTACCATGAACACTGCTTCTTTGATGTGAATCTTTCATAGCACTTTTTCTTAAGTGTGGCATAGCCTTAGCTAGAGTATAATAAATTGCTAATAATTGACTGAATTTCCATATGAAGAAATGGGCATAATGTTGCAGGCCCTGTGATCCATTGCTGAGCAGTAAAGGAAACAACTTTTCTGGCCAGGATAAGAGAAAATTGTTTGCATTCAAACCCTATGGGTCCTACAAGGAACAGCATACTGTAGAGTAAGTCTCAAATGTTATGTTTTTGCTAAGCACTTCCAGGAGCTAAACACTGGGCATATTGGTGGGAAGAGAACACAGGTACACCATGGTGGGAGC
This sequence comes from Dipodomys spectabilis, assembly GCF_019054845.1. Lineage (NCBI taxonomy): Eukaryota > Metazoa > Chordata > Mammalia > Rodentia > Heteromyidae > Dipodomys > Dipodomys spectabilis. Next base: position 854,819 of record NW_024870756.1, read on the forward strand.
TCAATGCTCCTGAGTAGCTCTGGTGATCTAATGTCTTCACCTGAGTATGTGTTCCTCCAAAAGTCAAAAGATGGATGCATATATGTACATTTTATTTGGGAGTAGAAAAGCAATCCAGTTTACCCTGCAAAAAACAAACTGTACTCCACTGTTAGGTGAGGTTAGTTTGGCCTCTTACTCCAAAGAAACCATGGAAGTTGGGGAGGTGTAGGGACAAAGAGTCCTCACAAGTTATTGGTTCCGGATCCAGATGTGGCTCTGCCAGCTCTGATACATTGGTTCTAATCATAACAGATACTCAGTTTCCAATGAGCAATTCAGTTCTTTCCAGGCCTGAGTGTTTTATGAAGTGATCATAACTGCTTCAATGTGGATGTCATTTTAAAATAGCTCATTTAAAATTACATTTACTGCCATCTTAAATTTAAAATAATTTTAAAATAACATTTTAAATAACTTTTACTACCTTTGAGTGGTATTTAGTCCTCAGATAGGCATTTTTTTAGAAATCTTTTTCAGAACAGAAGCTCTGGCTATTTTTCATGATGATAAAAATGAATTTATTGATCATCATTCTTTTTATCTCTAATTTCATATATTCATACAAACAATGAATTTACACAGGAGGTCTTTAAACACTCACTCACGATAATATCTCTTCTGAGCATCATAGATCATCACTTGCCTCTGATGGGATCCAGAAGGTTTGGCCATACAATTGGATAGATTAATTTAACCAGCAACATAAAGCAGAATTGTATGTACATTGGAAGGCAACGGTCCCAGAAGAAATGGCAAAAAATAAAAAGTTCAATGATGCCATAAAAAAGAGCTCCCTCAACTTTGCTGTAACTTGAAAGGGATTTTTCTTCTCTATACAAACATAGCTACATAATGCCTTTTCTGGAACTAGAATCTTTCTAAACAGTTATTATAGTATTATTTCATATATTCCTATTGGTATTTTTACATATATTCTTCCTGGCCACAGACATGGACGGTTTGATGAAAGCCTGACATCCCCCAAGCACAGGGACCATCACTGCAATCTCAGCTACAGTCAAGTGAACCTTGCAAGATGCGAAGCAGATGTTTACCCAGAGGTGAAATGTTTCAGATTTCAGTCAGGGGTGGCCTGAACAATCATATAGGGACACCAGTTTCTCAGAAAAACCAAAGGCAAAGGGGCTGAGACCATCTCTGCATGAAGAGGCCCACACAAACAAATGCTAGGATGAAGGATAATGGACTAAAGACAGGAATTCCTAAGTGCCACGAAATGGAGAAGGACTTCTAGAGAAGATGAGATCGCTAAGGCATAGGTTATCATACCTGCTAGACAGCCCCTTTGTGGCCTACATAGAAGACAGAAATTTGAATAAGAGTACCAAAGAGTATGTAACTAATACTCACATGGGAATGTGTTCAGTACATAAACAATCCTTCCACTTAGAGGGGAAAATAAATGTAAAAAAGTCTGATTTCTGTGGGAAATCTCCCTCTGGATCCCTGAGCTGAGCAGGTTGCCTGGGGAAAGCATCTTGTTTGTTTCAGACAAAGGCAGGCAGGGTGTACAGTAAAATCAAGTCTTGGTGTGTGTATGTGCACTGGGAGGTAAACTAATGATAGGGGCTTCTGCATGATAGGGCCCAGCACTTACCTTTGGGCAGGGCAGACCATGTTTACCCATGGACTGATGTGGACCAACTAATCCTGATGCACTGGGGCCATGCTGTTAACCTCTCTCAGTGTATCACTACAGCCAGAGTAGGGCAGCACCTCACCAGCACACATCTAAACTAGAACAGATAAGTATCATGAACTTTGTATCCTCCAGCTTGATCATCAACTTTGTCATCAAGTTCTTCAAAAATTTTAGAAGGGACCTGAGCCCTTTCTAGTTTGAAAGTAGGTGATAAAGCATCTACACCTTCTAGGTTCTTCACTGGAGAAGACACACAATGTGTGGAACATAGCTCTTAACCATCCATCATTTACCTTGCGATGGCAAGGTAATAGTTGCAATGGCAACTAATAGTTGTAGAAGAAAGATCTGATAGTAGCTATTGGGTCTTCTAACCTGATATATGGTACAGAAAATGAGATAGAGTTGGTGAAAGAGGCTCATGATAGAAGTTCATCCCAAGCAAAACATTACAGTGCAATCATGACAGGTAAGGAAAGAAAATTGTTCCCGCATTCCTGAAGAAGCTGATAACTGGAAAGCCAGGAGTACTCACGGATTTATCTCTAGCCTTATTTGTTTTTAGGGATTATTCCTTTCCTGAATTTGTGCAGTATCAATGTACAAACCCTCACGCCCACGGCTGCAAGTTGGACAAATCATGTTGAATTTGATGTGATATCGTTGGCTTTAACAGGTGATGGGTCAGATCAACTCCATGCCAAAGGGCCTTGCTAACCAGGTAGCTCTTTTGAAGGGCTTCCTGGTATGTGAGCTGGTAGTGCAGATATGGGGGAGGAGGAGATAAGTCTTGACTCCACCTGAGCACACCTACTTTGAGTAAAGCTGGTCAAGTACAAATAGGAGAGGGCAGCCTGGCCAAGTCCATGCCATCCGCTTCCCTGCTCCACTGTACTGCTGAAGACATGAAGGTCACGGTAAGTCCACGTTTTTCATTTGAGGGGTTTACCATAAAATTGGAATATGTTAATATTCTGAGATAATGGGCTCTGCTTCTTACAAAAATATCACCATAATGGGCAACTTTGATCAATCATTCAAACTTTCTTGTCCATGGAGTCATGGCATTCATACACATCTTTACAGAGAAGGAAGACCCTGGGAATAGATACCTATCTGAGCCTCGTATACCACGCTATCTGATAAAATGACTTGCTATACCCCCTGTTTCAGCTTTCTACAAGGCAGCAGTCCCTAAGCATTAGAAAGTACCTAGCCTTTCTTCATTCTTGATTTCCTCCTTTACCCAAACCCTTCATGACCAATAAAAGACTTAGGAAACAAGTAGGGAAAAGCATATCACATTCTTTGCTGCATGGTGGGCCTCCAGGTAACAATGGTTGGCTTTGGCTTCATCCCTGCTTTCTGTGGGAAAGCATCTGACATTGGGGTTTAGTGCAGCCTCTCACCCACACTCACACAGAAACCACAGAGAATCCAGATGCACTCCTAAATTCTGTCAAATGTGCTGGAAGTACAGAGTTCCTACAACACTTTGAAAGAGGCTTGATTCAGATGAATGTTTTCATGTTTCACACATTGGTATATGATGGCAGATTCTTTTTTAATAATGGGTTGTAAATGCAAGATTGCTATGCAGAAATTAGTCTTCTTAGTAGTAGCAAGTTTGAGGGATAAAAGCAGTGAGGGCTCCACACTTGACTTAACTCCCAGCTCTACCATAAACAAGAGATAGATCATTGGCCCAGTCACTTTCCTCTGCACCTCAAACCTCACCTTGTACCATGAGTTCTCCACACCTGCTTCTACTTCTGACATTTTATAGAATAATGGAACTCTTTCTTAAACCAATAAGAAAAAATTACCAAAAAAATTTTAAAGTGATAAAAAATAATAATACTCCTAAAAGCTTGAGCCAGTGACCCAAGCCTATAATCCTAGCTACTCAGGAGACTGAGATCTGAGGATAGTGGTTCAAAGCCAACCAAGGCAGGAAAGTCTGTGAGATATTTATCTTCAGTTAAATCACAGAAAAAGCTGGAAGTGTCACTGTGGCTCAAGTGGTAGAATGCTACTCTTGAGCAAAAGGAGCTAAGGGACAGTGCCCAGGCCCAGAGTTCAAGCCTCAGGACTGGGGGGTAGGAGTGGGGGACTTCTTATAAGACAAAAGTATTCGAAATCAAAAAGGAACAGTGACTCAGATTGTTTTCAAATGTAAATTTCAAATCTTTTTATAACTAATTTTTGCTCTATGTATGTCTTCATTTAAATGTTGATTCTTCATTCATTTTCATAGATATACATTTAAATTTCTGGATCTATACATCACATTAATAAAATTACTCATAATGAATCAACAATTCTATATTAGCATTAAAACTTTCTAACCTGTTAAAGATACAAAGTCAAAGAAGAAACATAGGTCATTGACACATTGGTAGAGCAGGTAAACATTTTCCTCAGTTGGACAGAAGCAGGAAAGAGAAGTGTTGTTGGGTGGTGTAACAGCAGGACAATGTTATCTGTGATTCCAGATGATCTTGCTTGGACTGGTTGGACTCTTCATAGCTCCTGGTTTGGCTGACTACGTAAGTCTTGTTTCTTAATGCTTGTTACTAAAATGTGTTTGCAAAGACACATGGTAATGAATCATTCTTAATTTCTTATAACCTTCAGAATATCAATGTCAATGACAATGGCAATGTGGCTGGAAGTGGGCAGCAGAGAGTGAGCATCAACAATGAACACAATGTGGCCAACGTTGACAACAACAATGGATGGGATTCCTGGAACTCCATCTGGGATTATGAAAATGTAGGTGGCCAGCGTGCACTTGCTAGTCGTGGAAAATAATGCTAACATCTTTTTAAAGAAAAAAATAATGTCCCAGCTAGTCACATTTTTAAAAAAAATTCTAAATGCACATAAGAGTTATAAGTGAGGTATAAGAGTTATAAGTAAAAATAGTGGCTTTACTCACCTAATTTTATTCCCTAGATGTAGCTACAATAAATAAGGGTTGCCTAATCAGTTAAAATTCAAACCAATGAACATTTAGGTGACACTAGATTGACCAACTGGAAGACTATTAGACAAATAAGACATGTTTTGCCTTATCTACAGAAGCCAAAATAATAATGAAAGATATCTACATTATCACCACTGATAAAGCATGTTCTACCACAAAAATCAATGATTTCTATATCATCACAATTTACTAATCATAACTATCCCTTCCACTAAATGCTGTCTCACTCTGTCTTTAATTTCCTTCTAAAAAGGCAGAAATGGATATTTCATCTGCAGGACCAAAGGAAAAAGAAATAACAATAGATAGTAATTGGTTTATAAAGGAAAAAGAAAAAAACAACTAGATACTACATACAAGATGACGTGCTACCACTTAAAAAGCAAAGTTTTTTTTTTCGTTCAGTTTCATCATTGAACAGTTAGGAAATTATTCCTGTCTTAATTGCTTCCTTCAGATGTTGTAAAGATCAGAGAAGAATAAATGTGACATTACATCAATGAAACAGATATATGTTAAATAACATTCTAGAACTGAGGATAATCCATGAGTTAGATGGTTCATCTCTGCACTCAAAAAGCCTCTTCCCTACACTCACAAACATTAATAATATGTGTGATCCCAAACAGCATCAAGAACAGGCTCCTGTTCCACCTCCACATGATCCTGGCATTCCATTTCCCTCTACTGATAAGAAGGACTTCTGATCAGAAAGAACATAGACTGGGAGAACATAGACTTCCCTGTCTCCTCTTTTCTTTCACAGAGCTTTGCTGCAACCAGACTCTTTGCCAAGAAGTCATGCATTGTGCACAGAATGAACAAAGAAGTGATGCCCTCCATTCAAACTCTTGATGCACTGGTCAAGGAGAAAAAGGTAACTGTAAGTCTTCTGCTTTCTGGTGAAAGGAGGTGTGGTAATAGCTAGTAATAGTGTCTTATCTACCTGTATATTGTAATGTCAGGCACAAAGTGGGCAGAGTGGTTATTCATTGCCTGAGGGAAGGCTTCATCCACTATATCAGCTTCTGGGGTTCAATTTATCTCCAAGGGATTCAGCAGACATGTGATAACCTTGACTGTTTGAAGAGCAAAGCTCTATTTACATCAATGAATTCTCAGTAATTCTTCAAGCACATTTTTCTGCCAGAACTTACTTAGTATCAACAGATTTAGCAAATAAAAATAGAGAATATCCAGTTATTTTAGATAAACCACAGATCCATGTGAGTATTTTGTTTTGGGTATTTGGAATATTCTTACCGTAATATAATTTATTATTTAACTGAAAATCAAATGTAACTGAGTGTCTAATTTTTATCTAGTAGTCGTAATTGAAGTAGAAAGGAAAATGGAATCCATGGTGCTTTCCTTTGTAGTTTTTCCTGATTTCATAGTTGTAGAACTGACAGAGACCTTTCATAAAGTAGAAAAAGACTATATTCTTAGAAGTTGATAATCACATGGTCTAAACCAAGGCATCTAAGATAACCCAGAGAGTATAGGTTTCAGAGTAGTTATTCTCAGACTCCTGTTTGAATGAAAAAGGCTGAGAGTTCATACCATCTAACTAACTTGAGACACTTAGAAATATTGAGATATGTTATCCTGCCCATGTAATTGTAACCCCTCTGTACAGTATGTTCACAAAAATAAAATAAAATAAAATAAAGAAATATTGAGATATGGCTAGAATTTACTCTTCATCATCTTGATTATGAGAAAATTCTAGCTAAGCAAACTCTTTTGGCTTTCAACCGTTCAATCAACAAGTTGCTTACCTTGTCCTTTATTCTATCTCTTTCTCCCTTCCACATTTCTCCATACTCAGCTTCAAGGTAAAGGGCCAGGGGGACCACCTCCCAAGACCATGACCTTCTCTGTCAACCCCAACCAAGTCGATGACCTGAGCCAGTTTGGAACCAATATTGCTGGCATGTGCCAGGGAATTCCAACGTATATGGCTGAAGAGATTCCAGGTGGGTTCCTTCCCTTTCATACACCCCCAAGTTAGTACTGGTATTTAAGACCATCTTGAGCTTGTCCACAGAGGATGATCATTAAGGCTAACATTTCTAGAGCATTTACTCCATGCCAGAGACTGTCCAAAGTGTTATCAATATGCAGACTCATTTCCATTTCACAAGTCATCTACTACAGGTACTTACTTAGTCTTACTTTATGGGTGAGGAAAATGTACAGAAAGTGGTCACGAAGCCCTTAACTGGGCTAGTCCTGAGCATTTGGCTCATATTCTACATGTCAAGGGTAAATCTAGAGTGAATTTCAAGCATATTCAAAAGAAGGTAGAAGTGGCTAAATAAACGAAAAAAATCTAATAGCCCAATTACTAAATTTCTGAACACTCAAGGAGAATAGCTTACTCAATAGCTTACTAGTTGTAAGCTATTGTAACAACTTCCCAGATCTCTTTAGTGAATAATTTTACCTTGATATGTAGGAAAGCAGGTAGGTAGATAGATAGATGTGTGCAGAATATATACATACATGCATACATACATACATACATCTTGCTACCAGTACATAACTAATTTGGACATTATGTGACATTCTACTACCACCCCACAAAAAAGTTCTTGAATTGTCATTGAAATAGAATTCTTCTTTTATTTTTTTCAGGAGAAAATCTGCCTTTGTACTCGAACAAGTGCTATGATGCTAATATTTTCTGGATTCTGAACATCTCCTTCTGTCGAACAACAGAGGAACAATTTTAAAGCCACTGGATTTGGTCATCAGAGTACACTTAGTGTTAAAACATGGGTTCTAATCATTTTTAACAAGTCATTCTGAAATTTTTCTTTTGGTTGTGATTATATTTGGTCTTTACCTAAATTCAATAAATCTCTTTACATTTGGATTCCATTTATACAAACCTTCCTATGATTTGTATTGAAATGCACACACTCACAAATTCAATGTAGAGGTAGAAAGTTGTGGGGGTACATTAGGTACAACTGTCAATGTATATTCAAGATCTGGCTCTTATAAAGAGGGCCTTCAGATGTTCCAGATACTGCAAACTGCAGCCTAGAAATGCTCTGAAGGCTGAAGGCTGCTCTACCGTTGATGTAAAAGTGATGTTTCAAATCAGCAAGGACAAAAATGAAGTCAAAGCAACCTAAGCCAGAAAGTGAGGTGAACTCTAAGGATACAGAAACATCTAAAGTAGTTCAACAGTAAGGCAAATACCTGATTATCAGAGAGACTTCATCCCTCTTTAAGATATGTTTATGTTTTTCTAAATTTTTTCCAATAAGTTTTCTTTCCCTATTAGTATTATTGCTTCATATTCAGCTGCAAAATTATATTCCAGAAGGTACATGAATTTTACACCCAGAAACAAAAACTGAGTAGAAGAATTTAGGAAGTCATGAGAGTTTGTGATTTACAGTTATGCTTAAATATTTCCTTGGACTAAATGAAGAGAGTGATAAGAAATGAGAGTCCAAGATGTAATCCAGAAAATTGTTGGTACTTTTTAGAGGTGGATAGTGACACATGAACCAAAAGCAAAAATAAGCCAAGCATGGAATATGCCTGTAATCCCAGCACTCTGAAGGCCAAAGCAAAAGGATCTCAAGTTCAAAACCAGTCTTGGCTACAAAGTGAGATTCTTCCCCACAAATCCTCCCAAAACGAGAAGATAAGCTATTTCTAGACATATTATAGTAAAAACATCAGACATGAGTAGCAAGGAATTGATTTTAAATGCTGCAAAATTAAAGAAGAAGTTGTATTACAATGGAAAGAAAATCAGAATCACTGCAGACCTCTCCACACAAACCCTCAACACAAGGAGAGCCTGGAACAGTATAATCCAAGCACTGAAGATCAACAACTGCCAACCCACACTTATCCACCCAGTGAAACTGAACCCAAAACCTTCATGACAAACACACATTAAAGAAATTCATGATCACTAAACCAGCATTACAAAGAGTTCTAAAGGGAGGAATACAATCTGAAGAAACAAATTCAAAAATACACATCAGACAAAAATCACTAGAAGATCAATTTAATAAACACAAGAAGAGAGAAAAAAACAAAATACAAGAAATTAAGAATATGGAAGGAAACATGACACATCTCTATAATAAACCTAAATATTAATGGACTGAATATGGACTAAATATTAATTCTCCAATCAAAACAAGAGGAATAGCAGGTTGAATAAAAAATAAGATTCATTGTCCACATTCATTTTGTTTTTTTTAATTGATTAAGGCTTTCACTAATTATGATATATGCCTTTTAATATCTTACCTGTATGTCACATTTATAGAATAAATAAAAGATATTTATCTGATTCAAGATAGAAGAATTCAGATAGAGACATTTGCACAACATAGCATACCTTTAGATATAAAGAACCATCAAGAACATCATAAAGGCCGCCAAGCTAACTTATAATGGAATATAACCCTATTGCAAAAGAAGGAGGAGCGGGGAGGGGGGAGCAAGGGAAGGAGGAGGAGGAGGAGGAGGAAGAGGAGGAAGAAGAAGAACAAGAAGAAGGAGAAAGAGGAGAAGGAGAAGGAGAAGAGGAAGAAGAGGAAGAGGAAGAGGAAGAGGGAGAAAGAAGAAGAAAAAGAAGAAGAAGAAGAAGAAGAAGAAGAAGAAGAAGAAGAAGAAGAAGAAGAAGAAGAAGAAGAAGAAGAAGAAGAAGAAGAAGAAGAAGAAGAAGAAGAAAGAAGAAGAAGAAGAAGAAGAAGAAGAAGAAGAAGAAGAAGAAGAAGAAGAAGAAGAAGAAGAAGAAGAAGAAGAAGAAGAAGAAGAAGAAAGAAGAAGAAGAAGAAGAAGAAGAAGAAGAAGAAAGAAGAAGAAGAAGAAGCAGCAGCAGCAGCAGCAATGCTATCCCAAGCATAAGGTCTTTCTTTTCTCCACCACCACACAAAAAAAGGACAACCTAAATCAGGTAGATATTCGATTAAAATTGTTATGTTAAAAAATATTTCAAGGAAGTTCTGTCCTTTTCGCATTCTTTTCAGAAGAAAAAAGAGCCCTGGAAAAGTTTTTGTAAATTTAAGAGGACAATATTGAATACAAGTGGACACCTTCTGTAGCTGTTGAGTAATGAGATCTATTTTAACAGTTGATTAATATTTGAGAGCCTAGCAACAGCTAGACACTTGGGAAACTTTGTGGAAGTTCAAGGAATTCTTAAGAAAATTGGGTCTTGTAAGAGGAAACTAACAGGAGTCCAGGTAATACTTCTGTTTAATTCTTTTTTGCTGCTATGGGCAGAACTTCAAAAAGTGGTATTTCAGAATAGTTATAAGTACCAACCAAGAGAGAGAAACAGAGAAAATAACTGAAAATTGCACATTAGATTTAGCAACCAGGAATTCCTTGATGATTTTCATGAAAAGAACTTAATGGAGATGTGGAAGAAAAACCCATACTCCATTGGACAGGAAAGTATATTCTGCCTGAAACATGCATGTATGAAAATGTCATGACCAACTCTCATCCAATTTAATATATGTCAATAATTTTGTGTGTGTGTGTGTGTGTGCCTATCCTGGGGCTTGAACTCAGGGCCTGAGCACTGTCCCTGAACTGTTTTGCTCAAGACTAGTGCTCTTCCACTTGAGCCACAGCTCCATTTCTGGTTTGTCTGGGGTAGTATTGGAGATAAAGATCTCATGGAGTTTCTTGCCTGGCCTGGCTTTGAACCATGACCCTTCTATCTCAGCCCCCTGAGTAGTTAGTATTACAAGTGTGAGCCACAGGTGCCCGCTGCCAGGAATTTTTTTTTCTTTATGAAAAGCAATAATGGATAGAACCCACTTAAGTTTACTAACACAGAATTCCACTAAAACCAAAGTATGGAAAGTAAAAGCAACAACGACAGATCCACAAGAACTGTAAAGGAGGCTGAGAGAACGGCATCTTCAAATGTAAGACCTGGAAAAACACAGTACATTGACAGTGGGGAAAGCATGGACCATCCAAATCCCTGGGACCTCTCCATTATCCAGGGATAAAGAATGGGGCTGACATGGAAATGTGCTTTGAAGACTGTTTAAAAACAGCATCCCCAGCTGCCTCTGGACAATCACCCTTTGCCAGCCTCAGCAGAAGATTGGGTTGGTATTCACAGAAGACGTAGCACAGAGGTTTGCTGAAGGCTGTCAGTACCTTACTGAAGGTAAGGGACTTGAGGGCGTTGTGCTCAGACATTGGGTCTGATTCCTTTACTGGGATCCCAGAGTTTTGGTAGCCACACTTGTATTCTCATAGCAGGAGAACACAGAGAAAGATTTAGGCTTCACCTATGCCTTAGATTTTTATTTTGATGAAGAATAAATTTCCCTCTTCCATAACCTACACTTTGTCTCCCAATGATGGGTATTATTTGAATGAATATGTGGGAGAAAAACACTGGAATCAAAGAGCCAAACAGTACTGGTTCTTCGGTTTTTACTATGTGTTTCTGAGTAAGCCCTGTGCCTTACTGAGGCTCAGTTTCCATACAGAACCCTCATGTCTGACCAAATTCCCTTACATCATGAAGGGCAATAACAGCCTCACTGGAGAAATGCACACCTCCATCTAGCAGGTGAAGAATTTCTGGAAAAAGTAGTTATTTTATTTTAGTGATGATAGAACTGTTTAAGTTGTCTATTTCTTCCTGAGTCAGTTTTACTGTTACAATTTTTAATTTTTTAAAAAAATTAGCAAGTACAAAGCAGTTTCAATCCAACATGTCAATCGATGAATACAATGTATCTTGATCAATGATATTGCTCGTCATTCTCCCCATCTCTCCTCACCCCACCCCAAGTGACAGTTTTGTTATCTGATTGATGTAGACTTTCAAATATGTTGATATAAACTTATTCATGATGTCATTATTAACATCTTAGCATCTTTGTCATTATATATGGCTTAATCTCTTTGATTATTCCTTCTGTTGTTGGACTTGTTACTTGCCTTTCTTTCTTTCAATTTTACCTAAAGTTTGTCACATTTATGCATTTTCGTTTGTCAGCTTTATGCATTTTCAAAGAAGAAAATTTTGTGGTCAGGTGCCACATGACTATATTTCCAGCTACTCAGGAGGCAGAGATGGGAGGATCATGGTATGAGACCAACTTGGGCAAACCAAAAGTTACTTAGATCCAGTGTCAAAAACAACCCAGGTGTGGTAGGACATTCCTGTGGTTCCAGTAACTTAGGAGTTGAAGGTTAGGAGGATCACAGTCTAAGATCCCAGCCCCAGGAAAAATGTGAGACCCTACCTAAAGAATAAACAAAAGCAAAAAGGGAAGGGATGTATTGCTCAAGTAATAGAGAACCAGGAGACTCTGAGTTCAAAACCCCAATAGCAGAAAAAAGAGACAAATTTTTATTTCACTGCGCCTTAGAATGTGTTTTCTGTTTCCTTACTAGTTTTTGGAGATAGTCTATTCCCTTGTTTACTTTTTTAAATTTTCAAATGGAATAATGTATTTCCTTTTCAAAACATTTTTATCAGCCTCAATTAGTTGTAATTGATCTGTACATGTCCATACATGAATGCAATGTATCTTGATCAAACTCATACCCTGTATCACTCACTCCTTCCTCTCGCTTTTCCAAAACCAGTCTCCAAGGTTCCATGTGAGGACGGGGTGACTTCACTCTCCTGACCATGAAGGAATGGAGAATGTGGATGTGTGCAACAAACAGGGTCAGGGAAAATGGAAAATGATATTCAACATTAGATGTTTGTTATCTCTTGAATTGCAAAATCATATCAACACAAAGGATTTGGCTGACATTTTGGTTCTGCCGTCGTTTACTATAATCACAGAAAAGACTATCTACAAGATTAAAAGAAGAGAGGAAAAGTGGAGTTTGGAGAGGGCTTCTCCTTAGAGAAAATATAACACATGCTTTCAGAGAGAGAAACGATGTCTTGGGTTGTCTTAATCCTATTGTAAACTGTACATACAGCTTAGTACAATGAATATGAAGAAATGTGGGAATTTCCTAGCATAATTCTATGTTAGGAGAACATTATTAATCGAGAACTGTTAGCATGTAGAAAAGCATTCCATAAATGTCTATTGCAGGGTATTTCTGATTGCTAGATTTGGCTGATTTTCTTTCCTTGTTTTTCTTTCCCACAGTTACTGAACTGAGTACATGATTGAGAACTGTGTTTTAAGCTGACCCCATTACATACTAAGTTTGTAATGAATTCCTATCATGTTTCTATTTTAGTGTTCAGACAGCAAATTAGCCTCCTTAATCTACCATCCCAAGGTTTTCCTTCTGGCAGATCTGATTTCTAGAGGTCTTTATTTATTCTTCTGAGTATGAGTCTTTATTTATTCTTCTTTGGCTCTTAGATTGGCAATAATTCTACTGAGTGTTTCCTCCATTTCAACCTAAGATAATAATTCCACTATGGTAGAGCGGCCCTTGGTTTTCTTTAGGTGTGTAATTATTTACTCAATATTTTCTTTGGGTTAAAGTCACAATTTAAGTGACTAAATTCATGATATGAATAAAATACATTATAGACCAGTCTTCACCCACGATGAGAAATACAAAGAAGAGGAAAACAAAGCCTGAGGTTGTAACACTAAACCCGCCTTGAGATCTGTACCTTATATCAGGGGACTTAGAGACTCTCGTACATGAGTGACATAGTGTTTGGGTTTGGTTTGTTCCCTGTTACTTTGGTCCCAGAAAGAGCAAATGGTTTACATATCAGATTCCAGGGTGACTCTACTTCTTAGACTTGCATCTTGCTTGGACACACATTTATTTCACTCTATCCCAGTTCTGATTGCTCTCAAATAGTCTCTAAAGGATTTAGAGCACAAAGGCAAACTCATCAAATAAATGTATACTGTTACTAGCTATATCTCGGTTCCCAAACTTACTGTGCCCTGCTGAGCTCTGATGTCATGAGTAGGGCAAGCATCATGAGGCTCCCTTTCCCACAAGCTGAGGCAGTTTAAGTACTCTACACTAGTCTCATTGCCATATGCTCTTTCAACATCTCTTTGGAATCTCCTCATCAAAGAGTATCCCTTATTTACCCACTGAGAGACTTCTGGTATGTCTTAATTCATCCACTCCACCTCCCCCCTGCCTTCCCACCAAACATTCTATTACATCAGGCCTGCTTCTCTTGGAATTGGCATAGCAGGGTTGATGGCACATGCTGAGATTCCTCTAATAGACAGGCTAACCATAGTTGGTACCAATGCTTATACACTGCTTATATCCCATATAAGCACATGGTCTTCTAGAAAGTAAGTATCTGAAAACTGCTTGTTAAGAAGTTAATAAGTTAATGAGGAAGAATAATAAGGGGGTCTTTCCTATGGATCCCTGTGTCTCACTTACCAATAACAGAAAGAATCACTGGATATTAAATGTCTTCAGACATTTCATTAGGGTTTAACAATCTAGCATTCTTGGCTAGCAGAAACAGCATTGTTTCCAGTAGATTATTTATTGATAGTACCAAAGAGTGTTTTTTTGTTTTCTGCATGTTTCCTAGGAAACCACCAACTCCCAGTAGTTCCTGGAAGAGCTGCAGACTTCATCTTTGCAGTTTTCAAAGTTGGTAATAGGAGTATCAGTAGTTCAGGAACAGCTCTGGTTCACTAGTAGTAGAACAATCTAATGTTTCAGCGAGTGGTTATTTTAAATATGGTCTCATCTGTAGAAGAAATTCAAATGCATTTTCCCAGAATCTGCCAGTATCTATCTACTGGGTGCTACAGGAGGGCATACCTGACATATCCTATCTCATTAGAGGTGCTAAAAACCCAGGAAGGTAGTTAATAGTCATCATCTCCATTTTTCAGGTCAGAAGTTGAGGTAAGGCAAGGTCAAGTAATCGTCACAGTCTACCAGTTAGTGCTGGCAGAGCTGTGCTGTTTCTCTCAGAGCCAGATGGGAGATTATGCTATTCATCAGCAAGTCATCCTATTTGGTGCTCAAACTGTTTGTGGGAATTACTCCACCTATTTCAATAGATCTCACAGGGGGGAAAGAGGATAGGACAAAGGGAGGCAGACAAAATCAGTCACTATAACATTGTATTTAACTATGTGTCCCACAAACTCCAGTATCAATTTCTGGTACTCTGAAGCTATTTATAGTTTGTAAAAGCTCCATTGGGTGATTCCACAGTGAGCAAGTATCATTGTTTCCACCTTCACAGTACACCTCTGCACATCCCTCACACACACACACACACACACACACACACACACACACACACATTCACATGTACACATACATATATAACATGCTCTGACACATTCTCAGAATGATGGTCCCTCTGGCTTGTAACCTGGATGGTAACTATTAGCAAAAGAATTGAAGATGTCATAGACTTAGCAAGTCGGATTAGATTTTCCCTGGCTTCTTCATTCGGGGTGGGGGGGGGGTTGTCTTTCAGGATGACACTAGTCTTAAATATGCTCAGTTTGAGTAGAACTGGCTGAATTGCTCTTTTGTTTAGCTTTGTGTTTTCACTGGGATAATAAAGTCGTTTACTGAACATTTGTAATCTTTGGGCTTTTTAGGGTCCTGGACTATGTCAGCCTTCATCTGAGTTTTGAGTTTCATTGGCTTAATCTCTGCTCTAGGTGAACTGTTTGTACAGCAAGGGTTTGAGTCCTTTTAAGAACTTGGGATGAACCTTTTAAGACATGCTGTTATAAATCATGGATTATTTTCATGACTAAGTCCTTCAAAGAATATGTTTTTTAGAAGGTAGAGCTAGGATGGTGCATGGCCTTAGCTGAGCTGGGTTGTTAATCAAATTAAACAGGATCTTTCTCTGGGTTGATACTGACTCATATATAATAGGAACTACTTTTTTGTGGAAGGCTCTACATTAGTCAGAATTGGGTTTCAGCCCATTTTGAACGGGATTTATGTTTTCATTTCTCAGGGCTATTTTCCTGACTTCTACAGCTTGAGGCATTTGTTAACTACTTCTCCTCCAAAAACTCTTCCCTGTCTTGGCTCCCAAATGTGTGGTTTGTTTTCTCTTGTGTATCTTCATCCTTAGAGATATCTGTTCATAGACTGGATGTTCATAGTTTCCTTGTTCTCCACTGTCTTAAGTTTCTAATTCAAGGCACCCAACAATGCCCTACCTTCCCACTGAACCACCAGTCTGGGATCATAAAAGGGGCTTCCTTTACCAGTGTTAAAGACTATGGACACTCTTTTATTTCACTTTTTTTTTTTTTTTTTTCTGTGAGCAACTGTATTCCGGTAATGCGATGTCAAGTTCACTTTGTGGGAATATTTAGGGCACATTCCTCTACACAAAGCCCTCTAATTATAAGAGGCAACCAGAATGGATTCCTCTGGGACAGACTGAAAAGGTTAGAGTCTTGTTAAGATGTAGAGGCATTCAGCTTGCATCAATACTCTTCTTTCTAGAATTTTGGTCAAAAGGCATAAGCCACTGGAGCAGTCAAACTCTGAATCACCTCAAATACCTCCCTGCCCTGTAAGGAACCACATTTGTTGTAGAAGAGACTCTTACACCCTCTCCCTTCCCCATAAATGTATTCCACATGGTATATTCTCTCTCTCTGAAGTCTGTGCCTTGCCTATCTTTGATAATGACATCTCTAGCTTTGAAGAGCTCTTAGTAAGACATCTCTTAGTTCCATCCCAGGAGAATATTCTAACTTGCTTTTCTTGGGCAAAGAATGTGACCTAGTGGTCAAGTGCTTGCCTAGCATGCATGAGGCCCTGGGTTTGATTCCTTAGTACTACATAAAACACAAAAATAAATAAATAAAAGTATATAAAAATAATAAATTGCTTTTCTTATAAAAATTCCAGTCAGGGCTGGGAAGGTGGCTCAGTGATAGAGTGCTTGCCTGGTATGCATGAGGCCCTGGGTTCGATTCCTCAGCACCACATAAGCAGGAAAAGCTGGAAGTGACACTGTGGCTCCAGTGGTAGAGTGCTAGCCTTGAGCTGAAGCCCTCAGGGACAGCGCTCAGGCCCAGAGTTCAGGCCCCATGACCACCACCACCACCAACAACAACAAAATTCCCATTATTTAAATGCTTAAACAGCCTACAAGGCCCTGAGAGTATGAGGAAGAGAGAAGACATTCTGCACATCTCCCTGATTCCTCCTGAGCCTCTGCTCTCTTCAAGGATATGAGAGCCCTTTCCATTCCTTGTAAATCCCACAAGCATTTCTCCACAACTTTGTCCTCAAATTACTTTCCTTTCTTGACCAGCTCCCTCTGGTTTTCTGGCCCTCATTTACCCAGTTCATTTCAGTAAAGCTTTCTCTCTGTCTCTCTCTGTCTGTCTCTCTCTGTCTCTATCTCTCTCTGTGTCTCTGTCTCTGTCTCTGTCTGTCTATCTGTCTCTCTCTCTCTAATCATTCAGCAGCAATGGGAACAGAGTAAGTTATAAGCCGCCCCACCTCCCTCATCCTTGGGCTTGAAGTCTAGGCCTGGGTACTGTTCCTGAGCTTTTGTGCTCAAGGTTAGCACTGTACCACTTGAGCCACACAGCTCAACTTCCAGTGTGTGTGTGTGTGTGTGTGTGTGTGTGTGTGTGTGTGTGTGTGTGTGTGTAATCAGACATAAGAGTTTCATGGATTTTCCTGCCCCAGATCAACCTTCCCAGTAGCTATGATTACTGGCATGAGCCCCTGGCACCTGGCTCTCTCTCTGTCTCTCTCTTTTTAAATTGCCATTACTGGGGCTTGAACTCAAGAGTCTTGTACTCTTGCCTAGCTGTTTTGCTCAAAGCTGGTACTTTACCACTTGAGTCATAGCTCTACTTCTACCATTTTGCTGATTACTTGAAGATAAGAATCTCTTGGATTTATCTGTGTAGGCTGATTTGAACCTTACTCCTCAGATCTTAGCTTCCTGAATAGCTAGGGTTACTTGTGGGAGGCACCGGGCCTGGCTGAGTTTTCCATTTCTTGAGGCGACAGAAGTGAAGAAAAGGACATCTTAGACAGGAAAGGACAGTTTCACAGACAAGCAAATCTGGAACAATTTAAATACTTTTCCCCCTACAGAAATTCTCCAAGCTTTACTCTAATAATAGGCATTTATTAGTTGTCTATTATTGCCAAACAAAGGCTGACTTAGATGGAGCTGGAAGGATCAAGGGACTCTCAAGTGGAGGGGCTATGTTGATCTGAGAACTGGGGTGCGAGTGTGTGCTGAGGACTCCCAGAGTAGAAGATACAAGAAATGAGGTCAGGAGGGGTCTGACCTGGAAGGGGAGCTCAGAGGCCAAGCTAAAGAAGACTTGCCCGTTTAGAAAGGCGAACACAACACTGCCCTGCCAGCCACAAACTGCTTGAACTGTTTACACTCTTGTTAGCTGTTTATTTCCTCTGTCCTACATCAAAGATCAGAATAAAAGCCAAAGTTCACGGACTGAAAGGAAGAATTGTGTCACAGAAGCCCTAAAATGTAGAGAGATGGAGCCGATCTAGTGGGCTCAGCTCTTCCCAGCCTGAGAAACGCCACAGGCCCTGAGCTGGCTGCACGTGCTTCTTTGAAAACAACCCCTTCGTGGTCTGCACTCAAGACTACCTAAGGTCACTTGGATGATTCAGAAGACCAAGCCTTGTTTTTCCCTACTTGATGTGCACAATGGACTTGATGTTTGTAAAAAGGCCCCAGACTGGAGTCGGGAGCCACTGTGCTTAGAGGAAACGAGTTCTATCAAATATTTACAATGTCTCTATCCGCAGGGGCAGACATGGAAAACCAAGTGTAGGAAAGCTAGAGAGAATGGAGAAGGGGCCATGGGAAAGAAAGGAAAGGGAAGGTACATGACCCCCAAAGAAGGACCCAGCGTGCGTGGCGGACCTGAAAACTGCTCAGGCAAAGGAGACTGACACCCTGGATGGGGGCCAGGGGAGGGGGGCCAGATCGAGCCGCGCTCTCGCGGACCCCAAGCCGCCTTTGCCGCCTTTGGCCACCAGGTGGCACTCTTTAGATGTTCCTTTCCCCAAAAAAAAATTAAATTAAATTTAAAAAAAGAAGACGCCGACGCGGGGGGAGAGGGGAGGGAGAAAGGGCCGAGCGCGGCCCCGGCCGAGGAGCAAGTTGAAAACCCACCCCAGAAGACTTGAAATCTGGGACAAAGAGCCGTCCAGACGGAACTGCTGCCACTGCAGCCCGGGGACGCAGCCCGGGGACCGGCGGCGTGGGCCCGGCCCGCAGCAGCCCCTTTAAAGAAAGCGGAGCGACGGCCGTGGGATTCCTGAAACCTGAAACCCAGGAGCCAGCCTCGCAGCGGAAACCCCGAGGAAAACCTTGAACTCCGGCAGACAATTGCTTCCGGGAGGCTGCAGGGCAGCCAGAGGGGGACCGAGAGGACCCGCGGGAAGGGAGCCCCCCCTCGATGGCGCGTCCCTGAAGGGCCGTGGCGAGCGCGCGGCGCGTGGGCAGCAGCGGACCCCGGCGGGAGAGCGAGCGGCGCACCGCGGGCATGGCCACCGCGCAGCGGAAGGCCCTGGGCGTGGGTCTCCAGTGCCTGTCCCTGGCTGCCCTGGTGCTCCTCTGTGCGGGGCACGGGGGGCGCAGGGAGGACGGGGGACCCGCCTGCTACGGGGGATTCGACCTGTACTTCATCCTGGACAAGTAAGTGCTGCGAGTCCCCTGGGCTAGAGAAGCCGGCGAAGATGCCTCGCGCTGCGCCCCGGGCGCGCGCCCCCCGGAGCGACCCACGGTGGGGACCGCGGGGGGCGCCGCGTGCCTTTGTTGGGGGGCCGCACCTCCCACCCGGGGAGGCGACCCCGGGTTTGTTTTGGGGGAGACACAGACCTCGCTGCCTGGCTTACCGTCTGTGATCGGTTGCCTGCCAGAGGATGCTGTGGATCGTGTGTGTGTGTGTGTGTGTGTGTGTGTGTGTGTGTGTGTCTTGAGGACTTAGACGCTTGCTCTTCTAAAAGTAAGAGGCGTGGTGGGCATCTCAAAGCCGGAGGTCTCTTTTGGAAAAGGCTGGCGCCCAGAAGGCCCCCTCTATGATCTTAAGAATGCCTTGCCCCAGCGTGAAGAGGAAAAATAGAAGGCAAGAGTTCCCCGCCTTGGCCCACTCTTGAGATCTCAGCTTGATCACGGTGTGGAGCCGTCCCCGGCAGTTCGTTTCTGGATGTTTCAGAGCATCCTTGGCCTCGACCTACTCCGTGCCAGTCACCTCAAGCCAAAATGTCTCCAGGCATTGTTTGCTGAATGTTCCCAGAGAGTAAATTCTCCCTCTTCCTGCACTGGAGATCCCAGGTGTAAGGGAATTCAGGCCTGATGTCTGGTAGGCTACCAGGGGGTTGCAGGAGCCCTGGGTTTCTTAGCTCAATGCCCTGGCAGCTAGACTTCAGGATTTTGCTCAGAAGAGAGCTGAACTCGGAACCAATTAAACACTCCCCAGTTATCTGCTGAAAATCAGCTACTGCAATTTTTTTAAATTTAGAATACAATTTTAAAAGTCCCTTAGAGAAGATCCCTGCTTGTTATAACGGTGCCAGCGCTCCTCGGTGCCAAGGGGGAGAGGTTCTTGCAGTTTACGGTGGTGAGGAGATGAGTTTCACAGGCTGGAAAGTATTTGGGAGTTGGAAAAAAGAGTCCTGCAAAATAAGCTGGCCACTAGACACCAAATGTGCTCTGCAGTTGCTCCTGGAGTTCGGTTTTTCCGTAAATGCTGTTTTGGACTCCAGATTCCTTGGATGAAACGCGAGATCTCTTTCTTGCAGATTTATGAGAAGGTGGATAGTGAAAATATAATCTCATGCTAAGAAATGGAAATTCTTTGGTTGCTTCTAGTGAGTAAGAGGACTTGCTCCCAGACTCGGGATGGGGGGTCTAAAAACACAGAGTTTCATTAGTTTGTGTTGTTTCAACAGTGAGTTTACAGGAACACAAAGGGAAGTTTGGGGAAATGGACACAACCACCGTTAAAAGAGGGACATGACTCCACACTGTAGAGATCATCAATTCTCCCCAAATTCATTTCCAAGTTGAATTAAATCTGGCAGCCCAAATTCTGCAAGAACTTTTGGGGAAGCTGGGAAGAATTAGCAAAATGAATCTAGGCTGGTGTTAGATGGAAAACATGGTTGGAAAAGAATAATGAAGCATACTTTCTCTCTAAACAAAAGCTGCATAGTAAAATCCAAAGAATAGGTGGATAGACAAGGAAATGTTAGACAAGTATATGTAATCATGTGTTGAAATTTAAAATCAGGAGGACAGGAATTATGTGGGGAGGAGTGTGGGGGTGTGGGGGTGGGGGAGGTTGATGTGCTATTACTTGAACTCAGGGCCTTGCACTCTTGATTAGCTTTTTTGCTCAAGGCTGGTACTCTAGCACTAGAGCCGCACCTCTACTTCTAGTGTTTTGCTAGTTAATTGGAATTTAGAGTCTTGTGGACTTTTCTATCGGGCCTGATTTTGAACCACAATCTTTAGATCTCAGACTTCTGAGGAGCTAGGATTACAGGCATGATCTCCCAGTACTGGGCATGAATTGATTATTTTTTTAAAATGGTTTTTGCACAAATGGTTTGTAACAGGGGGAAAGAAAAAAAGATCAGTTTCTACTTTACACCCCACACCAAAATAGATTCCCAGAAGAACTGAAATTTTAAACATTTTAAAAGGAACAATCAAAGAATTATAAGGTCATTTTAGTGAGAATTTTGTCATCTCAGGTTTAGAGCTTGCATGACAGCCATTAAGAAACACTAAAGGAGAATAAAACACTTTTGAATATAGTAAAATAATCCTCATCTATAGGTGAAAAAAATTCTATAAATAAAGGATAGTTACAAAAAGTTAGGCAACATAAATTACCCTGTAAAGACTGAAGTGGTTTCAAAACTCAGCACCGTGAAAAGAGCCTTCCTGCATAATTCACAAAAGAAACATGTATATGAAAGACAATAAATTAGCAAGATGTTAAATTTCAGTTGCATTCAGAGAAATAAAAAAAAATCTAACCAAATCTAATTGATATGATGATATTGTGGATTGGCCACCTTGCAGAAGGTGAGCACTGTCGGTCCTTCCTACAGAAAATATAAATTTGGTACAGTCTTTGTAGACTTGCACTGTCCAAGAGAACTCTCTGGGATGATAAAGATATTCTGTAATTATGCTGTCCAATATGGTAGCCACTATATAACTAGTGAGAGCTTGAAATGGTTTAAATGCTATGGAGGAAATAAACCTTTCAGTTTATCTAAGTTAATCAAAATTGAAATAGCCACACGTGCCTGCTTTATGAGTAGTGCCAACAAGACAATTTGGCAGTGTGTATCACATGGTTTTGAAACAGTGAAAGGTCTCATTTCCATCCAACAATGCCATATCTCAGAGAAAAAAAGCCCAAATAGTCATGTAGAAGTTCCTCATAACACTGGTGTTCATAATAATGAAAAGATAAAAATTACCTAATTGGCCTGATACAGATTAAGAAAGACATGACAATGCAGTATATTATGTGTGTACATACTACACATGTTGATACTTTTATAGAAACAAGTAATTCTTATAATATACTCGTAAGTGAAAACAAAACAGTCATTATGTATACTATGATAATATCTTTATTTTAAAAATTCAGCAGGTTTTATCCCAGTTCAGGAAGCTGCCTCAGGAGACTGAGGTAGGAGAACTGTGATTTTGAAGCCAACCTGAACTACGTAGCAATACTCTGTCAAAAAAATTAAACATACACACACGTATATAACTAAAATGATCAGACATGATAGCAATATTATTTCTAGGAGTTTGTTGTTGTTGTTTTCACCAGTACTGGGGCTTGAACCCAGAGTCTGGGCATACTCCCTGAGTATTTTTGATCAAGGCTAACACTATAACACTTGAGCCACAGCTCCACTTCTTGCTTACTGCTGGTTAATTGGAGATAAGAGTCTCATGAACTTTCCTGCCTTGGCCAGCTGGATCTTCAGATTTCAGCCTCCTAAGTAGTTAATTACAATTGTGAGCTACTTACCTCTGCCAGAGATTTTTAAATTATGATTTTATGTTTCTCTGAATAAATTTTTCTATAATAAACACATAACAATTTCATATTTTAAAAGTTGTTTTGAGGCTGGGTGCCAGTGACTCATGCCTCTAAGCCTAGCTACTGTTTAGGCTGAGATCTGAGGATTGGGGTTCAAAGCCAGACTGGACAGCAAAGCTCATGAGACTCTGGTTTCCACTTAACCAGCAAAAAGCCAGAAGTGGAGCTGTGACCCAAGTGATAATACACTAGCCTTGAACAAAGAAGCTCAGAGACAGTACCCAGGCCCTGAATTCAAGTCCCAGGACCAAAAGTCCCACAAAAGAAATAAAAGGTATTTTGAGTCAATTGCCTTTACAATCATTGTGCTGAGCTTCCAGCCCCTCTCTACCACGAAGGAAGCGGCTTCTTTGCTGTTTAAATTTCTAAATGTACTATGGATCTTTTGAAGCTCATCAGGAATATGTTGAACAGACTTCAGAGGCACATGAGACACACATGTGCATGCGTGCACAGTTGCCCTAGTGCCTGAAGATAGGGATATTTTCATGGTGAATAATGAACTTGTTAGAACTTGGTATGATCATGTGCGTTCATCCAGCTTGCTACCTTCAGTCAAGCAAATAGATATGATTTTTTTTTAAATCTAGAACTGGAAGCAGGGCAAATAGGTAGCCATAAAAAGCAGGCCCCATGGCAATACCTAAAGACATGGTAGAAGACCATGTCCTAGAAAGAACCTCCTTAGACTTTGCTGTCCAGCACCCAGCCACAGCAGAATGGGAAGGAAAGAATGCTGACTTGACCTTTCCTTGAGCTTCTGGGATCCTTTGACTGGTAGACACAATCTACAGATGGAGACCAGTGGGTCTTAGAGGACCAAGTCCACCATTCTTCTCCCTACCCCACAACTCCCTTTCCTCTTGGGACTGGTTCCCTTTTCCATTACATTAAATCTCACATCATTTCAGCTACAAGTAAGATGTCTCTCTGGCCTGAAGGGAACCCAGATTATACATTTAATGGAACGTCATGTTTTCTCAACCAGGAGCAAAGACTTGGTAATAATAACCTAGAACACCACAGAAACACAATAAGGCGTTATTAGAGGCTTTGGCGAGGGGACTGCACAAGGCTTTATACTGATGGAATTTCATGTTCATTTAAACATGCTTTTCTGGTTATAGTCAGGAAAAGTAGCTTGCTGGGAATTCAATCAGGGATTTGAAAAGTCTGATTTGGAAAGCTTTTATCCAGAGAAAAACAGTAAAGTCTCTTTTGAAGTCTCCCAGGAAGTTTTCAAAGATTCATGCATCCATTTGACCAACCCATAGACATGAAAGCACCTTTCCTCTCTTGCAGGGCTTTTCTATTATTATTCATCACATATTGGTCTCTGTTAGGCAGTTAATGAAGAAAGTAGATTTTCCATCTTGAGTCTCAAGGAAGCGCTGGCTATGGTATATGTGCCCTAAAGATTTCAAAAATAGAATGTGGGGAAGAGAACAGGAAAGTGGAGGAGGTGGTGAGCTGAAGGGTGGGAGGAGACACTAAACAGCTTTACTTAGAAGACTTCCAAGAGCCAAAGCCTGTCATTTGTTTCCTACACCTAATAAATCCTTACATGTAAAAGGCTCCCCACGTTTCACCATGAGCACCATGAAGGCCTCCAGCTTCCCTTCCTTGTTTGTTAGGCATCATTTGTTCACCCTAAATTATCACTCTCTCACCCAGATTTCCAAATGTAGAACTCACCATTGAGCGTCCTGTGGTGCTGCCAACCAGTGGGGCTAATGCAGTGTTTATATCCCAGGTACACAGACACGAAGTAGACTTTAATAGTACTGTACCTCATTACCAGTAAAGTATTGATTTTTCTGGGAAAATACCTTCTCATCTCCCAACAACTGACTTGCAAAAGCAAGAAGGAATTTAATAGGAGTCTCACAAACTCTTTTGTCCCAGAATCAACCTCGTTTGGTAGTTAGGGCAGGCAGGATTGTTCCTAACTTATGGATGGAAAAACTTTGTTTAACACACTGGGCTGCATGAATTGCCAGAGTTCTAGGATGAGAGTATGGCAAAGCCAGGACAATATCTGCTCCCGGGTCTCGGCCCAGTGCTTTCTGTTCATTTTTGTCCTGTGTAATTGGGCTATAATGAGAAACCCATGGCAATACAACTAGAAAAAACAGGTGTATTAAAAATCTCTGCATCAAATTGGGTGCCAGTGGCTCAGGCCTGTAATCCTAGATATTCAAAAGGCTGAAATCTGAAAGGGAAAGGAAAGTGTGTGACACTCATCTCCAGTTCACCATCAAAAAGCCAGAAGTGGAGTTGTGGTGCAAGTGATAAGAGAGCTAACCCTAACAATGCTCAGGTACTGAGTTCAAGTCCAAGATGACATGCGTGCACACAGGCATGCAAGCACGCACACATATGCGCATGTGCGTGCGCGCACACACACACACACACACACACACACACACACACACACCTCTGCATCAAAATTTCAATAACTCACATGCATAAGGCAATCAAGGTTCCTTAGTTGAGAAGCTACTACTCTCTCAGTTGGCTGAAAGTTTCAGGTACTTCAAGCCCTTGTGGCCCATTGGGATGTAGCGGGACTGTTGGAGTCAAGCAGTGAATAAGACCCGGAGGTATGTTTGGGGTATCTGGTTCTTCTGCTTTTAAAGATCAGGCTGAATCTGATTAAAAAGAGAAACTTGTCTGTAGAGGTGTTAAAACACACAGTGTAGTCTGTTTTCAGAAATACTTTGGAAGAAGACTTAGAGTAATAAAGATGCAAACCTTACTCTGGATAAGGAAACAGTCCATTTGAATATCTCCCAATAATAACTTTAAAAGACATCAGGACTTTGTTAAACATAAATGAACCTCAAGATAGGGACAAAAATATCTTTTTTCTTTCTTGCTATTATTTCTAATGTATTTATAATGTACCATGTGATTTTTTTTTGTTGGTTTGTATGTTCCACCCCTGTGGTATAACCACTGTTTTCACTGTATTTGATGTCAGTCGGGGAGAGGAAGGGAAAAAACAAAATGCTTAAATAAGGATAAGTTGACCCATTGTAACAATGAGATGTACAAAACACTATGTTGAAAATGAACTTTACAACTTGAGGGGGGGGAATAGTTGTGGAGGTGGGAGGGAAGGGATGGTAGGGGGAAAACAAAGGAGGAGGCAACAAACAATAGGAAATGTACTCAATACCTTGCTCAATAGGAAATGTTCTCATTACCTTGCTCATGTAACTGTACCCCTCTGTACAGCATTTTTACAGTAAAAAAAGTACAAAAAAAGGGCATCAGGACTGTGTATGTGGATCATGCCTGTAATCCTAGCTACATAGGAAGCTGATTTCTAATGACTGAGATTTGAAACCAGCCCAGGCAAGAAAGTCTGTGAGACTCTTATCTCCAGTTAATCAGCAAAAAAGAAGTGGAGCTATGGTTCAAGTGGTAGAGCATGCACACATGAATGTGCATATGCCCATGTACAGACACACACACACACACACACACACACACACACACACACACACACACGCACACACACATAGACATCAGGAAAATTTTCAAGGGATAGGACCTTTTATTTTTTCTTCTTTTTCTTTTCCATGATTGTTTCCTGCTGTCGTTTTTGTGTTTTGTGCCAGTCCTGGGGTGTGAAGTCAGGGCCTGGGTACTGTCCCTGAGCTTTTGTGCTCAAGGTTAGCACTCTACCACTTGAGCCATAGCTTCACTTCTGGCTTTCTGGTGGTTATTTGGTGATCAGCGTGTCGCAACCTTTCCTGCACGAACTGGTTTTGAACTTCAGTCCTTAGATCCCAGCCTCCTGAATAGCTAGGATTACAGGCATGAACCACAGGTTCTCAGCTTCATGACTGGTTTATGTCCCACCAATTATTCAGCAGATTCGGAACAGCCCTGTCTGGCCAGGCAGTACATGGTAAAATTGCTTACAAGTCAAGAAGCTTGGTGTATGGGTTAAAGATAAAAATAAGTAAGGTGAAAGTGTTTTGTTTTGTTTTGTTTTCTGTCTGGGTCAGCCAAGTAATTACCTCACTTTCCTTAGCTGTGGAGACCTGGTAAAAGTCAGTGTAGAGCTGAGAATAGAATCCAGGAGTACTGGAAGAAGATGTCTGTCCTGACATAACCTGTAATTATCTCCAAATGCTAGGGACTGTTAGTGGTCTAGGTACTAACTCTGGCATCCCTTAGGCAGTCTTGGCTGTCATATAAATGCAAATGAGATTTGCTTTATGCTATTTGAGAACTTGTGTCGGTTTTGGTGTGAGGCCAAGAGGCTGGATCTCAGTTCTCCCTCTGATATCTCTGCTGTGAGACAAAGAGAGTATTTGGACGTTTCTTGACATGTTTTTCAGACATGTCAGTTTTGTATTGAAGAAAGCAATTCAGTTTCTAAAAATAAACTCAGCTGAATCTTTACATGCATGCAGCATAAACACATTCTCAGTACTGACTCTAAGTGGCTGAATTACTTGATGTTCTAAGAAAAGAGGTGGGTAACATAAAGACTTACTGCAAGCCATATCTTGTTCTGGGAGGTGCAAAGAATGCAAAAGAATTAAGAAGCAGTCTTAGAGTGCTGGCTTTTTAGTCAAAGGACTTTAAGAGACTTTAACCAAAGCTAAAGGCTTTAGTTAGGACTTGAGGCAGTGGCAGACACAGTATAGTTTAGATCAATAGGAAGCTAAAAAGTAAGCTACTAGGCAGGAGCTGGTGGCCTGTAATTCTAACTCCTCAGGAGGCTGAGATCTGAGTATCATGGTTTGAGGCCAGCATTGGCACCTAAGTCTATGAGACTCGTCTCCAATTAATCACTAAAAAGCTGGAAGTGTGTAGCTATCTGTCAAGTGATAGAGAACTAACCTTGAGCAGAAAAGCTCAGCAACAGTACCCAGGCCCTAAGTTCAAGCCGCAGGACACACACACACACACACACACACATGCACGCACGCACACACACACACACACGCACGCACGCAAGCACGCGCACACACACAGTTAACGAGACCTGGCTTCCTGCCTAGCACTGTGGTAAGCACTCTGCCTGTATGATCTCTTTTAGTCTTTGTAGTCCCCAGGAGGTCTACACAGTCATAAGGACCATTTCACACAGATGAAAACTAAGGTAAAGGAGTCTGGCCAAGGTCACTCTTAAGTGGTAAAAACAAGCCTCAAACCCAAGCCTCTTTGACTTATGCTCAGCACAAAAGGATGGAAAGAATCTGAACAGGCAAAAGAACATAAAAATCAATCAAAGCAGGCTAGGTTCCACTGCGGTAACAAACAACCCACAAAATCAGTGGTACAAAAGAGCAGAGGTTTATTCTTTGCATGTGTTCCATGTTTGACGAGGGCAGCTGAGGATGTACTCATGTCTGTTCTGGGAACGAGGCTGGTGGAGACTTCTTGGTACTCCAGGAAAACACTGGGGAGGATCTTGCTGGCAGTGATATGCTCTGGCCACAAGTAGTATATAATGTGTGTGTGTGTGTGTGTGTGTGTGTGTGTGTGTGTGTGTGTGTGTGTGTGTATATATATATTTCCACTCACAGCCCATTGGTCAGAATTAGTCATGTGACCTTATCTTATAGAAAAGGACTACTAAAGGAATACATTCTGAAGGAAATCAAAGCCAGATGTGCATAGGCATTTAATGCACTGCTTTAACCTGAGTCAACAAAGACGTGGTCAAGGAGGTAGGCTAAGGAGGTAAGAATTTAGGGGCGGACAATTCGGATCTATGCATTGGGTGTTTCATCAGTCTGAAATTACTGTCAGACATATTGGTTCAAATCTGCTCAGGAAGCAGTGATGTCTCTTCTTTTCTTCCCTTCCCATAAGCTCCATACATTAGATGAAATCTTCAGGGCAGAGAAATTGGATTAAATGGATGGTTGAAAGAGGCATGTTTCTCTACCACCTAAATTCACAGGAATATATTTGCAAGATAAGAATCTCTCTTCCCATGAAGCAGAAGATCACAGATTCTAGGTCAGCCTCAGCTACACTGACAGACCTTGTCTTAGAAATTTAAAAAAAAGAATCTGTCTTCCCATAGTAGATGGAATACAAGGGAAGAATTGGACAGATTAAGGAGAGAGCAACCCCTGGAACATGGTAGCAATGAAGCTGAGATGCCCACGTACTGGTGAGGTTGACTCCGGGTCTGAATTGAGAGTGTCTGGGCTCTAATCAGTATTTCTCAATATGGGTACAGTTGGAAAATTTGGTGAGACAGATATTTTTCAATTCAAGGGAACGACAGGATGCTTAAGATGATAAACCATAACTAAATGTCTCTACATTTATTTCTGAGTCTGCTTTTAGGAGTGATGCCACCTTGGATGAAAACCCCTGAGTAAATGATGGTAGGGTAGAGCTGTGTATGTCAGCAATTAGGTTTTTCACATCCAAGGACCACATGTGAGCAGGAACTAAGGGAAGAAGTGGGGATAAAAGGACCAAAGTGTAGATCTTGGAAGTAAATATGCTAAACAGGAGATTCTCAAACCTGGACCAGATCCAAACTTCAGAGAGCCAGCAGACGTATATGCATGTTGTGGCTTCCAAAATTTAGCTCCCTGGCTCCCACAGTCACAGGGGTGGGTGCTCTTTTTTTCCTGCCAAAGGACATTTGGTTATCTATAGTATCTTTTGTAAGCCATACAAAATTATCAGGATAAGCAGCAGGCCATAGTCAGCTGGCAAGAAACATAGAAGAAGCATATGTGCTGGGCACAGGTGACTCATGATCACAATCCTAGCTACTCAAGAGGCTGAAATTGAGCCAAGTTGGGCAGACACTTGTCTCTAATTAACCAACCAAAAGCTGAAAGTGGAGCTGTGGCTCAAATGGAAGAGCACCACACTTGAGGGGGGGGGGGGAGGACAACTAAAGAGAACATGAGGCACAGAGTTCCAGCCCAGTACTGGCACAAAAGAAAGAATTAAATACAATAAAAACTTAAGGATAGGTTAAACATGTCTGTCTAGTAATATACCAAATTATTTTTCAGACTTCATATGACCTAGAAGCTAGATATTTTTACCCTACCAGCAAGACAAGAAAAGCTGACCCATAACAATGGCTTTTTTCCTCTCTAATGAAGACGTAGCTGAGGGAGCCTGCACTCTCAAAGGAGTTCTTACTTTCAATCGTAGAAAGAGCATAACATGATATGGAAGAAGAGGCAAGGTCACACAGGTAATCCAAGGTCACACAGGTAGGCCAACATCACAGATAGGCTATGCTTTGTCCTTCCATGTTGCCAATCATACATACGTATACATCAAAGCTAGGGTGCTTGCTAGCTTAGACAATTATTTCTTCCTGGTCCATCATGACTTCCAGCATAAACTGGGGTACTGGAGCTCATGCAGATGAACTGAGCCTCACTCACAGAAGTTAATAGTGTCAGTGCTGAAAGCCTACAGTATCTCCTCAGCTTCCATCATCAGCTCAACTTTTCATCGAGCATGATAATCTGGAAAAACTATCCTCTCTGAACCCTGGTTTTTCGTGTTAACAAAGTGGTTGTTAAAATGTATACTCAGAAATATTGTAAAGATGAAATAAAATTAAAATCAAACATTTGACACACGAGAGCCAGTTGATAGATGGTGTTGGTGATGGTAGTGATGGTGGCAGCAGTGATCATGATAGTAGTGATGTTGTCAGTGAAGATGTGGTCAGTGATAATAACACTGGTGATGATGTTAGCAATGGTGAGTATGATAATGACAGTAGAGGGGGGATGGTGATGATGGTGGGGGTGGTGATGGTAGTGATGATGAAGACAAGTTGGTGTCATATTGGTGGTGACTGTAATGATGATGATGATGATGATGATGGACTTAATGGCAATGGTAATGGTAATGGGATAATGGAGGAAGGATGATAATAGTGGTGGTGGTATTAGTGATGGTAATTACCCAGAGAAAAACAACAGATTCTAAGCAAGATTCTAGGTAAGACTACCTGGTTAAGGGCAAGAAATATATTATTTCAAATGGATATTTATCAAGTTGTGCTAGACTTCTGGAATTACAAGATGCCTGTACCATGTATGACTCTCAAGGACATCACAATTTAGTGGGAGAAATAAAGAACTGGCGAATCAGTTGATGGAATGATTTGGTTGATCTGAGAGAGGCTTAGAAGATTTCATAGAGGAAGTATCTATGGACCAGCATCTTGGAAACTGAACAAAATTTGGTCAGATTATGAAGTTCAGAAAGAGCAACAGACAAGAAAACAAATTGACCTTTGTTCTTTTTTACTCAGATGTGATGGGGAGACTCTAGGAAGAGTTTGAATTTTAACTCATCAACAATAAGTTTCAGAACCAGGTACCAGTGGCTCACACCTATAATCCTAGCTACTCTGCAGGCTGAGATCTGAGGATGATTGTTCAAAGCCAGTCTGGGCAGGAAAGTTCATGAGACTAATCTCCAATTAATTACCAAAAATCCAGAAGTGGAGCTGTGGTTCAAGTAATAGAACACTAGCCTTGAGCAAAGAAGCTCAGAGATAGTGCCCAGGCCCTGAGTTCAAGCCCCAGAACTGGCACAAAAAATTTTAATAAGTTTCAGGACTAGAGGTTTTTAGAAGCCAAAGTTCAAGCGTATATATGTTTTAGAAATATAAATATATTGACTAGCAGAGCAGGAATGTGGGAAAAGGAGGAATAAAAATGAGAAATCTTTGGTGTAGAAGAGGAACAGGACTTGAACAGTTAAGAGCCATTGAACAGACCAGGGAGGAAAGAGCTGCAAAAGTAAGGAACAGGTTTCAAAAGGAAAGAGGAGAGCTCCCTGTAGTGTTGTCTGAACATGTGAGGATTTGGGTGGAGTGCGGTGAGGAGGTGATATGATTGATGTTTGGAACTAAAAACAAACACTTCAACGTTGCTAGCCCAAGGGCCATAGTTGAAAATTTGAGTATGGGTAGTAAATAATATCAAGAAAATATCCAAATAATATTGTATTTCAAAATGTCAAGAAGAGGTGGAGTTTAAAGAGGAAAATAGCCAAGTTCCAAACCAGAAAAACTGCCAACAGGAATTGTCTGGGCACAAAGAAGAAATTCCATTAAACAGAGCTGGTAAATAAGCAGTTGAAGGAGAGGGGAAAAAACAGGTCAGACTTGTACCACTGAGGAGTGAGGAGATAGCATTTTGCTAGAAGGATGATCATCTAGGTGTTTCCCCTACTGAAGTTATCTTTGCTTCAATTTCTAGCCTCAGTAAATGGTGGTAACTTAAACCTAGGTTAATGATCTGTGGCTAATTCTTTTTCTCACACTGCAATACCTGATGGTGTTTGAGAAGAGCAACTCCCATATGATCTTGGGTCTATTCCATTCTTCACCTAATTCTTGCGTTAGCTCAGGACTCCAACGTCTTCATCAGTTTGCTAAAACGTTCTTAAAATTGTCGCTGTCTCCTCTCGTTTTTCTCCTCTTCCTTCTCTTACTGCTCTTGTTCAAATTTCTAGGATTTCCCCCAGGGCCTCACACTTGCTGGGTGGATACTATATCCCAGAGCCATGCCTCCAGCTTCCTTTTGTTTTTATGCTGGTTAATTTTACAATAATGTATTGTTTTCTACCTGAGAATAAACTTAGAGTGAAATCCTCCTATTTTTCACTTCCTGCCAAAGCTGAAATGCCTAGCTTCTTCCATTGGGATGGAGTCTCACAGATTTGGGGGAGGCTGATGGGTAGTGAGGATTAAACTCAAGGTCTATAGAAGCCTCTTGCAAAAGATGACAGAAGGATTAAAAGCAGAGTCATATCTATCTTGCTAACATCCTTACATAAAAATAGTGCAGGAGCTCGGGCCGGTGGCGGAGTCTGTAATTCTAAGCATGTTGGAGGTAGAGATTGGAGGATCTTGGTTTGAGGCCAACCTAGGCACACACACACACAAAGTTTTCTTGACTTCATTTCAACCAAA
Organism: Dipodomys spectabilis; assembly: GCF_019054845.1. Classification (NCBI taxonomy): domain Eukaryota; kingdom Metazoa; phylum Chordata; class Mammalia; order Rodentia; family Heteromyidae; genus Dipodomys; species Dipodomys spectabilis. The sequence goes on from NW_024870756.1 coordinate 887,548, forward strand.
GGCTTGGCTTGGCATAGTGATACACGCCTGTCATCTCAGTGACACAGAGATTTAGGTAGGAGTATTGAAGGCCTGGCTAGTATTGACATAAATACCCTATCTCAATATTATATTGCAGATACCAAGTTTCCAGAAATTATGTATTCAATGAGATAAAAATGAAGAATCCTGCTTGTAACTGTACAGTAATCACAATAATAAAAGTAAATAATAAGCTAAAAAGAAATACAGGGGGCCGGGAAGGTGGCTCAGTGGTAGAGTGCTTGCCTCGCATGCATGAGGCCCTGGGTTTGATTCCTCAGCACCACATAAACAGAAAAATCCGGAAGTGGTGCTGTGGCTCAAGTGGTAGAGTGCTAGCCTTGAGCTGAAGAGCTGAGGGACAGCGTCCAGGCCCAGAGTTCAGGCCCCATGACCAACAAAAAAACAAAACAAAACACAAAAAAAACCCAACAACAAACAAACCAGGATGACAGTGGATAGCACTAAGTATAAACACATATACGTGGGATAGTAAAGATCTTTTTTTAACAGGGTAACCAAACAGCCTGGCATGCCCAAGACAGCCCTGCTGTGGTTTTGTTGTTGTCTTATAATATTGCCCTGTTATGCTTAGAAGTAGCTCTGTTCTTATTTCAGATTCTATGCCCGTCCTGACATTTATTAATTGTCATAAAAGGTAATGCCACAGGAACAAGAGGAAAGAGGATCGGAAGGTGAAGTGCCTTGTACACTGGGTTCCATGACAATGGGTAACCAAATCAGTACTCCTAACATCCCCTAAGTGCCCTAATTTTAAGCCTTTTTTGGAATCTGCCTTCTCAAATTCTTACAACAATTCATGGGAATTCTCTGCCAGGCCTAATGCTGTACCTGACAGAAACTGTCATCATACATTTCCCGACCCCTCCATTGGGAGGCAGTGTTGCACAGTGGTTAAGAGCAGAAGGTTAGCCCACCCAGGCTTTGAGGACCCTCTCCAGAAGGAGAATATCATTACTTTCTTTCGCAGCTTTCCTTACACTTTCAAATAAGCTTACTCTATTTACCTTTCAAAAATAAAAACACAAAATTAAACAGGAAGAAGACTTGATGAGCATAGTGTTTGGATCAAGAGTATGGATTTGAAGGCTCAAACCCCAAATTGATCACTTGATTGTTGTGTGTCTTTGAACAAGTGACTTAGCTTCTCTGCAAACTCAGATTCCTTATCTGTAAAACTGGAGATAGTATTTATGTATTATAAAGAGTTGAGCTCAGAATGGAACTGGCCACATTGGAAGTGCTAACTGTAAATGATCATTGGTGAGGAAATATAAAGTACTCTCATCACAGTACCTTCTTTTCCATATTCCTCAAAACAGGTGAAGTATAACTATTCATCTTTGTAGATTCCAAAACACATGGCTGGGGCATTCACAAGTCAGCTAGCCCAATCAATGAATGATAGAGTGCAAATAGGTCTGGCAAAATTAAAAATGGAAAGTGCTTTCGCAGAAATAAAAGTGTTGGTGGCTTTTGGAAGTGTTTCAGGCTCTTATTAGTGCAGACACTAAAATGAAATGAGCTGAAGTATTTAATGAAAGGAACAGAATCTAAGCATAGATAGTTAGTGGGGCATCTCCCTCATCCACTATCACCTAAAGCCATCTTGTTGCATCCCTTCCACATTGAAGGTCTTGGGAGGTATCCAGAGGAACATTGCCTCAAATCAAAAGCATGGCAACATTGACAGAAACAAATTGGGTAGGCTGAGATTGAAGGAGTCAACCAATAGGCCCTTACTGAAAAATATTACTAGATATTAAAACAGAAAATATATATGAAATTGAATAAAAATATGTGGTATAAAATAAACAGAATAAACAAACTAAACAAAATCTAGATTATATGAGGGAGACTACTTTATCCTTATGAAGCTATATTTGGTTTCAGACCAGTTGGCTTCATGAAGAATTGATGACATCCTCAAACAAGACTTCATACTCCTATAGAAAACAAAAAGATGATACTTTTCAGTTTATTAAAGAAACTACCATGTCTCTGAAGTAAATATCTACCTCAGATAATAGGTTCATACAAAAAATTTCCTACCAACTTTTGTATGAAAACTTACAATCCTTAAGCAAATACATTAGAGCAAAACTAACAGAATAGTAAAGGAATAACGTTCTAAGACTAAGTCAATTTGTCCTAGGAATGTAAGGGTGCTTCAGTATTCAGAGAAATAATAAGATAACCCAATTGAATTCAGCTACTGAAGATGGCAGTCATTATGTCAGCAGAATCTGAAATACATCCTTTTGAATACTTACACATCCCAAGGACAGAGGATTTGAATAATAATTAATGAGGCTGATTTAACAAATATGTTTTGAACCCTATACCCCACAGAGAATAAGCTTTCCTTTCAAATGCCCATGAAATATTTATTAGGTCAGAAAGAATACCTCCAAGTATATCCCAAAGTACAATTTTTCCTGTCCACGATTTATATCCTATTAAAAATGACTGCATAATAAATAACAGTAATAAATAACAGGAAATGAATAGCAAAATACAACTAGAATTTCTGCTTTCAGAAATGCATCTATATGTATATGTATGTGTGTGCATGTGTTTGTGTGTATAGTGTGTGTACAGCTTGTAGTGAGAAAGAGAACAGTAAATGCAAGAGTTAGAAGAACATGACTAAAAGAGACTATGTAGGACAGAGGTTGCCAGACAATGGCCTGCAGCTTGTTGTTGTAAGTACAATTTTATTGTAGCACAACCAGATTCATTTTCTTCTTGGACTGTCAATGAGTATTTGCTGTGGAGACAATATCTACCCAACAGCACCCCCCAAGCTAAAATATTTACTGTGTGGCCTTCACAGAACAAATTACCAACTCCTGGACTAAGGAAACATGGGCAAAGAATGCAGATACCAAGGTTAGCTGCATGGGTGTGGGCCTCATTTAGAAGGGCCTGGCACTCACTCAATGCCATGCTGTAACATCTTGAAAACTTTAATAATTTTACATAAGAGGCTCTGCATTTTTACTTTGTACTTAGCTCAGCAGATTATTTAGCCAATCCTAATACAAAAAAAAAAATCAAAAGGACGATAAATATAATTTTTTCACTCTGTCACTTATAATGAAAGAATCCAAGTTAAAACTAACAAGATCAGTTTGTCTTTTCTCCATCCACCCTGACTGTAGTTTCCCATTTACCTTGATGTGGTGGGCCCAGTCTGCAGGGCAATTGCCTCCTTGAGACTCAAAGATGAACCTCGCATTCTTTTTTTTGGGAGGGGGGGGAGTCCGATCGTGGGGCCTGAATTCTGGGCCTGGGCGCTGTCCCTCAGCTCTTCAGCTAAAGGCTAGCGCTCTACCAGTTGAGCCACAGTTCCACTTCCGGCTTTTTCTGCTTATGTGATGCTGAGGAATCAAACCCAGGGCCTCATGCATGCAAGGCAAGCGCTCTACCACTGAGCCACCTTCCCAGCCCTGAATCTCGCATTCTTGACATCTGCTCTACTCTCCATTTTCTCTTCACAATTAATTCTCAAGGAGGAGAGGAGAGAGCTGCGAGATTTTTTTATTCCTCTGCCATATTGCCTCCCCTCAAGGTACATATTTCTCCACCCAATGACACAAGAGAGGGTTAGATCCTCTCCACACTGTATCTGAATCCCCCATTTGGTTCTTTCACTGCTAAAGGAATTTAGAAAACCTCTCTTGTCAACGTCTTGTGTCCAAGCCACTTATCTTCTGGAAAAATGATATTTGAAATCCCAAATATTTAATTTTTCCTTTCGCATCATGGCTGAAAAGGCAAATCATCCGCCCTGCCACTGTTCCCCTGGCAGATGGATGTTTTGGACTGACTGTGTTGGGTTATGTCACTTTCTGTGCAAATGCAATGAGAAAAGAACAGTAAAAATTACAAAATATGATTCCCATTGTACATGAAAAGATACTGCTTTTGCAAAAGTGCTGTTACAAAACTACAACATGAAAACCATCCAATCTACAGAAAGGATTTGTACCAAAAATGTATCTGTAATATGAAGAAAACACAGTTATTATAAGCAATGCTAGGGAGCATTATCTAATGAAATGAAGATACATTTGATAACCACAATAATATTAGGTAAAGAGCAAAGAGCATAACCTATAAAGAGCAGGCATCACCATAGCCATAACGTTAGGTAAAGGGCAGGGACCAAGTAGGTAGATATGCTTGGAGAAAAGTGTGAAAACAGTCACAACAATGTGGGTGACAGGTGTGTCGATTGTGGCATGATCAGTGATTTTAATTTTCTGGCACTTGTGACTGATTTTTTGCCCCACTTAGCCTCCCCTCCCAGAATTTCCAACAGGCAACATGCTGCTTTGGTAATACAGTACTTTTAAGCCATCTCCAGTGATGCCCTCACTCTGAGTCACTTCCTCCCAAGTGACAGCCTCCATCACCACTCAGGAGGGGATGGTCCACCCCATTCTGGCATTCAGAGGGTGGACAGTGGTTCTGTGGCTTAATTTCTGAGTCTAGAGAGCGTGAGAAATGGAGCCGCAGTTGTAAAGTTCAGCTATGAGAACAACTTTTCTGGGCGATTAACCAATTGCCTGTTGTTCTTAATAACAACACCGCATTTGTGGTGAATTTTCATCAAAAATACCAACAGTTGATATTGGAAAACATTTGTAGATGTTTCCATCTCTGTGTGGGTGAGTGTGTGTGTGTATATCTGGCTGTCAGTCTATCTGTCTAGCTCTCTATCTGTTAGAAAAGGCAGAGCAAACGCAAAAGGAGTAAATATGTTGTTATAATAATATAGAGTCATCATGACAATATAGAAAAGACGTATTTTACATCTTGAGGCTGCATGTGTATGTGATACTTATATAACTGACTGTAAGTTTCATGTGGCATTGCTTCTTGTTACTTTTAGTAATCTATTCTAATAGTTCAATTTTAATAGTTTTAATTTTTTGAAAAACATTGTTGGCCACACCCCTAAACTGACTTCCCAACTCATGAATAGTTGCTGCTTTCAAGGCTCTCAGTTAGATTGACTAAAGGAAAATTCATCAGAAGTTAGAGGTGAACATTTTGAGCTTCATGACACAAGAAGCAGCAGAGTGGGTGACTCCAGACTCCATATACAGTGCTCAATGACTTGTTTGGTGTCTGGACTGTATCTGGAGGAGTTGGAATAGACCCAAAATCCAGGTCAGCCTTTGTGAGTAGGAGGGAAGCTTGACTCTGACCCCAGACAGCAATAGGAGGAGGACAAGAGCTAAAGGTCTGGGCTGGATTTGGAGTTCTAGCCAGCTAATGTGCAGTATGAGATGGGAGGAAGGAGGCGAAGGCTGGGGAAGAGACTGAAATGAGGAGGAACAATGAGAAATGGATATGGGTCCTTGGACTAATGGTGGGTCTACCTTGTAACTCCACAAGCTGCTGAATGTATCTGTATCCTTGCCCATAACCTTCCAAGGTTGGATGAGGACCTGAATACTCACTAAAGATGTGAGTGGACTGTGATAGGGGATGGTGGTGTCTAAGGAAAAGCAAGGGCTGACAGCTTTATAGTTTCCATCTTTAGAGCTACTCTGCTGTTCTGAATTAAAAGACCCCCAGATAATGCCTCCAATTGCAAACTTTTTGTTGTTTCCTTTTCATTATATTCTAATCCATATGCAAAAGAAAAGGGGCAGTTTAAATCCAGTTTGGCCACTGATTCTGGTATACTGTATGTGTGGCTAATGGAAAGAGGCTGTGTTTTCTGAGGCGTTTAACCACAAGGAAGCTTGGAAACTCTCATAAACATGGAAGAATGCATTTTTTTCGGAAAACAAGTCAGAAGGAGATTTAGGGTTCCTATTTTGCTCCTACCCTTTGCATATTAGCTCTTGAACATAATTGAACAATAATCTGAGGGCAATGCCAGGTTCCATGTGTAACTCCTTACCAGGAAGAGGTAGTAAATGCAATGTCACAGACATTTCCTGACTCTTTATACCGTGTTCCAAACTCTGGAAGAAAACATGAAGAAACAACAAAATTAAGCAGTGGCCTTCTTCAGGACTAGTTGTAACGACTGATTCTTTTTTTTTTCTTTTTCTTTTTTTTAATTTTAATTTTTTTTATTGTGAAAATACTGTACAGAGGGGTTACCACTGATTCTTTCTATCTTGTAGTGTAGTGATTCTTTCTGCACACCCAGGTTAGAAGATGCTATGAGGACTGTGGGTGTGGCTCAGTGGTCCATGGCTTCTCAAACATGCACAAGGTCCTAGGTTCGATTTCCAGTTTCAAAAAAGAGCTGGGTGCGGTGGCTCACACTTGGAATTCTAGCTACTCAGGAGGCTGAGATCTGAGGATTACCATTCAAAGCCAGCCTAGGAAGTAAAGCTGGAGAGATTCTTATCTCCAATTAACCATCAAAAAGCTGAAAGTAGCTCAAGTGGTGGACCACTAGCCTTGAGCATAAAAGAAGGCTCAGGGACAATGTTCAGATTCTGACTTCAAGCCCCAGAACTGGCAAAAAAGAAAAGAGAGAGGGGGGAAGGAAGGGAGGGAGGAAGAGAGGAAAGGAGGGAGGGAGGGAGGGAGGGAGGGAGGGAGGGAGAAAGAGAGAGGACATTGACTCTGACTCTGAATGGACCCAGGCATACTGAATGAATCTTCTAGAAGTGAATTCTATAAAACTGTCTTTAGGCAGAATTCTTGGGAAGCTACTCAAATTTCAGATATTGCTTAGATTTATTTTTGTGGAACAGAAGCAAAAAAAAAAATCCTAAGGGTCCAGAAGCCTCCACACCATCCTGACACCAACCTGGCCTATGGAACTGACAGAGGCTAGGACTGCATTTGAGGTAGGGTTTTATTGGTTAAAAATCAGAAATTGTACACAGGCAAAAGTTTCTAGCACATGACAGTGCAAAACTGTCTGTGACTGTAGTTCTCTGTGTAATTATGTGTTCAAGGCAATTCTGAGGGGAAAAAATATCCACAATGCAATATTTTCCAGTTCTGTTTATATTTGGGCTTGGAAAGAATCAATCTTTTCTTTTCTTTCCTTTCCTTCCTTCCTTCCTTTCTTCCTTCCTTCTTTCCTTCCGTCTCTGTCTCTTTTGCTTTATCTTTTCTTTCTTCTTTCTTTCTTTCTTTCTCTCTTTCTTTCTTTATTTCTCTTTGCTTCCTTTCTTCCTTCTTTCCTTCCTTCTCTTCCTCTTTTGCTTTATATTTTCTATTTCTTTCTTTTTGGCGGTACTGGGGTTTGAGCTCAGAGCTTCATGGTTGCTCGGCTGGTGTAATACTGTTGAGACACACCTCCAGCCCTGTTTTGATTTTTAAGACAGGGTCTCACTTGCTGCCCAGGAATGCATCTGAGCTGCACCACACCTACTTTGAAGGTTCCCATCATCACTGGGGTCAGAGGCCTGCTCTACAATGTCCTAGCTTCCCTTCCATTGAGGAGTCATGTGGACTTGGCTACCCAAGCTGACCTGGACCTATAATCCCAATCTCAGCCTCCCACATAGCTTGAGATAGCAAGTGCATGCTACTGTGCTCAACTCAATCTAAACAGGGTGAGATGGAGGTGGAGTGGGGAGATACTCCTGAATATTTCTGTCAGGGCTGGCCTCAAAGCATGATCGCATTCTCAGCTTCCCAAGTAGCCAGGATTATGTCTTAAGCCACTTGCACTGAATAAAGGAATTTCTTGTTTCGACTTACAGCTTTGGATCACCAAGGCTGGGTGAGTCTTGCAGTCTGAACATATTGTCGGGACTCCTTAGCTAGGATCTAAAATCATTCATTCTTACACAGATTGGCATGATAAATGTGGTGTTTTATCCACCGTAGAATGGAAGGAAGCTGGAATTGGATCCACCCTCTGCCATTTCCCAAACCAATGCCTGAGCTGACCTGTTTGTGATTGGTAGTCAGTTTAGCTCCTCAAGATTTCAGGATCACCTAGAGAAAACAAAACTAGCCTGGTTCTCGAAACTTTAGAAAGTTATGATTCCCTTCAATGCTTGGGAAAACAGGCTATGAATAACTCCACTGTGACTCAAGATAGACAATTATGTAGAGTTATCATCTCTATATAAGAAACAGTGATCCATACCCCAACAGTGATAAGGCAGCTGTTTGCAGAGATGGGATTATAGAAGGAAGCCTGTCAGTACTGCCCTGTCTCCAGTTGGTCTTAAAGTTCTTTAAAAAAAAAAAAAAAAAAGGCTGGGCCTGGTGATGCATCTCTATAATTTTAGCACTTGGGAGGCTACAGTAGGTTAATCATGAGTTTAAGGCCAGCCTAGACTATACAGCAAGGCCCTGTATCAAAACTAAAATGACAACAATAAAAGAAACAAACAGAAAAAGAAATCTCAGGGCTGGGAAGTTAGCTCAGTGGTAGCTCAGAGTGCTTGCCTTGCATGCATGAGGCCCTGGGTTCGATTCCTCAGCACCACAGCCAGAAGTGGCACTGTGGCTCAAGTGGTAGAGCGCTAGCCTTGAGCTGAAGAGCTGAGAGACAGTACCCAGGCCCAGAGTTCAGGCCCCACGACTAGCAAAAAAAAAAAAGAAAAAAAGAAATCTCACTTTGTTCTTCAGAAAACTCAGTAGTTGCCCATTAGCAAGAAAGGTCTTGAAGGTTCTAGACCCTCAACACCCAAGAAGTATATTTTTGCATCTTCCTCCATATCTAGCATCAATAAACCAGGTGAATATCAAACTACATAAATTATACATTGTTAGCCTGATAGAACAATAATGAAAATGAGTGTTTTAAGTGAAAGAACCTACCTAAAGAAACAACTTAGAGCAAAACAAATGTTGGAGTAAAAGCAAAGTGGTAGAGAGCCTGCCTAGCAAATGTGAGGCCCTCAATTTAAAACCCAGTACCAATACACACACACGCGCGCGCGCGCACACACACACAAACACACACACACACACACACACACACAGAGGAAATGCTAGACTGGTGATGCTCAATGGGAGAGCATTTTCTTGACATGTTCAAAGCCCTCACTTTGAGCCTCAGAACATAAAAAAAAAGAATATTAGGAAATAAGTAAAGTTCTTAGTAATTAAGAAGTAATCTAAAATGGACTTTAAATGCTTGCTCCTCAAGAAGGCAGTCAAACGTAATCTCCGAATTTGAGATTAAGTTCCTGAATCACTTTCTTGTCTCTTTTAAGTATAATTTCCTCACTGTAGAACTTCTCTCTTCATGAGGAAATCGGACACAGTAGAGAAAGTGTGGGACTTTCCCTCTCAGCATTAGGCATCTCACCTTATCTCTCCAGAAATTTTAGAGGATGATTGTCCTGGTTATATAGACAAAAAAAGAAACAAGAAATTGCATTACAGATGGTGAGTGTTCAAGGAAATATCTCAGTTCTAGTGGAAAAGTAAAGTAGAATTTTGGATAGGCTGAAAACTTGTCATGTGATGCCTCTTTTGAGGCACCCAGACAGCACCGGGCAGTGCCAATGCCTCTCCCAGGATTCCCAGGACGAGAGCCTCTACCCAAGGCTGAAGGGGATCAGCCAGGACCAACCTTTAAGGTTTCAAATACACAACTGAATCCTGTCTAAAAGGATGGCTGAGGTCTTAATGATATGATTTTAATGCTTGCTAAGATGTACAGCTGTGATGAGCCCTTGGCAGACTCACAACAGCTTTTAACCTATTGTTGATTGCTGTTGATCTGTTGTTGATAATTTGGTGGGCCAAGTCACCCGGGACCTGTGGGAAGGCTCCTTAGGGTCATGTCAGTCACAAGAGATGGATGAAAATGTTGAAAGGGGTGGCATTGATCCAGATATATTACCTTCATAAACTGCCTTCTTAAATAGCAACTCCTCTGTACAACTATTTAAAGATAATTATAAAAAGAAGCAAAAGGCAAGACAAAAAAATATAAAGCAAACAAAACCATCCCAGGGATTTGTAGAAAGAGACAGTTTTCTAAATTCAATAAATCATGGTTGATCTGATGAACCTATTTTCCCCTCTGGTAATTTGATCATACTCAATCTCCAAGCATAAGCAAAATAGAACGATAAAGAAATAACCTTTGTAGAGAAGTTGAAAATTAATCCTAAAAATTAAAAAAGAAAGAAAGAAGATACAGATGTTTATCCAAGCCAGGTGGAACAGGCGGCATCTCATCTACAGAGGACCAGGAGGCTTCCGTAGCAACGAAGCTGTGTCTTTTTCACACTTCTTTTTCTTTTCCTCTTTTCAAAATGTATTCACTTTTATTATCAAAGTGTTACAGTTATGTGAGTCAGGTCATGAGTAAATTTCTTTCTGAACAGCCTCACCTCTTCCCCTGTTGACTCCCAGGGTTTCCCTCCTCATCACCCTGCCTCACAAGTTGCTCAGTTCATTTTCAACCTAGTGTCTACTGAATATCATTGCTACATTTGTTCACTCTTTGACCCCTATTTCTGTGCTCCTCCTTACCCTCCCCAAATAAGATAAACTTATATACAAGACCCAAAGTACAGAAATTTTAATTGTGTTTGTGTGTACAAACACAACAAAAGAAGGGGGGAAAAAATCACATTTTGTGAAGGCTTTCACAAAGGGAACTTGGGGGTGTGGGGGTTGGGGGGGAAATGACTGCATCCCAGCATCAGAAGCTGATGACAACCTAATGCCCTGAGATTACATGTTGGTCCATAACAACAGAGTCTTGAAGAATAGATTGGAGTTTGCCAGTGGAGGTAAGGAATGCCCCACACATAAAGACCCACTCCTTTCCCCCATTTTCCCACTTCTCACCCTCTCCTTAGTAGGCTCTGTGGTGCTGTCTCATGAAAATCTTTGTTCTTGGCTAAGCACAGGTCTCACCGGTTGCCTTTATCCCTTTGGCTTCTTAGCTTTACCGATCCAGATCAAAGCTTAAGTGTATCTGTCTTCAAAGCCTGCATAGAAAGAGCATGCCACTCCCTTTTCTTTGTTCTCAAAGTCTAAACCTCAACCACATTTCTTATCATCACATTGACATCTTAATTATTCTGAGTTTCTTGCTCAACTATGAGTGGTTGGAGGGGAATAACACTTCGTATTCTGTGTACCTTGGACAGCTAGAATAATGCCAGCAAGTAAGATATTTTTGCAACTTAATTAAGAAATATGACACCTATAGTATCAGTCCCTTGCTGCTAGTTATGCCAGATACTATTACAAACAAGTGAGAAAAGCATTTAATGTCAGAGCATGACATTACAACCACAACAACTTTCTCTAGATGTAGAAGAATCCAAGACAGACTACTTGCCTTTTGACTCTTCCTATAAGCCCTTTGTAAAATTCTAAAACAACCTAGAATCTTTGGAAAAGGACAGAAAATAACATAATAAATGCCAATGAGTTCTTGACATAAACTGAGCAAATGTTAACATAGTTTCACATTTGTTTTACTGTTTCGTGAAATAGGTAGTGTGTATTAGCATATTCACAGCAATTACCTACCAATGATATTAGTTATTTTTTCTTCGATCAACAGCATGTCAATCACCATCCTTATTATACAAGATTCTTATACACACTTCCTTGTATGGGAGACTATAAATGTAGAAGCAAAATTGCTGGTTATAGGCACTGTTTGGCTTCAACCTCATTGCCAAATTGCTTTCCAAAATATTTTCATCATTTCTCATATCTCAGCAATATATGGGCATTCCTATTTTGTTCATGTTCTCATCAGCACTTGGTATTGTCAGACATTTTGATTTTTGCTGAATCTGAATGGCAGAAAGTAGTATTTCTGACATGCTTCAGTTTGCATTTCTGTGTTTCGAGGAAGAGCTGAATATTTTTTTCTTATGTTGATTTTATTTCAGGAAGGTACTAAGAGTTAAGCATTCATAATGTGATTAGTCATATTAATCAGAACGCTAGGAAAAAACTACAAAGTTCATTATTAAAAAGAAATTCTCTTGAGGAATCACCAAGGGATAATTATTTTGTATTTCTACTGTATTTACTTTGCTGACATTTTCTTTAAGGAATTTGCATCCGTATTTACAAATGAAATTGGATTCTCAAGGCGGGTGTCATAGGTCTTTGTTTTTCTGTTTGTGCTAATTTCATTTGAAAGAATTATAGCTGGGGGGGGGGGAGGGGAGGGGCAAAAATCAGGAGCGTGGTGTGTCAGGGCTGGCCTAGGCAAAAAGTCTGTGACTCCATTTCAATCAATAAAAATTGCTGAGCACAGTGGCACATATGTGCCTGTCATCCCAGGTGCACGGAAGTATAAATAGGATTACAGCCGAGGCTAGTCTGGGGGGGGAAAAAAGGAGCCTATTTGAAAAATAACTAAAGCAAAGAAGGGCTGGAGGCTTGATTTAAGTAGTAGAGCATCTGCCTACAAAGCATAACAACCTTAACTGCAATACTGCAAAAGAACATATTTAAAAAATAATAAATTAAAAAGAATAGCTCTTCTTTTTCATCAGGGAAAGAATGACAGCCTAAAGATTTAGAACTAACTTGTGAATCTTTTAGGGCTGGAAGTTCTTGGTTTATTTGTTTTGCAGCGTATCAGTGTGGCATAGTGGTAGTGGCAAGAGGAGATAGCATGGAGAAAGTTCCTTAATGAAATTTTGTAAGAATTTGTCATGGCTGAAATGAATTCATAACAGAAAGTTGACACAGCCATTCAAAGAATTCCCAGGCTTATGTTAGCTTCAGGTGATGAGCCCAGCTAATAGGTTAATGGAACCAGTAGAATGTGAAGAGAAATACTACAAGGCAGAGACAAAAGAACACTGGAGTCAACACCACCTGCTTTTGTCTTCCCAGGTCAGGGAGTGTGCTGCACCACTGGAATGAGATCTACTACTTCGTGGAACAGCTGGCTCATAAATTCATCAGGTGAGCAATGCTAAGCATTTGCGTCTCTCATACCTCTCGGACATGCGTAAAACCAGTCCATGTTTGCTGTTCTCCCTGCTTCTAACCACTTGGATGATGATGCTGTTTGACAAAATTGGACTCCTCATCCTCTGACTCAGGGCGGGGCCGGGGGAAGGGGGCTATTCTCTGTTTTGATCTATGTCACATATAGTAACTTTGTCTTAGAGCTACCAGGAGGAGCCAGGTTTGCTTTGAAGACGAAAATGGTTCATCTTCTTCCTTCTTTGTCCAATAATATAATCTTGTAAAAGGATCATTGACAAATTTCCTACACAGTGTCATCATATCAGGGCAATTAGCAGATACTAGTGCACCTGTGTATAAGGCACAGAATGACCAACTCATCTTAGTCTGCCCAAAGTTCTCCTAGCTTAATACTGAAAGTCCCGTATGTATGCTAGGAACTCTGGTTATTCCTGAGAAAATCATAATGATTGGACATACCAGCCACATGCTCTATCTGGTAGACTCCCCTGAATATTCTCACCATCACTCCAGACATATTTGAACATAAGTCACTGTAATATTTCAAGAATCCCAGAGGTACTACTTCCTAGGAAGTAAGGATACCAAGTAGGAGAAAGGAGAGTTGGGTCATCCTCTGAGGTATCACATGGCTGTGACAGTGCTCATGGATGTGCTGGAAACAAGTTGTTAAGGTCTTTGGTAAAACGGTCTAATCACTGTACATTTGAACATAGCTCCACTTCATGTCCAGCCTGAGCTGACTGGTTTTTTTAAAGTTAAGAGTCTTCATCTCAGAATACAGGGTGACCTCTTCACTCAGGTTAATGACAGTTTCCTCTCAGACTCATTTATTGACCAACACATCCCTATCTGCTTAATTAAGGGCAGAAGTTAAGGAAGACCTCTCTGTAATGCCCCAAATTGGAGCTGATGGGAGGGAAGGAGTTAGGAAGTGACTTCTCATAACGCCCCAAATTGGAAGCTGCAGCAGGAAATCAACTAAAGCCATATGATCAAGAGAACAGAGGCTGAGAGAAGAGGGTGGGGGAAAAAACAACAGGGAAACTAGAGAAGCAAATATAGGAGTGGCATTTAAAAAATAGGGGAGTCTTTGAACACTGAATGGAAAGAAATTACTTTTCAATCAGAGGAGGCATTCAGGAGCTCCCATTTTGAATATCTCCAGTGAGAATTTCTGCTTTCTTGCACAAACAGTCCAATAATAATTGAACAATTTCAGTTTTTTTCAGGAGTCTTTTTGCTGTGGAGCCAAAATGTCCTTTCTTGTACTCTCATCCACTGGCCTTTTAGAGTGACATAGAATGCATCTGTGTCCAGATACTTGGCAGGATCTGCTGTGCCTCTACTGCTGTCCTTGTCATCGCCTTCTGGAGTCCAGTCCAGTGGAAAAGTCTCTGAAGTTAGATAGATGTGCTTTTGAATCCAAGCTCCATTGTGCAACCATAGCAAATTACTTACATTGGCTGAACACTGGTTTCCAAGTAAAGATTATACAAAGAGAGCATGGGCACGTTAATTAGTCTAGCCCCTGCCTCAGGGTGGGTACTGGGCATCTCCTGCCTAGCTCAAGCAGTTCCTCACTTTCCAAATCAGAGGAAGGAGAGGGGTGTGGACTAAGGCAGAGTCCTTGCTTTACAAATGAGGAAACTGGGGACCTCAGAAGTGAGCTTACTCCAGACCCTTAGGCTGTCCTCCTGACTCCCTGGGTGTGGACTCCTCAATGTGTGGCAACAAGACATCATGCAAACCCTTTGAGGCAAAGACTGCATTTTGTTTCAGAGTGTCAAACATCAAGTTCATGCTTTATCAATGTATGTGTATAAATACTAGTACTGGGGCTTGAACACAGGGCCTCGGAAATGTCATTTAGCTTTTTTGCTCAAAAGTGGCACTCTGGCACGTGAGCCACAGATCCACTTCCAGCTTTTTGGTCATTAACCTGAGACAAGAATTTCATGGACTTTGTTGCCTGAAGTGGCTTCAAACTTTGATCCTCAAATGTCAGCCTCCTGATTACCTAGGATGGCTCCATCAATATTTTTGAATCAATAAATGATTGGATGACTTTTACTTAGCCATTTGAATAAATAGGCTAAGGCAGCTGATACTGCAAAAAAGAAATCTGTTCAAGAATAGTGGTGATATTTATCAAATGTGTAACATTCCCAATTTCAGTGAGGTTCTTTTTTTTTTTTTTTTGTCGGTCGTGGGGCTTGAACTCTGGGCCTGGGCGCTGTCCCTCAGCTCTTCAGCTCAAGGCGAGCGCTCTACCACTTGAGCTACAGCGCCACTTCCGGTTTTCTGGTGGTTTATTGGAGATAGGAGTCTCACAGTCTCTCCTGCCCGGGCTGGCTTTGAACCGCGATCCTCAGATCTCAGCCTCCTGCATAGCTAGGATTACAGGCGTGAGCCACCAGCGCCGGGCTTCAGTGAGGTTCTTAACATACCAAGTCCTATTATTTGCCTTTAGCCTGACTCCTGTCTTCCTAATAATGATTCTAATTCTTCACCACTTTCCTTAAGTCCCCAAGCTACATCTCATACGTTTCTTTCTCAGCAGAGAGTCTCATCACCTATTCTATTCAGAACCCAGAGAAGAGCAGATGATTGCTTCAAGTTCCAATTCTGCTCCTAACAGTTTCATGTAGGTCCTGAGGGCTAAATGTTTTCCCTTTTAAAAGCCAACTTCCCCATGTTAGTCCCATTTTGTGCCATCCCTAGACTCTCATAGGTCTTTGTTTTTCAGATTTTTCCCACCTTTCCCCTGGCACTTTCCCCCACAGACTTCAGTTAAACACTTCGTTCTTTGTCCCCAGAAGAAATGATGACAAAAAATTTGGTCATGTCTTTCTATAGCTACAACTCTTATTTCTTTCCTTGCTGTCTCCATACTCTTTCCTCCCATTCATTGCTTAGCCACTACCATCTTGCCTCTGTCTCCAGCTTCTACCTCTTGAGTCTCATCACCACCACTAACGATGTCCTCAGCAAGTACATTGTATTCCTTAGTTTGCTGTATAGAGATTCCTTAACTAATGCCAATTTATCCCTCCTTAAATTTCTCTCCTGCACTAGCCCTGGCGTTCCTTTCCTCTCAGTAACATTTGCTCGTTCTTTCAGTCAGTGTTGGTTCTATTTGGCTCACAGTTATTCTCACTGATGTCAGTTTCTCTAAACACCTTTGCCCATATCCGTTGACAATTCCTAGTTATCAATCTCCAGTCTGGATTCGTATACCAGTTATGTCATGACCCACATTCCCCACATTTCAAATCTGTTCCTTTCAGAGCTGAATTCAGGGGTAAACACAGCTATGTAATAATGACTTAGAGCCCAAATTCTAGAAGGAGAACTTTTATGCCCCAGTCCACCATTCCCTGTTGCATAACTTGGGGAAAGCTGCTACATTTTTCAAGGCCCATTTTCCTCTTATAGAAAACAAGAATTCATGCCTACCTTATGCATTTGCTCCAAGGGTTAAAAGATCATAACTTTAATCAAGACAGTGCATGATACAGGCAACTTTTTAAGAAGTTGAAAAAGTTGGCCTTTGATATATTACAATGATGATTGCTTTCCTCATTTAGAACATGGTATCCAGTGCCCTAGCATTGATGAGATGGTAGCAGTCAACTTAGGTGCCAGGGGAAGGTGCCAGTCAACTCAGTCAGCTCAGGACAAGGAACCAAAGTCTTTTTCAAAAGATCAATGTTCAATTCACCAGGTATTACATGAGCCCTACCAGGTTCTAAAACATGCTATATTTTCAGCGATGTGTCAGATACAATAGAAATAATTTAGGCAATAGGAGCCATTAGAGGTTTTGTAGCAGATAAGTGATTGGATCTGACTTATGCTTTAAAAAATAATTTAGAGAGCAGTGTGACTAATACATGGGAGCAAGAACTGCCACCAAGAAAGGAGGTCAGCACCGGCCAGATGACTGAGGCGAAGGTCTCTAAGGGATAGGAAGGGAGGACCAGGTGTGAAGATCGCTTAGGGAAGTGGGAACTATGAAGTTTGGAACTAGGTCGAGTGTGGGAGATTATTACCTTGCGAAGACATAATGTGATGCTAGCATAAGTGAACTAGTTGGGCCCAGAGAGAGCCACACAGGTGGCATTGCATTGCTGAGCCCACTATAGTCTGGCATCCAGCCTGCCATCTGAGAAACATGTTTGGTCCCCAGCTGAGAGTTGTGCTTCCTACTAGAGTGTGAGTTTTACATTGGCAATGCTCTTGAATACTGCCACCTAAAAACAATGCCAGACTACTCATTAAAAGTGAGACCAACTGGAATACATACTCTGTAGCCAGTAAATTCATTTTCTCCTTAAAAGATAACATTCTGGGAAGCCAGGGAAAAATTAAAAACTCATTGTAATCCTACTTTCAGATGAAAGGAAGGTTGTTATAGGATGTTAATGGCTAATAGCATCAAGCTGTGACAGTCTAACTCCTTTTCTTCACGTTAGGTTTTGTCAGCTGTGTATATCAGCATTTCACATTTTATAGACATTTTGCAGACCAGGCCTCTTCTAGAAGCATCTAAGGCAGGGATGGATTTTTCTCACTTGTGACCCGTGTTCCCTGAGAGATCATATCCAAGCAGAAGGGGTCTCCAGGAAGACACAGCAGACCTTCTCTTTGTTAACAATTTTGAATCTAGTGGCCAAGTGCTTGAGACACCAGTTGTTCCCCTCCCCCTCCCCCTACTTGATTTTAATTCCTCAGCTCTGGCAGCCATGGTGCAAAGCAAAAACAAACAGTAACGACAATAACAACAAAGGGTAAACCTGGAAAGGAACACAACACCACAGGTTTTCTGTCTATCCTAATGGAGTTTGTTTTCCTTACAGTCCACAGCTAAGGATGTCCTTTATTGTCTTCTCTACTCGAGGAACAACCTTAATGAAACTAACCGAAGACAGGTAAGGTGACTTCTCATTCTTGTCATTAGAACATCTATCTCTTCCTGTGGAGCTCTGAGATTTGCACACCATTGTTCCCTTCTACATACCCAAACTTACTGGCCTATAGAGGATATTTGGTAAATGATATCTCTAAAATACTGGCTGAAAATCAGGCTTACAGATCTTCCAGATTGGTGCTGCATGTGACTTACAGTGTTGTAATTGAGCAAAAGAGTCTATTTGTTTTTTTCTTTATTGTATATCTTGTTTGATCTTCACAGTATCTTTACAAGACAATAAAAGATTCATTATTATATCTGTGTAACATTGAAGTAAATTTATAGGGTTAAAAACCTGTTCAAAACAAGGTATGGATTAGTGAAGATTCTCGTTTCAACAGGAACAAGCTTGTAGTTGATTTGAAGGAAATAATATAAAAGATACCCAAACAATTTGCAGTGTATGTGTGCATACATCATACATGTGTTTGAACACAGTATAGATCAATATAAATATAGATGTCATAGATTTAGATATAGATATGGTCTAGTGATCAAGTATGCATAGAGGAAAATTATGGGAAGGTTGAAGGAGTAAGATAGAAAATATAGTGTATTAAGATGAATTAAAGGAGATATAATTAGAAAAACAACACATAGAACTTTACATATCATTTTATATTTATCCTCATAACATTGTTACATCAATTTCAGCTGGTAAAAACTGTGATATATGTAATACACTGTTTTTTTCCTAACTTCTTGTAAGATTTCTTCTTTATCTTTAGTACTCACTGTTTGTGATGTGTTTGGGCAGGTTTTGAGTTTTATCTGATTTGGGTTTTACAAAGCTTCTTGAACCTATAAACACAACTTTTACCAAATTTGAGAAGGTTCTAGCCATTACTTTTCAAGTTTGTTTTTTTTTTTAAGTCTGTACCAATCATTTCCTCCTCTTTCTGGGACTCCAATGATGAAAGTATTAGATCTTTGGATCTTATTCCAGATTCCCTGAAGGTCTATTTATTTCTTTTTCAATTTTTTCTCTGTTTTTCAATTTGGTAATTTCTGTTGCTGTTTCTTCAGCTTCACTAACTATCCTGTCACTCCTTCAGCTATTTACTTAATTCACTACATTTTTTGGGGGGGTGGGAATGCTAGGAACTGAACCCTCTTAGGTCCCTACACAGGGCAAGAAAGTATTCTACCACTGAACACCTACATTTCTCTAGCCCCATTCAATATATCATTACAGACATTGAGGTTTTCAATTCTAAAATTTTACTGTTCTTTTCAAGCTTTTTTATGTCTCTGCTTCAGAGATTTCTATATTCCTGTTCATTTCCAGTGTTCTCCATGATCTTATAGAATACAGTCATTGTAACTGTTTTCAAGTCTGTATTATGCTTCTAACATCTCAGAATCGGCATCTTAATTGCCTTTGCCCTTGAGAATTGATCTTATTTTCTAGGTCTTTTTATTTGTTGAGTGATTCTAGAGGATAACATGAAATTTTTGAATTGTATGCTGTTTAGACTAAGGATCATGTTTAAATTTTCTGGAAAACGTTGAATTTTTTTTTTCTGTGTTTGCTGCGGTAAGCAATAACTCCCATTATACTCAGCCCACAAGTGCTATCTCTTCTGTGGATGGTGGTTTCAGTGTCAGCACAAACACTTTGCTTAACTTTTCGTTTCTGTCCAAAGTCCAAAGCTGTGCATGTGTGGCTCAGGGTTGATTCTGGGACTTACCACTTTCATATCCAGAATCCATCCATCAATCTGGCCCATGGAGGACCCCTCTCCAAATACTCTGGCAAAAAAGATGGGTTTTCTGTGGGAGCTTTGGCCACCCTAAATGCTGATAAACAACTCTCCACTGAGGCCACCCTTGGAGAAACCTTTTTTAAACCATGGGTACGGGGGACTTTCCCAGAAATATGGGGATTTTTAGACAATCTCTTAGCCCCTGCCACGTGACTAAGATTTACCTCGGGTTGAGAACATAAGAAAAAAGAAAAGGGAAAATCTGGAACTCAACCTTGTATGGGTTGTTTTGCTAGGCTTTAACTGTCTTACCCAATCTACCAGCTGATCTTACTCTATCATCTTCATGCAACTGCTTTTTGACTTAAATTAAAAGTTTTTGCTGTGCTCAGCCAGAAGCATGGGCACCACAAAACATGCTTTGCCTTGTCTGTTATTACTTGAGTTTTACAGATGAAGACAATAGGTTGAAACACTCTTCTGAGGTCAAAGAAGTATCCTGATGGCTGAGTTCTGAATGTGGTCCAATTCATGAACTTTCCATCATACCATGTTGCTCCTCTCATACTTCTGAGCTTCTTCAGTTTAAATAATTGGCAAATTGTAACAAAGTCTGCAGCTCATTGCATTAGCATTGCAGAGTGTGAAATGATAAGTTAAATATTATTGGAATAATATAATTTACTGTTATCTACTACGTATGATTCCCCACATACTACAAGGACAGGCCCAATATTAATTGACATACCTCAAATGTTTCATTGTCTCAAAAGGAATCGGGAATCAATGTTCAATGTAATCAAATGCATTTCTGTCATTTGTTAAAATAGTCACAGATTTTCCTTTATCTACCAGAATAGTGATATTCATTAGAAACATTTAAAAATATTGGGCCATTCTTGTATTTTTGTTCCCACATGGTTATTATGTTTTTTCCATATAAATGTGGACTCTATTTTCTATATGTTATTTAGAAATTCAGTATCCTGATTCAAAATTGTGAGTGGGCTGCTGTTGTTCTTGTGATGGCTACTTTTCTTTTTCATTTAAATCAATGCTTTTTCTAGAATTTATTTTATGTTAAAAGATCAACAGCCAGCATTCCATCACCCTACTGATTAGCCATTTTTTCCACTCCAATGGTGGACTAATCTTTTACTAGCCACTGAAAAAGTCAGAATCTTTGATAGCCTTGGGTCCATTGCTGGGTTTTTTAATCTGTTTCTGTACTATTTGTTTTTGTGTGTCTATTTCTATACTCAGACCACATTGCCTTAATTAGTTTTAACATCTGGAAAAACAAATACTTCTTCATTCTAATACTGAGCAAAAATCCCCTTTGTCTTTAGTGAATTATTTTCCTAACCCTGTGCATTTTAAATATTTTTTGTGTTCCAAAATACTTTTAGAGTTTCATTTTCATTGTAAGAAAAGTATGGGTAAATCTTAGCAACAATACAACTACATTTTGGCTATATTTTATTTATTTTCTTAGTTAAGGATATAACATTTCTTTTTATGTCCCTAAGTATGGATGTGTGTGTGTGTGTGTGTATGTGTTTGACTAAAGCTCATGCAGTGTTTGGTAATACTATTCCAAGGTATTCAAAGCTGTGCTTCCAGTGTGAATGAAATATTTTCTATTATATTTCCTAGATCATTGTTGTTTTTCTAAAGCAGTGAATTTAACAGTTCGAACTCCATAAATTCCATTGAACTGAGAAATGTTCATGTCAGTGAGTTTCTTATAGAAAGACCTCATAGTGGTCCATGACTCACTTCCACAAAAGTTTGAAAATAATGGGAAAAATTATTGGTTTTTGGAAGTGTTTCTTATCCTAATGTTTTGATGAAACATTTTATTAGCTTAATACATTTCCTCATTATTTAATGATTTGTGTCTTAAGTGTATTCAACACTTCAAATGCTGATTCAGTGTTTTATTCTTTTAGTTATTAATTCCTTCTGTGTTTTGTATTTCATTATTTCCAAGCATCTTGACATGAAAGTTTATTTTGTATATTTTATTTTATCTTAATAATAAAAGCAATTCTTATACAAATTAATAGTACTTATGGGTGTTGAACCTCACATATTCTGGTAGGTCCTGCTTTCCTTGCTGTTTATTTCTGAATAGCTTATATTTGTAATTTTGTCTTTAAATTAGAATGACTGAAGAAGGTAGATTCCAATTTCCACTGGGAAATTTTGTTTATTCTTTTCTTAGCCACGAGCTATTGCATTTTTTCAAAGAATGTGATACAGGTTATTTTAATTTTTTAATCTACCAATTTTCACTGATGAACTACTTTGTGATTCAATTTTAACTATTATTAAGGAATACTAGGAAAATATGGATAAAGATAGAGAAAGCAAGGGAGATAGAAATGATAGATAGATAGATGTAAGAAGTTTGCTATAAGAAATATTAAAACTTTAAGTATTTTATATTGTTATTGTGAAGATGGACATTTAAAATGTTCTATCCCAACTATTTATTTGAATTTCCAACACATTTGTTAGAATTTACATAGTATTATTTAGAGCATATTTATTTTTATTATGGAATGTGCTTCTAATTATTATAAAATAGTATTTCACTATCTTTTATGTTTTATCTCCTTTGTCCAAAATTATTAAACTTGAATTTTATTTGTACTCCCCTGCCATATCTTTGCCTATTCATTGTTTTTTATCCTTCTGTGCTTTTTGGCTAATTTTTCAGTGGCTTCAAAAGTATAATTTGATTTTCATTCTAATAACAGTTGCCAGTGAATTTGGCTTGACTTTGTAATGGCAAGAATTAAACAATACCTATGATTTTCCTCACTTCATTTTTAGGAAATACTTACATTTTATTTTGTAATATGTAAAAAATGATGTTAACTTAATGTAATACCCACTGGCTTAATTGAATATAAACACACACATACATTTCCTTTCAAATATGTGAATGTTGTATGTTTTATTGCTTTAAAAATTTTTTGTTATCTTTAAGTGGTTGTACAAAAAAGTTCCCATTCTACAAAACAGTATATGAATACAAAGTGTCTCTAACATTGTCACCCATCACGCCTAACCCACCCCTTCTCTATTTCTTTTCTTCTTTTTTTTAAATTGAGATTAGGTGATTACATAAATTTCACATATTTCACTGTATTATGGAATAGAGATACCTAGTTAAAGTCACAAACACATTTAAGCCTTCACAAGGCAAATTGTCATTATCATGGACTATAAAGTTGGTGAATCCTATGAGCTTTGACAATACAATTATTTCTTCCACGTCAGGTGGTATTTTCATTTCCTTTCAAATACGTTTCCTTTCAAATACTTGAATGTTGTATGTATTATTGCTTTTTGGTTTTCCAGTTTTCTCTTCTTTTTCTGAAAACATGTGAATACTCAGCTTTCTGTGTCACTACTGATCTGAATGTAAAATTCTTACATCTTAACTACCATTTTCCTAAACTGAGAGTGACACACTATTGATTTGTACATATTAGAGAACAATGTAATATCTTTTTTCTTAGTAGGTAGATTGATCTTTTTCCTCATGGATGCCTGTAGGATCTTTTTTTAAAAAATCCTAATTCTTTTAAATGTCAACAGAATATATCTGGGCCTGAGTCTTTTCATTAAATTTGTATATGCTTTTTAAAAAAAAAACCCTTCCATGTGAAGACAAATTTCTTCAGCTTAAACATTTTTCTTCTATTATTTTTATTGTTACTATTCTTCTGTCTGTACATTACACTTTTGAAATCTATCCCGTATCTCTTCTATTCTAAGTATGATTTTTTAATCTCTTTATCATTTCTGTTACATTTCTGTGGCCATGTGTCAGTCAGGTCCTGCAGTTTACTAATTCAAGTCAATTATTCTCATTTTGATTTTAATTTTACAGTACTCAGTTTTCTTTTCACTATTTCCATTGCATTTTCAACTGGCAAATAGCTTTCATCTCTATGGATACTTTCCTATTTCTAAACTTTTCCGGTTGTGTGTGACTTACTATTATTTCAGAGATGGAATGTCTTCATCATAAATATGAATTACAGCGTGTTATATGTGTGCCCCTTTCCCATATTACTTCAAAGGGGAATATTTTCTCAAATTCCAAAAATAGGTCCTTTCTTTCCATGCTGCTGAGACTTTCTCTCAGTAGTGTGAAAAAGGGGCCAACTAGATTTTTCAGTATTAGGACTTGAGCTGTTGGAAATCCTGTGGGTTCTTGTTGAAAATATTACAGATCTAGGGCTAAAGAAAATGGAATTCAGAGACAGTGTAACTTCTTTCTGAGAGACTCAGCAATCTTTGCAAAGTTTAGAGGAAGGAGAGGCCAAAGGAAGATGGTGAGGTCTGGGCGCTGAGTGCTGGGTTCAGATGGAAGAGCTCATCTCCCATCCACCACAGGCCATTCTTCTAATGACCCTGAATACCAGAATACCTTGTCTTTCCCTTTCTCTAATCTCAGAACTCTATTTTATATGGAAATTTTTAAATTCTGCCTTGAGAACAATACCCTTCCCTATCTTTCACAGCGATTTTTTTCTCTATTATACTAGTTTAGTTATCTCTGTAGCAATTTTGAAAGAGAAGTCAGAGTTAAAAGTGTGAAAACTAAGGTCACTCTTTGACCAGATATCCCATCTTTCTTCTAAATTCTGCAAGATTCAAATACAAAGAAAGCATAACAAAACAGGCATGGGTCAAGGAATTATTATACTTTATCCAACCCACTGGCTATGTTTTACAGCTGAGGAGAATGATTCTTTAGTTGACTGAATTATTTGCCCAAATTCATTCATGTGCTCAGATATAACAGGGTCTGTTTTTTAATTCACAAAGTATTTTTGTTTGTTTGTTTTTGTTTTTTGTCGGTTGTGGGGCTTGAACTCTGGGCCTGGGCGCTGTCCCTCAGCTCTTCAGCTCAAGGCGAGAGCTCTACCACTTGAGCCACAGCACCACTTCTGATTTTCTGAGTAGTTTATTGGAGATAGGAGTCTCATGGCCTTTCCTGCCTGGGCTGGCTTTGAACTGTAATCCTCAGATCTCAGCCTTCTGAGTAGCTAAGATTACCAGAGCTCGGCCACAAAGTTAAAATTTTTAACCCAATGATAAATCCACTTCTTTACACAGCCTGCCCAGCATACCCTGCTTCTGCATTGTCCTCTTCTTTGTCATCGGTGGAAGGCTCAAATGGAGGCCACCACTATCTATATGTGCATATGTTTGCCTTATGCCATTTTTGTATGGATTTTATTATTATTATTATTTGGTTGTGAGGCTTGAACTCTGGGCCTGGGCACTGTCCCTCTGCTCTTCAGCTCAAGGCGAGCGCTCTACCACTTGAGCCACAGTCCACTTGTATGGGTTTAATTATATACCAATGAACAATAGTATCTACCAGTAGGGAAGTTATGAGAATTGCATTATCTATTTATATACATATTTATTATTATTATTATTGAGAAATCTCAAAGTCTAGCCTATATAAGTATAGGACCTGGATTTGAATACAGGAAGCATAGCCCCTCTGTCCATGTGCTTTACTATACTATAGGATGGTTCACCATTTTACTATTATGTACAGTTCTAAATTTATTTTCAAAAATAAATCTAAGAGTACACAATTCACCACCCGAACACTCTTGGACTTCTTCAGAAAAAAAAAAAAGTTCCCTGAAAGCATATGCCCTTCACACATTTCATGCTCATAGTTTTGAGGGGAGCTTGGCAATGTTCCTGCCCAAGCAGTAAAGAGGTAGCATCAGCATTTCACAGAGGGGTTCAGAGGTTAAGTATCGTGCTTATGGCTTCAGGAGGTAGAGTAGAAGCCAAGAATGTTTGGCTCAAACTGCTGAGTGGAAACCAAGAGACCACACTTCTCTATCCCTCAGTCATATTTTGGTTTGGTTTACAGTGTGGTTTTGCCATTAGTGTCACAGGGGAAAATGACATGTTCTGGACACATCACTTGATTCCTGGAGCAGAATGATTACAGGCTGCTATTACGAAGAGACATAGTTCTAAAAGCCTTTTCTAAATTTAAAAAACAATGAGAGAGAAGAGGCTTGGGTATTTAGTACTTCATTCCATTTTGAGGTAATGTTCATTTAGTTGTACAGAGCTTGATGGCAAAATTAAGAGAAATAGTGAAAGAGTGGGTTATTTGTTTATTTTCTTGCCCTATTGGTTGTGAGGTAACAGCATGGAGCCAGGTCCATGGGCAAGTTTCCTATGTCTTTCTACCTCTGCTTCTTTATCCATAAAATGATATAATGAAGCTGGGCTTCATGAAGTTGGTGTCTTATGCCTGTAATCCTAGGTACTCTGGAGGCTGAGATCTGAGGATCACGGTTCAAAGCCAGCCCAGGCAGAAAAGTCCATGAGACTCTTATCTCCAGTTAACCACCAGAAAACTGGAAGTGGCACTGTGGCTCAAGTGGTAGAGCTCTTTTCTTGGGCTGAAGAATTCAGGGACAGCGCCCAGGCCCAGAGTTCAAGCCCCATGACCGACCAAAAAAAAAAAAAAGAGAGAGAGATAATGATAGCCCTACCTACAGAACTGTGGAAAGGATTAATAGTGGAGAAACAATTGTAATTATGGTTGATTTTAGGTTTTACCTTCTTTCTCCTCCCTCCTCCCCCCCCCTGCCCCGCCCCAGTCCTGTGGCTTGCACTGAAAGACTGAAAGCTTGGGCACTGGCCCTGAGCTTCTTTTTACTCTACCACTTGAGCCACAGCACCACTTCTGGCTTTTTCTGAGTAGTTTATTGGACCTTTATTATCCTTCATATTTTGGTTTGCTTTACAATATGATTGCACCATTAGTGTCCCAGGGAAAAATGACATGGACATTCCTGCCCCATCTAGCTTTGAACCACAGTCCTCACATCTCAGCTTCCTGAGTAGCTAGGATTACAGGCCACTGGCACTCAGCTATTTTTTTTAAGGTTTTGATGAGCAGCTGTCACGTAAAATCCTCCTAGACAGAAAATTGAGGGGAGGGATGGGAATGAGATGAGCAGGAGAGAATGATGAGAGGGATGGCATTGATCAAGATGCATTGTACTCATAAGCTGACATGTTTAATGGTAGCTCCTTTGTACAACTGTTATAAGGAAACCCAGTTGTAAGAAACAGAGAAGCCACCACTTAAGAGGCCAAATTATGAGTCTTTATTAGAGAGCCAGAGGACTGCTGGTGGACTCATGTGTCAAAGACCAGCAGCCTCGAATGCAGCTAGAACAGAGTCTATATAGGCCAAAACCACATGAGGTGTGTGGAATCAAACCTAACAAAAGTATCATACATGAGCAAAGCAAACCAGATGAGGACACTTAAATCTAATAGAAAAGGAAACGATCCCGGGAAACAAACAGGAGAAATCAAGGGCCAACTATCTATGGGAAGTATAGACCCAGTCTCCTTACTTCACAACCACTTAAAGATAATAAAAATAAGTAAGTAAAATCCTCCTAGACAGACTCTACCTCACATTATGACAGTAAAATCTAACAGTTAAATCAGAGTGAATTCCCTTGACTCTCGATGGCTTATGTTCTTTTCTGCAGTTTTTTTTTGTTGGTCATGGGGCTTGAACTCAGGGTCTGGGCACTGTCCCAGAGCTTTTTTGCTCAAGGCCAGCACTCTACCACTTCGAGCCACAACTCTGCTTCTGGTTTTCTGGTGGCTAATTAGAAAAAAGAGTCTTATGGTCTTTCCTGCCTAGGCTGGCTTTGAGCTGTGAACCTCAGATCTCAGCCTCCTAGGATTATAGGCATGAGCCACCAGTGCCCAGCTGTTCTGCAGTTTTGAACACTGGGCCAGTATATCTTTATTTAAGGGGTATAGGTAGAAATAAGTTCTTCAACATGGGTAGAGAGAAAAATGCTTTCTTGCAATGGTCTTCATGGTCTAATTATCCTAGTAAATGTTCTTCCAGACAGAAATGCACAGGACCTGTCTGTAGAGGGTGTTTGTCTAAGAACTTTCCAAGATGAGTCCCAGCAATGGTATCAAATCTCACCTTGGAGTAAAGGAGCAAGTCTGGCAATACATTGATTTGTGAGTGGTATATTGGAATCTAGTGTTTCTCAAATTCTTCTCTGTTAGTAGAAGAAAGTAAAATTCCACCTTGTGGGGCTCTAGGGTATTGTTGATATAGCTCACTGGAAGCAAGAACTTTCTTCAAAGTACTTTCACCTAAAAAGGGCATATGTATTGGATTCTGTTTTATGATATTTATAGGATATGTATCATGCCAATAATATGCCAGAGTTTGATTTTATGTCGTCACGTTGAGTTCTTTTTTTCAAATTTTTGGGTATAATTTATGCTCCAGAAAAAAAAACTTTCATGTTTCTTATATCTTTGTGTATAGGAGTCTACTACAAACCTTATTTGGGCACTGCCAATGGGATAGACAGAAAATAGATTTTGCAAAAATCCAGTCTGGGTTCCAATCTAGAATCTACCCCCATGCCCATATGAGTACACTTCTCAGAGTCTGCTTTTTCCTGTATATAATGAAGCAAATACTGCCAACTGTGTGGTGGTGTTACAAGTCACTCGTGAATAAATGTATGGGAAGTGCCCATCAGGCATGTCCCTCACAGCACATATAAATAAATAAAAGCTGTTAATGAACGGTGGTACTCAGAAGCATTTCTGTTGTGTGTTGAAGGCAGCAAGGTAAACTTGAGAAGTTATCAGAGCTTAAGAATGGTGGCACTATTGCATCCCAAGACAGCAGTCCAAATCAAGACAGTTCCTGTGGCTCAATACAAAGGATCTGGTATTGGTCATCATTAGATGCTGATGCAATTTCTTACTATCAATGAATCACATAAAACCCTAGGGAGTACCTGGAATTGAGGCCTATCATTTTAATGGATGCCATATACTCTTTCACACAAGATATTTTTTCACATAAAACCTTGTAAAGTGTGGCCATAATATATATTTTTTAACTTGCTTTTTACACGGAACATCATGTTTTGGCACTTCTTTCATTAAACATATAGATGATTCAGTTCATTTTAACTATTCAATACTTTTCTAATAAACACATTCACAGAATATGTTTTGATCCTTTTTGTCCCCCATTACCCTGCTTTGTCCCCTTTCCTACCTTTCTACAATCCGTTGTCCCCCAAATAGCCTTCTATTTATGTTTGTGTCATTGTTTGTTTGTATTTGTGGACAGAGACTTCACATATGAGAGAAAACATACATTATTTATCTGAGTATTGGATGTTTTGCTTAACTTGATCAGATCTCCAGTTCCATTCGTTTTTCTATAAATGATATAATTTCATTCTTCTTCAGTACAGCAGCGTTCAGAGTTGGCCTTGAGAGGTGATTAGGTGCTCTGACTTCATCAATGGTTAGTCTATTAATGAATTCACAGATGAATGAATTACAAGGTGGGGCCTCGTTTGAGGAAGTGGCACATTGGTGCACTTAAAGGCATATCTTTTTCTCTATCTCTCCCTCTTCTTTTTTCCTCTTCCTCCTTTCTCACTCTCTCTCTCTCTCTCTCTCTCTCTCTCTCTCTCTCTCTCTCTCTCTCTCTCTCTCTCTTCCTGGCTACCATTAGTAGCAGCCTCTTCTAACACATATTGCTCCCACCATGATCTATAGCCTCACTTCAGGCCCATCGTAATAAAGCTAACTGACCTCAGACAGAAAACTGAAATTTTGAGCCAGAATGCATTTTCACTCCTTTAAATTATTTTCTCAGGTATTTTTCACATGGCAAAAGCTGATGAATGCTTCTTCCAACTCTTTTCTCCAAACAGATTTGCCATATATGACTTGTGGGTTAGATTTTCTTGTATGAACCTACTTCCCACCTCCAGCCTATCATTGCCACAGAGTGTGATGACAGGAAAGTGACATCATGGGAAGAGAACTGTCCATACCAGCATGCACTGAAGGCATGTCATTTGTCTAAATCAAGAGTGTTGCCTATTATCCGCATTAGGGCTCTCAACTGGCAGATTCCACACTAGAACACGACGCTGACTCCACAGGTCCTTATTACATAGGACTCTGCAGAGTGCTACTCTCTCCTTTGCCCCTGTAGAAATCATTATGGTTAGGGATGCTGAGCTCCAGAACATCATCCTGATCATTTGAGATACCTACCAGCACCAGGGAAGACCACACTCTACTAAGCTAAGAGTAACATGGAACTGAAGCCATGCAGTAGGGCAGTGGTGAAAATAGAGTTCCCTCTCTGTTACTCCTATCTCCTGCATAATGTGGCTCAGATGAGGAAAAGATTTCCTGAGGAAGGTTCTTGCTGGGTTTGTGTCAAAAGCCAAGAGGGACTATGAGAAAACCACATGTTGAAAACCACTGCACCAATAGAAGAGGAGTTTGAACAAATATATCATGTTACCCTATGAGTAAATTATCACTCTTGTCCTTCATGCTAACTTTTAGAAATTCCTTGATGGGCTTATATTTGTGAACTTAAACTACCGGCCTACAGTTGACTCTGTATCACATAATAGGATATTCCTGTCTTATTGAGTGTGGCCTGTCCATATTTACCAGATGCTCAGTTTCGGTTAGCTCTCCTGTCCTGGGTAAAATTATTTGCAATGCTCTGAGCTGGAAGGGACCTAATGGAACCTATTCCAAGCTTTCATTTCACATTTGAGAAAAATCAGATTTCAAGAAAGTCTGCTGACATGCTTAGAAGGTGGTGGGGCCAGAACACAATTACAGCTTTGTCTTCCACTAAAGTGGCACTAATGCCATGAGTAAAGAATATTATCTTATAAAACTGTGCAGGTGTAAGAATAAGGGAATGTGGTGAATTCTAGAACACTCCAACCTTTAAAATTTTAGAGGAAAGACCTACATAGAAATATGAGAAAGAACAGCTAATGAAGGGAAGGGTGTGGTGAAAATGGGATTAGAAAAATTTGAAGTGGTGAAGGAGTCATTTGTATCATGCTGCCAGAGTTTGAATAATATGATGCTGAAGACATTACTATTAGGCTGGCAATTGACATCAACAGGATAAGTTTCAGTAGAGTTGTAGAGATAAGACACAGCAGAATGGGTAAAGACTTTCAATTTTCAGATAAGAAATTAAAACAAAAGCATCCCAAACCAGGAAAACATGAAACAAAAGTACAAAGTACATCACTCAGGAAACTAAGAAATATTTAAACTGTGATGTCACTGCATAGGAGGATAGAAAGAGAAAGGAGGAGTGGCAGTGACAGATGAGTGCAGAGAGAAACAATATAATCTTGCATAAGAGGATACTGAAGAGGAGCCAACGACAGCTTCCCAGAACCTTGCAAAACCTGAAAGAGTGTTTGAAATTGTGTCTAAGACGCTGTTCAATCACCAAAGCCGCCTCCTTTCTCACCTCCTGCTATAGTCTAAAAGTTACCCCTTTACAATCTGAACCAGAGATTGCACAAGCAAAATTGCACAAGAATGGTTTTATAGTCAAACACAGATATATTAAGAGGACATGTTGCTCTTTCTAGTCTTCCCTCTTGCTTAAGTGTGAAAACATTTCGCTGTAGAAGTAGCTACATTAGAAGGAAAAATGTACATAGATGATTATTTGAGAATCCTTAAGGGGAAAGAGAAGGAGAAGGAAGAGGAAAAGAAAAAGGAAGAGGAGCAAGAGGAGGAAGCTGTTGACAAAAGTCATTTATCCATTGGTATATCCCACCATGACCAAGAGACCAAGTCTTTTGGTCTTATTCAATATAGAAATATATCCAAAGATCACTGAATAGTTGAAGGAAGATTCTACCAGGAAACAGGAGAAGTAAGTGAATAACCAGAATCTATATTGTAATCAAAATACAAATAAGCCAATAGTTACAGGTAGATGTGGGATCAAATAAGTTTTTGATTATCACAGTATATTTATATAGTGGTACTCAGTCTCTAGTATTTGTCTTCCTTTTTTTTTTAAAGACAAATGTGTTCCTAACATTTAGAAATAACTTGAATAGTATGTCTGGCCTCTGGCTAGAATATAGAAGGATGTGAAAACTTTCATTTCCATGGTCAACCAGAAGAGTCCAGACAAAATAAGATTCATATGTTTCAAAGGGGTTGGCAGAGACACAGGAAGCCCTGATTAACTGAATTAGAGGGAAACTAGCCCTTTATAGCTTAACAGATCTGCAGAATCCTCCAAACTTGAGGTTGGATGCCTGGTCTTGATATGGGAAGTTGGAAGAGCTGGTCTTCTGTGGACAAAGACTTTGCAAAAATGAGAAAAAGTCAGCTAAATTCTAAACAATATCCTATGCCTAGAGAAAGGATTCGAATCTGAAATGGGGAGAAAAAAAGACTTAGCCACATAATTGCTATCCACACATACCTCTGCATTTTCCCCAAGAAAGTAACAGTGAGAGAGTTGCTGAAAAGTAGAGAAAAATCACACTCTCATGAGTTTTCTTAGTGCTTGGATTCTAGAGTCTTATTGGAGTTAATGCACAAGTCAGGCAAAGACATGTGAAGCTGCATCTCATCTCCCAACTCAAATACTGGAATGATCCCAAAGGGTGGGACAGAACAAAAAGCCAGAAGTTGAGCTTATGACTGGGGGACTCTCTAATTAAAAGTACAGCTCAGCCTAAGTTCAGCTGAGCTCAGAGAGGAATCCAAATTGCAGCCCCTCACCCCACCTAACAAAGAAAAGGCTCATACTTCAATGAGTAAACAAAACAAATCAATCTTTTTTTATTGTGAAAATACCATACAGAGGGGTTACAATTACATGAGCAAGGTAATAAGTACATTTCTTATCAAGCATTGTTGATCTGGGGTGTGTGTGTGTGTGTGTGTGTGTGTGTGTGTGTGTGTGTGTGTGTGTGTGTGTGTGTGTGTGTGTGTGTGTGTGTGTGTGTGTGTGTGTGTGTGCTGGTACTGTGTCTTGAACTCAGGGCCTTGTGTTCTCTGCCTTTTTGCTGGCTACTCAGAGATAAGACTCTCTCAGATTTGTCTGTCTAGGCTGACAAGGATCTTCAGATATCAGCCTCCTGAGTAGCTGGGATTATAGGTTTATGCCACCAGTACCTGGCCCTCACTACTTTTTTATACAAGTTTAAAACATACAAATCAATAGCCAGGCACTATAATCCTAGCTACTCAGGAGGCTGAGGCCTGAGGATCACAGTTTTAAGCCAACCAGGGCAGAAAAGTCCTGTGAGACTCAAAATAATATGCTGGTTCTATGTAGACTTATTTATGCAGTCACATTTCTCTGTAGGACCAGCTGGGGACATTGGGCTCAGCTAGAGAAAATAACACATCTGGAATAGCTGAGTCTCAGTCTCTCTCTCTCTCTCTCTCTCTCTCTCTCTCTCTCTCTCTCTCTCTGTCTCTCTCTGTTTCTGTGTGTGTGTATGTCTCTCTCTCTCTCTCACACACACACACACACAGACGCACACACACATACACATCCTTCACTCTGAAGGAGTCTAGAAAATCAATTTTCCTCTTGGTAGCTACAACATTCCAAGAAGGCAACCCTCACTAACAAGTACAAATAGAATTTTGGCTTTTATCCTGAGTACTGATGAAGCAAGTTAGTGCAGAGACAGGATAGGAATACTGGGAGGTATGATCTCTTATAAACAATCATGTATGTTTACAAGATTCACACTAAATATAAATAGGTTAAAGTGAGAGGACTGAGAAAATGGTACACAGTGCAAGCACTAATCAAAAATATTAAGGGATGATTATATTAATATCAGACATAGTAGAGGTCAAGCTAAAAACTAGATATATATAAAGAAATCAAAGAAAATCCATGGCTCAAAGAAAAATCACACAGGATAATGTTTCTAAGTGATAATGAGAATCCAAAACATTAGTATTTATGAGATGCGGCTAACATGATGCTTAGGAGGACCACATAGCTCTGTTATATTTTACAAAAGGAGGAAGGTCTAAAAAAACTTAGCAGTAATTTGCTTCTCTACTTGGTGAAGCTAAAAATGGATGGTCTTATTAAACTCAAGTAAGTGGGAAAGAAAAAGAATAGTAAGTGAATCAATAAAATTGAAAGCAGAGAAATAGAGAAACCAACGAAACCCTAACTTGAGTATTTTTAAATATCTATGGTGAACTTACACTCTTGCATGCAACTACTTAAGGATAAATGAGAGGAAAAATAGATAAATAAAATTTCTAGAGACTGATTTTACTAGAAGAGAAAAAATGCAACTTGCAAATAACATCAGTAACGAAAGAGGGGATATAACTAAAGATCCTACAGATGCTAGAAGGTAAAGGGGCAATATGAACAACTTCATAGAAATAAATTCAGTAATTATAAAGGAAACAAGTAGAATATATATTTATATTTACATACATATTGCATATAAACTATACCTCACTAAGATATATTAGAACAGTACATTTGATTCAGCAAGCATCTTGTTACCACTAATCAAGTTGGCCTATTCTTAGGGCAAAACTTTCAAAATATGATGTCTATTTACAGATTACTGAAATACAGTTCCTTGTGGCACTTCATGATGTCAGAAGTATCAGCAACATTCCTTTAATTATGTGTTCTGTTCATACAACAAAAGGAGTCACAAAGCTATAGGGAAATGTAGTGTGAGTGTGATCAGTGTTAATAAATAGTGGCATGTTGAATATATAAGTTAAGACTCCAAAGCCAATGACTTGAAAGCATTTGAGGAAAGTCTAACTCTGCAGGAGCTTTACTACAAGGAGGCAAGGAACTCCTCAATACAGAACCTATGTCAGGTTATTTGGGATGGTTTCAGAAGTTGTTGTTTTTTCTAAAATAGAACAAAAATCTACTACTGCTGTGTGACTTAAGGGAAATTTTACAGAGGGAATGTGAGTAGGATCCTTACTTGTTAAAGTACTTCATGATCTGACTGTATGTGTTAATCTTTTAATACTGTCATTAGCAAATATAATCAAGGTGTCACAGGAGAACCTCAGAAAGTAATCCTCCTAAAGTGGAGAAAAATTTCTCCAACAAAAGACATGGACAGATTTTCCCTACCTATTACTTCTATAAACCTGGAAGTTGCTGGGAGCTTGGTATCTGCTCAGTATAGTATCTATGATTAAATTGTGCCCCCAAGTTGGAATCATTGACTCAACAATCATATATCAATGCCCGTCATTAAATGTCGAGGGATTGCAAAAAAAAAAAAAAAAAAGGGTGATCTGAAAAACAAAAAATGTGATCTGAAAATACTTAACTTCCAAGTAAGAACACTGGCAGATGTGTGAAACCACCAAGGAAAAAAAAGACCTTTGGGTAGCAGCCTCTTGTGTAGGATTCCCAGCCTCTGTCATTTCCCAGGAAGATAGCATTGCACTTGATAATGAGTTCCCAGAGGGGTTCTTATCATTCTTTAAAAGATCTCTCTCCCAATTTTCTTCAGTTTCTAAGACAGTATAAAGAGTATTAATAGTTCTGGTGGCCCAGAATTACAACAGGTTCACGATTCCCACTGATCCATCTGCTTTGTTTGTTTGGGTGTTATAGGTGCTTACAAGTGGGCAGGGTAGTGGGTGAGGCCAAAGATACATGATCTCTTGAGAAACTGGAAGAACAGGAAGTTGCCATCACTGTCGGCACCAATGAGTTCATAGCTTGCTAGATACAAAGCATCAATAAGGACATGTTCCAAAGAGCCTTTGCCTTTTCTGGTTTAAAAAAAAAAAAAAAAGCTCAATAAAATACTTGTAATGAAAAGGAAATAAGCTTAGAGGAAACTACTTAGTTCCCAGACTTTATTTGGCAGAGCAAAAGTTCAGTGCAGCCCAGGAACCTTTTCCACACCCCCACATGCCTATTTTTTAAGGCTTCTTTTTTTTTAAGCTTCTGTATTAACACAGGATTCAGTTTTAGTGTTACCAAAATTTCCCAGACTTCTCTAGTCTCTAACCAAAGAACAAGATCAAATTTAGTATCTTAATCGTGTGTATTAATTTAGAAAGTAATGGGGTTATTGTGATGGTTTCATATATGTATATACCATACTTAGATCATATTAATCCATTCTGTTACTCTTTTTACTCCTTCACCCATCCCCTTTCATATCACCAATAATCCCTCTGATTTGTATGTCCCTTTTCTCCCTCTGAATTCTACGCATGAGAGAAAAACATGCATTATTGGTCTTTCTGAAGCTAGCTTACTTCACTTACTAAACAAAACAACTCAATTCCATCTATTTTTCTCCAATGACATAATTTATTTTCTATTTTTCTCCAAATGACATAATTTATTTTCTTTACGGCTGAACAAAACTCCATTTTGTGTATATGTGAGACATTTTCATTAGCCTAGGCTGATCCCATAACCTTGCTGTTGCAAACAGTGCTATAGTAAACACAAGTAAGTAGGTATCTCTTTGTGTGCTGATTTACATTCCTTTCAGTATATATCTAGGAATGGCAGAATAGGATCAGTTATTCAAACGATAGTTTGAATGTTTTGAGGACTCTCCATACTGATTTCCACAGTGACTGAACTAATTTACATTCACACTAATAGTGTCCCCCTGCCCCTCAGCAGCCTCATTGGGATTTATTGTTTATTGTCAAACGAGACTATTGGCAGCCACTTTTATATGGAGTGGAGAGTGAACAGAAGAGAGGGTAAGAGGACAGATGACTGGCCCTGTGTCTCAGCAGGAGATGATGGCTCAGACCATGGTGCAAGCAGAAGGGACTGAGCCATTTCTAGACTTCTCTGGAGTGAATCCAACATAATTTGCTGATGGTGAATGTAGGGGAATGATGGTGAATGAAGGAGAGGGAAAAGTCAAGATAAGGGATCAAGGATGGTTTCTAGTTTCTAACTTGGGCAGCTGGCATGAGGTCTGATATCTGAGCACTAATAAGATTAGTCAGTGCCTTTTCCAAATGGCTGATGTAGTCTTAAATATCATCCCTGAGAAGCATCAGCAGCCTAGGGAACAGGCCTGGGCTAAGACCCTTTCAGTTTGTCTTTAAAACTTGTTAACATCCGGGTGCCAGTGGCTCATACCTATAATCCTAATTACTCAGAAGGCTGAGCTCTGAGAATCACAGTTCAAAGCCAGCCCAAGCAAGGAAGTCCATGAGACTCTTATCTCCAATCAACTTCCCCAAGCTGCAAGTAGAGCTGTAGAGTAGACTGGAGCTTAAGTGGTAGAGTGCTAGCCTTGAACACAGATGCTTAGGGACATTACCTGGCTAGGAGTTCAAGCCCCAGGAATGTATACACACACACACACACACACACACACACACACACACACACACACACACACACACACACACACAGAATCTTCCCAACAGCCTGGTGATCCTATCTCACTCATGGCTACCCATCACATCATTTGTCACTTAGGATTTGGTTCATTCAATTACTTTCCAAGCAATTGCTAGGATAAACCAATATTATTTCACTCATTCACTCACTGAAGAAATCATTTATCATACCAATCAGGAGCAAGACCTCTTGTTTAAATCCACACTCCCACCCCCCACCTCCACCACTGACTAGTTGTGATGCCTTAGACAGATTTCTTAGCCTTTTGCGACTCCATTTCCTTATCTGTGCAATAAAGGACATAGTAGCTTGTACCTCAGAAAGCTATCACAGTCTAAACTGGATGAAATACATTCCAAGTGTTAAAAACTAAGCCCAGAGCTGGGCACCAGTGGCTCAAGCCTATAATCCTAACTCCTCAGGAGGAATACAGTTCAAAGCCAGCCAAGTCAGGAAAGTCCATGAGACTCTTACCTCCAATCACAGAAAAAGCCAGTAGTGATACTGTGGCTTAAGTGGTTGGGCAGTAGCCTTGAGCAAAAGGAGCTCAGGGACAGAGCCTGGGCCCAGAGTTCAAGCACCAGAACTAGCAAAAAAGAAAAAGATAAAAGAAAAAGAAAAACCTGAACTTGGCATACAGGACCCAGCCGTGTTAGTCATGGCCACTGCTCTTCGTGATACAGGTGTTACTGAGAGCTTCCCAGTCTCAGTACTGCTCCAGGCCAGAGGCTGCTTTGAATAATAGAAAGCATGGTGAGAGTCAGATTTGACATCCAGTCTCTGCTCTTCTACCTAAGCTGTTGGAGTCTGAGAGTTCTCTACAGTATTAGAGGAGCAACAATACCAACAGTGAAAGGTTTTCACGAGGGGAAATCAGAAATTTCTAAACAGTGGTTTGTAGATGGTGAGGTTCTTTCCTGACCCAGGAGGATTTTTCTTTCCTAATATAAATAGTGTCTCTGTGCCCTCTGCCACTGGAAAGATCCCGGTAAGAGGAAGACAGCTTCAACCCCTCTTATGGCATATGGTTTAAAAACCTCTTATCAGGTTATGTTTCTCAGAAATTACACTTTTACAGCCCAGTATGGAACTGTATAAAAGCCAGGAACAAGAGTGTGGACATCTTACACAACAGAGAAAATGCTCCACAAGGATTTCACTTGGCACCCACACCATTGGCGTGTCTCACCCACCATTTGCTCTTTCCCATGAGCTGTACACTTCCTCTTCCTACCCCTACAGTCACCTTCAGCAACCAGAGTGAGAAAACACAGGCACCAGCCACAGCAAACACTCTAGTTTGTCCTGGAAAGCATAGATTCCCTGGACTTTTATTTGCAAACCGACTGCATGGTTTCCTTTGGCACAGCCATGAGCATGGCAGGCACAACTTGGTCTGAGCGTCTCTGCTTCTCTCCCACGTCCTTGCAGTGGCCTCTGGCTGCTGCTTCTCTACGCTTCCTGACTTATGAGAACCTTTCACATCTTTGTCTACATTTGCTGTGTGTCCCGTCAGGAGCAATGCATTTTAAGATTCATTGTGGACATGGAGGGAAAAAGTTGTTATTGTTACAGAAAAGGAACATCTTCACAAGCAAATAAAGATTCCTGCAGGAAAGTCCTTTCCCTCAGTCCATGTAATGTCACTCATCTTATCTATGGCTCACCCTGGATGGATAATATTGTACAGACTTTCCATCCTATGACTTTAGGAGGATTGTTAGGACAATAGAACAGCATGTAGGTAAATAAGAGGGCCAGTACCACTGAGCTCTGATGGCTAATT
Organism: Dipodomys spectabilis; assembly: GCF_019054845.1. Classification (NCBI taxonomy): domain Eukaryota; kingdom Metazoa; phylum Chordata; class Mammalia; order Rodentia; family Heteromyidae; genus Dipodomys; species Dipodomys spectabilis. The sequence goes on from NW_024870756.1 coordinate 926,262, forward strand.
ACACCTGTAATCCTAGTTACACATCAGGCTGAGATCTGAGGATTATGGTTCAAAGCCAGTCCAGGCAGGAATGTCTGTGAAAGTCTTATCTCCAATTAAGTGGGGGTGGGGAAGCTGGAAAGTGGAGTGAGGGCTTGTGTGATAGAGCACCAGCTTTGAGCAGAAATGCTCAGGGATAGCATCCAGGCCCTGAGTTGAAGCCCCAATACAGGGAAAGAAAGAAAGGAAGAAAGACAAGACAGATAGACAGACAGACAAAAAGAAAGAAAGAAAGAGAGAAGGGGAGGAAGGGAGGAAAGGAAGGGAGGGAGGGAAGGAAGGAAGAAAGGAAGGAAGGAAGGAAGGAAGGAAGGAAGGAAGGAAGGAAGGAAGGAAGGAAGGAAGGAAGGAAGGAAAGAAGGAAGGAAGGAAGGGAGGGAGGGAAGTAAGGAAGGAAGGAAGGGAAGAAAGGAAGGAAAGAAGGAAGGGAGAGAAAGAGAAAGAGGAAAAGGAAAGAAAGAGAGAGAAAGAAAGAAAGAAAGAAAGAAAAAAGAAAGAAAGAAAGAAAGAAAGAAAGAAAGAAAGAAAGAAGAATGAGGAGGGAAGGAAGGAAGGAAGGAAAAAAGAGACCAGTACATATAACTATCAATAGCCACAGAAAAAAATAATTATCTAATATGACTAACAGGGTATTTTTGGTTTTCAGAGAACAGATCCGTCAAGGCCTTGAAGAACTCCAGAAAGTTCTGCCAGGAGGAGACACATACATGCATGAAGGATTTGAAAGGGTAATTTCAAGACAGTTTTCAACTCCAAGTATAAAGTGTGATATGGAATGTCCCCATAGGGGTAGCTGCACATGCATTAAGGGGGCTGAACATACCCAGTGACCAGAGAGTACAATTACACTCCCCACCATGAGCTTAGACAGTGACAACTACATCCAAAAGCACTGAGGAAATGGATTTCCTCCTTCCATCACTGATACCAATGGAGTTTTTGTGACCTGATGACTCACACATCATGGTGCACACAAGTCTCCTCAATTCCCAGCATGATCTTTGTGATGGCAGCTTCAGTAGTCAAGACAGAATTTCAGTGAGTTCAACTAAGCATTGAACATGTTCATGGCTATATGACTGAAGTATGAGTGTAATCGTATGTGAAGGTCATCCATTGATATTTGAGTGAATCCTGGGTGGATCACATAAAGATGGAGACTGAGCCTGGCAACTGATGAACATCAGAACCCAATGCCCAATGTGCTATTTGCAGTGATAAACAGTAGTTCTATGTCTAATAATTTGTTCGTGTGTTTTTCAGGCCAGTGAGCAGATTTATTATGAAAATAGCCAAGGTAAGCTTGCTGTATAAAGCACCATTTTGAGATATTTAACATTTTTCTGTTTGCTTCTGAGAAAGCAGAGCCCTACTTTTCAGAATGCACATATGATATTGTCTGTAAATCTTTGGTACACATAGCCCAAGAATGCATAGAAAGATGGCAAATAGCAGGTCGAAATCCAAAAGTTATGTAAAAGTAATTAAGAACCCATTGTGACTCCAGCCTGCAATTCCCATGAATAATTTTACATTTTGAATTCATTAAACTAGGAAATACTTGGATAAGTAATGTAAAGTCTTGAATTTTTGCTTCAAATCTCATTATCTTGACCTTCTCTGAGATCCAAACCTCTTTATTATATCCTGCGTTAGCCTGAAGTTAATAAACAATCAACTAATGGTGGAATGAAGAAATTATAAAGAGAAAATTTATTATTTTAAAACCCAGGAAGTAGTATACCCTATGAGAATTCACATGTACAAGGTTAATCATTGAGGTATTCATTAAAATGAGAGAGATGTCCGAAAAGTATGACTGGGTATAATATTAAGATCTAGATACCAAGCCAGATGAAGTAGCCCAAGCCTGTAATCCTACTTACTTGGGAGGCAGTGATTGGAGGATCAAAGTTCAAGACTAGTCTAAGTAAAAGTTCATGAGACCTGATCTCAACTAATGGTTGAGCAAGGTGGTATAACCTGTCATCCTAGCTATAAGCAAAGCACAGTGGCACAATGGTCCAAACTATAAGGAAGCAAAATTTGGAGGATCACATCCCAGGCCAGCTTAGGCATAAAATCCTACCCTACCTTTAAAGTAACTAAAGAAAAAGGAGATGGAGTTGTGGCTGCAATGGTACTGCACCTGTCTTGCAAGCCCAAGACCGTGAGTTTGATTCCAGTACTGGAAAGAAAAAAAGAAGAGTCAAGGTTGGTTTAAATTTTGCTTCGTTTAAGTGCAAGACATACTTAGCAAAAAGCCTAGAAATAACAATAATAATTATTGTTATTATTTTAGCTATTATTACTATAGTGTCTTTCATGGAAACCTTTCAGGCAAATCTCTTAAAAGAGGTTCACTAGGCTGAGCATGTGAGCATGGGGGCTCACATCTATACTTCTAGCTATTAGGGAGGCAGAAATTAGAAGAATTGAGGTTCAAGGCCAGCCCCCACAAAAAATTATTGAGACTTCCATCTCCATCAATAAGCCAGGTGTACTGGTACAAACCTGAGATCCCAGCTACCCAGGAGACTGTACATTAGAAGGATCATGGTGTAAGGTGGGCCTGAGTAGGTATTTGCTTCCTCAGAAGCATCTAGTTGCTGTTTGTTTTAAACCACAATAAATAGAATAGTCCTGGTATCACTATCAAAGCTTGCTAATAAATCAGCTATGAGCATTGTTGCTAGAAGTCTAAATATCACTGAAAGAATTCTAGTAGATTTTGCCAATTGCTATACTACTTCCCATCAGCTTGTAAATCTCGGTAACTATTACCTTCTGTCAAACTGTCAGGAGGTGGCACATGTGCTCAACTACAATATGAGAGAAGGACCAATAAAGCTCAAGCAGCTTAGTTTACTCTCAATGGATAGCCATTAAGAGAACTGCTACTAGAAGAGGATCACCAAGTATAGCCATTTGTTGAAAAGAGGCTGAGAAATCCAGAAGCAACACCAATTCCCCCTGAATGTCTCTAAGAAATATTCTTCATGCTGGAGTTGATCCAGACCCCAAAGGAAAAAAAATGGATATTTTCACACTGTTGACTTCAGGAGGTTGAGCTTCAAAGAGATAAAACCCCAGGGCTGAGACCTTTTCCTGGAAGAAGCAGTGTAACTGAATGTTTCTTTGTTGCTTTGGGCAGGGTACAGGACAGCCAGTGTCATCATTGCTTTAACTGATGGTGAACTCCATGAAGATCTCTTTTTCTACTCAGAGAGGGAGGTAAGTAGGGGTCTAGCTTGTATCTAAACAATCTCTGGGATGGTTCCATGGTAAAACATATTCTTAGCCTGTGTGGAGGCCTGGGTTTGATCCTCAGAACTTCTTCCTCCCCACCTACACAAAAGCAAAAGCATGGAAACAGGACTTCTCCCTGAACTGGGTCACTCTCTTCTGCACTCAGGCAAAATGATAAGTATTCTCTGTAAAAAAACAAAACAAAACCCTGAGTGAAACAGTGTTTCATATATAAAAGTAATCATAACTCTTTTTTTATTTTGTCATTCATAGGGCTTGAACTATGGGCCTGGGTGCTGTCCCTGAGCTCTTTGGAGCAAGGCTAGCACTCTACCACTTGAGCCATTGTGCCACTCCTGACTTTCTGGTGGTTTATTAGAGATAAGAGTCTCACAGACTTTCCTGCCCTGGCTGGCCTTGAACCGTGATCCTCAGATCTTAGCCTCCTGAGTAGCTAGGATTACAGGCATGAGCCACTGGAGCCCAGCTCATAACTCATTTTGAGCATGAATTTTTGTGTTTTATACATGGTTGATGTTTTTCATCAATTATGAATTTTTTTACATATCATTCTATGCTGTGAGCAATAAAAATGCCAACTACACCTTTATTAAAGGTATTGTATTAGCAGTTTTCAAATGCCATATGTCATACTGGTACCATTTTTCTTCCATTTTCCCCCATATTTTTTTCTACTAAAGCAAGAGAAGGAGGAAGAATCACTTAAAACATTTAAATCAATCTTCCCAGAATGTACTAACCATTGATGAGATTCTTCTCTAAGAAACAAAGTAGAGCACTATTTGCTAGCCGAGTTGATAGTAATCTTTCCTATATTTTTCTTTTTCTTATGCATGTATTATACTCTAATCAGATTAACCCCCTCTATTACTTTTCTCTCCTCTCTTCCCCCTTCTCCATATTCAGCAGCTTTCAGTGAGATTTTTTATGCCATCTTCATATTTCCATGCAATATATTTTCACCCTTCATCATTCCCTTCCCTCTTCACCTCTCCCTTGCCTTCTCAAACAGTCCCAAAACTACAATCATAGTGACATATTTTTTTTCTCAAAAGCAAGCAAACTAATTCTCTGAATGAAGCTTTGGGATCATTAAATGAGACTTAGAAAAGACATTTAGTCAAGAATGGTAAAGTTATATTTCTACTTAGAAAATCTTCACACTGAAGGTTTGAGTTGAATTATATGTGCACTTAGCCTAAGGAAACAAATTATGGGGATGTTTTAAGCCTTATGATTGATACAGGCTCGTTTTGACCAAGCTAGAAACACAAGAAGGAAGCAGGCAGTAAGAGATGGAGAGTCTAGATGCTAAGAGAAGTTAGTCAAAGCATTAGGTTTTCCTCAAGTTCATGACTAGTATTCAGCCCTCTCTAGATGTATAAAGTATATATTCATTCATTCATTCATTCATTCATTCAGAGTTTGCATATACTGGGTAGACACTAAAGACATAGGTGATTGAATATCTTAACCATGAAAAAGCATCTATCTTTCACTGATTTTAGCACAGAGGATTACTCAACAAGGGGAACATGAAAGTTAGCATGACAGACATCCCTGAGCATTTGGGAAATCATGCATTTCTGTATTCTAAAATTGAAACCCTGGGATGGGAACGTAAAATGGCTTATTTGGGCACTAAATAACAGCCAAGTCAAATGAAAAACCTAATAAGGAGAGAAATGGAAATAAAACAAATTATTTATGTCTGCGGCTTAAAATAGGGGTTAGCAGAAAGGAATGTTAGGTATGGCACATACAGACTTGAAAAATATATTTGGAATGCCAATGCCAATAAAGCAAGCTTTCTGGGAAAGAAAGATAAGTCTCAAATTATAAAGAAATGGCTCTTGTTAATTCTATAGAAACCCCAATTAGCAGAGAGGAATCACAGAGCTCTTAGTGATAAGGTTGAGGCAACACTAAACCTAAAAGATTCTTTTCTCGTGAAAGAAGTGGGGGATATTTCCAACACTGAGGAGGAAAAGGCATGTGTCTGTCCCTTTCAGAATTCAGTGTCAGACGTCAATGGGTTTGTGTCCTGAAGAGGAGAGGACAATAACACAGTTCACACCAATATGTATATATTGAGCACTTACTGTATGCATAGTATCAGTTATTTATTGAGCACCTGCAGAACTAGATGCTAAGAGAAGTTAGTCAAAGCATTAGGTTTTCCTCAAGTTCATGACTAGTATTCAGCCCTCTCTAGACGTATAAAGTATATATTTATTCATTCATTCATTCAGAGTTTGCATATACTGGGTAGACACTAGTTTGTCCAATTTTTGTTTTCTATTCTGAAACAGAAGAAGCTGGAAAACAGATACCACAGCCATTAATAAAACAAATATTAAAATCAAGCCCAGTCCCAGGTGCTTTCAATGGTCTCTTATACAGAAGGTCATGGCTCACCTGTTCAAATATATCCTACATGCATTGCACAGGCTTTATTGCTAAAGGATGCTAGCATCCGTGAACATCTGCAATGTTCTAGACTTTATGTGAGGAGCTCTGTGTATATTTTCTCATTTAATCCCCAGAACACTTTACAAAGTAAAATCAAGCATCCAATTCAGGTCCACCTGGTTCCAAAAGCCACATTTTTGTGTGATATCATGCTGCCATTACAAGCAACAAAAAGTATACCAATAAAAAACACCTCAGAGCAATGGAAAAGGTAAATATTTCCCAGAATTGTTTATGTGATTTGTAGCCCAATGTTTCCCTTTCCTCCTTCTTTCAAAGTCAGCACTTTTCTCAATACTCTTCTCCAGGAGTCCTTTCAGCACTATCTGGACTACCTGCTCTCCTCTGCTCCACCTTGCATTGTGTTAGATTGCACTGTTCACTGGCATAGGAGCTCCTTGGGAACGGGGATTGTTTTCTCCAGTATGATATCTGGCACATAGTAGATGCTGTATAAATAACTGGCACTACTACTTGGTAAAGCCAACAGAAACACGTTTGTCATGGCATCTCTTTCTAATATCCTTTGTTTTCTTGATCTAGGCTAACAGATCCCGAGATCTTGGTGCAATTGTTTACTGTGTTGGAGTGAAAGATTTCAATGAAACACAGGTATGATCGTGAATTTCTTTTGGCTTAAGAATATACTGACCGATGAATGGTAGAGAATATGTGCATCCAGTACAGGGAGCCTCCAAGTATAAACCTTAGGTATGTTATTTTTGCAGAAATACTCAGCAGGTGGGGATTACTGGATGTGTAAGGGATATGAATTCATTTGGGGAAGCACCTGGGGTCTTCAACACAGACTATCCAGGCAGTATGTTTCTTAGTTGGCCTTCTTAGTGAACATTGACTTGCCAAAGTATCAAGACCAGATATGGGAGCTGGGCACTGGAGGCTCACACCTGTAATCCTAGCTATTAGGAGGCTGAGATCTAAGGATTACAGTTTGAAGCCTGCTCCAGCAGGAAAGTCTGTAAAACCCTTTCTCCAATTAACTGCAAGGAAAAAAAATTAAAGCCAGAAGTGGAGCTGTGGCTCAAAAGGTAGAACACTACTAGTCTTGACCATAAATGCTCAGTGACAGTGCCCAAGCCTTAAGTTCAAGCCCCAGGACCAGCATATAACAAAACCAAAAAGTCCAGATATGCGTTAACTTGGAATAATTGTTTCTTAAAAGAAAATAATTTGGCAAGTATGATTTTCTTACTCAAATGACAAGCAATCCTTTTCACCTATTAAAAATGCAATGCATTTTCAATACAAAAATACGGAGATAATTGGCCACATAAGCCAAAAAGTTACTTACAAGTACTTGTACTTATATGTACAAGTAAATTGTGAAAACCTATTAAACTAAACAATAGTTTCTCAGGGTAGTTTATAATTTCTTTTGTTATAATAACACATGAAGCCGGGTGCTGGTGGCTCACTCCTGTAATCCTACACAGGAGGCTGAGATCTGAGGATCACGGTTCAAAGCCAGCCCGGGCAGGAGAGACGGTGAGACTCCTATCTCCAATAAACCACCAGAAAACCGGAAGTGGCGCTGTAGCTCAAGTGGTAGAGCGCTCGCCTTGAGCTGAAGAGCTGAGGGACAGCGCCCAGGCCCAGAGTTCAAACCCCACGACCGACAAAAAAAAAAAAAAAATAACACATGAAAACCCTTATGGCACATTGCTAAATGAACAAGATTACAAAGCACAGATAATAGTATATGCTCCCTTTTAAGTATGTATGTATGAGCTTGCATTGAAGAAGCATGGAAGTCTGTATATATGAAATTATTAATAAATATAGACATAGAATGATTGATATGGAAGGGGTGTGAGTGACTTTTGTTTTGTTTTAACACATGGAATTTTCCTTGTTTCATAGTAAGGATATTTTACATTTGCATTCAGTAAAAAGAGTAAACCATGTGTGTGAAACCATAGCTACACACCAGCACAGGCTATGACTGGTGTAATCCCAGAACTACACAGAGATGTGCAGGGTGGAAAAGCTCACAGATCTGAATCTCTGCCCTCAATCCTCTGCTCTATAAAGCCAGAGCAGCCAAAGTAATCTCAAGCCCCCATTCCTCCCTCAGCAGTTCAGGTGAAAGGTTGGAGGCCTTGCCAACAACAAAGCCTGACTTTATTTTTAAAGTTGCTCTAAAGGAAGCCTGAGTCTGTTTGATTTGAATAAAGTTGCAATCAGGAATTTGGGTGAATGGGAGAAAACTGGGCCAATGGCCTACCCCCAAATCCATAAATATATCAACCTATCAATATATCATCCAATTGGGTGATCTTACCTCTGCTCCTGAGGAGGAAAGTAATAAAACAAATGTAAAAGCTGGAGCCTCCCCTGGGGCCTGCTCCACAGAACCCTGGAAAGCTCTTGGTGATGAAGGCACTTCATTGAGGCCTATAAACCCAGGAAGACATCATGTCTCTCCTTTTTTAAAACTAAGTGAGGCTCGTACACAGTAGCATTCCTAAGCACTCCACACTGGACACATCCTTATCTCTGTGTGCATTTTGTGTCTGTCCTGTTCTCAGCTGGCTCGGATTGCGGACAGTAAGGATCATGTGTTTCCGGTGAATGATGGTTTCCAGGCTCTGCAAGGCATCATCCACTCAGTGAGTAAATAGCTTCCTCTGGGGTCCTTTTCTGGCTCCAGCCTGCAACCAATCCCCTTGTCCTTCTTTCTGAGGCTGCTCTTTTTCTGCTTGAGAGAGCGTACTTTCCTGTATCTTGTGTCTACCATGATCCACATTCCTCTTCAATCTTCAATTCCTGTTTCTTTTCCCCTTCTGTGCTAACTCGACCCAACAATGGAAAATTTAAAATTGAGAGGGGTCCTGTTCCCGCAGTGAGCCAGACTTGAGGCAGTCTTTCTCACGCGCGATAAAATGTAGCTGATGGTTTGTATCTGACCCATTGCTACACTCCTTCTCGGCTTTTCTCAGCCATAACCAAACACAAGCCGCCATCAGAACATCAGCAGGCTGAACCTTAATCTCTTGCCATTGGAAGCACCTTAGACCAGGTTGTCTACTGAAATCAGCTGGAGAGATTTTTTTTTTTAATATTGATGATTAAGTCTCTGGTCTGAGGTGTAACCTAGGCTTTGGGAATTTTTGAGATTTCTTCAGGTTATAATGGTCAGCCAAGATTGAGAGCTACTGACACAGACCTCCAAAGAGGGTGGCTTCACTGTGCTTCAGGTGTTCTCAGTTGCCAGTTCTTCTTCACACATGCAGATGGGTTTCTGGAATCCTATTCCTGGATGGTGAATAGAATATTGGATTTTGAGGTCTTTCTTATATACCCTTCAGTCAGAGGTCAGACCCTTGGTCCAACTGGGAAACTGAATGTTTCTGATCCTTAAAACCTCAGCTGGTAGGCCAGTGTGTATGCTACACATGTAATGCTATCAGAAAATACCACATCCTCCATCTTTAGGTGCTGTGAGGTATGCCACTGTGAGCAGTGAGAGCTCACAGGCTCCACACTCGATACCCAGGATTCAAGTTCAGAGTGAAATTTGATCATCGTCCTCTTTAAGTTTGATGTCTTAACCCAGGCGTTGCTCACCAGAGCTTGGGACCTGCCAGCTTTCTCAGAAATCTAGGAAGCTTCCACAAGGCTGTGCCTCCATGTAACATGAGACCCTTCAAGGAAAATAGTAGAGCAAGAAGGACAAAATCTGAGAGCTGATTGCCTAGAACTTAAATACCAACCCAAGCACTTATCACTACTAGATCCATAAATACTTCCTTTTTTTCTAAAAAGTAGCTGATGATAAGACTTAAGGAATGAACTAATATGAAGATTTCAAGGATTATTGGTTAAAATACCTAATTTCCACCGGGCACTGGTGGCTCACGCCTGTAATCCTAGCTACTCAGGAAGCTGAGATCTGAGAATTACAGTTCAAAGCCAGCTGAGGCAGGAAAGGCCATGAAACTCTTTTTTTTTTTTTGGTCGGTTCTGGGGCTTGAACTCTGGGCCTGGGCACTGTCCCTGAGCTCTTCAGCTCAAGGCAAGCACTCTACCACTTGAGCCACATCGCCACTTCCAAGGCCAGGAAACTCTTATCTCCAATTAATTACCAGAAAAACCAGAAGTGGTTCTGTGGCTCAAGTGGTAGAGTGCTAGCCTTGAGCTGAATTGCTGAGGGACAGCTCTCAGGCCCAGAGTTCAAGCCCCAGGACTGACAAAAAAAAAAAACAACCCAAAAAACAAAAAACTCTGATTTGCAGACATGGGAATTACTTTCTTTTCCTCTTTCTACCTTCACCATATCAAACACTTGAGTGTCAGTATCACCCATCCCCTATGTTTTTTGAAGGATATCTAAAGATCACCTGGGAATCATGTCTACAACACTGATTCGTAGGGCTCTTTTCCAAAAGATTCTTTGACAGATATAGAAATAGGTGCAAGGAATCTGCATATTTTAAATGAGCATTTTAAAAAGATAAGTGCAGCCAGTATTGTTTTAAAAGATGGATAGATGTGATTACAAAGTTTTGGAATTATGAAAAATAATCCCATGTCGATTTGGTAATTCTTATCTTAAGTGTATACAAATGCTATCTGCCTTATTCAAGCTATATTTGTTGTCAAAGAACAAAAACCCATTCAATCTACCTTCCAGAAAAAGGAAACTACTGAAAGGATAAAGAATGATCAGATCCAGTACAAGTCCACCGGTGAGGGACCCTTACTCTGATTTCTGGAGTCACTGACACCTACCTAATAATGTAAGAAACAAAACAACAATGCTGTGTAAAGAAACAGTCCAACAATGTGAAGCATAACTAACAGCAAGACTTGAGGCTGATTCTGAATCCTGTGGGAGCTCAGAATTGGATCCTTCTGCATATGAGCCTTCATGAGAAGGAGAGGCAGACCTGGCTCAATGAAAATCCAGGGGAGGTGGTGGGTGATGTAGAGGAGGGATAGCATGACCTCAGCCTTCTTCCCATAGGCTGAGAATCATTGTCAGGAGATGGGAGTCATGATGTCTGGCCGTCTGGTGGGGCAGTTTCAGGAGTAATAGAAAATAAGTGTGGACACTGGATTTGAACAAATTTGTAAAGAGCTTTAAAAGGTTTTAGCAGTGGGTGGTATCAGTGAGACATTTGCTTTAATTTTATTTTTAATTAAGTATAAGTAAACATATTATGGGGTTTGGTTTGATATCTCAATACGGGTCAGAGTAGTGTAATTAGCATTTCCATCACAACCTGATTTATGTTTGGAGGCTTTGAACCTCTTCTAGTTCCTCATGAAAGAACTGAAACATTCGTTGACATGCATCAAGTAATATTTAAGAAGAGGATTATTGGCAGTGTCTGTATTATAAGAGGGAGATTGGAGACATCCAGGTGTTAGTTCAGTCAGAAGACTACAAGGCAAAGCTAGACCTTCCTTCAGGTAGTTCGATCCTTCTACACAGGGACAAATCTTTCTATTTATTAAACATTTCTTCTGAGTCATGTGCCTAACATCCTTCAAGAGTTGGTTTCTACACAAATAATGAGAATCTTTTATCTATGTAAGGCAGTGTTGTCCCTGAATATTTTAGTCTGAGCAACTTACCCAAGTGCAACATGAGCCCGGATGTTTGTAAAACTTCCCTTACTTCCAAATGGAAATAATTCCAAGGATGTGTTAGAAGTTTTAACAGAGCAGCATCCCGAAAAAGGAACAAATAAATTTGAGACTTCAGTCTCCAGACTTTTAGCTGAATGATAGCATTCTTAGGAACTTTTATCTGGGAGTTATACTAGTGGTTTTGATCCTCCTAGGACTCAAAACCCATGTTTATGGAAGTTGTTAATTAGTTTGCTTGGACAGAGAAACAGAACAAACCTAGCAGGGCTCATCTTTCTCAAATCAGACAGAAATAATTATGGCCTAAAAGCTGGCTAACTTATTTTTAAGAAGTAGGTTTATTTCCCCTTTTGGACACTGAAATGAAAGCCCTTATTTTCTTCTCATCTGAAACATCTATTCCGGCTTATTCCCATAGATGTTGTTTTGTGGCTGAATATTTTTCTCACAATTAAATAGAACTGTGTTTAATTATGTAAAATGGGATTGCAGCACAGCTTCTAATAAACTCAAAATAGTTTCTGCTTATAGAAACTGTATTTCTAACCTCAGATGATATAGGCGCTAATACTACTCATTCATCAAATACCCACTGGAAAACTTTTATGGTAGATTCTGACTGTTCAATTACAAGTGAAACAGGAAGAAACCTTTTTTCAAAAGGGCTTATAATCTAGTGGGAGAGACACATAAGAAAGTAAATACATACAGATAATTAAAATTATGCTAATTGATATGAAAGAAATATGTTCCTGAGATTAAGAGTAAATGGGGTTGCCAGAGACTCCAGACTTCTTCAAAGACATGATCTGATCTGCAGGGTGGAGAAATGACACCATCCATCAGAAGAGACTGGATAGCAAACTCTTGGCCAAGCACAGCCCTAAGATGATATGTAGGAGAATTAAAGCACATTGCTTAGTGAACAGTGACAAAATATGAGGTGAAGCAGCAGCAGACTCAATGGTCGTCGTATTTCCTTAAGAACAGTGGAGCATGGTAGTCAACTGCAAAGTCTCACAGTAGAGCAATCATGCTGGCAAACAAGACTCAAAAATGTAGACCCAGTGACATCTTACTCATCTCTCCACTAGATAATGAATAAATAAGCTCTCAGAGTCATTAGCAAAATTCTGTATCAGTGTGAAGTCACGATTTTGATCATCTTCTTCCACCAGCTTCTCTGCTAGCTCCCTCTCAACAACTCTCTAAGAAATTTGTTGCCCCCGTTTTAGAGGTGAGAAAACTGAGATGAGAAGGTTGGATAAACAGCCAGATCTGCCATACATAATGATTGAGTGGGAAATCTGAACTCAGGTCTTAGAAGAGTAAAAATAAAAGCCACCATTTAGTGCATTCTTATCATGTGCCAGCACTGTGCAAATCATTTTACATAATCATCTCATCAACTTTCACAAACACCATTTGATGTAGATACTGCTACCCCTTCCATAAGTAGATTTTATACTGTTAGAGAAATTCGCCAACTGGTCCAAAAGCCACATGGAACAATGAGTGACCAAGTCTGTCAAATAAGGATTATCACAAACTCTACTGAATAATGTGAAGAGGCCAGGAAGCAGCTTCAAAACACTGAAGACCAAGACTGTAAAATGACACAATTCACACAGTTGCAGCACACTTCAGGCAAGGCATTTCTCCTGAGCCATTATTTCTGTTCAATGGATTAAAAAACCCCAATGTAAGCAAATTTCCTATAGCACAAAGACTCCAAAGACTGCCAAGGGTTCATGCAGAAAGGACTATCTTTCCTTCCACACTTATATAGAGTGCAACCTCCGATAACCATGACAGAGTTCTACTTGGTTTTGCAGACAATATCAATAAAATTTTAAAGAAAAATCTGGATGGTTGGAAGATGATGAATCTTTCTGCCAGTGAAACTGTAAAGGAAGAAACTATTCCTTTGCCTTCTGTGATTGTGGCTTCCTTGGGGAATTTCCACTAACCACAGCTGGTGAACTTAAGACCAGCCCTCAAGTGAAAATATGAAGCAAAGGTCCAGCAAAGGCTTCTGGGTCTTTGCTTTTTCCTCAGAGCTGCAGGCAGTAAAACTGGAACACACTTGAAAGCTGAGTTCCAATAACACTAACATGGATTGACAACTTTGAATCCCAACACTTGACCCAGTTACTGTGGCACCGCTTCCTCCCAGCTATCTCCACTTCATGTCCAGTTAAGGGCAGTGCCTGGAACCAGGAATACTGTCTACAAGAAAGAGAACTCAGCTCCTGGTACCAAGCTGTCATCTCTACAAGGAAGATTTTCTTACAGTAACTGCTTAAGCCTATGCTTGGCTTCCTATGAATGTGGGGGTGAGTCAGCACATGGAGCTTTCTGTGTGTTTGATCAACAATAAACAAGTATTGAGCAAACATACCATGTTTGCAAGAATTTCTTGTAAGCTTTGGCAAGCATGCCCTTGTTATCAGGAAATCTGTCAGATCAGCAAAACAGAAATAGAGCTATTCCGTGGTGTACATAAATTTGTTTTTATTTATGAAAACCAAATCCTGTGCTGGTTTCTCTTTCCTTCTCATAGGAAGGTAGAAAGAAATATGACTCACCAATCTCACCCAGACCCTAGCAAAATTATGACAAAAGGCCAAATTTGTCTTCTACACTTGTCTTCCCCCACCCCAACTTTTCTAAAACTACACTTAGAAATACTAAGGGTTTCCTTCCTGTCAAAATTCACATTGAAATCCTACAATCCTGGAATGTATTTAACTTTAACTGAACCAGTCCTCTCAGTGAGGTGAAACAGAGGCACATCTTAGCAGCTCCAATCCTCTTAAATCAGACGCATCTATGATTGTGGGAAGAAGTCCTCTTCTCCTTGGTCCCACCTGAATCCTGTCTCAAGGCCATTCTCAACCCCAAGACGCTGCTCAGTCTTCTCTATGGAACCTCTCCTGATCTGTGCTCCAGCATAAGCTCTCACTGAACTCCAGTGGCATCCATTGTTGAAGCCTTTTGTTTGATTCTTGGATCTCTTCCCTGCTCTATGCCACTCCTCTTGGACAGATGCTGAGTTGTGCAATCCCAGAGATTGCCCCATGTGTTGGATTTCCAGAGATCTGCCTTGCATATTTGTTAGTTATAAAGCAACTAAGAGGACTGTGAAGCATTCATGACCCATGGAAGACCTACACTGCCCAATAAATGGGCAGTTCTGTGGCTCTGTTTCTTGTAAAATCCCTTCAGTCCTGCCTCTAGCCTCTTTTTCAAGATTGCATCTATAAAAGATGGCATTCTGAGTTCTGCTCACATTGCCAGGCCTGAATACAAAACATAAATAGAATCAATTGTAGTTGCCGGACCAGAGGAGAAAATCTTTTTTTAAAAAAAATTATTTGCCTCAGCAGTCATTAAGTAGACTTTGCAGACATTCAGGCCAGACATTTCTCTTAAATTCTTGTTTCTATTCAGCTTATTAGAAAGCCCCAAACTAGCCAGGCGCTGGTGGCTCACGCCTATAATCCTAGCTACTCAGGAGGCTGAGATCTGAGGATCACGGTTCAAAGCCAGCCCGGGCAGGAAAGACTGTGAGACTCCTATCTCCAATAAACCACCAGAAAACTGGGAGTGGCGCTGTAGCTCAAGTGGTAGAGCGCTTGCCTTGAGCTGAAGAGCTGAAGGACAACACCCAGGCCCAGAGTTCAAACCCCACGACCGACAAAAAAAAAAGAAAGCCCCAAACTAATACAAGTTCCCCTAGATTAAAGAGGCTACAAAGATGAAGGAGTGTGTTTAGTTAATCCTCAGCCTCTTCCCCCTTCTCTGCAGCTATTCCTATCTAGGAAATCTGGCCTACTGCAAAAGCAACAGCAGAAACTTTAGATAAAATCAGCACCCAGAGAGGGCCGCTCACGTCGCTGTGTGCAGCAGGTCAACAAGCTCAGCTTACTAAATAAACCACATTTTGGGAATTTGCAGCTAGCTGAGCTTTCCTTCTGAAAACATGAGAAGAAAGTAGTTCAGTGGAAAAAAGAGAATTTCCTCCGTTTCAGAAGCTTGTTTGTCATACACTCCTTCAGACCAGACTCCCATTGGGAGTCATTTATTCAAGCAGACTATGTGTTTTGCTTAAAACATTCAGTTGTTTTGAGAATAATTATTTAAATTATTTTTTATAATTATTATTATTTATTATTTAAAAATCTAGTAACTTCTTATGTTTCTTGTCTAGAAGGGCCTTTATTTACCAGAACATACCAATATACATAAAATCATTGGATCCCAGAAAGAGGTGCATATCACTCAGAAAAACTTTTTAAGTATATATTTTTCATTGTAAAGATACCGTAGAGAGGGGTTACAGTTACGGGATAAGGTAATGAGTAAATATCCTATCAAGCATTGTTACTCCCTTCTTTGTTTATCCCCTACCTCCCCAACTCCCTCCTACCTTGTTTTCAACATAGTGTCTTATATACCTTATTGTTACAAGAGGCCAACTTGTATCCTTATTTCAGCTTTTTGTTATCCCTTCCCCTCCCCAAATCAGAAAATCGTATATACAAGATGCAGGGCACAGGAATCAAATACAGTGACAACAAGGGTTACACCATGGAGAAGTCAAAAAAAAATGTTGTGCTAGTACTGAGGCTGGATTTCAGAACCTAAGTGCTATTCCTTAACTTTTTCTGCTCAAGGCTAGCACACTATTACTTGAGCCACACTTTTAGCTTTTCAATTGTTAAATGGAGATAAAAGCTTCATGTATTTTCCTGCTCAGGCGGGCTTGGAACCATGATCCTCAGATCTCAACTTTCTGAATAGCTTGGATTACAGATGTGAATTACCAGCACCCAACTCATAATACTTAACTTTTACTTTTAAGTCAGATTCTGTAGAAGCCACGAACTCTGGATACAGTCTATTGTTAACAAAAGGTGTTTCTTTTTTTGTACTTTTTTTATTGTAAAAATGTTGTACAGAGGGGTCACAGTTACATGAGCAAGGTAATGAGTACATTGCCTATTGAGCATTGTTGCCTCCTTTGTTTTTCCCCCACCATCCCTTCCCTCCCACCTCCACAACTCCCCCCCCACCCTCCCAGCCCCTGCCGAGGTTCATTTTCAACATAGGTTTTGTACATCTCATTGTTAACAAAGGGTATCCTTATTTAAGCATTTTGTTTTTCCCTTCCCCCCCCCCAAATTAGAGAAGTGTATATACAAGATGCAGTGACATCAAATACAGTGAAAACAGGGGTTATACCATGGGGGAGGAACATACAAAGCAACAAAAAAATCACATGGTACGTTATAAATACGTTAGAAACAATAGCAAGAAAGAAAAAAGATATTTGTGTCCCTATTGGGTTCATTTCACTTAACGTCATCTTATATGGTCATATGTTTGTAGCTTTTGGCCTTTTCTGCTTGTCCTACACATGTACTAGTTACTGCAAATAAGGGAAACCATGGGACCTATGTTTCTTTGGGCATGGCTTACTTCAATTAATATAATTTTTTCCAAGTCTTCCCATTTCTTAACAAATGAGGCAATGTCATTCTTTCTGATGGAGGCATAGAATTCCATTGTATATATTTATATACCACATTTTCCTCATCCATTCATCTACTGAGGGGCATCTGGGTTGGTTCCATATCTTAGCTATGGTAAATAATGCTGCAATAAACATAGTTGTGCTGGTAGTTTTTAGTATGGTCTTGTTTGTGATCATTTGGGTAAATGCCCAAAAGTGGGATTGCTGGGTCATAGGGGAGCTCTATGTGGAGTCTTTTGAGGAACATCCATACTACTTTCCAAAGCAATGCAGTACGGTTCCCTTCTGGCCACATCCCCTCCAGCATCTGTTATTAGAGTTCTCGATTATAACCATTCTAACTGAGGTGAGGTGGAATCTCAATGTTGTTCTGATTTGCATTTCTTTTATGGCTAGAGAGGTTGAGTATTTTTTCATGTATCTATTGGCCATTCTTATTTCCTCTTCAGAGAAGTTTCTCTTTAAGTCTTTAGCCCACTTATTTATCAGGCAGTTGTTTGAGGATTTGTTGTTGGGGGATTTAATTTTTTGAGTTCCAGGTATATTTTAGATATGAGACCCTTGTCCATTGTATGACTAATGATGATCAAACAGGATTCCTTTTAGGGATGCAAAGCTGGTTCAATATACGTAAATCACTTAATATAATTCATCACATCAACAAGAGCAAGGATAAGAACCACATGATTATCTCAATAGATGCAGAAAAAGCATTTGACAAGACCCAACACCTCTTTATGATGAAGGCCCTGGAAAAATTCTCAATTGAACATTCCTCAATATAATAAAGGTTGTATATGACAAACCTCCAGCCAGCATTATACCTAATGACGAAAAGCTAAAGCCATTTCCTCTAAAATCAGGAATGAGAGAAGGATGTCCACCCTCTCCACTTCTCTTCAGTTTAGTATTAGAATGCCTAGCTACAGCAATAAGACAAGATGCAAACATAAAGGGGATCCAAATAGGGAAAGCTGAAGTAAAACTCTCCCTCTTTGCAGATGACATGATCTTGTATTTAAAGAATCCCATGAGCCAGGCGCTGGTGGCTCATGCCTGTAATCCTAACTACTCAGGAGGCTGAGATCTGAGGATCGAGGTTCAAAGCCAGCCAGGGCAGGAAAGTCCGTGAGACTTATCTCCAATAAACCACTCGAAAACTGGAAGTAGCGCTGTGGCTCAAGCGGTAGAACGCTCGCCTTGAGCTGAAGAGCGCAGGGACAGCACCCAAGCCCAGAGTTTAAGCCCCATGACCGAAAAAAAAGAATCCCACGGACTCCACTGATTCAAAACTTTGGCAAAGTAACAAGGTATAAAATTAACCCTCAAAAAGTGTTTCTGTATGCCAACAATGAGAAGAGCGTGGTTGAAATCAGGAAAGCAACTCTCTTTGTAATAGCCCCACAAAAAATAAAATACCTAGGAGTAAGCTTAACTAAAGAAGTGAAGGACCTCTACGATGAAAATTTTAAAAACCTGAAAAAGGAAATCAAAGCAAAACTTAGGAAGTGGAAAAACATCCATGCTCCTGGATTGGAAGGATCAACATCATGAAAATGACAATACTTCCAAAAGCTATCTACAAATTCATAGCGATACCTATCAATATTCCAACCTCATTCTTCAATGAAATAGAAGAAGCAACCCAAAAATTCATATGGAACAATAAAAGACCCCAAATAGCAAAAGTGATCCTTAACAGAAAGAACAGTGCTGGAGGAATATAAATACCAAATTTCAAACTCTACTACAAGGCCATAGTAATCAAAGCAGTGTGGTACTGGCACAAGAACAGACCTGAGGACCAATGGAATAGAACTGGAAACCCACAAATGAACCCACAGACCTATAGCCGCCTAATCTTCAACAAGGGAGCTAAAAAAATAGAATGGAAGAAAGACAGCCTCTTCAGTAAATGGTGCTGGCAAAACTGGTTATTCAGTTGTAGAAAACTAGATCCTTGATACATCACCATGCACCAGAATCAACTCCAAATGGATCAAAGACCTCAGAGTCAAAGCAGACACCCTGAAAACATTACAGAAAGGAACAGGAGAAACCTTAGGTCTCCTTGGCACAGGCCGAAATTTTCTTAATAGAGACCCAGAAACACAACAAATCATAGAAAGGTTGGACAAATGGGATTGCATGAAGCTGCAGAGTTTCTGCATGGCAAAGGACATAGCTAGAAAGATCAATAGAAAGCCCACCGACTGGGGCAAAAGGTGTTTCTTTTGCTTAAAGTGTGAATTGGAATTTAACTAGGAACAATGACTATGCCTTTTTAAAAAAATATTTTACTAATAAACTTTGGGTTAAGTCATGTCAAAATTCTTGGGATCAACATTAATGATCTTGAAAGTGTAAATGAGCAAGTTGTTTATTCCAGGCTGCTTGGTAATTTCTAAGAGCAAAGGTCTCCAGCCTATCCAACATGCTTTCTGCCTTCAGTTGTAATAATGCATATAGCCCTTTCCAGGGAGCCTGAGCACCATCCTCCAAGCATCATACCTGTACAAGATACACAGATGGCATTACTGTTTAGAAGACTAGCCATTAAGGAATTGGAAGTGATCGAGTTGTCTCCTGGGAAGGCAGTCCCCAAACACAAAGATGCTAACTTAATAAGAGGAAAGAGGTGTCATAAGATACAGAATATGGCCTTGTATTCAGAAGACCCCAATATTATACTATTTAGAAAAAGCTGTAGGCTAATGTATAATGTGCTATAATACACATTTTTTAAGTCATGCAGAAAATCTGCCTTTTTTTTCCACTGAGGAAGCTAGTAAATACTTATTTAATGTCTAGTATGTGCCAGGTTAGGTCTTGTAGATCTAGCAGTGGGCTAAAACAAATTCACTCTTTGCCCTTGTAGCATTTATACTCTGCAAAAACAATGACAAAAACATCAAAAACCAATTGTGTGATAATAAACTATTGTAAATCCTCTGAGAAAAAGTTTATATGGAATTGTGGATGAACATGAAAATATTTCACTGATCAGACCACCCAGACTTAGGTAGCAAAGTTTGTATTAGATTAGGGGAAAGGGGGGATTAAAGAAACAAAACTGCTAAGTTTTAGTCTTAGAAAACTAGACATACATATACTGGTCAGAAGATGGTTCACCTTTGGGCTGGCCTACTTCAAGTCTCAGATGTCTTAAAACCATTGTGTTCTCTTCACAACATATAAGACATCAAGGAATGTGATTGGAAAGCCATGTGGGAGAAAAAGGCCTATACTGAGAGTGGATAATAAGGGAAGATTAGTTTATTATTTATATGCTCCCAAAAATCCTTCAACAGAAGATGATCTAGTAAATATGGACTGATTATTTATTAGGAAAAAAGTAGAGCAATTATTGTAAAGGAGAAGTTCCTAATCACTTTGCAAATATTCACAATTCTTAAGAGAGAAATCCCTACATAAACTGAGAACTTTATGACAAAAGACATTAGAATTTTGGAACGCAAAAAATAAAACTCATATCCAACTTTGACTTCTCCACAATGGATTTCAGTTTAAATTTATTAAACAGTTCTTATAACTTGGCAAAGTTCTTTTCCATCTGCTGTCTCTCTTGTTCCCCCAATAATCAAGAAAGTTTGCAAAAGTAACCCTGCCAGTAAAAAAATATCACACTTATTTAGTTCCTTAAGGATTTTAGACATGCTTTCTCATGTAATTTCTCTTGGAAATATATCCAAAAGTCAACAGGAAAACAGTATGAACTTTGGTTCAGTTTGTATCAGTAACTATGATTAAGCATGGGATGGAAGTGTGTATGATCTTTGGGCCTTTTCTAGGTGTCATAAATATAGTATTAATAACACACAACTACCCATTGTTTGAATATATGTAAGACTTCCTTCTAAGTACTTTACTCCCAAAAGTCCTTCTGAGCCCTTTTCTTGAAGTCCATATACTGACCAGTGGCCCAAGAATTAATCATCTACTGATCAACCTCATCTGTCTACTTTTATCTACAAGACAAAATCTTCTTCTTGTTTTTTTAATCTCCAGTCTCTTCCTCACTTTCCATCCATTAGGGATTTTGTCAGTAAAGTCCAATTGATTTGACAAACAGCTCCTCATTCCTGTCTACTATTTCATTTAACCTTTACACAGCCCCTTGAAATCAGTTTTTCTTATCCCATTAAATAGAAAACTCAGATTCTGAGATGTAATAACTTCTCCAAGTCCATGTGGCCAGTAAATAATGGGGCTTGAATTTCAGCAAAAGAAAAAAAGAAGAAGAAAAAAACATTCAGAGCCCAAGTCTACCTTACCTGTGTTCAAAACCCAAGTCTTTAAAGATAATAGCTACAGTTAGTAGAAGACTTAACAGTTCTAAGCCCTGTGCTGTGCTTTGGCCTGCAATTATCTTATTTAATCTTGCCAGCTTTGCCTCATGGTAGTGTTGTAGCAGAATATCATTATACCACTTTTGTAGATGAGGAAAAGAAACTCAGGGAGGCTATACAATTTGCCCAAGGTCACATTGCTCATATGTGAATTGACCCAAGTAATTTGATTCCAGATTCCAAGTAACTTATGTTATATTTCTTCTTTAACTAGGGATTCAGAAAAGCTCAAAGAATTGTCAAAGAGCCTAAACGAATGATGTACAGTACAAGGACTAAGACATTGTGACATTCTACATGAATCATGACCTGGTCTCTATGGACCAGTCAAACCTTTACCTCACCTCTGACCTCACTCCAATGACATGTGACTCTTCCACGCCATCCAGTGACTTCCCTTAGCAATTCCCTAGTGCCTTAGAGCTGTGTCTATTCCTCCTCCTTGGCTACTGCTGCCTAGACACGGGAGTGATCCTCAGACTCCTCACTCCCTTATAGTCTTCGTCCCTCAGATCATCCGCAGAAGTTTTCATACACTGCTTCCCAGACACTCTGGGCTGCTAATGATCACAGGAACCCCTAAGTCACACCTACCTTTTGAAGCCAGACATTTTGAACTAATAGGAATCACAGTTCCAGACAAACCCTGCCCATCCCCCACTCTGATAAATTTTACTGTATTGGCTATACTGCATCCTTTCCAGATGTTTTAAATTACAATTTGGAAAACTGTGTTTTTCCTTGATTGAAATAGCAGCCCTTGGCTGACATGTTTTGGCTCTTTGTGCGCTCCTTGGATTAATCAGCTAATTGTAGACACTCTGAGAGACTAACACACATGTGTTTATGATGACAAACCCTGTTAGTATGTCTTTGTGGTCAAAGATTCACAAGTGTTTCATTTACTGATCCCTGGTTAAATGTGAAGAGTTGGTTCCAAAAATGTTGATTGAAGCTCAGGAACTTATGTAGGTGAAATGTTCATGTACATGTTTTGGGAAACGGAAGTAGGAAAGAGCTAGTGCCTTAGTTTTTATTCCTGGACTGTTTTGAAATCTTTAGTTGTGGCCAATAAAATGATTTATTGGAAAAAATCAAATGCCTTATCAATTTAATTTTAAATATCAAAAAGTACCTTGGTGTTATTAAAACACCACTGTTTACAGAGATCTTCCCCTTCGATTATTTCTGTTTCTTGATGGGCCAGTTTGGAGACTCATGCCCAAGGACATGTCACAAGGGTGGCTACTTCCGAAGGTCATAGCGTCCACTGGCTTAGGTGACCCATAAGGCAGGAAGAGTCCAATGGCAAAACATGAGGGGGGGAGGAGAAATGGGGGGAGGAGAATAGGTATCATTATGCATCAGGATCCTGGAAAGCTACAGTTCTAGGACATTTCTACAGCCATAAGAGTTCAAAGACTGATGGGCTCATAGGAAAGGGAGGAAGGAGAAAGCAACAGGGAAACACAGATGCTCAGATGTATCTGTTGGGTTCCTGATGTCAGGTCAGACTAATAGTGAACGGGAAATAGACACTCAGCATTGACACCAAGAATCCATAGTCAGGTGAGTGAGGGCCTCAGTTGACATCACAAGGGATGTGAGAGCCCAAAACATTTCCTTCCTGCTACGGTCAGGACACACTTGGAGAGTAGTGCAAAACTGAAGCTGCACCTGTGTGACTTGGGGAAGTGGCTGGCTAAGCAAGAAGCCAAGGAAATGAGGCAAAATCAGGAGGAACAATTTCCACATGCAGAATCAGAGGAAAGCTGAAAACAGATTGGGAAGCAAAGAAAGAAAATGCCAAGAAGTTATACCAAATGAAGGAAAAGTGGCTGGAAAATATAGAATTTTGCTTTTTATAATTCCTGGTATACATACAGTGTACCTAAGAGATGTGTTATGAAAAACCCTGTTTGAATTGTTTTTACTATGTTGTCACCTGCACAGCCCATAAGGATTTTTCTTATGCTTGTTTGTTCATTTTCTTTCACAATGCTTCTCTACAAGGGCACCCTGATTTCTGTCTGGAATGGGTAAATATTATCTCTTCTCAGAATCAATTTGTTTTTGTTCCACAGATTGTGATCCTCGTTTCTCTGTCTTTTTCACTTGCTACTAGAAAGCTTGGGCCACTCCACAGTAAGCTCCTTGCAAACTGTATTTCTGTTCTACTCTCACTCCTCCCATCATCTTTCTTTTATTTTCCCTTGAATCCATCCCTTATTGCAATCTACTACATTTTTTTATTTAACTGTATCTTAGAGTGTCATGCATCACTTAAGATGGGACAAGATGCACAGCTAAGTAAATATACAAAAGCAAATAAATGGGCACTTCCCAGTGCTCTGAAATCATTCCTCCTTCTACTTTTTTTTATTGTATGATTAGTTATCTTAACAAATACCCTCCATGGATGGAAAAAATGATTTCCTTCAGCCCTCTAACCATCTCAAATTTCAAATTCATAAGCACCCCCATCAAAAGATACCATATTTGCTTAATAAATGGACTCAATATCCCATACTTGTTTAAAATGCTTGGTTCAGATTTTAGAATCAATGTTGATTGATGGAGAGAAGCTTACATTCTACCAGCCAGATACTCTTCTCTGGGCCAGGGTCTTCCTTATAAATCCCTGCCTGGGAACTCTCCGCTCAGCTTCCAGAATTCACTGCCAGAGGATTTGTTTCAATGAAGTTCAGGGGGTGAAAGTTCTACAGACTAGGCAGAGCAAATAGTCTCTCCAGCCCAATTCTACATCATCTCTCTCAATTTTTTCTACACAAGAGCTCTGAGTAATCTGACTACAACACCCCAGGAGAGATAATCACCTCCATCTTATCCTTCACAGACCTGTTGTCATGATTTTATTCCTAATGTCTCCTTTTTCAAGCATGCATGAGCATTGTGCATGTGCACATGTGCACCAGCTAAAGAGGTCTATGCATTTCTCCTGTGTTATCTTTGGTCATACATACCCTGACGGGTCCCTTATTCTGTACCTGACCCATTCCTCTCCATTTGAGTTAAACTTCAGCATCCATCTTTTTTTTGAAGCCCTTCGCAGTGCCCCACCCCAGTAGATTCCATAGCTGCTCCCTCATACATGCTGCCACCACAGATGACCAGTCATTTATCAGATCAAGTCAGTGTTGCTAAACTTCCCCAGAACTATGACTGGCATAACATGAACTCAATAAATGCCCAAAATAAATGCTAACGGATTAAATGAATAAATAATTCTTATGGCCTTTAGGACATCCAACAGTGTCTAACACAACTTGACAATAAATGTTTGGCAGTGATGATAATAGTAAAAATGACCCTTCTCCCTATCCACTACTGCAACCTGTTATCCTTGAGTTTTCCTACTTCAGTAGCCAAAGTACTATCTAAATTCTCTCTTTCAACAAAATAAACTGGGCGTTAACAGTTTATTTCTTTTCCTTCTAGATTTTGAAGAAATCTTGCATTGAAATTCTAGCAGCTGAGCCATCCACCATATGTGCAGGAGGTAAGATTAAATGGAGTGCTAATTGCTTTTGGTTAGATATTTCGAGTTAAAAAAATGACATGTTTACTTTGTTGGTAGAAAGGAAGAAAATATGGAGTAAGAAGAGAGTGGGTAAAGAAAGCAGTAGAAATTACCGGGGATAACTATGTTTGCTACAGGGACTCATCTAGGAGAAGAATCTCTTTAAGGAAAGAAGTGCATCCAAGTGTGGTGGCATATACCTATAATCCCAGCACTAGGAAGAAAGAGGCAGGAAGATCTAGAGTTGAAGGTCAGCCAGAGCTATTGGTTAGTTCAAAGTCAGCCTAAGCTATTTAGTGAGACTCTGTCTCAGAACAAAACAAAAAAGGCCAGACTGATTGGTTCCAACCTGGAATCTCTGCTACTCTATATTTGAGAGATAGAGATTGGGAAGATCATAGTTCAAGGCCACTCTGGTTTGGAATACCTTATCTCAGCCAACAAAAAAGCTGAGCATAAGTGGTATGCATGTCCTTAAAAGTATGTGGAAAGTGTAAACAGGAAGATCACTTTGCAGACAGGCTCCAGAATAAATTTGAAACAGTATACAAAAAAATAACTAAGCAAGCCAAGTGGCAGTGTCTCACACGTGTAATCCTAGCTACTCAGGAAGCTGAGATCTTGGCTCAAAGCCAGCTTAGGCAAGAAAGTTCATGATACTCTTAGCTCCAGTTAACCACCAAAGAGCAGGAAGTGGAGCTGTGGCTCAAGTGGTAGATCACTGTCCTTGAGCAAAAAACCTCAGGTACAGCACCCAGGCCCTGAGTTCAAGCCTTAAGACTGGCACAATCAATCAATAAAGCAAAAGGAATTGAGGGCATGTCTCAATTGGTAGAGTATCTGTGTGGCAAGCTCAAAGTCTTGACTTCAAAACCTCAGGAAAGGAAGAAAGAAAGAAAGAAAGAAAGAGAGAGAGAGAGAGGGAGGGAGGAAGGGAAGGAAGGAAGAAGGAAGGAAGGAAGGAAAGAGAGAGAGAATGAGAGAGAAAAAAGAGGAAAGGAGAGAAAGAAAAGATGGGTGCTGGTGGCTCATGCCTGTAATCCTAGCTACTCAGGAGGCTGAGATCTGAGGATCGAGGTACAAAGCCAGCCCGGGCACGAAAGTCCGTGAGACTCTTATCTCCAATAAACCACTCAGAAATCTGGAAGTAGCGCTGTGGCTCAAGTGGTAGAGCACTCGCCTTGAGCTGAAGAGCTGAGGGACAACACCCAGGCCCAGAGTTCAAGACCCACGACTGACACCTCCCCCCCCCAAAAAAAGAGAAGAGGAAAGTAAGAGATGAGGGACAAAAGAAAGAAATTCAAAAACTACAAACTTGATAAAAAATATATTACCACATGAACACTGTTTTGTGACATGACAAGCCTTCATTAGATTCATGAGCTTCAAGGTAAATCACCTCTGAGTTTTGTGTTTCTGGTAGAATAAGTAAGTAGGTAATTTAGACTAATTTAATCTTGTGTTGTATTTGTGATTATAACACCTTTTAATAGTTACCTAATTTAATAGCAATTAGAAAACAAGGAAATCCTTTCATTATGTAATTATCTCTTTCATGAAGAAAATCCAGACTTTCAGTTTAGCAATCCTGCTGGATGTGTTACAACCTTATAATACATCAGAATGTTTGAGAACAATGAACACAATTTATAATTCACTAGCATAGTAAGCCCACCGGCTGGAGGACTCAGAAAGAACTTCATTTTCACATCCCACTGCATAGCACAGTACCTGGCACTAGTCAATAAAAGTTGGCTGACTATCTTGATTCATCTACACCTTCAAAATACAATACTACAGTACTGACTTTTTTCTATGGGCCTTATTATCTCTTTCCCTCTATATTAGAAAAGTTAATATGTCTTGAACTGTCTAATTAAAGTGAAGCAGAATTAGAAATAAATAGCCAAAGACAGAACAAGATCAAAATTATTGTCTACCACTTAGACAGTAGAAAATTTTTCCCCACATTAATTCTGGACTCAACAAAATAATCCAAACTCTTCTTCACATACATTACAGAATTCAAAACAAAAACAACATCATATGTATATTCTTCATAAGCATTGCATGGAAATACTAGGGCCCACAAGATCTGATCCTGGCAGATTCATAGATTTGAATAATGTCCTCATAATTAAATGAGAAAGGAAAAAGTGTTTTTTTTAAAAAATAAAGTAAGGCTGGGAAGTTGGCTGAGTGATAGAGTGCTTGCCTTGCATGCATGAGGCCCTGGGTTCAATTCCTCAGCACCACATAAGCAGTAAAAGCCAGAAGTGGCGCTATGGCTCAAGTGGTAGAGCGCTAGCCTTGAGCTGAAGAGCTGAGGGACAGTGCCCAGGCCCAGAGTTCAGGCTCCACCACCGACCAAAAAGAAAAGATCAAGTAAATATAAGGTGGGAATACAAAAATACTTTAATAAATTTAAACAAATTAAAGCAAGTCAACTAAAAGTTATTCCAAAGGATGTCTCTTTAATATAGCCAATAAAATAGACAAGTAAATCCAACCTAATGAACCTTTCTTTAAAATCTCTTACAGTTATGAAACGTTATATATATATATATATATATATATATATATATATATATATATATATGAGTAATGTGTGTTCTGCCTCAATGTAAACTTTCCAGTTTTATTCTCTATATTTCTTCTGAAACACAGTAATACAAAATACAATGCTAAAGCTAGCCCTAGGCTTTAAAAAAGGCAAGCTCTCTACTTCCTTTGAATTAGAGCCAGAAGGATCAAAACATGCTATAATGAGCATACTTTATCCCTTAGATATTTGAAGGAGAAAATGAAACTTCCAAAAGATATCCTTACATCAAAACTTCTTCCATAAATTTCCCTGAAGGACAATTGATCCCCATTGTCTGGGGTAGACAGGCCTCTTCTAGAGCACCACAGCCTAGTTACTTGTCCATTGCTCTGAGCACCTGCAGGGTAGAGCCAGCCATGACTCCTGATTTGCACTGAAGGATTTTGGGCTTAGTAAGGATTTATACAAAAGTGCCTTGGAAAACATAAACTGTTACACAGAACAAGGTACTATTATTTTCATCAGCATCTTTTTGTTGGTGGTTGTGGTCATGGGGCTTGAACTGAGGGCCTGGGCGTTGTCCCTCTGCTTTTCAGCTCAAGGCTAGCACTCTACCACTTGAGCCACAGTGCCACTTGCGGCTTTTTCTGTTTATTTGGTGCTGAGGAATAGAATCCAGGGCCTCTTGCATGTGAGGCAAGCACTCTACCACTGAGCCACCTTCCCAGCCCTTTTTTTCTTAATACTATTATCTTTAAGTACTAGTACAAAGGAGTTGCCATTTAACCAAGCAGTGTATGAATACAATATATCTTGATCAATGTCATCTCTTTCAATATAGCATCATTTTAATGAAAACTGAAGGTCAGTGTTACATCATGATGTAATAGGTGGATAAGAAAAGCATGTGTGCTTGCCTATTTCTCAATTGAAAGAGAATTAGGAGGATACCGATTGAATTTAGAGTATCCCCAAAACAATTAGCTCAATATGTGTTGAGGAAGGAAGTATATGAAGAAATTTTGTTCCCATTTCTAAGTTGCCATGGTGGGATCCAAATCCTAGACAGATCTGTGAGGAAGGCAGACTTAGTCTTCATGGGAAACCTTGCCTCTCAGCCTCCTCCCTCTCAGTCTGTGAATTCTGTCTCTTCCATGGCCCTCAGCTAGGGAGCCCCACCCAGGCCTCTACCTCTCAAGGCATTCTTTGCTGACCAACTGCATTCCCCCAAGATAGTGACCTCAGCTGGCTCTACTCCAGCTCGGCTCTAGCGAAGTTTCTGACAGCAAACTGAATTCAGAAAGACACAGAGAGCTAATGCACTGGATGGACAACCCAAATCCAAGTTATGTATGTGTGTGTATATAATTTATATATTATATAATATTACATTAAATTACATATTTATATATGGTGGGCTGAGAAATAGGGTATAATTTAACAGGACAAATATAAAAATGTTTAACTTGAGATCAAATAGCCAGTTTCACATAAAAGCAGAGTTAGGAAAACCTGGCTTGATAACAGTTTATTTGGGATAGAGAGAGAGTAAATGCAGAATAACTCAGTATGTATTGAGGGACAGAGTAAGTCAAGAAACAACTGTTCCCATTTCTAAAGTGTAATGTTGGGATCAAATCCTAGACAGATCTGTGAAGAAGGCGGACTTTGTCTTCAAAAACCTTTCCTCAAACTGCATACCAGTGGCTCACATCTGTAATCCTAGCTACTATTGAACACTGAGATTTGAGGACTTCAGTTCTAAGTCAGACTAGGAAGGAAAGTCCATGAGACTTTTCAATTAACCAGCAAAAATCTGTGGCTCAAGTGGAAGAGGACCAGCTTTGACCAAAAAAAAAAAAAAAAAAAGCTTAGGGACAGCACTCAGGCCCTGAGATCAAGCCCTAGAACCAGCACCAAAAACAAAACAAAAGAAAACCCTTCCTCCAGGCCCATTCTCATTACGTGTATTTCAAGAGAAAGAACATATGAATAAATGATCATTTTTCCTTCTTCCTTTTTTCTTCCTTTCATTACCTCTTCATGAGTTTCTACTATCTACTAAGCAATGTGAAAAGCTCTGAGTACAAATATTCATTGGGCTCCCCACCTTTTCCCTCCCCGCTGAAACCCATCTGCTCTGAGGACCAATGGAATAGAACTGAAAACCCATACATGAACCACAGACCTATAGCCACCTAATCTTCAATATGGTTGCTTATTTTTTAAGAAACAAGTTCTCCTGGAACTTTTTCCCCCCATTTTAATGGGAACTCCTACTAGAGGAACACAATGGAGAACGTATCTAACACCCTCAAGTTAAAAAGAATCCTGGTAAAAGTCATTGATGAAACTATCTGCGGAGAGATTATCCTTCCCAGAATATCTCCACTCTCAGATTATAAACTGGCAGTCTGTGAGCCCCATCCAGTCTGTCCTTCTTAGATCCACACTGAATGCCTAAAAGTTAAACTGATTGCTAACATTTTAAAGATCTTATTTCCCACTCAAAATTTATATCTCAAATTTCTTGAAAAAATCAGATATAGTGACACTGGGTCTGTATTCATTCAAAATAGCAACTACTGGGTTCTCGAGAACTTTTCTTTGAAATTAATATATAATCTTTCCTGTTGACTTTTCTCCCATCCTCCCTGTTGCAAGTAAGGAGTCATCTGCTGTGAGAACCTGGATAGTAACTTAGACATTTCCTTCATTTAAATAATTCCACTTCCCTTCCAATCAGGACCATTTATAAAAGTACTTGTTAAACTGTTTTGTAGATTAGACTCAGTAGGATGAGGGAAATCCACCCATCCATAGACTGTCCCTGCCTAATTCCTCTCTAGAAATTGTCCCCCTGGTACCTGAGCACAGTTTATTCTGGTCTCACAAAGTTGGCCTCAAACTCGCATAGTTAACAGCTTGCTCACAAGCAGTCCAGGGAGGAACTAATTGGAACCGCCAACTCTTTTACATTGGAAGCTTTTACAAGATCTTTCAGAAGCAGAAGTTATCATTGGCTCCTCACCTTGTCTTGTCAGAGGCAGTTTTATTATTCCGACTCTATTTGCCCCTGATAACACAGGGTGAGCTGTCTCAAAGGGAAGATGATTTTAAGCTTCATCTTTGCCATTTGAGAATTAGATTATTTGCATAGACACATCTGGGCAGTATTAAGGACTACTTTCATTGTGCTCACTACTGTGGTTTGCTGAAGTGTGCATAAAAACCATCAGGTACCTCCTCAGAAGGACTGCTGTGTCTTTCCTTTCCTTTAACGTTATGTTGCCCTGGAAGGTACACTCTCCTCTGCTATTAGTGGGAATGTAAAATAGCACAGCCACTTTGGGAAACAGTTTGAGGAAATTGTTTTAAAATTAAACATATATCTACCATTTGACCCAGCCATTCTAGCCCTAGATTTTTAATCAAGATAAAAGAGAAAATTAAATCCATGGCCAGACAAGATTTATACATAATATTCATAACAACATCGTATTTTTTAGTAGCCAAAAACTGTAAGAGCTCACTCTGTGAATGGAAGCCATGCAAGGTGGTGCACACTTGTAATCCCAGCTACTTGGGAGGCATAGATCATAATGTTCAAGAGCAGCTTGGAAAATGTTAGTGAGATTCCATTTCAACCAAAGCACCAGGTATGGTGGTTCATACCTGTAATTACAGCCACTAGGAAGGTATAGATAGGAGGATCCTGGTTCAAGGCCAGCCCTTGCCCCAAAGTGCAAGACCCTATCTGAAAAATAACAACCAAAACAAACAAACCAAAAAACAAACAAAAAAAAAAAAAAAAAAGATGAGCATAGGGCTATAGCTCCACTGGTAGAAAGCCTGCCTAACAAATGTAAGGGCCTGAGGTCAAATGCCCAGAATTGGACACAAAATTATGGCTTATCCAATTTAACAACAACAATAAATAAATAAGCAAGTAAATAAATAAATAAGATTACCGGCAGCCAATGGCTCACCAGTAATCATAGCTGCTCAGGAGACTGAGTTCTGAGGATCCTGGTTGGATAAGAAAGCCTAATAGGAAAATCCCAGCCCTGATAGGAAAGCTCCTGAGACTCTTATCTCCAATTAAACTACCAAAGGGCAGAAAGTGGAGGTATAGCCTAAGTAGTAAAACTGTACCTTTGAGCAAAAAACGCCCAAGGATAGCACTCAGACCCAAGGACTGACACAAGCCCCAGGACTGGCACAAAAATAAACAAACAAACAAACTCACAATAACTAAGATCATTGCCCAAATAATTATGCTGCATAAATAAAAGAGGCAACATTTCTCATGAAAAAGTTTGATTTATGTAAAATTCTAGAAATGCTGCATGCCACAGTGAGCTTCTTGGAGGAGAAAATATTCAGACTGACTCACCAGATAAATGGTGCTAGCAGTAATTTAACACAAAAGTCTCCAGTGACCAGAGAAGCAGAGAGTATACAGATTTCTCCATTTCTAACACAGTAAGTGATAGATAACCTTTATTGAAGTCATCGCAAAACTATGTCTTCCCCATTTAAAAAAAAAGAGAAAAGTGAATAAAGAAAAGGACAAGATAGAGTAAGAACAGCTTATCAAGCTACTGACATTTTCTCCTTCATATTAAATTAAACAATAATTCCCTAACCATCAAATTTACTCCTTTAAACTATACACTTCAGTGGTTTTTAACGTAGCCCAGAGTTATACAACCATAACCACTATCTAATTCCAGAAGGCTTTCATCACCCAAAGAAGAAACTTTACACCCATTAAGCAGTCCCTCCTACTTCTTCCTCCCTGTAGCTCTGACTGTCATTAATCTACTTCCTGTCTGAATGGATTTGCGCATCTGGATAATTTATATAAATGGAATCATGTAATACGTAGCCATTTCGTCTGGCTTCTTTTATTTAACATAGTGTTTTATTAATGTTCTATACTAGTGGGTTTTTTAAATTAAATTTTATTTTATGGTAAAGGTAATGTTCAGAGAGGTTACAGAGAGGTAATGTTCAGAGAGGTATTCTCAAGATACCTTAACAATACACATCGTGAAAAATTAAGTCAAAGAGTACTTTCAGATAGAAACTACTTCCTAAACATCTACAGTTCCTAGCACTCCTTATAGGAGTGTTAGCTCAACATGCATTTTGCTTAAAAACATTGAGCTAGGGGCTGGGAAGGTGGCTCAGTGGTAGAGCGCTTGCCTTGCATGCCTGAGGCCCTGGGTTTGATTCCTCAGCACCACATAAGCAAAAAAATATATATATATATATTGAGCTATATGCATTTTAAAAGTAGGTCTAGGACTTTGTGGACAGATGAAGATCAAATGAAACATCCTGGTTCCAGAGTGCCCTGGTTCTCACGGGCTGGCAGATTCATTCAACATTTTATTACATAACTTCTTTGCAAAATGAACTGACATTCCAGTCAAGCTGCTGGGTCAGATGTCTGGGTTCCTCTATTGGGAAACCAAATGTGTACAAATTGTACCAGGTTCTCCTGTGCATCTCAGAGCATCATTTCTTCCATATTATCCCCAAAGCCTAGAAGGTTACATGATGTGGTTTCCACCATGTCCAGATCATGTAGATTGCGCCAAGCAGGCATGTGTACAGCCTCTTTTATAGTGAACTGGTAATATGCTAGAACATGGTGTTAGGGAAGAGCTTGGCATGCAGCCTGTGTTTCCAAAGTCTTTTCTCCCTTTGCTGATCTTTGAGGAAACAAGAGAAGTAGGCCCAGCACTGAGGCAGAAAACATTTGAGATCAGCAAAAATGTCAAACAGCAGATGTCTCTATGTCTGGCACCCAAACTGGAAACAGAAATAGGTTTCTATAGGCTTTATTGACGGAGCAGATACAATCAGATTATTTCGCAGTGCTTGACAACTTAATAAGATCTTTATTGAACCAAGAATGTTCAGCATCATGCCTGGCAGAAGCATCTTCTAATAGATAGATGAATAGATATATAGATAGAAATCGATATTGATATATTCATATCAATATTAATATAGATATATAGATGTATCAACATGCATATATAAATCCTTATATGCATCTATAAATCCTTACTGTTTAATTTTTGGTCATCTGCTCATTGCCTTAATTAATACACTAAGGCACTGAGCTCTGGGATACTAGTCCCAGGGATTTTTGTTTTGTTTTGTTTCGGGTTTTTTGCTCACTAATTAAATGACTTAACTAGTCATCAAAATGTCAAAATCTGTTTCTTTATTGTTAGGGTCCTTCATGCCTATAAAAGCATTCTGTTCTTCCTTGTACTCTTTACGGTACGTGTAGTGCCTCTGGGTTCTTTTACTTAGATTTCAGTATCTTGCTTCACCTCCAAGCCAGTTCTACTTTTCTTCAAAACAAGCCAAAACTGCCTGGAATTAAAACAAAATAAAATGAGCTCCTAAAAACTCACAATTCCTAAGTTCTAAATTACTCATCTGTCACAAGACAGCAAGCATCATTTCAGCATCACGGTGAGGAGAATATTAGCTTGCTTCTTGCCTTTGGTGCCTGACCGACCTGAAAGTTATTATTTCTGTGAGCTTGGAAAAGTTACTTCACATCACTAAGATGAGTTTCTTGTTTGCATCCTCCTGATGCAGAGGCTGAGATGATATCACCACATACAGTTTTTAGCACTGGGCACACGACACACAATGAGGGAGCAATTAACCAGCAGTTATTATTATCTTGGCAAGCTCAGCCTCTCACTTTGTTTCTTGGGAATAAAAGTAACACAGACTCATGACATTTATTTCACTTTGCAAAAGTCCCATATGCTGGTTTTCTAATTTTATTTTTCCTCTAATCATGTCTCCATGTTAGTTGCAATTTACATCTTAAGATCTGCTTTTACAAATATTGCACTTTTCATGTGGCATTTAGTCTCTCTCTATTTTTATATACCACATAAAATTATCCTGAGCCCTACATGTTACATATACAGAGACGATCAAAAGGAAGTTGAACATTGATCATTAAATGCATAAAACTAAAGCAAATATTGTGAAGCATTTAGCTAATTAAGTAGTTGGGGTTTTTTCCATTAGTGGAACTAGTATAAAGATTTTTTACTTTATAATTATATTAATTGAAATACATTAGATCAGTGTGAAATTAGTATATTTCCCTGACCTGCGTCTTCTCTCTTCTATTCAGAGAAAAATGACTCTACACTGAAGGGTCAATGTCAATTCAAGGAGATCATGCTTGACGTTGACCACTAATATACATGACATTTGTTGCTAAGTATGATTCCTGTGTAAACCTACACAGTACTTCTGTGTGCCCTGCCGAGGAGAACTGCAGTCCTATCAAACAACAACAACCTAAAGGAATCTTTTTCTAGTTGGGAGACAGACAGACAGACAGACAAAAGAACACCACCAAACATTACATAACTACATGCTGCATTGTTCGGCACAAGCTATAAATACTGTTAGGCAGTGGTTTCCAAAAACATGTTAGGCACCCTGAGCTCTAAAGAAATCTGTTCAAGGGATTTCAAAATGTAAAACCGACCCAAGAAATGATGAGATGATTGGAAAGGAAGTGGAGAACTCCTCTCCTGGGTCCTCTCTGGTTGTTTTTAAGGATGTCTGGATTTTTTTTAATGGGTCTAATTTGAATGGGCAGAGAAAAGGGAGGAAGGTAGGCCAGGATGACCCACAGAGCAAAAGTAAGAAGGTGGGCATTCAAGGCAAGAGGTAATCGCCCTTCCCTACAAATACCCAGTAAGAAGGAATTAAAGTACAAGGTACCCACATGGTTGCTCTTGGTTTACAATGTGACCTAATTTTTGAGTATTTGACTAGTGGGTGAAATGGTTAAACAAGTTTGGAAACTAGTGTTTCCCATCTGGGAAGTGTAAGGTGAGTTGGTCAAGTAACGTATCCTGTCACCATTGTTCATTTCAGAATCATTTCAAGTTGTTGTGAGAGGGAATGGCTTCCGACATGCCCGAAATGTGGACAGAGTCCTCTGCAGCTTCAAGATCAATGACTCGGTCACACTCAGTAAGTCCTTGTATGACTGGTAGGTTTCTTCAGCCAGAGAAAGATGTTCAGTGCTAGACAGGCCCCCCAGCAAGGGCACAGCTGGTCCCAACAGGCCTTGGTTTCAACCAGAGGTTCCCCTCTGGATGAGCACAACTCTGAGGGTGCCCAGTTTGGACAACAGAGCAAGACTGGACACAAGCCTCCAGATTCCCTGTAGTTTTCATTGCCACCAGCAGCAGCCCTGTGCTAGCTCAAGGAGAAAGTTGGGTGCCTGTTACCTCATCTGTTACTATCTACCAAGTCATTCTCTCCCAGCTGGCTGTGTGGGTGCTGGTTTATTGGAGATTGTGGAGTTAAGATTTTATAAAAAAGCATCAGAGACTCTCCTGGATAATAATAATAAATAAAAAAAGAAATAGCTTAAATTATTCATCCTAAGTAAAGCAAAAATTATTGGGTTAGCATGTGTAGATCCTAGAACTTTCCTCAGTCTGGATGACTCTTGCTTGGAGCCGCCAAGAAACTTTCATCAGGATGAATACCTTACATGAAATACAGGAATATGAAAGTAAAACTAAATGCGTTTCATGAGAAAAATTATGGGTTGTCATAACATTGGAACTTCCAAGAGACATTTGCAGCAGGCAAGTTCCTAATTTAAAGACATGTGTGATTCATGTGGCTGTCCAGGAGAGATAGGGAGATCTAGTTATGGGAGGACTGATGCCAGGAACCCTGGTTATTATTTGCATCTGGCATCCGTCGCATGGATGATGATTATTGATTCTGCATCTGCAGTAATAAACAACAGTCATAACTTGGTGCATTTTCCATAGTGCGGTGCTCACAGTGCTTCATCTTTCTGTCATAACGGCCAAGTGAGAGAAAGAACAAGAAGACAGGAGGACCCACATTTAACTAACCACCCACACTAATCTTGTCCTCCTTACAGCCCTAGAAGGGAGATCTGCTCCTGATTTGAAAGAATTGAGAGGCCATTTTTGCTCCCTGACATCTTTCTTCCTGAAAGCTTTCTTGAATATCTAAACAGAGAGTCAGTGGCTTCCTCACAAACATGTGGATTTCCTGGCCTTGGAATTAATATCTAACATTGGAAACATTCAATTCATTTTCTTAAAATGTGGAAGTGCTCTCACATATCCGAAAAGTACATGCTGTCTGAAAACATTTGGAAATGTCCCGGAGTAGTTACAGTGTAAAAGTTGGCTCCCTAGAAAGCTTTTCCCACCTCTCTTGCAATTGTAGTATCATTTAGGTCTGCATTCCTTCTCCTCAACCAAAACCCTAAGTCTAGTCAGTAACTACTGAGGAGTCAGTTCATTTTCCAGACAATTGCGCTTCCAAACCCACCTTCTGTGGAGATAAATGGAGGGCAGAAAGATGACCTACCCTGTAGTCATCGCTGGCAGGGTTACAAAAGGTGCTGTAGATGAATTTGACACAATACACATTTACTGTAGATTGGTAGAGTGACATTTTGGAAGCTTGTCTTCTAACTTTTCTGTGAAATTTGACTTCTTGGGAATTCAGTTCATTCTCTTTTCCCTCCTTTCTTCCTTTCATGATATTTATTTGTCAATATATGCATGGGCTCTGCACCCTATAATAGTCATGTTCAAAAAGAAGTGAAGGATATTGGGGTAGGGATTTGGTTTAAACTACAAATATGATTAATTTTCCAACAGTGTTAATCATTTGAAGACAAAGGCAGTGAATTGGTACTACTGTAGCTGCGGGTAACACTCTTAAACATAGTTATTTAGTATATTCTAATGTGGACGTAAATTAGGGTTGGAAAACACTTGACCTTCATTTATTAATTCGTTTGTTCATTTCTATTCAGTAAGTAACATGGCTAAGAACCAAAGAAAATTTAAAATACACTGTATTTACATCTCTAATTTTCTTCATTTCAGTGATTGTACCAGTCTCTGGTGAACACAGAGAATAAAATACATTTAGATTCCTTCATTTTTCACATTCTCCTTACTGGAGTTGTAAAATGTCTGTTTTTGGTACTAAATAGTAAGTTTCTTTCTTCAGAATTTTTTTTCCTAAGTGTTAGATTCTAATTTGTAACAACAAAAACATGAGTAGTATTATTAATCAGAAGCAAGCTAATTGAAGATCTAGTAATGAAAACTGATGTGGTTGCAGCCACATCACACAGGATATCCTCCACAAGAAAGACAGTAGCAATTTTATGAGCAAAAATGGTAAAAGGAGGAAATTTTTTTAAATCATATTTATAGCTGGCAGTATTAGTAAGATTTTACAAATCTTTGAATGAGCTTATCAATAAAACCAGTTAAAGGCATAAAGCATTTATGTATCCATATAACACCTTCAGAAAGGACTATGAGCAACCTAATAAACATATTAAGAAACAGATAAAAACTGGGTGTCAGTGGCGCATCCCTGTAATCCGAGCTACTCAGGAGGCTGAAATCTGAGGATCATGGTTCAACGCCAGACTGGGCAGGAAAGTCTGTGAGACTTTTATCACCAATAAATCACAGGAAAACCAGCAGTGGTGCTGTGGCTCAAGTGGTAGAGTACTAGCTTTGAACTGAAGAGCTGAGAGACAGCACCCAGGCCCAGAGTTCAAGTCCCATGACCAACAAAAGAAAAGAAAAGCAAAAAGAAAAAGAAACAGATAAAATGCTAATGTATTAGTAATAAAAATTAAAAATTGTTTAGATATATTCTAATAATAAATATAGCCAGAAAATAAAACCATTCAGTTCATACCTATTCCTTTTCACTCTTCTTCCCTTTGCTTAAAAGTAAAATCAACCAATCTGCCTCTTGGAAATCTAAAAGAAATTCTAGGCCTGTGGTCACTGTAACAAATGAGTAATTCTAAATAAAATGTGATTTTAAAATTGGAACATGTTGCCTAGCCCAAAAAAAAGAAGGAAAACTCTCCAAGTCTAAGACATAAAAAGGGAAGCTAATCTAGACAGGAAGTAGAACACTGAGCTCCAGCCTGGAGATCTGCAGGCTGCAATCCCCATTTTCATGTAGATACAGGACCCTTAATCCTGTCCTGTTCCACACACTAGGCATGAGCCAAGTCCCCTACAGAAATGGGGCTCCAGTAGTAATAAAAAACAGCTTGGTACTGGCATAAGAACAGGACTGAGGACCAATGGATTAGAATAGAAGACCCAGAAATGAACCCACAGACCTCTAGCCATCTAATATTTGATATGGGAGCCAAAAACACAGGCTGGAAGATAGACAGCCCCTTTAACAAATGGTGCTGGCAGAATTGGCTATACACATTCAGAAAACTGTTTTTCAATCCTTATATATCATCCAGAATCAATTCCAGAATGGATCAAAAACCTCAATGTAAGGCCAGACACCCCGAAAATATTACAGGGAGGGATAGAGGAAACACTAGGCACAGGTTAAAACTTCCTAAGAATCACAACAAATCAAAGAAAGACTAGATAAATGGGATTGCATCAGACTGAGGAGTTTCTGCATGATAAAGGACGTAGCTAGCAAGATAAATAGAAAAGTCACAAAATGGGAGATCTTTACTAGCTGTGCATCACAAGGGGCTCATATCTAAAAATATACTTAGAACTCAAAAACTTAAACCTCCCCAAAACAAATCCTCAAAGAAACAACAACCCAATTAATAAGAGAGCTAAAGACTTAAAGAAAGACTTCTCCAAAGAAGAAACAAGAATGGCCAATAGACATAACATCTCTGGCTATACAAGAAATGTGACTCAAAACATTGAGATTCCACCCACCCCAGTTAAAATGGCCATTATTAAGAAAACTAACAATAATATGCTGAAGGGGTGTGGCCAAAAGGGAACACTACTACAGTGTTGGTGGGAATATAACTTGTTCAACCACTTTGGAAAGCAGTATGGAAGTTCTTCAAAATACTAAACACAAAGCTTCCCTATAATCCAGCAATCCCACTCCTCATCATTTATCCAAATCACCACAAACCAGGCCATACTAAAGCCACCAGTACAACCATGTTCATTGCAGCATTGTTTATCATAGCTAAGATATAGAATCAATTCATATTCCCCTCAATGGACAAATAGATCAAGAAAATGTGGTGAGATAGATAGATAGATAGATAGATAGATAGATAGATAGATAGATAGATAGATAGATAGATAGATAGAGATAGAGATATATACACACAAAATGGAATTCTATACTTCTGTCAGAAAATATGATATTGCCCATTCATAAGGAAATGGGAAAACTTAGAAAACATTATAAGCCAGACCCAAAGAAACATAGGCTGCATAGTTTCCCTCATTTGTAATAATTAGAATGTGCCTATACGTCTACAACAAAACTCAATGAAGAGTAAAAGACAAATAGTTATTCTTAGGCATGATTAATTAAACAGCATTCTAAACATCCCCACAGTGTGATTAAAGGAGGATATTCTTGGGAAAGGATCACAAGGACTCAATAACTGTTGTTGTTGTTTTTTGGGTCCGGTCCTGGGGCCTGAACTCTGGGCCTGGGCGCTGTCCCGCAGCTCTTCAGCTCAAGTCTAGTGCTCTACCACTTGAGCCACAGTGCCACTTCTGGCTTTTTTCTTTTTGCTTATATGGTGCTGAAAAATCGAACCCAGGGCCTCATGCATACAAGGCAAGCGCTCTACCACTGAGCCACCTTCCTGGCCCCAGGACTCAATAACTGTATGCATATGACCATATAAAATGATGATTTATCAAAATGAACTCCAAGAAATGTAAGCAAGAGATGTTTTTATTGTACTGTTTGTGGTTCTTTTTTTTCTTTTTTTCTTTGGTTTATTCCCTTTTGTTGCTTTATTTGATTTCTGTACCCCTTATCTTGTATGTAAGTCTATTTGGTTTGGGAAGGGGAAGGGGAAGCACAGAAACGGTGGGACAATGGGTGAGCCAATTCAGCAATGATATTCACTAGAGTTGGAAATGAACTATATACAACTTGATGGGGAGGGGAAAAACTGGGAGAGAATGAAGAAGAGGGGTGCCACTGTTCAAAAGGAAATGTTCTCATTACCTGATTTATGTAACTAACACCTCTGTACATCACCTTTACAATAATTTTTTTAAGAGAAGGAAAGAAAAAGTAATGGGGCGCCACATGACTGCATCATACATTGAATCGGGCAAAGAAGCAAGCAGGGGAACAAAATCCACAGGTGCATTGTTGCCATAGATGGTTGGTTACATGGCTTAAATATGACAGGAGGGGCTTAGAGCAGGGCCTGGCTGTAAGTAGCTATAGTTGGCTTCTAGTCTTACATTGTTGTTGTTGTTGGTATCATCATCATCATCATCATCATCGCCATCACTATTACCAAGTGGGGCAGTAACTAAATATTGTAAAGACATAAGAGATCTTCAAATTCTTTTCACTTTTAATATGATCTCAATGAAAATTACCATGGAGCTTTTTAAATTAACAAAATAATTCCAAAGTGGAAGAATAAACATGCAAGAGTAACCTCCTCCCCCCACCCAAAAAAAAAATGTAGAAACTTTACCTGGCAGATTTTAGGATGTACAAAAGGCTGCAAGCCAAGTCCTGGAACAAAGCCCATAAACACTTAGGTGAATTTTGTATAAAATAAAGTAACCTTTCAAATCCATGGGGAAACTGGGTTATTCAAAACATGGTGTTCAGACAACTGGCCAGCCACTTGGAAAAACAATTAAGTTTGATTTTTATCTTACACCTTACACTTAAACAATTTCCAGATGAACTACAAATTTTTATGTGAACATGAAACTTTAAATTTTCTAGAAGGAAATAAAAATAAATATTTGCCTAATTGTTCAGAGAGCTTAAGGCTTCTTGATATACCATAAAGGAGAAATTTGATAGTCTGAGCGTATATTTTTAATTCTCTTGTTACCTAGCCCAGTTAAAAAACAAAAGGGAATAAAAACAGTGGAAAATTATGTATATGTGTGTATAAATAATTAAGCTCCTAAAGTCAGCTCCTTAAACAATAGAAAAATAGGTAAAATATATGATAAGAAAATTTACCAAGAAAAATTAATAGCATATAGAAAATGTTCAGTGTAAGCCAGGAAATGCAAGCCAAAGCAATCAATTTCTATGTTTACTGTAAATATAAACAAAATACTAATATCTGATATTGGTAATGATGAAGGGGAGGAAGCATTTTTATTTATTATCAGTGAGATGTCATTAGAAGTTCTAGAAGGTAACTCTTTTTTTCCTCTTTTCTTTCTTTCTTTTTCTTTTCTTTTTTTTTTTCAGTACTAGAGTTTGAACTTAAGCCTTGTACTCACTTGGCAGGCACTCTGCCATTTTAACCACATTTCCAGTGCTTTTCTTGCTCTGGTTTGTTTTTAGATAGTATATAGTGATGCACCTGGGTAGCAATTGCTTATTTTTGAAGTCAAATGACAGGTGTGTGCCACCACACCCACCATTAGCTGAGAAGAGGTCTCAAAACCTTTTCTACCCTGGCTGGCCTCAAACCACAGTCCTCCCAATCTCAGACTCTCACATAGGATTACACGTGTAAGCCACTGGTGTGGGGCCTGAACTCTGGGCCTGGCGCTGCCCCTCAGCTCTTCAGCTCAAGGCTAGCGCTCTACCACTTGAGCCATAGCGCCACTTCCAGCTTTTTTCTGCTTATGTGGTGCTGAGGAATGGAACCCAGGACCTCATGCATGCGAGGCAAGCACTCTACCACTGAGCCGACTTCCCAGCCCTAGAAGGCAATTTTTAAACTGAATCAACTGTTTTTATACAGAATTTCAATTTCAACTTCATCAAAAGGAAATGATCAAGAATTTCTAATATGACTTGGTGAAATGAACCTATGTCACAACATTGTTCATGACATCAAAAGAACAAAAAAGGATTACAGGGGGAAACATTTTAACAGTAAAATAAATATATTAAATAGATAATCTACTATTTTTTATTTTTATATATTTTATTGTAAAGACATTGTACAGTTACATGAACAAGGTAATGAGTCCATTTTCTATCAAACATTGTTACTCCCCCTTTGCTTTTTCCCTACCATCCCTTTCCTTCCCACCTCCCCAACTCCCCCCTCCCCCCTCCCAAAGTTGTAAAGTTCATTTTCAACATAGTGTCTTATGCCTCTTGTTGTTATGATGGGTCATCCCATATCCTTCTTTCATCATTTTGTTATTTCCTTTCCCCTCCTCAAATTAGAAAAATGTGTATACAAGATGCAGGAATCAAATACGGTGACAACAGGAGTTATACCATGGGGGATAAACATACAAAAGAAACTAAAAAAAAAAATCACAGTACATTATAAGTACATTAAAAAGAACAGCAAGAAAGATAAAAATCTCTTGTGTCCCTATCTTGGGATTCATTTCATTTAGCATCAGCTTATATAGAGAGCTATGTATAGCTTTTGACCTTTTCTGCTTGTCCTAGACGGATACCAGTTATTGCAGATAAGGGAAACTATGGGATCTATGTTTCTTTGAGCCTGGCTTGCTTCACTTAATATAGTTTTCTTTTCCAAGTCTTTCCATTTCCTAACAAATGGGGCAGTGTCATTCTTTCTGATGGAGGCGTAGAATTCCATCATATAGACCATTCACCTACAGAGGGACATCTGGGTTGGTTCCAGATCTTAGCTATGGTGAATAATGCTGCAATAAACAGTTGTGCTGGTAGCTTTAGTATGGTCTTGTTTGTGATCATTTGGGTAAATGCCTAAAAGTGGGACTGCTGGGTCATAGGGGAGCTCTATGTGGAGTCTTTTGAGGAACTTCCATACTGCTTTCCAAAGTGTTTGAACAAGTTTACACTCCCACCAACAATTCAGTAGGGTTTCTTTTTGGCCACTCCCTCCAGCATCTGTTATTATTAGATTTCTTATTATAGCCATTCTAGCAAGGATGAAGTGGACTCTCAATGTTGTTTAGATTTGCATTTTTTTTATGGCTAAAGAAATTGAGCATTTTTCATGTGTCTATTGGGCATTCTTATTTCTTCTATTCAGAGAAGTCTCTCTTTAAGACTTTAGCCCACTTATTAATCATGTGGTTGTTTCTTTGAGGATTTTGTTGTTGGGGATTTAGTTTTTTGAGTTCTAAGTATATTTTAGATATGAGCTCTTGTCCATTGTATGGCTAGGGAAGAGCTCCCATAGATAATCTATTATATAAATTATACTTCACCCCTGTACAATTAAATAGTGTAGAAGAACAATTAGTGATGTGAAACATGTTAATGTTATGTCATTGAGTGTTACAAACAATTTATGGAACAGTATATCAAAGCTATTTTTATTTTTCCATACACGTTTCCACA
Source organism: Dipodomys spectabilis (assembly GCF_019054845.1). NCBI lineage: Eukaryota > Metazoa > Chordata > Mammalia > Rodentia > Heteromyidae > Dipodomys > Dipodomys spectabilis. The sequence goes on from NW_024870756.1 coordinate 970,028, forward strand.
GAGAGAGACTTGAAAGGCATTCATTGAAATGTTAACAGCAGGACCCTCTGAACGAGGCTACCATTAACTTTCATTTCTTTCTTCCTGTCTGCATTTTCTAAGGTTTCTACAATCACGTGGCTTCTGTGCTACCAGAAAAGGACTCACTAAAATTATTTAAAATTTAGTTTAATTTTTAGCATAGGTCTTCAATTTAAATTTGGTTGAGTCTTAGTCACCAGACTCAACTAAGTTCTGGCCAAGAAAGTATCTTGGAAATCTTCATTCGAGTCCTATTTATTCTGCATGCACCAGAAAAAGTGCCAGAAAAAGATCCACTTTCAACTGAAAATCCATTGCGGACAGATTAGAATATTAAAAAAGGAGACCCAGGTTTGAGGTGAGAACAATAAGTTTTTTTGCAGAGTAATTTAAAAAAAAAAAAAAAAGGATGTTTTGCTAATGTAATCATGAAACACATGCTGGACTATCCCAGTGTTGTATGGGAGCATGTGATATATGACTATAAAGAAGAGACTGAATGAAGACAGTAAGGGGGATATAGTCATAATATTCTATATAATGCATATTTACCAAATTAAGAAAGAGGGAAGGGATGTTTGGGAGGGAGGGATGGGATATAATGATGAAAAAGGGGTGACATTGATCAAGATTCCTTGTATTTATATACTACTTCATTAAATGGCAACTCCTAAAGATAAAAATAAAATTAGAAACAATAAAAAGGATCAATGAACAGCAAAAAGAGAGACCGATTGACTTTTCAGTCACTAAGATTCCATTTATATAGGGCATGTAAGAAATCCATTATCCATGTTTTACTTCCTAGCTTGATTTCCAATCGTATTCACCAGGCCTTGTCATGATTCACTTTTTGAAAACTCCCAAGGATAAAATGTTTCCTCCTTTGAAACACTTTAAGTGAACATTAGTAACAGAGGCAGTTAAGAATTCCAAAGATTGGTGAGACAAAGGACAAAGGGTGAACCAATGCAAAAGCAATACTCACAACACACTATGTTGGAAATGAACTTTACAACTTGGAGGGGGCAGTGGGGGAGAGAAAGAGGGAGGAAAATGAGGGAGGGGGTTAACACTGACAAGAAATGTACTCATAACCTTACATATCTAACTGTAATCCCCCTGGACATCACACTTACAATAAAATTAAATTTAAATTTAAAAAGAATCCCAAAGAACTTTCCAAGAGAAAGAAACAATGCTCATTTGTATATGGAAGTTCCAGTGTGTTTGTTTTAAAGGATTTTGTTTTGTTTTGTTTCTGGTTTTTGTTTTGGGTTTTGTTGCTGGCTCTGGGGCTTGAACTCAGAGCCTAGGTGCTGTCCCTGAGCCTCTTTGTGCTCAAGGCTAGTGCTCTACCATTTGAGCCATAGTGCTACTTGGGGGCTTTCTCTAGTTTATTAGAGCTAGAGTCTCATGGACTTTTCTGCCAGGGCTGATTTCAAACCATATTGCTTAGATCTCAGCCTCCCAAGTAGCTAGAATTACAGGCATGAGCCACCCATGCCTGGCTTTAAAGATCTACTCTTACTGTATTTATTTGATCTTACAACCAACCATCTGTGCATCAGGGCTGCTGTGGAAGATTACTGGTGCACTCCTAGTGGTTGCTGGGGAGGAGAGGCAAAGGGAAGAAGACACCTAAAGGTTCCTATACAGAAGCCGGTTGTTACTTTGTCATGCAAAGTATTGCTTATAATGGTCAGAGATACTTACTGCAATTTGGATGCATCTGTGGGGATTTAATGTCACATGATGATGAGTTATCACTGTGGAACTCAAAATGAAGAGACACAAAGGAACCAGTAGCCTCCTGGTTCTTATTTGGGATACACATTTTCATCATCAGGGAGATTTATCTGAATGGTAGAAGTCACTGATTGCTTTGTACCTGCCCCTGTACAGTGCTCTCCCTGTGTCTTTATCACAACTGCTGTGACAGAGGGGTATCTGGATCCCCAGTTTTGTTGATGAAGAAAGGGTCTCAGAAAAATCAAGTGGCCAAGGTCACTCAGATACCGGAGATGAAAACAATTTTAACTTGGGCAGTTTGATTCCAAGCCTTTAGAGCACATCTCTACATTGCCTCTGGACCACAGATTCCCCAGGAGTCCCGAGTCCCCCTAACTTCTGATGCCCAGGAGGCTGATGAACACTTGCTTCAGCACTGTTTGGCTGATGTTGATGTCTATAGCTGATGATGTGGAAAGAGGTGAAGCACTCTCCTGGTTCCCTGAATGGCTCCTTTTCTTATATCTGGTCAGGTTTCTCCTTTCCACTTGTAGACTAGGTTCTGGTTTGGCCCATTGGTTTGTGAAGTGGAGAGGGTGTGTTCATGTATGTTCCTATCTTTAGGCTCAGACAAAATATAGGTAGGTTGCAATTTACTGCTATCTGGAATGGTGTGAAGATAAAAGGTGATCTGGCCAACAAGATCTTCATTTGGAGGCAAGCAAACTGGACAGTACAGTTAGCAGTGTGTATGGAGTCAACTTTGATGTAGACCCTACTCTACCAAATAAGCAATGACCTCCAGGGGGAAACTGCATGCTTGTGTAGACTCAGCCACACAACACTCTTCTTTGGAGTGTGGTTTGGGCAAAAATTGGCTTATTTCTTATCTCCACCTAGCCCTGCTGTCCTGAGTATGGAATCTGGCATTCTCTTCTATTCTGCCCCATTTGGCTGGGCTTTCATGCATGATGGCCAGCGGGGAATGGCACCTTTCCTCCTTCAGTACTGTTGCGATTGCAAGGATGGAAGTAAATGTGGTTACCCTAGGGAAGTCTCGGCAGACTAGTAATATGTATCCCCTCAAACTGAGATTCTTTGAATATTTATTCATTTTGGGGAAGTTGCTTGTTACCGATGCAAGGAAGAAATCATTTCTGGTAGATCTCTCCGTGCAACTTAGCTCCGGCCTCTAATGTGCATACCATAATAGCTTAGCACACATTATTAGCTAAGTATGTGCCCAGTGTCACCTTCCTACTGCAGATCTGAATTTCTATGTGGGTTTCATCCTTTAAGAGCATCAGTATCTGACATAACCTGTGATTCTGATTGTGTGGAAGACCTTAGCCATTTTGGTCTGTTTACCCCCTCAGTCTCAATTCCAGAGGTAACATCCTTCCAGTGCTAATTGTGCACAGCTGCAAGAGTTTACATGTCAGAAAGCACATACCTTCTGCATGAATCCTGAGTTGTCCTTTACCAAGCAAAAACAAAGCTTTAAAAAGTACACTTATTCTTAGTAAATTACAACTGTTTGGAGTGCAGCAATTATTCTGGCTTCAAGACTACAAAAAATTTTAAAGCCTAATGCTTTGCTTAGAAGATAATTTGTAGCTTTTACGCGTGTCAACGGTCAAGAATTTTTTGGTGTGGATTTACTGAGATGACAAAATGCTTCACAAGAGCCCCGAGCCTCATTATTCCATTTAGTTTTCTTGCAAAACCTCAAGCTTCTCTATTAACTTTAGAAAGAATTAAATACCACAACCCCATAAAATCATGTGTCATATGATCCCATTAACTAAAAACTATTATAAATAGGAAAAATCCAAAATTGTTTACCCCAGGGCATCAACAGTGTTTATCATTAAGAATTAGGATTATCAGTAATTTTCAGCTTTTCATCAGCTGCATTCATCTGCATTCCCCAGGGTTCTTACTCTAAACATATATTACTTCTATCATCAATGAAAACAAGAGAAACTATGGACACATAGTAATTTACATGCTGAAAAGACAGTCTGACTGTGCCCAGAGCTATGGGAGAAGAAAGGGTCATAACCTTGTGGGAGACTCAAGAAATTTTAAGCTCAACAGAGACAATCCAATAGGCCTCTGCATCCTATGCCTGACTCCTCTAGGAATGGATTTGTGGTCACTCACCCTGTTCTTTGTCCCTTGTCCTTCATGATTCTCCTGAGCACAGTAACTGAGATAATATGCATCATTTCCTTCTAAGAACTGCCTCAACTCTGCGTTCTGTGATCTTGCTTATATTTAGGATCCTCTGAGTTCTATACTTACGTTTATATAGAGAGTGCTCTGACTCTACAACCCTTCCACCCAGGACTTGTTTTCCAATGTGTCTCTTTTACCCCTCTGCCTCTTTTACCCATCATCTTATAACCACTCTGAACTTTCTTGACTTCACTCCAGTTCCCTGGAAGTTGTGGACTCCTAGTAATATGTACAGTGGGCTAAAGCAAACTATGAAAGTCTAACTATGGCAGTATTAACATTTGGAGCTGGATAATCAATGGTTGGGGTGAGAGCTGTCCTATGCATTGTAGTTACCAATACCATTCCTCCCCTGTTGTGGCAACCCAAACTGTCTCATTGCTGAGGGGAAATCACCCCCTTTGGAGATTCATTGCATGATATACATGTCCACAGATGCTACCTGGATAGATATCTTGCTTCTTGTTACACTTATACTGTATTGCCCTGATAGAACATGGTAGAAAGTTGGAAGACCCAGTCCATTTACAAACATATTCACCGTGACACCTTGTGTTTAAGGGTGATGGGCCCAACAGAATCCCACCTCAGTAATAAAATTTAACATATGTTGAGTACTTTATAAATGGTACACATATAACAATATTATTTACAATATAGGAAATGAGTATTATGCTCATCTTCTGGATGAGAACTCTGAGTTATGAATAAGATGAAAAGCTTTGCCCCAAACTAGATACAGAATGTAAGTTGCTGAGCCTTGATGGATCTCCATAGCACAAATTTTGTGTGTTTACTGTTCTCCATCTACTGCAGCCTGCCAAAGAACAGAATGGGAAGTCAAAATACTTACCCTGGATACCTACTATAAGCAGGTACTGCTGAAATAGTTGTGTGTGCACCCAGAGATTTTACCTGGCCATTCTCATGGCACCCAGGTGGTAAGGGCTTCCAAGAAAACTTTAGGCTAGAAAAAAATGCATACGGAGAGGGCATGTTAAGGAAAAAGGTGATGGTCAGCCTGGTTTCACTTAATAGGAATCCCTCTGACCTCAGAAGATCATAAGAGGAGACTTTACAGTGAGTGAACTACATTTTCAAGACGTTTTCCCCCAATTTGTTCGATGCATCTACCCTATCTCCCTCTCTTTCTATTCTTTTTTGACATTCATTTCTCACTTTTCAGACTTCAGAACCACATTCAACCTTTCTCTGCTTTGTTCCCCCATGTAGAGATATATGTCTTTTGTCAAAAGAATTCTGGGTTTGTTCTCATACCTATCAATGAAAACCTTCCAGCCCTGGCTTGAAACCCAGTACTACTACCCTCTCAGCAGTTGGTCCCATTGAACTTTGTGATAAGACTCCCACATCTGTGAATTAGCATTGAGCAGCCCCATTAAGAAAACTAATCACTTCTTGTCTGGCTGGAGATCCAGAAAGTTCAATCCAGATGCTTTGAAGTTTGTCAACTTGAAGTTCTACCAGATTATAACTGTAGCTCAAATTTTTCACAATATTTTAAGCATAACTTTTTTTCAAAGCTGTTTACTTTTGAAAGCAGCGAGAAGGTGGAAATGTCTACTCTCCTCTAGTTTGGAGCCACATTCTCAACCAGCAGATAATTTGGTGCTGAACAGTTATACTTGGCTCCAAGCAGCCATGAAAATGCCCCCTAGGTGCAGGAAACATGAGGGAAAACAGTGGGGTGAGCTCATTCAGTCCATAACCTCTACTGTTTTTTCCCCACTGCCTAATGCAAATGTTACAGTAGGAATGTAAACTCTCTACTTTGGGGCATACATCAGCTTTGGGAAGGATTCAACAAACTCCCCCCAGATAAGACTAGAGGTTGTTTTTCTTTTCATTTTTGCCAGATATAAATATTTATATCAAGAAAAGATTGCCAAGACTTGGGAAGTATTTAAATGATTTAATCAGCCCTGTGGAAGGATTCACTCTGATTGGTGTTTGAATTTGCTAATGAATTTTAATCCTGGTTTTATCCCAAATCTATTAGTCACCAAACTACTAGAGGAAATTCTGGGACCTTCCTTCTTCATAGTTTGAAAAAAGGGGATGTTGTCCCAAGGTAAAAACCATGGAAATGTATGCATTTACCTTTATAGTTTCAGAATATGAGTTCATTCCTGTTAGATCAGAATACTCCTCTCAGAAGACTCCAGAGTCTTGTTGCAGAGTTCTTCAACCCCAGACCTCTTTCCTGGAAGGCATGCCTTCTGCTGGCATCCATTTTTGCCCATTGAAAGTCTGCTGACCATTCATCTCCAACGTGGGTGGTGTGAAGCACTTCCATTTTTGTACTACTGATGGTTACTTCTAGGCCCAACTAGCTAGGCCCAGTAATGATTACTCATGCCTATAATCCTAGGTCCTGAGAAGGCAAGGAATGGGAAGATTTTAGTCCAGGTTGGCCTGGGAATGAGCAAGAGATCCTACAGCAAAGGGAGCATAGCTCAAGTAGTAGAGCACCTGCATGGCAAGTCAAAACCCTAAGTTCAAACGTCATACCACCAGGAAAAACATAAAACAAAAAAGACTAGGTAGATTGATCTTGAGCAAGCCAGTAGCACTAATTAACTCATATCTCTGAGCCTCAGTTTCTCAAACTACAAGTAGTAATATCTCTCACAGGATCATCAAAGCATCAAGCAGATCATGGCTATATAATGTTAAACACAATCAGTACGTGTGTGTGTGTTTGTGTGTGTGTGTGTGTGTATGTCTGTCTATGCACACACAAATTCTCTTAAGCCTTTTATTTTCTGAGGAATTCCTGATGTTTAAAACGATGTTACTTTAGTAGAATGATGTCATTTAGCAATTAGACATTTTGAAAATTGTGATCTTCAATTCTTTTGTTTTAAATTCTTTTGTTTTAAATAAATTGGTGCCATATAATCAAGTGAAATATTTCCTAAACCCTTATTAACGTGAAGTACCATGCTTATTTACTCATACAAAACTCTCCGCAGTAATGTCATCACCATTTACAGATAAACTTGACTCCAGTCACCCACCAGTAAGAGAAAAACTTGGGACTTGAACCTGGACTTTGCAGGCCTCAGAGTTTCCTCAGTCCTTCTCTGTGCCCTATATAGCCAGCTTCCAGTTTAGAGGTAATTTTCCTCTGTCAAGACAAAGGAAGTGTTTACTCTTTCTTGTTTTCTAACAGTTCTTGTATTGAACAAGTAAATCATTCTTCTGTTTCTGATATTGTAACTGTGTGATGAGAAATGACTACTATTACTATTATTATGACTACCATCATCATCATCATTATTTGGTTGTCCTGGGGTTTGAACTTGAGGCTTCATGTTGAATAGGTAGGCGGCAGCTTCTGACCTCCCAAGTCTGAGGTGTTCAGCAATTTAATATAATGGCATTCATTGATCTTTAAATCACATTTCTGTTTCCTCTCAACAAATGCTTGAGGTTAACCTATCTCAGAGTAGCACAGAATTCTGAAATAGCTTTGAGAATTCAAGAGAATTTCTATGTCAAGATCATTCCCAAATTTCATTTAATTTCTGGTCTTTCACTCCCACACCTTCCCAGTTTTCCACTCAGTTGAAAACAAAAGTCAGGAAGGTTAGTCCAAGCTCCTGGTCTCCATTTCTCTTGGCAACTCAGTACTAATGGCCGCCCAGTAGGCAGAGGCAGAGATTTCATTGTCCTCTCAGTAGATTACAGCCCCATAAACAGCACAACACCCTAGTTTTTGGTGGAGATTATAGTGAGGCTGGCATAGCCTGAGAGCCAGTCATGGAGGGCCCGATGAAGAAGCTTTTTGTGTCCTCCTTCCCAAATGGATATTCCAGGAAGGAGTCAGATGATGTGAGTTATAGAAACCAAATGGCCCTCTTTTGTTTAGAAAGAGAGAAAAGAAAAGCCACTCATTTTTGTGGTAAAGTGAAAACAGGCTCCAAACCAAACAATCCCTCTCAGGGCAGAAAATGCCAGCTCACAGAGCAGGCCTACAGCCTCAAACAAAGTAACTGAAGGAAGTGTCAGAACTGTCCTGTATCTGTGGCCAAAGCTTTCTGTCCTCCCAGTGAGGTGCTCCTCTGCTTTGTCCCAGAAATGTGTAGGAAAGGAAAATGAAAAGGGAGACAGTGAGAAATGGCTGCTTGACGAGGCCATGCCCACTGCCCTTCCCACTCCTTTCCAGTTAGCAGGAGGGAAGGAGACAGGCACTCTGAGGAGGGAGCCTGCAAGCTCAAGCACTAATGGGAATATGGGCATGTAGCCTCTGCATTTGCCCTGGCTGCATGGCTGCTCTGTGCCACCTCAAATGCCCTTCTCATTGTGACGCAGCTCTTCCCACCAAATGGAGTCAAGAAGCCTCTTGGGCCTGCTGTGTGGCTTCCCAGGGCTCTGTGGGCAGAAAGCTGTGTATCCCCAGGTACTACTAGTTTGTGTGCAATGGGATAGGCAAATAGAAGTGCTAGTCAGCCCTGCCTGTCTCAAGTTTGATTTCTCCCCTGATACAAGCCTCTCCTGGAATGCTGAGTCTCTTAACCAGGAAAGAATAATGCAGCATTCATTTATAATCCTGGCTTGCCTCTTGCTCTGCAACCAGAGATCACTGTTTAGAACCTTTGTTTGGCATCTGAAAAAAAGAAGAGCCTGATGATTCCTGCCTTTGCTCAAAAGGTACTCAGGAGGAAAGAGAGTGCTGGTGCTACTGAATTGAAAGACAGTTTATTAGCTGGAAAACTGCTTCCAGAATGCCTGATGCAGACCCAAGAAAAGAATGTTGTCCCTCTTGACAACTCTGCCAGATTAAATTTAACTAAATGAAGTGCTTGGAGAGCGCCCACATTGCATGCCCAGGTGAGGCTGGCTGTCATCCTTACCATATATGGAAAGGCATCTTGAAAGTTACAATGCTTCAGTAATAATGGCTTCAGGCTCTGAGTGATCCTCTACTATCATCATAAGTGTCATAGCTTCACACCACATACCCTCTCCATTCCTGCATAGTCCATAATCTGCCAGCAACTGGTGCTCAAAACAGGGGAACGTTCCAATAGCACCCTGCTGCTTTTAAGTACAATCCCAGAAAGCCTTATTTTGTCCTCTACAGCCTTCATCCATTCTTGCTGACTTTTCTGGTATCATTTTGATCACCCACTTCATTGGCCTTCTTCTACTTCTCATGAGCTCTGGCCTCCTTCATACCCCAGGATGTGTATATCCTCTCCTCACCTGGCCTTTGGGTTTCAGCTTAAGTAGCCTTTCCTTGTGGAAGTATTTCCTGACTTCCCAGATGAAGAGTAGCCTCTCTTCTGGTATGTGTGTGCATCACAGTTATAATATGTGTGATTGCTAGCATGGCAACTCCATGGACAAGAGGCTTTATCTCATATTCATTGTAAAACCTAGCACAGTGCTTGGCCCATGGAAAACACTTAAATTTTATATATGAGAGGGGAGGGAGAGAATAACTCTTTCCTGTAGCTCCTGTAAAACTCATAAAAGCAGGAAGTTTCTATTTTCGAAGCCTTTATCACCAGCCCCTAGTAAATCTTCAGTGAATATTAGTTGAATCTATGAATAAATGAACAAATGACTTGGAAATACCCTTCTTAAGCTTTCACCATGCCAGGATTTTCCAAAGCAGCAATCTTCTCTCTTCGTTTTCAGTAAGCACTAAGCACAGTGCTTAGCAAGTAGATAGGTCCTTTATTCCCATCCCAGGTAGCAGAACCCCATAATTCCAGCCATAGAGGACACAGGGCTTCCTAATCGCTACTCAGGCAAGCATTTAATGTCAACTGTATTCTCTGCAGTCATGACTGGCACATGTCACAGGAGGCATTGATTTCACAGCGAAGACTGATAACAGAATAGAATCTTTCAAACATATTTGTATCCCTTTGTACCTTCTAAGTGGTACTAGTGGTGATGGCTTGACTGAAGGAGAAATATTGCTCATCTTCATCTCTTCAGTGGGTCCTACCACAATCTTCTTTACATATCCGATAAGCAGTGAGGCATGAAGGGATGACTCTTTTATCTACTGAGTACACAGGCTTTTCTGGGCCCAGACCCTGGTTACAATGAAGTTAAGCTTTTTCCTAGATGTCCATCAGAAAAGGAGCAAGAACTTCACTACCTCTTAGGACTATGCCACTATTATCCATCTTCCATAACTACATCTGCCAAATCCTCCAACTGCATCATTTCAGTTTTGTGCAGAAATCTTCGGCATTTCTTTCCATGGCTATAAAACTCTGCCGATCCCCCTGTAATCCCTGGACCAATTCAGAGAAAAAAACTTGGGCCCTACTTTGTTTCGTGCTGCTCTTTTAAAGTCCTGCCCACTTCCTATGTTGCAACACCTTTGCTTACCCTGTCTTTGCATTCCCTCCCAGGAATGCCTTTTTCCCACCTTTCCACTAAAGCACAACTCTTGCAGATCTCCCTAGGATGTGATCATGTCACCCTTGTAAAAGAAGCCCTTTGTCTCCTGAAGCCCTTTTGGTGTTGCCACTTCTTGCCTTTGTCACTGATATGGCTATGAAGTTCCTTAGGACCAATTAAATGTTTTCTTAGTTCTTCTCAGTTATTCCTGAGAAGAAAGGAGGCTCATGATGTAATGTAAGAGACTCTAGTTCCTCAGTGGTTGACTTCAATGGACATAGAAGCTCAGGAAACTAATATTCAGGCTTGAGTTCACTGCTAATGGATAGTATGGTACGTGAGTTTTTATTTTAGAAAGCTCTTGGCTTCTGTCTGTCTCCCTAAACTTCACTGAAGGTCTTTTAAAAGTCACAGAATTTGGAATTATAACTTTTTTGCCTCACTCCTCTTAACCCAGTACTTCTTCTTTACAGATGAGAAGCCCTTCGCTGTGGAAGACACCTATTTGCTCTGCCCAGCACCCATCTTAAAAGAAGTTGGCATGTAAGTTTTCACCAGCAACTGAGCCTCATAGCCAGGAAGGAGAGAAGAGGTAGAGGGGGCAAAAAGTATCACCCTGAACATTCTCTAGATTCCTTCAGTCATGATGGTACCAGTGCCTACAGCGAGCTAGGCACCTCGATAATATTTTACAGAGTATCCACTCATCTCTCCCCTTCCCTTGAACCAGACATCCCCATTCAACAGAGGTAAGAAGGGCTGAGAATTTAGGTCACCTACTCAGGGTCATGCAGCAGTCAATGGAAGAACCAGAGCTTAACCCAAGTTCTGTCTGACTTAATACCAGCTATGTTTCTAGAATGTTCTCCCATGTTTTCTCACCCTGGCGTCATCGATACCCTGATAAATGAATGTTATCTCCTTCCTGGAGAGAGAAAAACTAAGAATGATGAAGGAGGATCTTTACTACTTGGTGAAGGCTAAGAATGCACATTCATACCTGCAGTCCATCTTCCTCACTCCTCCACAAGCTTCCCTGAACTCATTTATGGGAGCTATCTCCCAGTGGTGGCATTATAAATAACTGCCCATCTGATATGGTAAAAATACTCAATAGGAAAAAAATGATCCTGCTACTCAGGATCTGTGATCTAAGGATCACAGCCATGGCAGGAAAATCCATGAGACTCATCACCAATTAACCACCAGAAGATCAGAAGTGGTGCTATGGCTCAAAATGGTAGAGTGCTAGCCTTGAGAAAAGAGCTCAGGGACAACGCCCAGGCCTTGAGTTCAAGTCCCATGACCGACAAATAGAAAAGAAAAGAAAAGAAAAAATAATTTGCATCTTAAGCTAGAGAAGAATTATCTAGGGATACAAAGAGATAGTATTGGTGTGGAGTCTGGAAAACCTGCTCCAAAATGAAGTGTAACAGGCTCAAGAGGGTTAGGGCTTTTAGGAGAAACAGTTAAAATTGTTTGTTAAATCCTGCTTTTAGTTATTCACTCTCACTGTAAGACCATCATCTCTAGGTACCTGACATTGACCTGTGATTCCATAAACTATCCCAGTGCCTTGTGGGAAATGTAACAAGATGGGAGCTCATATTTCAGTGAGTTCTTATAGATGAGAAGGGATAGAAGGAGAGCTGGTACATCTACTGCTGTACCTCTAAAAATAACCAGACACCCCTTTTATCCCATTGACTTAGACTACTCTGTGTGTGTGTGTGTGTGTGTGTGTGTGTGTGTGTGTGTGTGTGTGTGTGTGTGTGTGTGTGTGTGTGTGTGGTGATAGTGATGCTTGAACTCGGCCTCAAGCTCTTGAGCTACATTTCTACTTCCAGCTTTTTTCAGATTGATTAGAGATAAGAGTCTCCAGGCTGGCTTTGTTCCTCGATTAGCAAAACTTGTATCTTACAGGTATGAGCCACTGGTCCCTAACATTGGACTACTTTTTAGGCATGCTTTGTCCTACAAAGTGTGGCAAGTAAGTGAAACAGAAGTAGAGTTTGTGACTCAAATGCAATATGCTGCTACACAAGGAGCTCTGAATGCCCGGCCTTGACACACCAGCCAAGCACCTCTAACGTTTCTCTAGAATGTTTAAGAAATACAGGCCAGGAAGAACATCCTCCAGATTTTTCTAGAATAAGCCCCAATCCCACAGGAAGGACACTGCAGTCCCCAGGGTTGTTAGGATCAGAGCCCAAAGCAGACCTGTGTATCTGGCTCTCTGTCCATTGCTCACTGTACACCACGCTAAGTATCTCTGGTTGCCTTGTCATTTCAGGAAAGCTGCTCTCCAGGTCAGCATGAACGATGGCCTCTCTTTCATCTCCAGTTCTGTCATCATCACCACCACACACTGTGTAAGTCACATCTGCCCCTGCACTAAAGACTTCATCGTCATTATCATTGTCAACAATGTTCTTAAACGCCATTTTCTCAAAAGTTTCTAGATCTTTATTTTATTCACTTGAGCTTTGACTACAGCACTGAAAGGTCAGACATAGGCTGCATTAGGGTGTGCTAAATGTGGAATGTTGTAGGCATGACTATGGCCAGTCCTCCATTAGACGATGCCTGTTTCAATACCCCCTTTTCTGGCGTTAAAGAAGAGCTCTGATATACAGCCCACCCATATGGTAAGATGGGCTGGCTGAGAGAATGGAATGGGTCAATAGATCTTAAAAAGTTTTTCTTTAAAGGAAAGCAGGAAAATGGGCACTGGTTAGAAGAAGATGGGGAATTGATAGAGGATTTCTTAAGGATAGGAAAAATGGAAACTAGTTTGTGTGATTGTGGAAATAATCCAGGGAGAATGGAAATCTGATGAAGCAGGAGGAAGGGATAGTAGGGGAAGGGTACTGGCATTAGGAGTGGTAAAGCAGAAGGGAGTACTACTTTCCCCCACCAGCTGCTCTGGATTCCTTCTCTGATCCATTGTGTCAGGCGGCTTCACTTCTGGCTACACATAAAATCACCTGGAGAGCCTTTATTTACTTTTATTGATGTATAATAATGGTACACAGTAACGGATTTTATCGTGACATTTTCATACATGCATTCAATGTAGTTTGGTCATACTCATCCCTCCATTGTGCTCTGTTACTCCTTTTCCCAAGTTTTCTTTTCTCTTCCATATCTCCCATAATTCCCCTTTATTTCCACGACCTTGTTTTATTTTTTCTCCTGGTTTCCTTAAGTGAGAGATACTTGCCTCTGTCAGACTAGCTTATTTAACTTAAAAAACATCACCTTCCTGGAGAATTATTTTTAATGATTCCCTCTTCTCAAGCCAGACTCATTGAAGCAAAGTCTCTAGCATGAGCTTTGTTGGTTTGGGTGACTCCTGGGGAAGGTGGTAGCATCCAGTCTTGCCTGGAAACTCTTTAGCCTCAGTACTTGCTCCTATCTATGATCAGTGTGTCACAGCCCAGCCCTCTGCCAGGCAGTCAGAGCTCAGTTAGCTCATGGAAGGAACACTGCCTCATGAGCATTTCCAAAGCAACCCTTGTCTGAATATTGAATTTCTTTAAGTGAATGAGTTCTATTAGATTGTTCTAATAACTAAGATGTTTAAGTACTTGCAATGATCACTTCATGGTTGGCTTTTGGAAGGCATGTTGATAGAACCCCTCAGTAACTAGAATCTTGTCTTTACTATCAACATTGGTGGGGACAAGAAACTGCAGCCATATCCTGAAGCCAGATGAGGTAAAAATGAGTTTTATCTTACAAATGCACAGGAAGTCAGACTTCACAATGGACAAGACTGTCATCCAGTGTTTGTGGCAAACTAATTGTCTTGAAAGGTAGTAAACTAATGATAGAAAAGTTTAATTTTAACCAAAAGCATACTGTACAGTTATCACTAGGAAGTGCCACGAGTGAAAAATGCTCATGTCTCCGACATCTGATCAACTCTTCATCCTGGGTGCCTGAGTGGGATTCCAGTTTTGAGAACAGTATGCAGAGTGAAATTTCTTAAAGGGTATTTTGCCTGATTCTTTTGGAAAGTAACTCTATCACAACCAGCCTTCGGGAAATGATTAAAATATCCCCAAATCAAATAACTCCATTCCTGATCCTCCCAGTTTTTTTTTTTTAGTGATCCAACAATGCAGACCTGTATTTCTCATTATGTCTGATCATACCACAGAGAATTCATTATTGCCCTTGAGACTACAAGGATAGGGAAAGTGGTAAAGGAGAACATCTTAGGACCAAATGAATTATATGGCAAATACATACATATATACATACATACATACACACACACACACACACACATTTTTTTTCTTTTAGCAGACTAGGGATTGAACTCAGTGCCTTGTACTTGTGCTCTGTCACTTGAGCCATTGCTCTAGTCATTTTGTTTTCAATTTGCTTCTCAAATAGGGGCCTCTGATTTTTCTCAGATCAGCCTCAGACCTCTTCCCATCTACCTCTGCCTCCCAAGTAATTGAGTTTGTCGTCATGTACCATCATGGACCAGCCAAACTTACAAATGTAAATCTGTCTCAAAAAAAAGTACTCTTACAAATGTATTGCAAAATTAAAAGAATTTGTTTTCTTGTCAGGCATAGGGCTTGAACTCAGGGCCTGGGCGCTGTCCCTAAGCTGTTTTTCTCAAGGCTAGCTGTCTACCACTTAGAGCCACTGGGCCACTTCTGGTTTTCTGATGGTTAATTGGAGATGAGAATCTCATATTTTTCAGCCCAGGCTGGCTTCACACCATGGTCCTCAGATCTCAGTAACTAGAATTACAAGCATGAGCCACTTTAGCCCAACTAAAAGAATTCTTAATGAAATCCCACTGCATTTTCCCAGATCATTCACCTAGCCTCTACTTACATTAGATATTATCCTCATCTGATTACATGTCACAAGGTTTGTGTATAATCAGTCCTTGATTAAAGGCATGTTATAATATATTCTATACTATTCCATTTTCATTCAGAATGCTTTATTAGTACTCTAAATTATACAACAAAATTGTAATAACCACTCAAAGACTTGAGATCCAAGACCATTCATTCACAAATATTCATACTCAACAAATATTCATTGATCACATGCTAGGTACCCTCCTGGGTGCTTGGATAACATTAGACAACAAAACAGAAATCTTAGGAGATTGGGGATGAGGGTAGACAGTGAATAGTATCGTGAAAATAAGTTATGTATTGTGTTGAAAGTTAGCTGCTAGCCTGGGCAGAAAAGTCCATGAGACTCTTATCTCCAATTAACCAACAAAAAGCTGGAAGTAGAAGTGTAGCTCAAGTAACTTGGGTGAAAGATAACTACAACCTCCAAGGGAAACAGACTTATATGCAAATATAAGATTCCAGTCCCAGTCCAGGCCCTTTGCAAAGTTCAGATTAAACACTGAAACTATCATGAACTAAAACAGAGATGTGGGTAGAAAGTGTGTCCATTCAGAAGATGAACTAAGGTCTTGGATTTGAATATGTTTGGAGAATAAGGTTTTTAGATCAAAAATAATCCCCTGGGTCTGAGCAAAAGGTTAGATTTGTCAAATGCCAGTCTCAGCCTGCCCAGTCCCTCACCTGGAACCAAAAATCATCTTAAAATATGTAGTGGAGAGTTTTCTCACTTTATTCAGTGCCCATTTGGACAACTGTGTCACAAGTTTTCAAGAGCCACAATGAATAACTGTTACCCCTGCCAGAAGCAGAAAATTCCATGAAGTTTTACAGGAAAGAGATTTTTTTTCCATCCAAGAACTAAAAGATTCCTATACGAATGGTAAACTTCATTGTGCTCCATGGCTATAGAAGTTGGTTAGACATCCAGAATGCTCTCTCACCAGAATTTTTAATACCCTCCAGCACGGTCGCTTTCATCACTCTCTCCTCCCCTCCCCAACCTCAGGATGAAAAAGCCATTATTATACAACATAGGGAGATCTGAACAAAGCAGGACTTGGTAGTACCTCAAAAAACTTTTTGTGAAGATTCTCTTCTTTTCAATAAATATTTTGCAATTCTGTAATTTCTACCCAAACAGCATAAAACTTAGGATATCATTCACATATATTTTTGCAATTGCTACTGCGTCTCCGATGTCATTTTACTGTTGGAGAGACGAACCCACCAAAAGCCTATAAAAAGTATATAAGAAAGAACAGGATCATGTGAATCAGGTATAAATGCCACAGGGTTTCTGAGAAGGAAAGGTAGGATTGGAGCCAGGAAGAGTCATAAGATCTTTATGGAAGTGGTAATACTAGAGTGGTGGGGTTTTTTTTTTTTAAAGATTCTAAGTATAGGTAAAGAATTGAGAAGATGGCATTCTCTGAGGAAAACCAACCCAAGCAAGGATAGATATGTCTCTGGCAAAGTTTTGTCTTGGTCTTTCTCAGAACTGTGACTCTACTTTCTTTTCCTCTCCTTTTATGCCTGTGGATTAGGGGTCATTTCTCAAGTTATTTCTCCTAGGACACACACATTCCATACCTGTGATTTTGTGACCCAGTATGACAGAGGGAGAGCACCGATGCTATTCATTATGACCTGGATTTGATTTGTAGTCGATTGCGGGGGGGGGGGGGGGGGGAAATCACCATTTCTCAAGAGTTTCTAAACTATTTTATCCTTCAGATTTTCCATAAATGCAGGCTACTCTTTCTCTAAACTGGTAATATTTTACTGTAAAGCAAAATGTTGCTTTGAGAGAGTAAGCATCTGTGTCTTTATGTATCTATGTACTTGCAATAAAGAGAGATAGCAACCTACAATGATCTTCCCAATAAAGAATTATCTGGTCCAAATAACAATAATGCATTAGTAGAAAAATTCTTTTTAAAAAATCAGAATTTCTTGGAGGAGAATACAGGATTGTGAGTTTTAACAAGCCAGCCAGGTAAATCTTAAATACGTAAAACTTTTACCATTTTTCTCACCTGATTTATCCTCCAAAAATAAGTCAGTAACATCCATTTAAGAAAAATGAGTTATTCTCTTGATTCACTCCTAAGCCCATTCATGTGACAGTTCCAAAGTTTTCAGTTCAGAACATACTCTTACATTTTCCTTCTTTAGGGACCCTTTTAATATAAAGATAAGAATTTGCCTGAAACAATTATTTTAACCCAATATGACCACATGACCTTTTTACTATTGTATTGCCCAAAGATTTCAAAATTTTCTCTCCAAATTATTTTTTCCCTATCCCGAATTCTTTTCCACATTCCAAGTTCACACCAAAACTTGGTGAGCGCATACGTGTTCTTCATTCCTTTTTGAGCAGAAATAGCCCAATTAATACTTCATGGATCCTTATTTCTCTCAAGAAGGTGAGCTCCCAGCCCTCCAGTTAGGGCCCCCTAAGGTTATAAATTTGAAAAGAATGGGAGGCTGAAGGAAAAAATAAACATTTTAAAAAGCAAGTATCTGAGGCACCATATACCCACATGCCTCTAGAGAAAAGACATAATTATGTCTTCTTGTCCACTACTGCAATCCAACAGCTGGCACAGTGTCCATATGTAGTAGTGACTGGGAAAATAACTGATGGCTACATTAAATGACTCCATGAGATTAGGATGGTGCCTGCTAGAAAAGAATAAGGAAGCCAGGATGAGGAGGCTATAAGGATGATGGCCAACAATCTGATCCTCATATCCAAAGAGTTTGGACATAACTTAAGAAATGCATTTACCAGATGAGAAACTGTAACCAGCAGTCTTGAGAAAGACAAAAGTCAAAGACATCTTCGGAAAAGCACAGCTACACTTAGGTACAATAGACTGGAGGAAGCAACTAGCCAGATTCAGGACAGACTCCTAGACTATCTGTAAGATTTGCAACCTACTGGAAAGACAGGCAGACTTGCAGACTGATAGAATCCAGGTCATTATAGAAGAGTTGTGACTTGGGGAATATGGGCATGGCTTGAGCTTACCTTAAAATGTCAAAAACTTAGTCTACAGCATCTTAAGCTACAGCCTTAGCTTCAGGGGAAAGTGCAGTCTGCCTGTTTTGAGGCTAGCTAAGAAGGAGATATATTTGAACTCCTTACAGAGACAATGGTGATGAAGAGATAAGAGGCAGCTGAGGGAAGGCCTGGACCACCAGCTAGCACTGTCTGCAAGTTTCATCCCTGGACTTCCCATGTCCAGTTTCTATGTCAGTTTAGTTCCATTACCAATAGCTTTAAAGTAACTTGGGAATGAAAATTCAGCCTGATTTTGTAGTCAAGCAGCTCTCTAGGTAAACAGACAGCTGGCATAGCTGCCCTTGCAAAAATCCCTTGAATTTCACCAGCATGGTAGGGAATGCATCCAGTGGCCTATGCTAAGTGGCAATCCAAGATAATAAAAAATTATTGTGCACTCTTCAGAAAAAGTAAAAATCAGACAAGAGTTTTTTTCTTCTATTTCTTTTCCAAGGTCAGAAAAATAATCTATCAATTAAAATATCTGTCCTTGGGATAAATAATTCATGCCAGCAACTATAACCATGAGGGAAAGATATCCAGAGACCAGGGTACAATGAAAGAGGCCAACCACATGGTAATACTCAGGACCAACATGTACTCAACCAGAGTTATGCTCAAAGGGTTAAAGGCTCCAGAAAGAATAGTCTATCCCTGCCCTCCAGAAACCTACAATGTAGTTGCCAAGACAGGAGAGATACTCTATAAGATTAGCACAGTCCTGTGGCTTCCAAACACATCCTGATTTCTCATTGCAGTAACAGAAGTGTTGCCCTAAGACCGAGGAAGTGGTAAAACCTCAACTCAGTGAAGGTAAAATCTTTATCTGAGTATTGTGTTCAGGGTGAAGGATCTTCTCTAGGGAAAGACTAGAAACTGAATAATAGGGATATTTCCAAATACGACCTGTTGCGTAGAATATAGAATCAGAGCTCTTTAGCTCTTTAGCTTGGAGATCTTTCTAATTAGCTACGTCATGTAGGAGTAAACTCTCTATTCAAGCATAGGCAATGTGACAACTTCGGCAAAATGCGCATCAAGTGGCATTGACGTATCAGATAGATGACTGAACTAGAGAAGCTGCAGCCTGCTTCCCAGTACTGAGTCTTTGCTAAAGACTCAGAAGTCTATCAGCAACGGAATCGGTACATATGGTCTGTCCACAGCTGAGTTTGACTTTTACCTGGGCTCAATCCCCAGAGCCATTACAAAGCAGACAACTAAATTTAAGAGTCTTTGTGGATGTTAAAGGCAGCTTCTCTTAGTGCATTGCAGATTGTTGAACCTTCGCCTAAAACACATGTGGTCACATTTCAGATGAGAGAGTGCCTAAAACTCCTCCTGAGAATAACCTGTATTCAAAATACTCCCTTCCATTTTCAGACAATTAGTACATCATTCTCCTTTATTTATTCAACGGAGTCCCAGTAGAACTATACAAATTCAAGAGTTTCTATTTTGAAAAAATATCCTGGCATTTTTTTGTTATTGTTGTTTTAGCAAGATAGCCTGTGGTTTCATGTACTGTCATTGGAAAAGGCAAAAGACCACAGAAATATCAGAATGCAGAACTCAGATCTCAAATATTGTTTATGAACTAAAATAAAAGGAATTTGCCAACATGTCTGTTTTGATAACCCTTGTATGCATAAAAATGTCTTTTCAAATATGTTTTGGAGGATTTGTGCTGATTTGTTTCTCTTGGATATTTGAGCAATTGACTTTTCAATATTTTTACCTCTAAGTGTTTTAAAGAATGTTTGCTCACCGTTTGAAATTTCCTTGTTTTAAGAGTAAATGAGAAAAAGGTTTTCTGAAACTGTTTTAGAAAATTCTGAAATAAGCACATAATAAGCTGGTAGAAATACAAGTTAAATCCAAATAACCTATAAGCAAAATAAATTTAATGGAACAAACTCAATAGTTTAAAAAGTCATACTGACAGATTGTATTTTTAAAGCAGTTTATTATATGCTCTTAATGATAAAACATAGGTTCAATAAAAGGTATGGCTACAGAAAGTTTGAAAATAAAAAATATAAGAAAAGTTATTTCAAATAAATATCAAAACAAAGTCAATAAAGGTCTATTAATACTGAATAAATAAAGCTTTTAGCCCCCCCCAAATTATTGGTACCATAACATAATGGTAATAGAAACTAATTTGCACTTAATGACATGACCCCAACATACATAAAACAAAAATTGATAAAATTGTAAAGAGAAATTGAGAACCTCACCATCTCAGGTTTACATACAATTTTCTTAGTAGTTAATAGAACAGCCGAAAATTAATAAAACATAAAGGATTTAAATAATACAATTAAATATAAGCTATTGCGCACACAATTAAACTCTAACATAACATTCAAAATAGAACCCTAACATTTATGGTACATTAAAATGAATTACAAGATGAATCACAGAAATATATTGCTTCAATTAGAAGACATACTTCCTGCCCACCCCCCCACACACACTCATTTTAATATCTCTGAAATTAAGATGTTTCAGTTAATCAGTAACATACCATGACCTACTGGGAAATGATTTCCCCTAATACTGTATAAAATAATGAGACATCCCCACAATGGATAAATCGAAATGTAGTAAGATGTTTTCCATCAATCTGTATACTACCAAAGCAAAACTAATGAAACACATGCTGAACAAAACAGATTAGTCACTTCCTGACAACCACCTACCCCTATGCATACAGGAAAATAAAAGCTCTAGCCATTCCCCTTGAGGGAACAGCCCACTGTACATGGGACATTTGCACCCAATAGAAAGTACTTATTCCTTTTCAAGAACACTTTTTATACTTTTATGAAAAGTAGTCATGCACAAGGTTATAAAGAATTGATCATATAGATTACATACTGGAATGAAAAAAACTTAAATCAATAATTAATCAAGTTAACAATCAATTTTGAAAAGTTCCTGTTCCAAAATTTCAAACAAACATCCAAATCATTGTGTGTGTGTGTGTGCGTGTGTTTATGTTCATACGTGTGTGTACACACACTGGTACTAGGAGTTTAACTTAGGACTTTAGAATCTCACGTGGCTTTTTTGCTCAAACTAGCACTCTACCACTTGACCCACACCTTCAGTTCTGGCTTTTTGCTAGTTAATTGGAGATAAAAGTCTCACAGATTTGTCTGTGCAGATTGGCTTCAAATCAAGTTCTTAAGATCTCAGTCTCCTGAGTAGCTAGGATTATAGGAATGAGCCACCAGCACCTAGCTTCCAAATCCTTTATGAGTCAAAGTAAGTTCATTATGTAAATAAGAAATACTTAGAACATCCATTACAAAAATGACATACCAAAATTTAGAATGCACTAACATGGTTCTTAAAGAGAAATTTATCATTTAAATGGTAAAGTCAGTTGGTTCAGCATAGAACTTAG
The DNA here is from genome assembly GCF_019054845.1 of Dipodomys spectabilis. Classification (NCBI taxonomy): domain Eukaryota; kingdom Metazoa; phylum Chordata; class Mammalia; order Rodentia; family Heteromyidae; genus Dipodomys; species Dipodomys spectabilis. The sequence goes on from NW_024870756.1 coordinate 991,791, forward strand.
GAAGTCAGAGAAGAAACACAAAAGTAATAAAGTAAGAGTGGAATAGAAAACATGATAAATGGAATAGTAATAAAAGTGTTAGTTGAGTGCAGAGGAGGTGAAAAGAAAATAGACTTCAATCCAAAGAACTGTGTTATTGCTGGTGAGGCTTGATAGGAAGATGAGCCAAATTCAATGCTATCATGGGGTTAGGGCAATGCTGGAGTGAGATCATCAATCCAGGGACAAAGAAAACACACACAATATTAGTCATCCCTCACCTACTCCTGAGTCTTTCTAGGAGGACCTGGACACAAAGGGACTCTGTAAAATAGTGCACAAAGTCTGCATTTCACTTTCCCTAATTTTATGGCCAATTAAAAATTGCCAAATTGCAATGAAAACTTCCAATATGGCAAGTCTTTGACCTTAAACCAGGCTGTGGTCACTACTGTATATTTTCTTGTTTTGTTTATTCTTGGTTCTAGTGATAGAGCACAAGACCTTAAGTGTGCTATGCAAAGTGGTCTACCATTGAGTTATCAGCCCTTACTTTTTTTAAGCATATGGTTCTTTGGTCTCTCCCTTCTTGATATTATGCATGTGTTTTTCCATTTGAAATACTGTTTTCACTTTCCAATTTGACTATTGAAGCTTGTGAATGCTCAAATATCAGATAGCCAAGATAAGTAAATATATGAAATAAGTCTTAGTCACTGAATAAGAACTTGATAGAACATGTATATGCTTTAAGTCCACAGGCCATAGTTAATAACTAGCATGTCTATTCAAACCTGCTCCTAAGTTAGTAGTGCTATTAGAGATAATTGAACCTTTTGGGTTGAGCATTCTGGATTAACAAATCCAGTTGTGAAAGAGACTTGCTTTGGGGAGTGCACAATTTAATGAAGGTCCAAAAAGGTGGTAGGCAGAGACATACAAATAAGAAAAAAGAGGGAGAGGACAGATTATCAGTTTAGGAAATGGAATCAAAATTAGAGAGAACACAAGAAGATCTCCTTTCTACCCGCACTAAAATAATTACCAGCTCTATAAATGGTCCAAAATTTACAAAATCAGTGCACTGAACTATCATTATAGAATGGGAGGAGACCCAGCCTGACCCAGGTCATATTCTCCTAGTTGCAATTGATAGCCATATTTCACTAAAATCCCAAGTTGCCCCTGAGTCTTGATGTGAATGTTTTAATCAGGATGCTATGTTTGCACTCCCAACAAGTAAGCAAACTTTTCTCTCTTTTTCCCATAGAATGACAAAGTCCTATGAGGGCAAATCACTTTTCCATACTTATTCATTAGGGCACCAAGGAAATGCAGAAGGCAGTGTTTTTTTTTTCTCCCGAGAAAACAAGCTTGCAGCATTCCTTTACCATCACTATGGCTGCTAGAACAGATGTTAATTTACTCATTGCTCAAAGCAGTAGGCTGGATGGGTTTTTTTTCTTTCTTTTCCTATTGTTACTTAAAAGCACTTGAAAATGACAGCAAAAATATTCCTAAGATTCTTTATATAACCTAACATCAGAAAAATTGCTTTATTTGTAGACTGAGAAAATATGAAAGGTACAAGCAAAGGCAATTTTACCTGTGTTAATCAAGTTCATGGACTTGGAAACGATATACAAGATTCTTGAGATTGTATATTAAAGGTACAAACTTAACCAAAACAAATACCCACAAAATGCCACTTATGATAGCTCTGCCTAGCACTCTGGATGAATTTCACCATTGGCCTTAAAGTATGCCAATACACAAATGCCCAATAGATAAAAATGTGTGCTGACCATCCCGTATTTCATATTTCCTCGCACTACATAAAAGTATGCCCATTCCTACCTCCTGTACCTTTGTTCACACTTTATTTTCCCTCTGGAATGCCTTTTCTTCTTTCCACCCACTCCATCTCGCCACGGCGGCAAGGCCGGCCAAAGGTTGTCTGGACATGTCCCAGGATGCATCACTACCTTCAGCAAACACTGTAACCTCACTGTGTTTTGAGCTCTGGGCCTGTGGATTGTGGCATCCTCTAGAATTGAACTGCAATTAACCTATGCATCAATCCTAACTTTCTAGTACCCAACAACCATTTCAGGATTAGGAGATGACTTGGTTACTTTTTCTGAGTCTCCTCTTGCTGAATATATGTTAGAGACTCAATAGGAAATGGTTTATTGGTTTTCTGATACCCTATTATTATGCAGTTTAAAGACATTTCAAAGAGTGCTCATCTGGGTCACCTCTAGTCAAGATTTATCTTCATGAGGTACCACTCAAACTTACCCTAGCAAGCTGAAAATCTAAAGTAACAGCTAACAGGGTACAGTATGTTCACTTTCCAATAACAGGTAATAGTGATGCTGGCTCACACCTGAGGGTTGATCGCTAAGACCAGTTGAGCATACAACATTCAATAGATAGCTACATGAAATGAAAGTAGATAAATGACCATTCTGAATGAGACACGAAAAAATTAAAATTAGAAATTATCCTTTCTCTTTGAGCCTTCTAACAGTTGAGCATTACTAAGTAACTTTCTTTGTAATAACTAACCCCTTTTCAGTAGCTAAGACATTCTGCATACTAACGAGTTACATCTTGTCTGCATTTTCTCTAATAACTGGTTCTGATTAACACGCTCTATGCATTTTCTGGAAAGAAAGGAAAGTGCTGAATGAATCCAAGATTTACATTTCATCACCCTGGCCATTAAGTGACATGAATTGTCATTACTGGGTCAGTAATTGACATTACTGTGATGCTGCTATAAATTAGGAAGAGTATAATGCCCATGACAGGACCTCACAGCTTGAGACTATAGTAGTATGGTGCCAATCCTCGCCTTAATTGCATACTAATGATGGCTTATCTAAGTCCTTCTGGTATTGTTCATATAAAGTAATAAGGTTTAGCACAGGCTAGAATTTACACATACAAATGATTTCTGCTCCTTCAGAGTATTTATCTTGGAAAGCCAGATGATTTCCCCAACAACACTGTCACTATTCCAACTGCACTCCATACTCTTGCTTGGAATTGCTAGAATTTGAAGACATGATAACTAAATGTCCTCATTTTGGAACTAAAAGAGTAACAATATCATTTAATTTCAAAAACATTGTAAGTTATGTCTCGGGAGGCCTGGATTATCATCAAGCTGGGAACCAACTTGGTTTTAAAAAAAACAAGACTAATAAATTATAAGATTTTGTCTGGCCTATAAATTCATTTTAGAAGCTGTTCAAAAAGGGTGAATATCCCAAATCGCCACTCATTTGGATGCAACTTGATTCATTTGCATGTGGGAGTTCTGTTATGTCTACTTCATGAACAATCTCATTGCTTTATAACTATGCTTTTTTTTTTTAAGGAAAAATCTTCCACAAAAGCTAATGTAATTTTCACTTAATACTTCTATATCCCTTCTTGTAATATCTTTAGTGCTTGTTAAATTTATTGCCATTTCTTGCTTCTCAGGTAGCAAGAATCCTCTCAACACGGGGATGGAAACTTAGAGACTCATGTTTCTCAAATACATAATCTAGAACCCCACCCACTAATGACACACTCCAGTCATTGTTAACATGAGATTACTCACAGAAATCAAATTCATTTATCTGGACCAAGCTGGGCACAGACTTGGGCAGAGAAACAAGGGGAGAATGGGAAAGGAAGTCACGTGTTTTGAAGGATGATGTTTACACATTTTGCCTTGTGTCATCATAAGTAGGAATTGTCCTGACAAATAGGAATCATCTTCATTTCACACAGAAGATGGATAACTTAACCAAATTTGCCTATTCATAAGAGGGAATTGGAATATATTTTTCTAATTCCAAAGCTCTTTGCAGTAATGTTGGCCCACCTGTTTCTAGTGATGGAAATGGAGTAACCATGGAGACCTCTGCTCCAGTGCCATTTCTGACACATAGTAGCCTGACCCATGGCCCTGGAGGTAAAGATAACAGAGGGAGATTTAATTAGTATTTAAGTCAGATGAACAACTATATTGATGGAGGGTATGACATTAGAGAAGAGGGAGGGGCTGGGAAGGTGGCTCAGTGGTAGAGCGCTTGCCTTGCATGCCTGAGGCCCTGGGTTCGATTCCTCAGCACGACATAAGCAAAAAGAAAAAAAGCCGGAAGTGGTGCTCTGTCTCAAGTGGTAGAGCACTAGCCTTGAGCTGAAGAGCTGAGGGACAGCGCCCAGGCCCAGAGTTCAGGCCCATGACCGGACCAAAAAAAAAAATAGAGAAGAGGGAAACAGAAAAAGAAAACTCAAATTAACTTCCAGTTCTCCAAGTGAAGTTACTAAGGAGTATTATTATAAAGATGAGGAGAACAAGCAAGTTTGAAGGGAGACTAGGAGCTCAGTATGAACTGTTGGGGTTGACATATCATTCAGACCTAGAATGGGAAGAGATCTAGGTTAAAGATAAAGGTTTTAAAAAAAATAAAGATTTAAGTGTTTAATATCCAGATGAGAATTTAAAATAGAAAAGCAAATGAGACCATTCACAGAGGATGTTAGAAAGGGAAACAGCAATGAACCAAGAATGGATCCATTGGTTATACAATTGTAACACACTTAATTCCAACTTGATGCCACTGAATAAAGATGGAAAGAATGGAAATTTTTAAAAATGAATGATTCTATAGGGTACATTGACATGTAAGTGTCTAAGTATGAGCCATTGAGGAGGATGGAAAGGAATAACCAGAGATAGAAGAGGGATCTGGAGAGTAGTCTTATAAATGCCAGGAAATGGAATTTTAGTAAAATGCAGGATGAGATGGGTGGGTAAACTAGTTAATCCAGAAACAACATTCAGAATATATAAGCTGTGAAAGAGAGAGAATTTTGGTCTCCAGCCTTGTCCATCCAGAATTTCTCAGCAGCAATAAAATGACTTGAATTTCATCTTTCAAAAGAAAACTTGCCCATGCACTGCCAGCTTTGTCTGGGCAGGAAACAGAGCTCTGAGCAGCTGCTTAGAAAGGTTCAAAATTCCACTTCAGAGCACTGGAATGTGACACCTCCCAAGCACCAGCTCTGGCCTACAGAGAGGAGGGGGAGCAGATTGCACAGCCCTCCTGCATCCCTCCACCCAGCAGGAATACGCCTCACTCTGCCCCCAGAGACTCTGATGGAACAGGGCAAAGATAACTTGCTTATAGTCTATTATCTTGTTATGTCCTCTGCACCAGGATCAGCCCTGGCATCTACAGCAGGCAGATGGCCATGAAGTTACAAAGCAGAGGGTCCAGAACCACTCCTGGCTGAAGGGTTTCCCTTGATGGCTCACAAGCATGCATACAAGACAGCCTCACCTAGTGGCAGAACAAGGAAGAGAGAGGGTAGATGTTAGATAGGGTAAGGAAGAAGGGAGAAGGAGACTCTGGAAGCTTCAAGTCATTAGCCATGTCCCCGGGTGCCCTGTGGAGGGGACAATCTGGAGAAACAGCTTTCAAGAAGCACTAAAGCATCAGCAGCTCTTTTCCTGTCATATTTTTGCCAGTGATTGGCTAATAACCCTTCAAACCTTAGTAATTCATTGTTTCATGTAAGATGTTTACAAAGACAGTCCAACCATATGAAAGCATCTGGGTGGCTTCAGCTACTCAGTGGGAATACTAAGACTCTGCACAACTTCCTGCAGCACACAGAACTACCACAAACCTACCACTCACCAGTGAGAGCTTTGTTAACAGACTGAGCATACTGTTGGTAAAATGTAAATTATTGCAGTTGCCAACACCTATCCTGGGGTTAGTGACAATAAACAATATTGGGGGTCTCTATACTGAGGACAGCAAAGCATCCCTTGGTTGTGAATAAAATAAGACAGAAGGCCAAGAATGATATCAGAAACCCTCTGTCTCACCTTTTTGACTTCAGGCTGAAGACTGGCTGAGTATGGCAGCAATCCAGCTGGAAACAGAAGCACAGAATTAAATAGATTTACAGGTGTCTCCCAGGCACAGGATCTGGCCAGGGAAGACACTCAGCCAGGGGCTGTTACCCAGAGCTGATTAGTTTGAGTCTTAGGACCTCCTCACTTGAGTGGTCCTTTGTAGGCTTTTCTGATGCCGAGAGGATTTATTTTTCTTCTAAGAGACTCTACCTCCAACTTGTGGAAACATCAGGTCTCATAAAACCCTTTTAAATAGAATAGCCAAGAGTGAGCTTTACTCTGGGACTGTACACACCCAAGAGAGAAACAGAAGGTCCAAATATGCGGTTGAATCTAATTTACTGAATGAGTAGCAGGAAGATACAGGCCTAGAGTTAAACACACACTGGGGCCCCTAACATGGAAGGAAACATCGGCACTTAAGAAGTGTTTCCTGCTTGACCCACATAGTTTTCAAGGTCCAGTAGGAAGAGGACATTTTATTGGCTATACCAAATGCCACGGGCATTAAGCAATATCCCCATCGCTAGCCCGACAGGAGATTCAGGATTTCACAAAGTTTCTTTATGTTGAATTCCTCCCAGTCTCTCACAAATTCCTCTCCATTTTATCCTCCTCCATTTACTATGGCAACTCCCAAAACAAAACAGAAAAGGGCAGCAATGTTTGGTTTTATATGCAGAGACCTGGCTCTCTTCTATCATTACGAACAAGCCCAGACATGATTCTTCACCCCCAGCCCATGCCATGTGTCAGAAATCCAAAATCCCTAGATTCTCTCTACCAAATAAGAGAAGTTCTCAATGTTCAAGTTTCCAAATCTATATCTTTGAGAACAATATCCTCCTTTGTCTTAAGCAAGATGCCCTCATTTCCTGAGCTGGAGCAGAAGGAACTAAAGAAAGCTGTGATGCAGCCAGCCTTCAGAGAAGGTCATCCCTAATAACAAATCCCTGGAGAAGGAATAGGGCTGAGCACTTGCAGCCTTCAAATTTAATATTACCTGTTAGCAGGCTTAATAGCAGGCCTCTGGGTAAGCATCTTATACATCCTTTGCTATTTGACAAGGTAATGAAGGCTGAAAATCATTCACTGAAGAAAATGAATGTTCCCCCAAATGGAACATGCGTGGACAGTTTCTGTGACTACCTGTTTCCTTTCAGCGCTAGTCACAAATCTGAGCACCTAACTATCACAGTTCTTTGGGTTTTTGTTTGTTTTTTGTTTTGTTTGTTTTGTTTTGGTTTAGAAACAAAGAGCCATCTTTTTTTCTTTGAACTTTATTTCCACTTTGAAATTCAGTAAGAGTTTAACCGTGTTGATAATTAGACCGTTGATTCTGGTGATGAAGAGGCTGAGCACATATTGATCTGCAGTTGGGCTGTCCACTCTCCTGGGTGCCAATCCTGAAAGTAGTGGTTAACACAGGGGGAGCTAACAGTGACCAAGACAGAGAGGGCAGGTCAAGGTCAGCACCCAAGATCTCAAAGCAGTTTTCCCTAGAGCAAGAGAACAGAACCGGAAACAGGGCAAGGCTCTATAAGTTCCTGCAAGTATTCTATGTCTCTTGGACCTTTCACATACCTCCCAACAACAGGCTGAGCCTGCTCTGAGGATATGGGAAAGAAGGTGGAGAAAGGAAGAGTTTTTATCTAGAACTTGAAAGATGCAAAAGGTCTGAGTTAGAGCAACTGAACTTTGTTAATGAAGCAGATACCATTTATTAACAGCACAAAAGTCTGTTTATTTCTGTACTGTGTGTTGATATTTATTCGACAGAAAACACAGAGCCATCCTTACATTGGGTATAAATTGCTCTGCACAGGTTTTTGATTAGAACTCCAAGGAAGGGCAGCTGTGCCTTGTGACTCTGACTTCACTCTGAATGAAATACATGGCACCTTGGCTCACCCTCCCCCCCACCCCGGGCCATGTGAATAAGTGCTTTCCTCAGAGCAGGGAAAGTAAGTACAAAGCCTCAGTCCCTAATAGAGCTGTGTAGCCTGCTAGGTAAACCTGTGAGCCAAATTTCCCATGTTTAGATTCTGGCTTCTCTGTGTGACTGTGGGCAAGTTTCACCACTTCTCTTTGCCTCCATATTTTTACCTGTAAGACGGAATACTAAAATTATTAAATTCATGTTAATGTGAATGAGACTAAATGGGCTAACAGAGGGATAGCATGTTATTACAAAGGGAAAAAAGACTCCCTTTACATCATAAGTGCTCAGCAAATACCAACTCAGTTATCATCAATATTGTCGTAACCATCATCTTTATCATCATCATCATTCTTCCAGAATGTGTGCTCTTAAAAAAATAGAGAATATTTAATTTATTCACTATCTCCTACATAAAACAGGCTGGAGGTATAGGTGTTGAGTAACATACATCCCTGCATAGTGGTTAGCTGTTTAAACAGCCCAGTCAGCAGACTGAACATTTGGTGTCCATCTTATACACCTGAGGTCTTCTCAGTAAGCACAGATAGACCCTCAATAAATAATTTCTGGATGAATTAATGAATGACCCTCAGAGGTTGTATGCACTATCTCCATATGAAGCCTAGCCTCAGGTCTAAGTTTATGGAAAATCAAGTTCATGCCCTTTGTTTGATGGTAACTCTTCTGAAAGGAGCATGGAGAAGGTTTTCTAGATCTTAGAAACCAGCCTAAGGCTCTATCCCTGGGCTGACTCCAGGGCATGAGAAAGTTTCTACTCTTACACCATACTTAACACCCACAAGAGACTTCCTCCATGTATGCCATGTATGTAATGTGCCTGGTCCCTTTCCTGAGTCCCGCCCTTCCTCTTTCTCTCTTCTACAGCCCGGTAGAACTGACTTCTCAAGGTCAGATCAAAAGTGGCTAGAGAAAAAGCTAGTCATTATTTTACCCAGATCTGGCTGTGCAGACATGCTTTACCTGGCTGCACAGGAAACCTCCTTCCCCTAAAGATGGGAAAACATGTCTACACAGCTTTGCTTCAGTTTATCTACCTGAGTTGAAAATATAAGCTCAGGGAGGAGGAAATGGTATAGAATATAAACTGTTGTAGTCTATGGTCATTACTATGAAGCTGCTGCTGTTTTATAAGCCTCTTGGTGACACAAGCCACTTATTATTCCAAGTGCAGACAGGTTTATGATCTGAAATGCTCACTGTATTTACTGTCATGAGGAACTAGAGGAAAAGAAAGTTACAGCTCCATGTTGGATGAGGTCTTGAAAATCAAATCACTTGGCCCCTGCCACTCATCTTCCACTCTTTGCATCCTCCCAGACAGGCATTAAGACGTCTTCCCTCCATGTTAAAGGCCTAGAGCACAGAGACAAAGCAGCCAGGAGGCTTACCTTTGATTAACGATGTGTTGTGTTGACTAACAACCTATTACACTGTTGCATACAACAGCATTCCAGCAATCTGCTATGCCATGGCCCTGTCCATTACAGGCTCTGTGCTGTCTCCCTACCCCTCACCTCAAGCTGCCCAGCCCTGCATCAGCCCTGTGACCCTTGGCTCCCTAGAGGGCCATCTAACATTGCCAGTCTAGGTTTCTTGGCTGGGACCAGGAGTGTTTAGTTCCCAAAGTACTTAGTCAAAGACATTCCAGGGAAGTTTGGGGAGTAAGGGCTACCTTTATACAGCTTCCAGGAGCCCCTGCTGAGCTCTCAAGTGGGGAGTGAATCTCCTGTGGGCTCTACCATGAACCTGCCATCCTATCCTGAACAAGCTACCCACCCTTCTTTACCTGTACATGGGGAAGGAACAACTCAAATAGGAGAAGCAGGTGGTACTGCGAACTGCCTCCAATGAAGATACTGAAGATTGTGGGTATAATATAAAGAAAGCTACAACTTCTGTGCTCTTGAGCCCATGACCTACTGAGCTAGATGCTCTGGAATTAGGACTGCCAAGTAGGAAGCTCCATGTGCTCTGTGTGTGTGTGTGTGTGTGTGTGTGTGTGTGTGTGTGTGTGTGTGTGTGTGTGTGTGTGTGTGTGTGTGCCAGTCCGGGGCCTGGGTGCCCCTGAGCTTTTTTGCTCAAGGCTAGAGTCCACCACTTGAGACACATATCCTCTTCTGGCTTTGTGATGATTAATTGGAGATGAGAGTCTCATACTTTTCTGCCTGGGCTGGCTTTGAACTGTGATCCTCAAATCTTAGCATCCTGAGTAGCTAGGATTAAGGTGTGAGCCACCAGCTCCTAGCAGGCCCACAGAGAGCTGTTACCCACCCCCCAAAAAACTCCCCATCATCAGGGGAAATGGTCTGGATTCATGATCTCCAGTGGCTTTCTTGAATGCTGCTTTAGGATGCTGAGTACATGTGAGACTTCTTCGCTAAAACCCAACAACACCCTCAGACCACAACCATGGACTGGACAAGGAGGAGGACAGAATGGGTGTTGGGTGTCTCAGTCATCAACTGACATGATCTGCTTTCTGGCTGACTCAGCCACCTCACCCTCACCTGGAAGGCTCAATGGCAGCTGCCCTGACCTCACACTGTCATTAGCAGGCTGTAGACTGCATCCACAGCACAAGAGTCACCTCTGTGACTAGGATTGGGCAAGCGGGCTTATTAGCCCAAATGGTAGACAGAACATGAGGCTCGGTGAACTGGAAGTTGTCACTAGGCAGAGATAATACTCCAGAGGCTCAAGGGGAAGTATTAGGCCATCCTCCTTTGAAATGGTCATCAAGGAGACCAGAGAAGGCAAATGCATTTCTCTTGGAGATTGGCTCAAATGAGTGTGTTACAAGGCTATGAGCCCAATGCATGTTGGCACACAGTGCTCCTCTCTGAGCCTCAAATCTGCCATGGATGATGGGAGTTGGGAGGGAAGACCATGCATGATCAGTGCAGTGCTGACTGACTTGCTCTTCTCTTGGCTCTACAGTCAGACGGTTCCATCCTGGCAATTGCCTTGCTGATCCTGTTTCTGCTCCTAGCCCTGGCACTGCTGTGGTGGTTCTGGCCTCTCTGCTGCACTGTGGTAAGTACCCCAGCCTCAGACCATACAAGAGAAGATGACACGAAGTCTTGGGAATCACAGTTGGAAAGAAAAGGACCAAAACTGTAGCAGCAGGGGACAAATTATACATTTTAAAAATATAATTAATGTAAATGGCATAAAACTTGCCTTGGACACTGGAACTTTGAGGGATGAGAAGTCGTGAACAGAAGAGGCTGCTCTAGATCCAAAAAGAGCTAAAATAATATGCTATTTAACATAGAATACACAGGCAATAGGCATGTATGGGCATGGTACACATGTGTTCCCACACATGCACATAACATACTTGTTGAATTTCCCTAATTGGCATTCTCGTAAGACCACTCTGGCCTTAGCGACTATTCTGTCCATCTGACAGAGTGTATCAGGCCTCTAACTCCCACCATAAAGAAAGGTATCATCATTATTTCATTAATTTTAGCTAACTTTTGTAGGACACACTCTGTGTCCTCTAAGTGATGAGTTACCACTGGTCTAAGTACTTTGGCTCCATAATCAGGAATAGCTGGCTTTTTCCCCATCACAGTCACCTGGGATCACCACAGAGCTCCAGAAAATGTCCCTCAGATAGCATAGGTCCTAGAATAACCTACCCTACTAATAATCTTGTGTTCCCAAAGGAAGTATGTCTGTCTGTTCACTAGTTTCTATTCTTTGGCCCCTAGACTGGAAAAATTCTTAAATGAAGTAGTATCAAATAAAGAGGAAAGTATCGATCTGATATGTCTAGTATTTCATGTGAGTTTGAAATGTTCACTGCTGGGCTACATAGTATTTCCGCTCTCCCAGCGAGGAACTCATGATGGGGAAATAGGCAGTGAGCTTCATTTTATATCAGAAATTCCAGCATTTAGCACAGAAGCTAGGGATTTTTAACTGTGTATGGAACAGAACTGGACCAGGACTACAAATACATAGAGCACTGAACTTAGAAAGGAGGGGTAGATGGCTTCCAATTGAAAGAGATGACAAAAGTAGGAGATAAGAAACCAGACCACAATGGGGACTCTGTGGCAGGGACTTATGGAAAAGATGATGCAAGGCAGATTAACACAGGTGTTTCTAGGCATAGACCTAGGATAGGAACAATTCTCAGTCAAATAGTAGTATCTCCACTGTACTGATTTACCAAGATGTTGAATAGCTCTCCTCATGGCAGCCCCAAGAGTTAAGTATATTTTTAAATACTTAAGCCTTTTATTTTCAGGGGGAAAAAAATCCCCATAATTCAACTAGACTACATTCTGTGTTGATTCAAAACAAGGACACTTTCAAGTTCAGAATTCTGAAGGAAAAATAAAAAGATAGAAATAAAATATTTTGCAGTAGACTCTTGAAAAGTGAGTGGATAGGGCGGTGGCAGCAAACAGTGAACACCAGGGCATCTATTTTGATCTTGTTCACTTAGAACCTGGGATTATCATAAACCGTTCCCTCTGGATGGAGCTGCTAGAAACAATATAACAGCCAAGGAAAACTCTACCAACTGCTAGCTGAGTGAGCGTGGACAAATTACTTAATCCCTCTGTCTTTCTGTACTGGTACAATAAAAGCCCTGACCCCCTAAATAAAGATAAAAGAGTTTATACATAGAGTTGTGAGAAAGCAAATAGCAAGTGCTATTCATTATTCTTTTTTTTTTTTTTTTTTTTTTGTCGGTTGTGGGCCTTGAACTCTGGGCCTAAGGGCTGTCCCTCAGCTCTTCAGCTCAAGGTTAGCGTTCTACCACTTGAGCTACAGCATCACTTCCGGTTTTCTGGTGGTTTATTGGAGATAAGAGTTTCACAGAGTTTCCTGCACGGGCTGGCTTTGAACCTCGATCCTCAGATCTCAGCCTCCTGAGTAGCTAGGATTACAGGCGTGAGCACCGGCCCAGCCTCATTATTCTTAATAGTATTAGTATTAAATATTCTAATGTAGTAGGAGATGTACTGCTATACTGTGTGGCAATAGATTCACAGTGGTGGAAAATGTTTCTCAAACCTTTAATTATGGGAAGCAGCATCACCCAAGGCAGGATTGTTTTTGCAATATCCCAAATATTTGTCAATGAATATCTGGTTACGTCCCTATTGCTTTGAGAAGCAGTCCCAAAGCAATCTGATTTTGCAAGTCCCAAAGGATTCCTTACTAAGGGAAGATTGTGGAGATTAATTTTCCTGCTTATGATGTCTATTAAAACAGACCCCATCCCCCACTGCTGAAAGCTGGCCTAGGCTCCAGTGCTTGATGTGTCCCCAAAACTCTGTTGATCACTTGCTTCTGTGATGAGTGATTGTTCTGATGGAACAGAATAAAGTCATGTGTTTTCTGAATGAAGTAAACAGGAGGGAAGGCAAACATGAGTTTTCCCAAAGGACCTTGTTCAAAAGATTCTGGAAAGCTCCTCTATCCTGAGTAGCAGCATCTCTCACTACACTCCTCTAACCAAGGGTCTCTTTTTAAACATGATCTCTAAATTTCCCTCTGTCACTCCCCCTAATTTGGCAACTGTCCCATAACCTGAGAGCAATGTCACATCTCAAAGCTGGGAGAATAGTCAGAGAGCAGGAGGGACCTGCAAATTATGGGACACATGTGATAACTGCACTGCCACCCTAGGATTCGTATTGACAGTGAGTGCTCCTTACTCCACCCCAGCCATGCTGAGTTTAACCCTTCAGTGACTAGATGACATAAAGTCCTGGAGAGTGGCTCGATGGAATAGGAATAGGCCCTCGGATGCTGCTTTACTAGCCATAAAAAGCAATCTTGTTGAACTGCAGTTGGAACTGCCATCTCAGCCTCCTCTTATTTCTTCCTTGTCATGTCTAGAAAGAGAAGTCCAATAGGAGAGGGAGACTGGGGATGATTTCCCATCCTATTTGACCAGTCTCAAGGAATTTCTCTCAACCCTCCCCATTTGCCTGGAGACCTCCATTCTTCCTCTGACCCTTTCCTGCTTAGTAGAAACCTATTTTTGTAGCCTTGAAAAAAAAATGGAGGCTAACCAGTGATAACTCTTCAACTTCCAGCACTTTGCCATGTGTGTCCTCCTCCAACAGGGGGATCTGGTCAGATCAGAGGGGACCCTCTCCTGCTGTGCCTCATACTCGCTTCCCACGTGTGATGTCCTTGAGCCTTTCACTCCAGCTCTTCCATCTTCATCCTTTATGTTCACTTCTATTCGATGAAGCCTACTCTTCCTCAATACATGTGCCATTGCCCTTCCTGCTGCCCAAGATGGAGACTATCGAGTGACCACTAGTGTCCTCTGTCATACTTAGTGTGCCTGGAGATGGTCCTCCTATCCATTTATCAAGGAACTTAGAAATTTACTGAGTAGCAGTTTTGATCCAGGCAATCTGTTAAGCTCTGGAGACCTAAGGCCCTAGCTTTATCAGCTTCATTTAACAGATGAAGACAGACACGTACAAGTATGACAGTATTAACAGTGCCACAATGAAGCAAGCACAGAGCTAAAGGAGCCCATCCCCACAAAGGAAGGGTGAGAATTAAGACTGGAGCAGTTGGGACAAGAGCTAGAACTTTGTTTAAGAGCCATTGAACAGGCAGGAGCAGGAAGTGAATTAGATCATGATCTGATTGCTTTTTAAAATTATTTATTTATTGGGGCTGGGAAGGTGGCTCAGTGGTAGAGTGCTTGCCTTGCATGCATGAGGCCCTGGGTTTATTCCTCAGCACCACATAAGCAGAAAAAGCCGGAAATGGTGTTGTGGCTCAAGTGGTAGAACGCTAAACTTGAGCTGAAGAGCTGAGGGACAGCGCCCAGGCCCAGAGTTCAGGCCCTGTGACCGACTATATATGTATATATATATAATTTATTTATTTTGTAGTACTAGCTTTTGAACTTTGGGCTTTATTTCTCTCTTGTATGCAGGTCCTGTAGCACTTAAACCACGCCTCCAACATTTTATTTCATAAGGTATTTTTCAGATAGGATCTCACACTTTTTCCCAGGCCAACAGTGATACAAGATCCTCCCACTCTGACTGCTGAGTAGCTGGAACCACAGTATCTACCACCACACCCAGCTTTCTTTTGAGATAAGTTCTCACTAAATTTTGCCTTGGATCACCTCAAATTGAGATCCTTATAACTCTTCCTCCCTAATTGCTAGAATTACTGTCATGTGCCACCATGCCTGGCCCAGTTACTCTTTTTTTCTGTCATGGGGCTTGAACTCAGGGCCTGGATGCTGACCCTTTTGCTCAAGGCTAGATCTCTACTACAGCTGAGTTACAGTGCCACTGCCAGTTTTCTGGTAGTCAACTGGGGATAAGAGTTTCACAGACTTTCCTGCCCTAGCTGGCCTCAAATCTCAGCCTCCTGAGTAGCTAGGATTCTAGGCATGACCCAGCAGCACCAGGCCAATTGCTTTTTCATGAGAAGATTCTCTTTCATGAAGTTGAGAAATACTAAAATAACAGAAAGTTATTGGTGTTTAAGCAGAAGAACCCTAGGCTGAGACAATTGCATTCCCTCCTTAGTTCCACAATGGTATTTCAAGCACCTACTGAGCACTAGGTATTGTGCTGTGCTAGAACTGAGAGGGGTGGGGCATGAGTAGTATATAATTTATACATTGTCCTAACTACACCAGAAAAACTGAACCATCGTGGAAGAAATTATACACAGATGTACAGTATTTTCATAATAAAAAAAGAAATCAGGCACAGAAGGAAGCCACCCACAATCTGATGGAACTGTATTTGATAGTGGTTTCTTAAGTGTTTATATTAATATTTCATAGCTTGTGCCTATAATAGACAACTTTTATTTGTATCAAATGTTGTATAACAAA
This sequence comes from Dipodomys spectabilis, assembly GCF_019054845.1. Lineage (NCBI taxonomy): Eukaryota > Metazoa > Chordata > Mammalia > Rodentia > Heteromyidae > Dipodomys > Dipodomys spectabilis. The sequence continues at coordinate 1,007,523 of NW_024870756.1, forward strand.
AGACATGTCTGTTTCTTTGACTCCTAAAAATATGTCTACTTATTGGAAAGTTATTAGCATATCAGGAATCTAAGTGGAAAGATCTTGCTATATTTTGCAAGATGGAAAAGTTCTGGAATTTGTTGCACAACAGTGTAAATAGAGCTAATGCTACTGAACTGCACACTTAAAATGATAAGATGGTAAACTTTAGATTTTTAATGCAATTAAAAAGAAAAGAAAAGCCGGGCACCAGTGGCTCACACCTGTAATCCTAGCTACTCAGGAGGCTGAGATCTGAAGATTGAGGTTCAAAGCCAGCCCAGGCAGAAAAGTCCATGAGGCTCTTATCTCCAATAAACCACTAGAAAACCAGAAGTGGCGTTATGGCTCAAGCAGTAAAGCGCTCGCCTTGAGCTGAAGAGCGCAGGGACAGTGCCCAAGCTCAGAATTCAAGCCCCACGACCAACAACAACAACAACAAAAAAGAAAGATCTCTTATCAAGTTATACCCTAATTATATCACCAAACTATTTAGATCAAATTAAATAATTATATTTCCGCTCAAATAAAAGCTAATATTTTTATTTGGTTTTTCAAGATCATGTACATGCATTCAAAATTTTCCTCTGTGTAAACAAATTCTATTCCCTTTGATTCTCAAAAGTCTTGTAAGTACTTTTCAAGTAATTATATAAAGAATCATGTTCGATTCACTATTGAATTTCAAGGATAGTTCAATAAATAAGCCCCTTGGACATCTCCAGTGACAAATCATAAGGACAAAAATTAGTGAAAAACGTAAAATGCCTTAACTTGAAATAGAAATAAAGTCTTCAAACAATGCTCTCCCACACCTTTAAGCATCACATTTCATTTGAAGGGCCGGACACCCAAGCCTAACATCACCAAAGGGATTTGCTGTTTGTTGAATTAAAACATGACTTCTGCAAAGCAGCTCTTTATCCTGGCAGGCATCTTGGACCTAAACTGATGTACATCTTGACCCCCTCCCAGCCTCCACCCATTCCCATCTGAACACTTCTCATCGTAGTGCTTACAAGCTTGATTTTCACTAGCACAGAGAACTCTACTGTGACCTACCCTCCCTTCCTGAGCTCAGTGCCCTACTCCCACACCCAGTCCTTACTCATCTCTACCTTCTCTTGAGAACTTCTCTCCTCCCTAGTGAGCTGATCTCATTATTTGTCTTATAGACCACTCGTTGTGTCCGTGTGCCTGCAGGTGAAATGAGAAGGGGCTGGCTATCATTAGAGATAATATCTCCCAACATCTGTCAAAGGGAAGAGCAAATCCTTTCACTTCCAATTCCATGTGGAAAAAAAAACTTAAAAATTGGAACGCTATTGTGTCTAAGGGTGATTCCCCATGTTCTTAGCTTCTATAGGTGAATCGCTTCCTCAATTTCAAGATTCCCTGACCCTATGCGAATAGGAGATATGAACGAGAGGCATTTAGATAATAGGTCTGAAAGACAGCACTAAACCAAGTTGAAGAACTTTCTGTTGGAGGGCTTTTCCCTTCAAGAGGATTGTTTGCATTGGAAATCTTCAAACTTATTGTGAACTTGGAATTCCTCCTTGGCCTATCCCTGCCCCCCACCCTCACAAGCACCTATTGCCCAACTCTGGCAGGACACTGGCATTCTACCCACAATCCTAGGGAAAGTGGAAGTAACTGAAAGAAAGAGTTCCTGGATTATGAGACACAGTCTCTTTCCTCTCTTTCCTGCTCTTCTTGGAAGCTACATTAACCCTGAAGAATTTGAAAATATCTTGAGCATCCTAAGCACACATCTCGGTGTGCCCTGCACCTGCTCAGATCCCACTGGCTGCTAATGGCTGGGCTTAGCTCATATGTAACACAGGCAGAGGCCAAAGGTTTCTCTTCCAAGCTGCAGGAGTTGTAAACTTTTATTTGAACAGAATTCTGTAGACACTTGCATGTCATCTAATTGTGACTATGTACTATCATTCTTCTATATTACCACATAGATCACTTAGGTCCTATCAATTCGTTATCATTCAGCCATGACTGTCACTGTGATACATGTGGCCATTTAAACTGTCCCATCTTTTGGAAAATGAGATAAGGGAACCAAATTTATTTGAAATTTGAGCTCCAAATGAAGAAGGAAGAGAAGGAAGAGGAGGAGGAGGAAGAGGAAGAGGAGGAGGAGGAAGAGAAGGAAGAGGAGGAGGAGGAAGAAGAGGAGGAGGAGGAAGAGGAGGAGGAGGAGGAGGAGGAGGAGGAGGAGGAAGTAGTGTAGGGGGAAGGACAGGGAGGAGGGGGAGAAGGAGAAAGAGGAAAGTAGCTAAGCACATTTCTTTGAAAATCTCCTTTGCTACAGTCCAACATCCTTGGCATCAGCCTTTGCCTTGCTTTCACAATAGAAATGCTGCAGTGGGCCAGCATTAATCAGCCCCTCAAGCCGTCGTGAGGTTTCTATAAAACTTAATCAGTCTGCATCCTGGAAAGAGTCATTGGTCTTCCAACCATTAGCATTTCAACTTTCCTGAAAATTTTTCCACGTCAGGTTGCCATTTTCCATTGGTTTCTTGACTTTTATTAGAGTACCTGTTATAAGATTCAGGGATCAGAATGCAAGGGAGTACAAAAAGGCAAGACCCCCTCTTATCTGTGTTATTAAACCCTTTGGCAGATTTCTTTTTGGACATGGAATAACATTTTTTCCTCCACACAACTCTCTTCCAATGCCCTCCTCATGAAGAACCTTCTAGCAGCAGTTGAGTTGGCAAAGAGATCAAGCCAGAAGTCTAGTATGAACAATGTTTTAAATTAAAGGCTCCACAAGGCCTTTACCATCTAAAAACACCATTTGTTTTAACTAATCCTTAGTGTAGGCCAGAAATAATGATTTATGAACAATCTGCTCCTCTTGATTACACAGCAAAACAAGAACACAAAAAAAAAAAATTCCTGGATAAACATGGTAAGAGCTGCTTGGATGCAGAGTCAGACTCATAAGAAAATAAGGGACATTTTTAAGGCCAGAGTCAAAAGAATCAGATGGTCAGCTGACCCAAAGCAGTGTCTGTCTGGGGAGAGATTTTCTGATCTCAATAACATATAGGTATGCCTTTCATTTAGGTCTCAGAATTGAGTCTTCTGCCTAAAATTAGGTCCTTGAGTGAGTGGCTGAGTTTTATGTATGTGTTCCTCAAAAGTCATGACCATAACTGTTCAGCATTTTAGAGTTCAAATTTAAACTACTTAGCTAGGCATAGTGGATCATCCCTATAATCCCAACACTAAAGAGGTTGAGACAGGAAGACCCAAAGTTCAAGGCCAGTCTAGAATATACAAATGAGACCCTGCAAAATAAAAGTATATTTGTAGCTAACAAGAGAAAGTCTGAATCCTCTACCCAAGCCTCGCAGGATTCCAGAGATGAATTCTAGAGGATTTCTTGATTGATCTCTTCCCCTGCTCAGCTGCTGCTCTTAGGTTCCTTGTCATTGGAAGAGAGTTGTCTGGAGGAGAAATGTTACTCTTAATCTGAAAGGCCATGAACTCACAATCCAAAATTATTCAAAACTTAGTTTATTGTTCAGACTTCTTGGAATTTTACTATACACATGAAAAAATCAAGAGAGCAGAAACTGGCTGGAGAAGTCAGGCTCTATCAATAGTATTGTCTTTATGCTCTCCAAAGCTATTGATGGTCATTCAAGAGCAGATGCATGTAAGATTCCCAAAGTGTCACCACTTCTCCTGGGCCAGAAAATGGGTGTCTAAGACATCACCGCATTTTGGAATTGGAACCCATAAAAACCATAGGATTAGGGCTGGGAAGATGGCTCAGTGGTAGAGCGCTTGCCTTGCATGCCTGAGGCCCTGGGTTCGATTCCTCAGCACCACATAAGCAAAAAGAAAAAAGCCAGAAGTGGCGCTGTGGCTCAAGTGGTAGAGTCCTAGCCTTGAGCTGAAGAGCTGAGGGACAGCGCCCAGGCCCAGAGTTCAGGCCCCACGACCGGACCCAAAAAAAATTAAAAAAAAAAAAAAACCATAGGATTACTTATTCAGAGCAGAGCACTGAAAACTGTAATCCTAGCTACTCAGGAGCCTGAGATCTAAGGATCAAAGTTGGAATCCAGTCCAAGCGGGAAGTACATGAGACTCTTAGCTCCATTTATCTACTAGAAAGCAGAGATGGAGCTGTGGCTTACAGAGTAGGATGCTACCCTTGAATAAAAAAGCGAAGGGACAGTACCCAGGCCCTGAGCTCAAATCCTACTACCAGTACAAAGCAAAAATTAAAACAAAAACTGTACAGGCACTAAAAGGAATAATGTGCTCTATAAAAATTCCACTATTAAATATCTTAAGTTCTTAATTAAAATTTTATATTAAGTAATCCTTGTATGATTTGGGATGTTAGAAAAATGAGCCACGCAGAGTCCTTGTGGACAAGAGTGTAGTGCAGGCCTGTTGTTTGGTAGCAGGGCCAATAGGAAGGAAGGACATTATTAGGGTGAAATGTCACCACACCAGAGGTGCAAGGCTGTGACTCACGATCCTGTTACTCATTCTGCAGAGGCTAAAAATAAAAAATTGACTTTTGTTGTTTTGCCTCTTTTCACTACCAAAAAGAAAAAGAAAGAAAATGAGAGAAGAGAAGACTAAAAGAAAGGAAAGGAATTAGGAAGGGAGGGAGGGAGGGAGGGAGGAAGGGAAGGAGGGAGGGAGGGAAGGGTAGTCTGTGTACTCGTGGACATCCCGTCCAGCTTTACCATTTGGAATAGCCATCTCTTTTTTATCTATTGGAATAGCCATCTCTTGACTTCACATTTTGCCTGTCTGGATCACACCCTTTAAGACTGCCCCACTGAGGGTCAGCTGCTTCTTTCTCAGGGCAGGCTGGTAGTGTTTGGGCTCTGAGCAGTGGGAAGACCTCTATCATCCTTCCTGATAGACCATCCAACCAGATGGGAAGGGTCTACTTCCTGTTTACCTAGACATGAAGACGTTGCTTTCAGAAGCTGGAGTATCCCACTTACAGTGTATCAGTGTAGAATCTAGATTACCAACTAATTCTCCTGTAGTTAGTATTTAGCAAGTCATGAGTTATCTTTTGAGTTCTCCTCTGGGTCTGGCACACTGTCAATCTAACGTAGACATTCAATAGATACCTAATAAATTAAACCAAGCAGCAACCCCACAAATGAGCTGGTCTGAGTGGTAAGCTATTTTATGCCCCCTGACCACTATGTGGACAGCAACAGTTTTATGAATCACTGGCTTCTCTGTATCTCCATCTGGAATCCACCTTACATAGTCATCTGGTATATGGCAGGATGGGGGAACAGCATTGGTCAAAGACATAACAAAGGCAGGAGCAGATAAGAAAGGAAAGAGAGATCCTCTCTGTACAGTATTTTCACAATAAAAAATTTATTTAAAAAAAGAAAAGAAAAGAAAGGCAAGACAGAATACTGATCATACATATTATCTATGGAATGCCTCCTCTGTACCAGGCATGTAACACACAATTGCTCATCATGACTTAATTCCTGCAAGGTTTGTGTTCTACTTGACAGTAGAGCTCAGGGAGGTGAAGACATGTCTCAGATCTTCACAGTCAGGAGAAGGAAGGTCTAGGGTTTACGTTTGATAGCTGTGCTGGGATTCTATGCAGAAAAGGAGCCAAAATAAAACTGCTGCTCTAACCAGAACCTATTCATAGACACAGATTTGACATGCCTCAAAACTCTGTCAGCTGCTGTGTTCCAAACATTTGGGTCTTCTACTCACTTTCCTGCCTTTCTTTCAAATCACTGCCTGCCCCCCCCCATCCTCACCCCTTCCTCCAGTTTCCAAGCATTTCCTGTTTCAAAGCAAGTCACTGCCCCAGGGATGATGGGAAATCAACATTGGACAGTGATGGTTCTCTCCAGAGGTTTCCTTAAGGAATTCTAAGCCAAGGTTGAGTGGGTGAGAAAAGCATGGCTCCCACAGTGGCCAGGAAGTGGAGGAAGATGAAATGATAGTTCAAAACCTCAGGAGCCCTTTATCTCTGCTTCTTCAATTAATTGAATACTGGGCTTTCAGATACTTGGAATTTCATTTCACTGGCTGAAGTTGGTAGTCTGCCCCATTGTACAGAGATAGCATTATGGATAATGGGTAGGGTTCCCGTCTTCATTCTCCGACTGACCCTACTGAGGTCTCAGAATTATAAAATCCCAAAGGGAGATGAACTTGATGTGGACATATGAGGAAGAGCTTGATACTAGTAGAGGGTCCTGTCTGTAGCCAGAGATGAGCTCCCTGAATTGATGGGTCTCATGGGCAGTCCCCACTCACCTACACTCAGCCCTGATGCTAAGACATCAAGTTATCTGTGATGAGTTCAGGAGTCCTCTAAAGAAAAGTGATGCTTTAGAGGAGCCAAAATTCCAACAAGTTTGGAGTGAGGGTCAGAAGCTCCCAAGGGATATATTGGGTCACAGTAGACAATAGCCCAAACTGCATGTAAGAGACCCTAACTCCAGCTAACTTCAAGAGCATTTCTTTTATGAGTAGGATGAACAGATTGGAGATAAGCATACCACCCAGCCATCTTTATTCCCTATTCTTCTCCCCTGGGTCATCTATCCTCTCATGGGGAAGAGGCTCTCCATTATAAACCTGTTCTAAATGTCCATGTATCTCTTGACCTTGATGATGGGGCCATTGCGGAGTACCCTCTTACAAAATGGTTGTGAAATCTTTATGTCTCTAAATGCCAGTGGTCTGAGAGAGATCCATGGCCATTCCTCCTTCACTGCCTTCAGTCAGGGATTGCTCAGCCTGACCATCATACCTTCTCTCCATGAGAAGAACACTGGAGTCAGTGACAGAGGATTTCTGGTCACCTAGGTATAGCCCATACTCAGCTCATTTTTGTAGTACAGTCGTAACTTCCATTGTGTAGTTATCCTTCATTAGATGTATAGATGGTTGGATAGATGGGTGACTGATTTAGTGCATAACTATCTAGACAAATAAATGAATGAATATATTTGTAAGCTAACTACCTAAAGGAAGTAAGAAATTAAAAATATCAATTTGGGAACATTTGTCTCTATACAAAACTTACACATTATAACCAACAAATGGTAGTGCTAAGGGTGAACAAATGCAGCAGTGGTACTCACTAGACACTTGAAAATGTGGTGAGGATGGGAGGAATATCTGTAACTGTACTGTAACCCCTCTTAACATCACTTTTATAATAACGAAAAGCTATAAGACAATATAACCATCAATCTGGGTCCTACTCTAACTAACTGAGCTACTCTGTCCAGATAGTTCATGACACAGATTGTCTCCCTTGCTTGAGCCATCCCCAAGGTAATTATGGCCACACAACCAAAGACCAAAGCAAGTTAACCAAAGAGAAGGCTTTTAGAAAGCAGATGGCTGAAGACTTCCATTGATTTGTCCCTTTTCTTTTTCTTTACAGATTATCAAGGAAGTCCCTCCACCCCCTGTAGAGGAGAGTGAGGTAAGTAGCCACATGGGCAGGGTGGCAGAATGTGATGGGAAGCTATTTGGACCCTTAGTCCCCTGCCAAGCAGGATCTGGACTCCACTGTGTGTGAAGCAGCAGGAAAGGAAACTTTTATCCATATACTAACAAAGGATGAACAAGCACTGAACTAAAGACAGAATGGTGTCCTCCCGCACAGAAAAGATTTAAGATGCAAACACTGATGTTTTCAGTACAGTTATTTGGAGTTGTGAGGATCTGATTTTTCCTCTAAAACACTTTAGAGAAAAAAATCTTCTCAGTGCAGATTTATGCTTTATGTATGCAAATCAGTGCAAATTTGCCACATTCTCCAAATAATCGTTGGTTCTAGGAACAGCCCGGTGCTAAAGTATTCCAGTTTTCTTTAATTTAAAACAGCATTACCTAAAGATTTGCCAGGCAGTAATGAAAATATGCTGGAGGAGGATATGCTAATATCCTGGCCTCACTCTCAAATCCTCATCATCTAGAGGAAAAAAGAAATTGTATATCCTACTACCAAAAGGACCAGTAAGCAGTTCTGATGCAGAAATGGCCTGGCATGGAAAATAATGGGGCATGGAAAATAAGGGCCAATCATGAAGAAGATCATCTCAGGGCAGGAATGCCTGGATTAACTGGAGTTCCCCAGAACAATGCTCACCAATTTAAAAGCCAGACAATGGAGCTAGGCACTTACTAGGACCAAAAGATACACTGATAAACTTTCAAGTTCTTACCTCAATCCCTGAAGCCTACCATTGCATGTAAACCTGCTCATCTCTCTTTTTCCCAATGCTTTTGTCCAATTTCCTGCATACAGAAAGGAAGATGATTAGATTTAAAATTCCATGTGTCTCTTATGTGCTAGACCATATGCATGTAAGCTCAGGGATTTAATAGCTGCAATCAATTAAAGCACATCTTGGTGGAATGCTAGCTTTCTGCCCAGAAGTCAAGGGAGGAAATTGCACTGCTGCGCAAAGTGGAGGGAGAAAATAAGAGAGGAAAAAAAAAAAACTTTCTTAACATCCACAAAGCCTTTCCTTAATCCTTCAAGAGCAGGCAGCACACTAGGTCCATGGTTCCTGTTTGGCTTTAACTCTGTTGTATGCAGCTGTCTCTTAGACTCCCAAAGAAAACAGAGCTAGAGGCTGTCTCAATGGGGCTGCTGTGTTGGCCCTGTGGTGAAGAGTTCCCTCCCTCTCCTAGTTTTAGTTAGAATTGCTGCTCTTTCTTCTGCTACTGGCTCCGCATTTGCCTTTAGAAGGTGATGTGGCAGCCTCAGTGGCCAAAGTATGCCGGGGGATTCAGACAGGAGACTATGGGGTCTGATGTGCCCCAGATCCAGCATCTAACAGAGCTCCCCATATTCTACAAGCCCAACACATATTTGTAGGATGCAGCATTCTATCCAACCACACAATCTTGGAACCAAACAAAGAAAGAATAGCTTAAAGCAAAGGGGGTGGGGGGGGGGGGAATAACTGAGTTTTTCCAGTTTCATCTACCACACTGACCCAAAGAAGGTAAACATTGTATCTAAAACAGAACAACAACCTGGAGAGAATTGAGACCTGCAGGATTGTATGTAGCTGGCCAGGAACAGGTTGATTATTTTAGCATGTGTGTTGGCCCCAGTGGTTCCTTGGCCCCAATCCCCTTCTTAATAGATTTTGGCAGGGAAAAAAGAAAGAAAGAAATCTCACCGAAACAAATAATGTAATTTATCCCAAGCAAAAGTATTTTATACAATGCCCTGAAAATTTCAATCTGAGCCTTAGACAACCTTCTCTACTCCAGTTCTCCATGTTCAGATCCCACCAGGGTCCAAGCTTAGCTTATTGCAGCTCTCTTCACAAAACATACTGTTATCCCTTTCACCAAGCTAACTCCTCCTTTCTCCTTCTCTGTATGTGTTAACTTTTCCTTCTAGAAAAAATCATTAGCCAAGTGCCAGGGGTTCAGGCTTGTAATCCTTAGCTACCAAGGAAGCTGAGATCTGAGAATAGTGATTCAGAGCCAGCCCAGGCAGGAAAGTCCATGAGACTCTTATCTCCAAAAATTTGGGAGTGGTGCTGTGGCTCAAAGTGGTAGAGCACTAGCCTTAAGCAAAAAGCTCAGGGTCAGCAGCGCCCAGGACCAGAGTTCAAGCTCCATAGAAAGAAAGAAAGAGAGAGAGGGAAGGAAGAAGGGAGGAAGGAAGGAAGGAAGGAAGATAGATTAGACTGCTGGCTTTTTGAAGGTCACAATCTATATCTAGTTAGCCTTTGTCAATCGTCAAAGCACTTAACACAAGCAGAGAGTGATGGCGCCATCCTATAATCTCAGCACTTGTGAGACTAAAACAGGCAGATTCAAAGTTCAACACCGGCCTGGGCTATACAGTGAGAGACTATCTTCTCAAAAAAATAAAAAGAAAAAATTTTAAAGATCTTCCCATAGTTTCTAACAATAACTATATAAAGCCAAATTTTCTCTCTGCCATGTTTCTGAGTAAGTTAAGTACTAATTATCTAAGCATTTATCAATTCTATAACCATCAATCCTAAGGACGACATGTCTACTCTACAAATAACTTAGAAAATTCTGAAAACTGTATCACTCTTCATAATAAGCCTATTTCAAGTGGAATCTTCTTTGATAGGGAATATCAAAATGTACAATGCAAAAAGGAATTACTTTCTGAGATCCTGTGAAGCGAAGTGCCTGGAATTTGGAGAGCTCAACAAAAGCAAGGAGCTCTATGTTAACTAAGAGGATGCTTTTGGAGTTAAGAGTCTTCAGTAATTTGCATCAGAGTGGGGATTCTTCACTAAGTCCCTATTCCAAGTAACTGGTGATATATGAGAAAATGTAGTAATGGAGGACACCATTCAATGTCTTCATTCAAGTGTAATCACTTTCCATGGATTCTCCAACTGCATTTGAAGTTTCTATCAGGCTCTTTAGGCTGAAAAACACTCAATTAATAGTTATTACATTATGGATGTTGATATTTCCTATTAAAGAGGACCAAAAGCTCATGATAGAGGTGAATGAAGTTGTCTTCATTCTCTAAGTTTAGTTATTTATATAGTAGCTATGTCTTCCTTAGGTTGTGATGGATACAGAACTAATGGGTGTTTTAGTAATTAATACTTAACTATTACATGTTAAATATAGTACATAATATAAATAATATAACTTATAATGTATGTGGTATAGGGAAGGCTTGAGTTCATTTTGTTATTAATTGTAGTTGACACTACTTGAAGTATTAATTGGAACCAGTTCAAACTAGCCCAGGATGAATAGACCCAGATAGACTATGGTTGAAGAATTATCAAGAACTGAGCAGCTCCAGGCACCAGACTCCTAAAGGGCATATTTTGCTCTCTTAACATCTCTGATTCATTCCATTAATTCCTTTTCCATGAATTCTTCATTCCCTCATTTCTCTGGACCGTTCTGATTCCCCAGGCCTTTATTTCTGCCCCCACTACATTTCAGTCTCTCAGTTTTTATCTCTCAGTTCCCAGCAGGGGGGATATTCTTACCCCTACTGATCTTTTCCCGCTACATTATAGATCATAAATCACAGTTCACAGCCAACCAATGGGCTGGCTGCACTTGAGTCAGGGCCCCATTCCTGGTCCAGTCAGCTATGACCAAAGGGAAGAATCATTTTCTTCCTAACAAGCCACAGCCATGATCATGGAGAGAATAAGTTTCCTTGGAATGAGGAGTAGTTTGACTTACTAACAAACTGTAGTCTAAGGAACCACCAAAATACAAACTACTGCCAGTATTCCATGCACCTGTCACTCATGCAGGATCCCAACTTCACACACTTGAAAGAAAAGACATAACAGGAAGCCCCTGACTGAGTGGAAATTTGGTTATGGCTGAGCCTTAAGCAGTTACATGTCTCAGACAGAGAATACACATGGAGTAAACATGCTGGGAAAGAGAAACCTCTTCTCATGCCCACTTTAGATATGTAGCTCACATCAGTACCTGCTGTGCTCTTCCGAATCATGCTGCTTTGGCCAGACCCAGTTTGGACTGATGAAAACCAAAACAGCCCCTTTCTGGGACCTGGAGACCCTCCCCCACATTAAGTTGGACACCAGTGATTTATACCTATAATCCTAGCTACTCAGAGGTCTGAAATCTGAAGATCATGGTTCAAAGTCAGGAGAGGCAGGAAAGTCCATGAGACTCTAATCTCCAGAGCTGAGTCGTCTTCCTCCTTCCACCGCCTCCCCAGCCTCCAGCGGGGATGGCGCAGCAGATCTTCACAACGAATGTCATTCCTGGCCCCTGATGCCAAGGACTCAGCCGCTAGGTCTTTATTTTTCAACTTAACCCCAATGATGACCATTTTACCATCATGAATTCATGCTCAATGGGAACTTCACATGACCTCTCCAAACGAGCGTCCCAAGCACTGTCGCAGAGGGCAACCTTTTCTCCAAAATGCCCTGGGAAAAGAAGGCTGTGAGAGCACACGCCTGGCTAGGCAGGGCTGTGGGAAGCTCGGCTCGGGTTTGTTGGCAGTAAAAGACCCTTAAATAGAAGGTAACTCAGTGGTAGAGCGCTTGCCTTGCATGCATGAGGCCCTGGGTTCGATTCCTCAGCACCACATACGCAGAAAAAGCTGGAAGTGGCGCTATGCCTCAAGTGGTACTTGCCTGGAGCTGAAGAGCTGAGGGACAGTGCCCAGGCCCAGAGTTCAGGCCCCATGACCGCCAAAACAAAAAACAAAAAACAACATGACTCTTCCTTCCATCTATCTTCCATTCTCACAACTGGGAGCTTTTGCCACCATCCCCTCAGGATGTCCTCGAAGCAAATAGCTCATTTCCACTCTTTCCTATGTATCTCTTAGCAATTGCCCAAAAGCCCCAGTTCTGCTACTTACTCATACAAAGCAGTTTGCATTAGCCAGATCTGTCTTCCAGTAATCGTAGAGGACACCAAAGCCTCTGTATTAAAAACAGGATAGCTGAGGATTTTTATGCTTGCTGGCCTTACCCATCTGTAGTCTATCTGTGGAGGGTAAAGGGTGGGTTTTTTCAGGAGAGAGGTAGAAATTCACCCTCAGGTACTGCTGTTGTGGATTCTCTGGAGTCTGTGTGTTTACTCCACCAATTTTGACCAAATGAAAATATATGTCAAAGCTTCCCTTCTCTTCCTGTGGATTGCAAAACTCTCCCAGGTTCTAGAATGTGTAAACACAGACATATTGGAGGGGAAACTCTGACTCTCCCTTTGGTCAAACCCTAAGGCCTTTATGTTGGTTTTTTTTTTATTGTTGTTGTTATTTGAGTTTGTCAGGCAAACTAGGACCAAGAGACTAAAGGATAGCCTTGATGGATCAGGAGTGAGCATGTGCACACATTTCTTCGGTCTAGGCATTGCCTGTTGTGAGACAAACGCCACTGGAGCTGGCCCATGACTGGAGGGATGGCTGAGGAATACAGGGAAACCTGGGAAAGGATCGGGACAGGCTTTATGCATTTATTATGTCTAAGTTCTGGGAAAGTTTGCAAACTAGAGAAAACCAATGGTAAATCTTTTAAAATTCATATAGTAATGTATGCCAGTGGTGGAGGGAGAGGGTGTTTCCTGGAGAAGACATCACAAACCAGGCCAGAACTTGACCTTTAAGTCACTCCTTTGCTCTGGATCTGATGATCCTCTCCATGAAGGCCCCATCATCAGTTAGAGTTCAGAGGTGTCAGGATTAAAGTTATAAATTCACAAGTCATCAGTATGTGGATGAGGTTACATGAGATCCCGCCATGACTGTTTCTATTTTCTGCTGCAATAAAACAGTGGCTGAGAGTGAGTAACATAAAGAAAAGACCCTATTTCTTACAATTCTGGAGAGTTCTATTTCTGGGGCACATATCTAGGGACCACCTTTTGTTGAGTCATGTCATGTCAAAGTAGAAGGAAAAGAGAACATGTAAAAAAGACAGCAGTAGAATGAAGAGAGGACCAGCTGGCCCTTTCAACAAGGGCAGTCTTGAGATGACTAACTCACTCCCAAGAAAACAACATGAATCTGTTTGAGAGGGTCTACAGTCATCTCTTTTTTTATTCTTTTTTTTGGGGGGGGAGGGGTTGTGAGGCCTGAACTCTGGGCCTGAGTGCTGTCCCTCAGCTCTTCAGCTCAAGGCTAGCGCCCTACCACTTGAGCCACAGCACAACTTCCAGGTTTTTTCTGCTTTTGTGGTACTGAGGAATCGAACCCAGGGCCTCATGCATGCAAGGCAAGCGTGCATGAGCACCCTACCTCTAAGCCAACTTCCTAGCCCTCTAGTCATACCATGGCACTGGGATTATAGTTCTACATCAGGAACTCTGTATGACACACTTCAATCATATTATTCTGAAAAAGGAGTTAAGATACAGTGGACAGCAGGTTCCAAGATTGTGCCATAGCCTTACCTGGTAGAACTGCTATTATACCTACTTTATTAATAAGGAAAATACCATTGGATGGTAACTGCCTCACCCAGTATCAAGTGAACATTGGGACTGGGATTTAACCTGGGTAATCTGACACACAAACTGCTCCCATCCGTTTTACCATAGTGGACACATACATGCAGCAAGCTGCTTTGTCTTCAGGTGCCAAATCTCTTTACAGGAAGAAGACGATGATGGTCTGCCTAAGAAAAAGTGGCCTACTGTAGATGCCTCTTACTATGGTGGGCGAGGTGTTGGAGGCATAAAAAGGATGGAGGTAAGCGAATAGCCTAGTGCACATTTAGCTATGGAGACCCATGGCAAATGCTGACATGGGATCTGGTGCCTGAGATTCTGGTGAGAATGTAGATTGTGGAAGAGATGGGAAATAGCAAAGTGGGAGGTGTAGCCTTTACTATGCACCTCCATGTCTGTGGGAGTCAGAACAGGTCATTCACTTGCTCAGATTCCTTCATGGTTTCCTTTCTTACTTAATAAAATCCAAAGTTTTCTGGCCTTTACATGCTTTGTCCATTGTCTGGACAGTTCCTCCTCTGAAAATTGATCTCTCTTTCTCTCTCTCTCTCTCTCTCTCTCTCTCTCTCTCTCTCTCTCTCTCTATTTTTCTCTCTGTGTGTCTTTCTTTCACTCTCTCACCCTCTAAGCAGTTGAGGATTGGATAGTATGTGTGTTGCACACTGCAATCATACGCATGCTTGTCATTCCTACTCTCAAAGGGCAGCCTATTATATTTTGTCATTTTATTTTATTGTATTTTCTTTATTTTAGGTTCGTTGGGGAGAGAAGGGCTCCACAGAAGAAGGTGCTAAGCTAGAAAAAGCAAAGAATGCAAGAGTCAAGATGCCAGAGCAAGAGTATGAATTCCCTGAGCCTCGAAATCTCAACAACAATATGCGTAGGCCCTCTTCTCCCCGGAAGTGGTACTCTCCGATTAAGGTAAGTCTTTATTTTTTTTTTTTTAATCCCTCTAGGACTCTCTTTTCCTGGCTGTGAGTGATCTCCTTTATTCTCCACCACTTCTCTTTCCCACATAGCTTAAGACTTTAAAATATGCCAGTTTATTGGGAACTTTTAAGATGTGACAGCAATTAATGTTCCCTGAAGGTCTCTTTTCCTCCTCTGGAGTGCAAATGGCTTTAAATACTTGGAGTGGGTCAGTACTTGCTTTTCAGCCTTGCCTTAATCTTTCTGTACTCTGCCAGTTTATAATCATAGAAACTTCCAACTGAAAAGACTGTGTCCCCACTCACCTACTTCATACAGAGACATTTAAAAAAAAAAAACAAGAAGAACAAAGACCCTGCTCTGCTGAAGTTTGGAACCCAAAACCCAAGTCAGAGCCACAGCCCAACTTCCATGCTGCAAACAGAACCAGACCCAGTGCAAAATCTGAAATAACAGACTCACTGTGGGAGCCAGCCTCTATTCCCTGCCCACATCCAATGGCAGCAAAAAAATATTGCTGTCATTTTTCGAGTTACTTGCTAGTGTTATAGCAAGTTTTCTACAAAATCAACAGAAATGTCATTTCTTTTGGAGTGGAGTAAAACTTCATTGATAGTTGCCTTTTCTCAGATGAGCTAGCTCTAGTCACATGCACTGTAGTGCAAGTTCATTTGGAATGCCATGTTTTAAGCAATGGGATTCTTATCTTACATAAGCCTCCCTAGGGCAATGGATTGAACTCGGGGTAGATGTGGATGACAGACAGCTTAGAGGAGCAGCAGCTGTGAGCGCCCAATGCTTGTCTAATGAGTAACAGGCAGTGACATGCAGACACTTGCAAACTGGGAGGAGCCAAATGGACTGGGATTTTTCTATTCTGTCACCTTTAGGAATCTGTACATGGTTTCTAACACATCTTTGATTGTAGCTGAAACTCCATTTTTGTAATTTTGGGTATTGAGAGCACATAATCATTTGAAGAACTGAATTTCTCTTTGAGAGCATGTTATTACTTTATTCACTGAGGGTTTAGAACTGAGTTTTATGAAACAAATGAGGATATAGACAAACACATTTAAAAATCTAAGAGTATTCCCAACACTGCTCGGAATTAGTATCAACTTAATGAGTTCTGTCATGCAGCTACTATGTGCCAGCCACTGCTGGGTATTGAATGTACAGAGTTCTCAGACCTTTCAAAATGCAGACTCCCAGAAGCCCTCCTAAATCACATTAGATCTTACAACATGTCCATTTTGTCTCACTCACTGAGAAAACTGCTTTTACTGTCCAAGGTCTGCATTTTCAGATTTCACAACCAAATTCCCCAACTGATGCTCAATGACACTTCCCCAGGGACATTCTCCTTTCCCCCTGAGAACCGCTGGTTCTCAAAATGCGGGCCCCAGAACCCGTGTCATTAGCCTCACCCAGAAACCTACTAGAAATGCCTATTTGAGGGTCCCAAATAAGATCTGCCAGATCAGAAACTTCAGTATTGAGGCTCAGACATAGTCTGAGGTTCTCAGTGGTAGCGCCTAGATAACTAAAACAAGCAGAAACTATGTCCATGCCCCAAGGATTGCAAACTCACCACAGCAGATGTGACATTGGGGCCATGTTCACTCCTCACACATGTTGCACATGTGCACATGCCTCGTGCCTAGTGGAGCAGACAGTGCCAGCACATCCTCACTCTTTTGTGAAGCAGATGTGCAAGTACCCACTGGTGGCATCACTCATGCTTATGAGCCTTCTCTCTACTAGATTTCACCCCCTGTTGGTACCATTTATGCTTTGAAGCCCCAACAAATAGCATTGTACCTAGCACAGAGGAGAAAATCCACCAGCTCTTGTTGAAGTGCTGAGACATGGAGGTAATCTTGAAACCCTTCTCAGAGTGCCATGCTGGTGGACACACCCTGTTCAGGAAGATGACATTCCTCTTACCCTTTCAGAGGGAAGGGAAGAAAGGCTCATCAGATATGTACCTGAGCTGAGCACCTGACGGTTCTTGAAGAAAGATAGAAGCAAGAACAGTAGTACAAAAGGTATTCTTCCTCTAGAAAAAGGGCAGAGTTTTTCCCCATACTGTTTGACAAGACACATGCTCCCTGCTGAGCTCTGTTTTAACTACAATGCCTGCAGGTATATGCCAGATCTTGGACAAAATAAAATTGAGTCTCATATGGCATCAAAAATGCTACTGCTCCTTCCTGAATCTTCTCAGCATTCATCACGGTCCTGTTCTGAAATGGAAGACATGCTCCAAAGGGTTCAACTAACAGAGGGTGGGCAGGGTCAATGCCCTCCACAGAGGGGGTGATAGAAAAGGGACTTGCCATAGGAGCAGGTGTCACCCTATGCCTCTATCGCAAGGGGAAAATGGAGTCAGTAGACCTAATAAAAGCCGTACCCCTGGGGAAGAGACTGAGTGCCCATCAGCAGCTGTGGCCTGGGGCATCAGTGGTCAAGCTAAACCTGCCCTATCATTTACTTACGTGTAACCTCCAAGTAATGCGTGGCTTTTATACTTTTAAGTGGTTTGGCGTTTGGGGGGAGGATGTTCATTTAATTTATTCTGTTTTGTTTTTATCAGCATCTATGAATTGTACAAAGGCGTTTTATTGCCATATTTACATACATGTGCACAAGACACCCTGGTCAAATTTACCCCTTCTTCCTCTCTCTCGTCCCTCCTTCCCCCTTCTTAAAACAGCTTCTGTAGGTTTCATTTTCATGGACTATGCTCATCTTCTTGAGCAATCTATGCTGACCCTGTCCCCTTCCCTAGTACCTGCTCTTCATCGGAACCTATTTACATTTCTCCTTTTTTGTTGTTATTTTAAAGGTAATGTACAGAAAAGTTACAGTTACATAAGTCAGGTAGTGTCTGTCTTTTTTTTGGGGGGGAGGACGATCAGAGACATTGTACCTGTGTGTTCTCCCCCTAAGAATATCCTCCTTTGGTCTCATTGTGCTGTCTTACATTTCTGTCATTTATTTTGTAGTGTATAGTATTTATACAAAGCAATTCTACCCTGTTATTTCATACTTGCTTATATTATACTTTAATCACCATAACCTGTTCTGTTGTCTCTCTTTCCTGCCCCATATACTGTAGCCTCAACAGCTTTCAGTGCATTTCTTTATGCTATCTTCATGCATAGATGCAATATATTTTTATGTAATTCGCCCTTCCTCATTCTTTTCCCCTCTCTTCCTTCCATTGGTCGTCCCAAACAATCCCACAGTTGTGATCATGCTGGTTATGTTTTAAATAGTTCTATAAGTACTTGCTAACAAAATTTTGCCCCTCCATCTGAAAAGCTTGCAACCATTACTCTGTGGCCCTTTCCTGCAGATGTTCACAGGCCCCTAGCCTAGGAATGCAGCTGCTGCTGAGGACAGGGAGGCAGAAGGGCACAGAAGGAACAAATACCCCAACTTATTCTCATCTCCTTTTGTATCTACCTCTTGACCAAAGGAAGCCAGCTAATATATAGGCAGGGAGCAAAGGAGGCAGAGAAATGCAGATAGTGCATAGAGACAAGCAATTCGTTTAGAATGACTCACTCAGGCTGTGCCTGCCTTCTGTGCCCACTAGAAAGAAGAAAAGCAGCTCTACCTAATACAAAACTTTTAGCAGAGCAAAGCTAGACATAGTAATACACACCTGTAATCCTAGTACTCCGCAGACAGAAGCAGGAGGATTAAAGAGTTTATACCAGCCTGGGCTATGTAGGGAAACCCTGTCAAAGAAAAGGAAAGGAAGGGAGGGGAATGAGATGGGGAGGGGGAGGGAAGGGAAGAGAAGGGCATTCTGCAGGTCCTGTAAAGATTACTAACTCCCCAGCAAACAAGGTCAGAGGCATAGACCTTTCATTGGATTGCACTGAACACACTTTTTCCATGCATTCCATGCAAGAGTTGAGAAGCAGGTGAGCACAATCACTGAGGCAAAGCCCAGTGGGAATTCAAGGAGGAAGAGGACCACAGTGGTCCTCCACCCACCGTAGCCACCCACCATAGCCCCCAGTCTAATTTCGGGCACTGACCGCACCAACCACACATCCCCATCATTCCAGGCCCATGATCAAAATATTTTCCCCTGATATTTAGGCTACATTTTCCTTTGCTTGGTTTTTCACCTCCCGGATTTACAATACCCCATGCTTCTCATTAAATTGGGACTGACCATTTCAGACAAGTTAAGTCATACCCAGCTATAAAGCCACCAGCTAGATTAAAACCAGAAGTGGTTGCAAATTTGTTGGAAGGCTTGTGACCTTCAAGAAACCACTTTGTTTTTTCTCCAGGAGCTTCTTCTCTACATGACTACAGGTGACAGAAATGACAGCTGAAGGACAAAAATTTGATCCTGGCTTCCCAGGCAGGAGGGAGTAGAGGATGGTTCCAGCAAAAGAGGCAATCTGGAAGAGGCAGTTAGTTTGTTCTACTTTTGGATCAGAAAGGGGGGTGGACTTCTGTTTATTTTCACACCTCGACCTTGTAGACAAGCAATGTTCAGCTTTAGCACTGTGCCACATGAAGCTGTATATGGCAAAGCAAGACATAGATACCAAAGCACAATGTGTCCTCAGACATGCTGTTGAAGTTAAACAGATTTTATGTGTCTCTCTCTGGCTACTTTGTGGAATAATTCTAAACTTGTCATAAAGATCAAACTTTTAAAAAAATCAATTACGTTATGTGTGCACAAGTAGGGAAATCTTCCAGCTTTACTGATCAAATTAAATTTATTCATTAATCTCATTTGAAGAGAAGCCTGGGTCACACTTAGCAGACATTCCAAGGGATGGAAAGAAATTCAGGTGTCACTTGCACAACAGCTCTCTAAATGGAACTGCCCTCAAAATTCTCAATTTCTTGCTATCTTCAAAATAGCTAAAACAGATCAGAAGAGAAGACACAGCTGCTGTCTGGCACCCATCAAAAGAGGAAATCCAGCCCCTAACACCCAGGCATCAGGGGGCTTTAAACAACAGTTTCAGACACATTCCCAGCCAAGTCTTATTGTACAGAAAGAAGCTGGCGTTTGCATAGAACTTTCAGTCTATGGATTAAAATTATTGTCTGAGGTTGAGTGAAGCAGTTTAGGAGCCTAGAATGGTAAATTTTTCATTTCATAGTCTAATCACGTCAGCAGCATAGGGAAGAGAGCTATTTTTAAATGTCAGCTAATACAGTCTGGCAGAGGGCTCCGAGGTTTGTGGTGAAATCTTTGTCATAGCTTCACAGGAGCAGCTGGGCATTTTGCCTGGGAAGTGAGGTCCAGTGTCTTCAGTACATCCTGTGGAGAGGCTTGCGCCTGATGGACACCCAAATCAGAGATAAACAGAGTGGTGTCAACCCCAATGTCTCCTCTCTGGCATTGGGAAAAGCCTAGGGACCAGTGGGAAGAAACCTCGGAGACACTTCTGGCTTCAAAGAAATGTAATGAATACATCCATTTACTACTGTGTTTCAATGCACACTTCGGCCTACATTCAGAAAATCCAGGCTCTAAAGGCCTTTCATGTTCTTGTTCTCTTCTTTGACTTCAAAGGTCTGTGGAGGTTTTAAAATCCTTTTCACCAGTTGTACCTATCTTTTTTCTATAGCTCACTTCAACACTTGCATTAAAAGCCAGGCACTGGTGGCTCATGCCTGTAATCCTAGCTACTCAGGAGGCTGAGATCTGAGGATCACAGTTCAAAGCCAGCCCCAGCAGGAAAGTCATGATACTCTTATCTCCAATAAACCACCAGAAAACCAAAAGTGGTGCTGTGGCTCAAGTGCTAGAGCACTCGCCTTGAGCTGAAGAGCTGAGAGACAGTGCCCAGGCCCAGAGTTCAAGCCTCACAACTGACAAAAAAAAAAAAAAAAAGTTACTTCAAAGCCAGTGGCCTATAATCCTAGCTACTCAGGAGGCTGAGATCTGAAGATTGTAGTCTGAAGCTAGCCCAGGCAGGAAAGTCTATGAGACACTTATCTCTAATTAATCACTGGAAAAAAAGCAAAAACAAAACTTAAAATAGTGCTGTGACTCAAGTGGTATAGTACTAGCCTTGAGCAAAAGGAGCCCACGGACAGCACTCAGGCCTGGAGTTCAAGCCTCAAGACTAGCAAAAAAAAAAAAAAAAAAAAAAAGTGTACCACAAAAGGAAGTATTCAATCAGGAAAGTGATTGGAGAAAACACCTAATTGAATGTATAACAGAAGATAAAGGCTTGGGAAAGAGCGGCCATGGAGATGATGGAACATACCTGGACTGGAAGAAGTGACCAACAGGAGAGCTTCTACAGAGAGATAATCCCCAAGATATGGTTGTTGTTGGACAAAAGGACGTGACCGAGAAAGAGGCCAAGAGTGATACTCTGATGTCCAGCTTGACCACACAGGAGCCAAGACAGGGTGTGAGAAAGGGGAGCAGATTTAGGAAGAAGAAAGTTTGTTAATTTGCAGTGGTTAATTTTTGATGCCTGTAGAACCAGGACATTACAGTGAACCTTAGATAAGTCATTTGATGCCCAGAGCTAGACCTTAAGAGAGAACCAGAATGAACTAGAATGTGTGAGGTATGACTAGATGAGTTTGTAGACCACCACTGAGTCAAGCATCAGCAGAGAAAAAAGGAGACAAAGAAGCTGAAAGGACTAAACAGAAAGGGAGAAGGGAGTAAGTCAAAATTGGCATCCAGGCCACGGGAAAGTACCCAAAAGGGATAGCCCAGTGCAGCAAATCTCACAGTGAAATGGGTATCAAGGCATTTGGCAGTCAGGATGCTATGGGCAGCCGTAGTGAGAGCAATTTTGGTGGAGTGATTGGGACAGGAACCTATTAAAACACCATGGAGAGGAACCAAATTGTGCTCTGGGAGAAAGGGCCTGAAAGAACTCAGAACAGAACAGAAGGCAGGTAGATCTACACTTACAAACCTACATTTATTGAATTTATGTATTGGATTATAATCTTATCTACAGTTCATGCTCTAAAGATTCTTTTAATGACTTTACTAGGTTCACAAATAATATATAGTGAATATTTTCTCTGAGACAAGTATCTATCTTCAATATTTAATTTTTAGACATTTCTAAGTCTGAAGAATAGACAATATTGTCCCCATCTTTAAAATAAGAATGGAAAAGCCACATTTTTTTTCAGGCTCTCTCAACTGTGTGTAAGCCTATTATATTTGTGCAGGGTGAATTTGCATTTGTTCCAGTGTTAACTTTTCTTTTTTTCTTTTCTTTTTTTTTTTTGGGGGGGGGGTCCGGTCGTGGGGCCTGAACTCTGGGCCTGGGCACTGTCCCTCAGCTCTTCAGCTCAAGGCTAGCACTCTACCACTTGAGCCACAGCACCACTTCCAGCTTTTTTCTTTTTGCTTATGTGGTGCTGAGGATTCAAACCCAGGGCCTCATGCATGCAAGGCAAGCACTCTACCACTGAGCCACCTTCCCAGCCTCCAAGTGTTAATTTTCACATATGCTTTCTCAGAAGGGATTTATTCTTGTGTGATTTACTTACATTTTGATTTCATTTTTTAAATGCTTAATCAACTACTCAGATACTTGGCAATTCTACTCTTCCTCCAATTCACCTGAGTTATTGATCAATAGCTTACATATACTTTTGTCAGTTTGTATGTTGCAGTCACCCTAGATATGAACTTCAACGAAATAATAATTTTTTTAAGTTGAGTGTAGAGGCAGTAATATAAAGGAGAAACAGATGCACAAACAATCCATATTGAATTTTTTAAAAACAAACATTGTTTCTCAAAAGAGGAAGAGGCGGGCTGCATTTCCAGTCATAATATATCTTTCTATAGCAATATGCTTGTTTTATATGTATGTAAGTGGTGACAGTTTAAGGAAAAGTTCTTGTAAATTATTTCCTTGTAAAATTTATTATTATACTAAATTTTCTATGCAAAAAAATAAGAATGGAGAGATGACTATGATAGAAGTACATTATATATGTATAGGATAACAAAATCCACTAAACACTTTTGGAAAGGGGAGGCGGGCTTTACAATATAGGTTGTCTCGGCTCATTTGCTATACATATAACTTCAAATTTCTCTGAGTTAGTTAATGCACTTTCTTAACAGCAAACTTTTCTTCTTTCAGCCTCGTTTGCTTCTAGTTTGATCAAGGAGTTGAGGGATTAGCACATAGATCCAACACTGTGGGTGGGCTGATTTACCAAGCCAAACACAGAGCCCCTCCTTCTCTAGCCAAGAAAAAAAAAAAAAAAAAGCAAGAAAAAGACGGCATTCATCCAAGAAATCCACCTGGCTATACCCTGAACTATAAACACTTATCCCAAGAAACCTTCAAAAAAAATTAGCTGATGATGGAAATTGTTTAATGCAGAAAACCATGCTGAACCCAGCAGCGGCTCTGTCCAACACTCTAAAATCATTTCAAAATATTTTGAGAGGTTTTTGTAAATTCCTTTCCAGAGGAGATGAGATACATTACACTTGGAAAGATAAAGCTTCACCCACACAAACTCATGCAATAGTTGACAAAGGTTCAGGAGTACAGTTGTTTTGAAGGTGTGTATAATGCACCAAAGAACAATTTACCAACATCGTGATGATGGTTGGTAAGTTAATGCCACCACTGTGAATGCTTTGTGCTGAGCAACTTGAACTATCTAGATGCCCCAGCCTCAAACATTCCTAACACCACTGTAGGAAATTCATTTTACATTTTAGTTCAAGATATATTCCTTATGTATAAATGCATACTCATACACACACCACTGAAACAAAATTTTTACAAAATAATACATATCCTCACCATATACAATTAACTATTCCATTCTTTCTATGCTATATAATGCCATGCCATACCATTCTATACAAATTCTAATCCTAGGTCATGAAATTGGTCTCAGAAATACTTAGAGTTTCAGCCCACAATATAGAAAGCATATACTGAGGGTTCCACATCTCCAATCAGAAGATCTTCATGAGGAAGATCACTGTGAATCATCCTGACTCTGCCTCTCTCCACATATCTTCTCTGACCCTCACCCATCCATCTCCCTTTATGAAGGATTTGTATGATGGCATTGGGTTCACCTTGGTAGTCTGGGTTATTTTCTTCATCTCAAGGTCCTTAATCCTATTTCCTACGGCCTTTTTGCTTTGTGAGGTAAAATATTCAGAAGTTTCAGGGAGTCGGTTTTAGGAGTCCATTTTATCATATACTTTAAAAACCTTAATTCAGATATATTTGTGCTTCTTAGACTCAATCAATATGTTATTACATAATACATAATCCATTATGTTATTACATAATCTCCAAAATGGTTTTGATGTGGGGAATCTGTGATACTAGGACTTTTGTCTCCAGAGCCAAAGCAAATTATAGCTGATGACTGAGCCGAGCAGACGTCCATGGATCTGTATCCCACGGGTCTTGCCATGTCAAGGGAGTAAGGAATATTCCTGGTTTCCTGAAATTGTCATTATTGCTTTCTCCTATGATCTTTGGTACCAAGAAGAAACTTTAGTGAACGTGCAAAGGAATGACTTGTGGTGTTAAGAGGGCACTAGGAATGTGGTAAGGAGAAAAGCTAAGACCCCTGAGTGAGCTTTGGTTGGCAAATTTGTGGTACACTTCGCTGTCAGGCTCTCTCCTTCACCAGCATCAGGTTCTTCTTCGTGTGTCTCTTCTCCACAGTCCCAAAGCCTGAATTTTTCATTTAGGGATGGAGGGTCACAAATGCTACCACAAACATGTTGCCAGAGTTTTACTGTTCACATGATAGGAGAAGAGTAGAATTCTATGTGTCCACAAAGCTACTGGTTTGCATGTGCCACTGATATGCATTCATGATCTTGGTGTATTTGTTTCATTTCAGGGAAAACTCGATGCCTTGTGGGTCTTACTAAGAAAAGGATATGATCGTGTGTCAGTAATGAGGCCACAGCCAGGAGACACGGTAAGATTTGCTATTGGTCACACACACAGAGGATTTTGACAGATATATGAATGTGTTGGGTTGCACTTCCTAGAACTTGAGTTTCTCAGTCTACAGATGGAGCGTGGCTGACTCATTCTTCAGGCAGTCCCATGAGGGAGGCCTGTGGTCTTCAGCCACTCTGGTCAGCGGTAAGGCCTAAGTGCCAGCTCACAGGACAAGATAAGGAACTAAGTGCCCACAGAGAACCCCTGCCATCTGCCAGCAAGTGTTGAGCCCAACAATTCAGGACCTGAAGGGGCACTTCCACCCTGGGTGTGGGTTTACCCAGAACTGTCTAGGCTAAGTTTAGAGTGTCTCCACCTAGGAAGAGTTTTACAAGTGGAGCTCACAGAGTTCTGGGAAACTATCCATCCCATGTCTTCATTTTGTAAATGAAGAAATGGTCAGAGGTTCCTGTTCAGAAAATAACAATGCTGGAAACAACCTCAGTTCTCTTGAAATCACACCATTGTTATTATCTTTTGTAAGAGATAAGAACAGAGATAATACAGAGCAAGGCTTGGGACCAAATTTCCCTTAAACTACCTCAGTCTTCTATCCACTTTCTTAGGAACCAGGCCTATTTACCAAAAAGCAAAATAAGAGTGTCTGATTTAGAAGTCTTTTCAAAACAGGCAGCCGTGGGTTTGAATAATCTCTCTACATTTCATCTTTATAAAGTTGATTACAATTACTGCTTGGTAGTATGGCTGGTGGGAGATGGTTAACATCTGTGAAGCATGTTGCCCACTACTAAACTTGTAACTAACTCTCAGTCCATAACAGATCATGATTATTGTGTGTTTCCCCACTCACTGTGAAGAATTGATGTAAAAATGTAAGCAATAATACTGTTGGTATGGATCACAAGGGCCATAGATATGGCCCTACCATGGTATCACTAATACACACTAGACTAGAACCTCGTAGACTGACCTCATCACTCTACTTCCCTTTGATTTAGTAATAGAGGGTGGTTTGGGCTGAAGGAGTTTGATCTAAAGTTTCATATCTTATGCAATTCACAGCCCAGCTAGCTCTTCTTGCTCCAAGTTCTAGCAGAAATGGCAAGCTGATATGTTGTGAAGCCAGGTCAGATAAATGTTGGGTCAACTTGGTCCCTATGGTAGACAAGAATTGAAAGCTTTTCCTATGAAAGCCAACAAGAAGCAACTTCTTCAGCACATTTTAAAGTGAAAACTCCACCGGTAACAAAAATGAGCACAAGCCATAAAGTTAGTACTCAAGGAGATATTTGGTTTTATAGGTTATATATCTGGTTTTAGAACATGAAATTTTTGTAGCAGTCATGAGACTCATCTAACAAATTAAGAAAAGTAACAAGATATCTAAGTAGGCATCCATAATAGTATTTTCATGGCAGAACATGTTGGTATAATATATAATCATTTTTTTCTTTCTTTTATTTTTTATTTTATTATTTTTTGTTGTTGTTCAGCAACTGGAAAACATGTCCATTAAAACATATTAACATTCCATTCTTCACTGATCAGTTTGGCAGAAATAAAGTCATAAACTGGGTCAACCTAAGAAATGGGAGGGGTGTTGAAAAGAGGAAAGCTAGAAAGACATACCATTTATATTCATAGTTTAGAGCCCAGCGCTGATTGTAGAAATCCAAGAACAATGGAATCAAAACTGGTGGAATTTTCTCTATTGAGTCACACCTAAATTAAATATCTTAATTACTAATGCTTCATGAACATTTGTACTAGCATTTGAAGATGTTCCATGGGCTTCAAAGAAATATCACCTTGAATACTGGCTTTCAATCACACAACTAATAGATTTGAGGCACAGGAGATCTAAGAATTACAATGCATTTCAACATATTCTCAGCATGATCTCCAATTAATACTGCCCAGTTTACTTCTAAACAGATTTTCATTGAAATCTTGCTAAAATACACAAGCAGTAGATTGAGAGAACTGTATCCTTGCAGTCAGGGCAACAGCCGCAGACTCCCTGTACACACAAAGCTACAGAAGAACAGTCACCAATGAGTAGGAGTTGGAGTTCAGGGCTTGTTCATGGTTGGCTACTCAGGAGAGAATTCAGGAACAGAAAGGACTACATTGCAGCTTGAAATACATGCTACGTTGTTTTGTTTTACAAAGGAGACTCACTCTCCTTACAGTGATGACTGAAAGAATTCCTCAGCACTGATTTATGGGACTGACCACATTTTCCATAAACTCAAAATGACCACATCCAGCCATGTGCTCATGAACAAGAGTCACAGGTTCTGAGTATTTCCTTTAAAACAAAACAAAAACAATAATCACCTAATTACATTCTCAGTTGCTTCAAACACATGTTGACCTTGCAGAAACCTGGCAATTCTTCCTCCTCAGTTCCTGTCTGTTACCATCCTCCTCCCAGAAAACACACCCAGACATAGGGATTCAGGCCTAGCCCACCAACAAAGCCTCTGAGGCTGTTGAAAGTCCTGACTAGGACTGAGAAAGCCTGAGCCCAGAGCCACCACCTTTCCCTGGGATTGGCACCCACCTCCTCAGAGCTGACCAAGGTCCAGGTCAGGAAAGACTGGAGTAGGATGACAGCAGAAGACAGGGCTCTTTCCCATCTGCTGTCATTTGGCACCCTCTTTCTGCCTGGGGTGGACTCATAGTTGTTCCTGGGACACCCCTCCCAAATCAGGAATCACTAGTGCCAACATAAATAAAATTGTACCCAAAGAAACCAATTAAATGGTAAATAAGTAATATGTCTAAAATAGTAAATGTTTATTAATTGTATGTGTCCCTCTACTTAAACCAGCCCCTGTATCCAGTAAATAAATAGCTTATGCTACAGGGCTTTTTCTGAAACACACATCTCAACATGCCCTTCTTGGCTTCCAACTTGCAAAAAGTAGAGAAAAGCCAAGATTCCTTAACTTGGCTTAGAAAGATATTCTCTCTCTCTCTCTCTCTCTCTCTCTCTCTCTCTCTCTCTCTCTCTCTCTCTCTCTCTCTCTCTGTCATTCTCTCTCTTTCTTTTTTTGGTGCCACTTCTGGAGCTTTAACTCAGGGTCTCTCATTCTTGCTTAGCATTTTCACTCAAGGATGGTTCTCTGGCATTCAAGTCACAGCTCCACTTCCAGCTTTCTGGTGGTTAATTGGAGATAACAGTCTCTCAGCCTTTCTGCCAAGGCTTGTTTTGAACAACAACCCTTAGACCTCATTCTCCTGAGTAGCTAAGATTATAGCTATCAATATTGTTGGATCAATTAATTAATAACCAAGCCCTGAAAGATGTCAGGCACTCTTGTATCTCAGAACCTTTGCCCATTCTAGTTTCTCTTCTCAAAAATGGCTTTTCCAACCTCTCTACTGAATAAAATTCTGTTAGGGTGGAATATTGTTTATTATCTCCATGGCATCCCTGTAAATGTTTGCTGGCTAGATCCATGCTTTTTAAGTGTGACATTGCAAAACAGAACACATTTGACAAAGACTAAGTAAAAAAGGGGTCCTATGAGCCCCAATGTTTCCTACACAACTGGGCCACTCTTTGAGTTCAGAAAGTTTGCTCATCTTTCAGAGACAAATGCTTGAAGGACTTTAGAATATTTGATCTGAGAAAGAAAATGTAAAGATACCATGAGGGTCATTTCTTGGCATGTTACACATCCCACTTTGCAATGTTTTTCTTTTACATCATAGTATTCAAGAAGTAAGGTACGAG
The DNA here is from genome assembly GCF_019054845.1 of Dipodomys spectabilis. Classification (NCBI taxonomy): domain Eukaryota; kingdom Metazoa; phylum Chordata; class Mammalia; order Rodentia; family Heteromyidae; genus Dipodomys; species Dipodomys spectabilis. The sequence continues at coordinate 1,036,161 of NW_024870756.1, forward strand.
TAGAAGCTCCAAGGAAGATCAACTTCAGGAACTGATGGGTGTGAATTTTAACAACTACACAGTTTGCACCAAGGTTGATATTCCAGTAATAGACATGGCCACACAGTGATAAAACAGGCTACCCCTGAGGGAGAGCACAGTTTGGGTTTTGGTAGCAAACCAGTGATTCGTAGACTGGAGCAGCTGAAGTACCTAGGTTTGTTAAATGTAAATTGCTGGTCACCACCCTGAGAGTTTCTGATTTAGGCATACAGGTGAGGCTTGGGGATTAATACTTTACTTAGCAGTCACTGCTGTGATGCCGGTGCTACTATTCTGAGGACCGCACTTTGAGACTCTGAGATGAACCTAATCACAGGACCTTCACGCTTCCTCTCACTCTGAGAGCCTAGGATTCTAAGTCAACTTCTCTCTGACCACCAAAGTCACTATTCTCCTGCATTCCTCCACAAGTCACCTACTGAAACAATCAAGGAAGCATTAATTTAGCTTAAGTAAATATTAATCCCTAGTCAGTGGCAGACAGCTCTGTTCTAGCTAGATTACTGATTTCAAAGACAAAAGGCTAAGGAAATTCAGATAACAGAGCTCATGAATTCCAGTGATTTCCAGCCAGGCTTTAAAGCATCAGTGCCCAAGTTCTAGTCCAAAACTTCTATTTAATTATGTAGGATATGGTCTGTGAATTTATTTATTCATTCATTTTATTTATTTATGGTACTAGGGGTCAATCTCAGGATTTTATTACTGCTAGGCAAGCCATATACCCCAGCCCTTTTTTGTTTCAGTTGTGTGTGTGTGTGTGTGTGTGTGTGTGTGTGTGTTTCAGCTAAGATATTGCTCTTTGTGCACAGGGACAGCCTCAAATCATGATCCTTTTAAGGCCTCCAACATAGCTGGGATCACAGGTGTTAGCCACCATGCCCCCTGCCTGCCATTCAGAATTTAAATCTCCTCCACTGATTTTAATGGGTCCCCAAAGCTGAGAACCATTGAGCTGGTCCAAGTCCCTGTTTTCCACACAGGCAACAGCATATTTTCTCCCTGACAAAATCTTTAGAAACCCTAGAAGCCTCGTGGGCATAAGAGAGGTGTGCTTTCCACAGCACCTTACCTCCCAAGGAACATGCTCAGCTGGATATGGCTGCTGTTATTATAACTATTATAACTATTTGGGCACAAAGGATTGAATGGAGAAAATATAACTCTGTCATCTTTTCTGAGTAGAGTTTACTCTATCAACAGCCTAAGCCCTCCCCAAGCTTTTGCTCCAGCATGAACTCCATCCCCTGGCACATTTGTACATGACCCACTAGGGTTGGACTTCTTTTTTGTTTTTAGCTATTTGGCTGCTCTCAGATCTGGCATCAAAAGACTGGTACATTCCTTTGCTATCTGCACACAGAATACCAAGGCACACTCTGAGCCCTTTTGACAAGCCTGAAAGTCCTTGCAATCTACACACACACACACACACACACACACACACACACACACACACACACACACGCGCGCGCGCGCACATAAACAATGTTTGTAATTCATCTGAAGCACTGCCCCAGAGGTTGAGAAATCCTCTCTTGGAGAGAGCTCCAGCCTTAGGGCTGCAGTCTGCAGCTGTTTCCAATAATGAGTGACACTGGTTACATGGATACCATGTCCCTGCCTGGGCTGGCTTTGAACCATGATACTCATATCTCAGCTTCCTGAGTAGCTAGGATTACAGGTGTGAGCCACTGGCACCCAGCTTAGATGTTTTTGTTTTGGGTTTTTTTTAATAGATCAAGTTAGCAATATTAATAAGAGATGGCCAGTAACAGGTAGGGACCAGGCAAGGCATCTAGGGAAGAAACTCCAAGGAGATTCAGGGACTGTACAACATACAGGGTTAGAGCCTCAAGAAGCACTTCCTTCAGTGTGGGGCCTTGGGCCCCCAAATGCCTTGCTCTTATCCTGATCTATTCATGGAGGAGATGGTACTATTCCAGGGACAGTTCTGAGCTGTAGGCAAATTTGAATCAGTGGCATCATATAGAGGTCAATGTATTTAGGCAGGAAATCAGGCAGAGAGGGGCAGGGAGAGATAGATTAAGCCTTGAACCTGAGGTGTCACATCCTTCAGCACTGAAGCCACTCTTTGAAGATGTCTATTTCCTGTGATGAGACTGGAGGAACAGGGAAACTAGGATGGAGCATCCTAAGGAGAGAGGACAGGAGGACCTACCAGATACTCAGGGGGCCCCTGTGGCATCTATCAGAGTGATGTCTCTACATCAAGCAGGAAACATGCTTGTTGTCTAATTCAGCAAAATGGTAAGTATAAATCATTCACTAGGTGGGAACTGGTATTCCTGCTTTCTTCCTGCTTGAAAACCACAATTATTTTCAGGGAATTTTAGTTTATATCTCAATATGTATGGGAAGATTTTTCTCAGAATTATTTTATATCTTCACTTGGTGTATATTAAATTGTACATCATAAAGGGTTTCATGCCTGCATGTAGTACACTTCAACCATATTCATCCCCTCCCTCTATTACAATTGCTTATAAATCAAAACTTTTTTTTTATGTTCCACTCAGTAATAATGAAGAGTCAAGTGGTCTTCAAAATGAATGTTTTCTTACACAATATATGATGGGTTTCTATTGGTTTTAAATAAACAGAGATCTTTGGACTTCCTATCAGTGTCTAAACGCCACACTGTAAGGCCCCAAAAGACCTGGAGACAAAGTCCAATTTGCAGGCCACAACTCTTGACCGCTTATAAACTTTTGTAAGAAGTGGGTCATTTAAGAAAAGGGAAAGAAAAAAGCAAACTATGGGAACTATTCCTAGAGGGTGTCATTTATTTTGGCACAGCCTCTCCTTGGATGTTTCAATTCTCAGTAGTGTTTACTTGGTTCTCACTCGTGGAAATCTTTCCTTTGGTGTCTCATTGGAAGCAGGAGATGAGTATTTAGAATGCTTGGCTTGCTTTTCTGAATTTAGAAAGAACAAATTCAGAATACCTTCTGTCCATACAATAATCAAACTGTGCCCAAACCCTGCAAGATTATCTTTTTCTAGAAACATAAAGCCTAAAGTTGATGCTACAAAATATACTATTGAGATTTTTTTCCTTGTACCAACTTCCTTCCATAGTAGGATAAGTCTTTGAATATGAAGATAATTGATGTGTATGAGTCCTCTCTCTTGTCTACCCTCCCTCTTCCAATCTTCACAAGCCATTTTCAACAAGCATATACATTTACACCCAATTCTCCTCCATCTTCATTATTTTGTAGCTCTCTCGGGACTTTCAGCTTCCAATTGCCTCATCTCCCAAGCAGCTGCAACAACAGGTCAAGTCCTAGTATCAAGTTGCAAATAGCAAACAAGGGGGAAATAAATGTTCCAGGCTGGACTGGACTAGATAGTAAAGTAGCCCTGTTCAAGTTCCCTGACCTAATCTTTTTTCCTTCCAAATAGAATGTGGAATGAGGGAAGTAGGGCTTGGCTCTAAGGTTAGAATTTTACCCAAGTGCTTCATATTTTAGGAAGTTTGCTACTTTGTCCAAATATGATGTTTGTGTCTGGTCACTTGTTTTCTGTGGACCTATTCCTTCAACTGATGACACTGAAAAGCAGCAAGCATCTCTAAGGACATTCAGTAACTCTGTGACAGGTCTCAAATGAAAGTCATCATAAGCCAGACTGGCAGAAGTTCTGTTCTGGCCTGAAAGTGTTAGATTGAATGATAGATGGCAAAACCTGGTCTAGGAGAATACATTTTGAGAATTCAAGTGTGGGGAAGAGCTAGCCTACTGTAGACCATCCACACATTCATGTCCTCAGAATTTCCAAGACCACCAAGTTACATCAACCAAAATTGGACTGACTAGTAATTCCTCTTCATCCCAGTACCTTGATTTTAGAAGTAAGGAAACTGAGGTCTAGAAAGATGCTGAAGATCCCTCCCAGGTCTGTTTTCTCACTTGTTCCACATCATCACCATCCTCTCACATATAAGAAAGAAGAGGTTCAAGTTAGGCCCCTATGCTGTACTATTCAAGATGCAAAAAATGCCAGTGGAAATGGCACTTTTAACCCTACACTGCCAGCTCCTTCTTGAGTCTTCACCCCATACCAAAGGGAATAGAGAACAGTGGATCAGGTTTGGTCTCTAGAAATGACCAGTCTCAGTTTTGGAAGACAAAGTTGTTCCTTACTATCCAATCACCTCCTTTCCTGTCCTCCTCCCTTTTCCCATGAGCACTTTCCTTTTTATCTGCCAGTCCTGGGGCTTGAACTCAGGGCCTGGGAGCTCTCCCTGAGCTTCTTTTGCTCAAGGCAAGTGCTCTACCACTTGAGCCACTGCATCATTCCTGGATTTTTCTGCGTAGTTTTTTGGAGAAAAGAAACTCATGGACATTTCTGTCTGAGCTGGCTTTGAACTGCAATCCTTAGAGCTCAGCCTCCTGAGTAGCTGGATTATAGGCCTGGGCCACCAGCCTCCCTGTTGTAGTTTCCACTTTTATACCCTACCCAACTAACCATAACTGCTAATGGTATCCCACACAGTCCTATTGTTCTGCACATAAGCTGTGCTTTCAAATTACCCAGGTTCTTTTATTCTCCCAGCTTTTACCTTTCCATGCCTCCTTTTTTTTTTTTTTAATCATTAACACTGTGCCTAGGGCAAAGTATATTCACTTACTCAGTAAAGAGACCTTGGGCCTCTTGGTCATTAGACTAAGAAGATATGACTTCACATGAGCCAGCAATGCCCTGGCACTTGTGGTGTGTATAGTGGATTAGCTGGGAAAATCACCAAATTAAAACTCTACCTGACAAGTTTGAGGTTCTACAAATGCATAAGTAAGATTTAACTCAAGCCAGGTGATCAGGGAAGTCATCCAAAAAGAAGAGCCCATTTGGCTGTGACCTAAGGATGTTTCCCAGTGAAGAGGAAAAGGACTTCAAGGTGAAAGGGACCACTTATGTAAAGAACCAATTGGAAAAAGGAACTAAAAGAGGAGGTATAAGCTGGCACTCAAGAGAAGTGTGGGAGAGCAGCCACACCCCACTCTTGATTCTGCCTCCCCATTCTTTAGTCTCATCAAATCCTTCAGGTATACTTAGCTGAAGTTTCATTTCTACCACGGCCCTCTCCTAATTAATGTGTATTGTCTGAGTCCTCCTTTTGTGCTTCTTCTTCCTCCTCCTCCTCCTCTCCTTTCTCTCCTCTTCCTCCTCCTCCTCTTCTCTTTCTTCTCCTCCTTCTTTTTTTCTTCCTCCTCCTCTTCCTTCTCTTCCTCAGAACACTGAGAAGGTAGCATGTAGCTCAGGTCATTTCCTTGTCCTAAGGACTATGGCTTTTATTTTTTTAAAAAGGACACAGCTGTTTGTAAACATTTATAACATCCCCTTCATAGGCAGCTGCATTTTCATAATGAGCAAAGTGACTCTGTCTTTTAATAAGGAAAGCCCCCAAGTCTACCAGGGCTTCCTCTAGATACAAAGCAGGTTGGTGGATGTTAATTTGAACACTGAATGTTCCTTACCTTTGCTCTTCCCATTTCTGTCATATTTAATATTAAGATTGATTTTCAGAACTTCGTTTGAAAATAGGAAGTTGATTTTGAAAAAAAATTCTTTGAAACTTGACTAGTCTCACTTAAACAATTTGATAAGAATAAATTTGTCATATTTAGAGTTTTCCTTTTTTTTTTTCTTTTTGATGAATGCCATTAACAGCAAAGCATTTTCCAAATGCACAGTGACAAGAGAGTTAACCAGGGAGCTTGTGCCACCCCTCCAGTCTCCAGCACCTATGTTTCTGAACTGGATCTGCATCTGAACTGGGTTGCCCTACCAGAGGCTCACATTAGGCATCAGGGAATACCTCTTTTTTGAGGATGCTGGGCTCCTACTTGACTGAAAGCTTTGTGAGGGAGTAAATCTTTTCCACACTCTCCTGTTGCCAAAGGTGAATAGTAATGGGAAGGTTCTAAATGTCAGAGTCTGGAAAATTGAACATAGTAATATCTAACCATTCCTCTTAGTGGTGAAACCAGTAAGATTGGATTTCCTCAACGGTGAACAAGACAGAAAGTGTTCCCTCTCTTTGTCTTCCTAGCAAGGGAAGTAGCTGTGACCAGAAGAGTTTGGTGGTAAAAAGAAGAAGAAGAAGAAGAAGAAGAAGAAGAAGTAGTAGTTAAGTAGGGAGGCAAGGGTAGCAGAACCTACAAAGTCACTGCCTTAATGCCACATCCTGTCTGTAGGCCTAGGGGATGCCAGGTAGGGCTTGCAATTGCAGAACTGAACCCACACCCCCAAGCCAAGACAAACACAGGAGTTCCTCATAGCCTGTGGTATGCCAACTGTAGCCCATAGGCCACCTTTATCTGTTCTCCACTTGATCCTTTGCCAGGAGGGTCTTGGAGAGGGAGGAACAAAGTAAAGGTAGATGTTGCAATGAGTTTACTAGTACATTGAACAGAATCTCCTGCTTTGGCAATAATCGCTTTCCTGATGTGTGAAAGGCAACTTTCTATACCAAGCCCCTCATAAGTAACTTAGAATCTTTCAAAAGAACCAAGCTGCCAGGTGCCGGTGGCTCACACAGGTAATCCTAGCTACTCAGGAGGCTGAGATCTGAGAATCACGGTTTGAAGCCAGCCCGGGCAGGAAAGTCCATGAAACTTTTTTTTTCATGAAATTCTTATCTCCAATAAACCACAAGAAAAAAAAAAAACAGAAGTGGCACTGTGGCTCAAGTGGTAGAGCACCAGCCTTGAGTTGAGCTGAAGGACAGTGACCAGGCCCAGAGTTCAAGTCCCATGACTGGGAAAAAAAAAAAAAAAAGAACCAGCCTGCTCATGAGAAAATAATGCTCATCATCGTGCCTTCTTTCCAAAGATACCAATGCTGAGCAGAATGCTTTGATTGTGTGTGGCATCTGTAACCAGGTAGTCATGTCTGTCCTTTATAAAACGCCCAGTCTACGCTTACCAAAAAAAAAAAGCCCAAGACTAATCTGATAATAGATTTATGGTTCAGAGGAGGACACAACACATTTGGACAACTTTATAATAATTCTTTTGCTCTCTCAAGCACATTTTTTGATAACATGCTTGGTTCTAACTAATTTCCAAATCTGATTTTTGCTTTAATGTAAACAATTTCATTATTGAAATTATTTAGCTAAGTAAGCCATGGCAAAAAAAAATATTCCTCTAGGAAGAAATTCAGCATCTCATAAATCTTCCCCAGAAATAATAACAAGAGGAGAACAGGATTTTATTTTAAATGAGAAATCTCCTATCACTTAAAACTTCTAGAGTGATAGATGATAAACAGATAGGAAGATGGACAGACAGACAAACAGACAGAGATAGATAGATAGATAGATAGATAGATAGATAGAGTTTTTCATGCCTTAGCAAGTATGAAGAGCTCAAAGGATTTCTATGACAGTAGTTCTATGACAGTCTTAAGGTCTTATAAAGATTTTTTCAAATTAATTAGTAATTTTTTATTGTAAAAATACTGTACAAAGGGGTTACAGTTACATGAGCAAGGTAATGAGTACATTTCCTATCAAGCATTGTTGCCTCCTCCTTTGTTTTTCCCCTACCATCCCTTCCCTCCCACCTCCACAACTACACTCCCCCAGACCCCTCCTCCCACCCCCCTGCCTAAATTGTAAAGTTTGTTTTTCAACATAGTGTCTTGTGCATCTCGTTGTTATAATGGGCCCACCTGTATCCCTATTTAAACATTTTGTTTTTTTCCCTTCCCCTCCCCAAATTAGAGAAGTGTATATACAAGATGCAAGGTACTAAAAAAAAAAAAAATTAAGATAACCAAAACAACAACAACAAGATGCAAGGTACTGACATCAAATACAGTGAAAACGGGTTCTACTGGGGGGAGGAACATACAAAGCAGCAAAAACAATCACATAGTACATTATATAAATACATTAGAAACAATAGCAAGAAAGAAAACCACTTGTGGTCCTATCTTAGGGTTCATTTCCCTTAACATCATCTTATCTGGTCATATGTACATAGCTTTTGACCTTTTCTGCTTGTCCCAGACATATAGTAGTTATTGAAAATAAGGAAAACCTTGGGACCTATGTTTCTTTGGGCCTATGTTTCTTTTTTCCAAGTCTTTCCATTTTCTAACAAATGGGGCAATATCATTCTTTCTGATGGAGGCATAGAATTCCATTGTGTGTGTGTGTGTGTGTGTGTGTGTGTGTGTGTGTGTGTGTGTATTATATACACACATATGTGTGGTGTGTATACATACACATATACATGAATGGATTAAGAAAATGTGATGTACGTATAGAGATAGATAGATAGATAGATAGATAGATAGATAGATAGATAGATAGATAGATAGATAGATAGATCTATATGTACCCCACATTTTTCTGATCCATTCATCTACTGAGGGGCATCTGGGTTGGTTCCGTATCTTAGCTATGGTAAATAATGCTGCAATAAACACAGTTGTGCTGGTAGCTTTAGTATGGTCTTGTTTGTGATCATTTGGATAAATGCCCAAAAGTGGGATTGCTGGGTCATAGGGGAGCTCTATGTGGAGTCTTTTGAGGAACCTCCATACTGCTTTCCAAAGCAGTCGAACAAGTTTATACTCCCACCAACAATGCAGTAGGGTTCCCTTCTGGCCACATTAATTAGTAATCTTTATTGTATATCCTAGATATAATTATAATAATTATAACTCTAGTTATAATATAGTATAATAATTATAACTCTAGTTCTTTGTGATGGATACTTTCATTCTGAAATGTAGCCATGATACAACTTATGCAACTTGTGGGTGGGGACAGGAAGAAAAAACTGAAAGAGAGCAAGGGAAGGGATGACATTGTCAAAAATAAATATACTATTTATCTGACTTTTGTAACTATCATCCCTCCACACATCACCTTTACAATAATGATAAATAATTTTAAAGGGTCTGTATTTGCATTCCAATAGCACACTCTACTACTAAATAGTATGTGTGAATTTTGCAGAATAGGCCTTTCTCAATATTTTCACTGAACTACAGTAAGTCAGAACAGAATATGTTTTGTTGTGAATCCTACTTTTTAAGCACTTCATGGAATGTTACTCAATATGTGTCACATCAAGAGCATGACCTGCTGCTGATTCTTATACTGATGTCAGTGGAAAAGTTGATCAGATTTTTTTCTCTTTATCTGTAGTACATTAGGCAACTTGGGAACATTAAAAATGGTTGGACATTTTAAAAAATTATTTGTGATCTCTCATTTTACTCCCACAAGTAGCAAAAGGTGTTTACAAATCCTGAACACCTCAAATGTGGAGCAGACTATCAGTTCAGAGCCGACTATCTGATATAGTGAGACTAACCACACATAACTGCAGAGCACTTGTGGCTAGTCAGATAGGACATGTGATGCAATATAAAGTACATTGAATTTTCCAACAGGGACATAATGGTGGATACATTGGGTTTAAGCAGCTCTATTATTAAAATTAATATTTCATATTACACTTGGCAGATGGGGCAACTAACAAACTTGAACTTGCCTACAGTGCTGGTCTAGAGGACTATTCTAGAAAACACTCTGTGAGCAGGTGATAACTTCTCCAACCATTTTTTATTTTGTGAATGAAATAAGAATCTCAGAAACTGTAGTCTCTGCTCTTTCCAGCTTTCTATTAGGTCAGCTGTGACTTTACCTTTCAGGGCTAATTCATAATCAAAGTTCTTATTCTTCACCAAAAAGTCGTACATGCTCTAAACTAACATTTGGTTTGGTTTGGTTTGGTGTCTTGTTTTAAGCAAACAATACTAGTGCTTCTTCACATAATCATTACAGAGAAGAAAAGGTTATTGGAATTTTTTGGGGGGGTGGGGTCCGGTCGTGGGGCCTGAACTCTGGGCCTGGGCGCTGTCCCTCAGCTCTTCAGCTCAAGGTTAGCGCTCTACCACTTGAGCCATAGCGCCACTTCCAGCTTTTTTTCTTTTTGCTTATGTGGTGCTGGGGAATCGAACCCAGGGCCTCAGGCATGCGCTCCTGCACTGAGCCACCTTCCCAGCCCCAAGGTTATTAGAATTTAAAACTTTGTTCCAATTATTTGTACATTTACTGGATTATATGCTCTACTTTATCTTTGAAAAATTCCTGGAAAGCAAGCATTATTTCCATTTTACCAAAAGGGACACTGACTTGACTTGAGCAATATCGGTCGCTAATGTTTGCCAAGAACTATATCATTTGCTACTTCCTAATGCATTTCTTCCAGTTTCTTCCAATTACTCTGTGATGTAGGCATTCATCTGTACAAGCATTGTACAGATGAAGGCATTCTCTTTTCAGAGAGCTTCAGTGCAAGAAAGAGAAGGCCATTTATTTATCCAATGCATATTTTTTGGTTGTACTCAGCCCTGGTGAACAAAGAGTTTTGTGGTCCTTTTATGAAATTTGCTCCCTAAAATTCACAGCACCCAAATGTTAAATGCCACACTAAGAATTAAAATAGGGAGTGAGTATAAACAGGATGGATGTCTAGCCTGTGTAGTCAGAAAAGTTTTCTCTGCAAAGATGACACTGAAAGTGAGATTTAGATGACAGGAGGGAGCTGGCAATGTCAAGATCAAGGAACCCCTGGGGCAGGGCCTGAAAGGCTAGAGCTGGACATGCTGACAGAACACAGAGACTCCGCGCTGGTCAAGTGATGGAGCTAGGTGGGCATTGAACTGAGAGAGGAAGCCAGCAACAGGCAGGGCTGGTAAACCAGAGCAAGGGATGTGGCTTCTTCTTTGGATGTCACATGAAAGCTTTAGAGTAGAGTGCCTACCAGAGGAGAGATATGATCTAATTGATATTGGACAAAGACTGCCATTGACATTGATACCATGGAAAGAATAGATGGAACGGGGGAAGAGTAGGACAGGAGGTCAAAGAGGATGTTGGTACAACCATTCTGGTTGAGAAGCAGATGCCAGTGTGCTCCTAGTGAAAGCTGCCAGAAGTGGATAGATTCTGGGAGTATTGTGGATAGATTCTGGAATATTGAGAGGGGAAAAGTCAAGGAGACTGGCTGATAAATTCCTTGTTCCTCTTTATACCTGATTGTCATCCCAGTCTTTCTCCAAATGCTTTGCCCTGGGAAATCTAATCCATTATTCCATAACAATAGCAAGAAAGTAGAATGAAACTAAGACAGCTTGTCATTAATTATCACCCCTTCATTTTACTTTTTAACCTCATTATCTACCAAGCCATTAGAAATGTATCCATGATCAATAATGATGTGTTGGTATCCCAGAGCCTCCCATGGAACTAAAGGCAAAGGGATTCTATTGTCTCCATCTTGTTTTGGGTGGTAGAAATTAGAGCTGTTTACACATTCATTTGTCCTTCTCCTATCTGAAAACCAAAAATGCAATATCTCATATGCCAATTACCAGCAAACATACCTCACACCCTGAAGTGTGTATCTCCTGAGCAGGGGATGAGGGAGGGAAATTGCATTTAAAAGCCAGATAGTGTGTCATAACGTGATTATTTGTTAGCTGCTGACAGCAATATGAAGAGAGAGACCATGGGTGGAGGGGCAAGCTGGAGGCCAAGGATGGTTTACAAAAGACTGCAGAAAGAAGGTGTGGCTCCAGTATTAGAGGATGCGCTCCAGTATTGACTAAACAAAGAAAACAGGGAAGATTGGAGATTAAAATGGATGGCAAGTCTGCAGAAGTTTACATGTGCTTATACATATGTATATGCAGCCCTTTCACCAGCCAATGAAAACATTTTCTTGGCCTGTGCACCAGGCTTCATTAATACCCAAAGGCAATAAATGTTCTCAGTGCTGAGGAATGTGAACTCGCCCTTGTTGGCTTACCAATACAGCCACTTTCTTCCCAGGAACACAGAGAGGAATCCACGCTGGCAGCAGGCATTCAGGCATATCTGCTTATACTCCATACCCACCTCTCTGACACAGGGGAGGTTTACACCTCTATATCAACCACCTGCCTTACCTTGCACTCTTAGTGCCCCACAAACTACCAACATAAAGTCTATTTTATGGAACTCTTGCTCTACAACTGCTCATAGGTATTAAATAGTTAGAATACTGTACTTAACAATGTTAAATGAGCTTGTTGTGGTTTGGTTTGTTCTATGGAACTGCCATAGTAAGCAGACACATGTTGTGAATCTTCAAAGAAGGGATATAGTATGCAACATTTCTTTTTTTTTTTTTTTTGTCAGTTGTGGGGCTTAACTCTGGGCCTGGATGCTATCCCTCAGCTCTTCAGCTCAAGGCTAGCGCTCTACCACTTGAGCCACAGTGCCACTTCTGGTTTTCTGAGTGGTTTATTGGAGTTAAGAGTCTCACGGAGTTTCCTGACTGGGCTAGCTTTGAATCACGATCCTCAGATCTCAGCCTCCTGAGTCGCTAGGATTACAGGCATGAGCCACTGACGCTGGGCTATGCAATATTTCTTAAATGTGTGAAATACTGATGGTTTTCATAGAACATCACTTAGGACTAAAATTTTATGGAAGGTACTTTAGGAAGTACAGGGCTGAGTAACTTGTCCCTGAGCACCTTCTATAGTCCCAGCCTGCCTCTCAGGAATCTAGACGAGCACAGACAACCCCTAAGGCCTTGTTATATCCCCAAACTGGATCACTGCTCACATCACTCCCCAGCCAGATTGTCCTAGGCCTTCTTGTCTTTCCGTTGGAACTCAGCCTAGGTCCTATCTCCTCTAGAAGACTTTGCAGGTCGCTTCCAGGAATTGAAGATGCCTCCTCAGCCGGGCACCTGTGGCTCATGCCTGTAATCCTAGCTACTCAGGAGGCTGAAATCTGAGGATCGTGGTTCAAAGCCAGCCCGTGCAGGAAAGTCCATGAGACTCTTATCTCTAATAAACCAGTAGAAAACCAAAAGTGGCTCTGTGGCTCAAGTGGTAGAGTGCTCGCCTTGAGCTGAAGAGCTGAGGGACAGTGCCCAGGCCCAGAGTTCAAGCCCCATGACGGACCAAAAAAAAAAAAAAAAGGTGCCTTCTCCCTCAGAGCCAACATGACATTTCCTTATCCTACTTGGTAGCTGGCTTCTACCCCTTTCTATCTGTAATCCCCTTGAATGTGGTAGGCCATCAGTAAGTAGTCTATCAAAGAAGAAGAGAGGGAAGAAAATAAAATAGGAGAAGCATAAAGAAGGAGGCAAGGGAATGTGAGGAAGAAGGAAAGGAGAGGAATCCAAGAAAGGATGGCAAATGCAAAGAAAATTTCACAGGACCTTAAACATGGGAGTTAGAGGCCAGGAAAAGCAGCCTTGATCACTTTCCTGGAAAAAGGACCCATGCAGTTCTCATTACAGGAAAGCTAAGGCAGTCAGAAGGTGGGCCTGGCCCCAGGCCACCCTTTGCTGAAGGCCAGTGACCATTGCAGACATCATCCCTAAGTGGTAGCTGTGCTAAGAGGAAACAGACTGTAACCTTTAACCTTAATAAGAGATGAGCATATATACCCATGTCTGTTGGGGTTTTTGTAAACAATATAATACAATATACAGTGGTAGTAAATGTTAAGACTAAGCCTACTTAAAACATGTAACTTAGTAAGTGTAGTACTGCTGCTACCAGAGCCAATGCCGGCCTTTTCACAGAGGAGATTCGAAACACAACAGGCAACTTAAGCCCAGTGAACTCCTATGTAGCTTGCTGGAGCCCTACTTCTCAAAGGTGGCCAGTCTGCAATCTCATTCCCAGGAAAATGGCCAACTGCCAGAAATGGACATACAGAAACATTCCCATACTTCCTTCATACTTACACCACACACAAAAATGGCCACCCCATTTCACAAACTTGTTTTCCTCAAGGGAAACAAAGTAAGGTTTGCTTTATTCCCTATGCAAGAGCCAGGTGCTCGTGTCTTATGCTTATAATCCTAGCTATTTAAGAAGCTGAGATCTGAGGATTAAGCTTTGAAATTAGCCTAGACAGAAAAGTCCACAAGACATCTCCAATTAGCCAGCTAAAAAACAAAGCTGGAAGTGGAGATATGACTCAAATGGTAGAGTATCAGCCTTTTTCAAAGAAAGGCAAGTTGGTATGTGTGGCCATGAGTTCAAGTCCCAGTATTAGCACACACATAACACACAGTCAACCAAGAGTACATATTGTCAATGAGCTATCCAGTCGCTCCTAAAAGAACCTCTCTTTTGTATGATGCCAGCCTTTGCGCTGTCTTAATTACCATCTACACAGGCCAACAGCCTTGCCAGCATTCCACTCTGGAAAAACACAGTATATGGAAGCCCCTATGGGTGAGTCCATCACTCTCCACTAAGTGCCCAGCTGTATTTCTTTCATGCTTGTGATAAATTCCAGGTCAGAGTATCAGGACAATACCTAAGTTAGCCTCTGAAATGTAGTTCATGGAAAGAGCTGGGAACTGGACACTAGGAGGCCTAAGTTCTAGTCAGCATTTCCGCTGATTTTTATAAGCTGCAAGCAAATGCCCATGGGCCAGGTACTAGCATGAACAAGCCTAAGGAGCCATGCAGAACACAGGGGAAAAAACCAGCTCAGTTCCTCTGGTCCCCTCCCGGCTCCCAAACAGCTCAAACGCAGACAGGCTTAGCCAGGGAAGGTCTGAGACCAGTCAGAAAACAAACCCACATTGAGTCAGAATCAGGCCTAGAGGGGACAAGGCCTGAGTTCCTTCATGAAAGCATTTCTCTGGTCGGTATGCAAAGGAAGAGAAAGTGACAGTGCGGTCACCAAGTTCCTTGGCTCCCAGCACTTTTGACATTGCCTTTCTTTCTCCTTTTGAGCACTGATGCTCAGTTTATGGCCATGATCAAAATATAACTTCCCTCCATTGCTGGTAGAGAGATTTTTCTCCTCCTCTGCTTCATCTGGTGTATCCACTAATATATCTCAATTTATGATAGACATTCATTGGTTAATTACTGAATTAGTGAATTAACTGCTAAACAAGCCAATCCTGTTATCCCTAATCTGCAAGTTTTAAGCGTATGAATAGAGATTTTTTTTCAACATTTACAACCCATATTCTGTACCAGTTGGTAGATACTTTAAAAAAATTACTTGGGGCCACGTGTGAAGGCTCACTCCTCTAATCCTAGTTACTCAGGAGGTAAAGGTCAGGAGGACTGAGATTCAAAGCTACATCAGGTGAAAAAGTTATAAAGACCCCACTTCAACAAGTAAGTCAGGATAGTGGTATGTCCTTATAATCACAATTATGCAAGAGGCATAGGTAGGAGGATCACAGTCTAGGCTGGCCCAAGCAAAAAACTTTCTTATCTGAAAAATAATAACTAACAACAACAAAGCTAGGGGCATGAATCAAGAGGTAGGATACTACTTCCAACCACAAGACTCTATTTTAAATGAATTAATGAACCTAGGCAGATGACCACATTTCATTAGAAAGGATTCATGGAAGTTCCATTGGTCCAAAACATCTCTCCCAATCCCTACCCAAATTTGTCACCTGACCACACTGCTAAAAATGTGCCAGTGGAAGAGTTGTACCCTTTTTTTGACAGTACAGATATCTGCATTTGAAAGCCATTAGTCATTTCTACTCAAGAATGCATTTGGACACAAGGAAACACAAGGAACCAAGACAGAACCTATACAGCCAGGAGATGGCAGGTCTGGAACTAGAGCCTGGGCACTTTGAGAGGTTGGCAAAGAGACTGAGTGTACCAGGAGGCTAAAGGGAAATGGGAGACAAGGCCAGTAGTTTTCCAAGCTTGCCTCTACCACTCCATCCTCCCATGCAATTCTTTTTTTTTTTTTTTCTCCCATGCAATTCTTAAGAACCAGTTCATGTTTAGAGCTAGAAGGAATCATATATATGATCAAATTCTGGTTTTTCAAACAGCTTTGAGCCAAAGAAAAATCCTTATTTTATTTCTGTGTGTGTGTGTGTGTGTGTGTGTGTGTGTGTGTGTGTGTGTGTGTGTGTGTGTGTGTGTGTGTGTTCATCCTGGGTGTAAACTCTGGGCTTATGCACTATATATGAGCTTCTTTGCTCAAGGCTAGCACTCTTGAGCCAGAGTATCACATCTGGCTTTTTCTGCATAGTTTTGTTAGAGATAGAGTCTCATGGCCTTTCTTGCCCAGAGTGGCTTCAAACCAACATCCTCAGATCTCAGCCTCCTGAGTAGGTAGAATTACAGGTGTGAGCCACTAGCACCTGGCTTGAAAAATTATGTTTCAATGAAGTCTTACCAGAAGTCAATATGAAAAACAGATAACTGGACATCATCTGGTTATAGGTGGGCAGTAGGCACGTGCATACACAAACATGCATATATACACATCCATACACACATACATATATACATACAACATGCATGAAAACACATTCATAAGCAGGTATGTATGCACATACATATATACTTGCATTCACATTTGCCCATACATACACATATATATGCATGCAAACATGCAGTAGGCGCGCACAAGCATACATACATGTACATGTGAGCACATACATATGCATGTAAACATACACATAAGCACACATAGCTGCACATGCACATGCATTCAAATATGCATATGCATATACATATAGATACACAAAAGCCTATATATATGCACAAACATTTACATTACACACAAGCACAGTTTTCCCATTTTGGTTTCCAGATTTGCCCTTATATCCCCTTAAGAGCTCATAAAACAGTGTCTAAACACAGTGACAAACCTGGGGTCACCCTCCACCATGCTGTATCCAAAAGATGGATCTCCAAAAGTTGGAAGAAAATGGATAGTGAATGGCTGGGAATGTGGCTTAGTGGTACAATGTTTGCCTAGCATGCAAGAGGCCCTGAGTTCAATTCCTCAGTACCACATAAATGAAAAAAATAAAATAAAATTAACTTTTTTAAAAAAATCAACATTGGACCCTATTTCTCCCTTGATCAAATAGCAGACTTTGTCCCTCAACTTCCCAAACTCTTCATCTATTTGGTAAACATTTGCTAATTTAAAGAAGGAGCTCTTTCATGGAGTCAGTAAAGACTTCCCTGTGAGTTTAATGCGAGCAAATGTTTTCTGAGTGCTTGCTATATCCTTGATACCCAGAACAAACAACGATTGTCATTGCTACATTTGCTAACACTCTTAGAGCCCTCCCTGCACCATCTGAATTTCAGTTAAGCACCCAACCCCCGTCTTCCTATCTTTCCCTCAAATGTGCTTAGAGACACTGTGTGAAATGATTTGCTGAGATGCAGATAAACTACATCTGTCAGCGTCCCCCTATGAATTCAGTAAGCCTTGCAGAAAAAAATGAGGTTTGGCACAATTCCCCCTGAAAACCTTTGCTCGCTGGGATGACCACTGCTTCCTGTCTTTGAGACCTAGAAGCCATCTGTTTAATCATTTGTCCTAGCTTCCTGCCAAGGACTTATGTGCATCTCTTCAGTCAGCAATTCCCACCAAAAATGCCTAAGGCCTCAGGGCCTCCTGTCTCTGCTGCTGGCCAATGTCCAGGTGACAGAAATGGTTCCCTCATTCCTCATCCCTCCAGGCTTCATGGGAATATACAGCCATCCATCCTCTAACAGCAAGAGGTGAAGCTCGAAGATCTCAATATAGTGCGGTCATTTCTATATCAAAAGAACTCATCCATTCAGGACCGCAGGATGTTTCACTGTTAGTATAAGAACAGACCCACAATGAAAGAGAGCTGGGCTTGTAAGCTATCTCTACTTCTCACTGTGGTTTTCACTAAATGCCCTCCTCTGAACCTTAAAAAAAAAGAGCTTGTAAAAAAAAAAACTGTGAGGATTAAATGCAATTTTGTACATGAAGTGGTGAGCACAATGACTTGGTACACAACAGCACAATTGTTGTAAGAAACGATGTCATCATTCCACTCCTGCAAGTTGGGGTAGGAATAGACAGAGGAAAGGCCAGGAGGCAAGGAGTACGTGTTGGGTAGAGGCGGGGGGTGGGAATGTCCAGATGTGCACAATTCAATTCACATCTGTCTAGGTACTAGGAGATAATCAGAAAGACCTTCTGTAAAGAAACTGGATTCTCCCCTAAAGTCAGGGAAGGGAAATCATGAGAGAATGCCTGACCCCTTTCCTTCACCTAAATTGTGAATTTACTGCCCTGAGTCAGGGTGAAGTCCTAGATGACTGACCCTGGGTTGGTTCCTCCTCTTCAGAGGCTCATGGGCAGGTACTTCAGGGGTGTCTTCTAGCCCAGAGGACTCAGTGCAAGGGGTTAGATACTCTGTAAAGCTCCCTCTTAAAGAGACAAGAGTGAGTCAAAGGAATCTCAAAAGAACATTGCAAATTAGAAAAAGGTTACTACAGGACATTTCCCAGCCTTGTGTGAAAACTTAGAAATATCAGTCCATTCCTTTGTTGATGCAAGATTCATCTGCAGTAGGTTTTAGATGCCCTGGACCACTTTCTAAAGCTAATTGCTTTGCAAAGTACTGAAGCTACAGGCTCATAGTAAGTGACAACTAGGAATTCATTTATCTTTTTTTTTTAGCCTCTCTGTACTCAAGGCTAGCACTCTACCACTTGAACCACAGCACCACTTCCAGCTTTTTCTGTTTATGTGGTACTGAGGAATTGAACCCAGGGCTTCATGCATGCTAGGCAAGCACTCTACCACTAAGCCACATTCCCAGCCTGGAATTCATTTATCTTTAATTCTAATTCTAAGTAATAATAATAAGGGAAGGTATCCTTTTGTGCACTCAGACTAAAGATAAGTGAATTGCCAGAGTCCTGTGTATAGTTTGATCTGGTGTGCCATAGACATGGACTTATGCTTAGACAGCCTGTAAGAAGGTGGTCCTCACTGGATGAGGAGTCCTGTGAATGGGTTAAAAAGAGACAGTTGCTGGGAAATCCCCCTGAGAGCCAAAGGTGCTTCCAGGCTGCTCTTTCATAAATGTCCCTACTACCCCTTGGGTGAATGGACTGCTCCCTGAGGGAAGCTACTTCCTGCTTTAGCCCTGACCAGCTTTCAACAAGAGTCAGAATACACACTGAGAACAAAACCACCACAGCCAGGAGCCCAGCACCAGAGGTGAAACCCTGCCCAATGCATCTGGCCTCTGTAACTTACAGCGTTAATAAAAGACTTACAGAAAACCAACGCCTATTAAATATCCATGCCCCACCTACACTCACCAATTAATTGGGGTGGGGGCCCTCAAGGCATAAACGGTGCCAAAGGCCTTCGTCTGAAAGGCCCAGCTCCAGTTAAAACAAGCCAGAGCTTTAATAACTGCTCTGTTTTGACATCAGAAAACCATTCTGAGTTCTGTTAATGGTTATGATAGAGTGATTGTGCTTTTTTTGACTGCCTTAATACTTAAAAGAATTAAACATCACCTTCCTCATCTGCCACAGAGAGCTTTTTTAGAGCCTCTCTCTTATCTAGATCTCAGATCCTTATCAAAGTTCTGGCGATCCTATTAATTTGGGGCTCAGAGCATGCATAAGCAAAATGAGCTGCAGGCCCTTGCAGTGGTTAGAAAGGCTTCTCTAAGTATCTCCCCAGCCTACCTGCAAGTAATTCCCCAAGAGGAAGGTTCAGCCTTTAACTTAAGGGCATTAAGCCTCGTTAACACCCTATATCCTCCAGAGGAAGAAACATACATACATACGCACACACACATGCGTATCCCCACTGATGGGTGATACACCATAATGAGACTTACTGGAAAGAAACTGTAGACAACATCTTCTTGCCTTTTATTAACTCTACTACTAGAGTCATGATGTAAAGAAAAAGGATGCCAACTAATTTGAAGTCTCTTTTGATTAACATTTATGTTATTAATGGTTCCACCTACTGGAAAGGCCAACATACTTAACAAATAGCTATGCAGAAAGTTCCAGCAGTCTTATGGCTGCAAGGAAACCTTGGAGCTACGCCCTAACTTTCCCTTGGTAGCTCCATTTTTTTCCATCCACACAAAGGCCAATGGTTTTTGCTACCGCCTCTTCACACCGAGCTGCAGAAGCATCTGTGAGACAAAGCTGTACTGGGAAAATCTATAGCTGTAATTGTACTTATCACAGTCTGAGAGACAGTTTTCTTATACAACTCTTAGAGTGATGAGAAATGTTTAATACACATCTAAAACAATTATTGAGTCTTCCCATGTGTTGTCAATAGGACAACCAATTATTGATCACAAAAAGCCTCTTTGCAGAATATAGTAGTGATAACTTATGATGATAATTCTTACGCCCAGTATATATAGATATCGATATCTTTAAAACACTTCTTCAAAAAAATGCATTCTTTGTCTTGGCTTAAGTTAAATTTCTTTCTTTTTTTCTCTTCTTGTTTTATTATTAATAAGTTTTTTATTGTGAAAATATTGTACAGAGGGGTTACAATTACATGAGCAAGGTAATGAGTACATTTCTTATCAAGGATTGTTACCTCCTCCTTTGTTTCCCCTTACCGTTCCTGCCCTCCCATCTCCCCCTTCCCAAAGTTGTAAAGTTCATTTTTCAACATAACGTCTTGTACATCTCATTGTTGCAATGGGTCCACCTGTATCCCTATTTAAACAATTTGTTTATTCCCTTCCACTCCCCAAATTATACCAACATCAAATACAGTGGAAACAGGGGTTATACCGTGGGGGAGGGACATACAAAGAAATCATCTTATAAATATGTTAGAAACAATAGCAAGAAAGAAAAACCATTTGAGTCCTTATCTTGGGGTTCATTTCGCCTAATATCCCCTATGACCCAGCAATCCCATTTTTGGGCCTTTACCCGAATAAACACAAAAAGACCATACTAAAGCTACCAGCGGAGCTGTTTATTGCAGCATTATTTACCATAGCTAAGATATAGAACCAACCCAGATGCCTCAGAAGATGAATGGATCAGGAAAATGTGGTCTATATACACAATGGAATTCTGTGCCTCTGTCAGAAAGAATGAAATTTACTTCTTAGAACCAGTTGATTTCTGGTAGGTTGTAAAGCCAGAGCCCTTGCTTCTTCCTGAGCAGGGATTGTTGGGGTCAGACCTAGCAATCCATGGGCCTAAATGATGGAGCAGTCAGTCCTGGGAGGTCCCTACCCATCATTCTTTCTTTGAGTCTTTTAAAGAGATTATTATTACTCCAAATGTAAAGAGTAGTTTTATTTGATATATACTTTTGCCACAGTTCCTAAGGGCTATCCTAATAAAATGAAGACCTATTAAATAAGGCATTCCTTAAAGAAGTGAGATGTGTCAAATGCCACAGAAAAGACTTAAGCAGCATTCATTTGGTCTTTGAGAAGTAGGGACTATAGGAAGATGTGTTTTGCAACAATGTGAGCCTCTTAAATGCCCTGATACATTTATAACAGCTACGTATTAATCGGGATATAAAGGAATCCTCTAATTACAGAGGAACAGGACCCCAAAACAGTCACCTCCCATTAAGATCCACTTAAACCTTGCAAAAGGTATCTGTACAGTTTGATGTAGCTAAAATACAGTAAGATCTCAAATACAACAATATCAGAGTATGGGGGGCTTATTATCCCACATACCAATATGAAAGATCATTTCTTTTTAATTCTTTACATAAAATCCCATCTTGTCCCCCCCTCTTAATTCAACTTTTAAAGGGGGGAAAATAGTTCAAAAGAATTGTACTGATCATGCCTGATTCATGTAACTGTAACCCTTCTGTATATCAACTACACAAAAACAAAAAATTTATAGTATTTTTTAAAAAAATAATTCAACTTCTAATGTGACTGAAAATCAAAGGACAATCTACAAATAAAAGGAATTCAGCATAGTTCTCTTTGATGAGACAGCTAGCAAAGAGAGACTCTCAGAAAGTCTGTTACATTTTGCCTGGGAGGGAAAAAGTGATTTCTTCTGCATCGCCTGAAAATTGTGGATGCATTGACATGTGGAACCGGTGGAACGTGGAAATAGATATAGGGCTTCCAGATATTAACTGTGGTTGTGTTGGGGAAGCGGGCTTAGGGTTTTCTTTTTTCTTGTCCATAAAGGTTTTAATTGTCTTAATTTGCCTTCATTTAAGGAGAAGGAGTAAAGGGAAAGAGAAAGAGGAGAGAAAAAAGTGGGGACCAGATGAGAGCTTTAAGGGATGATTTTAGAAGCACATCTCTGATGTCTGAGCTAGATTCCCTAGTGGGTCGGAAAATGTCCCAGCCCATTGCATCTAAGTGCAAGGGAGTGTTCACATAGAAAACACAGGACTTGGGGGCTGGGAAGGTGGCTCAGTGGTAGAGCACTTGCCTTGCATGCCTGAGGCCCTGGGTTTGATTCCTCAGCACCACATAAGCAAGAAAAAAAAAAGCCGGAAGTGGTGTTGTGGCTCCAGTGGTAGAGTGCTAGCCTTGAGCTGAAGAGCTGAGGGATAGCATTCAGGCCCAGAGTTCAGGCCCCATACCCAACAAAAAAAAAGAAAGAAAAGAAAGGAAGGAAGGAAGGAAGGAAGAAAGAAAGAAAGAAAGAAAGAAAGAAAGAAAGAAAGAAAGAAAGAAAGAAAGAAAGAAAGAAAGAAAGAAAGAGTTCAGGCCCCATACCCAACAAAAGAAAGAAAGAAAGAAAGAAAGAAAGAAAGAAAGAAAGAAAGAAAGAAAGAAAGAAAGAAAGAAAGAAAGAAAGAAAGAAAGAAAGCACAGGACTTCTCTGCAGTAACTACATCCACTACATTCACCACCACCTTCATTTCTACGGCCCAGATCTCCAAAGATACTCAAGATTCCCATTTGCAAGCTCTCCATTGAAAAAAAAATCCTCTGGTGTTCTTTGTGGGCTTGTTGTTGTGGTTGTTGTTGTTGTTTTGAGCATTCTCCTGATCAAATGATCTCCCAAGGTTTTTGAACTTTGGTATGAAACTCAATCTTATTTAGTTTATTATTTTTTCTCTTTACCTAGTAGCAGAGCATGAGGAGGTAATGTTTTTTGGAAGACTAGCCAAGATTTGAACCTTTAAAAGCCAGTGCCTTTAATAGCCAGTGCTCAGTATTCCATGAGTTGACATCCATGTTATCCACGATGTTAATTCCTGCAAGACAGAACTGCCTTTGTCCCCATCTGTCCCTGCACATGGCTATGGTTTCTCATTCTCTATAACAATGGGAATAACTCTCTAGTGATAAACAAATAACCCAAGAAGAATTTCTTTCTCCCCCGAGACTGTTCAAAGAGGCTTTTCTAACATCAAGGAAGGGGGTGAATAGAATAGGTGTTGGAAGAGGTTTTGTTTCCTAGACTGGGTGTCTAGCCCCCAACATAACAAGATGAGAAATTTAAAAATCCTTCTCATTCATTAGGAAGGACTGTCTTCTGCAGTGGTGGGTCCCTGACATTTGAGATCTAAAACCTTTTACATGTCCCAGAACCTTCCATGGGGATTCCACTTGCATCAAATTACAAGTTCATAATCACTTTTTATCACTGATCCTTTTAGTACTCTTTAATACACATTCAGACATGAAGGAGAAGGATGTCCTCTTATTTACATGAACAAAGTATGCTTTTATTACTTGCCTTCCGAAAGACTCCCTTTGCTACCAGCATGTCCCACCCCTTTTTTAAATTGCACATTGTATCTTTTAAATCAGAATAAGTCATCTGAGATGCCAAAGAATGAGTATTGCAAAACCAAGCAACATCCTGTACAGGGAAATATGAATTTCCTAAAGCAGGAAACAGCTAAAACTCACAAATTATTTCTTCAGTAGAAAATATAGATGCGTACTCCATTTCAGTTAACCACTGGGTGGGCGGGGGGAGGGGAAAGGTTCCACTCGTCCTCTTTGAGTTTTAAATGCTGGTACATAAACTGTGTTCTAATTTCTACCTGGTCCTGTTGACAGCCACATTGGGTGCAGCTGTCTGCTGTAGCAATATGGCCTGAACTTCTGCATTTAAGGTGATTTTTTTAAAAATCTACTGTGGCCGGGCGCTGGTGGCTCACGCCTGTAATCCTAGCTACTCAGGAGGCTGAGATCTGAGGATCGCGGTTCAAAGCCAGCCCGGGCAGGAAAGACTGTGAGACTCCTATCTCCAATAAACCACCAGAAAACCGGAAGTGGCGCTGTAGCTCAAGTGGTAGAGCGCTCGCCTTGAGCTGAAGAGCTGAAGGACAGCACCCAGGCCCAGAGTTCAAGCCCCATGACCGACCAAAAATAAATAAATAAATAAAAAATAAAAAAAAATAAAAATCTACTGTGTTAATAGTCTTTGAAAGATAAATTTTTGTCAATATGGATTCCAACTTAGTTCTGACATGTGCAAACAAAACACAGAATCTCCTCAGAAGTTAATTTCAAGCCCTGTGAAGTTTGAGGAGTTCACTTCTCATCCCATAGAAGACACTGTTCTTGTAAATTGTCAAAGTCATGCCTGACAATTACTTCAGCCTCAGTAAGAAATGATATTAACATGACTGTCAGCCTTCTTGAAAGCAGTGGATTGAAATCATTGTCAGCTTTGCCAGCGTGCTTTGAAAATGGGTCAAGGTAACCCAGACAGTCTTTGACTATAAAGTTGTTCTGTTCATACAAAGAATGAAGAACTATGTCCTTTCTCTGTTCTTCATTTGAGCTTTATCACCTCTTTCTTCCCTGTTCTTCTCCCCTGCTCCCAAATCCTTTTCCACCAGGAAATACTCTACTTTCCTTCCTACTTACATTACAGCCCATTTGAAGGGCTTGCCATGCCCCAGAGTTAGCTTATCAAGAACACGAAGGAGTGTCTGGTGTGCTGGCACAGTCCTACAGAGAAGTCCTGACCCAGGAGATTCTCAGTTCAAACCCCATATAGCTGCTCCACCATCCTTGAACATGAAAATCTGTGGCTCCTAATAGCTTTGAAAACACCTTCTTTCACTAAAAATGATCTTTAGTGCCACCCTCCCTCTTTGTCCTCTCCTGACCCAGGTGAATAAGAAAATCATGTACTCACCTCTAATCCAGCCCCCCACAGCCCTTCCCTTAGTGCTCTGCATATTTTAATCACTTTGCCTCCCCATTGCCATGAAGATGTGCCCGTTCTATGTCCCTTTGTCCAAGCTCCACCATTCCCCTAATATAGTAGTCCTGCAGGCCCTCCCAGAGCTTCCGAAGGGTAGTTATGCTCTTAAAGCCATGTGCTATTGGGTGACAGTGCCCCAGGACCTCCCCCTCTGGATAACATTTTATCATTTAAGAGGACTCTCTATAAGAAGCCCCCAAAGGATCCTTAATGTCAAACATATCTAACGTTGAAGTAGTCTATGCATACTTGTGTGGAGAGAACAGGAGGGTGTTTCAAGGTAAGGAAATGTCAGCATCCTGCCAATCTTCTTTCCTGGGTCAGTCACTTTCCATCACAGGAACAAAATACCTGAGAAAAGAAACTTAGAGGAAGAGAGATTTATTTCGGCTCAGTTTCACGGGTCCCCATGCATCGTCAGCTGATGTCATCATTTTGAGCCTGAGACTCAGAATATCACAGCTAGCTACAAGAACACATGGCAGAGGGAGCTGCTCAGCTCATGATAGCCAAGAAGCAAAGAGAGAGAGGCAAGGGCCAGAGACAAAATGTACCCCTTAAAAAGCTGTCCCAGTGACCCATTTCCTCCACCACCACCCCCCAACAGCCGATAAATGCATCCCTGGAGAAACTGTAGGGATGAAGTTGGCACACTCCTAAGCCAATCTCTTCTCAATAGCGCCACTACCTGGAGACCAAGGCTTTGATACAAGTCTTTGGGAACATTTTATATCCAAACTGGAACCAGACAATACCTCATGAAAGAGGCAAAAAAGGAGGTAGGATAAACAAGAGAGATGCGCTAAAAAAAGGGGTTCCGAGAAAGCAACTCTGCCACACCCCCACCCCCTTTCATATTCTCTGCAACTCTGCAATGTAGCCCTTTCGGTAGCCTGTTTATTGAATACCCAGAAGGTGTATCGTGCCATACTAGAAGCTTTTGCTTTTAACCAAATAATAGGACAGATCCCTAGACTTCAAAGAATGAAGGCTGGAAAACATGAAAGGACCAGGTGGAAATGGCAATAGCCAGAAAGAAGAAAAGGTATTTGCTGGGCTTTTTGTTTATTCATAATTTTACTGCTTCACCATTAAAACTCCCAGAAAATAATGGCAGTGGTGTCTTCCCACCCCACCTCACAGCTGCAGTCCCCGCCTCCACCCCCCGGCAGCAGCTCTCAGCCTCAGGAATCTCCCTCAGTGAAATGGGAGAGAGATGGTTACTAGAGAAGGGAGACAAAGCTAATGTACTATACTCCACTCACTGTGGGGTCTTTGGAGGCTGAACAAACACTGCTCTTAGTAAGCATGAGGTCATCTTTCCACTTTCTGGATTTGCAGAGCTATTTGGGTTCTCTGGCTAAGTTGCTTCAGAGTTGACCTCTGTGAGCAGGCCCTGGGAAGACCCATCTGGACCCCTGTCCCCTAAGACCAGGGACTAGTGAAAGGCCAGTCAGTTGAGAACGGACATGGAGGTAACATGAAGCCAGGGAGAAGCCAAGGTCAATCCAGTCCCAAAGGTCTCATTCTGTAAGAATAGGAGAGTCTGAAAGCCAAAATGGGAATAAGGAAATAAAGAATGAAGAAATAAGGAATAAGAAAATAGAGAATATTGTACTGAAAGGCAGAAGCAACCACTCACCAGTGAGAGAAGGCCAAAGCCCAGACACAAACCTGAGAAGATTTTTCCCCTCCTGATAAGAGCTTGTGAAACCAGAAAAGGACCATTTTAATGGACAGAAATGTGGCAGGCAATGTTAGTCATGATCTTTCCACGTAGAGCTCTCTGCTGAGTATACTTTTAATGAACAGATAAAATTAATAGGTAATTAGCAATCACCTTTAAAAAAAAAAAAAAAAAAGGCTTTACTTGGTGCCAGTGGCTCACACCTGTAATCCTAGCTACTCAGGAGGCTGAGATCTGAGGATTGCAGTTTGAAGCCAGCCTAGGCAGGAAAAGTGAGTCTCTCGTCTCCAATAAACTACTCCGAAAAGGCTGGAAGTAGCTTCGTGGCTCAGATGGTAGAGCCCTAGCCTTGAGCAAAAGAAGCTCAGGGACAGCACTACTACCCTGCCTTTTCCCAAAGGCTTTGTGATCTATATTTCTCTTGAAGATTCTCCCTATGATCTCATTCCATAGTAGTATGATAAGCCATTGTTGCCCAGATCGTATAGAGCATAAGCTTAATCCAGTATAGGGAGAAGTATTCCAAATACTACGTTAGTGAGGTGCTTCCTGAGCCATGGAAATGAAGCATTTTCATACTAGGTCACAGTCTCATTCCGGGTCCAACTTTACATGGTTTCATAATTAGGCAGTGTAGTGGGGCCTAGTGGAGGCCTGAAAACAATTTTGAGGTTGGATAACTTAAATTAGTGCTCCTAAATGAATCCCAGATTTTGAATGTAATAAATTTTCCATTTCTCTGACTGACCCGTTTCAAACATCAGCCATGATATGTCATGGCTCTGTCTCATGT
Organism: Dipodomys spectabilis; assembly: GCF_019054845.1. Lineage (NCBI taxonomy): Eukaryota > Metazoa > Chordata > Mammalia > Rodentia > Heteromyidae > Dipodomys > Dipodomys spectabilis. Next base: position 1,063,718 of record NW_024870756.1, read on the forward strand.
CCTCCTTTTATTTCAGTTTGGGAAGCAATTAGGCCAGATCACATTAGCCCTTACCTGGAAAGCAGATAAATCCAGGCAACAGATAAGGGGCTCTTGGATCCAAATGGAATCATTTATTGAAAGTTGAAGTGGAAAGCTGACTACCTTTTCAAAGCCCAGAATGACCCTAGAATTGGGACTTCTCCTTTAGAAAATACTGTCTTTAAAAGGCTCTTGAGGGAAGGGGTAACAAGGTTGACAAGAAATGTACTCATTACCTTATGTAACTGAAACCCCTCTGCACATCACCTCAACAATTAAAATAAATTAATTAATTAAAGTTCTTTTCTTGGGCTGGGAAGGTGGGTCAGTGGTAGAGCACTTGCCTTGAATGTGTGAGGCCCTGGGTTTGATTCCTCAGCACCACATAAGCAAAAAGAAAAAAGCCGGAAGTGGTGCTGTGGCTCAAGTGGTAGAGCGCTAGCCTTCAGCTGAAGAGCTGAGGGACAGCGCCCAGGCCCAGAGTTCAGGCCCCACGACCGGACCCAAAAAAAAAAAAAAAAAGTTATTTTCTTAAGCTAGGTGCTGGTGGCTCATACCTGTAATTCTAGCTACTCAAGAGGTTGAGATATGAAGATTATATTTCTAAGCCAGCCCAGTAATATAGAAAAATTCATGAATCTCTTATCTGTAGGAAAAAGCCAGAAGTGGAGGTGTGGTTCAAGTGCTAGAATGCCAGCCTTGAACAAAAAAGCCAAGTAAGAGGTTAAGGCCCTGCATTCAAGCCCGAGTAGTAGCAGGTACATATATACTCTCCCCCCCCATTCTCTCTCTCTCTCTCTCTCTCTCTCTCTCTCTCTCTCTCTCATACACACACACACATATGCATGCACACACAAAACCAGGTTCCTTTCTTCAGTTATATGATACTGGTTAGATGATCAGCTAATCTAGCAAAAGCTCAAAATAATCTAACTTTAAAAAGGTGCCAGACGCTGATGGCTCACGCCTATACTCCTAGCTACTCAGGAGGCTGAGATCTGAGAATCATGATATGAAGCGAGCCCAGGCAGGAAACTCTGTGGCACTCTTATCTCCAATAAACTACTTTTTAAAAGCCAAAAAGTCAAAAGCAGAGCTCTGGCTCAAGTGGTAGAGTGCTAGCCTTGAGAAATAAAGAAGCTCAGCACTCAGGCCCTGAGTTCATGCCCCAGGACTGGCACAAAAAACAAAGTGGACAAGTTTTTCTCACACAAGCAATCCCCTGGGGACAATCTCCCCAGGGTCACTATGGTACCTCCATATGGGCCCCAGGCCCATTCTGTCTTGTTTTCTACCATCTTCTAGAATGTTGTCCTCATCTACATAGATTGCAAGTAGCCATGGGAGGGTAGAATTTGTGTGTTATCACTTCTGTCTACATCCTACTGGTTACACCTGCATACAAAGGAGGCCATACTCATATGCAGTTCATGTATCACTAGGTTAGGCCTTTCCACATCATTTACAGTCTCTTAAGCCATCTTATTCAAGGAAGGCTGGGAATTGTAGTCTTTACTAAATTCTAGTATCCAAATTCTAATACTGAAAGAAAAATGGATGCAGTAAACAATTATCCATCTCTGTCCCAGTAAACTTTCCTTTGTGTCAATGGAATAGAGTCTATTAAGAAATAAACCAGGGTCTGGGAATGTGGTTTAGTGGTAGAGTACTTGCCTGGCATGTGTGAGGCCCTGGGTACTACATAAACAAAAAATAAATGAATATGGAAAAATAAAGAACCACTGTAGAGGATCCAGTTCATGCATCAGATTAGAGCTTCATCACTTGGAAAAGCAAGGAGAAGAAGGCACAGGAAAGTTTTATTACAAGGAAATATGGGAATGCCTAAGGCACTTTTCCAAGAAAGATAGCCAGAGAGTATTGAAATTCTGAAGAAAGAAGAAATGGCATAGGAAGCTGGAAGAGAATAGTGGAAGCCAAGGAGTGTCTGTACCCAAAACAAATCCTCAAATGTATCATATTACTGGTGGTCAACTCCCAGTGGCTATCCTTCTTTGATTTAGTCTATCCTAGGTTGATTCTGATCTAAAAATACATGTCATTTAAAAGAAAGAACATAAATTTAAACAGACCTCTATTTAAATCTTCGCTCACTTTCACAGTGAGTGATGTATACAAATTACTCACAAATCACTTACAAATTACTTAGCCTTTCTGAGCTCATGCATACACTTTTTAAAATTATCTTAAGTAGTTGTACAAAGGAGTTGCCATTTAACACTTTACAAATACAATGAATCTTGATCAATGTCACCCCTTTCAACATATCTGTACACTTTAAATCAACACTAAATAACTATTAACCATCCACGCTGTTAGAAGGACAAAAGGAGATGATCTACAAGAAGCAGCTAGAACAAAGCCTGGCATGGGGTAAGGTCCCAGAAAAAGTTAGATGTGATTAATATAGAATGTTTTACCTCCAAACATGCAACTAGTCCCTCAAATGAACACATGTGACCAGGGAGACTGGCCAGAGTGAAAGGTCATGGGATGAAACTAGTACTGAAAATCTACTGGGTACATAGCTAATTAAGGTGCCTGTCTTCGTCTGCTTAGCCTGCCATACAAAGTATTATAGAGTGGACAGCTTACATAGTAGTCATTTGTTTTCTCACAGTTTTGAAGTCTGGAGGCCCAAAATGAGGGTACCTGCTCACATCCTGATATGAAAGCTTCCTTCCAGACTATGAATTCACATGGCTTTTTCTTGCTGCATGCATGTAGAGAAAGAACAAGAAGCTTTTTGACGCCTCCTCTTAAGAGGACAGTAACCTGTTCTGAGGACTCCGCCCTCATGACCTCATCTAACACCCTCTGCTTTCCAGCATCCTCAACCCATTTGGGCAGGTGGTGGTTCACCATTTGAATGTGAGAGGACATGAACACCGCCACTCACTGGCTGCAATATAGAAATCATAAAAACTAAACTGTTCTTTTTGTAATTAGCATTATTTCTACATTATGAAAAGCACTTTGATAGCTACATGAATAAGAAAAGCACTCACTCTGAAGAAGGTATTCCCTGTGCTGTACAAAGGAAAGAAACAACCCTTCACCCACAAGTTTTTTTTATATATGGCATAGGATGAGGTTGAGCTATGCAGCACATGAAAAAGTAATTTCATAATTCTACATTTTCACTTCCAAGCTAAATAATGCTCTTGGCCAAGCAATTTTATTCAGTTTATCTACTGGCACCAGTTTTTTTGTTTTAAGGCAAATACCTCAACATAAATAAAGTAATAAATAGAAAAGCTACAGTAATGATGGTTCTAAGTCAGAGTAACTTCACTGGAGACATGGGGAAGGACAGGAAAAATATCCTACAGATTGTTAAGGGAGAGACAGAAAGGGAGAAAAGGAAGACTGAGTAAAATTAGTTCATCCTGGGTCAGACTTTTCACTCACTCAGCATGACTACACCACATTGTTTTTCTAAATCTTAGAAAAGTGCATTAAAGCAATAGTATTGCTGAGATCCATCCAAAATGTCTATTGAAACCAGGCTCTTTGGCAAAGTAATTGCTCTGCTGCTTGGCAGTACCATAGAATGTACTGAGTGTACATTGTACAATGTACAGAGTGTACATTGAGCTTCGTGTCACCAGTGAAGAAAAAGGTCAGTGCCAATGGCTGATTTTGACAAAATCAAAGTTAAGAAATGGTGTTGAGGGTATGCCAGGCTGAGATTTTCTTCCTCTTCCTCTTTTTCTTTGGTTTTCAGGTTTTGGAGGTTGGGGTTAGAGCTGGGTTGTTTTTTGTTTTCATCAGTACTGAGACTTGAACTCAGAATTTCACACTCTTTTTTCGTTACTTTCTTTTTTATTATCTTTAAGTAGTTGTACAAAGAAGTTCCCATTCTATTAAACAGTATATGAATACAAGGTGTCTGACAACATTGTCACCCATTTCTCTTAACCCATCCCTTCTCTCACTTTCTTTCTTTAATTGAGATTAGGTGATTACATAAATTTCACAGTATTAGGGAATAGTGATACTTAGAGTCACAAACATATTTTAACTTTCACAAAGCCAATTGTCATTATCATGGTCTATACAGTTTGTGAATTCTATGAGCTTTGACAATACAATTTATTTTTTCCACATCATGTGATGTTTACATTTCTTTCCTTTTGCTTAGTGTAGGCTGTTCCCACTTATTTTGTTCCTCCTCTTGTCTTCCCTTTGTTGTAGAATCTCACACTCTTGATTAGCTTTTCACTCAAGGATTGCACTCTACAATTTGAGCCACATTTACACTTCTGGATTTTTGCTGGTTAACTGGAAATAAGACTCTCTCAGATTTGTCTGCCAGGACTGGCTTCAAGCCGTGATCTTCAGATCGCAGCCACCTGAGTAGCTAGGTTTATGGGTCACTAGTGGCCAGACTTGATGTTCTTCCCCTTGAGCACAGTACTTACTTTCAAGCTAGTCTACCTGTGACTGTGACTTTAGTGTCTGTACACATCTTCATCTTACCACCTTGAAAGGTTGACACTTTAGATCCAATTCTTGTTAGTGGCAGCACTGTGGTTCCTTACCACTTTTCTTGGATCTCCTGTCTCTGGCATTACTACATCTTCTCTTTCATTTGTCAAAAAGTAAACAACTAGAGACATAACATGCCACAGTTTTGTATAACCATGAGATTTAAAGAGGGGATCTAGACAGGAATGTTCAGTTTACAAAATAGCTGTCATGTCACCCAGTATGATCTGGTCTTTGTTGGCTACAGTCACTTATAGACCATCCATCAGAGAAAGTTGTTCTCAATGTGTTCTTATACTACACTTCATTCATTCATTCACTCATCTATTTACTGCTAGTACTGGGGCTTGAACTCAGGGCTTCAAGCTTTTGTTCAGCTTTTTCATTCAAGACTAACATTCTACCATTTGAATCATACTTCCACTTCTGGCTTTTTTGCTGATTAAATGGAAATAAGAGTCTCTCAGATGTGTCTTCCTAGCCTGACTTCAAACTGAGATTCTCAGATCTCAGCCTCCAGGATAGCTAAGATTATAAGTGTAAGCCACTAGTAACTGCTCTGAGTACACTTATTTATATGAGAAATAATGTAACTTGAGGCCCATGTGTCCTATTATGTGTAAAACAGCCTTTCACATAATCTTAGAAGAGAATCCATTTATCTCTATTCGAGGTATAAAACCACTTTATTTCCCTGTATATTTTTCTCTGAGTATTTATTAAGATATTTTGAAGATGTCTGGGTTTGTGCATATATATTTCCCTTGGCTGCAGAATCAAGGGCGACCTGCAATCTTGAGCTACCCCTGTTAGCATGGGAGAAGATGGTAGACAGTTAGGGCCAAATGACCAGACTCAGCTTGCACAATTGTGCCACAGCCGTCAGCATTACAGCAGCATTCCTAGTCCTCCCTCAGTGCTGCGTTCTCAACACTATAACAACCTGTATTTCAAAGTGCGCTGTGCAGGGGACTAACAAGAAAACAGAAAGAGAAATGGGACATGATGAGCTTTGGGGTTGTACGTGTCATGAAAATTCTTACCTTTCTCCTGAAGGCCCTTGGACTCCATTGGTGAAAACTCTCAAACAGTCAGGGAGTGAGTAGAGCACACAAATCTGCAACCTAGCAGCACCTTTGCCAAGGGGTCCAAGTTCAGACTCAAAAATAAAGAACAACTCCTACACTCTCCTTCCACAAACCTTAGTTCAGCATTATTACATAACACACCTCTCCAAAATATAGTGATTTAAATCACAATTTGCTATGTTTTTCTCCCAAGTTCTGTGGCTTATGCAGGTTCGGTTGGGTTCTTATTTGGGATTTTTCATGAAACTACAGTCAGGAAGTACAGAGCTGAAGTCCTCAGACAGTTGCCAGGCGTCTGGTCCAGGCGTCCAACATTTCTTCATTCACCTGTGTGTGCTTCAGTGAGGAACATCTCCAGGGACACAAGAAAATACAAGTAGGAGAACTAAGGATTACTTCAAGGTCATCAATACAATCCCCAGTAATAGGTGGAGGGAAGGTTCTACAAGCCATCCCAAATTTAAGAGAGTAGAGGCTGGACAATGAGGAGGAAGGCATTGAGGACAGCCATCTTTGCAGACAAGCAACCACCACAAACAGGAAGCAAGGGATCTTTGGAACAGAGGAATTTTCTCTGCTCAGCTGGCTCTACTAGAGGCTCCTCCCTTCTGCTCGTGGGTGGCCCAATGACAGACGCAGCAAAGCCAAATTTGAGAAAATATAATTGTGCAAAATATTGAGGGGAAAAGTTAACAAACCCACACTACCCTTGGACCTCAATAGATTAAGCAGATGAAATTTTAAAATATACAAAGGCTTTAATCTAATTTTAAAACTATGAGTAATGGAAAATTATTGAGCAACACCCTTCAATAAGAGAATTTACCTTTTTTGAAATTTGTAGAATGGATCTAAACAATGCCACAACAACAACAACAAAAAAAAAACAGAAAAAAGAGAAAAGAGTAAAAATTTTATAGGCCATATTTTCCCACAGAACCACCACCACAAAACAAAACTATAAATTAACAAAGTAATTAAACACTTGAAAAAAAACATTTATAAACTTTTTAATGCTCTCTAAATTACTGTTGGATCTGAGAGGAAATCAAATTGCAATTTATTAAGATTCATTTTAAAAAATTACAATTGGAACATCACATTATAAATGTAGGGTTTTGGAATTCTTTCATTACTAAACAAGAAAAAATGAAAACAAGTGAAGTAATCATCAGATAAAATTTAGAAAATAATAATACAAAACATAGAAAGCACAAACAGGAATCTAGAAATTGAAGAACAAACTAATTAAGCAAAGAAAAATCAATAGAATTAAGAAATAAGTCTTTAAAAACTTTTTTAAAAAAATACAAAGTCATTGATAGATCCTGAATCAAAAAAAAAAAAAGGACATGTAAATACATATATTAAGGAGTGTCACAAGTAAGGAAATGTTACTTGCAAGAATTTCCTGTGGACAGAATAATGCTATACAAATGCTGTAGCAGTCTTGATATATGATGGAGAGGATAAATTATGGGAATAGATTTAAGAACTAATAATAATAATGATAATGATACGGGCCAAGCACCAGTGTTACACACCTGTAATCCTAGTACTCAAGAGACCGAGATCTGAAGATCATACCCAGACCCAGAGTTCAAGCCCCAGGACTTATCTCCAAAAAAAATCAACAATAAAACAAGTCCAGGGGCTGGGAAGGTGGCTCAGTGGTAGAGCGCTTGCCTTGCATGCATGAGGCCCTGGGTTCAATTCCTCAGCACCACATAAGCAGGAAAACAAAAGCCGGAAGTAGCGCTGGACTCAAGTGGTAGAGCGCTAGCCTTGAGCTGAAGAGCTGAGGGACAGCGCCCAGGCCCAGAGTTCAGGCCCATGACCGACCAAAAGAAAAAAAAAATTTAAAAAAAAACCATGCCCAGGAATCAATTATTTAAATTAATGTGGATCTTGTAAAGTAAGTCATAAAAAAACGCTATTACCTTTCCTTGAATATCTATCTTATAAATGAGAAAACATAGCAATATAAAAATCTACTTTTGTGCCAGGTATGATGGCTCTTGCCTACAATTCCAGCTATGCAAGACACATAGCTAGAAGGATCAAGATGCAATCAAGCCTGAGCAAAAATTATAAGACATACCTGAAAATAACTAAAGCAAAAATAACTGGGGGCTTGGTTCACCTGCATAGCAAGCTTAAGACCCTGAGTTCAAACTTTAATACAGTTTTTTCACTACCATTTTTCCAGCTTATTTCATAAATCATATTATTCTCATAATCAAAATCAGAGAATAAAATGACAAGAATAGTGTAGATAATCTTGAAAAGGAAGATAAAGATATTCTTACAGTTCTGATAGCACCAGTATTAAAAGTAATTGGAATCTTGTGCTATCAATACAGAAACACATCAGGGAAATGAAACAGAAATACAAAAACAAACATAAGAATGGTCAGATGGTGCTGACATAATTGGTTAGAAGAAAATAAAATAAATTTGAATTTGTATCTCTTACCTTAGGCCAGTATATTTGAGATAGCAATATTGATATTTATTTAATTATGTGTCAGACATTGTTTGAAGTTATTCAGGTATCAAAACGTCCTTACCCTAATCTCATGAGATAGAAAAGTTACTTAGCCCAGTTTTACAGAAAAGGAATCAAACAGAGATTTGGGGTCCTGGTAGTTTGACTCTTTAACATAGGCGATACTATAAAAGTAACTAGGAGAAAAGGAACAATGAAGACTTTTCCAGTGCATATGAAAAGTAGACTATGGTTGATATCAATGAACACATACAGAAAAATATTTAACATCTGTGCTTCAACAAATACCACCAACAGACAGGTGTGGTGGTACCACCACATATAATCAAAGCATTTGGTTGGATAAGGATCATACATTCAAAACCAGCCTAGACTACATTGTAAGAGTCTGTCAAAGAAAGAAATGTACTCGTTACATTGCCCATAGCCCCTCTGTATGGTTTTTTCACAATAATAATAATAATAATAGAATGAAAGAGGGAGAGAGGGAGGGAGGGAGGAAACATCATGAACAAGCTTCAAAAGCAAGTCATAAGCCAAAGGAAAAATAGCTTTACATGCCTAGTATTTCATCATTACTTGACAAAGAGCTCTTAACAATCAGTCAAGTCAAAGCCTCAGCAGAAAAATGGCCACATATGAGCAGGCAAGTCATTACAGATAAAGTACAATGATCTACCACTGTGCATGCACATAAAACTATCCCATCTCACAAGTGGGAGAAAATAGATCATTCCTTTTGACTAATGGCAAAATTTTTTCAATTATAAACTTATAACAAACAGTAGGGAAATCTAACCCTAGCTACTCAGGAGGCTGAGATCTGAGGATCACATTTCAAAGCCAGCCTTGAAAGGAAAGTCTTTGAGACTCTTATCCTCAGTTAACTACCAAAAAAGCCAGAAATTGGGTTGTGGCTCAAGGCACTAGCCTTAAGCAATTTGTTGGAAAACTGTTGGAAAAGTTATAAGAAAGTTGATATGTAAGTATTTTAATTACAACATTGTTTATAATTCAATTCTTAATGCCCACAATAAAGAATGTAAGACAGACACAGGTGACTCACAGCTGTAACTATAACTGCTTGGGAAGCTGATATCAAGCAAATCCTAATTCAGGGCTAGCCTGAGCAGAAAAGTTTGTGAAACCCCTTCTAAACTCATAGGTTGGTGATGTAGGGTGCACCTGTCATCAATCCCAAACTACTTAGAGACTAAGATTGTAAAGATGACAGTTCTGAAGCCAGCACAAGCAGAAAAGCCCATGAGATTTCATCTCCACAGATGAAGGGTAGACATGATAGCTCACACCTCTGATTCCAGTAACTATGGGAATCCTAAAGTAGGAATATGCTCAAGTAGGAAACTCAGTCTCAAAAACAACATGCGAAAAAATAGGACCAGAGGCATGGCCTAAGTGGTAGAGTTCCAGCCTAGCAAACATGAGGCCCTAAGTTCAATCCCCAATACTACCAAAAAAGAGTCCACGTGATAGAAGATTAGGCAACAACTGAAATGGTCTACAGTATATCATTTAAAATTTTATATAGAGTAGTTGCATTTATGTGATAGATGTGCCTCTGTGTGTGCATTTTCTGAAAAGAGAAGCACAAATGTTCTGAGCACTATTACCTAAAATTCTTCTCCCTTCCTCTTTCCTCCTTCCCTCATATATTTTCCACTTTCAACAAATATAGAACTTCATAATTCAATGAAAAGGGAAATTTTTATTGCTAAATAAGTTATAACTCAATAGTGATTCTTGACAAATCTTATATTTACATATGTCCCACTAAAGATATGCCCTTTTTATTTCTACCATTGCCTTCATTTTTCTAGTTTCCTCCTGTTAGCAAATATTTCCTTTGTGCTTTCATCTTACCCTGGTTTTGGCATCCGAAAGACATTATTATGGAGAGCATGCCAGCTTGTGCGTCAGCAGAATGAATCAAATAACCAAGAGAGTTGACCTTGGATCATTTTCCATGGACCGCACATAAAAGGCAGCCTACGATATGGGACTTGTGATAGACACGCCAAGTTTGAGGCGGAGAAAAGGGAATCAGAAGGGACTCTGGCGACGCCACTCACAATACACACACCTTCTCTTGGCCTTAGGCTCCAACTTCAGAGTAGGGGGAGAAAGCAAGGCAAATGTCTGTGCCATCTTATTTCTGTCACAGCACTGGACCTGTGACATCAATGCCATCACAAGAAAAGACAGAGTGTGTGAGCTTTGTTTCCAGTGAAGAGCCCATATTGGAGTGGAGGGTTCAGGAAGTGGAGGTATGGCTCCAGGGAGACAGTGAGGCCCTGAATTCAAGCCCTACTACAAGCATAGAAACAAGAAATTGTTGGAGTATAGGGTTCAAAGAAAGAACAGAAAATGGAGTAGCTGAGAGAGATGCAGAGGGAACAAGGGCCAGTAGATTGGGCTGAGGAATTTGGGTATCATCCTGTAGAAAGTGGGGGATGTTAAAAGGCTCAGAGGACAGCTGAGTAAGTGTGTGCTTGTGTATTATATGTGTGATATAGGTATATTTATTTTTATATCCATGTGCATCCATGCACGCATATATAGTACATATATAAATATTCTACGTGTGTGTGTGTGTGTGTGTGTGTGTGTGTGTGTGTTTAAACCAAATATCAATGTAAGAAGGAAAGGCTCAGGGCAAGCAACCCCAGGTTTAGAAGGAAGATGGTAAGAGCAGGCAGAAGTGAATGGGTATAAAAAAGCTCACAGAAATTGAATCACACCTTCCTTTGCTCCTTCAACTATGGCTTCTTCTCCAATGAGTAAGCTCTCACTGACTACCCATTACCTAGTAGTCATTCCAAATTCCCAAGAGAGAGAATCGTATTGGCCTTGCTCTGATCCAATTAACTATGGCCAAGGGCAAGGTCATGGATTATAATTCTGGTTATGAGACCAATCTGTTTGTGAGATCATCTGATGACTAACTACCTCCACCTCTAGACAATATTGCCGGTGATCTTGAGGCCCTCACCATTGACTCAGGACTGCCTGTAGCACCTTCTAAAGTGCATAGGACACAGTTGGCACTCCGAAAGCATTGTGGGAAGGATGCACAATGATTTAACAATGGAAGAAAATCCTGCACAAGGGAGAAGTCACTATGAAGTCATCCAGTCTTCCCTGGACCAGGTGTCTGATTCATCACACAAGCTCCAACTTCAGTAGATTACATCAGTTGCCTTTCATAGATCAATAAGCTTTTGTGGTCTAGCCTGAGAACCATCCCCTATTTATTTCCCAGATGGATTTAAATTAGGAACTAGGCCCCTCATTCCAGATAACTGACTTCTAAACAAACTTTGGAAACCTGCTTTATTTGTAACCTGAGAAATACAGCCCTTCAAACATGACAATCAATAGGAGAACTAGGTCAAAGGGAAAAAAAAGGTATTTGTCAAAGGAAACTTGGCATATATGTGATACTTTTTCCATCTGATTATTTTAGTATTTTCTGTGAAATCCAATTTCCTTAAATGACCTCTGTTCATAGGAAACTATTTAGTTTAATCTGTGGGATCCATGGCATATTTTTAACCATCTTCTTAGGCCAGATCCCTCTCCTCTGAGCGTGCCTGATACCCAAACAGATGTTTCATAACACTCAGCACACATGAGCTCACCACTGGCAAGGCCTTCTCACACAAGCAGCCTGCAGCTCTTCTTACTGTCCCCTGTCATTCCACAAACCTAAATTCAGAACTCACAGGCAAGCTCGATCCCATACCACAGTAACATAAGAGCAGAAGGTGAAGCCTCCAATGTTGAATTTTCAATTTGCTAGTATTTCAAAAATCTAATGAGCAGCTGGAGACAATGCAGTACAAAGAGGGAGCCAAACTAAGTAATATAAAAAGATGTGCAAGCTGGCTGCCTCAAAAGAATCAAATTAAACCATCCAAGTAAAAGGTTCCAAAGCCACTCAGTTGTTGATGGAATTATAAAACATTAGGGCTGAAAGGCCCCTGAATGCCATCTAGCCTGAGCAAGGGTTTTATTTTACAGATGTGGAAGGTGAGGCCTCCAGAGAGAGATGATCACTTGCCCCAGGTTTTTACAATGAGTGGGTCACTAGCAGAACAGAAGTAGAGCCCTAACTCCTGGCTCCAACCAAAGGCAGACCACAACCACATACCGCAAGCTTCCTGTCTCCATCCTCCCTGAACTGTTGGTCCCTGAATTTCAAACCTGGGTAAAGACCAGACCTGGCTAACTAAACCTTTCATCCAAACCATACTGTAATTGTGTCAGAGTATTTCACCTCCAATTTAGGCAAAGAGTTTTGTGGCAATTTTATTGATGAATCAATAAAAACTTTCAGAGATAACATGTTAGCATTTGAAATATAGAAGCCAATGGGAACTCAGAAGCTTTCCTTTTCTCCTTAGAAATGTCCACAGGTGTCCTAAGATCTTTAAACTCCTAACCATGTTTATGGCCTGAGCTGCTTTCGTTGTTGGTGTTCTAGTCTAGGGGCTTGGACTCAGGGTCTGCATACTGTCCCTTAGCTTTCTTCTGCTCAAAGATAGCACTCTACCTGTTGAGCCACAGCTCCACTTCTGGTTCTTTGTTGGTTAATGGAAGATAAGAGTCTCACAGAGGTTCCTGCCCTGGCTGGTGTCAAAGCACAATCCTCACATCTCCACCTCCTGAGTAGCTAGTATTACAGGCATAAACCAAAAGCACTTGGCAATGGTTGAACCTTTTAAATTCAATTTTTTTCCTTATTTTCTTTGGGTAATTGTGCAAAGGGGTTTCAATTCAGCATATCAGTTTGTAAGTATAATTGCATCTTGATCAGTGTCATTCATCATTCTTCTCCATCTCTGCCAAATTTACTGTGGCTTACACTTCTAAGAACCCAAACTTGCAGAAGAAAATCTGAGCTAACAAATTTTGCTCTAGTCAGAGACCCACAGGCATATGAGTGTCATTTGTCAAGTACCAACTTAAATTTGAGTCTTGAGATATTTATAGCAGCATAAGATTCAAGAGGAAAGGCCCTAAGGCCACCTCAGGGATGCTTACCAACCAACTGGGGTGTAATGCTGATATGAAAAACTTTCAGAGAAGATCACCAAATACATTGTACATTCCTTCACTGAACATGTATTCACAGAGCGTTTGGCGTAGTCCAGGCTGAACATCAGGCAGCAAAAGACTGAGAAATAGATTGAAAAGTATATTCAAGGACAGGACCACAAAGGACTCTATTGCCAAATGTTTAGATTTTATTTTAAGGTAAAGAGCCATCGAAGATTCTTGACCTGGAAAATGAATTGGCCAGAACAAGCTAGGTTCTGGATGAGTCCTTTGACAGCTGGCTCAAGAGCTCATAGAGTATGGCCAACTGCTGCATTGTGTAATATGAACTACAAGTGTTTCAAGAAAGTCTTTGCATTCAGTATCTATATGCAGGATAATCCAGTTAAAAGAGGGTGAGTTCCTGAGGCAGACAGAGCCATGTTTTAATCCCACCCTACCTCCTCTTGGCTGTCTAATCTTCAGCAAATTATTTACATAGTTCTGAGGCCTTCCGCTCCTTCTCTACGAGGGAGGAAAGGTTTCTTGGTTCACGAGGATTTGATCATGAATTAAGAAGAGCATGAGCCTGGATAGTTCTACTAATTTTACTAACTTACTAAGTGATACTATTGCATTTTCTTCTTAGAATTTTACCAGAGCATATTATCAGAGTTACTAATGTGTAAAAAAAAAAAAAAAAAAAAAAAGGCATTTATGCTTTGTCAATGAGGAAGGCAAGGTAACCTCAGGTCAAAGCCCAATCTTGATTCCGAATCAAATGACCCAAAATCAATACTGTAGAGAATTAAACAGGGTTGCAAAGACCAGTGTTATGAAGTGAGCGCTCCAATCGTCCTAGCAACCTTTTAACCAAACACATTTGCTGGCATATATGACACTAAGAACATCTGGCCTTGCTATTATCCTCTTGCAAGCAAAAACTGATGTCGTGTAAACTGATCTTTAGGCCAGTTATATGGTCTAAGTGTTACAGTGCTTGGGCTGGTGCCTCTGGCTCCAGGCTTTAAGAACTTAATTTCGAGCCACACTCCTCCTAGGAGGACCATGTGTGTTCCTGTAAATTGCCCTGTTTTTTATTTCTTTCTTTCTTTCTTTCTTTCTTTCTTTTTTGTGGGGGGGGGGGGCGCATTTATGCTGAGTCTACACCTTTCCTCGAAGATACAATAAATGTATCACCAATCAGCTGTGCGTGCAAAGTACTATGGGAGAACCTGTAAAAAATATATGACAGGAGTTAATGTAGCAAGAGAAGGCTGAGAAGAGGAAATACAAGAAAACAGATTCAAGGGCTGCTTCAGTCACATCCCATGCAATATTTTTTCCTACTTATGGATTTTATTATAGAAGGCAGATGTGAAGTGCAGATGCTCTAGCCTGCAGCAAGCATTAAAATAAGAATCCAAACACCTCATACTATTTCCAACTGTCTGTCTACCTGAAACAAGCCATTACCATGTCTAAGCCTCTGATTCCATCTACACAGAGACATCAAACTTGCATGGCCTATCTCAATCTTTGGGTGATCTCTTGACAAATCACCAAAGCCAATGATTTCTTTGTGTACTTAACCCATTATGCAAGTTCAGATGAAATAAAAGGAAGTATTTTCCAGGTTAAAAATAAATCGACTGCATTTACCAACTCCACCCACCCATCAGATACTGTTCCAGACCCTTCCTCAGCAGCGATTGTATCATGACAGAACCCTCATAATGCCTGTAAACAGCAGGTGGTGTAGTTTCCCCTCCCAGGTCACACTGTGGGATGCCCCACCAAGGGAGTAAGGCTTAGGCTGTGATCTTGTCCCTCCCTGCTAGGTATTTATAGAGCGATAATATACTGGAGTCTATAATACACCACAGTCCACTACTTGGGTGCAGGAAACCTGTGGGTGCACATTTACTAACCATAGGAAAGGGACTCTTTGCCGTCATCAGCTGGCAGCTATTAGACATTATCTCTATTCTGTGGCTCCTTTCAGACATTTTAGAAACTGTTTGAGATATGGATGATGAGTAGAAGTATTGGTAGATGAAGGCTAAAAGCTGCTTCCTGTTTCTCTCTGGTTAAAAAAAAATAGTAGGGCTGGGAAGGTGGCTCAGTGGTAGAGCGCTTGCCTTGCATGCCTGAGGCCCACATAAGCAAAAAGAAAAAAGTGGGAAGTAGCGCTGTGGCTCAAGTGGTAGAGCGCTAGCCTTGAGCTGAAGAGCTGAGGGACAGCGCCCAGGCCCAGAGTTCAGGCCCCATGACCGGACCCAAAAAAAAAAAAAATAGTAGAGCCACTGTTGCATGGAACAAGCAAATGGACTTTCAAACTAATTAGCATCCTTGTTTGCCACAACCTAGTAACCAGCTCTGCAGATCTGCAGCCGGATGGGGGACTGGCCCAGGGTACCAGCAACTCTTTGGCTACGCTTGGAATTTCCCTTCATCTTTAAAGGAAATGAAGCTCTTGAGCCTCCCGGTACATGTTAGATGTCCAGGAACAAAGCCCAGACTAGGTAGTACAGTAAATCCCGACTCTGAGTTGTCATGACAGGAATTTATCGCAGATGGTAATCATCAGACTAGAACATCTTAAAGGAAAACGCTTTATCTAGCATCATAAATAAACTGTAACCAAGGCTTAGATTTATATAGCCATAAAAGAAAGCTGTTGGACAGTGGGGAATTTACACTACTGGGTTACAAAATCAGTGTGAACTGGGAGCTCAGGGTGAGGCATGAGAGAAGACAGTAATTTATTTCTGCAGGGAGTGGACTCCCACTTGGAACCTAGCAGATAAGTTTGCAATGCAAACTCAGAGGAACTGGAGCGTTGGTACCCACACACAAGACACTGACATTTCTATAAGTCAACTACAGTCCAGTCAGGTGTGGCCTTACCTCACCGAAGCATTCTCTACCTACTGTGATGGTGTATAAAGGAATTTTCAGCTCATTGCTCACATTACCCATGTTCCTACTTTCCCCATAGAACTCCACCTGACCAAGAATCGCCCTACTGTGTAGTGCAACACAAGAGGCTCTGGCTGGTGAAACAGCAAAGGCTGCTGACTTCTAGAAGTTTCTCATCTGTCTGGGGGGCAGAGGGCAAGGGCATTTGCAGATGAAACAACTGCAGTGTGCAGGCTGCACACCGTGGACAAAAGAAGTCCAGAAAGCAAAGCGCAAGAGGCCCCTGTCATGAGGGAAAAGTGTGTGGAGGGCAAGGGACTTGGGTGTAGGACTTGAGGAAAGAGTGGGGGGGGGGGGGGGGTGAGAAGTGATGGTGGCCATGGGGAAGGATTTGGCTTTTCTGAGTCCGTAAGTGAAGTATAACATGTCCCTGCCCACATTTCCCTCTTGTCCTAGAGCAAATCAGCCCCTTGGATTCCACAGCCTTGTGCCCTTTGTCCCCTTCTGAGTCCTTGCCAAAGGCCTATTAGGACAACTTGGGGTGTTCTGCACATATCCAACTCTGTCTGGACCCCCAGCACAGGATGACTGTCCTTGAGGAGGATGAGGCCAGGCCCCAGGTAGCTCAGCATTGTGTCTGTGGAGTTAAAATGAACAGCAGGAGGACGAGGAAGGGTAAGCTCAAAGGTGTGGTCCTCCCTGTCCTCTGTGGGAAGAGATTCTTTAGGCATCCAGGTCACACAGTGGAGATGAACTCAAAGCCAAGAAAGGCTAGGAGCACACAGGGTAGCCATACCCTGGCCAGCAAGAGAGGAAAAGTCTAAAGGGGAGAGTGAAGGAGGTACATATCTCACAAGGAGAGCCTAAGAAGAGGAGATCCCATCCCAGGGATTGAGCATGGGATGGATGACTGGAGTTCCTGCTGAGGAAGGGCAGAAGTTCCAGGTCTCTAGAAATTCAAGAGGCTGCTGCGAGGGCTCTGGGAAGTTCCCATTGTTGTCTTGTTAACTTACCAGGAAGTGGCTCAGAAAAAGCAGAATTCAGTATCCATGCATGTTTGGCAGTAAAAATGTTCCTCAGTTGCATTTCCTAAGAGTGTAAGTGTCCCTGAACAGATGCAGAACATCTAGAAGATTCTCCCACAACCAGATGGAGAACAAGATAGTTTGTGACAGAGCTGTGGGGAAGTCATGGTCATGGAGAGAGAAATGTATTGATTTCCGTTTTCTTCGCATTAGTAGAGAGAGCTACCTCCATAGCATGCTGTCCAACCCCGTGATCAAAGGGGGACAACACGCAAAGCTGATATCAGATGCCACGAGTACCAGAGGAGTATCAGCCCCCAACATCAGGTCTACTGCCCGCCACCCTCCCACCTGCCACTCACAAGCTCATGTTTCTTTCTCTGATTTTCTTCTAGGGACGCTGTATCAACTTCACCAGAGTCAAGAACAATCAACCAGCCAAGTACCCCCTCAACAATGCCTACCATACCACCTCCCCACCCCCTGCTCCCATCTACACCCCCCCACCTCCTGCCCCCCACTGCCCTCCCCCACCCCCCAGTGCTCCCACCCCTCTAATCCCCTCCCCTCCTTCCACCCTTCCCCCTCCTCCTCAGGCTCCACCTCCTAACAGGGCACCACCCCCCTCCCGGCCTCCTCCAAGGCCTTCTGTCTAGAACTCAAAAGTCTGTGTTCTGGGCTGTCTCAGAAACTTCGGGAAGGAGGCCCCTTTGCACCATTCGAACAAGTCTTTCCAGCTAGAGGGCCGAGTGGTGATTAAGCCCACTGATGTTCACATACTTTAAGAATTGGTTGGCAGTACCAAAATACTGATGGTTGTGATCAGCCGAAAGAAAGGGAAAGTTTTACTTGCCTGAGGACAAATTTTTGAGGCAACTACAGTCACATTTATAGCCCATCATCTCTGGAAGGTTCCAGACACAGCAAAACTGCCAAGATGTTCCCAATGGGCTTGTGTCTCATGAAGACCAGGAAGAAAATCAGTTCCCTATGAGTGGAAAGCAGAGTCAGGTAAGAAATGACATTGCCAGTTTTATGGATGCCATCTTCCCTCCACTCCAACACAGTGACTTGACGTGGACCTGTGGCTGGGAAACAAAAAGAACCTTCACCCTGGAAGGTGGAAATCTTTACTGATGGTTTTGGAAAAGCTTGAGAGTCCACAGGGTGGCAAGAAACTCAGTTTCAAACAGGTATCCAAAAAGATGTTCTCCTTGGATTGTCAGATAGATTTTAAAAAATGCCTCGTTGGCTTTTAAAAGTCTCTCCGTTTCTAAGTGAGGAAGGGAGCGGGAGTTTACTGATGGGAAAGGTATGTTGCCATGTTGATGTGTAAGTGAAATCAGTCACGTGCTTTGACAGGGAAGTATTTGTGAAAGCATCAGACAATTTCTAAAGCCCAGAGACCATCAGCTGCTAGAGGTGGCTGGCTTTGGTCATACATCCTCCCCTAAGTCCAACAGACCATGGGATTGTCCAAAGCAATCTGTTCATGATTATCCTTGAAAAAAAAAACTCAAGGTTTAACGTTGGTTTAAATCACTTGAGATAAGTGATTGGTGCTGTTTTCCAGAGACAAATACAACTTGATCTTCATAAAATAGCATCCTTAATACCTAACACACATTATGAATCATTGTATTCTTTCTCGATAAAGTTGTACACCAGAGATTTCTAAGTGAAGGTAAGAGTCAATGGTACAGACATAAGAAAAGTATCCCCAGGTTCTCTGATTAACCCTGAAAATGGCATATGTGTAGATACAAATGTATTTCCCCTTAGCTTTTCAACATACACCCCAATATTATTATCTATTAAGCAAGGGGAAGTATACAAGACATGCCATACAGAAAGGTTCTGCTTGAAACTCCCACTATACATGGGGCTCTGAGTCTGTTTCATCGGTAAGTCCTGCAATCACTTTATAAACACTGAGTTTTACCACCTAGGGGTAAAAACAGTGGTCATCGACAAAGGCAATGTACCACCTTGTTGGAAATGGTCTCCCCCCTCAACTTTCCACAAGCCCTACAATTCCTGTCTCAACCACCTTCAAATTCTTAAATCCTTTCTGGAACAAAGCAGAATATAAAATTAATACAAACTTGATGTTTGGGGATATGGTTTTTAAAGATTCCTCAAGAACCCATCAAGCTAACCTACTTCCCTCCCCTTGCTTAGAAAAGAGATATTAAGATGTGGCATATGTTCCATAAACACACATTTTTGTGTCTGTGACAGACATTACTAATCAATCACAGCATTATTTCCCATTAAAATCAATAGTGTTTTTATTTCCAACCATCTTTCTCAAATTACAACCCTAAAAACTGACTCTTCATTGGTCAGAATTGAGAGAAAGAGAGTAACACAATTTGCAATCCTTACCTTAAAAAAGGCAAACACAAGTAGGAATTGTCAGGGAGGAGATGGGGAAGGCTACCAGCATAAAAGATATATTCAAAGGAAAATAGCCCTAGAAAAGTGCCTCAGTTGGGGACCATGGGCACTGGTCTGCAGTGCCAACTGCCAAGCTTGACAACTTCTCCAAATGTGCCTCAGGCCCTGCCCTTCTCTCATGGCTGCCTTCCAGAGAATCCCCAGCTTTCTCGGAAAGCTTGAGGTCAGAGATGGTTTCCAAGACTTAGGAAAGCAGCCTCCCTCCCCCTCATCCATCCCTGCCACACTGTCTGCTTTCAGAACACAGGGCTTCTTCTTTAGTCTCAGCTCTCCTCCGTGACATTGCTGATCCCCAGGAAACCATTTCTTAAGAGAGTGGGTTTCTCAGGCTCGCCGGGCCCACAGCAACTGTTTTGACTGCTGGCAGTACAAAACAGTCCACCCACCTCCCATGACTCAATAGACAATGCTGCCGACATTCAGGTGCCACAAGCTGGCGGGCATCCAACCAGAACACAGCATCCAACCAGAACACCGCATCCCAATATCCCAACAGCACGTCCATCAGATCCCTGTGCAGTTTCCAAGGTGCTGTGCCCAAGTGTTCTGATGAGATAGGGAACTGCAGACATGGATCATTTTGAAAAGGATTAACAGGACTTGTCCTTAAAACTGGCCCATCATACCATCCCTTAGGAAGGAGAAGTCACTGTGTGAACAAGGTAATACTTGCATGGTAGACTTATAGGCAGGACAATTCTTTAACTGGTTTAGAAGAAAATCTATGAGTTCAATGTCTTTTGCTGTAAATGAAAAGGGGAGATGAGATCATGATTAGGAAACTGCACCAAGAAACAAATTTAACCCTCCTGTTATTGTCCTTATGAAGTTATTTTTTAAAAAACGAAAGCCAAATTTTTTGTTGTATATATTCATATTCCATGTGTTAGGTGGAAACATTTCCTATGCAGTGTGAATACAGAGAACAGGTGTAGTAAATTATTATAAAGCCAGTGATATTTCATGGCAGGTTTTTCTACCAAGCTGTGCTTGTTGGTTTTTCCCATGACTGTATTGCCTTTATAAATGTATGAATAGTTACTGAAATGACGAGACCCTTTTTTTGCACAGCATTGATAACAATTGCTAAGAACTGTGGTCCCCTCTGTTGGCAACTTTTTCCGCAAAGTTTCTTAACTGCAGCTTGGTTTATTCTTCAGTGGGACACAAACACCTCTCTTACTGAGGTTAAGGACAGAGTTGGTGATGAATTAGTTCATAGTTTCGGATAACTTGCTATAGGTAACCTCCCTGTAGATGCCATTCAAATGGTCAAAGTTGATGTTGAAAGGCTAAATTTGCTCAATTGCTAATTTGCTAAATTGCAAACACTATCAGATGGGGTGGGAGCCTCAACAAAGAACTACAGAGATAATAAGATGGTAGGCAACACTCTCAGCCCTGTGTGGATGCAATTTTTTTAAAAAGTCAATGCTGTGTGGAATGGGTTGAATTAGTTCACAAACTATATAAAGATAGATGCAGTAAAAAGCCTGTTAATGCTCACCAGGTGGGGATGGAGTTTTCTAGCAATTGCCTTTTCTAGTTATCTGAGCTCTGCATATCATCATACTTGGATAACCAGTTTAAAAGAATTAGAATATGATTTTTGAATACACTTAACATTAAACTCTTCTAACTCTTCTTGTTGTTCTGTGATAGTTCTGTTGTGGATCTTTTGTACATCTTTGTCATTGCTATAAAAAGAATCAGTTATCACTGCACCATGCTGTAGGAGACGGGACTGAACCTGTACAATGTCAAACCCTGGAAGTTGCTTTTTTAAAAAAATAATAATAAATTCCTAAAATCAGCTGTTTTACTGTTTATTTGTTTATTTGTTATGAAAATAAAGTGCGTATTTTTCAAGTACTTAGCATATAGATCACAGCATAGCTGTACATTGATGTACATTTCTCAAATCATTTTATAACCTCCACTAAACCACCTAGATTATTATTTCTTCTTTATCTCTCCAACATTCAAAGTATTCTATATTTATAGTAATAATTTCAAATAAATCAACAATTTCCATGTGTTAAATGACCAATAGACATGTGAAGAAATGCTCAACACCTCTGGCCATAGAGGAAACACAAATCAAAGCAACACTGATTTTCCACTTCACCACAGTTGGTGAAGTTGACCATTATCAAGAAAACAAACCATAACAGATGCTAGTAAGATGTGGCCAAAAGGGAATAAGATTCCTAATACACTGTTGGTGAACTTGTTCAACCACCCTGGAAAGCAGTATGGAGGTTCCTCAAATAACCAAACATAGAGCTATCCTATGATCCAGCAATGCCCACTCCTGGACATTTATCCAAAAGATTACAATCCAGGATACAAAAAAGCACCAGCCCAACCATGTTTATTGCTGCACTATTAACCATCACCAAGGTATGGAAACAACCCAGATGCCCCAATGGACAAATGGATCAAGAAAATGAGATGTGTGTGTGTGTGTGTGTGTGTGTGTGTGTGTGTGTAATAGAATTTTACTCATCCATTAAAAAGAATGATATTATTTGTAAAGAAATGGAAAGACCTGGAGAAACCCCGAGACAAAGGTTGCATGTTTTCCATCCTATGTGGAAGCTAGCATTAGTTTATAAACATATTAGTAAATCCATTTAAAAATTTAAATATACTGGTGGACTGACTGAAATGTGATAGATTCAAGGGAGAATACAAAATACTGAAATTCCTTAGAAAGACTAAGTTCAACAAAATAAACACCAAGAAACAGGTACTTGAAGGGTTAGGGTAGGGCCAAAGGGAAAGTGCTATACAAATGGCGAGAAGACGGGAGCATGCAGTTAAAATTCCAATGTGTATCTTACAAAATTAAGAAAAGAGGGGCTGGGGAGGTGGTAGAGCGCTTGCCTTGCATGCATGAGGCCCACGGTTTGATTCCTCAGCACCACATAAGCAGAAAAAGCCAGAAGTGGCCCTGTGGCTCAAGTGGTAAAGCACTAGCCTTGAGCTGAAGAGCTGAGGGACAGCGCCCGGGCCCAGAGTTTAGGCCCCACAACTGACAGAGAAAAAAAAAAAAAAGTAAAATAAAAAGTTGAAGGCAGATCCAAGAACCAGAGGGTCACAACCATAATCCTAGTTATTTAGGAGGCTAAGATCTGAGAATCACAGTAGAAGCCAGCCTGTATAGGCAAATCCACAAGATTCTTATTTCCAAATAACCAACAAGATTGGAAGCATGACTCAAACCATAGAGCACAAGCTATGAGCAGAAAAAGCCAAGCAAGAGCTTGAAAACCTAAATTCCAACTCTGATGCTGACCAAAAAAGAAAGTAAAGGCAGAAAAATATAGGCAGAAGATGTGCTTTATCAGTTAAGATTCTGTTTGGCCATCCAAACAAAAGGCTTACTGCTTCTCTACATAGCAGGGTCACATGGCTTGCAGCTGCCCAAGAAAGACTGTAGAAATATTCTTCTGGGCTGGGAAGGTGGCTCAGTGGTAGAGTGCTTGCCTTGCATGCATGAGGCCCTGGGTTTGATTCCTCAGCACCACATAAGCAGAAAAAGCCAGAAGTGGTGCTGTGGCTCAAGAGCTAGAACACTAGTCTTGAGCTAAAGAGCTGAGGGACAGTGCCCAGGCCCAGAGTTCAGGCCTCACGACCTGACCCCCCCAAAAAAAAATTCCTCTGTGGACATGTTCTTTCTCTGGTACAAGTCAGTTCATTTCTCTTAACTACATCAGTTCAGCTCCTCCATTTATAATTTTTGTCAGTAGAAGAGTGTCTCTTTCTAGTTCCAGAATTTATTTCTTATGAGGCCTCATTAAGACTTGAATCCATCTTAAGTGGAATAAAACCATCTGTAAGCAGAAAGACATGCTATAATTTTTCCAAGTTTTCATTAATATTCATTTTTAAAGCTCTGGGCACAAATATAGTTTTCAATTGCATTCTTAATACATGATTTTTGAGATAATCGGTTAGTAATTTGAAAGGAAAAAGAAAACCTTGGAGCCCTACCTTACTCCCTGAACCAAAATAAATTCCAACTATACTGAAATGCAATAAATAAAACCAGGAAAGTACCACACGTGGGGAAAAAATGCTAAAGGTATTGTGAAAGTTCTATATACTGCTTGTGTGAACAATCAACTTTCTCATGAAATTGCTTTCAAATACTCTTGAATACTGCTTCATTACATTTGGTTGAATAAACAAAAGAGAATCATCAATGGCCTGGAGGAAGATTATTTATCAGTTGCTGACTGAAGGAGAGTTGAGAGCTGTAAGTGTTCATCCAAAGTTCCATTTTTGTCTGCATGTCCCAGAGTTATCCTTTACCTATAAAGCAATCAGAATAACATCTTTGTCCTCTCCACACCTTGTAATCAAGATCAATGTTATAATTACAAACCATTGGATACCAAGGTATAGATCTGTCTATGCTAAACAGATGTTTGTTATTCTAAACACAATTTTGTTACATTTATCATGACCACCACCACACCCCACTCCCAAAGTTAATTGCATCTAAACATGTTTAACCATATTTCCACCTGGTGTGATCTTTGAACGCTCTTATTTTATTGCCATTATTCAAATTGTTGCTAAGTTATGTCTCGTCTTCCTTTCTCTGCTTAACTTAGGACCTTTTATTTTAATTTTTAGAGATCAAAACTGTGCAACATTTTCAATCATTTTCTAGTGCCATTTCACAGTGTGTTTGTAAAGCAATAGTAGCAGCTGACAAAATCTGGCCTGTCACTAAACAACTCCAAGTATAACTCTGTTAAAAGATATTAGATTAATTGTGTCTATTTGCTTCATCCAGCATCTTCAGTTGGGAGTTTCTTATAAACATTAATATGGATGTAACTCATAAGATGTTCTATTGTGTAATAAAGCAGTTTACATTCTTGCAAAACATTTTTAAAGTAATAAAAATGCTGCAAGTGCAGGAAACAATTCGCTTTCTTTTCATGGAGAGGTCGTAAGTCAAGAGACCTGTCAATCACTGATGAGTAGCTCCTTCCGAATCTGTGTACTCCCAAGAGTAATCAAGCAAGCCTCTTCAGCCATACTCCCTTCCTTCCCTTCCCGTCTTTTTTAATATATAGTACTACTGCTAAGATCATGAGAAAAAGTTGTATTTTAAACTCTTGCTACATAAGTTTGTTAATTTGTTAAGATGTAAAATACATGTTAAAGAGGATATTGCTACTTGGGGGGGGGATGTTTTGTTTTACTTGGAGGAATTAATTTTTAATTTCCTATTATATCTGAAGCATTCATATGGAAATCATTTCATTCCTCCAAATCTTTATGAAATCTGCAGATCAGAACTAGAAACTAGGCTCCAATGGCAAGGCAAAACACAAAGAAACAAATAGCTATGTAACCTAAAAGAAACATCTGATTATATAGTTGCAAGGTGACATTTCCCACACTAAGAAGCTCATTGGCCTTCACAGTGTTTGGAGAAAGGAATCTAAAAGAGGGGGAGAAATGTACACAGTGAACACAACTTCTTTTTTTAAAATACAAGCACCTTGTCACTTTTCCCCATGGGTGCCAGCCCAATGGTGCAGAATTCCAAGTTCATAGGTTTTGGCTTAGTGTTCTAAAACATGTACAGGATACCTGTAATGCTTTAAAAGATGAGTTTGAAATTAAAGATAATTTGAACTTCTACCCAAGTTCATGTGGAGAAAATTACATTATGCAAATCTGAAGAATGGTTCGTAGATGAGATGAACAGAAACATTCCCATTCACCTGAGTGCAGAAACAGCACTGGATTCTGATCAATTCCTCTTACACTAAATGATGGCAAAGATGATGGAGCTCTGACAGCCAGTGAACAAATTCATACTTCAGGGTCCCGATTATCTCTCCAGGAGGAAAGGTGGGTGAATTACAGTCAGGGAATGGGTGAGGTTGAGAAGAATTGGGGAGAACAATGGAAGGGTGATATTGATCAGAATACATTGTACTCATAAATTGATATCCTGAATTTAAATGCCTTTATACAACTGCTTAAAGATAATTTTTTAAATTATCTCTCTAGGGAGGGAAATTTCTGTTCTCACTTCAAATAGGCATGTATTTTCTGCAGATTAAGTTTTCTAGATGGTCCTCTCCACTCTGGATGGAATTAAGTATGAGGAGCATTTCTTATATAGCTGGTGTCTGTTCTGTCATCCCCAGTAGTAGAATCTCCACAGAGAATAAGTCCTACAGAGTCCAGAAGGACTTGGCTTCACTTCCTGACATTCCACTTCTCAAACAGTTGCATGCCCCAGACAGAGCTACTGAACCAACACTGGCTCTGAATGGACCCTGGAGACTCTGCTGTTATTGCTGTGTCTGATGACTTACACAGCATTCTAGTGGTTTAATCAGCACCTTGAGGGGCTCTTCCAATATTTTCTTTTCAAAATATCTTTATTTGGGGGGGCGAGATGGTGTTTTCCTAGAATTCCCACACTCAGGAGGCAGAGGCAGGAGGATTGAGAGTTTGAGGCCAGGCATAGCTCTGGGGTAAAATGCTGCCTCAAACTAGAGATAATTAACAAGTTCTCATTTCTCATTGCCTTTGAGCCAACCTTCAAAAATGCAGACTCTCACTTGGTGGCATTTCAGGATCCCTCTGAAAATTCATTAACTTTGTCAACCTACTAGATTATGTTTCAGTGCACTCACATTCTTCCACATTTTATGTCAGTTGAGGTCAAGTCCTTTGGATTTTGACTTGGGAGGAAAAATAAAAGTAGATGCCAGCACTGGCAATCGTCACCAAAAAACAACTCCAATTTTCCTCATTTGTTTGTCAAATACTCTGTGACAGGACATTTGATCTCCTGCCATCGTATGAATACATATAGCAACACATAACTCTTCTGTCATGGCTCATTACAGAGACAGCAAGAACCTAGAATTCAGTCAGGCTGTGGTGATACCCATTAATGCACCCATAAAGAAAGCACCTGCTTATTTGAAGATTTGTGTTCTGATCCAGGACACAAATGCCTGGAATGGGTTTCACTCAGCTGGTGATAAGGAAGTCTCTCCTCTGCTTGCTGAGCTCCCCTTCTGTTAAAATCAGTCGCAGCTAAGCCATAATCCTATAATCCTAGCTACTGGGGAGGCTGAGATCCGAGGATCACAGTTGGAAGCCAGTCTGGGCAAGAAACTCCATTGGACTCTTATCTCCCAATTAACCACCAAAAAGCCAGAAGTGGAGCTGTGTCCTAAGTGGCTGAGAGAAAAAAAGGTTTGGAAACAGCATCCAAGTCCTGAGTTCAAGCCCTAGGACTGAGACCAAAAAGAAATGAATGTTTCTGGAATAGAAATGAATGCCCATTCTCCCTCCCCTTTTAAAATTAATAGACTTTGCCGTGCGCTGGTGGCTCACGCCTGTAATCCTAGCTACTCAGGAGGCAGAGATTGGAGGATCGCAGTTCAAAGTCAGCCCGGGCAGGAGAGACTGTGAGACTCTTATCTCCAATAAACCACCAGAAAACCGGAAGTGGCGCTGTAGCTCAAGTGGTAGAGCACTCGCCTTGAGCTGAAGAGCTGAGGGACGGCGCCCAGGCCCAGAGTTCAAGCCCCACGACCGACCAAAAAAAAAAAAAATTAATAGACTTTAATAACAGAGAAATTGAAGAAATAATGCAGAGCTCTCTAATATCCCCTTCCCTGTCAATCACAACTTCCACTAATGTTACACTTGAATCAATGTGAACACTTTATCATATCATGTACCATAGGTATTTATATAGCTTGGAATTCACACTTTGTTCTACTCTTCTACGGGACACATGAGTGCTTTAACATGTGCACATGAACCCACCATGTCTCATACACTAGTGTGCAGAATAGGCTCATTGCCCTACAAATCCCCTGTGCTGCACCTACTCCTCTGCCTCCTCTTCCTCTGTGTGTTAAGTTTCTCTAAGAAGGTAGAGCCAGTGTACACCCACGTTTATGTGAATGTGCATGTAGAAGAGATGTATTAGGAAACTGTTCTCTAATCTCCTGCAGACTAGAGAACCAGGGATGCTAGTAGTAGGGCAGAGTCCAAGACTGAAGATCTTGAGACAGAAGAAGCCAAGAGTGCTCTCAGTCCAAGGTAAGAAGCCTGAGAGTCAACGGGGAGTGGGGGGGAGCAGGAGGAGGGGGCGGCAATGGAGGCCCTAACAGAGGGAGCGGCCGTGATCATCTGGAGGAGAGAGGACATTTTCTACATGACAGCAGTTCAAGGGATCCACTACAGCATCTCCTGGGGCTCCCATGTCCTGATATAAAAGTAAATGGGCAAAGAAAGAAGCCACGCCCTGAGAAACAGGACTCAAGAGCCCAAAGGCGATAAGGATATGGGAAATCTCATCCAGTAAGCCTTCTGGACCAGCAGAGATGCTGGCAAAATCAACAAAGGAAGAGCATGATGAGGAGCCATATCTGCTGTACTATTAACTAGAGCAACACTAGTATTTCTCACCTAGGTTCCCTGGGAAATGAGACAAACCAGAATGCTGGCAAAGTGGCCCCAGACATGGTAGCAAGTGACCCAGGCAACATGAGGTCTGTGGCAAATACTATGGTGCTCTTCAAAACCAGTACTCTATTCCCAAGTTGTTGGTAGTACCACCTACTGGTGGTTCATAACTGAGTCCTATCTGAAACTTCTTCTTGGTCAAAGAGGATTGCTTTGGCCAAGGAAGGATAAGTTATCCTCTAATAGAACAACCCAGAGACAAAGACTGGTTGAGGAGGCCCACCAAGAACCAATCGTTTGCCTTGCCTTGCCTTCAGATGATCTGATGTGCTTTCCCAGCTCCAGAGCTCCTTATAGGATCAGCTGAGGCCTCCTTTGCAGTCTTATTACACATCTGCCTTCTAGAGTTCATACTTGTGGAGCTCCTTCCACAATAAATCTCCCACATGCAACTCTGACTCAGTCTCTTCCAAAGAACCCAATCTACCACGAATGTTCCTAGCATGGGAAAAGATCTGCAAATGATTTGGAAAATCATCTATTCTGACAGCATGTAACCACTCTCCAACATCTGCACATTTGCTCATCTCTATGTGCCAGGAATTAGCCTACACTCTTTAATATTTATTATTTCACTTAATCTTTAAACCTGTTAGGTAAGTGAGAAGTATAAATGCTTTGGACTATGCTACAGCTTACATATGATTCGAGTATGGCCCCCACAGGGCTTGGCCCCCCAGCGTAGACATGTGGAAAGATAGTAAGATCTTTAAGAGCTATGGGGGCTACTGGGAGATCACAAGACTCATCCCTATCCTGTAACCTACCTTGTGGTCCACGATACTTCCTGTCCAGGTTAACTATGGAAAAGTGTAATAAAACTTTACAACAATTACAAGAATGTAAAAGGGGTGTTCAGTACACCATTATCCATGATAAAGTCATTGTCTTGGTTAGCAAGAATTAACTTGGAAGTATCAAATAATTTAAACATAACCTTAAAAAATTAAGGTACCCATTAAGTAATATATCTATACTTTCCAATTGGCAAAGGAAAAAGAGAAGGAAATGTTGATAGATTATTAATCTGATAGAGGGTAGAAAAAAAGGGACTTGCTATCAACCCTTTCCCCAAGTCCATTATTCAGCAGTTGCATTTTTTAAAACATAGTGAATAGACTTTGCTGAAGATAAGGCCTTCCATATCTTCCCTTCTTTTCCCACCTCCCTTTCTCTTTGACATATCCCTAAATTGCAATACTTCCAAAGTTGCATTTAATTTGAAATTAAAAGACATAGACTCCTACACTAACTATCCATTGCAACTTAACTCATGCCCTGAATATGATATGCATAAGAAACAGTCTTCATTTATTATCACTAAATAGCATTCATTATCTTTAAAGTTAATATGACATAATATATTTCTCCATTCTCTGCAAAATGAACATTTGGGTGTGTGTGTGTGTGTGTGTGTGTGTGTGTGTGTGTGTGTGTGTGTGTGTGTGTGCACCCCAGTTCTGGGGCTTGAATTCAGGGACTGGATGCTGACCCTGAACTTTTGGGCTCAAGGCTAGCACTCTAATACTTGAGCCACAGCTCCATTTTTGGTGGTTAATTGTAGATAAGAGTCTCACAGCCTTTCCTGCCTCAGCTGGCTTCAAACCTTAATCCTCTGATCTCCGTCTCCTAAATAACTAGGATTATAGACCTGAGCCACCAGCACCTGGTCTATTTTTAAAACCAATTAATTAGCATATGTTTACTATACAAGGAAGTTTCATTGTGGTATTTCCAGATAGGTATACAATGTACCCCAGTCAAAATTACTCCCTCTGTCACTCTCTCTTACCTACTTCCCCTTCTGAAACAATTTCAACAGGTTTCTTTGTCCTATTTTCATACATACAAATAAAGTACATGGATCACAACCTTAATTCACCTTCTTGCTTGGCGCACTGGTACCCATCCCCAATATTTGGGTTATTTCTAACTCAAACAGTGCTGCTATTTGAGATCTTCTCCATCTTCTGGTGTCTACTTGTAAGATATCCTAGAGCAACATTGTCCAAAAGATGAGCAAGGTGATTGCATATTAGGGGCACAGATCGAATGTAAATCTTACACTGTTTTCATTTAAAAACTAAAAGTAAAGAGAAGTTCATTTTTAACACTATATTTTACTTACACCAATATATTCAACAATTTTTTTTCTTTTGTCAGTTGTAGGGCTTGAACTCAGGGCCTAGAGATTGTCCCTGAGCAATTTCAATCAACGCTAGCATTCTACCACTTTGAACCACAGTGCCACTTCTGGTTTTCTGGAGGCTAATTGGAGATGAGTCTGGTGGTCTTTCCTGCCTGGATTAGCTTTGAACCACGATCCTCAGATCTCAGCCTCCTGAGTAGCTAGGATTACTAGCATGAGTCATCAGTTCCTGACTCAAGATACTTGTTATGTTAAGATACAATCAATACTTCGCAATAAAGTTAAATGAAATGTCTTAAATATTTTTATAGCAAATCTTCAAACTCTGGGCATTTGGAGCTGAGAGCGTATTTCAGTGAAGTCTAGACACATGTCATGGAATCATGAACCACATGTGGCTGGTGGCTACTGCATTACACAATGCAAGGGTTAAGTATGTGCCAAAAAGTAGAACTGCTAGGTCACAAGATATGCACTTTTTCAACATCAGTCAATAATGACTAGTTTTTCCAGTTATTGTACCCATTTATACTTTGACCAGATGCCTTTTAAGAGTTCCTGTTATTCCATATTCCAGTAAAAAAAATATAGCCTCCTTCAGAGCCCTCGGTTTTTGCCAGTCCTGTGAATATGTATAGATACTTCATTGTTAGACTTGCATTTCTCTCATTTCTCATGAAATCGACGATCTTTTTGAATGTACATTGGTCATTATGTTCCTGTTCTGTAGCATTGTATCTGTCAAGCCATTTTTTCATTTTTTGATTGGGCTGTTCGTCTTTTTAGCACCAGTTTTAAATGGAGCGTAAATCATCTAAATGCTAGTTTTTTCATAGTTACAGATGCTGAAGATATTTTTGTCTTATTCTATCAATTGCCTCCTCGGTCCCCATGAGATTCTTTCAATAGAGGATAGAAGAGAATAGTGGTTACCAGAGCCTTGGAAAGGTATTGGGTATGGGGTAGAGAGAAAATGGTGTCAGTCTCAGCCAACTACAGCAGAGAGGCAAGATGAAATTATCCTCCATGGGCCAGCCACTCCCTTGAGAATGGAAATGTTCTTTCAGAAGTGCACTATATAAACAGAAGAAGAGGATAAACCCCCTGCACGCCATCTGAAACAAAGTTAGAGAGCATTACACAAAGGGAAGTGTTCCTAAAGCCATTCCAAAAATGTTTGCTATAAAGACTTGGGTTGAGTATGTTGTGGAATACTTTAGCCTTCACTCCTCTGTTCTCAGCAAATGCTGGAAACTGACTCCAAGGAAAAAGAGCAAAAGAAGAAAGAAAACCTTCAAGAAAAACATTGCAAAAGTTGAACTTTAAGGAAAATGCTCTGAATCATTTCGAAAACTCAAGCTTTGATAGGCCACACTAAGATTTTTCCTTTGAATCCCATGATAGTATTTATTTAGTAAACACAATCTGACCCTGTGGATGAGTCACAGTTGTTCTGATCCTCATAGTGTAGTAACTTGTGGTCTCTGTTGAGAGTTTTCCTAAGCTAAGCTAGAATTTATTATGCTACAAACTCTCTATAACTGACTTAGTAGTCACTTGTATTTTACAGCTCATGTACTGAAATGAAAACATCCTGTGGAGGGAAATGACTCGATTATTAAATGGCTAGATTATGAATACTATCCAAATGGTGATTTCGGTTGTTGTTGAGTGTTGTCAAGCTTTGAACTCAAGGCCTCTTAACTCAGGGCCTTGTGCTTGCCAGGCAAATTTTCAAGCCATGTTCCTGGATATTTTTTTTGCTTTGATTTTTTTTTAGATATGGTCTGGCATTTGTCCTGGAGTTGGCCTCTATCCTCCTACCTACAGCTTCTCACATAGCTGGAATGACAGGCAGGGATCAATATCCCGGCACCAGGCTTATTTGTCTTGCTAATTTTTTGCCTAGGCTGGCCTGGAAATGTGATCCTCCTGATCGCCACATCTCAAATAGCCTGGTTTGCAGCATGAGCCACTGAGCCTGGCTCCTCGTGTATTTTTAAACAGTGAAAATCAAAATTGTTCTTTCAGAGATAGAAAGTGAGCTTTGGCTCGACACAAATACAGTACATTAATTATATCTCTTTTCATTGTTGCTCATTCCTTGGAAAAGAAACATTTCTGGCTTTCCCAAAACAAAATGATATTAACCGAGGAATAATTCTATTGTTCTACTGTCTACATTTTTCTCCAATTTTAGGTTTTCAGATAATGTCTGCTGAGGCAACTCTGGGTTTGGATGAGACAAATCAGCTGTTGTTTAGCGGGAAGATGGGGAACCACAATATAAAACAACCAGTCCTTGACCATGCGATGGATAATTGGTTCAAAAACCAGAGGTCCTACAGCTCACTGGCTTTATTTTCTCTTTACTAAATAAACTCTTTACAACTGTGAAAAAAAAAGCATTTGGTATATTAAGATTTGTTAACTATCAAGACAGTTTGAATTTTTAACCTAAGTTTACCAAGATTTCTCTTTAGTTTCTTGACTATAGACTACCACCTACTAGATACAACTGCTTATGAATACTGTTATCTTCTTAAAGATGATTTGTTGAGAAGAACAGCCTTATGATTTCAAGCTTTCAGTAAAGATGTCAAATGCTATAGTTAAATTTAAAAAGAAAAAGAAAGGAGCCAGCACCAGTGGCTCATGAATGTAATCCTAGTTATTCAGGAGGCTGAGATCTGAATATCCCAGTTCAAAGCCAACCTGGACAGGAAACTACATGAGACTCATCACCAATAAATTACAAAAAAACCCTGGAAATGGAAATGTGATTCAAGTGGTAGAGCACTAGCCTTGAGCAAAAATAGCTCAGGGACAGTGCCCAGGCTCTGAGTTCAATCCCTAGGACTGGCACAAAAATAAAAAAGGAAGAAAGAAGAAAAGAAGCAGAGAAAGGGAGAGAGGGCTGGAAGGAGGAAGAAAGGTCAGAGAAAGAAAAGGAAAAAGGGAGGTAGGGAAGGAAGGAAGAGAGAGGGGAAATCTATTTATTGTCACATACACACAACACATATACAACATCCAGAGAGAGAGAGACATGGATATGGATGTAGATGTAGTTATAAAGATGTATTGTGGAAATAAAAACAGATATAAATTAGATCTAAAGAGATATAAATGTACAGAGAAGAAGCTGTTGATGTACATATAGAGAGAGGAGGAGCAAACATAGCAGCTGTGGTAGAAAGCCAGCTATGTTCAAGTGTGAGAATCTGGAAAATGATACTTCAGGATTCTTTGTATCAGTGTACTATTTTAAATGTTTCTGTAAGAATAAAGTTATTCCCCCAAAAGAATTTTAAAGAATGGAAATCAGTATAAACAGAATCTAGGAACTAGGTCAGGAACTAGATTGGTCCTGGTATCTTTTTATGCTCATCCCCTAGACTGAGACCGAGGCTGGGGCAGAGGAAGTCAAGGATTTCCTGGGTTAAAGCAATCAGACTCAGCAGAGCTGGTGAGGGGGTTGTGGTAAGTGAGCTGAGGAAGGGGCACAGGGCAATGGTGGGAAGCAGGCATCTGTGCCACCGATGTCTACTGCTCATTGAAAACCACACCATCATAGCGTTGTGCTGGTTATAAGCAACAGAAATAGCAGCAGGTCTTGGAGAAGCAGTGGTCTGTCTCCAAGCTGCCTACTTTATTATATCAGCTTTGGATTTAGGGAAAGAAAGGGCAAACAAATCAGTTACAACTTAATATGAACTCATTTGATATGTTAAAGAAGACTTGCCTGAGGCTCCACCTACACATGTTTGGTATAAATCTCCCAGGTCAGGGGTAGTAGACCACACAGTAGTCACTAGCTGAGGATGGCCATTCTAATTTAAACTATATGAAGTTGAAACTCAGTTCCTCAGCACCGCTAGCCGTATTTCAAGGGCTCACATGTGGTTAATGTCTACTGATGATTACTACACAGCCCAGAGAGCATTTTGCTCCTTGTAGAAAATTCTAGACATCTGGAATTCTGAGGTCAAAAAAAAAAAACCACTGCGCATCACTATTCTAAAAGCCAAAGTGCTCAACACTAATGAAGACTGCTTCAAGTGTTTATTTCCTAGTCTTTGACTCATGGAAAATATCAGGCAACACATAAGAAAGAGCCTTCAAGAAAACCCAAACATCCCACTTCCTGTTGGGTTCAAAACCAGAAAAGTGTTTTGTCAAATGGAAGAGATTTCATCAAGAAGAAATAGGAGTGGAAAGGACCCGAGGATTGCCGCAAAGCTGTGGAGAAGATCCTCAGGTGGCTACATCTTCTGAAGCCATATCAACTTTATGCTTGGTCTCTATTTTCCATTCCTTTTCACACCACCTCCACATTGTGGAAAATACTGTTCATGTTTCATTTATTACTATACCACATGGTTTGGCAAGAATAATTCTTGACCAAGACAAACTTCCAATAATAAAGCCTGTAATATTATCCAAGGAAGTGAGGAAATTGACCTACACATCCACAGTAGGTCGTAAGAGGTTAAAGCTGTCAGGTGCCAGTGGTTCATGCCTGTAATCCTAGCTACTCAGGAGGCTGAGATCTGAGGATCACAGTTCAAAGCCAGCTCAGGCAAGAAAGTCCATGAGACTCTTATATCCAATTAAGTCACAGAAAATGCCAGAAGTGGCCCTGTGGCTCAATGGGTAGAGTGCTAACCTTGAGCAAAAGGCACTCAAGGACAATGTCCAGGTCCAGAGTTCAGGCCCCAGGGAAGGCAAATAAAATAAAATGAAACAAAACAAAATAAACAAAATAAATAAATACTGGCATGGTAATAATAAATACCAACTTGAAGTCACCAAGTGATGAGTTCTCAAGAAGAAAGATCAGGAAGGGAAAAACACAGCTTACGCATAGATGTTAATATTTCGTTTTCTTATCGAATATTTTATGCAGCACTGTCTTCATGCTGGAGGATGGAAGCTCTATTGAAGGGTACAGAGGTGTCAATTACATTCATCTTTGAATATTTGTTTGCTTAAAGTATTTTATAACAAGAGAAAAGTTTATTAAGACAAGTCCTACTCGTCCTATTTAGTATTTGTGTGATCTGAAACATCTCTTATTTATCTAGTTGCAAATAAAGTTAGCATAATGCCAGCTGGACAGGGAGTTATACAAAGCTTAGGAGAAGAGGGACACACACAGAGACACACAGTGGAATTGTCCAGATGCCCAGCATCAGCAGGCTGATAAGACAGCACAGGTACAGAAGTAGCATCAGGTATGCCAGGGTCCAGACCTGTTGATCTGACTCATGGCACGCAGTGTTAACACTTTCCTCTAAATGCAAGGCATGAAGCACCTCGTTTTCTTTGGGGCTGGAAAGGATTGGAGGAGTAAAGCTGGGCCTCCGCGTTCCAGTGAAAACAAAAGGAAGGTTTGGATTGTCAGCCTCTCTGCTTACTTTGGCTCTCCAGGCTTGCTTTCTCCACATCTGTCCACAGGTCAGGAGAAGCAAAATATGTGGGTGTTAAACACGAGCAGCGATTATTGCGCATCAGCACTTCACGAACCCTCCGCATTCTACCCTGCAGGTCTGGGCCTCCCGCCACCTGCAGGGGCAGGCCATTTGAGCAGACTTGGTGGCTGGAAATCTCTGAGAGTAAACAAGTCAGCATGGAGCTCCTCTTAGCTTCCTCTCACCCACCTTTCACCCAGGAGTGTGTCCACCGTCCCTGACAGCAGGTTCTCAGTTCCTCCTGGAGCCCTCACTTCTGGAAGGGCTCCTCTCGATCACTGCTGCTACACTGACTTCCTGCTGCTGCTCTTACAGACCTGGGCAGCCTCGCTGGCAGCTCCTGTCCCTCTCCTTCCCCCTTAGCTCACAGTGCAAGGATCAGAGACAATACCAGAATCCTCCTACCCCTTCCCTTCCCGTGACTCCCTCCACCTCCACTTCCCCTAAAAGACAGTATTAACCCTACATTGCAAGTTGATCCCTCGTGAGTTCTGATACTTCCAGAGCTGATAAGCTACCAAAAAGCTAGAAGTAGAGCTGAGGCTAAAGTGGTAAGAGCAAAAACGCTCAGGGACAGTAAGCAGGCTCTGAGTTCAAGCCTCAGGACCAAAAAAAAAAAAAAAAAGGCAGATTTCTTTTTTTTTTTTTTTGATCTGGTCGTGGGGCCTGAACTCTGGGCCTGGGCGCTGTCCCTCAGCTCTTCAGCTCAAGGCTAGAGCTCTACCACTTGAGCCACAACGCCACTTCCAGCTTTTTTCTTATGTGGTGCTGAGGAATCGAACCCAGGGCCTCAAGCATGCAAGGCAAGTGCTCTACCACCGAGCCACCTTCCCAGCCCCAGATTTCTTATTTGAGGCTTAAAATTGCTTTCCCTGTTGTAACTTTTCATCTCGTCCTTCCCTCTATCCTGACACATCACCATTATGTATCTCTATCATAGCACTCATGGTAAAATCTTAGCTTCCAGCCGCTTCTCAGACTCCCTGCTATCTACCTGCCAGGAAGAGACGATGTCTTATTTATCTTTTGTTCTCCAGCATTCCCATGGTTGATTCATGGAAGGTTGCAGGACCGTGTGCCTAGCTAACTCTTCCCAGAGTTGTCTCCAGTTGTCCACCTAATGGCAGGGCCACAGCTAAAGCAAATGGCAGGACATGAAATGCATTGGCCTGTCAATGAACCCAAGAGCTTTCCATGAAAGCCACTGAAACTAAGGGAGAGTTTCTAATTCAAGAAGCATGCTCACTTACAAAGAATTTGTCAAAATAACAGTAAAATTACTTTAAAGTTCATTACAAATAAAGTAGGAGTTGCTGCCAACAGATGTTAATAGATCTTTGGGGGGAAAAAGATACGTGAGGAGTTGGCAATCGATGAAACCAGGGGGATGGGACTGCAGCTAAATAGAGAGACCTGCCCTGGACAGCCCCAGAGGGGCTCCTGCTGAGAACCGCAGGTGGAAAGAGTAGGAGTAGATGAAGGGCTGAAGCAGGGTGATTACTGGAAAGTGTACGGTGAGGGCCCCACTCCACCCCTGCTGGGCAGAACTCCCTGCAGTCCGGTGTTTTCTGTAACCCCACCCTCCTTCAAACAAAGCAGAGTTCTTGAAGAGTAAAAATGCTAAGCAGAGCATGGAGGAGCATGCCTGTAATCCCAATACTCGAAGGGGAAGACAGGAGAATCTATAGAGCTCCAAGTCAGCCTGGACTACCTAGCAAAATGCTGTCTAAAATAATTTTTAAATCAAAGCAGCAATTTAAAAAAAAAAAAAAGCTAAGCTGAGTACTTGTAGCTTGTGCCTGTAATCCTAGCTATTATAATCCTAGGCTGAAATCTGAGGTTCCCAGTTAAAAGACAGCTTAGGAAGATAAAACCAATTAGCCAGCGAAAAACTTAAGGTGACGGTAAGGCTCAGATGGTAAAGCACCAGCCTTGAGGGGAAAAGCCAAGCAGAGTGCAAAGCCCTGGTTCAAGAGAAAAAAACAAACACCGAAAGAACTTGAGGAGAGTCTTTTTGGTGAGGTTCAACTCTTGCCCTCCTTGGTTGGTAACAAAGTCTACCTAAGCTAACAAGCTCTTTTTCTATTGACTCATTCTGAAACACAACCAAACATCTAAAGTCCCACTGGACATTTGAAGGAAACATACAGGTGAAAGAAAAAGGCCTGTGTGCAGAAGCAAAGAATGACACTTATAAATATGTACCTGGGGTCAAGCGTGGTAGCTAAGTTTATCATCTTAGCATCTTGAGAGATAGAGATCAAGTGTTCAAGGTTCAAGAACAGCCTAAGCATAAAAGTTAGAAAGACTCCATCTCAAACACTCTTGTTACTCCAAGTGATGAAGTAGCCTAATGTTGGTGCAGTGCACACACCAGTCATCTCCAGCCATGCAGGGAAGAACTTCAGCCCAAGCTGGCAAAAAGTGAGACCCTGCCTCATAAAGAACCAAGGCACAAAGGGGCTGGCAGTATGGCTCAAGCGTTAAGAGCATCTGCTTTGCAGGTGCGAGAACTCCAAGGTCACAAGATGCTTTGCAGTTCATGTGCTGCTGCCCAAGAAATGTTGGCCTACCCTTCAATTCAGGGGACCTGCCCTGGCCAAACCAATTCGTGTGCTCCAGAGACTTGGGCCTGAATCCATTTGCACCACTGTGTCACAGTAAAACATGACAATGGCCTAGCCAGATAACACTTGGCAGAATATTCATTAACATAAACCAAAGTTATACAGCTTCAGTGGGGATAAATCTCCAAAGCACAGAGTAGAATACAAACCACCGGGGGCATGGCTTAGTGGTATAGTGTATGTGTGAATCCCTGAATTCAATCCCTAACACCACACACACGTGCGTGCGCGTGCACGCGCGCACACACACACACACACACACACACTCATGCATGCAGCAATGTATAGAACCATGTATGTGGTATTCATTTATAGAACATTTATAAGCATGCAAAACAATACTAGAACAATGTTATATATTTTCTACAGCTAAACATTATAATTATAAATCTCTGAAAATATCCCGGTCTTAGGATAGGTACCAACTAGAGGGTGGGGGCAGTGTGGGATGGGGAGGGGTCATAGGACGTTTCAGGTGCATTTTTCTAATTTTTTTGTGCCATTCCTGAGGCTTGAACTCTGGGCCAGGGAGCTGTCCCTGAGCTCTTCAGCTCAAGGTGAACACTCTACCACTTGAGCCACAGTGCCGCTTCCAGTTTTCTGGTAGTTAATTGAAGGTAAGAGTCTCATAGATTTTCCTGCCCCGGCTGGCTTTGAACCACAATCCTCAGATCTCAGCCTCCTGAGTAGCTAGGATTACAGGTGTGAGCCATCAGTACCCAGCTCCTGAGCTTCTTTTTGCTCAAGGCTAGCAATCTACCGCTAGAGCCACAGCTCCACTTCCAGCTTTTTGGAAGTTTAGAGTCTCACAGACTTTCCTGCCCAGGGTGTCTTCAAACAATAATCCTCGGATCTTAGCCTCTTGAGTAGCTAGGATTACATGCGAGAGCCGCCAGTGCTCAGCTTTTTTCCTAATTTCCTAAACTATGTGGCAGATATATAAGTATCAATTAGATTATCTCTAACCTTTGAATAAGTTTGAAACTTTTCATAGTAAGAAATGAGAATTCTTTCTTTTTTGTGGGGGGATGGGGTCTGGTTGTGGGGCCTGAACTCTGGGCCTGGGCGCTGTCCCTCAGCTCTTCAGCTCAAGGCTAGTGCTCTACCACTTGAGCCACAGCGCCACTTCCGGCTTTTTTCTTTTTGCTTATGTGGTGCTGAGGAATCGAACCCAGGGCCTCATGCATGCAAGGCAAGCGCTCTACCACTGAGCCACCTTCCCAGCCCAAGAAATGAGAATTCTTCCACTGAGAATTCTAAGACCTGACATGTGGTGGGTTCTTGGGGGAAACTGGGTAGGTAAACAGTGAGCCTGGCCCGGGGTATTTGAATGGAGGAAAACGGTGGAAGAAGCTTTAAGACCCAGTGCGTCCTCAGATGGGGAAGGCTAAAATAGGTGGCAATACCAGGTAACAGTGAAGTGACAACAGCAAGGCCACACTGACAAGCAGCCGTCAGCTCCCCAGCCGCCGCCGCTGCACACAGAGGAGAGCAACTTGTCCTGGGAAGGAGTCTCAGGGGGCCATCAGAGTTCCTGTCTCTCATGTCCACATTCCTATATCTTCTGTGTGTATGTGTATATGCATGTTTGTATGTGTGTGCGCATTCACGCACACACAGGCACACAATACCGAGACTTAAATTTAGGGCTTGGACTCTGTTCCTTAGTTTTTTTCACTCAAGGCTGGCCCTCTACCACTTGAGGCACAATTCTACTTGGTGTTTTGGTGATTAATTGGAGATAAGTCTGTCAGATTTGTCTGCCTAGGTTGGCTTTAAACCATTCTCCTCAGATTTCAGCCTTCTGAGTAGCTAGGATTATAGCATTTGCCACTGGCAACCAACATTTCCATATCTTTTGACATTTTGATATTTTGTTAATTATTTTTGCCAGTCCTGGGGCTTGAACTCAGGGCCTAGGCACTGTCTCTGGGCTTCTTTTGCTCAAGGCTAGCACTCTACCACTTGAGCCACAGTGCCGCTTCCAGCTTCTACTGTTTATGTGGTACTAAGGAATCAAACCTAGGGCTTCATGCATGCTAGGCAAGCACTCTACCACTAAGCCTCATTCCCAGGCCTATTTAATGTTTTTATTTTGATTGTGGAATATCTTCAGCACTTGGATATACACTATAAATAATACTCTAATAGGCATTGTGAGCATCTTACACTTAGATATTCCCATTTGACTATCCATCTCAGATACATTTTGTCACTTATCGAGATAGATGAAATAAAATCTTTCACACCTCTTTCCTCCCTCTCCTTGGTTTTTTTAATCTTTCTTACACTTACTTTAGGATATTGATTAGTGCGCGCCCGTGCACGCGCTTGTGTGTGTGTGTGTGTATGTGGGGGGGGGGGGGGGCTGATACTAGAACTTGAGCTCCTGATTTGGGACCTTTCCCTGAGCTTCTTTTGCTCAAGGTTAGCATTCTACCACTTGAGCCACAGCTCCACTTCTGTTTTTTGTTTTATTTTATTGTGAAAATACTGTACAGAGGAGTTACAATTACATGGGCAAGATAATGAGTACATTTCTTATCAAGCTTTGTTACCTCCTCCTTTGTTTCCCCTTCCCATCCCTTCCCATACTCCCCCCTTCCCCCCACCCAGTCCTCCCACCAAAGTTGTAAAGTTCAAATTTCGACATAATGTCTTGTACATCTCATTGTTGCAATGGTCTGCCTGTATCCCTAGTTAAATGATTTGTTTTTGCCCTTCCCCTCCACAAATTATACCATCATCAAATACAGTGAAAGCAGGGGTTATACCGTAGGGGAGGGATATACAAAGCAACAAAGAAATCATCTTATAAATATGTTAGAAACAATTGCATGAAAGGAAAAAAAAACATTTGAATACTTATCTTGTGGTTCATTCCCCTAACATCAACTTGTCTGACCTTTTCTGCTTGACTCAGACATATACTAGATATTGCAAATAAGGGAAACCATGGGACCTATGTTTCTTTGGCCCTGCCTTACTTCACTTAACATAATTTTTTCCAAGTCTTTCCATTTCCTAACAAATGAAGCAATGTCATTCTTTCTGATGGAGGCATAGAATTCTATTGTGTATATATACCACATTTTCTTGATCCATTCATCTACTGAGGGGCATCTGGGTGGGTTCCATATCTTAGCTATAGTAAATAATGCTACGATAAACATAGTTGTGCTAGTAGCTTTAATATGGTCTTGTTTGTGATCATTTGGGTAAATGCCCAAAAGTGGGATTGCTGGGACATAGGGGAGCTCTATGTAGAGTCTTTTGAGGAACCTCCATACTGCTTTCCAAAGTGGTTGAACAAGTTTACACTCCTACCAACAATGCAGTAGGGTTCCCTTCTGTCCACATCCCCTCCAGCATCTGGCACAAGAACAGACCCAGGACTAATGGAAGAGAATTGAAAACCCAGAAATGAACCAACAGACCTATAGCCATCTAATCTTCGATAAGGGAGCTAAAAAAATAGAATGGAAGAAAGACAGCCTCTTCAGTAAATGTTGCTGGCAAAATTGGTTAACTACTTGTAGAAAACTAAAGCTAGATCCTTATATATAACCCTGCACCAGAATCAACTCCAAATGGATCAAAAACCTCAGAGTCAAAGCAGACACTCTGAAAACATTACAGGATGGAATAGCATAAACCCTAGGTTTCCTTGGCACAGGCCAAAATTTTCTTAATAGAGACCCAGAAACACAACAAATCAAAGAAAGGTTGAACAAATGGGATTG
This sequence comes from Dipodomys spectabilis, assembly GCF_019054845.1. Taxonomy (NCBI): domain Eukaryota; kingdom Metazoa; phylum Chordata; class Mammalia; order Rodentia; family Heteromyidae; genus Dipodomys; species Dipodomys spectabilis. The sequence continues at coordinate 1,105,838 of NW_024870756.1, forward strand.
CATGAAGTTGCAGAGCTTCTGCATGGCAAAGAACATAGCTAGCAAGATCAATAGAAAGCCCACAGATTGGGAGAAGATTTTCATTAGCCATACAACAGACAAAGGTCTCATATCTAAAATATACCTGGAACTTAAAAAAATTAAATCACCCAAAAACAAATCTTCAAAGAAACAATTGCCCAATAAATAAATGGGCTAAAGACTTAAAGAGAAACTTCTCTGAAGAGGAAAGAAGGATGGCCAATAGACACATAAAGAAATGTTCAACCTCTCTAGCCATAAAAGAAACGCAAATCAAAATAACATTGAGATACCACCTCACCCCAGTTAGAATGGCTATAATCAAGAACTCCACTTCGGTTTTTTTGTGCTTAATTGGAGATAGGAATCTCTAGAACTTTTCCTGCCTAGAACGGCTTCTAATCGTGATCCTCAGATCTCAGCCTCCGGAGTAGTTAGATTACAGGCCTGAGCCACTGGCACCCAGCTCTACATGTAAAATACAGCTTTCAAACTTTTCTACAACATTTGCTTTAACAGTTGCATTTCATACTCGTCACCATACAATACAGTTACTTACATAGCATTTACATTGTACTAGGTTTTATATCAGGTGGGTATGATTACATATTTGTAAAGGACTTGAGCATCTACAATTTTGAATCTACAGAAGCTCTTAGAAACAATCCCCAAAGACACTAAAAGATAACTTTATGAGCCACGTACTAGTGGCTCAGGCCTTAATCCTAGGGGGCTGACAGTTGTATAATTGTTTTCAAGTCTAGTCCAGTCAGAAAATTCCAAGAGAGTCCATCTCAAAAATGACCAGCAAGGGCTAGGAAGGTGGCTCAGTGGTAGAGTTCTTGCCTTGCATGCATGAGGCCCTGGGTTCCATTCCTTAGCACTACATAAACAGAAAAAGTCAGAAGTGGCACTGTGGCTCAAGTGGTAGAGCACTAGCCTTGAGCTGAATTGCTGAGGGACAGCACCCAGGCCCAGAGTTCAAGCCCCCACAATTGACAAAAAAAAAACCAAAAGAAAAGAAAAGAAAGAAAAGAAAAAAGAAAAATGACCAGAAAAAGAAGCTGGGTTGGAGACCTGGCTCACAAAAGGCCCTGATTTGAACCCCAGTACTACAAAGAAAAAAAAGCATTTTATGCATGTACCTCTGTGTATGTCATATGTAAACTGAAACAAAAATAAATTCTACGAGCTACTTGCAGCACAGTCTAATATTTTGTTTGTATTCTAACTTTATTTTGTAATGCTGATAGTGACCCATTAAATTGAATTCACAACCAACAAATGAATGACTCACAACTGACAACTGAAAAAAAAAAACCAATATCCCATTATAATACCATTTTCCAGTTTTGCATTGTTAAATAATCTACTTTCACAGTTTTATCTGTTGTGATTCAGATCAGCATCATTCATTTTAATGTTTGCCTGTTGTTGGATACTTTACCCTTCTGTTTTCAGATAACTAAATTGGTTCCAATTTTGACTATTCTTGCACATAACTACAGAATGCATTCCCAGAAGCAGAGTTGCTGGGGTGAAAGCTTACTGCTCCTCCCCATTTGCAGATACTTGTGAGTTCTCCTAGGGCTCGGCTTCCCATGACCTCCAGCACCCAGAAAAGCTTCTGCTGCCCCCATCCTAACCACCACTTTTAATGTCTTCCAACTTTCAGTTGCTGTCAGTCTGGTGATGTAAAATCACTTCTCTCTTTTTTTAACTTCTTCCTTCAATTGTTCTTTCTTGTTTGTTTCTATTTTCACTTTCTGTCTTTGACTCCTTCCTATAACTTTGATGGGGCATTCACCATCCAGTCTCATTCTTTTGTTTTCTGTGCAGTGCGCACAGGCTGCCTGTCTCTACCTTCGTTGGTTTTTTTGTTTGTTTGTTTGTTTGTTTGGGGTTTTTTTTGTTTTTGTCGGTCATGGGGCTTGAACTCTGGGCTTGGGTGTTGTCCCTGCACTCTTCAGCTCAAGGCGAGCACTCTACCGCTTGAGCCACAGCAACACTTCCAGTTTTCTAGTAGTTTTTTTTTATTGGAGATAAGAGTCTCACAGACTTTCCTTCCCCGGGCTGGCTTTGAACTACGATCCTCGGATCTTAGCCTCCTGTGTAGCTAGGATCACAGGCGTGAGCCACTGGCGCCCGGCTCTAACTTCTTTGCTAATACACTGATTCCTCATTAGCTACCTACATTGCAAACATCTTCCCCTTTCCATGGAATCAAATTTATCAAGCCTCTCTTTAACTTTTTGTCTACTTTTCTTGTTTAGAAGCTTTATCCTTACAATATGCAGTTTTCACTATCCAAACATCCTGTTACAAACATCATACACCAAATTCTTAGTGATCCTAAGTTTGCCCCCACAGTTGCCACTCTGTTCCATGGGTTTCTCTGTTTCCAGGTCAATATCATTCAGTTTAAATCATTGTAGCATTTTTAAAATTTATTTTTATACTTTTTAAATACGTGTACAAAGGGGTTTCAGTTCAACATGTCAGTTTATGGGCACAACGCATCTTGATCAGTGCCACCTCTCCCATTATTTAAATCAGATCACTGTAGTTTTGTATACCTTTTTGAAATCTGGTATGGTAGCAGTCATTATTGTGGTTATTAAGGGTTGGTTTTTTGTTGCTGTTGTTGTTTTGCTATTTCTTCTTTGGCATAAATCTTTTTTTCTATTTTGTAAATTTCTGTCAATTAACCTGGAACTGAAATTATTTTAACTGATTTTGGAAAAATGATTGCTTTCAGTGCTGGGGATCAAACTCAGGGCTTTGTACATGTGTGGCAAACACTCTTAGCACCAAGCCACAGCCTCAGCCCATAGATTTTTCAAGACAGTCTCACTCTATAGCTCATGTTGGCCTCAAGTTCATGATCTTCCTGCCTTGGCCTCCTGAGTTCTTGGATTTATAGGTATGTGCCACCATACCTGGGGGAATAATAGTATCTTTTATATTAAGTCTTTGATCCGTGAATATAGCATTATGTCCTCAAATCTTATTTTATGTCTTGCAATGAACTGCTTTGACCTTTCTTCCCCATAGAAGTCTTATGTTCATATATTTATTGTTTCATATATATTCATATATTTATTTTATGGAATTTCTGTTGTTGCTGTTCATATCATATATTTCTATAGCTGTTCTAAGTTTTGTTCTATGCAATGAGCTTGTTTCTAGCAACCTTATTAACTTCTTACATAACTTCTATAACTTTACCTATCATTTTTATAGAGGTTCTATATTGCTCAGCATATAATCTCAAACAATGAGTTTTAATTTTTATATTACAAGTTTTTTCTCCTTTTTTTCTGTAATCACAGCAACCCCAACACTGCTCAAAAGTAGTAAGAGTCCACTTACCCTTAGCAACAGTAGAATAGATGAAGCCAAACTAATGTCAACTCATTGTATTGGTGGGAACTGATCAATCAGGCCTGTTCAGCGTCCATATTCCTTGACATGCATGCTTGAATGTGTGTGCAAACTCATACAAATTTTAGTCTTTTCACTTTTTTTCCTTTTCTTTCTTATGTTTTTAATCTTTAAGTAGTTGTACAAATGGGTTTCAATTTAACTTGTCAGTTTATGAGTATAATGCATCTTGTCCATTGTTCTCCATTTGTCCCAATTAACTTTCCCATGGTTCCCCTTTGGTTCTCAATAAGTACTTCCTACCATGGGATAGAGGCTTCTTACCCAGGAACTCTACTGGTCTAGTATTCCCAGTTCCTTCCATTTTCATGTCATTATAAAACAAAGATTATTTTCATGTCTAGACAACAAAATTTGATGTCTGCATTTTTGTTCGATCAGGATAAACCAAACTCTATCTGGTGTATTTTACAAGGATGTGATGTATGAACTATGAAACTTCAGTCCATTAAAATGTGCAAGAATAATATGTAAGTTTCTTAGTTTCTCTCTCTAAGGCTAGATTTGGAAGGACTTTTTTGTACTTTGAGTATTTTCAGAGTATAAGGAGGTCTTGTTTGGTTGTTGGTTTTGAAGGAAGTGTTTTTATTGGGGGGTGTGGTGGGGAGAATACTGGCAGACCGCTGCTTTCCTCGGTTTTAGTGTACTTGTCTCTAAAATCTAGCCACGAGCACAGGTATGTTTCATTACTACTGTTACTCCCATAGTTTTTCCTAATGTGCTAGTCTTCCATTGTAGCCTCTTTTTTATTGTTATTGTCTTATCTCTTTAATAATTCAAACATTCCTACATTTTATGGTCTCTTTGGGGTTGTTTTTCCGTGATTTCATGTTTGGAGTTGCTGACTCTTTCAGTAAGCCTATTTGCAGGCTGATCCATGGTGGATTTTCCCAGACGTATTGTAACTTTTTTCCCCAGGGGAAGCTCATCTTCATCTGAGGTTTTATTTTTCTATGAAAATCTCTTAGTATTAAAGTCATTTTCACTCAACATCTACAGATAACTAGCAGCAGCATAGCCTGGACTATTCTTTTTTTAAAAAAATTATTGTAAAGACACTGTACAGAGTGGTTACAGTTCCATGAGTAAGATAATGAGTACATTTCCATATCCAGCATTGTTACCCCCCCTTTGTTTTTCCCTACCATCCCTTCCCTCCCCACCTCCCAACACCTCCCCCCCCCACTTCAAAGTTGTATAGTTCATTTTCAACGTAGTGTCTTGTACGTCTCATTGTTACAATGTACCCCAGAGTATTCTTTATGTGCATTTTCAAACTTAGGATGTCTACAGTTCATGGGCAATATAAATTCAGTCTTCAAAACCTTTCAAAAGTAAGCTTGGAATTTTTTTTTTCACAAAAGGCTTATTTTCTTTTCACCAGCAATCCAGGCAGAAACAAACTTTCTTGTCATCTTCCCAACAATGGGTGTGTTTATTATTTTTTTCCTCTAATTTTCCTTTCATTGAGAGTTCAGCCCTAGACTTTTGCTTTCTTGTTTGGGTTCCTGCATGACACTGACCTAAGACCTGAACTCTCCTCCCTGCATGGGTCCCACACATCAGCCTAATAACAGGACAGACAGACACACCCACACCCCAGACTTGCTATGGTCCCTGGTCACCATGTCTCACTGTTTTTCCATCCCATCTTCAATTCTAGCAACAGGACTAATTTGGTTTTCTTTCATTTCTAATTTCTGCGTGTTGGTAGTAGGAAGGTGCCATATTCATTCTCTTCTCTGCATTCTTTTTAATTCCTCAGAAGCTCTGAAAGAAGCCAGGAGTCGGCTACACCCAGCCTGCAGACAGCATCGCCAGAATCTGACCTTCCTGTGAAAAGGACTGATGAGGTCTGCTTGATTACTGACTGGATGATTTCTGCTTCACCACCACCTTTCTGTTCTTGCGCAGCATAGGATTGGAATGCTTCTTCCCTGCCAACTTCATGGAATGAGATCAGTCTTACAAGGGTCTTTGGGGAGACATTAATTAGATCAGGAATCCATTACAACAGAAATGCCTGTAACATGTTCTTTCCTTAAGAAATAACCAGAGAGAGGCTGGGAAGATGGCTCAGTGGTAGAGCACTTGCCTTGCATGCCTGAGGCCCTGGGTTCGATTCCTCAGCACCACATAAGAAAAATGAAAAAAGCTGGAAGTGGCACTGTGGCTCAAGTGGTAGAGCGCTAGCCTTGAGCTGAAGAGCTGAGGGACAGCGCCCAGGCCCAGAGTTCAGGCCCCACGACTGGACCCCAAAAAAAAAATTAAAAAAAAAAAGAAAGAACCAGAGAGATTGTGCTGCTCTGCTATTGCTGCTGTGGCTTTAGGAAGAAAGCATTTCAGGTTTTAGTTTCATTAGGTTTGAATCTGGGAGGTTGGCTTGTCATGCAGCAAACACACACCTTCAGGGATCAGCTGGCTGAAGGTCACTGATGCACACTGACCATGCTGGAAACTGTCTCTTTGAAATAGGATTGGTGTGTGATATCAAGCAAAGTCAGTAAGTCTCAAGGAAGCACCATCATGGAAATCGGAGCTCAAACTTCAAAGTCCATGAGAGAGATTCGCCCCTTACAAACAGCCCGAGGGGTGACTTTCTGTGACAGGATATAGATACTAAATTGAAAAGCCAAGGGTGCTGTGCCTACACATCTAGTCTTGAGACTAATGGGCCCAAGGTAAATGTGTACAAATGTCCTGAACAGGCTTCCTGACCTTTGGATTTAGAGCTGTCTTCCCTGCACACCACATTCACCATCCTCCTTTGCGAAGGGCTGTGGCACCCTTCTGGCATCTGAAGCCAGTTCAGGGAAAACTTTGGGTAGTCTCTCATGCACAATTTATTGTGAATTTAACAAAAGGTATCATCCATCTAGAGATACTGTCTCTTGTGTGATACAATCTCCAGGAGATGAAGATTTACTTAAAATCTTCTGGAGCAGAGCTGGGATTCAAACAAGACCTTCCAACTCCAAATCCCAAGTTCCTTTCTTTGGAAAAAATGAGATGGAGTGAGAAACCCAGCCAGATTTATAATCTATGATCTCTGCTTCCCTTACCTCTGGGCAGGCAGCAATGACCAACCCCCCACCCCGCCCCCCAGGGTCTCCTTCTGTCATCTCATTCTCCAAATTCACACACACACACACACACACACACACACACACACACACACACAACAGGTGCCTCTGGGGGTCTCAGAGACACTAGGAATTATGGGAAAGTTCACTTCTCTCCTCTTGAGGAGCTCCACCTCATGGTCCAGTGTCTTTGGGAGCTATCAGCTAATCCCTTGCTAACCCTTAGGGATCTTTCAACATCCCAGAGAAATAATGTAAGGAATTTTTCTAAAATTATTTCATTCATAGCAGCTCAAATCTCTGGGTCTTAAACTCTCTTGAGGGTGTCCATTTCTCTAGTAGACTCTCCTATAGAGTTGTTTGAACACTATGACAATTCCTGCCATGAATAGGTATATGAACCATGTTTATAAGTCCACATTCTGGCCAGAGATCATTGAAACACAAATGTATACCTGGCCCAGGTGAAACCAATTCACAGCTTGGGTTGACCTAATAGGATTCTTCCTCTCAAAAGAGAAAACCGGAGAATAAGACAAAGTTGTGCACTGGATGCACAATTCCAGATCTGGCCGGAGTTGTGCTTTGGTGAACCGAGCCAAACACAAGGCGTACACAGATTCCCCAAAACTTGAGAAAATGGAGGTCATCCTCTCCTTCAGGACGACTAAAGGCAACACACAGAGCACCTACGGACTAAAGTACTTTGTCTTGGATTCAGATGCCAGGGTGAAACAGAGAAAAGACAGAAGAAATTCTGCAGGACAAGGTGTCACCCAACAGCAGCAAAAAAAACAATGACACCACATTAAGTATTGGCTGCATCCATGGAAGTGGCTGGGGCAGGGGGAGGGGAGAGAATGAGCAAATACAAGCGAGGTGGCCACATGGTGTGAGGGGGTTTGGGACCAGCTGGGTCTTCAGCTCGGTCACTTATAAATAATAGAAATGCCCAAGATTAAGGCATCAGAGGATGAGGTGTCTGGTAAGAGCACTCTCTGATTCAAAGATGGTTCCTTGTGTTGCACCTCTACCTGAGAGGAAGAGGAAGATAGCCACCTTCAACATCTCCCCAAGAACACTAATCCTACCTGAGAGCAGGGATTGTGCTAACCGGTCCCCCAAAGGCCCTCCTTCTTATATTACCACACTGAGAATCAAGTTCCAACATGGAAACCAATATGGGGGACAGATACCAGCATTCAGCCACACCACATGACATGGGTCAGGCTATTTGACCGTTATTTCTCCTTCCTTTTTATTCTAGATATTTCTATTTCTTTCCTTATAGTAGTGTTTCCTAAACTTCCTACCCCCATTCCTTTCACTTTCAGATGAAAATCTGACCCTTCTCAGCAAGAAGCTCAGATCCCCAGAGGCTCTGTCCACAGCCCTCTCTCTTACTGCCTCTCATCACCCGCCTTCCCTTCCTTCCTCCCTTCCCTGTGACAGAGGAAGCAGCATCCTGCTTTACCAAGCTATCTTTAGGTCCCTGAGGCTCAGTTTATTGATCTGGAAAGTGGGGAGATAGTGATCTGTCCTTTATAATGTTTCTGTGAGGATTAAATGTATGTAAAATGCATAAAACATGTTCAAACCTGTGTGGGCAGGGCCCCCACAAATTCATTGGATGAAAATAGGAAGGTAACAACGCTGAGCCTCAAGTCCCTGGGAAGGAAAATGAAGATTACAGCACCAAGTTCAGTCACTGTTAGTTCCCAGATCCCCTCTCATTCCATGTGCTCCCACAAGTGAGCAAACATGAACTGGACACACACACACACACACACACACACACACACACACACACACACACACACACACACGACAGTCAGCAGGAACTTGGTCCCACCCCCTCATCTCTTGCTGGGCCTTCTGTCTGGAATCCCTCACCTGTGTGACCACAGAGTCATAGTCTGGGTATAACCAAGGCTGTGTCCACCCTCTTGGGTTCTCTCCACACAGACCACAGTCATTGTAAAACACAAACCTATGTGGCGCCAGCCTGAAACCCTCACAGACAGCTGGAGCAAACTCCCACAGCCCCTCTGAACACATTGTGCGTTTTTCTGCCACCCAGCCTTAGTACCCACAGTCTCCTTGATGGAAAAGCAAGGCTTAGCAGACTTGTCTGCTAATTGCCAGGACCTGGTAGACCTGTCTATCTGCCTGGCTCAGGCTGTCTCCAGCTTTGCTAAGTACCTCCTGCCTGATGCCTCTGGTTTGAGCTCAGATGGAGCACCAAACCTCTGACAGGATGGTCCATCCTTGTCCCAGAGTGGGGGCAGGAGGGGGGGGAGGGGGGAGAGGTGGAAGTCTGCCACATCTGGGCCTGTACAATCCTGGTTCCTGCAAATACATTTACCGACTCAGAAAAAAGGGCAAGTAGTTTTCATTAGCCACACAATGATTACACCCCACTCACTGGGTAGTGGAGCAAAGCAGCCAAGCTCGATCACAGAATGGCTTATAAAGGAAAAGGCCACATGCAGGTGGTGGTGTATGTGACAGAACAAAATCAACAGTCAATAATCACAAATAGCAATTTCCAATAAACAAAGCAATAAGTCGGAAGCAAAGACCACATTCTGGATTTTCCCTTTGTTAGGGGGTCTAACTCATGTTTACCAAAACATGTTCCAAGCTTCCTATTTACCAAAACACATTTTACACATCCCAAGCTTCATATTTACCAAGTCTATGGCCAACGCTCCTTCCGGGTATCCGGGCTTTTCCTGAATTCTGCTGTTATTTACTATACTTCAGTAACCTGATGTTTAACTTGTTGCTTCACTCCCTAATTCATTCTCTCTACAAAGAGGTTCTGCCTTACACGCTTTTCCCTATTTCTAATCATCAATCACTTTGTTCTGTCTCTGATTTCGCACGTTACAGGCCTTCCACGTTTAGCCTCCTCTCACTGCCCTTTAAGCAGCCACCACCCAAAGCCTGGCCCCCAGCAGGCTCAGTGTGTTCTGGGTGGGGCTGGCTCTGCTCCCCTATTGCAATCACTGGCAAGCTCAGCATCCTGATACTCACAGGACACACAATTCCACCACAGCTACCTCCCCTCCTAGTCCCAGAGCCACCCAGAAGCACCAGGGCCTGCTTGATCTTGTTCTCAAAGTTTGGAACTGCAGAGTGGATCACAGGTGCTATCCAAGCAAATGCTACAGACTCTAGCAGACTATAGAGTAAAGGGAAGCCCGAGGGACCAGGCATCCTAGGAGGAGACCACAGGGGAGGAAGGGGGTGCAGGGGAGAGAGGGGGCTGCAAATACAAGCCATGCACACCACTTTTCCCAGACCTCAGAGCTGACCCCGGCTCAGTCCCATCCACAGTGGGTCTGAAGGAATTACACAGCAACTGAGGAGTAGGGTGGTGGGGGTTAAGGCCTATACCAAGGAAAGAAGCCCACAGGGAGGATGCAACCAGGAGCTTCCCTGCATAGTCCAGACACTATCTGCTCAGAAACCTCAGAGAATGAAGGTCAAGCCTGTGTGGACAAGCACAAGCAGACAGGCTTAGAAGAAGTGGCTGGAAGGTGGAGAGTCAGGAAGGCAGGTAGACAGGGCACTCAGGTGGAGAATGGCATGGGCAAAGGTCCTGTGGGTTTCTGCTCATGTACTGGTTGAGACTTATTTTGGTGAATGAGTGAGTCACTTAGAAAGCTTCCCTGCAGGGGCTTCATGTGATGAAGGAGCTTAACCATGGAGATCCTTTGTGCACAAAGCACAGAGAAACCAAGCCACCAGCAGGCCTCAGACCGAAGACAGAGAATCTTGGCTCTTTCCTTCCATGAGAATCTGCCTTCCTGAAGCTGCATGCAACTTTAGGTTAAGGTTTTTGTTTGTTTGTTTTAATTTTGGGGTTTTTGTTTGTTTGGTTTTTTGGTTTTGCCTTAATTGGGTTTGAATTCAGGGCTTCATGCTTGCTAGGCAGGTGCTCTGCCGTTTGAACCATGTTCCTAGCCCTTTTTCTTTTAGGTAGTTTTTAGATAGAGTCTCATGTGTTTGCCAAAGGCTGATGATGATCCTGCTACCCCTACGCCTGCCTCATGGCCCGGATCACAAGCACACGTCATGAGGCCCAGTTTATCACCTGTATTGTACACCAGCAAAGCTGACACTGGTGGGTAAGGAAAGCACAGGGTTACGGAGCAACAACGGCTCAAACACTGGCCATTGGACTGCCGGTCAGCAGAGTTCCTGCAAAATGGAATTCACAAAGCCAAAAGGAAATTTTCGGTGGTTATTTTAGGTGCTGTAATAGGCAGCTCCTAAAATTGCACCAAGGCCCCTTCTGTATCTTCCGTGGGAGCTAGTCTTTTCTACAAAGTGGCTGAGATTCCTTTGTAAGACTCCGTTTTTTTTTGTTTTGAGGGTTTTTCTTTGGTTGGTCGTGGGTCTTGAACTCTGGGCTTGGGTACTGTCCCTGCGCGCTTCAGCTCAAGGCAAGTGCTCTACCGCTTGAGCCACAGCACTTCCTCTAGTTTTCTAGTTGTTTATTGGAGATAAGAGTCTCAGGGACTTTCCTGCCCCGGCTAGCTTTGAATTGCAATCCTCAGATCTCAGCCTCCTGAATAGCTAGGATTACAGGCTTGAGCCACGGGCACCCAGCTGGTAAGACTCCATTTTTTTTCTATTGTGAAAATACTGTACAGAGGGGTTACAATTACATGGGCAAGATAATGAGTACATTTCTTATCAAGCATTGTAGCCTTCTCCTTTGTTTCCCCTTCCCATCCCTTCTCATCCTCCCCTCATCCCCCACCCAATCCTCTCCCCCCCAGCCCCCCACCCCTCCCACCCACCCACCCCCGCCCTGCACCAAAGTTGTAAAGTTTGTTTTCAACATAAAGACTTGTACATCTCATTGTTGCAATGGGTCCACCTGTATCCCTATTTAAACAATTTGTTTTTTCCCTTCCCCTCCACAAATTATACCGACATCAAATACAGTGAAAGCACGGGTTATACTGTGGGGGAGGGACATACATAGCAACAAAGAAATCATCTTATAAATACAATCACATGAAAGAAAAAAAACATTTGAATACATATCTTAGGGTTCATTTCCCTAACATCAACTTATCTGACCTTTTCTGCTTGACTCAGACATATACTAGTTATTGCACATAAGGGAAACCATGGGACCTAAGTTTCTTTGGGCTTGGCTTACTTCACTTAATATCATTTTTTCCAAGCCTTTCCATTTCCTAACAAATGAGGCAATGTCATCCTTTCTGATGGAGGCATAGAATTCCATTGTGTATATATACCACATTTTCTTGATCCATTCATCTACTGAGGGGCATCTGGGTGGGTTCCATATCTTAGCTATAGTAAATAATGCTGCAGTAAACATAGTTGTGCTGGTAGCTTTAGTGTGGTCTTGTTTGTGAACATTTGGGTACATGCCCAAAAGTGGGATTGCTGGGTCATATGGGAGCTCTATGTAGAGTCTTTTGAGGAACCTCCATACTGCTTTCCTGCCGCGGACCGGCTCTGTCGGGACGATGGAGGACACCTAGTGGAGGAACTGGAATAGGGGGGGAGATGGCAAACAGACAACTCACACACAAGAGGAGTGGATGCTGAGTGCGATTTAATGCAGAGGATAACAAACTTTTATAGCAAAAAGTCTCCATAAGAAAGGGCAGAAGGTTACACAATCTTGCTGCATGGCTTTATTTTTGGGTGGTCACCAGCTGGTTGCCTGATAGGCACTTGTTTCCGGCTTATCTCTAAGAAATACAACGGGTTTCGATGTTTGTCACCAATTAACCATTACCTATTTTTATAGAGGCCTTAACTGTCCCATAAGATCTTTCCTGTTCCTTCTTTAATAGTAAGCGCCACGGAGGCCTAGATCTAGCAAGTCTCTTAGTAAATGAAAGAGAGTAACAGGAAATTCTTTCTCCTAAGTAGTTCTCCCAGCAATTGCCATACATTCTTTCTGTTCTAGCCGAGCCTACAGCTTCTTATAAATCTCTTACAAAAAATTCCTTCTGCTGAAGTGACTTTGTGAAACCCCCAATACTTTTATATTTACTTATGACTTGTCTACTAGCCTCCATAAGAGGGGCTTTCAGGGTAGCACTTAACTCTGGTGAGTTAGTCATATTTTTAAGACACTCATCAGATGTTGGAGTCGTCAACACTCTTAAGAAAGAGCTTTAAATAAGGGAACGTTGAGCATGAGTAAGTACAATGAGCAGCAGAAACAGTAAAAGATTAATAGGCACTCTTATACAGTGAAGAAAAGAAAAGCAGAAACACATCTTTCCCAGGGGTTTGCCAGCCTTTCCAGGTAGACTTCGGTGAAGTCCCATTCTCAGAGATAGGTCTCTGAAGCCTCATTCTCAGGTCTGAAAGCTGGTTTCCCATGCTAAGCAGACTCCACTGGAGTAGGCGTGGCACTTTCCAAAGTGGTTGAACAAGTTTACACTCCCACCAACAATGCAGTAAGGTTCCCTTCTGTTCACATCCCCTCCAGCATCTGTTGTTATTAGAGTTCTTGATTTTAGCCATTAAGACTCCATTTTTACTTGCACTTTTTCTAGGTTCTTACTTTGCTAAGCCTTTCCTCCCCTTGTCTGTAAAATTTTCCCACCAAGATGTAAGGCCCAGTCTCTTTTCTCCCACCCTCTGCACCCCTCCTTAGACCCTAGGTTTGTGAAAAGCCAACCAACAAGACTCCTGTCCATTGGCTTAACTGTTAGGCATGAGTCGCAAAGGAGTGTGAAGCCTGAGTCTGACCAATCTAGGTAAGGGGGCAGGGCTCACTGTGTCTGGATTTAAAAAGGTGGTACAGTGCCCGCTGTATGTATGCATACTCCTGTTGGAGCGCCCATGTGCCCTTCTGCACAGTAGTAAACTTTGCCTTACCAAGTTCCATTCAAGTCAGTGTCCTCATTCCTAGACGACACCCCAATATCTTGAGATGTCTCTAACACACTTGGGGGTTGTGCCCTGCATGTGGCTGGACCTAATGATGATGGCTGCCTCTAGGCAGAGAATACAGTAAGAACGATGGGACTTCATTGCTGAGATTAGGTTAGAGATTATAACAGCCAGGCGAGGTAATTCATGCCTGTAATCCTAGCTATGCTAGAAGCTGAGGAAGAAAAATCATAGTTCAAGGTCAGTCTGGGCAAAAAGTTGGTGAGACGCTATTTCAAGGAATAAAGTAGGAGTTGGGGTTCATGTCTATAATCCCAGTTAGGTGGGAAAACACGAGGTAGGATGGTCACTGTTGTGGTCCGACAGCACCAAGACAAAAAGTTCAAGACCTTATCTAAAAAAAAAAAAAAACTGAAGTGAAAGGGACTGGGGCATGGCTTAAGGGGTAGAGCACTTACAAGTTAGCACATTGCCTTGAGGTCAAACCCCAGGGCCACAGAAAAAGAAGAAAATCCTGAGATGCCTCTCTCTCACACACACTCACTTACCTTTCTCTTTTTCTCCCCCCTTCCTCCTCTAGCTTACTAGCTTGAAGAAGCCAGCTACCCTGCAGAGAGGCCCACTCGTGACAGGGAACAGAGACACTGGTCAACATGAACTGCTCCTGCCACAAACCAGTGAGAACACTTGGAAGTGAGCCCTGTCCAGGTAGGCCTGTTGAAGATGGTAGCTGGGCCTGAGCCTAGCCCTGGAGCCCTGGGCCCAGAAAAACCACTCTATGTCCTGACCCACAGAAACTGAGACCATAAAGATTGTTCTGATCCGCTAGGTTTCAAGACAACACAACTTGCTATGCTACAAAATACAATTGAGTCCCCGTTCCCACTAGGCTTGTGTTCAGGTGGAATAAATAAGAAGCCCATCTCCCAGGGAGCTCGAAGTGAGGTTTCCTGATGGTTCCCCTAGAGAATGGCCTTGGGTGTTTTGGGGGAGAAGTGCTGGAGGAAGCAGAAACGTTTACACGGCCCCACACTTGGAGATGCAGGCAGGAACTATGACTCCATCAGGAGCAGCCCTTTATTCTCAGGGCCATGAGCTGCCTACTGCTGAGATTCTGTTCCCCCCTCCTTCCTCACAGCCCAGGCTGAGATAATTATCAACACATTTAATAGTCTCCGACCAGGCTGGATGCTGGCTAATAGGGCCTACCCAAGGAAAGTCCTGGGGTGTGCCAGGACCCCAGGCAGCTTGAACAGGCTTTTTCCTCACTAAAATCGCTGACAGGCAGAGCTGTGAGCTCTAAAGGGGAGCTGAACTCCTCGTCCCAAACCTGGCAACAGATATAGATTGTTCTTCACTGAGCTCAAAGCAGGAAAAGACACAAGGCTCAACTGGGAACTCATAGAGGGGAGGAGGTATTGGGTCTGGGACTGGAAGGCTGCAGACACTGAGAGGAGGGAGGACCCCTGGGCCTGTGGCTGAGGAGGAAAGCCCCACTAGGCCCCCACCCCACACACACACTTCTGACCTGACATGGGAGCTGAACTCTCCCAACCCAGTAGGGTATAGAGCTTTGCAGGCCACTGATTAAGCTTGGGAACGGGACCTCAAACTGAGCCCAGTGTGGGATGTCATACGCTCAGGTCTCAGGTGACTCTGGATTGCCAAATGGTGAATTCCAGGTGACATCATCTGATTCAAATGTCCAGCGCTCAAGTAAACAGGGCTTGCAAGCATGAGGGTTTAAACCTGAAGGTATTAACTTTTGGTTATCCCTATCATAAAATGGGCCGATTTCACTGTTTTCAAGAATACACCCTGGACAAGAACAAAAAAAAAATGTACTAAACTCTGCCATGCTGATTGCTAGCTTTGAACTGCAATCCTCAGATCTCAGCCTCCTGAGTAGCTAGGATTACAGGCGTGAGCCACTGGCGCCTGGCTTCTGTATTGTTACTGTATTAAGTAGTTGTACAAAGATATTACAATTCCATGAATACAATGCCTTTTGAACAGTCACCTTTCACTTTCCCTATTACCCTCCATTCCTATCTTTAAGTTATGTAGTTCAATTTTTACATAATGTACACTGAATATAATGACTTTGTGTGTTCCATTTTTAAAGAACTGCTAGAATGTTTTCCACAATGGCTGTACATTTTACTCTCCACCAGTAATGCACAAAGGTTCCTGTTCTGCACAGTCCAACATCCTGATGTGCACTCTGTTTTTGTTCTTCTCCTCCTCATCAGCTCCTGCTGTGTAGAAGTGCTGCCTCATCCTGGCTTTGATTTGCATTCCCTAATGATGAGTGATGGTTAGCCCTGAGTCAGGTGTTAATGGGTCATTTGTATGAAAGACAAGAACAGGTGTGAACCCAAGGCCTTGCTGCTTCCTCACCTGCTCCTCTCTGCTTCTTAACAACTCCAGTTTTGTCCAGGTCTCCATTGGTTCACCTACATTACATTCAGTCTCTAAGTAAAATAGTCATGTAAAAATAAACCTTTACATATAAATTTAAATATACTTTGAAAGAAGATGCCTTTTAGTTTGAGCTTACATAATTCCTAATTTTTTTGTATTGAAACATTCTTCCTCTTAAACAGATCAGGGGTTGTTTGGGGGCTCGGGTTGGGAGGAGTAACCTTGACTGATAAGCAAACATTTTCTAATAAAGACAAAATTCTATATTTTGAGCCCTGTTGTTTATGATTATTAAATTCCTCCCACTGAAGATGGATGAATTCCATTCTATACGAGTGACACTTTAAAAAGCTGAAACTATTTCTTGTTTTATAAAAAGAATGAGCAAAAAGAATGTTATTTTAAAGATGTATTGATAAAATAAAAAGATGGGTAACTTATGTAAATCCTTAAAGTTTTCTAATATTTTCAGGGCTAAGAAATTAATAAGTTTAATTGATGTGTGTATGTGTGTGTATATGAAATGGATAAACTACTCCCAAATCTAGCAGCTGAAAATAAGAACCATTTGATTTCTCACAGACCCTGGGTTGCCGGACCCTTTCACTCCAGACCTCTCATGAGTGGCAATCAGTGAGGAAGCAGAATGAGTGGCCTCATGTGAAGGCTCAACGGAGGAGGGGTCATTGCCCTCAGTACATTCACCTGGCTGTTTACACAATTTGGGTTTTTTTATTTGTTTTTTTTTTTTTAAACTTTTTTAGCTGTTCATCTGTTTTTTGGTACCATGGCTCATAACCAGACCCTTGTGCATGTTAGACAATTACTGAGCCAGGTTTGCAGGCTTTTGAACTGAGAAACTGGGTTCCCTAGCTTCTGTCTCCATAGGGCAGCTCACAATACAGTCAGTGGCTTCCAGTAGAACAAGAAAGTCAAAGAACAAGACGAGAACAAGCAAGAGGAAAGCCAAGTCTTCATAGAGGCTATCTGTGCAGTTGCCCTCGAGCCAGATTTGGCGGGGCTGCGAGCCTTCTTCAATGCAGCTGGTGAAAAGGACAAGAGGTAGAGCCACTACCTGCATAGCTACACTGATGGGAAACAGAGGGATGCTGCTTCTGCCTTCATTTCCTGCCTCTGATTAGGTTCACTACAGAGAAGGAGGTGAGGACAGGCAGTGGAGTAGGAGGCTTGAAAAGAACGGAGAGCCTTAAAATAGCAGGGCTGGAGAAGAGGAGATACACGAGCAGAGAGGCTCACATAAAGTAAGGCTCTCTCTGGGACCCGAGCGAGAAGAACTTTTTTTAATTCCACATAAGCTGCCCTTTAAGGCTCCAAGCAGTGTATGTGCCTACAGGGGTGGGGGTGGGGGTCACACTTAAATCCACCCAAGTCAGAGGTGCCTCTTCCTAGGAAAATCACGTCCAATGAAGCAAATGCTGGCCGTGGTATCCCTGCAGAGCCCTGTGAAGTCACAGGACCCCTGAACGTGGATCTTGTAGGCAGACATGCACTCTGATGGCACCGAGGGAGATGGAGGGAACCCCGGGCAGTCTATGTGCGGATGGCACCCAGCACCTTGGTGTCGCCTAGGGGGAGGGGGGGGGGACGGGGCAGGCTCCTCTGAACATGGGGCTGCCTTGCTTGCAGGAACTGGATGAATGGTGCCAGTGCCACGTATCCTAGCAAAGGGAGATCCTGGCACAGGCAACAAGAAGACGGGAATCCTGGCTCTTCTCTCCAGCGGGGCCATGGTGCATGAAGAATCTGGCCTTAAGTGGGACCTGCAATGCCAAAGCCACCTCAACGCCAAGGAATTCAGAATTGTTTTTGAATCACCGCATCCACTCACTTTGGACCCTCTTCCTAGTTGCCATCCTCATCACCCCTGAGGCCAGGAGCCCGAGGCTGACCGTGCGCTTCCCAGAAGGACGCGTGCACCCGGCTGCTCCCTAAGGTGCTGGGACCAGGAAGGAGCCCAGCCCCGCTGATCTCAGCTATGTTCCTTGCGCCAGAAAGGAATATAAGACGGGGAAAAAGGGAGAGAGGGAAAACACATTGTAAAGAGAAAGACATATGCAAAGGCTCACCAACCCCTGAGCTATGAAACTTTGCAAAGATGCCATTTTGCAATCGGATGTCCAACATTCAGCCCTCTGGGCTGCAGGAGAAAGTCGTGCCAGCTTCCTGAATTCTCCTCTCAAAATCAGCAGAAAAGAGAAGGGCAAGGACAGGACGTCGCTGGAGAGAACTTTCTGGGTGTAATTCCGATAACTCATTCAATCTGTTCATCTATGGTGGTCTAAGGGCCAGGACCCGCACGTCCCCGGCCTCTGGGGCTTCGGGCGCAACTCTCTCAGGCCACTCGCTATCACCCTAGCTCTAGATCTTTAAAAAAAAAAAAAAACAAAACATAAACGATAGAAATCTAGAGCAAGGAGGGGAAGCTGCCTTCGGATCAGCGCAGAGGGGGCTGGTCCAGAGGAAAGCCCAGCTAGCCCTACAGGAGGCCCCAGCGTGTGCGCCCCAGGATCTCGCCCCGTTCGTGTCTCGGGCGCCCCCCGGTGGTCACAGCGCGCCCCTGCAGCTTCGCCCTTCCGCCTCGGCTGATGCAGCCACGCCCGGGAGCCCAGGACAAAAGATGCTGCGGGCCCCGGGCTCCTAGCGCCCGGGGCGAGAGCAGCACCTTCTGCAGTGGGCTCGGCACGATGGGGTCCAGGAGTCCGGGTGAGGGAGGAGCTGCTGCGGGGCAACCCCTGCCCACTAGGGAGAAGGAACGCTTCGGGCCGGCGGAGCATTCCAGGCCTGCAGAGGGCAAGATCTGGTGAGAACCTAGCACAGGCCGCCAGACAGATCCAGACAGACGCAGCGCCGGGCTGTTTCTCCTCGCCCTCCAGGCGCCCGCAGGCCGGCGCCGCGTCGGGACCGAAAGGCTGGTGAGGCACTGCCCCCTGCCGGCCGAAGCCCGTCACCGCCACTGCGGCGCGGCTCCGGACGGCTGCGTCCCCGTCTCGCCCACCTAGGGGTCCGCGCAGAGCGTCCAAAGACCACCGCAACAGCATTCTTTCTTCCAGTTTGGCCCCAGCTGCGAAATGACCCATTCCGAGGACCCCCAAAACGTCCGACCCATTACACTCCGTAAATTCGAGGGCGTTGTGGCTGCGCTCTGACAGCACCCCGACTCTTGTCCCCTCTCCTCGGTAGTGAGGTCTGAGCTCTGCTGCGGCCCCCGTCGGGACTTCGCCTGCAGACCTGCTTCCTCTAGAGCAGCCCCGGCCCTCCACGATCTCTAGGTCAAGTTGATGTCCCCTCCCAGGTAGTTTCTTCCCACTAGGTTCCCCAGTCCCTTTGGCAGCTAGCTGGGGTAACATTATTCCACGGGCAAAAGCCCCTGCGAAGTTTATAAGGGAGGAGACTTTTGTAACATTTACATTGTTATTGTTATTACACGCAGTTTTCCCCTCCCACCCCCACCCAGAGGCTGCGCAGTTCATGTTCAACATGGTGTCTAGTGAGCACCACTGATGCATTTGTTCACCCTATGTCCCTCCATTTCTGTGCTTCCCCTTACACTCCCGCAGACATATAAAGGAACAAATAGAACACAAGAGAAAACAAACACGGCAAAAAAGGGGGGGACTCGTTTTCACTTCCTAGAGTTCATTTTTAAAAATACTATTTTGTCTGACCAGATGCACATAGGCCTTTTCTGTCCCTCTCCTAAGTGGATCGTCCTTTGGTCACACTGTGTGACACTGTGTGAATGCCTACAGTCCTGTAGAACGTATTATGCACGGATAAAATTTAATTGACTATAAAGAAAAGGCAAAGAATGAGGATCTCTAAAGCAGCCAAGCCTTGGTCAACTAACTCTGTTCCTGGAAGCCACATTTGTGGAGAATTCTGGCTCCTGCTTTGGGGTTTGAGATGGACTTTCAGTATTAGCAAGGGACCCCAAGGGCAGTGAAGACAAACATGGCAGAGAGAGCCTCCTGGGCTTCTCTGAGAGGTAGCTGGACCCACTGATTCCTGTCCCTGCCTTTTCCAATTACCAGACCCAATAATAAATTCACTCTGTGCTTCAGTTCAATAAAGTGCAGGTTTGTCATTTATAACCAAATAAGCCCTCTTACAATGCCTGAGCTTGTGGAGACATCACAAATGATTAGCTCTCTTGAGCTAACAAGAAGGCTGACCTCTCAGACAATGGCAGTACAGAGGTTGCTGGGGCTTTGAAAAGAGACAGAGAAGTTAGGAAGTTGGAGTCCAGATTCCACCTTGCCAGTTCCACCTTGTCAGGCTCATGAACTGAAGTAGAAATTATGTTCCCAAATGCTTAGTGGTCCTGTCCGGGAGACTCTGGCTCAGTGGAGTCTGGTTTTGCATTTTCACACTGGAAGTTAATCATCCCCACAAACACTTCCCACTCTCCCCTCAAGACACCAGTGCTCAACAGCTCATATTGAAGTGCTTTTTGCATGCAAGAAAACCACACATCATAATAGAATTCTACACAAATCCAAATGGCATGAGCTAGCTACACACACAGAGAAGAGGCCCCTGTGGGTTGAGGATTATAAAATATGAAGTATGTTTGTCAGAGGGAAAAAAAAACCTTTGTTTATATAAACATAGAAGTGCCACCATGGTAACAACTTGGTTTGTTCTGCAGCCCGTAAAAGTTTCACAGCCAAATTACCACCT
Organism: Dipodomys spectabilis; assembly: GCF_019054845.1. Taxonomy (NCBI): domain Eukaryota; kingdom Metazoa; phylum Chordata; class Mammalia; order Rodentia; family Heteromyidae; genus Dipodomys; species Dipodomys spectabilis. The sequence goes on from NW_024870756.1 coordinate 1,126,417, forward strand.
CCTTTTTCATTGCCTGCCTACATTTTTTTAATAAAAAAAAAAAAATCTCCAGCCAACATTCCATGATCTGCCTGCTTAGTATCCAAGATCAAAAAATATCATTTAAAAAATACTGGGAAGCAGTGGATACTGCCAAAGCTTTTAAATGAAAGCTTCTCTTACACACACACACACACACACACACACACACACACACACCACAAAGATGCATCCTATTTGCAAAACTACAGTATGCTTTCCCTTTTTTAATGTAACCCAAGTTTCTAGGGGCCTCACAGGCTTGCAAACCATGTGCTCTGGGGTTTTGCCTTACCAAGGTGTGAGCCTCTGTGAATTGCTCTTGAGCACTCAAAGGGGTGTGCTCAGCTGTGGTCCTCACCAATCCACTTCCGACTGCAGTGACCTTTGTCCAAAGTGATGCCAATCAGCCCTCCTGACTCCAACACTTCTGTGCTTTCCTGGGGACCCTGCGCACTTCGTATGTGAGCCAACCCAGACGAGCATCTCACTTGGCTGTGACACACAGTGTTCTGTGAGCACTGTCATTGCCATTTTCAGTGGAAGCTCTTCAAAGTTTCCTCACAGTTCCCTGCCATGTGAAGACTTCAGCCAGAGCCTAGGACCAGTCCAAGTGGTGCCTCTTCTGAACTGGACTCCTCTCCACAGCTGAGAACCAGCTCCTCGCGTCTGCCCCTGAGGCCATTCATGCCTTCACCCTTTACCCTTGCTCATGTCACAAGAGACCATCTGGGGCTGGGAAGGTGGCTCATTGGTAGAGTGCTTGCCTTGCATGCATGAGGCCCTGGGTTTGATTCCTCAGCACCACATAAGCAGAAAAAGCCAGAAGTGGCGCTGTGGCTCAAGTGGTAGAATGCTAGCCTTGAGCTGAAGAGCTGAGGGACAGCGCCCAGGCCCAGCATTCAAGCCCACGACCAGACCCCAACACCCCCACCCCAAAAAAGAGACCATTTGTAGGGAAGCTGTGGCTCAAATGGTAGAACACCAGCCTTGATTGAAATAGCTTAAGTTGAAGGCTCAGGCCTTGAGTTCAAGCCCTAGTATGGGTATTAGACAGACAAAGATCACTAGAAAATGCAGGGTGGAGGTGGCTGCCTGCGGCAGCTGCAGAGAGCTCTGCCCAATCACTGGGGGGAAGGATTGCTCCACTGCAAGAGAAAAACAAATTGACATCAGATTATTTTCCTACAGCTTTTCCCACATTGCCTTCCCACATTTGCCACATTGCAGTCCACTTTCCAGTTTTCAAAAGGACAGGAGCATTAATAATATAGAAGAAATGTAATGAACTGGATTAGAGAACTTTATTATTTTCAAGTATATAAAAGATGAGGTTTGTGGCTGAGCATCACGTGTGGCTTTGGCCTGAAATGGTCTGAGATAGCAGGGAAGTAGACTGCATGGACACAGACCAACAGTGACTCTGATGTGACACTCAATCAAAGCTGTTATTAAACTGGGTCAAATTTCACATTTCTGTTATTCTTGTTATAGTTTTGCTTTCTCTTTGAAACTTTTCAAAGGTCTTAATTTAACAGTGAATAAAACTTCCTGGGCTGGGAAGGTGGCTCAGTGGTAGAGTGCTTGCCTTGCATGCATGAGGCCCTGGGTTCAATTCTTCAGCACCACATAAGCAGAAAAAGCTGGAAGCGTTGCTGTAGCTCAAGTGGTAGAGTGCCAGTCTTGAGTAAAAAAAGTTAAAGGACAGTCACCAGGCCCTGAGTTCAAGCTCCAGTACTGCCTATTATGTTCAAAGAAGACAAGCTTAAAATAACTTCAAGGAAAAGAAACCAAATAATGACCAAAATAAATAGAGGACACCATGACATATGCCTATAGGTTCAGTTACTTGGGGGACTGAAATAAGAGGATCAAGAGTTCAAAGCCAATTTGGGCAACATAGTGAATATATGTGTGTGTGTGTGTATATATATATATATATATATATATATATACATATACATACACATATTTATGTGCACATATGTATATATGCATATATGTATGTGTGCATGCATGTATATACATGTAACTGATATTTAAAACTCTTATCTTGCCTGCAGTCAGGCACCAAGGAACTTACTGGAGTGGTAAGTGATGGAATCTATAACTGGACTGTGGTTCTTACACAACTCCATGAAGTCATTATAGTTTATGGAGTTATGCAATAAAAATACTCAAGTTTCCCTCAATTGACCTGTTACCAAAAAAAAAAAATCCAGAAGTTGCTCTAACAACACATTAGACAGAATTTAAAGAAAATTAATGAACTGGAAAGCAGATTAGAAAAATTATTCAAATGAAACCCAGAGAAGCAAAAAGATGAAAAACATGCAGGAGGGATTAAGAGATATGGAAAATGGGGGACATCATCTAGCTCATGTCTAGTCAAGAGTAGCAGAGGAAACTAATTGTTCAGAGGAAACAAGTGAAAAATGTCCAGTGTGAAATCTATTGATCCAATGAACTGCAAGGATGGTCAATACAAAGGACTCCACACTTAGGTACAACGTAGCAAAGATGCAGACCACCAAAACCAAGAGAGGACCCTAACAGACACAACAGAAATAACTGATAACCTAGGGTTAGTCTGATATCTAAACAGCCATGTAGAAGCCAAGAGATAAAAAGCTAAAAGAAAACAACTAGTTGCTCATCCATATAAAAATATATTCAGACAAGGGAAAACAGTTTGCCTCCAGCAGTCACTTAGGGACATCCAAAGGAAGTGACCTCAGACACAAGGCATGACAAGCAGGAAAACTTAGACATATGAGGAAAAACCTAAATGAGTATGGACTGTACGAAACAGTAACTTTTTAAGTCTTAAATAAAAAATAATTTATCTAATAATACATATGAATAAAAATGAGAGCTATAAAGTCAGTTTTCTTAAGGTCCTTCCATATTCTGGAAGGAAGGTAATAATATAAATTCAGACTTTGATAAACATAGTTTCTACTACAGTAACCCAAAGGAACAGAGGATAACATCCAAATAGATAGAAAGGAAAATGAGATGTTAAAAAAGCATCTAATCCACAAAAAAGCAAAATAGAGAAAAAAACATAAATAGGTAATACAGAAAGGTACTGAAGACATGAGCCTAAATTATTTTAAATGTAAATATATTAAATCCTCCACTTAAATAACAAACTCAAATTGAATTTTTAAAAATCCAATGACATTATTTACAAGTTTTTATCTAAAATAAATATTCAAAAATTTGAAAACATATGAAAAACATAGTATGCAAATGTTATTCAGAGGAATTGTTGCTACTGTATCCTAACTAATTAACTAAAAGTTAACATTCTAAGTGGATTAAAAAGGGTCCTTTCACAAGAAAAAAATTCAGCTAACAACTTTAAATAAACCTAAAAATAGTATCAAAATATGCATGAAGCAAATAGCAAAAATATGTAAAATAGTAATATGAGAGAAAAATGAAACAATTCCATGATGACAGATGTGGAAACACTTCTCTCAGTAACTGACAGAACAAGAAAATGGAACTTCAGTGAGGGTCCACCTGAGAGAACACCATCACCTAATGCACATGGTCACAACACTGTGACCAGCAGCAGCAAAACCCAGACGTGCACGGGAGCAGGAAACCTGGAAAACCAACCATATACCACAACAAAAGCAAATATGCAACAGTTCAAAGATGAAGACATCTCAGAGCATGTTCTGTAACCATACTAAGTTTCAGGAACACAGAGATAACTAAAACCTTATGTCTGATGAAGAAATTCCTCTAAGGAACTCATGAGGCAAAGCAAAACACATAATGGAAATTAGAAGATATGAGAATTGAACAACTCCAAGTCTGAAAGCCTGAATTCAAGCCCTTGTATCAGCAAACACATGTGCACGCGTGCACGCGCGTGAGCACACACACACATACACACACTACTCCAACTTTCCAGTGTGGTGTGGTGTGTGCATGCGTGTATCCTGGAGCTTGAACTCAGGGTCTGGGTGCTGTTGCTGAGTTTTTATGTCCAAGGCTAACGCTCTACAACTTGAGCTACAGTTCCATTTATGGTTTTTTGCTGGTTAATTGAAGATGAGTCTCAGGGACTTTTCTACCCAGTCTGGCTTCAAACTCAATCCTCAGATCTGTCTCCTGAGTAGCTTGGATTGCAGGCATGAGCCACAAGTGTCCAGTTACATGTCACACTTTTTTTCTTTCTAGTATCTTCCAATCGTCATCAATTCCCTTTCTGCTAACCTCCCCACGGTGGGCTGCACTGCCTCCATCTAGGAGCTCAGCTGCCTGGCAAAGGTCACTGGGGCACAGTCCCATCCTTCGGGGACTGTGTGTGTCACTCTCAAGAATGCCTCATGTAGGGGCTGGGAAGGTGGCTCAGTGGTAGAGCGCTTGCCTTGCATGCCTGAGGCCCTGGGTTCGATTCCTCAGCACCACATAAGCAAAAAGAAAAAAGCCGGAAGTGGCACTATGGTGACTCAAGTGGTAGAGCGTTAGCCTTGAGCTGAAGAGCTGAGGGACAGCGCCCAGGCCCAGAGTTCAGGCCCCACAACCCCCCCCCCCAAAAGAATGCCTCATGTCACTGTTGATAATATTTATGCAATTATCTCTTAGCTTCAAGTAGCAGAGAAGCAGTAATAAACTTTTAGTATCAGAAATGTTTACTACCAAGTAAAATGTTGGGTACATTCTTAGTACAGTACAAATTTCAAAACAAGTACATACATTTATATGCTTCAAATATTAGCAAATTCCACAAAATAAAATACGCAAGGGCTGGGGAGGTGGCTCAGTGGTAGAGCGCTTGCCTTGCATGCATGAGGCCCTGGGTTTGATTCCTCAGCACCACATAAACAAAAAGAAAAAAGCCGGAAGTGGTGCTGTGGCTCAAGTGGTAGAGCGTTAGCCTTGAGCTGAAGAGCTGAGGAATAGCGCCCAGGCCCAGAGTTCAGGCCCCACGACTGACAAACAACAACAACAACAACAACAAAATACGCAAGAGTTTTTGGTAGTTTATTTAGTCTGGCTTGGAGTCGTCAGGCTTAACAAGAGGACAAAATGACTGGCTCAGAAATTTGAACACTCATCTCAACGAACACAAAAATCAAAACAAAACAAGGATGATTCTAAAATCTCCTACCCACCCCTCCCCAAACAGAAGTGTAATTTAAACAATCCAAAAAGTTTCATTTAAGCAAAAATACATTCAACCATGGAACATTCAAAAGACTAAAAGGAACATTTCAATATTCATTTTGAAACTAGTATAGAAAATAAGGGAATCTCCATTTTCTACGATATGCTAGCCATTACTTGTGAATTATATAACATTTTGATATCAAACTATTTTTAAATTAAGATGGCAACACTTACTGGTCTGCTGGTTAACTATGGTTTTAACCCTGGATATTACTGTTTTGTCTTAAGGTCACTGTCCTATATTTGAAGGTAAGTTTAAATTCATCAAGCTAGGAAGATCTGAGATATATTTAAAAATCATCAAGCTAGGAAGATACTGAAATGTTAATAACCTTTTAGTAAGGAAAACTGGTTTGCATGTAAAAACTTCTAAACTCAAGACAGTAAAACAAGACAATCTGAGATGTTTTCATAGTTAAAACATTGCCTGATATTATAACACACAATTTACTAAGTACATGGATTCTATAAAGATAATATACTTTAACCATTTCCTTCAACTTTTTGCCCTTCAGAAATTCAATGTTATGAATTCTTTTTCAATAAATACTTTTCAATGCCATTGTGCTTTATTTAGAAAAAAACCAGTGAAGATACAGCAGATAGTAAATAGGAAACACGAGTCTCTTATTGCTACAGAATATCTTAATTTAAAAAGATAAAAGAAAAACTGACCCCAAAACATTAAAATAAACATTTCAGTGAGTTTTCCTTTGTTGAAGAGAAATATGAGTAATAGAAATTACATCAGATAGCCGGGTGCCAGTGGATTGTCCATGCAGGAAAGTCTGAGACTCTTATCTCTACCAGATAAACCAGAAGTAGCACTGTGGCTCAAGTGGTAGAGTGCTCACCTTGAGCTGAAGAACTGAGGGACAGCGCCTAGGCCCAGAGTTCAAGCCCCATGACCAACCAGAGAGGGGGAGGGAAGAGAGGGAGAGAGGGAAGGAAATTACATCAGATGAATATTACAAAGGAGTCTGTAACAGGTTCTTTTCCTCCAATCCTCGGCACTAACTTTGGATGAGACCTACTCCAAAAAGAACACACACTATCACCTCAGAAACCACCTGCAGCATCAAAGAGAAAAGCTTGTTTTAGCTCTCCGCACCACCGGCCTGCCTCCAACAGAACCCTATGTCCACTCTATCCAAGGAGTGCACTCCCTCTGAGGAGCAGGAACAAATGACTCTACTCATCCTGGCAGACTGTTTCTTAGAGTATCACTGATCTGTTTCATTTATAGGCCACGATAAATACCTTACTGGGAAAATGCATTTTACTTATGAACCTATAGTATGCCTCAGAACTTGGACCATTATTTAAACTAATCTCCTTTCTGCATTTAACAACAGCTCAGCTCAACTCCATCTTTGCATCCACTCACCCTGTACCTTCCAATGAATGTAGTCTTCCCAATTGATTAGTTCACCTGGCGACAGATGGATACTGCTCAAAAGATGTGATTTCAAAACCTAGCACAGTAACTTGCTCATAATGGGCTATTATGACTTATCTCGACATAGTTACAACAAATTAAAGAGTTAACATTAAATTTTCTCCTATCCTTATTTCTGTCACAGGAACAGGTAGAAAAAGCAAACTCAAAATTAGTAATTATGTAATTCCTTAGAAAGGCTCACAGTCCAACAAAATAAACACCAGGAAATAGGTACTCAAAAGGAGAATCAATTGGAATGAAGAGAGAAAGGTGGGGGGGATATGTAGTCATAATATTCAATGTATAATTTACAAAATTCAAAAAAAAATGAGTAAAGAGGTGGGGTTGGAACAGGAATAATGAAAGGGATGACATTGATCAAGATTCATTGTATTCATATAGTACACTTTGTTGAATGGCAACTCCTTCATACAACTGCTTAATGATTAACATTTTTAAGAAGTAATCATTTGTTGGGCCATGAATTAGAAATGTATTTCTGCCTAAAACAGGTTTGTGGGGGATGGATATATGAACTTAAAACTTCAAATGTATTCCAAGAAAGAACATTTTATAGAAAGGACTATCTTTCCTAAAAAAATCAGATTTCTATATCCCACATTACATTGGTTTTAACTGGAAATGCTGATTTATTTAGTGCCTTACCTCACTGTAATCTCTTTTGTGTGTTAATTTATAAGCTGGTCATTATGGCATATACCTAGAATCCCAGCAGTTGGGTGGTAGAGACAAGAAAATAATGAGGTTCAAGGCCAGCCTAGGCTACATCAGAATTCTGCCTCAAGGACTGGAAGAGTAGCTCAGCAGAAGACCCTGAGTTCAAACCTCAGTATCTCAAAAACAAAAACACTGGCTCAAAAAGCCAAAGGGCCAAGCACCCGTGGCTCATGCCTATAATCTTAGCTACTCAGGAGGCTTAGCTCTAAGGATCATGGCTCAAAGCCAGCCAGAACAGGAAAGTCCATGAGACTCTTATTTCCAATTAATCCAGGAAAACCAGAAATGGTGTGTGGCTCAAAGTGGTAGAGTACAATCTTTGAGCAAAAAAGCTCAGGGACTGTGCCCAGGTCCTGAGTTCAAGCCTTAAAACTGATACAAAAAAAAAAAAAAAAAACTGGCCGCTCATGCTCATGGCTGTAATCCTGGCTACTCAGGAGGCTGAAATTTGAGGATTGAAGTTTAAAGCCAGCCTGGGCAGGAAAGTCCGTGTGTCTCTTATCTCCAATAAACTACCAGAAAACTGTAGCTCAAGTGGTAGAACACTCGCCCTGAACTGAAGAGCTGAGAGACAGCGCCCAGGCCCAGGGTTCAAGCCCCACGACTGACAAAAAAAAAAAAAAAAAGCTAAGAGGCAGAGATATAGCTCAATGGTATAAGATTATAACCCCTTCATACAGCTACTTAAGGATAATAAATATATGATTTTAAAAATGAGAAGAGTGATTGCTTAGCATATACAAGGCTCTAGGTTTAATTTCCAGCACAAACACAAAAAAGGGAGAATTCATAAAAGCATTTAAAGTCACTACATTCAGTAGGCTAGAGCATGAGATGAGGAGACAATCTTTACTGTTTGAAAAATTCCTCTTTGTTTTTCAGTTCTAGTTCTTCATTTGTGTTTCTGGTGTTCGGTTTAGAAGTTACCCTAGCTTAGAGGTAAGGGAAAACAGAGACAGAATGTGTGTGTAAAAGGGGAGACCAATGAATGTATAGAACCAGACAGGTTCAATTACACAGAAAGGGGCTTACAGCCAACAGTATCAAATCATACAATTCAAAATATCCCGAGGAAAGGATTCTGAATGCTCTCACAAAGAAACGATAAATGCTTGAGGTGATGGATAACCTAAGTAGCCTGAGTTGGTCATTTTACAATGTATAAATGTACCAAAACATCACACTGTATCCCATCAGAATTCACAATAATTTGTCAACAAAATAATTTAAAAAACAAAGAAATTTCTACAAAACTATACACATCACAAATGTCTATTAGACAAAACAAGAAAAGACATTGTACATATACTAAAGCCAGGAGGTATAAAGAAAATCTCATAAACAGAGTAGATAGCAAAATAAGCTGTGGACATGATAGAAAAAAGTAAGTCAGGTTTCTTGTCTCCATTAGTGAGAGCCCTTGCAAGTTGCCTCAAAATGCACCCTCCCATCCTAGCAAAACTGCATGCTTCTCTTGCAGCAATACTTGTTACTAGATAATCTTAACCTCATCAAGTTCAAATAGGAAAAAAAGACTGCATCTATTAATAATTGTGTTAAATAGTTCACCTTCACAATTTAACAGGGAAAACTTTTGAGAGAATAGGACTTAACCAAAATATGCACACACTCGTCTACAGCCACAATGATCTGGTCAAAAAAGCAGTGGGAAGGAATTATCATTCATACTTTTGGGCTGTCAAATATTCTATTTTAAATGTTTCGATCAAATTGTTGACTACCATTTTGACACTAATCAGCAGAAGGCACCTCAGTATCACTTTATTTATTCTGTCTTCATTCCCAAAAATATTTAAAAGAACACAGAAAACACAAAGATAAAAATGCTAAATACTCAACGATGCCATTATTCACTAACATAAGTAGAAAGCACTTAATTCTTCTGAGTCCAGTCTACCATATATATTTAGAGTCAAACGATTAATCAAAGTTCTGCAACCTCCACACTGGCACTAAGGGTATGGGTATTAGTCTATCAAAAAGGTAGAGAACAAATTAAAATTAACTGCAAGAAAATCCTTCCTTGAATGAAGTTGAAGAGAATACTGAATTATTAATATTTATTTAAGACATTAAATAGCAGCTGTAGGTTGTGATTTCAGATAATGAGATAAAAGGGTCATTTACCAGGTATTAAAGAAGTAAATAACTTGTAATTTCTACTTTTAGGAACACCCAATGTTCCATCCTCAAATTTAAAATCATATTGTCAGTTGTCCTATATAGTTCAAAGTTAACGTTTATTCTATAAAATTGTGCATGTGTTCTAGTTAGGGTTGGAGGACATTGTTGCAATGTTATATTTTGCTTCCTAAATTAGCTCCAGCTACATATAATAGACAAGAACTAAGGTTAAATGAACTTAGATACAAATCCCAAGGAAAGTGTTTAGTCTATGTGTTGTACAGATTGATTTAAAATGAAACAGAAGCAAGTTTCAAAATAAATCACAGTATCTATTATATATCTTCAGCAAATCTTCAGTAGATGTCCAAGAATTAGCCTATATTGCCACTGGCTTTAAAAATCAAATTTAAACACACTGCTCTTTCACTAGTCTAAATGAATAAAAGCAAATGGTAATAATTTTAAAAAACAAAAGAATTCCCTCAGACTGAAGTGGAGGGCTCAGAAACCTAGTACCTAGTTCTTGAAAGAAAATGATTGCTAAAATCTTTTGGAGATAGATTCCAATACAGATTCCACTCATCAAACTCATTCATTATAGTACTGGAAAATTTGAGTCAATTTCACAAAATCACAAATTGAGTGATACATAAATAAGGATTTACTAAAAACAAAAAAAAAAAGTCTTCCAAAGGTGATATTTTAAATCAAAGTTTTAAATATGAAAGGTGTTTTATGTTGCTGAATTTTTCCATGTTTCAAATGTTCTTCACTCTACAGTTACAGATTTGGCAAGATTCCGTGGAAAGTCAACCTAAAGAAAAAAAAAAGAGCAAGAGTTGAAATCACACACACTGGAGAAAAAGCATTTGCTATATGGAAATTACTTTTGTTTGGAGTTTGGCTTCATGTTGTGTTTCTACAGTCACAGCTATGCAGGAGGATGAGATGAGATGGGAAAATAGTTTGAGCCTAGGAGTTCATGAACAGCCTGGGAAACATAGCAAACGTGGCTCAAAGAAAAAGGGAAAAGAATATCACGTTATCTTGAAATTAAACTGAAGTGAGGAAAAGGAATTCTAAATTGTAAAGGAGCCAGGACCTGTACTTCTATACAGTTGGCAGTCCTCACAGGGGGAATGGTAAATGTAAGAAAATGATGAGTGCTTGATAAGAAACAAACTCATTACCTTATCCATGTAATTGTAACCCCTCTGTACGATATTTTCACAATAAAAATAAATAAATAGGGGCTGAGAAGGTGGCTCAGTGGTAGAGCGCTTGACTTGCATGCATGAGGCCCTGGGGTTCTATTCCTCAGCACCACATAAGCAGAAGAAAAAAAGCGGGAAGTGGTGCTGTGTGGCTCAAGTGGTAGAGCGCTAGCCTTGAGCTGAAGAGCTGAGGGACAGCGCCCAAGCCCTGAGTTCAGGCCCCATGACTGGACCCAAAATAAATAAATAAAAAACTATAATAAACTCAAATATCAATTAACTTCAAAAAAAAAAAAAAGAAAATGATAAGTTATTGCTACAATAACTGGGAGACAGGAACACTAAATGCCTGTAACATCCATTGTAGTGGAGTTTTAAAAAACAAAGGATTGCCTTATCCAAAATATCAATGGCTACTCCGTTAAAAAACACATACTAAGAAAACAGAAAATTCCCCAAGGAGAATCCTAGTCTTGGAAGAAATCTCTAAGATTCCTTCAAGTTCTATAAGAAAATATGGTGATGGGCCTTGGAATGTGGCTTAGTGACAGAGCGCTTACTTAACATGCATGAAGCCCTGGGTTCGATTCCTTTGTACCACATAAACAGAAAAAGCCAGTGGCACTATGGCTCAAGTGACAGAGCACTAGCCTTGAGCAAAAGAAGCTCCAGGGCAGTGCCCAGGCCCCAAGTTCAAGCCCCAGGACTGGCAAAATAAATTTTTTTTTGGTCGGTTGTGGGGCTTGAACTCTGGGCTTGGACACTGTCCCTCAGCTCTTCAGCTCAAGGCAAGTGCTCTACCGTTTGAGACACAGCGCCACTTCAGGCTTTCTAGTGGTTTATTGGAGATAAAGAGTCTCACAGAGTTTCCTGCCGGGACTGGCTTTGGCTTTGAACGGAGATCCTCAGATCTCAGCTTCCTGAGTAGCTAGGATTACAGGCGTGAGCCACCGGCACCTGGCTAAAAATTTTTTAAAAAACAAGATATGGTGATGTAACCTAAAAATTGGACCCTGAAAAGATAATTTATGACAGACATATTAGGTGGATTTCTCAAATGCTATTATTGTTAAAAGTTTAGAAGAAAATACCAGGATGAATCCAGGGAAAAACCAACCACAGACTTAGGAGAGGAACCCAAAGGTTCTCTGAACATTTGAAATACTATTTGTTGAAATGAAGTCCAGGAAATGGAACTATACTTGTGTTGTTCTTATTACTGTTTGTGGTGATGGTGGTGTTTGTTTTTTTGGGTTTTTTTTTAAGGGGGTGTAGAGGGGAGGGGCAGAAAGGGAGGAAGGGTGAACAAATGCACTCACATTATTCAGTATACACTATGTGGAAAATGACCTATGTAACTTGTAAGCACAGATGGGAGGGGGAACTATGGGAAGGGGTGACGTTGTCCAAAAAAGCAAAGTACCCATTACCTGACTTATGAAATGGCAATCTCTGTACAACACCTTAACAATAATAAAATTGAATCTAAATTTAAAAAGTCCTAAATGTCTGCCATTGGTGGATCACTTACATCATAGCCTCTGAGCACAGCAAGATGGAAAGCCAGCAACTGTAAAGGGATCACACTGAGAATACCCTGCAAGCAGTCCACCGAGTGGGGAACCTTGATGGTTCTCTTTGTGTTCTTGATGGTCTCTGTATCCTCCTTATCACAGATCACTACAGGACGCCCCTGGGAAAGACAATTGCCCACACAGACACAGTCACTAGAAAGCAAATACGGGGCTCTAACACATGAATGTACAAGTTTTATACTACATAATCCACATTCAGTCTCACTGGTAGATTTCTTTTTTGATAGTACTAGGATTTGATCTCAGGATGTCATAGCTTCCTTGGCTGACAACTCTAGATAATTTGAGCTGTTTCCCAGACGTTTTTACTTTAGTTTTTGTTGTTGTTGTATGGTTTTGTTGTTGTTGTTGTTTGGTTTTTGTGGCTGCCCTAGGGCTTGAACTCAGGGCCTGGGCACTGTCCGTGAGCTTTTTTGAAGTCTAGAGCTCTACTATTTGTGCCACAGCTCCACTTATGGTTTTGTTGGTTGGAGGGGGAGGGGGTTGTTTGTTTGTTTTTGGGGGGGGTTTTGGTGGCTAACTTGGAGTCTCAGAAACTTTCCTGGCTGGGCTGGCTTTGAACCTCAATTCTTATTATCAGCCTCCTGGATAGTAGCTAGGATTACAGGTGTGAGCCACCACCCAGGCTGCTTTAGTTACTTTTTAATAGGGTTTCACATTTTTGTTGCTTTTGGTTTTTCCTCTATCCCGTCTTCCACCCCTCCTCCCCACCTCCTCACCACCCTTACCCCCACCATAACAAGCTGACCAGTATTCTCCTGTTCACGCTGCTAAGATGACAGGCACATGCCCCTATACCCAGCTATTGGCTGAGTTGGGGGTCTTACTAACATTTCTTTCTTTTCTTTTACGCAGATTGGCTTTGAACCATGATGCTTCCAATCCCTCAAGTAGTTTAGATTATGGTGTGACCCACCAAAGCCTGACTGCTCATAGATCTTTGTAAAATCCAGAGTTTTATGCAGTAAGTCTGGTTGATATCACATAGTGACAGAAACAGAAGTTTATGGGATTAAATAAATTTTAAAAATTCACATAACTAGAAGATTCCAAGTCTAATAAAAAAGAGGATGGGAGGAGAGAGGAAAGGAGAAGAGAGGTCAAGATAGAAAAACCAAACAGCACATTCCTTGCATTAAACCTCAAAAGCCATATTCCAAAAGCAAAAAAGTTAGCAAGTAAACATGTTTTTAAGTCAACTAGTACTTTTCTCTCACTTTAAATGTAATACCCAAATAAGCTTTTATAACCTAACTTCTAGATCCCTGAGATGTCCTCACAGTCACCTAACTTACCTGCCGAGCAATTACTTGCTGAAAAGCATTCTGACACTTGGCATAAGTGTGATCTCTCATGATGATCATGATGACAGGCATTAACTTATCCACCAAAGCTAGAGGGCCATGTTTCAATTCACCAGCAAGGATGCCCTCAGAGTGCATATAAGTAATTTCTTTGATTTTCTAGTAAGAAAGAACCAGGGTAAGTCCTTCAGTCCATTTTTCAAAATTTATCTTAAAGTAAACATTATACAAACATGGATAAGGAAAGTCATTGTCAATTCAGAAATATTAAAGGACTAGTGATCTGTAAATGTACCTAATAAGTGATCATTCTTTCTATAAAACCAAACAAGTATTTGGAAGTTTTAAAGTTCCACAAAACTTCCTCAAGGTTTCAGAGGATATATCAGGAATATTTCTTTTTTTTTTTTTTCTGTCCAAGACTGAGACTTGAACTCAGTATCTGTCGCTTTTGCTCATTAGCTGGTGCTCTACCACCTGAACCATGCCTTCACCCCCCAGACTATCAAGACTATATGCACATTCCTAACTGTTCTCCTACCAGCATTACATTGAATTTCAAGTTCATTCCTTATCTAGAGAACCTTAATCTTTTATTCATATTTGGACAACACATAAACTCAAATCATTTGCTAAACTCAAGTAATCATACTAAAACATCTTCTTGGTTTTCACTTTTGAATTAAGTTCTACAGCACTCCCCAAAGTAAACAAAGCATAAGGAATTAATACAGTGGTAATTTAAAAAGTTCCACCTATTTCATTCATTTATTCTAAGAGTTCAGTTGGTGCCGGGGTATGGCTCAGTGTTAGTGATTGCCTACCATGTGCAAGGCTCTTGGTTAGATCCCTGAAATGCAAAATAAATAATAGTATGACTGTGCCACATCTGTAATTATCACATTGAAACAATTGTAAGTGAGCAAACATACCAGGGCCCCTTCAAGACAAGTAGCATAATGATATCCTCGTCCCATTATCAGGACTGACTTCTGATGATATAGTTCTGTAGCCAGTTTCTGAATTTCATCATCCATGCTCAGCACTTCCTTAATCAAATCTGTTAAGAAGTGAATATTAGAGCTGAATTGTACTCATAAACTGACATGTAGAATTGAAACCATTTGTACAACTAAAGATTATTTTAAAAGAAAATAAATATTAACAAAATGTATAAAAAATGGACCACAAACTGAACAGCAGTAACATACAGCAGCAACCAACAAAAGATCAGTATTTCTATCCTTACATGGTATCAGTATAGGAATTTTTTAGCACATGGAAACAGAAGCAAAAAACGTACTAAGTAGCTACAACGCACATCTTTAAGAAGAAGAGAATCTCATTCACCATTCACTCCTTCAGAAAACAAAAGTATGTATGAGTATCTTCCTACCTGGCAGCTGTTTCAATCCAAGCATGATTTCTTTGCGTCTCTCTTGCATGGAGATCCTGTCATCGCACATCATAAGGGCAAACATCACAAGGGCAACAAACTGGCTGGTGTACGCCTGAGACATCACACATATACAAACACACAAAAATACACACACAAACAAACAAGCAAAAGCAGAAAAATAACTTGGAAACTTTAATCTTTAAAAAAAGAAAATATAATCCCACTACTTTGACACTTTACACTGTCTTTCAAAGCAACACTAGAAACTGCTAAATGACCCAGTATTTGGAAAACTACCACCGTTCTCCTTTTCTTAATCATGAGCAAATGACTTAGCATTTATTTCTGATACAAAAGCAAAACCCCTTTTAATGCACTGGATGCTTGTGAGATCCCTAACACTGCTAACGCAGGACAGAAAAGAAACATGCAAAGGAAGGAGAGAAGCCAAGGAATCTGCAAATGCTTGAGGAGATGAAGACTTTCCAGCAGGTGGAAGACTAAGGCTTCAGAGACTATGCCAGGGGTACCTGGCACTGGTACTGTTGAATTCCTTTCCATTGTTCAGTTTTTTTTACTTTTACCTATGCCTGTTCCTCATTCACATTTTTTACAACAAAAAGTTTAGCTAACAATAAAATCAGAAAGTTTAACTGTAGGAAAGTAACAAGAAATGAAAATAACCTCTAACCCTATTAATAGGAATAATTACATTAACAGCATATTATGAATGGCATGTGTGCCCTCCAGTTAAGAGCACAAGCAACGAGACTGTCATTAGAAGTAATCAAGATTACTGCGTGCTCACTCCTGTAATCCTAGCTGATACTCCGGAGGCTGAGATCTGAGGACTGCGGTTCAAAGCCAGCCCAAGCAGGAAAGTCCATGAGACTATTATCTCCAATAAACCACCAGAGAACCAGAAGTAGCTCTATGGCTCAAGTGGTAGAGTGCTCGCCTTGAGCTGAAGAGCTGAGGGACAACGCCCAGGCCCAGAGTTCAAGCCCATGACTGACCCCCCAAAAAAAGTAATCAAGACACATATAAGTCCTTTGCCCCATACTTACAGACTGAAACTATATTTTATTGGCAGAAGCTTAAACTAAAAGTCATTTTCTTTCCTATGCAAAGTATTGTGACTATTTTAAAAGGTGTAGTCATAATGCCTAGACCACTTTCATTCTTATTAGCTGTATGCAAATGTGAGATGTACCTGTACCTGTTTTGCCACATGCTGCAATTAACTCAGAATTTTGTTTTTAAATAAATGTATACCATTTTGACTGCTGGACAATAGAAGTAGACAGGAATTCCCTATGTTACTTCAAGGAGTCTCAAACACAAATGTTCTTCCCACTTCAGTCTACCAAATAGTTGAGACTACAGGTGTGAACTCCCATGTCCAACTACACTATGCAAAGCTCAAATCCAAAATATTAAGATTTTGTGTGGTTTAGTCACTTATGTTTTTTCTTTTGAGAATTAATTTTGTTGTTCTTTACCTACTTTTCAATTTAGGTTTTGTTTGTATTTTTGTTTTATTCTGAGACAGGTTCTCACTGTATAATCCAGGCTGCCTCAAACTCTCAGTCTTCTGACCTCTACCATCCAAGTATTGAAAGTTTCCAGGGATGATGAGGTTCAAGAGCAATGACATAAGCTGCTCTCTTCACTCAAGGGACTATAAGTAGACAGACTGTCCTTTAGGTCTGCAATTGGGAAGCCTGCAGCTCTGCTGTTAGGGAGCTTTCTGAACACTGGTTGACTGGTGTTCTCTTTTCTACTTTGGACTGTATCATATCTTTCTACTAATGTGCTTATTGATGTACACATTTTTGTGTTTTTACAGTTAATCAGGAACTTCTTCTAATAACCAAGAAAACCAAGAGATAGAAGAACCCTAATAACTGATAACATAGACAGAAATTCACTTAAAGAAACTTACATCAGCTAAGCACTAATGGCTTGTGCCTACAATCTTAGCTACTCAGGAGAGTAAGCTCTAGAGGATCCAATTTTGTAACTGGCTGGGGCATATTTGTTAGATATTACAACTCCAAAAAAACTAGTAAGAAGAGAGCTAAGTGCATGGTTCAATGATAGAGCAATAGCCTAACAAACATTAGACCAGGGGTCAAGCCCCAGTATCTCCACAGGAGGAACAGGAAAAGCAGGAGAAGCAGAGAAGCTATAAACCATTTAGAATATTCTGAGGTCGGAAACCATTTAACCAGGAAAATGTTAACTGAACTTTTAAACTCAGTTTTCTTTTGATCCAGCCAAAAACAAAGTTAGATGAGTTTATTTTTTTAAATCAACTTACATCGGTGGTAAAATTTTAAGCACCTGCAATAACATAAAAAACTCTTGAGCCTGCACATTTGTACCCATCAATTATCAACTTATTTATGGTCTGATATTTTTTTTTTTTTTTTGGGTCCGGTCGTGGGGCCTGAACTCTGGGCCTGGGCGCTGTCCCTCAGCTCTTTAGCTCAAGGCTAGCGCTCTACCACTTGAGCCACCCAGCACCACTTCCGGCTTTTTTCTTATGTGGTGCTGAGGAATCGAACCCAGGGCCTCAAGCATGCAAGGCAAGTGCTCTACCACTGAGCCACCTTCCCAGCCCTTCATGGTCTGATATTATAAAAAAGTCAGCAATATTCCTCTAATCCAAAAGTGTTTTTAAGACAAAGCTGGAAATTCCTAACAGGATTACAATTAAGTTTCAGTCCAACGATCAACTTCACAGATCACCCATTGACATATAACTTAAATTTGCCATTTATAAGTATCTATGACTAAATATCTCCAAACTCATGTTAACTAATTCCAATGTGGATTATCTAAGAAAGCAAAAAGTGAAGAAAGCTAAGGGTTTTTTTTTGTTTATTTTGCTGTAGAATTCAAGACAAATGGAAGGAAGCAGTACTAAATTGCCAAACTTACTAAAATTTTTAAGACAGTCATTTTTGAAAGAAATCAAAATGTACAAAAAGATATACATTTCCTTATATGTGATATAAGCAGACATAAATTGGAGAACAACATAAGGGATTTCTCTGTTATAGAACAGATTAATTTTTCCCCAAAGTTCTGCATGAAAGGCTTGGTCCCCAAGGTGGCACTAGCAGATGAGGAACCGTTACTAAGGCCCAGAATGAGGTCCTTTAGTCACTGCATGGTGGGGGTGGGGGGGGGGGGAGGTGGAGAAGGGGGGAGAATGCACTTGAAGGAGCTTGCACCCCCCCCCCCCCCCCGGCTCTCAGATTGTTAGTGTTTCACAACTCATAATGTAAACAGTTTGTTTCTCCACAGAATCTCACTGCCATGCGAACTGCCTAATTTTGGACCTTCCAGAACGATAACCCAAAATAAACAATTTCCCATCCTAAGTGCATTTGGTATTTTGTTATAATAATGTGCAGCTGAGTAACACAACTTACTAATTTCCTGTAAGTCCATATTTTTAAAAAAATTTTAAAGAACTTACAAAAGAAGTATTATTGATACTAACAAGATAAATGAACCTTAGAGACTTCATGCTAAAAGAAGGAAGCCAGATTCAAAAGATATGTATTATACAACCCAGTCATCTGCTGGCACCTGGTGGCTCCTAGGTATTCAGAAGGTTGAAATCTGAGGGTCACAGTTTGAAGCCAATCCCAGGAAAGTCTATGAGATTCTTATCACTAACTAACCACCAAAAAAGGCTGAAGTAGAGCTGTTGCTCAAGTGGTAGAATATTAGTATTGAGTGAAAAAGTTCAAACAGCACTGTGGCCCTTGAGTTGTCCCAGTACTGGCACCAAAAAAATTTTTTTTAATTCTAGAAAATAATACATAGTAAAAGAAAGCAGTATTTACTGAACATGAGCGCTAGTGGACAGGGTCAGAATTACTATTAAGAAGAACAAAGAACTTTGTCATATGACTCAAGTCTTCTATTATAACTAGGTTGTGGCAACAGCTACACAGTCAAATTTACTACAGCTGTACATTTAAAATCAGTGAATGTATCAGTGAATGTTATGATTTGAAACTAATTTCTCTATAAAATGTGAAAAAGGTCAGTGGTAGAATCTAGGTAATGGGTATTTAAGTATTAATGTGAATGTATTTTTTATTTTTATTTATTTAATTTTTTTTTTTTTGTCAGTTGTTGGGCTTGAACTCTGGGCCTGGGCACTATCCCTGAGCTCTTCAGCTCAAGGTGAACACTCTACCACTTGGGCCACAGTGCCACTTCTGGTTTTCTGCTGGTTAACTGGAGATAACAGTCTAATGGATTTTCCTGCTCACACTGACTCTGAACCATGATCCTCAGATCTCAGCCTCCTGAGTAGCTAGGATTACAGGCGTGAGCCACCAGCACCCAGCTTGTGAATTTAATTCTGCTGTTCACATAAAAATTATAATAAAATAACAAGGAAAATTAAAGAATTAAAAGTATGTAATCAAACAGTTCCCTTAGCAGATGAGTTCAAAAAATTTTATAAAAACAGAGTTATCTTATATCCCACATATGCCACGTTTAAGTCTTTTGTTCAAAGCTGGACTCATTTGTGTGGACATAGCGCTGAAACCCAGTCAGATGCTGCCAAAAGCAGCCAGAAGATGAAAATCCAAGCACAGATCCTTAAGAGTGCAACTGCCATGTAAAGGATAGCGTAATATCAAGATTCCCCAAAATAAAGGCTTTATTCAGTGTTTTTACATAAGGATCAGAAATTTACCACAAAATTCTTATTAGAATCTTGACAAGGAAAAAAACTATTCAAATATGCTTAGACAAATGTTAACAGCATTTTCACAAACTGTTAAATTCAAACCCAAGAATATCATTCAAAAATTTTAAAAAATTAGGTGTACGCAGAAAAACACATGAGAAACTGAAAATCTGAAATCACTAGAAGCAAAACATTTGTACTGAGATAAATCTTCTGTCATTATAAAACTTTTTTACAATTACTACATCTGAACAAGGTCAAAGACCAAGGTAGTGTCTTAGTGAGCCTTAAAAAAAAAAAAAATCAAAGCACTTTAAGCCTCCATAGATATAATAGTAAAAAGAAACAGATATTGTCGTCTAATGCTCATTTTCTTAACTGTTCTTAAAGTCTTTTCTAAATGACAATTTTTATAACTAAGGTGTATTCTTTACAAGCCTTCAAAAACAGTATAGTTATAAGAAACCAGGAATATGTAAATAAAAGTATGTTAAAAATATTTAAACTAAGTTTTTAATTTATTACTTTTTTATTTCCCAAATACTCATAACAAAAGAAAAGTATGTTTTTGTACCATGTGTCTCACTGACCCAGATAGAACTGTTAAGTGGGGATAAGAAGTCATTTCCTAAGACTTATTTCTTTTAGCAATTACAAAAAGACAGACTGATCTATATACTAGTCAGTTTTACCATATTATAATTAAGTCATCATCAGATAAAGAAGGTAAGAATTTACCTTTGTACTGGCCACACCAACCTCAGGACCAGCATTAATGTGAACTCCACAATCTGTCTCCCGTGATATTGAGCTGCCCACTGTATTCGTGATCCCCACAGTTAAAGCTCCTCTCTCCTTACAGTAACGAAGTCCCATTAGGGTATCTGCTGTCTCACCTGTGTAAAAAGTAGGACAAAAGTAACAGATGGAATAGTTTCAGCATCTGATGGTTCTTAGATACAAAAATTATCAGACTGCTTGCTTAAATAAAAAATAAAATATGTACCAAATAAATTTATAGGATCTCTTTTCCTTCCCTATCTGAAAATTCAGCTATTCCAGCATAAAAGGTATTCATTTTCACTAATTCGTAAAGAATATATTAAAGTAAATTTGTTTTTGACAATGGATCAGCAATACCAATGTATCTTTAAATACCAGTTCCTGACAAGATATGCTAAATTAAAAAAAAACAAAAACCCAACTACTTTAAAGCCAGGTACCAGTAGCTCATGCTTGTAATCCTAGCTACTCAAATAGTTCAGATCCAGAGAAACACGGTTCAAAAAGTCAGTTCGGGCAAAAAAAAGCCTGCAAGACCCCATCTCCAATTAATCAGCAAAAAGCTAGACTGCAGGCATAGTTTAAGTGATGAACCAACAGCTATAAACAAGAAAGCCAAGCAAACATGAGACACTGATTCAAACCCCAGTAGGGGTTTGGGAGGGCAAATAAGAGAGAGTGAAGAAGGTTTGATACAGTCAAAAACTTTATGTACGTCTGGGAAGGTGGCTCAGCGGTAGAGCGCTTGCCTTGCATGCATGAGGCCCTAGGTTCCATTCCTTAGCACCACATAAGCAAAAAGAAAAAAGCTGGAAGTGGCGCTGTGGCTCAAGTGGTAGAGCGTTAGCCTTGAGCTGAAGAGCTGAGGGACAGTGCCCAGGCCCAGAGTTCAGGCCCC
The DNA here is from genome assembly GCF_019054845.1 of Dipodomys spectabilis. NCBI lineage: Eukaryota > Metazoa > Chordata > Mammalia > Rodentia > Heteromyidae > Dipodomys > Dipodomys spectabilis. The sequence goes on from NW_024870756.1 coordinate 1,147,874, forward strand.
ACGACCGGACCCCCCCAAAAAAAAAATCAAAAAACTTTATGTACATCTATGAAAATGGACAATTGTTTTAAAAAGGGGGGAGCAGAAATGAGAGAATGAGATAGGAGGTTAATTTGAATTTGTATGCATGAATGGAAATATCACAACAACTCCCCCTCACCCCCCGCACAAGTAATATATGCTAATAAAATGTAAAAAAACTAAAAAACCCAACCAACAAAAATAAAAAGGAAAAGTGAAAAAATACTTTCCTTCCTTCCAAGTCTTTAAAAGAAACATACCTGACTGGCTAATGAAAAAGCAAACATCATCTCGAAAGACTGGCGTGTTTCTATCCAAGAAATCACTGGCTAGTTCCACCATCACTGGCAATTCAGTCAGCTCCTCAAGAACCTGACGTGTCTGTACAGAAGAAGTGACAAGGTTATACAATTTGCCCTCATATACTTTCTAACTGGACTTCATTGGATTCAAATGTACAGTTTTCATGTTTTCTGATTATAAAAAGGACACATGGGCTCAGATGTAGCTGAGTAGCTGAGCACACGCAAGTTTCAACCCCAGGCCTGGGGGAAAACAAGTATAACACAAATAAATTTAGAAAATACAAACAATCTAGGTTAAAGAAGAAATAAATGCTGTTAACATTGTAGTATAAGACTCCTACAACAATTATCATTATATAAGCAAATAAACTCACACATCTAATATGATACATAATATTGTGAGCCAGGTGCTGTGGCTCATGCTTAGAATCCTAGCTACTCAACAGGCTGAGATCTGAGGATCGTGGTTCAAAGCCAGCCCCGGCAGGAAAGTCCATGAGACTTTATCTCCAATTAACCACCAGAAAACCCTAAATGGAGCTGTGGCTAAAAGTGGCAGGGTACTAGCCTTGAGTAAAAAAGAGCGCAGCGACAGTGCCCAGGCATTGAGGTCAAGCCCCACAACAGCCAAAAATATTGCGAGACGTAGAAAAAGCATTGTTCCGAGTCAGGTTGTGATTTACCTCTAATTTCATAGTTTTTTATCTTTAAAGTGAAAACTATGTAACACCCAACTCCCTAAAGAATTTCAAATGAGGAAATAGACTGCACAAATATAAAATTAAACATTTTGATCAGGTATGTCAGTAGCTCACACCTATAATTCTAGCTATACAAGACACAGATCCAGAGGACCAAGATTTGAAGCAATCCCAGTCAAAAAAGTTTATATTCCCAAAGTAGTCAGCAAAAATTTAGACTATAAAGTCAGGCACTGGTGGATCATGCCTATAATCCTAGCTACCCAGGAGGTGTAATCTGACAATATTAGTTGAAGCCAGCCTGGGCAAACAAATCAAGACTCTAAGCTCCAATTAACCAGCAAAAAGCAAGGAACTAGAGGCATGGATCAAGTGATAAAGCCACTAACCATGAGAGAAAAGCCAAGCAAAAGCATAAAGCCTTGAGTTCAAGCCCCAATACCAACTCCTTCCCCCACAAAAAAACCTCTGGGCTAGAAGTATGGCTCAAGTGGTAGTACACCAGCCAAGCAAGCAAATATGTCAAGTGCAAGGCCCTGAGAGGCCCTGCATTCAATCTCTGGTAGCATAAAAAATTAATTAAACACCTTGAAAGCATGATGTATCTGTAAATACTATCAAAAAAAATCAATATATTTTAGAAAACCTGCTTTAAGTGGCTATTTGCAAACTTTGGGGTAATGAAGTAGCATGTGGAATGAGACAGAGGAGAAGTATGCTTCTGCTTAGAGGGCACCTTAACATTCCTTTTACTAAGTTTTAGTTCTAATTAAATTTCTCCTACCCTAAACATCAGAAAATTACAAACAAAAAATAAGCTTCCAGGCACCAAAACCTTTAAGTCCTACAGATGTATAGTGTTGCTTTAACACTAATGCTAGAGATCCCAATCCCAATACCAGCCTCTTTGAACCAGCCATGTCACCTCTCTTGCCTCACACTTCAATGAAAATTGTAAAAGTGTCCGTACTTCATAGCCCATGAACTTTTGCTTGCCCACAAGCTAAAAAAAAGTTTGTGTTTGATTCTCCAACAGCTATGATTGGGCACTTGTTAGCAATATTCTAACAGCATGGACAGAAAGTCTTATAAAATGAAATGTTTCTACTTTTATTTACCCCTTTCCATATTTACTTAATAACTGTACATAAAGAAGTCACTGACAATGAAATGCTAAGGATTTCCCTCAAATAAATGCAATCTATTACAAACTTTGTAACCAATTACATTAAAATTACATTCCTTAAAAAAAAAAAGACACAACTCTGACAACCTACCAGATCCTTTTGTATTTTAAAATAACATACCCCAACAAAAGGGGGAGGTAGGCAACAATAAAGGAAGGGGTAAATGATCAAGATGTATGAATAGGCATGTCAAAACAATGAGCCCCCCTGTATAACCAAGTAAAGCTTTTAAGAAAGTTAGAGCGCTTGCCTTGTATGCATGAGGCCCTGAGTTCGATTCCTCAGCACCACATAAGCAAAAAGAAAAAAGCCGGAAGTGGCGCTGGGGCTCAAGTGGTAGAGTGCTAGCCTTAAGCTGAAGAGCTGAGGGACAGCGCCCAGGCCCAGAGTTCAGGCCCCACGACCTGACCCCAAAAAAAAAAAACAAAAACAGCTAATCTGGGCTGGGAAGGTGGCTCAGTGGTAGAGTGCTTGCCTTGTATGCATGAGGTCCTGGGTTCAATTCCTCAGCACCATATAAGCAGAAAAAGCCGGAAGTGGTGCTGTGGCTCAAGTGGTAGAGTGCTAGCCTTAAGCTGAAGAGCTGAGGGACAGCACCCAGGCCCAGAGTTCAAGCCCCATGACCAATAACAACAAAAAAAACCCAGCTAGTCTACACTCTCCAGCTAGTCTACACTAAAGAGTTTGTTGTGGGAGGAAGCAATTCTTTATAAACAGAATGATGTATTCTTACCATAAGAGAATAACAATGTTACAAATGTACTATGCAACTGTTAAACTAAGAGATTATTAAAATCTTGAGAAGCATGCTATAATCCAAATGCTTTGACTGTAGTCAGTTTTTATTTTTTAGTATACACAGAGTATGTGAAAAGAAGTTATACTACATGTCATTCACATATAAACACATTCATTCGCAGTTAAACACATACCAAAAAACACCAATTAAACAGAACTGGAGTAATAGCACTACTTTGTATGATAAAATGACTAAAAGAATTTCTAATCCTTGTCCATTATAATAATTTTGGCACCCACAAAACAAAACAAAAACTGTATCATGTCACATTTAAAGACAATGGACAAAATGGCCAATTTTTTTTTTTTTTTTGGGGTCCGGTCGTGGGGCCTGAACTCTGGGCCTGGGTGATGTCCCTCAGCTCTTTTAGCTCAAGGCTAGCGCTCTACCACTTGAGCCACAGCGCCACTTCCGGCTTTTTTCTTTTTGCTTATGTGGTGCTGGGGAATCGAACCCAGGGCCTCATGCATGCAAGGCAAGCGCTCTACCACTGAGCCACCTCCCCAGCCCCTGAAATGGCAAATTCTAACACAACATATAATTTAGACCCCAAAATTAAGGCTTATCGTTAAATGAAGCATTTAATCAATTTTTTTTTTTTATTTCTAGCTTGGCACTAATGCCTCACACCTATAATCCTAGCTATTCAGAAGGCAGAAATCTGAGGATTATTCAAAGCCAGCACAAAGTCTGGAAGACTCTTAACCTCCAACTAACCAGCAAAAAGACAGAAGAAGTGGAATGTGGAATGTGGCTCATGTGGGAGAGCACCAGCCATGAGTGAAAAAGCTGAGAAGCATGTGGCTCTGAGTTCGAACCCCAGTACTGGGTGGGGGAGGGGGAAAAGGGGAAATATACATATATGTGTGTGTAATATATATATATAATATATATTATTAATATATATATGATATATATAAATATATCATATATATATATTACACACACACATATATGTATATGAGACAATGCACCAGTGAATTAGTTCAGGTCTTCTTTAATTTTCACTAGTGTCTTTAGCTTACTCTCCTTCATCTTCTTAGACCTCTTCCTTTCAACATTGCATAGTCTTTCCTTTTAGGACCATGTAATATTTGGAGGAAGAGGCTTTAGAGATTTAAAAAAAAAAAAAAAAAAGCTTGCTTTGCAATGGCTAGTGATCAGACACCTTCATATACTCATTAAATGATTGGTTCCCATAGTGTAAGATACAAGTATGTATATTTCATCAAATAAAATTATTGCTAGGTGCCAGTGGCTTATGCCTATAATCCTAGCTACTCAGAAGGCTGAGATTTGAGGATCATGGTTCAAAGCCAGCCTGGGCAAGGAAAGTCCATGAAACTCTTATCTCCAATTAAGAAAACCTAAAGTGGGGTTGGGAAGGTGGCTCAGTGGTAGAGCGCTTGCCTTCCATGCATGAGGCCCTGGGTTCAATTCCTCAGCACCACATAAGCAAAAAGAAAAAAGCCGGAAGTGGCTAGCGCTCTTGAGCTGAAGAGCTGAGGGACAGCACCCAGGCCCAGAGTTCAGGCCCCATGACCGGACTCAAAAAAAAAAACCTAAAGTGGTGGCACTGTGACTCAAGTGGTAGAGCACTTGCTTTGAGCTGAAGAGCTCAGGGACAGCACCCCAGCCCAGAGTTCAAGTCCCACTACTGACCAAAAAAAAAAATTATTGTCATAAACTTTGGAAATCAATTCTAAAGGCAGAAACTGAAAGGGTCATTTGTATATCAGCAACACGTAATATGTTTGTTTATAAAGAAACTACATGTGGAGCTGGTTTGCTTGTCTAAAAGGACGTTCAGCTCTATAATTTCTACAATGTCAACTAGAAAATTGAGATCTGAGGATTATGGTGCAAAGTCACAAAGACAGGAAAGTCCGTAACATTCTTATCTCCAATTAGAGCAAAAATACCAGAAGTTGAAATGAGGCTCAAGAGGTAAAGTGCCAGGCTTGTGCTAAGTGACAGTACCCAAGCCCTGAATTCAAGCCCCAATACTGGCACAAAAAGAATCAAAGCAACACAAAAGACCCAGTGACTACTCTAATAAAAGTAGGTATGCTCCCTAGGCTATTATTCTAGACAGAAGACTTCCCTCTCAGTCTTTTCATGAAATCAGGTGCACAATTTATCTGTGAGTGTAAAGACCTTCTAATTTGATAAATAATCCAAGCAGCTATGAAAAGCCCCTCTATCTATATGGTGTCTGCCATGGAAAAATAAAAATATAGGTATACTCTGATACCTGACATAACATAATGTAAATATTAAAAGGTCACTTACTGCTACACCAGCATGGTAACTTGTTCCACAAGCAATAAGAATCAAACGCCGACACCTCTGGATCTCCTTAATGTGATCCTTTAAACCACCCAAATTCACTGAAATAAAAGTTTGTGTACATCATTATTTAGAAAAGAACCATGTAAAACAAGCACTCACTGATTTTGAGTGTCCATTGTCAATATGAGAAATAACTCTACTGCTTTAAACAATTCATAGTCCTTTTAGGAAGCATGGTGCTTCACAGATATGAAAAGTAGGGTAAATTTATAGATCACAACTTAAAACTTAATTAGCACCTACAAAACTTATACTCATCTTATTCAAATTCTGAATTTATTTGGGTTTTTGTTTTGTTTTGTTTTTGGTGCCCATCCTGGGGCTTGAACTCAGGGCCTGGGCACAGTCCCTGAAGATCCTTTGCTCAAGGCTAACACTCTTGAGCCGCTGCTCCACTTCCACTATGGAGGTAGTCTCATAGATTTTGCTGCCCGTGATGAGTTTGAACCTGGAGCCTCAGATCTCAGCCTCCTTAGTAGCTAGGATTACAGGCATGAACCACTAAAGTCTGGCCCTTTTTAATTCTTTTTTAGCCATTTTTACATTCCTCTCTTTACATTAAGTTATCTTAAAAACCAAATTCTAGAAACACAAATCAGTAGATGTTGAAGGCTGTAGTTGTAGAATGGGTACAGGAAATTCTAATGAAATGGAACTATTCTGTATCTTGAACTTAGTTGAGGTGAAGAAAATGACTATGTTTCAGAGGCTTGTCAAAACTCACAATTTTATCAAGAGGTTGTGGCAAGGGAAACCATTTAAAACCTGACCAACATAGCAAGATTCCACTTCAAAACAAAAAAAAAGTAAAACAGAATTTTACAATAAGAATGTAATAGTATTTCTAGTTACATTTCAGCAAACTCATCTGAAAAAAAAAGATTATCTTCATTACATTTATTATCCTCACTTCTCAAGGTGACTCAGAATAAAAGACTAGAGGAAATGCCATTATTAGAGGAAATGGCATTGAAGAGGTAACCAAGAAACACAGAGAGGGTAAGTCACTGCGATTAAGTGGCCACCTATTTCTCAAAGTGGATGATGAGGGTTGGGATAATTCTACAAGGTCTAAAATAGGGTCTTACTTAGCTCAAGTGGGCCTTCAACTCATCATCCTCCCTGCCTTCCAAGTGCTGGGATTTCAGGTAGGTACTAGCACACCCCAAAGTTTGTTTCTTTTTCCTAACATCTATTTCTCTGACCTTAATTTCACAAATACTGTAAGTGATCTTTACCACTATTTCCCACTGTTGCTTCCCTTAACCATTTTCACCAACCCCTCCCCAATACTGGGAGAGTCCTGGCTTATACTGCTCCTGTTTCTCTCCTGGTCACTACCTCCTTCTCATTTCACTGTACCCCAGACAGAACAACTTCCCAACTGAAAACTGTAACTTGACCACTCACTGCTGACTAGTATACAGCTCACTTAAGTACAGTTAGGGTCAGACCTGACTCCTATGCCATTGAAAGCTTTTCAGTTTCTGTAAAAGGAAATATCCTCATCTAATCCCTAACTAAGGATAGATTCAAGGCCTCCACCGCAGTTTCTCTCACCTTCTTTCCTAGACTTAATTTATTTTCATTCTTCTTCAAGTAAAAGATCTATGTGGCAGACAAAGTTGATTATAAATTATTCCTGCAGGATACCTATGACTCATGCCTGTAATCCTAGCTGATCCAAAGGATGAGATCTAAGACGGAAGTGGCGCTGTAGCTCAAGTGGTAGAGCGCTCACCTTGAGCTGAAGAGCTGAGGGACAGCGCCCAGGCCCAGAGTTCAAGCCCCACAACCGACCAAAAAAAAAAATGAAGGAATGGCATAAGGATGAGATCTAAGAATCACAGTTCAGAGGCCAGCCTGTGCAGATAAATCTGAGAGACTCTCATCTCCAATTAATTAGCAAACAGCTAGAAGGGGAGTGTAGCTCAAGTGGAGAAAGCAAGATGTGAGCAACAAGAGCATAGATATCTGAGTTCAAGTCCCAATATTAGCATAAAAATAAACAAATAAGAAAATAAACCCGGGCTGGGAAGGTGGCTCAGTGGTAGAGCGCTTGCCTTGCATGCTCGAGGCCCTGGGTTCGATTCTTCAGCACCACATAAGCAAAAAGAAAAAAGCCGGAAGTGGTGCTATGGCTCAAGTGGTAGAGCGCTAGCCTTGAGCTGAAGAGCTGAGGGACAGCACCCAAGCCCAGAGTTCAGGCCCCATGACTGGACCCAAAAAAAAAAAAAAGAAAAGAAACCCATAAACAGCTATCTAATAGTTTATTATTTCCCTTTAGCTAATCCTCTTTTAGTGAGATGGATGTTCCCATCTGTTCTTCACCTGCTTAAGCCTTCCCAATCCTTCAGAACTCACACTTTCTTATTTATGAGTCCTCCATTCACTTCAAACCCCCTCCAGACTCATTCTTCACTTTTCCTTAATTCAGCACTAAACTTTCAACATCAAAATGTGTGCCATATGCTATACTTTACCTTTTTTATATAGCTAACTGTCCTTTTAGATTATTAAAACCTCAAGGGAAAAACTATATCAGACATTACTTTGCTATGGTTCACTTCTATGAGTTCTTTAATCTCCTTTGACACATGGTCTAGACAGAATTTTGATAAACAAGACTAGAGTTGCACCTTAAACATGGAGGAGGGTATAGGTTACTTCACATGGTGTCAGAAGCACATGAAAAATCTCTGGTAAAGTTTACACCTTTGCTTATTTATGAAGAACAAGCTAGACTAGAAAGACACCCCCCCCCAAGCCTCTCAGTTCTCCTAGAATTTACCATGTCTAGGAAAGAGTCAAAAACTGCCTCTGACAGAAACAGTAGGTGCATAAACATAGAATTTACCATTTTAACTATTTTAAGCACACAATCCAGTGGCATTAGGTACATTCAGATTGTTGGGCATCTATCACCACTACCTATCTCCACAACTTTTTCATCATCCCAAGTTGAAACTGTACTCATTAAATGCTAACATTTCATCTCACTTCACTTAAGCACCTAGTAACCATTAGGCTATTTACTATCTAACTAGAATCTGAGTTTCCTAGATACTTTCTGAAAGTAGAATTATATACTATATATATAGTAGGCTCTACTAATGGCTAAGTCGCCATAAGAGATCCTGAAATAAAAATAAATCGTATGTTATTACCTGTGTAGTCATCAAAGTTAACTCTTCCTCTCATTGTGTTCACAACAGATTCTGGTTGTTCAAATATTTCCTTCTGCATAAATGAACTAAAATTTCCTACAATGAAAAAATCATTAAAATTAAAAGTAATATATTAAAGGATAAAAAATTACACACTAGCTCCTTTAACATAATCTTGATAAACTGAATAAGGCAAAATATCATATGATAGAAAACAATATTCCTGTTTGAGTATCTACAGGACTGGATGGATATGCCTCACTCTTGTGAGAAAACAGCAACTGGGGCAGAGCCACTAAATAAATTCATAGCTAACTAAAACATAATACAGTTAGAGCAAAACAGGAATAAGTCAAGAGTTTTTGAGTCAGGTCTAGGTTAAAAATCATGGTATTATCCTTCACTATCCCAACTGGGGAAATTCCTTTCTCTGCAAAAACAAGCAATTAATTACTTCACAGTGTGGGCTGTAGTACGGATTAATATAGAAAAAACTTCACATGTGGTAGTTTTACAAGAATGTTATTCCTACCACAACCGAGTCAGAAAGTAGAAAAAAAATTATAGTAATCACATCAGTTAATAACAGCCAACATTATGAAAGGGGGCATGAAGTTTGCAAGGTACTATGCTAAGGGCACAGTACTCAACAGTTATCTTAATGCTTAAAACACACTTAAAACATTCTTAATGATTGATTTTAGTATCCCCACAGTATATATGACAAATAGAATAGGGAATAGAAGAAAAATAGAAGAAAAAGCAACATAATATGAAACTTACAAGTTATCTATAAAACATCAGATTCTATTAAGATAATCTCCTTTTTTACGTCAAAAACAACAGATCAGGCATTAGAATAAAGAATTACTCTAAGACCAAGAGGTATGTTCTCCAAAGAACCATCCCTTTTTCTGGGGCTACCCCTTCATCAGTTCAAGAGATTCCACCTAGCATTATTAGGTTCAATGGCAGGACAGGAAATAGAATGTCTCCTGCCTCTAAGGACACCAAGCTAGGACATAACAAGAACTATCACCCTTCATGATCTGCTGGAGTTCCATCTGGAGGGTCTGCACAGCTCGTCCAGGGTGATCTCCTGCAGTTCGTTTAATTCGATGGATAGAAAGACGGCCATCTACCACTGCTGCGACATCATCATCTTCTAGAAAGATGACACGGTTGGTGTGTTCTATGACAGCACTATAATATTCAACAAGAGATTACAATCAATAACCAAGATTGTTATCACAAGTGGATCTGTCATTAGGACAAGAGGATCAAATAAAAATACATACTATCATCTGCAATACCTCTACTAAACTTTCTGGTTACCAAAATGTCATCACATATGGAACACTGATGGGGAGGTGGTCCCTGAGAACAAAAAAATAAAAGGATCTCTGTGCAAAAAATCTAACAAAATTAGATTAGGTCAGGAGACATGGCCATTTCTGTCTCATTCTACTTATCAACAAATGCTGTAATTTTAATCCTGAAATATATCTTAAAGCTTTCTTCTTTGTCCACTGACACATACCGATACAAGCTGCTTTTATCAACTCTGTGGCTGATTAACTCAGCATCCTCCTAACTACTCATGTTCTCCCTTATTTCCCTCCACCCCTTCTTATTGTCTGCCAAAATCCCTACCAAAAGGCATACTAAGCAAGATGTTTCTCTAAACCAACAAACTACTTGGTACCTCTTTGGCTCTGAGGAAAACATCCATGCCCCACCAAATATCATCTCCCTGTGAGTTCTAGCCACTTATCTCTCTCCTTAACTGTAACAGGACAAATCATGTTCTGAGAATGTTCTGTCTACTGCTTAATCTAATTACTTCTTAATCTCCTCTAACTCTCAGTTCAAGCTTCAGTCCTTTTAAAAAAAAAAACCTATGTACCGGGGATAAATAAACCTCTAATAAGCATTTTGTAGCTCTTGTCATAGTGAGAATTCTATAATTATGTAAGTGTTTAAAATCTGTCTTCTCTATTGTGGAAGAACTCCATAAAGTCAAAGGTATTTTTATTTCTTACAGTTATGCCTGAGGCTAGCATATGGCTTTGCTCAGAGTATTCACTATGAATGTAAGAATGAATGAAAAAAGGCTGATAAGCTTCAGCAATTTCCAGTTATTTAAGCTATAACTATAAACTTAGTTAATGACAGCAGTGACACATATTAATGCTGATTACACATCTTACATATCTGCAACACTTGGAAACCAGCAAAGCTCATTTTCCCTCTGAGAGAATACATTCCTTTCTTGTCTGAAATGGTATCTTTTGATCATTTTTTTATTACTTCCTCTTATTTTCAGGTACAGTAAATGAAACAATACCTATTGGTAATTCAAGCAATCCCAATTTATCTTCATTTCTATAGTATTTCATCTATAAGTGCACCTAAACATTCTACCTTATTTTCTTTCAAAATGTCTTAGTCTAGTACTGTTTCTTTAAAGACTTATGCTATAAGTTCATTCTAAATGTAAAAGACAAGAATCCATATTACACTAAAACTACAGTGGTTCAACAACTGTAATGGAATTGATGAGATACCAATTAAGGTATTCTCCAATCCTCCTCCCTACAAAACCTGGATAATCTTCCTGAAGAAACAACACCCTGAAGCAAATGTGTTGGAACAAGTCTCCTACCTCTTTCTCACATAGTTGGGATTACAGACAAGTACCACTTCACTCAGATTGTTCTTTAAGATTGACTCTTAATGACTTTTGCCAAACCAGCCTTGAGCTACAATCCTCCCTTCTCCACCTCCCATAAATACAAGATCACAGGCCACTATACTTGACTACCTCTACTCTTAAGAAAATTCTAACTGAGCACTAGTGACACACCTATAATCCTGGTTATTCCGGAGGCTGAAATCTGAAGATTACAGTTAGAGCCAGCCCAGGCAGAAGATTCCATGAGACTCTTGTCTCAAAATAACCACTCAAACCCAAAAATAGAGGTACAGCTCAAATGGTAGAGCATTAATTAGCATTGAGCAAAAGGGCTCAGGGATAGTGCCCAGGGCCTGAGATCAAGCCCTACAACCAGCACAATAAAAAGAAGAAGATACTCAGGGTTGATGTATGGCCGAGTAGCAGAGTACTTCTAACATAGAGAGTATATCCTCAGCACAGAGAGAGAAAGAGAAAGAGAGAGAGAGAGAGAGAGAGAAAGAGAGAGAACAAGAGAGAGAAAGAGAGCAAGAGAGAGTGAGAGAGAGCGAGAAAGAGCAAGTGAGAGAGAACGGGGGGCCGGGGGAAGGATTGAAAGAATTCTCTTATACAGTATGACTAGATTTATACAAAATGACTTCTCAATTTCTTGCAGCATGAGAAGTTTTACTAAAAATTCTCTTTAAATCAATTACAGAAGCTAACCTTGCATCAGAAGCAAAATAATATTCTACTGCTTTTTCTTCAACAGGGAAAAGACAAGTTGTACTGTCCACACGAGGCAGATTGCAACTTCCTTTCTTGTCTTTGCCTAGAGCATAAAATTAACTTGAGTCAAAAAACATGTAAAAATGATGGCCAATATAGAAAATATATATAAATCAACTAAAGTAATTTTTAAAACCCATAGCAACACAAAAGAATTTTAAGTGCTAGGTAGATCATCTTTCTTTCCATGCAAAACAACAGTGAAAAACAAAAAGTATAGGGTGAAATAGCAACTATTAAAAATGCAGAGCAAAGCTGGGTGTTGGTGCCTCATACCTGTAATCCTAGCTACTCTCGGAGGCTGAAATATGACAATCACAATTTGAAGCCAGCTTGGGCAGGAAAGTCCAGGAAATTCTTATCTCCAAATAACCACAAAAAAAGCCACAAGTGGAAGGGTGGCTCAAGTGGTAAAGCATGTCTTGAGCCAAAAAAGCTAAGGGACAGCACCCCAACTATCCTGAGTTCAAGCCCCAGTACCAGCACAAGAAGAAAAAATACACATAGTGCATATAACAGTGCTACATTATAAACATTTCACTGTAATATTCTCAGCCATGTAAAAGTTTTATTCTTTATCATTAACTTTTAAAACTGGAAAGTATATACTAATTTTAATGGAATGTTACATCAAGCTTTCTGAACTTAATACATATAAGTTAATATGCCTATACTTATCACAGGAATTACATTAAAAATATTAAAATTACAACTGTGCAGTGGAAAATAAAATGTGTATGCTGTTACCAGAGCTTGAACTCAGGGCTTTTCACTTGTCTTTCTTCCATATGGTTCAAGCTGTTTTACTTTCCTGTGTAATTATGTTAATAAAATGGCTCAGAGTTTGTATAGCTAAAAGACTTATTTTAAAAACTAACATGTCTAGGGATACAGGTCAGAGATAGAGCATTTACCTCGCATGTGTAAGGCTCTGGGTTTAATTCCCAGTTACACGAGTAAATATAGAAATAAACTAACTTCAAACATGAACAGTAAAAAAGAACTCCAAATAATGCCAATCAAAATATCAAATGTAAGTGTAAAAGTAAAATATCATGCATAATGACCATGTAAGTGCATTTCAATTAAAAGCTCGGCTAAGTTATTCAAGTAACTAACAGTGAACTGAGTGAACAATACTCTTCCCTTATTCTAAGCATGTAACCTGCATGACTATTTTTGAAACTGAAAAAAAAATGTACAATTTCAACTATTTCCTCAAATATTAGATTTTAATAAAATGAATTACAAAAAGCAGTTTTCTAAATGGGGAAAGCAAACAGACAAAATATAATACTGCAAATTAGAAAAATAAATTGTCAAAATATATTTTCCCATAAAATAAGCAGTTTTAGAGGCTCGGCACATTCATTCACTCCAAAAACAAAGAATTAGTAAAGAATGAACAAAAGAGGGTAAGATTCCTCTCCATCCATGCAATTCCCACCTCTTTCTCCCTGTGATCCCCACCGTGTGAATTTTGATCCAATCTGAGTCCTAGCTAAGGATATACAACAGAAAAAAAAAAAAAACTACTTGTCAGAGAACTCACAAAACAAACCTTTTTCATGTTTATATGTGTGTTTGTGTATGTGCTATATACATATACATGTATACAACCAAAAAGTATTTGTTCTCACTTAAGGAAGGTAATTCTTACAGCTACAACATTCAATTTCTACATTTCCCACAAGCATGAGATAAGAGCGGTTTACCTGTCCTATAGAGTATTGGAATGTGATCAGTAGAAAGCTTGTGTTCACTCCGCACACCAATCAATAAGGGGCTACCTCGCCTACAAGAGCAAGATGAATCACAATTAACCATTTTTACAAAGAATGCACTAGCAACTTAAAATTTAAACAGTTAAATGTGAAATTTAATACTCAAATTATGTTTTAATTTTTCCTCCAAACTCAACGTTAATTAACAAAATAACTAGGCTGGCAGATCTATATACCATGCTTGTCTGTTTTCGAACAGCTTTCATTATTCTTTCTCAACTGATAAAATTTAAATTGTATTTGGCTCAAGCAGTAGAGCACTCGCCTTGAGCTGAAGAGCACAGGGACAGTGCCCAGGCCCCGAGTTCAAACCCCATGACCAACAAAAAAAAAAAAATTAAATAGTATTACATAAAGTTTTACTGAAACATATCCGGTTGCATTCTTTCACATTAGGAGAGCAAGTAGTAACTAAGAGGCTATGTGGCTCAGAGAGCCTAAAATTTTCAATATTCAACCAATACTCCCCAAAAAACCTGCCAACTTCCATTTTAGAATCTTGTTCTCTCTTTTAAGATAAAAATGAAACTTTTTCCAATTGTATAACTGTCAGCATAAATGAACGCATGGCACTTTCTCCTAAATCACCTTTGCCTTCAGATTAAAAGCATCTTTCTCCCCAAATCTTCAAGTGCCTCACTTTATCATCAGTCTAAATGTCTTAGCAAAAGTAATCATGGTACTACTAGCTAGGAATCTGTCTGGAATGTTTCAAAAATATTAAGAAAGCTAATGCTTCGGACTTGAAACTGGAAAATTTTCAATATCTATATTCACAAAGTTACACAGTTCTCCCACAGAAGGCCAATCTTAAATGCCAAAATATATTTGCTTTATTAAGGGATCCTGTTAAAAGTGGCATCACAATAAACAAAAGTAGTATGTGGAAATAAATATACTTTGTAGGAACACTAAAGCCAAGCTGTGAGACCAGGAAAGGGATAAGAGGCTGGAATGCTGCCTCATCAGTACTCAGAAGACTGAGAACTGGACCCTGGAAAAGTTACGAAAGACAAGGCAAAATAAAGGTGTAAATTACTATCAACTGGAACCTCTGATGTCTAAGTCACAGTTGAATGGACCTTATGTTTAAGTTAGAGTTGATTGGATCCTATGAAGGTTCAGACAATGTATGTTTATATTAGTTATGGATTTCGAAAATGTTTGCTGCTTCCCTCTGCTCCCTAACAATAGGGAGTAAATTATTACTATATACACAAAATATGTCTCATGTTAATGCCTGGAATCACAAGATAAATTGATACCTTCTTTTCTGAATGTACCTATAGTAACCTTCCCTGTACTAGTGAACTAAATAAATAGGCTTGCTTACAGGAGCTCAGTGTTCAAGAGCTGGTGAGCCTTTATAACCCTTGGTCCCCAATTGTTTAATTTTTCGCTCCAGTATCCTATCATGTTGTCCTGGATTATGGAGAGCAACAATACTCATACAAATGTATCTAAGAAAGGGCAGGGCCAGTAAATCCAGTAAAGGATTTGTCCCAAAATACATATAAGAATTCATTCTTAATAGATTTATATGTACCTTGTGCCAACTGCTTGCCCAGGAAAATGAACACTTTTAAATACTAGTGCAAAAGCACCTTCCTATGGAGGCAAAAAAGCAAATAAAAAAGAATTAGCAATACTTAGCATAATCAATTATCAGAAATGAAATGCTGAAAATATACTGGCTTTAGCATAGGAATTTATTGTTCACACAAGTGCTTTTCTTCATTAGTTCATAAACACATTTAAATTATACCTAGACAGCCAGGCACTAGTGTAATCCTAGCTACTTAGGAGGCTGAGACTTGAGGAGCATGGTTCAAAGTGAGCCCAGGCAGGAAAGTCTGTGAGACTCTTATCTACAATTAATTGCCAAAAAGCCTGAAGTAGAGCTGTGGCTCAAGTGGGAGAGGGCTAGCCTTGAGCAAAAAAGCTCAGGGGTAGCAATCAGACACCCTGAGTTCAAACCCCAGGACCAGTAGAAAAGAAAAATTTACCGAGACATTCCTGAGATGTGGCACAGAAAAGACCAGCTTCTGTCACCAGGCTCACTTTCAAAGTATGCTTAACAGTTAATAGCTCAAAAAATCGATCAGTTGAAAATTCGCCTTTGTATATGCTACCAAAATTTCTCAATAGATACACCATCTCTCATAATATAAGTTCAGTAGGAAGACAGAATTAAAGTTAAACATCCAAAGTTAAACATCCAAAATCCATATTCTGGTCTAGTAATTATTCATCACATTACCTTCCTTTTTTTTTTTTGTACCAGTCCTGGAGCCTGAACTTAGGGTCTGTGCACTGTCTCTGATCTCCTTTTGCTCAAGGCTAGCACTCTACCATTTGAGCCACAGCTCCACTTTTGGCTTTTTTGGGGGGTGGGGGACAGGGAGTAGTTTTGGAGGTAAGAGTCTCATAGATTTTCCTGCCTGGGCTGGCTTCAAACTGTGATCCTCAGACCTCAGCCTCCTGAGTAGCTAGGATTATAGGCATGAGCCACCAGCACCTAGATCCTCCCATTCTTTTTGACCTCAAGATTAAAGACATAAATACACATCCCTCACAATGATTAACAATCATCCCACCCTATCAATCAGCCTCCTCAGGGATAATAGTATCTAAAAAGAAGGAAGGAAGGAAGAACATGAGGAGGAGAGCAAAGAACCACTACAGAATAAAGTAGACTTCACAGGGAACAGGAATAGGAATAGGAGTGGAATAGAAAGGCATGCAAATCTGCCTTGTGTAAAAGAAAAAACAGATCTATTCTGTTTTCCTAACTCCTGCTGTAGATGTCAAAAGATCTAGTGGAGGTGGAAAGGAGGGGTACATCTTAGTAGAGAAAATGGAAAAGGTCTAAGCTTGGGGAAGAAGGTAAAGGCATCACTATGAACTTGGACTTTTGAAGTGGAATCAAAACAATACTTTTTTGGGGGGGACTTTTCTTTCTTCTTTGACAATACTGGGATTTAGGGTCTCATGCTTGCTTTCTAGGCAGGTGCTCTACCATTTGAGCCATATCCCCAGCCCTTTTTTGCTTTCCAGATATTTTTGATAGGGTCCTGCTTTTATACTAGAAGCCAGCTTTCGATCTCAATCCTCCAATCTGTGCCTCCCCATGGCTGAAAATATATAGACATTCCCCTACCACACCAATTATTTATGGAGATGATGGTTGTGTAACTGGCTAACTTCAAGCCACAATCCTCTCTATAACGATTTCCCAAAAGGTTGGAATTACAGGCATGAACCATCATGTCTACCTACAAATATAGGGCCACAGAAATGTAGTTTATTGTGCTAGTATAAAAACATGTAGACATTATCTCAGACTACATTTTAAGCTGGGAGCCAATGGCTTACACCTATAATCCTAACTACTCAGGAGGCTGAGATCTGAGGATTGCAGCTCAAAGCTAGCCCAAGCAGAAAAGTCCATGTTACTCTTATCTCTAATAAACTACTCAGAAAAAGCCTAAAGTGGTGTTGTGGCTCAAATGGTAGAGCACTAGTTTTGAGCACAAAGAGTCTCAGCACCCAGGCTGAGTTTAAGCCCAAAACTAGCAAAAAAAAAAAAAAAAAAGACTTTGCGCTGTTATTGGCTGAAAGCAAGAAAGTGATAAATTTTCCATTGTGTGCCCTGTGTACATGTTTGTGTGTGGTGTGGATAAATTTGGATCTGTGTAGTTTGGGGATATAAAGCTTTTCAATCTCATGACCACAAACTATAGTGGAATAAATAGAATTTTAAGTGCTAGTGAAGACAGATCAGTAAGACTCTCAAAATTATTCAAGTTGAATTGTATGCATAGGAAATAAAACATCAAGAAATTAGCACAGTTCCTGATTATCAGATTTCTTTTTCATTAAGAAAGTTCTTCGCAGTTAATGTTGCTATCATTATCTTTAGAAGTGTGGCTTAGCCAAGTCTTGATGGCTCACATTTGTACTCCTATTCAGGAGGCTGAGATCTCAGAATCTCAGTTCAAAACTATCACAGACAGACAAACCCACAAGACTCTCTTATTTCCAATGAACCAGCTAAAAGCTAGAACTGTAGGTATGGCTCAAGTGTAGAGCACCAGCTGCAAGTAAAAAACCCAAGTGAAAGTATAAGCTTCAGTATCGACATCATCCATTTATCTGTATACCAATTGTTGTATAACTCTCTCCACCAATGTAGTAAAACTGATGTCTTGACTTTCCCAGTTGTCATACATGTACTTCACCAGCTTGGCAATTGTTTCTGTATCTGTTTCAGATTCAAAGTCATAGCCTTTGCTTTCCTGCAAGTAGAGGTAAAAGACAAACTTCAGGAAATATCCATGATAACCAAATCTTCTCTACAGAATTTTTCCCTCAAAAATCTCCCTAATTTCTAGTATTTTTTTTATTGTGAAGATACTGTACAGAAGGGTTACAGTTACATGAGTAAGGTAATGAGCACATTTCCTATAGAGCAGTTACCCCCTCCTTTGTTTTTCCCCTACTTTCCCTTACTTCCTCACCTCCCCAACCCCTCCCTCCCCATCCCCGAAGTTGTAAAGTTTGTTTTCAACATAGTGTCCTACATGTCTCATTGTTACAATAGGTCCACTGTATCCTTGTTTCAGCATTTTGTTATTTCCCTACCCCTACCCAAATTTGAAAAATGTGCATACAAGATGCAAGACACCGAAATCAAATACAGTAACAACAGAGATTATACCATAGGGGGAAGAACATACAAAAGAAATTTTTAAAATCACATAGTACATTAAAAACAACAGCAACAAAGAAAAAAACCTCTGTGTCCATATCTTGGGGTACATTTCGCTTAGCATCATCTTATATGGTCACATGTACATAGCTTTTGACCTTTTCTGCTTGTCTGTAAGATTATCCTAGATGTATACTAGTTATTGCAAATAAGGAAAAAGACGGGACCTATGTTTCTTTGAGTCTGGCTTATTTCGCTTAATATAATTTTTTCCAAGTCTTTCCATTTCCTAGCAAATGGGGTGGTATCATTCTTTCTGAAGGCACAGAATTCCATTGTATATGCATATATCACAATTTCTTGATCCATTCATCTACTAAGGGACATCTGGAGTTGGTTCCATATCTTATTTGTTTTTTTTTTTTGGGTCCGGTCATGGGGCCTGAACTCTGGGCCTGGGCGCTGTCCCTCAGCTCTTCAGCTCAAGGCTAGCGCTCTACCACTTGAGCCACAGCGACACTTCTGGCTTTTTTCTTTTTGCTTATGTGGTGCTGAGGAATCAAACCCAGGGCCTCTGGCATGCAAGGCATGTGCTCTACCACTGAGCCACCTTCCCAGCCCCGGTTCCATATCTTAGTATGGTGAATAATACTGAGATAAACAGAGTTGTGCTGGTAGCTTTAGTATCTAGTATTTTTGAATACTATAATGCATTTACCCAAAATTAAGGTAATCATCTGACTATAGTGACCTCCAGATAAGTTCTATATTGCTGAACACTTTAAAGTTACATAAATATATGCCACATATGAATTAAATAATTAAAATATGATATATAAAACACTCAAAGCTGGGTGCCAGTGGCTCATACCTGTAATATTAGCTACTAATAAGGCTAAGATCTGAGAATAATGGTTTGAAGCCAGCCCAGGCAGTAAAACCTACGACACTGTCATCTCCAATTAACCAACAAACGTGGAAGTAGAGCTGTGGCTCAAGTGGTAGAGCACTCTCCTTAAGCAAAAAAGTTCAAGGATGGAGCCCAGAATCTTAGTTCAAGCTCCAGGGCCAAGAGGAAAAAACAAAAACACTAATTTCATAATAAATATAACAATTCTTTCATTGATGATGCTACCGTACACTCTAGTAAAATTGCCATTAACTATATGTGA
Source organism: Dipodomys spectabilis (assembly GCF_019054845.1). NCBI lineage: Eukaryota > Metazoa > Chordata > Mammalia > Rodentia > Heteromyidae > Dipodomys > Dipodomys spectabilis. The sequence goes on from NW_024870756.1 coordinate 1,167,536, forward strand.
TTATTTAAGTCTAACTAAAACCCCGTAGAGTTGAAAATCTACTTTTTTTTTTTTTTTTTTTTTTTTTGGGTCCGGTCGTGGGGCCTGAACTCTGGGCCTGGGCGCTGTCCCTCAGCTCTTCAGCTCAAGGCTAGCGCTCCACCACTTGAACCACAATACCACTTCCGGCTTTTTTCTTTTTGCTTATGTGGTGCTGAGGAATCAAACCCAGGGCCTCAGGCATGCAAGGCAAGCACTCTACCACTGAGCCAACTTCCCAGCCCCAAAAATCTAGTTTCTCTGTCATAGTAACTTGACAGTCACTTGTGCCTGGTGGTTACGGCATTAGCATAAATGCACAATGTTGCATCACTGCAGAAAGCTTAATTGGACAGCCCTGAGAAAAAGGAACTTAGAAAGGTAACAACATAGCACATATCTGTTTAGGACATAGATTTTTCTTTTAATCTGCTCCAGTTATCATACATTCTAGAAATATTTTAAGTTTTGTGTGTGTGTGTATGTGTGTGTGTGTGTGAGAGAGAGAGAGAGAGAGATACTAGGGAATGAACTCAGGGCCTCACATTTCCTAGATAAGCACTCTACCACATGAAGCACACTTCTTTTTGCCCTTTTACTTTTCACATGAGGCACACTTCTTTTTCTTTTACTTTTCAAATACGATCTCTCTTGGCCAAGCCAGCCTCAGACCTTGATCTTCATAGCCTGAGATTACAAGTATGTACCACTATACCTGGCGCTAGAAAACTCTTTTATTAAATACTGAACAAGGTCTATCACAGAGTAAAAGATGCTGTGGGGGCTGAACTCTGGGCCTGGATGCTGTCCCTCAGCTCTTCAGCTCAAGGCTAGTACCCTACCACTTGAGCCACATCACCACTTCCAACTTTTTTCTGCTTATGTGGTGCTAAGGAATTGAACCCAGGGCCTCCTGCATGCGAGGCAAGCACTCTACCACTGAGCCAACTTCCTAGCCCTAGCTCCAAAAACTTTTATTTTCCCCATGCTGGTGGATCAAACTTAGGTTCTCTCGTGTGTTGGTCACTAATAATAAAGTCAAATTATTACTTCCCTTTTTTTTTTTTTGTATTTGGTCCGGTCGTGGGGCCTGAACTCTGGGCTGGGCACTGTCCCTCAGCTCTTCAGATCAAGGCAAGCACTCTACCACTGAGCCACCTTCCCAGCCCCTTACTTCCCTTTCTTGAGAGGAGGCAGAACTGAGGTTTGTACTAAGGATTTCACACTTGCTCAGCTGCCACTGTACCACTTGAGCCATGCCAGCAGCTCTGCTTACTGCTAGTTCTTTTGAAGCTAGTCTCATGGACTTTTCTGCTGGCCTCGAACTATCATCTTTTGGACATCAGCCTTATTGTAGCTAGTATTATAGGTCAGGGCCACTGATGCCATTAAAAAAAAACCAAAACAGTATTTACATAAGAAAACAGGATTATTCCAATGCAGTCAGAGAAAAGTCCAACAGACCACAACACCCTTACAATTGTTTTAGGATTACTCAATCTTATATAGATAGTGCTGCACATCCCAACACACCATTTCATGGATTCTCAAGCTAGACACCAGTGGCCCTTACCTAGAATCCTAGCTACTCAGGAGACTGAGATCTAAAGATCTCAAAGCCAGTCTGGGAAGGAAAGGCTGTGACACTCTTATTTCCAATTAACCACTTAAAAAATAAATAAATAAGCCGGGTGCTGGTGCTCACGCCTGTAATTCTAGCTACTCAAGAGGCTGAAATCAGAGAATCACAGTTCAAAGCCAGCCTGGGCAGAAAAGTCTGTGAGATTCTCATCTCCAATTAACTACCAGAAAACTGGAAGTGGTGCTATGGCTCAAGGTGTTAGAGCACTAGCCTTGAGCTAAAGAGCTCAGGGACAATGCGCAGACCCAGAGTTCAAGCACCATGACCAACAAAATAATAATAAATAAAGCCAGAAGCTGTGGACCTTGGCTCAAGTGGTAGAGCACTAGCCTTGAGCACAATACCTCAGGAACAGTGCCCAGGCCCTGACTTCAAGCCCCAGGACTGGCATACACAGCAAAGAAAGTATTCTCAAAGATTAGTATATTCTTTACTTACCAAAAACTTTTTCAAGTCTTTGTAATTGGTGATGATTCCATTATGAATAACAATAAACTCTATAAGAAATAAAAGTATTAATGACAAAAATTAGAAGCCTGATAAATGCTAGTAATGGCTATTGTTATGAATAGATTTTTGTCAAGTCAAAATGTTACAATATACTATCACCTACTATTCATGATTAGATACCTACCATCACCTAAATTACAAAATAGCAGTATCAGCTATGTGGCTTGTCAGAAGCATACAGTGTTTACAAGGAGTAAATAAAATGAACTGCTGTCTAGAAACATCAATTTCATCTGTGGCTAGAGTTCCTACGTTAATACAGGAAAGGGTCAAGTTTACTGGGCCATTTCCCAAATAAAACATCTGAGGTAAGTAACTGTCATCTTCATGTCTCTTTGATTTACTCTTGATATGAGTTTCAAACTAGAACAATTACCTAACTTACAATAAACAAGTGTAAGAATCTGCCAAAAATAATGATGCAGCTATTTGGATCTACAACTAACTTTACTTGCTCAAGCAAGCAAATTTCTGAATAATTCCTGAACTGTCACATAAAAATGTTAAAACATCATTCCAAGAGAAAATAATGTTCTTGGGATTATTTTTATCTCTTTCTTATTAAATGACAACACTGAAAAGTATAAGGATAATCAAAAGTTGGTAATACAGATTCTTATGTATAGCCACTTAAATTATAAATTTAAAATTCATACATCTAAAGAAAAATTACTACTAAATCCAAATTTTTCTTCTTCTATGAAATAGGATCTCACTATGATGCCCTAGCTGGCCTCCAACTTCTGTGTTCAAGTGATCCTCCTTCCTCAGCCTCCCCAGTAATCGGAGTAATAGATATGTGTCACTCAAGCCTGGCTTGAATCTAATTTTGTATCAAATTTTAAAAATGTTATTATACCTAAAGATCTGATTTTGGTTTGAAAGTGAGTGAACTTGAGCTGAATGTATTACAAATTATATAACAAAACAAACATTTTAAGAGAGAGAATACCATATCAACACTAAAAATGTTATATCAGGAATACATGAATTGTATCAGGAATACGTAATTCACACACTGCATAAATGAGAAAGCTGGATAATGAGTTAGGAGAGTCAGGATCTCTATACACTATTTGTCAATGAGTATGAAATTTTCCAGATAGAAAGAAAATTAAAATAACAAAACCATTACTGGCCCCCTGCAATCATCTCAAAGCACAAAGAATCTGTTCAAACCATTATTTTTGTCAGAGCGCTGGGGATGGCTATTAACAGGATTGGGTTCTCCATGAGTTGCCCAACGGGTATGAGCTATTCCAAGGTGGACATCAAATTCTATATCCAAATCCATATCCTGTTGTTCTGAAAAAGAAATTCTGTATTTAATAAAGTTGTAAAAATGCTAGAAGCCATGTTAAGTATAAGTAGTCCTCTGCCTTATCCACAGAAATGTTTCAAGGTACTCATACATACACAAATGCTATACCTTTTCCATCTTCACTAAGAACTTATCATGCATGTCCTGTGGCTGGAACACTTTAGCCTGAGACGTGACAGGCTGCTTTTGGCAGCCTTGGTATATTTTTCTTCTTTCCTTGTTAAGCACAGAACTATTAACTGTCCTATTTATAGGCAGCACTGATGGCTTCCCAATGGCACATCTGAACCTCCAGCAGCAAGCAATGCTCTTGCATTTGGGGCATTACTAAATAAGAGAAAGTTACCTCCATATAAATAGTACTTACCTCCATATAAGTAGTACATAAGTAGTACTACCAAAAAAATACCAATGTATTTAACTAAGTTCCTTCTCTAATTGTTGTGACTTTTTTTTTTTTTAGTACTGAAGAATTTAGTCTTACACTTGCTAGGTACATGCTTTACCACTTGGACCACATCACAGCCCTTTTCTGCTTTAGTTATTTTTCAGATAGCATACTCATTTTTCTAATTTGTCCATTGCTAGCCTTAGACGTGATCCTCCTACCAACAGCCTCCCACACAGTTTGGATCATACCATCTGCTACTAAGAACATTTTGCTGTTTGAGTTGAGGTATTAGTAACTGTTCTCCCAGTCTGTGCTCAAACCACAATCCTTTCAATTTCTACTTTCTGAGTATGTAAGATTACAGACATGTGCCAATGCACCCAGTACTATGACTATTTTTACAGCTCGGGCTCAATTTAAAGCCAGTCAAGCAATAACAAAATCACTTTTTATTTCTTCCCTTATACTTTAAATATCATCCTCAAAATGGATACTAAAATATGAGGTATTGGCAAGAACACAGAACAGGAAAAGGACAAAAAGCAAACTAAGTATATTACTGTGAACTTCTTCATCCAGTGCCTTAACTTTTCCTTTCTTCTTAATGAGTTGGATTTTACAGGCATTAGCTTCCCAGTCTTTGTCATTGCCTCCATCAAATCCCACACCTAAATCAAGAAGAAAGAAAGCAAGATTTAGAAAGTAGCTTCTGCTAAAATTATCGATATAAGGCAATTTTTAATTTAAAATTATACTTTCATCTAATTAATTTAACATTTATTGAAAACACATTATGCACCAGTCATGACAGCTGCTCCAGACAAAAACAAAAACAAGGCTGGACTGTGTGGGTCAGCAGACAAGCCTAGAAGGCATAAGGTTGAGGAGGGGAGAAGAGAGGGTAGGAAAAAGAGAATAGAGGAAGGGAGCAAGGAAGGAAGGCAGAGAAGGAGAAAAGAGAGAGATGGAGGAGGGGAGGGAAGAGGAAGGAGGACTCAGTTACTGTTGCCATTTTCCAACAGTCTTTAAAAAAACAGATAAGAAAGGACTAATTGCTACAGAAGTTATTACATGTACAAGCAATTACAATACACATTTACAAGTTATAATGAAATATTTCAAGTCACAGCTGAAGGAGGATGGAGAAATGAAACAAGGGGGGGGAGGCATATACCTTAGAAGAAGGATAAAGAGCAACATGAGAAAAGCAACTTTTGAAACTACCTTTTAAGTTGCTAAGGATCTTAAGAATTTATCTTTGAAGAGACAGGAAAGCAATGAGTCATTTCAACAGAAAAATAATACTGCAAAAACAATTAGCAAACTGAAAAACAGTGCAGAGGATGGGTTGGGGAGAGAGAGGACAAAGCAAAAATGAATAGGCCTGAACGAAAGAATAGCAATGAAGATAGAGAACGTGATCATGAGGACTAGAACTGACTGGATATGCAATGACAGTGCAAGACAGTCTAAGATACCTGCTAGGCTCAAAGGAGTTATGAGATTAGGGAACTGAGAGGTAATTAAATACATTTTGTCATTCTGAAAAAAAAATTGTTAGACAATAATGATTATTAAAGGAATGTGGAGGGAATTGAAGGGGTATGGGTGAATAATACAATGTAATCAGTTCAATTCCAAACATTCAAAGGCTGTAACATGTGCTTTCCACAGGAAGAAAGTCTAGAAAGCAGGTGGAAACATGAGTCTACACACTTGGGAAATACAGCTGGAAATACACTTTCTTTTTTTTTTTTTTGTCAGTGTGGGGCTTGAACTCTGGGCCTAGGAGCTATCCCTCAGCTCTTCAGCTCAAGGCAAGCACTCTACCACTTGAGCTGCAGCGCCACTTCCGGTTTTCTAGTGGTTTATTGGAGATAGGAATCTCACAGTCTTTCCTGCCCGGGCTGGCTTTGAACCGAGATCCTCAGATCTCAGCCTCCTGAGTAGCTAGGATTACAGGCGTGAGCCAACAGCGCCCAGCTTGGAAATACACTTTAGAAATAAATAAGATAGCTAGGCACTGGAGGCTCATGTTTATAATCCTAACTACTCAGGAAGCTAAGACCAGAGGATTGTGGTTCAAAGTCATCAGGGGCAGAAAAGTCTATGACACTCATCTCCAATTAACCACCAAAAATCTGGAAGTAGCGCTGCGAAAGTGGTAGTGTCAGCCTAGAGTAAAAATAATGAAGGGACATTGAGTACCCAGGCCCTGAGTTTAAGCCCCTCTACCAACAAAGAGGAAAAAAAAAGCCGGGCGCTGGTGGCTCACGCCTGTAATCCTAGCTACTCAGGAGGCTGAGATCTGAGGATCGCGGTTCAAAGCCAGCCCGGGCAGGAGAGACCGTGAGACTCCTATCTCCAATAAAACCACCAGAAAACCGGAAGTGGTGCTGTAGCTCAAGTGGTAGAGTGCTCGCCTTGAGCTGAAGAGCTGAGGGACAGCGCCCAGGCCCAGAGTTCAAGCCCCACAACCGACAAAAAAAAAAAAAAGAGGAAAAAAAAAAATAAGAAGCGGGCTGGGAAGGTGGCTCAGTGGTAGAGCGCTTGCCTTGCATGCATGAGGCCCTGAGTTTGATTCCTCAGCACCACATAAGCAAAAAGAAAAAAGCCAGAAGTGGCACTGTGGCTCAAGTGGTAGAGCGCTAGCCTTGAGCTGAAGAGCTGAGGGACAGCACCCAGGCCCAGAGTTCAGGCCCCACGACCAGACCCCCCCCCCAAAAAAAAAAAGTAAGAAGCTAAATGTGGTGGCTCCTGCCTGTATTCTTAGTACTTTGAGAGGCTGATGCACTTTGAGATCTGCCCAAGCTACACAGGAAATTCCAGGCCAGCATAGCAAGAATCTTTGTCATTAACTTTTAAAAAATGCTACAGGGCCAGGCTCAGTGGCTCATACCTATAATCCTAGCTACTCAGGAGGCTAAGATCTGAGAATTACGGTTTGCAGCCAGCCCTGGAATGCAAATCTTTTGAGATTCTCATCTCCAATTAACCAGAAAGCCAGAAGTGGAGTTGTGGCACAGGGGCAGAGAACTAGCCTTGAGAAAAAAACTCAGGGACAGGGTCAAAGCCCCGATATCAAACCCAGGACTAGCATGCACATACACAAATGCACACAACAATTAAAAAAAAAAAAAAACCAGTAGAGCTGGGAAGGTTACTCAGTGTAGTGTTTGCCTTGCATGCATGAGGCCCTGGGTTTGATTCCTCAGCATCACATAAGCAGAAAAAGCCAGAAGTGGAGCTGTGGCTCAAGTGGTAGAGCACTAGCCTTGAGCTGAAGAGCTGAGGGACAGCGCCCAGGCCCAGAGTTCAGGCCCCACATCGACAAAAACAAAACAAACAAACAAACAAAAAACCACTAACAGATGAAAGAAAGGGAAGGTAGATATTTAGACATGTATTATAAATTGCAACATATGGGAGTATGGGAAAAAGGTATGTCAGAGCTCACCCATAAAAACACAAAGTAACACAGTGGGCTGAAGAAATAACCTTAAAGACATTCCTTATTTTTTTTCAAAAAACCCAAAGCATACAGAAAACAAATAGCATCCACATGGGAAAGATACATTGCCAGAAAAGGAAGGAAAACATTAATAACAAAGGACTTGTAGGATTGAATTTCTATCACTGAGCAGTTAAGCAAGTTAAATACACAATATGAAGCATACTAAATGTTAAATGTAAAATGTGAAGTGTACAGGAAAGGGATGTGTCGCTGCTACTCTTACAACTCCCTACTTCCAAATTTGGCCCTTGGCTGGTATCTGGGGGCTTGAGTCTCAGAATTCCCATCACCCTCAAGGAGTAAGAATGGTTCATTATACCTTTGTTTTGTGCAACTATTCAGTCTGTCCCAAATACCTGCTTTATCCTGGTGAATTAGGAATTTTGTTGCATGCTAAACATATGGTAATTATGGGACCAGATCCAATAAAATCCTTGGGCACTAAGTTACTAATGAGTTCCCCTCACAAGTGACACTTCATGTGCTATACAACTCATTGCTAAGGACGTTGTAAGTACCACACACTGGAAGTTCTTGAAAGCTCATGCCTAGTTTCTTCCTCATTTCACATCATATACCTGTTGCTTTTGCTGATATTGCTTTGCATTACTTTGCTGTAATAAACTGTAGCCATAAGTTAACTATATGCTGGGTCTCATAAATCACCCTGGGGAATGATGGAATCTGAGGATCTTGTGACTCTCAGACTTACCCATGATGAAAAAGTAATGAAAGGCAGAATTTGTAGAGTAAGACTCTTTAGAATTTGCTCCCATAAAAATGCCTGTGTGATTTGTGTTTTTACAGTAAAGATCATCTCAGAAGCAATGCTACACATAGATAGCAACACTGTTGAAACACATAAACCCTTTAAACATGAAAAAAAGACAAAAATTCTTCACACTGGAATCTATAACACAACAGACATTGCTAGAGTCAAATAAGAAAAAGACTAAATTCAACAATCAAGCCCACCCATAAGACATTTAAAAGGAAATACCAGCAGAATCATATCCTCTGTATTCCAGTCTCTGAAGGCCTTTGATTAGGGTCTCTAAGATTTCTCGTCTTGTGCGAGGAACATGGTAATTTAAGTAAGCAAATATACCTGCAAACAAACATTTAACAGAAAACTCTGATTAGTGAATAATTGACATAATTATGTTTAGGATACATAAAATAACAAGCTAAATCCTTTTTGTATACCTGTATGTGACACTGAAGTTTGAACTCAGGACCTCATACTTGGTAGGTAGGCCTTCTACTTTTCAGTAGTCAGTCCTTTGCGTTATTTTCAAACAGATATCATGTTTTTCATTTATCCTCTATTTACAACTCCTGCATAGATAGGATCAAAGGCACCACCATGCTTAAGTCTCAATAGCTTTTCACCTGGGCTGGCCCTGAACCATAATCTTTGCAATCTCTGCCTTTTGAGCAGCTAGAATACATGCATGAACTACCATATTTTCCCTCTTCATTTTTGTTTTAAAAAAAATCTTCATTTCAAATTGTTTAAAACAAGTGAAAATTTTCAAAGGTAAACTTCTTGTACATATGTTGAAATAAATGTTTAGTGTGTATGTGTGTGCGCGTGCAAGTGTACTATGTCAGTTTTGGGGCTTGAACTCAGGACCTGAGCCCTGTTCCTGAACTCTTTTGCTCAAGGCTAGAACTGTACCACTTGTGCCACAGCTCCACTTCTGACTCTGTGTGTATGTGTGCTTATTTGGAGACAAATCTGTGCATGTATGTGCGTGCATGCGTTTATTTGGAGACAAGTATCACTGGACTTTCCTTCCCAGCTGGCTTCAAACCACAATCCTCAGAGCTCAGCCTCAGAGTAGCTAGATTTAAGAGGCATGAGCAACCAGGATGTGGCTATGTTCAGTGCTTTTAAAAGAAGCTTATAAGGGTGGTAACTTATTTTTCTTGACTGCCATTTTGCCAAGTAAAATTTTTAAAAATTACCAAATTTAGCCAACCGCCAGTGATTCACACCTGTAATCCTAGCTCTTCAGGAGGCTAAGATGTGAAAATTGTGGTTCAAAGCTAGCCTAAGCAGAAAAGTACATGAGATTCTCATCTGCAATCAATCACCAAAAAGCCAGAAGTACAGCTGTGGCTAAAAGAGGTGGCACATTAGCCTTGAGCAAAAAAGCTCAGGGATAGCACCCAGGCCCAAAGTTCAAGCCCCAGTACTGGCCCTGGCCGTACTCATGCACACACATGTGCGCTCACGCATGCACACACACGCACGCACACGCACACACATACACACACAAACTATATATGATTGGGAGTTTCACCTGGTGGTAAAGCAAAATCCTAAGTTCAATGACGAAAGAAAACAATATACAGAACATAATTCTTCCACAACAATACTACAGCTGGTTGGGTCTGGCATCCCAAATACTCAGGTTGAGAGGCTGACCAAAAGGCTGAAAATCACTGTTGAGAGACCCATTAAAATTAGTGCCTAACTCTAAACTGGAGAAAGAAAGAAAGAAAAGAAAGAAAGAAAGAAAGAAGGAAATGAAGGAAGGAAGGAAGGAAGGAGGGAGAAAGAAAGAAAGAAAGAAAGAAAGAAAGAAAGAAAGAAAGAAAGAAAGAAAGAAAGAAAGAAAGAAAGAAAGAAAGAAAGAAAGAAGGAAGGAAGGAAGGAAAGAAGGAAGGAAGGAAGGAAGGAAGGAAGGAAGGAAGGAAGGAAGGCAGGAAGGAAGGAAGGAAGGAAGGAAGGAAGGAAGGAAGGAAGGAAGGAAGGAAGGAAGGAAGAGAAAGAAAGAAAGAAGAGAGGGGGAGGGAGGAAGGGAGGGAGGGAGAAGAAGGAAGGAAGGAAGGAAGGAAGGAAGGAAGGAAGGAAGGAAGGAAGGAAGGTAAGGCAGGCAGGCAAAACAATCCAGGTGCTGGTGATTCATGACTGTAATTCTAGCTGTTCAGGTGGCTGAGATCTGAGAATCATGGTTCAAAGTCAGCCCAGGAAAATAAATCTGAGTTATCTCCAATTAACCATCAAAAAATGTAAAATAAGTGTGGCTCAACTAGTCGAGTGCCAGCCTTGAGTGGAAAAGCCAAGACAGAATATGAGGCCGAGTTCAAGCCTCAGTATGTACACGCATGTATGCGTGTGTGTGCATGTGTGTATTGTGTGTGTGCCAGGGCCAATACTAGGGCTTGAACTTAGGGCTTGGGTGCTGTCCCTGAGCTTTCTTGCTCAAGGTATGTCCTCAAACATGTCATCAAATCAGCTTTTTATTCTACCACCAGGCCTCAGTTTTCCCTTCTGTAAAATGAACTTTGAGATGATACAACATTCCCCAGGAAGCACCAAGTTATAAACATAGATTCAGCAGCACTATTTTCTAAATAGGAAAGGAAACTATAGCTGGGCACCAGTGACTCACACCTGTAATTCTAGCTATTCAGGAGGCTGAGATCTAAGACAGTGTTGTCAAAGCCAGCCCAGGCAAGGAAGTCCATGAGACTCTTATCTCCGATAAATTACTCAGAAAAGGCCAGAAGTAGCACTGTGACTCAAGTGGTAGAGCACTAGCCTTGAGCACAAAGAGGCTCAGGGACAGCACCCAAGCCCTGAATTCTAGCCCCAAGATTGGCAAAATGAAAGAAAACTATGACTGATTCACAACACCTATGAGGCATACTAACACAAAGGCTGTATTTGCTACCTCTGATAATCTAGGTATTGTACAATACCCCTTAGCTCATTATCTGTGATATTTGAGGCCTCCTTCATTTGCTTTGAAGCCATTTCTGATGGCTCTGGCACTTTTTTTTTTTTTTTGCTAGTCCTGGACTTGAACTCAGGACCTAGGCACTGTTCTTGAGCTTCTTTTGCTCAAGACTAGCACTCTACCTCTTGACCCACAGCGCCACCTCCAGCTTTTTCTGTTTATGTGGTATTGAGAAATCGAACCCAGGGCTTCATGTATGCTAGACAAGCACTCTACCACTAAGCCACCTTCCCAACCCCTCTGGCACTTTCTCGTACCTGACAGACTATACCTCTCTTCTGTGCCTCAGTTCTTTGTAACACCACTTACATGATTTTGAAAGCTCTTTAACTACAAAACTAAAGCTGAAATCCTGGCAAAAGAGCATACTGCTTTCAGAATATTTTATTAAGGATTAATAACAAGTAAAAATATTAAGAACATTCTTCTACAAAGCCACATTATCTTGCACACCTAAGGTGGTAATAAGGTTTTCATCACTACCTAACACAATGTTTACATTCAAATTTTTCCTACTACCAAAAAAAATCCTTTTACAGCAGCTTTGTTTATTCAAAGATCTAAAAAGGATCTCCCCTCACATTTGGTTGCTAAGCCCGTAAGTCTCTGTGATGCCTGAATTTGCACCCCCTCAACTGCCCCATTTTCCCCAAAACAAGGCATGACCAATTTTCTTGATGAGTGTCACACCTCCAGGTTGTATCCAACTGTCTCCAAAATGTTATCTAAACAGTTCCTCTAACCCCTGAATTTCCTGCAAAATGGATCAAAAGACTTGATAGTCTTAGGTTAAGAACTAAGCCAGGCATTGGTGGCTCACCCCTATAATCCTAGCTACTCAGGATGCTGAGATCTCAGGATTATGGTTTCAAGCCAGCTAGGGCAGAAATGTCCATGAGACACTTATCACCAATTAACCATCTAAAAACCAGAAGGGGCACTGTGGCTCAAAGTGGTAGAGTGACAGCCTTGAGTGAAAAACCTCAGGGCCAGCACCCAAGCCCTTAGTTCAAACCCCATGACCAACAGGAAAAAAAAAACAAACTAGAGTACAAACAAGAATGGTTCCAGGAGTGTATGTATATTGTCTAGTCATCCCCTATTGATGAGGGTAGGATTCATCACTGGTTTCAGGTAAAGGCAATCAGATTACTAAATCTATGAAATTCTGAAACATCTTCAGAATCCTTTGTAGGTTTAGAGACTGATAGCACTGATCTAAAGATATGAATGTTTTCTTTCTCTGTGATCCATAAAATAATGGTGCATTCTCCAATTAGGCATCTTAGACTCAATGAAATAGCATCTATTATATTACAACTTAAAAATGCTTTTTATTTGATAAAAGTAGCATTACTGCAATAATCATTACTGTCATTTTTTGGTTTGCTACTGAGAGGGGTGGGGGAAGGAGGAGGAAAGAGGATACAGAGGTGCAAGCAACATTTTTCCTTCTAAGACTGGGCAGGAGCTGAAAGCAATAAAAGGATGAAGGAGGGGCTGGGAAGGTGGCTCAGGGGTAGAATGCTTGCCTTGTATGCATGAGGCCCAGGGTTCCATTCCTCAGCACCATATAAGCAGAAAAAAACAGACGTGGCACTGTGGCTCAAGTGTAGAGCGCTAGCCTTGAACTGAAGAGCTGAGGGACAGCACCCAGGCTTCACACTTCAGGCCCCACGACCATCCAAAAAAAAAAAAAAATGATGAAGGATACCAAGAAAGAAATTTTCTAAGATGGAAGTAATACAGCTGGGAGAAGATAGGATAAGGGATTTGCCTAAACAATATCTACTAAGGAAAATCAGAACTAATAAGTCAGTCTGTCAGTTTTCTAGACCTGCTTTTAGAACTATCAGTCCAAGACAGTTCATTAGCTAAAATAAGGGGATTATCTGTCATCTCAGAGTGGCTGGAAAAGTATAATGGCAGCAAGTCACTAGCTACCACACAAGGTGCTTTCATAGGGATGCTTGTCAGAAAAGAAATCACTAGTTCAATCTTTATTTTCAGATCTCTGATCTAGCATATCAAACTTTCAAATGAACAGATCTTCTCAAGGCATCTATGAAAGTCTGGAAATCTATGGGATAAATGCTTCAGTATCTCACACAGAAGCTGGATGAATAGAGCCACTGTCTACCCCCAGACAGGCATGGGCTTTCAGTGTAAATTTTCTTATTTATGACTCATACTTGGGATAAAATTTTCCTTTGGTGAAGCAGATGTTTGTACTCCATGTATCATTCTCCAAGAACAGGAACTGAATGGACTCCTTGACACTCACCAGTCTAGAACTCAAACCATCATTTAAGCTTCTACGTTCCTAATCACACGCTCCCTCTCAGTCTTCCTATATCATGTTTCCCAAGAGAAAAACATGCATTTCCTCTCAGCTTTCAGAGTTCACCTCTCTCTCCCATTCTCTATGACCACTCACCTCAGATGACTTTTCATCATCCTGCCATGTCAGCCCCCTCTGGGTCTACTGTGCTTAATCCTGAGCCCCACACCTGTACTGGACCGTGAAACACATAGAACTCATTCATCTACTACTGTCCACTTTCTTATGAGCCCTTCCAATTGCTAAGCAATCCCATTCTCTTGTCCAACTTCCAAACTTTCCCCATATATTACTTTTTATTTTTTTTTTGCCGGTTGTGGGGCCTGAACTCTGGGCCTGGGTGCTGTCCCTCAGCTCTTCAGCTCAAGGCTAGTGCTCTACCACTTGAGTCACAGCGCCACTTGCAGCTTTTTCTGCACATGTGGTTCTGAGGAATCGAACCCAGGGCCTCATGCATGCAAGGCAAGCACTCTACCACTGAGCCACCTTCCCAGCCCTATATTACTATTTTTTGTGTACAAGTACTGGGGCTTGAACTCAGAGCCTGGGCACTGTCTCTGAGCATTTTTGCTCAAGACTAGTACTCTACCACTTGAGCCACAGCTCCACTTAACAGCTTTTTTGGTAGCTAACTGGATATAAGAATCTCATAAACTTTCTTGCTCATGATACTCCTATCTCAGTTTCTTGAGTAGCTAGGGTTACAGGCATAAGGTACCAGCACCTGGCCCATATATTATTTCAGAACTTAGAATATTACTATTCTCAAATTTCTCATTTTCTCTTCTTTCTCACTTTTAGTAGATATGTACTATAGAACTGAAGCCTTTATCTTCAATTCAACAATTGAATACTCTAACTCTAATCCTTTCTGAATTGCTAAAAAAAAAGAGAGACATATTCCACATACTACCTTCTGAAGCTGATCTCTCTTACCTGCAATTGTATTTACACTTTTTAAAATTTTAATTTTATTGTCAAGTGATGTACAAAGGGGGTTACAGTTATATACATAAAGTAGTGAGTACATTTCTTGTCAAACATTGTTTATCCCCCCTCGTTCTTCTCTTGATAAATGCTTCTCCAACCCTATAAACATTCAATCTTTTGTAGATTAAAGTTTCATTGAGCAATGTTCTAGAACAATTTTTATTTAGAGTATTTAGAATATAAAACCACACAATGGGCACTCTGTAGTAAATAATCTCTCACTTAACAGGTCAGAAACCACTCAACTTTTCAAAACTCTCAGAGGACTTCTAAACTTCATTATTACTCACTGACCTTTTCCTCCACAAAACTCAAGCCTTTCTACTTTCATATATGGGATTAACAATGACTTCTTCATATTCAAGTGCAACAATCTTCTCTGAAGCATTAAACATGAATGACTCAGACTGGGAGTGTAGCTTAATGCAGCATTCTTGGCTACCATTCACAAGGCCCTCAGTTCAATCCCCCACACTGAAGTGAGAAGTAGGAATGTAGAAGAAACAGAGTAGGGGAAAAATGGAGAGAAACAGAAAGAAGAAAAAAGAAAACCTACGAACGCCCTCTTTTCTACCCTTGTAGACTATGCAATGGTAAAACAATTTCACTAATTAGACCAAGCAAAAGTCTGATTATAAAATCAGCTCTACTTCTGCCACTACCCACTATACAACTGTCCTTTGGTTTCTTTCCTTGCACTTTTATTTCTTCCTTCAACTTCCTTCTTCCTTAATGAGAAACTCATTATTGTACACTAATCTCTACCAACCAACACCTTCTCTCAAGAGTCCTGCCCCATCATCTAGAATATTCTTGGTCTCACATAGATACCCCAAGTCCAGAGCACTCCGGCCTGAACTTCTACAGTGGTCTATGAAATGGCAATGAATAAGGATGTGCATTCACTTTGCTTCCTCTGACCAGAGAGCAATTCCTTGAAGGCAATACCTTGTTTTAGTCACCTCTCCACAGAATGCCAATGCATAAAGGCCATCTTCATAGTATATTCTAATATTTTCTAGATACCTGACCATACACAGTCTAAATTTGCAGCTTCTGAAAAGCTTCAGCCAGCATCTTAAAAAGTTATGAAGTGAAAAAAAAGATTTCATAATGAAAAGTTCAAAAGATACCAAGTTTAGCAAAGTAATCAGGTTTGTATTTGGAGTTTTCTGGAATCTCCTAGAACTCTTTTTTTTTTTTTGTCGGTCGTGGGGTTGAACTCTGGGCTTAGGCGATGTCCCTGTGCTCTTCAGCACTCTACCGCTTGAGCCACAGTACCACTTCCGGTTTTCTAGCGGTTTATTGGATATAAGAGTCTCAAGAACTTTCCTGCCCAGGTTGGCTTTGAACCTTGATCCTCAGATCTCAGCCTCCTGAGTAGCTAGGATTACAGGCGTTGAGCCACCGGCGCCCGGCTTCCTAGAACTCTTATGTTACAACACCTTCCACCTTCTGCTTCTCATTACTAGCATCTATTTACTTCTCCCATTTTAGGAAACAAAATACAGGAAATGCTTATTAGGCAATTAATTATCTTCTCTTACAACTTTATATCCAGTATGATATCTAAGGATGTGTTACTAGTACTGGTTTTATGACTCATTCCAGCAACCAGTTTCAAAATCCTTCAATTACCACCAAGACCATTAGACAGTATAATTACAAAAAAAAAAAAAAAAAGGATTTGATTTCCAAATACATTGTTTTATCTTATTTTGAGAGCAGGCATTACTAGAGTTTGAACTCAGGGCCTCAAGTTTACTAGACAGGCTTGCTACCACTTGAACCATGCCATACTACACCCACTCCCGCACCCACCCCCTTTTTGGTACTTACTTTTCAAATATGGTCTTGGGTTTTTGACTGTGCTGGCCTCAGCCATCTTCCTACTTATGCCTTCCACAAAACTGTTATCACAGTTATGAGCCACTAGACCTGACTTGTTTGCTGAGATAGAGTCTTGATAACTTTTTGCCTAGTGTGGCCTGCAATCTTCTGGATCTCTGCCTCTTGAGTAGCTGGCATTATAGGTGTGAGCCATCCCTCTTATCCTTTTGTAAGATACTTTTAAATTGCAAGTCCCCTTGCAGCTTTTTTTTTTTGGGGGGGGGGGGGGTCCGGTTGTGGGGCCTGAACTCTGGGCCTGGGCACTGTACCTCAGCTCTTCAGCTCAAGGCTAGCACTCTACCACTTGAACCACAGCACCACTTCTGGCTTTTTTCTTTTTGCTTATGTGGTGCTAAGGAATGGAACCCAGGGCCTCATGCAAGCGCTCTACCACTGAGCCACCTTCCCAGCCCCCCTAGCAGCTTTTGAGCAAAATCTCAGTTGCAAAACTCCAAAAATCAAAAGGGTATAATTCATTTACTTCATTTACTTAATAATCAGAAAGACAATTTATGAAAAGCTAGTAGACATTTAAGTGACCTGATATTTGATACTTCAGCAAAACCAAAGCCATCTGGGTACTACTCACACCTATATTCCGAGCTACTCAGGAGGCTGAGATTTGAGAATCAAGGTTCATAGCCAGCCTAGCAAACAAATCCTGAAAATTCCTATCTCCAATTAACTTGAAAAAAGTCAGAAGTGGAAACATGATTCTATGAGTGTGAGGCCCTGAGTTCAAACCCAAATATAGACACAAAAACAAATATACAAAGACCATAAAAAGAAAAAAACTATTTCTTAGCGTAAAGAATAAGCCAGGATTGGTGGCAAATGCCTATAATCCCACATGCTAAGAAGGCTAAGGGCAGGAGGTTTAGTATGTTGTAGGCTAGCCTGGATAATTTAACAAAACTCAGTCTCAAATTAAATAAAAAGGACTGGGAACTGGGCACTGGTGCCTCACCCTTTAATCCTAGCTACACAGGAGGCTGAGATCTGAGAATTACAGTTCAAACCAGCCCAAGTGGTTAACCTCCAGTTAACCACCAAAACGCTGGAAGTAGAGCTATGGCTAAAGCAGTAGAGGCTAGCTGTGAGAAAAACAACTTGAGTTCAAGTGCCAGGACCAGCACAAAAATTAATAAACAAATGTGGGAGGAAATTAATTGCACATATCTTATTTTTGAATTTTTCATTAGAGAGGAAATTTTGAGTACTATTCTGTGTTTTGTTTTTTTTTTTTTTTTGGGTCTGGTCGTGGGGCCTGAACTCTGGGCCTAGGCATTGTCCCTCAGCTCTTCAGCTCAAGGCTAGCGCTCTACCACTTGAGCCACAGCACCACTTCCGGCTTTTTTCTTTTTGCTTCTGTGGTGCTGAGGAATCGAACCCAGGGCCTCGAGCATGCAAGGCAAGCGCTCTACCACTGAGCCACCTTCCCAGCCCCTTGAGTACTATTCTGGAATTAAGCACAACTATGGGCTAGTTAAAGCTAGACGTTGGACATGCCTCAAATTGTCTGGCCTATTTATTCTTCATAATCTTATTTCCTTACCAGTAAAACTTTTGCCTAATGGTTACCTTGACTGGCTATATAAAAATTCCCAGTACTTCAGACAACACCCTAAAATTCTTCCTTATCTGAGCCCATCTCTAAACCAGATCTGATTTTCTTCTTCTATAGTACCTCAACACCCTTTTTTCCTGGAGCAAGATGAGGAAATAACCTGCAACCAGAATGTCAGGGTACTTTACACACACACACAATTAGTCACTAAAGAACAGTTAATTACCAAATGAAGCACACTGGCATTTAACCAGTTTGAAAATTCTCTATATTACAACACTAATTTAAATCATGTGTTTTACAAAACTATTCTACTTAGACACAGCAAACGTATAACTGATTCTGAAGCCAACTCTAATAATAATTGCACTAAGCTATTTATAGGTGTTTCTGTTTTTATGTTTTTTTTTAATCTACTCTAAATTTAAACCTGTTCCTCACTTCCAGAAGCTGAAATTAACATAAAGTGAATACAGGGGGACAAAAGACATTAATCAGTACAATCTTACCCAGTTTCTTCATGTCAAAGGCTACACAGTTAACTTTCCCAAGCAGCTTCAACTCCATTACTACCTTACCTCTCTTTAAAAAGTGTTCTGAGTTCCAGAAGGTAACATCAATGGTCAATTTCAAAAAAGAAAAGCAATTTCAAAAAGAAAAGACAAATTTTAAAGTATAATGTCACGTCGGATGTCATTCACACAACCTCTTTCAGTAACACTTTTAGAAGATAATAAAAAGAACTCTCAAGCCGGGCGCTGATGGCTCACACCTGTAATCCTAGCTACTCAGGAGGCTGAGATCTGAGGATCGCGGTTCAAAGCCAGCCCGGGCAGGAAAGACCGTGAGACTCCTATCTCCAATAAACCACCAGAAAACCGGAAGTGGCGCTGTAGCTCAAGTGGTAGAGCGCTCGCCTTGAGCTGAAGAGCTGAGGGACAGCGCCCAGGCCCAGAGTTCAAGCCCCACGACCGACAAAAAAAAAGAACTCTCAACACATGGAATACAGGGATCTCGTAACTGTTCTAGAAAAGCCATTGGTTAAATTCTTTTGAAGTGACTATTTGAAATGGGTACCCATCGCAAATGATAGACGATAAATATTACTCATAACTAAGCATGTTTCCCCTAAGTACATGCAAATAAGCCAGGATGTGTGGTCTGTTCCCAGGAACAGTTCTGAACCTCTGCCACGCAGGGATCAGGCAGTTCTCAGCCCGCTTCTTGGAGCTATCGATTGGTGAGGCTTTCTGGGGAGGCGGGGAGTGGCAGGAAGTAAGATGCTATGCATAAATGCCATTGTGATAGGACTCCGGTTAGTTCCAGAGGGCCTCTCAGGAAGGCGGCGGCTGCAATCCGCTTTTCCTCTCGCAGAATGAGGGCTAAGTTTGCGGATGCCACCCTAGGTTCCACAGGTTGCCTCCTGGAGGCCCATTTCCAAGGCGCCCCGTCCACACCTCAGTGCCTCCGGCCCGAGAGCACGAGCCGCCTCTGTCCGCCGCGCTCGGCTCCTTCCCGGTGCAGCCCGCTCCCGGTCCCGCTCAGAGGCCCACCCAACCTCCCAGGTGTCTTCTGGGGACCCCCACCTCCCGCGGCTGCGGCCGCAGCCGCCGCTCAACGCCCCCTGCCCATCCCAGACACGCGCCCGGCTTCGGCAGCGCCGCGGGCCTCGGCGACGCGCGCTCCGCACCTCAGGACCGCCCGGCAACACGCCCCCCACCCGAGGTCCCCTTACCGCACATGCTGCCGGAGGCGCGGCCCGCTGGGCGATGGGGAGAGCGGCTAGCGAGACCCGGCGTGCACACACGAGCGCAGCGACGTGGAAAGAGCTCCGGAGTCTGGGTAGGCGACCACACGACTCCCTCCGGGATGCGGCGGCCGGAGCAACGACAAACCTCCGCCTCCCGGGCTCAGCCCCCAACCGCCGCCGGCCCCGCCCCCCAGCGCGCACCGCGCCGCCGCAGGCAAGCCCCATTGGGCCGTGTCCGCGCTACTCACGGTAGGTCCCGCCTCCCCGCGCCGCCCCGCCCCCTGGGCCCACGTAGGCGCTGGATTACTAGCGGTGGAGACGTGGCAGCGGCTCGTGGCTGCATCCGTCTGAAGTTCCTGGAGCCGCCCGCCTCGAGGCAACACACCAGGACGTGAGGGAGGGGAGGAAAAAAAAAAAAAAACAGAACTCAAGGCCAGGCAGAGAAGGATGTAAATGTTAGCTAGGCAAATAGCTCGCCCAAGGAAAGAAAGAGGCTTTCAAAAGCGATCCTGAGGGACAGACAAGGAAGGACGCAAAAGAAACCTAAGGCTAAAGAACCGCAGCAAAGGTAAGGTCAGGAAGACAGGAACCAGAATTCTTGATTGCTGAGCGCCATTCACGCGCAGCCCAGCCTTCTGGTGACCGGCCATTCAACAACCTACTACCTAAGTCCCACACATTACAGCTGTGCTCAACCTCATCCTTTGCCTTCCCCAGCACCCCGCCCCCAGGCCTGCACCCCCCCCCCCACCCCAACCCCCGCCACACACACACACACACACACACACACACACACACACACACACACACACACACACACACACACACACACGTTATTGCAGAGAAGGAGAAGAGAAAAGCAATGGAAGGATAAACTGTCTCAACACTGCATCAGACTTCAACTCGGCCAGTCTGTTTCTGATGACCCTCCTGGAGGACTATCTGTATGTTTGACTCACAAATGAAATTCTGTGAATTAATGCACCATTTCTGCCAAGAGAGACTTGGTTAGAGAGGAAAGATGGTTCTGTGAAATTATTACCTGGGCATCTGCTTCCAGGAAGATGTAAATTGCATCTTCTGTTCAAGGTAGATATTTACCAGGCCTCTATCAAGGACACACCGACATCTTGGGGTTACCACCTTATTGAGAAAGGTGATCTAACCTCATCCTACACCTTAGGATTTCCTTCCTACCCAGCCACTCTACACACTCCCATAGGCAAATCAGAAGTTCTCTAAGCCAACATGCTAAATCTAAACACATTTTGCTTTATCTGTTTATATGCTACCTTTTCAGAAGTCTCTTTTTTTCTTCCATAGAAGCTGGCCCTTTAAATACAATATGCTTCTATAGTTTATCTTTTTTTTTTAATAAGTCCCCACTAAACTAAATGTTTATTGAGGAAAGAATGAGTCTATATATAACACTTAGCATAGACACTAGCTATGCACAATAAAAGGAGCATAATTTTTGAGTAAGTGAAAAAGCAGGTCAAGTCTGGGCAGAATTGACCTTACAAGGCTATAGGAGCAAATGAGGGGGGGGGCTTTTTACCATTTAAAGAGATTAGGAAATGTCACACTTAACTAAGTTTATTTCTCACTAAAAGCTCTTTGTTATGCAAAGCCTTAAAAAAGATAATATAGGTTCTGGTCAGACTTGGGTGATAATGCTCAAGAGTTAAAGGTATGTGATTTGAATGCTTATGCAATGTCTTTGTTCATGGACAACAAACCTGTGAAGAACACCAGGAAGATACCAACAGTACCACTAAAGTTCCTCTTCTCCAACTATAGTCATCTGTTGGAGCCCTTGCTTTCCTCTTCTGCCTGCCATCCTTCCACAATGGCTATCCAGTTGTCTACACCTATTTTGGAAGATACTTACGCACCACTTAAAAGGAGGAAAAAAATTTTTTTGTACCACTACCATGGCTTGAACTCAGGATGTAATACTCTTGATCAACTTGTTTGCTCACAGTTGGTGTTCTATTGCTCCAGCCCAGTTTTTTGTCAGTTAATTGGTGATTAAGTGTTAAAGTCTGCAGATAGCTTCAAACCATGATCCCCTGATTTTGATTTCCTGAGAAGCTAAGATTATAGGCATGAGCCACTAGCACTTAGGCTGAAAGGAAGAAACTTTAAAGATCAATATTTTCCTATCCCAGCTTTGAACAACCTCATTAATCCACTACAATAAAGAAACCTTTGTAACTATGTGCCAATAAAGATACTGATAGGGAAGCACTTTGCCTGACTTAAAGGCACCTAAAGGCCTTAGATGGGCCTTTAAGATTAAGACCTAGAAGAGAAAATAAATCATCTCTGAAGTAAACACAACATCTGGAACTAATTTGGACAATTGAGGAAACAGAAAAGTTTTCTCTCCTAATCAAAAGTTCTGGACAAATTTAATGAACAGAAGGAAAAGGTGAACAGAAGGAAAAGGTGAGCAGATCCGGGAAGGAGGGAGAAAAAAAGTGTGTGTGTGTGTGCGCGTGCGTGCGTGCGTGCGTGCGTGCGTGCGTGTGTGTGTGTGACTCAGGGCCTGGGTGCTGTCCCTGTCCCTAATACTATCACTTGAGCCACAGCTCCACTTCCACCTTTTTCAGTTTTAATTGTAGATAAGAGTCTCATTGGACTTTCTTGCCTGGGTTGGCTTTGAACCTCGATTCTCAGATCTCAGCTTCCTGAGTAGTTAGGATTACAGGTATGAACCACAGGTGCCTGGCCAAATAAGAATAATTTTAGAAGAGTCTTTTTTTAATCGTCTCTTTATGTAAATCCACTTCTCTATTCATATATTTAGGCCCATGAAAACTGATGGTCCTGTGTCCTCCTTGATATATAGCTGAAGGCTATCAAGGCTATCAAGACTTCTAGTTGCCATTTCTAAATCCTCAAAAAGCCATTGATTTTTTTGGAGGTCCAAGTGGTTAAACTCAGGTCCTCACATTTGCTAGGCAAGTGCTCTACCACTTGAGCCACATTCTTTGCCCTTCTTGCTTTAGTTACTTTTGGAATAGGGTCTAATATTTTGCCCTAGTCAGACTTAAACAGTGATCCTCCTAACGTTGCCTTTCATGAAACTAGGATTACAAGACATGCATTACTTTACTTTCTTTTTTTTCTTTTTAAGAAAAGATTCCCCTGTTTGTGATTTTGGTTAACCCTTATCTGAGTTCTAAGAATTAGCAATAAAATTATTAAAATGTGAAATGTATAATGAAAATATATACCAATTTTTAAGGAATTTTGTAGAAAATGTACCCAAGGGATAGAAAAGATGGCAGCAAATATCAAAAGAAAAGAAATAACGTGAACTCCTGAGACATATAAGTAGGAGCCATGAAGACAAGAACAAAAGGTACCCATCAGGGCTGTCCCCTCCACTAAAGTACTTTGGTCCCACCACTATGCCAATTCATCCTAAATATATTTACAGGAGGTGAATAAAATACAAATCTCATCAGTTTCACACTGCTCTCAGCATACCCTTCACTTATAAAGTTAAGCCCCACACTCCTATGAATGCACACAACTCTTCATGACCTCACTCCCACCAGTTTTATCAGTGCCTTTTCCTACTACCCTCCTGAAGGGGAAGCTCCCTGAAAAAGAATACTGTCTCAGCCGGGTGCCAGTGGCTCACATTTGTAATCCTAGCTACTTAGGAGGCTGAGATCTGAGGATCCTGGTTCAAAGCCAACCCAGACAGGAAAGTCCGTGAGACTCGTACCTCCAATAAACCACTAGAAAAACCAGAAGTGGTGCTGTGGCTGAAGCAGTAGAGCACTTGCCTTGAGCTGAAGAGCTGAGGGACAGCACCCAGGCCCAGAGTTCAAGCCCCACAACCGACAAAAAAAAAGAATACTGTCTCAATCTTTGATATCTTTGCATTTCGGTTTGTTTTTGTTGTTGTTTCATTTTGTTTTAGGGATAAGGTCTTGCTATGTAGTTCAGGCTGGTCTCAAACTCACAATCTCCCACCTCATCCTGGAAAGTGCTAGGATTATAGATACACCACTAACTCTTAACTCTATGCATGTGCTCCACTGAAAAGAAGCAGTGGAAAATGAGCCAGGGATTTTCTTCAGTTATCATCAACAGTTTAGGATTCCTAAGAAAGCTACGGTTACAACAAGGTGAGGCCCTCAATTCATCAGGTGTCTGGCATGCTCATAGGAAGTGTCAGCCCAGCACTCACTCTCACCAAATTCCTCTGTATCTACTCATCTTGCATGACATTGAAGTGAGTTTCACAGAGAGTAAGATCATGCTGTCATTAAAGTAGCTGGTGGAAATGTACTTCTGGGGCCTGGCTTGTTTGCAAAGGCCCTGGCCAAGGTCAACATCTGAAGCCTCATCTACAATGTAGATGCTGGCAAGCCTGCCTCCAGCGGCCTTATGGCAGTAGGAGGAGGTTCTGTCTTCCACTCCTGCTGGCTCAGCTGAAGAGAAGGAAGTAGGAGAAAGAATCTGAGAACTCTAAGATGACATGGGCTTTGATCTTTTTGACTATATTTCTTTTGTAATATATTCAATTTTTAAAAACCTGAGCTCTGAGAATAAAAGCAGGGGGTGAGAGTGGAGAAAAATGCTAACTGGTTAAGGTTTGAAAAGAAAATTAGAAGATTGCTGGGTACTGCTGGTTTATACCTGTAATCCTAACTACTCAATAGGCTGAGAATCATGGTTTGAAGCCAGCCCAGGCAGGAAAATCTTGAGAGACTATTTCCATTAACCACCAAAAACCTAGAAGTTTGGCTCAAGTGATAGAAAACCAGCCTTAAGTGAAAAAGCTAAGGGATAGCACTCAAGCCGTGAGTTCAAGGCCCAATACCAGCACACACACAAAAAAGTAGATAAGTACCTACAAAATAGGACCAGAAAATTCCCTTGTCAAAGATGACTTCCGTCGGGGCGCTGATAGCCCACTTCTGTAGTCCTACCCTAGCTACTCAGGAGGCTGAAATGGGAGGATTATGGTTCAAAGCCAGCCTGGGCAGGAAAGTCTGTGAGACTCTTATCTTCAATTAACCACCAGAAAACCACAAAGTGGTAGAGTGCTAGCCTTGAGCAAAACAGCGCAGGGACAGCACTGAGGCCTTAAGTTCCAGCCCCAGGACTGACAAAAAAAAAAGACTTGCACACTCTACTCATCACTTTACCTGCCTCACTTTACCTATATACATACTCATACACATACTACAGAATGGTTACACTAAGACATTATCAGCTATTAACATTGTAGAGTAAATAGTTTAATAGTAGACACTTGATTATAGGGTTACTTTCTGTTTGGTTAACAATTGAGAAAACAATACTGGCAAACTGGAGTTTTGAGTCTTTTTTTTTTTTTTTTGCTGGTCATGAGGCCTGAACTCAGGGCCTGGGCACTGTCCTTCAGCTCTTCAGCTCAAGGATAGCATTCTACCACTTGAGCCACAGCGCCACTTCGGGCTTTTTCTGCTTATGTGGTGCTGAGGAATCAAACCCAGGGCCTCATGCATGCAAGGCAAGCACTCTACCACTGAGCTACCTTCCCAGCCCCAAACTGGTGTTATGATTGGGATGAGATCAATAATCCTGAAATCAGGAGGAGGACAAAGCTGAACAGACCACAGTGGTAGATATGTTAACAAGAAAGAGATAAGCAAGTGTGAAATTTAGTATGTTGTTGTAGACAAAGGCAATCAAGACATGGAAGAAGTCAGAAGTTAGTGACGAAAGCAAACTTTACCTATTGTGATGACTATTTTTATTTTGTGCCCAAACTGGGGCTTGTACTAAGGGCTTTTTTGCACAAAGCTGGCACTCTGCCGCTCGAACCACAGCTCCACTTCTGGCTTTTTGCTAGTTAACTGGAGATAAAAGTCTCACAGATTTTCCTACATGGACTGGCTTCAAACCTCAATCCTTTGAAATCAGCTTCCTGAGTAGCTAAGATTATAGGGATGAGCCACAGATGCCTAGCTCTGACATCTTGTAAAGTTAATAAATAACCAGTCTCACAGATGCCTAATAAACTAAGAACACTAACTGGAAAGGAACAGAATTCTGAAAATTAGAATAGAGGATGTGTGAAGACCCTGATGTGTGGAAATATTAAGGTTATAAGATGGATGGAGGTGGACCCTAAGAAGAAATTCTGTATCTAATGATTCAAGTTGGGGAGTTAAATGTTTAAAATGGTTACTGGCCTAAAGCCACAGGCCCTCAGTAAGTGAGTTCAAATTCTGGACCTGCTTTGTAATAGAACAGATTCAAAAACTCAAAGGCATAAGGCATAAGGAAATTAGAATGTTACAGTGAATTTCTCTCTCTCTGTCTGCCTCTGTCTGTCTCTCTGTATTGCTGAGGACCAAACTCAGGTCCTTAAACCTGGTATTTCTACTGAGCTTAATCACCAACTCCATGAATTTATTAAAGGTCTACTCACTTGTCTTAAAAAATTCAAATTGTTGTGATTGTGAGAAATAATTTTGTGTGAGAAAGGAGCCTCAGCATTCTTTTTTTTTTTGGGGGGGGGGGTCCAGTTGTGGGGCCTGAACTCTGAGCTCTTCAGCTCAAGGCTAGCACTCTACCACTTGAGCCACAGCGCCATTTCCAGCTTTTTTATGTGGTGCTAAGGAATCGAACCGGGGCCTCAAGCATGCAAGGCAAGCGCTCTACCACTGAGCCACCTTCCCAGCCCGCCTCGGCATTCTTAAAGAGCTTTGAAATCAATTTCTGCAAATTCAAAATAGAAACTGCTGCCGCCTAAATGCAAAATAAGTAGTTAGATCATGAGAAAATATTTATTATTATTATTGAAAATTACTGGTTATTCATAGCCTCAAACTTAGCACATCTGGCACTCAACCACTTGAGCCACATGTCCAGCCTATCTTTTTTTTTTGCTGTTTGTTTGTTTTCTGTTGATTCATGGGGCCTGAACTCTGGGCCTGGGCCCTGTCCCTCAGCTCTTCAGCTCAAAGCTAGTGCTCTACCAATTGAGCCACAGCACCACTTCTAGCTTTTTCTGCTTATGTGATGCTGAGGAATCAAACCCAGGACCTCATGCATGCAAGGCAAGCACTGTACCACTAAGCTACCTTCCCAGCCTTTGCTGGTTATTTGGAGATAGAATCTCATAGACTTTTCTTTCCTGGGCTGACATTCAATCTTGACCCTTTGGACTTAGCCTCCCAAGAAAGCATGCTTTCATCTGGCAAGGTCAGCATATACATTCATTTTCTTCTCCTAGGAGTACATCTAATCTCCAACCTTATGTCATAACTTAGTTTTCAGGGATTGCCCTTTCTCTCACAACATACCATATTGGTCCATTAAGGTAATGGACTGAGAGTGAGAACTCTCTAGACTTCTTAGTGGGAAATCTGAATGTGAGGACAGAAAGTAAATGAAAAATTCAGAGGTCTTCTACCTTTGTGGCATTTCTAGGGTCCTTTCTGAGGAAAGGGTAAATCTTTATATCTGGCAATTCCTACACCAAAAAGAGTCGCAGTGCCTCTTAAGATTTGGGGTAGGTTACTCCAGCAGGGCAAAAAAATGAGGAGGTAGTTGTGTCTTATGTGACTGCTCACTTAATAGTGACTGCAGCATAGGATTTTTATAATCTAGCAGGTAGGATGACATGTCCATGTATGCCAGGCAGCCTCTTTTCCCACACACTCCTGTCATTGCCTTACTCACCAAAGCTGACCTGGCTGCAGCCACTGCTGAGTGTCCAATGTGTCAGCAACACTGAACCCTAGTGTGGAACATTTCCCCAGAGTGATCAGCCAATACCTAGTGGCAGGCTGATTACACTGGACTGCTGTTATCATGGAAGTAGCAATGTTTCACTACTAGAATCAACACTTTCTGCATATAGATGTGTCATCCTTGCACACAATGCCTTTACCAAAATTACCACTCACACTTAAATATTCAATTTACTATCATGGTATTCCACACACAGCACTGTTTCTGATTATGTAACTCACCTCCCAGCAATGAAGTGTAATGGTGGGCCTGTGCTCATTGAATTCACTGAGCTATAGCTCCCTCTCTCTTGAAGTTGCTGGCTTTTGAAGACTTAGCTACAGCACTAGATAGGGCACAATTCCTTTCAAGGCTGGGGAGAGGATATCCTGAATGCTCTATGTGCTCTGAATCAGTGCCCAATATATGATACTTTCTCCACAATATTCACAGTCTGTGAAGGAGGGTAGTTCTTTTAAGAGGTGGCAATACTATTATCCTAGTGACCCACTAGCAAAATCATGGCTTCCTAGGATCTCATACTCCTCTGGCCTGGAGTTCCAAAGGGAGGAAACATTAAAAGACCTAACAATTACTCCACTGAACTAGGTCAGACTGCCTCCTGGCCACTTTTGAGATTTTTTTTTATGTCTCTATAAAGGCAAAGAAGGAAGTTATTGTGTTGGACAGCATGAATGATCCTGATTACAATGGGGAAATTGGACTTCTACTTCACAATGAAGATAGGTAACAATGTGTCTGGATTACAAGACATTTCTTTATATTAATGTCCTCTATGATGGAAAACAGTCCAGTTCAGGAAGGACCATCGATAGTTCAGACCCTTCAAGGATGATGGTTCAGGTTGCCTGACCAGGTAAGAATGACAGTTGAGTTGCTTACTGAAGGCAAAGCAAATACAGGATGTGGAATGAAAGGAGACAATGATAAATACCAGTCGAAAGCATGTGGCGACTTACAGAAAAGAAGACTATAACTGTCATCCATCCTCCCCATTTTAAATGTTTGTATTTATATGAATGTATATATACACATATATAGTCAAGTATTCTGTTCCTTCCTCTTAGATGTAATTTAGGCTATACTATATATTAGTGCTGAAGTTTGGTTAACTTTACATCATAGTACGTAGGTTACAAAATATCAAAGAGAAGAGTAAACATCACCCAAGGACTTTGCATTCTCTTGGGGGGGGGGGGAAGAATTTTTTGTACACAGGATAGACTTCCTTTTTTCTTTTGGTCGAGCATGGGGCTTGAACTCTGGGCTTGGGCGCTGTCCCTGCACTCTTCAGCTCAAAGCAAGTGGTCTACCACTTGAGCCACAGTATCACTTCCGGTTTTCTAGTGGTTTATTGGAGATAAGAGTCTCACAGGGGCTGGGAAGGTGGCTCAGTGGTAGAGCGCATGCCTTGCAAGCATGAGGCCCTGGGTTCGATTCCTCAGCACCACATAAACAGAAAAAGCCGGAAGTGGCACTGTGGCTCCAGTGGTAGAGCGCTAGCCTTGAGCTGAAGAGTTTGAGGGACAGCGCCCAGACCCCAGAGTTCAGGCCCCATGACCGGCAAAAAAAAAAAAAAAAAGTCTCACAGAGTTTCCTGCCGGCTGGCTTTGAACCGCAATCCTCAAATCTAAGCCTCCTGAGTAGTTAGGATTCCAAGTGTGAGCCACCAGCGCCTGGCTTATTTTTAATTTTTTAACTTCTTTTTTTTTATTCAACTATACCAAGGTTTGAATTCAGGACCTCATACTTTCTCAGATTGCTCGTTTGTTTGGCTAGGTCTCAACCATTTGAGCCATACCTCCAGCTGGCTTTTTGTTTGTTATTTTGGAGATGGAATATATCTTTTCTGGTTGGGCAGGCTTTGAACCACAATCTTTAGATCCCAGCTTCCTGAGTAGCTAGGATTACAGATGTGAGCTATCTGGCCTACCTTTCTTGTGGAGTGGGAATGCCAGTCCTAGAGGTTGAACTCAGGACCTGGGTGCTCTATCACTCGAGCCACATCACTACTTCTGGTTTTCTGATGGTTAACTGGAGTTAAGAGTCTCATGGACTTTCCTGCCCAGGCTAACTTCAAACTGTAATCCTCAGACCTCAGCCTCCTGAGTAGCTACGATTATAGGCATGAGTCACCAGCATCTGGCTCTACCTTTTTTTTTTTTTAACAAGTGGAAAATAACTAAACTTGTTATAGACAGCTCACACAACAAAAGCATTCTCCCTATTTATTCTGTACAAAAAAAGCAAATAAATTAGGTGGGAGAAAATTATTTTCAAACTGTTTCATATAAGTATGCAAAGAAGGCAGCAAGAGAAATGATGAACAAAAATAAAAATATCCCTGGAAAAAATCCACGTGTACAGATGACTCAGAAGTTATAAATAACTCATGTGGTAAAGCAAAATATAATATTTATATATCATTCTCTGAGGACAGGGCATATTTTATTAATCCTCAAGTTCCTTAGCATATGATATTTTTTGTTTTTTACCTTAGCATATTATTAACAAAAGCCTGTTATTTGTTATCAGTAAGTTCAACTGCTGTGCCACCAAAAAGATCCAGATTATTTTAAGACGAGTTTGCTTCTTTTTCATCTGACTCATCATCCATTACCTAAAGTAATAAAATAAAGAGAATTTAAGAATTAGGAAAAGGATTGGAAAGTCTTAATATTAATTACCTGCTTGAAGAAGTCTACAACAATGCTTGGCAATCAAATAAAAATCAATCTATCAACAGTTCCTAAGTACAATTCACAATCATAACTTGGTATCCTAAGTAAAAACAAATGCATAGAGAACTGATCTCTCTTCTGTGTCTCAAAAGAGGCTAACACAGAGGCTTTCAGTAGCAGAGTCCCAAGTCTCAGCTGGGTAAAGAAGACTATAAATAATTCACTGTTACTATGTAGTCATAAAACTGAAGTAACTTTGTATATTGTTTCTAAAGCAGCTTCATTATATTATAGTATATGCTACTTGAATATATTCTGTAGAGCTAAGCTAAACTATTACTGTAAAAGTATTACAAAAATACGTCTCTTAAAAAAAAAGAAAAACCCAGAATACCATACTATTAACTACTTACTTTAGTATCATTCAGATAAAAAATGACTGACTCTTAAAAGTGTGAAGACTCAAGGAAGAAAAATACTAATGAATACTTAAAGAAAAAAATGAAAAGGTTAATCTTTCCATAAGTAAAAGTATATCCAGATAAGAAAGAGCAATACCTCTGGAAACGAGAAAAGTTATCAAGGGTGCGACTGTGAGGGAGGAAGGAAACCGGCTGAAATACAGATCACGTATGGAGATGTAACAGTGAACCCTGCTCCCTCCTATGTAAGTGATAGAATTCAATTTTTTTAAAAAAATCATACAAATTTATGAATGCTTTTTCTCCTCACCATACCTACTACATTTTAATGGCAATTTATGTTTATAATCAGTTAAGTTAAAATCAAAATGCATCACTCCCTCTGGACAAGTGAATAAAAATGTTTCTTCTTTTTTACTGTATGAAAGTATCAATGAGTACAATTTTTTTTAAAGAGTCCCATAATGGATAATGAAACAAAAAATATGTTTTAAAAAATGTCTAGATGAGCCACACATGATAGCAAAGAAGTCTTAGCACTTGGAGGCTGAGATACAGAATTATTTTGAGCCCAGGAGTTCTGGACCAGCCTGGGCAACACAGCAAAATTCCATCTCAAAAACAAAACAAAACAGAAAACAACCAACAAATATTAACCAAATTCTAAGTGAATTTGGTTCTGCTCTGAGACAATCAATGAAAAAAATAATTCTCTCATAGTTTTTCTTTTATGTTGAATATAAGTGAACATGTACTTCCAAGGAATATTGTGTATTCAATCTAAGCAATATCTGATTTATAAAATTATAAATCACCAGGCTCCAGTGGCTCACACCTGTAATCCTAGCTACTCAGGAGACTGAGATCTGAGGATTGTGGTTCAAAGCCAGCCTGGGCAAGAAAACCTGTGAGACTCTTATCTCCAATTAACCACCAGAAAACTGTAAGTAGCACTGTGGCTCAAGTGGTAGAGAACTTGCCTTGAGCTGAAGAGCTCAGGGACAGCACCCAGGCCCAGAGTTCCAGAGTTCAAACCCCACAAATGACAGAGAAAAAAAATTATAAATTGACTCCTATTTTAGGGAATTATTCCTAAATTTGGAATAAGATTTTGATATTTTTTTTTGTACTGGGGCTTGAATTCCTTGTGCTCTCACTTGGATTTTTTGCTCAAGGCTGAGGCTCTACAACTTGAGTCACATCTCCACTTCCAGTTTTTGCTGGTTAAAGACAAGTGTCTCACAGACTTTTCTGCCATGGTTGGCTTCAAACTGTGACCCTCAGATCTTCCTGAGTAGTTAGGTATACAGGTGGGAGCCAAAAACACAAGCTTCTGATACTCACTTCATACAAATATGTAAAGGACATTTGGAAAACAAGGCTAGTTTTGCAGAGAAATACAAAGACCTGGATATGATTTCTAGTCTTCTCAAGGGTTAGACCTGAACACCACTGACAGAGACACACAAAAAGAAGCTTGGGCTAAAGTAGGGTTTCATTTCAAATGGAAGGCTGATGAGAACTTTAAAAGAGAGGTTAGTGTACATGGGGCCAAAAGGACAGATTTCAGTACTGCTACTCAGAATTGGTTCTCAGAGAAGCTGGGAGGAGATGCCCTCTTGTAAGGACACAGATATATCTAAAGTGTTTTCTCAGGTTTCTAATCTCCACATAATCTTCCCCTCCCTGATAACTTCTCTCCAGAAGGCCAAGCTTCTTGGCTAAGAATCACTACCATGAGAGACACTACACTAAGAAAATGTTGTACTGTGCTATCTATATTCCTCAGGCCTGTTCAGACCAAAAAAAAAATCAAATATGCTATAGATAGAGTTCCCTATCACAAAGTTCTGTTTCACAGTACAACAAAGGATGATTCCTGCATTGGCTCCTTGCTGGTTAA